>NC_090440.1:1615168976-1616418976 GCF_031143425.1 Pleurodeles waltl
TTGTGTGAGAAGCAAACAGTGCCTCAACATGATTCCCTGCAATGACATTGACAGTTGCTGCACAGCATACCTTAGTTTGTACATACAACTCTGTGACTTGATTTCCATACTCCATGTTAAGAGTTGTTAGACTAGGTTGGTACCAATTGCACTGCAGATGGGTTCTGTTGTTGTCTGATTATTGACATGACTGTTCACCTCTGTTACCTACTGAAGAGTCAGGCTTGCCTGATGGCACACATTAGAGCTGCACAATGTACAATGGTGTCCTTGTAGGAAAACAGTATGTGAGTATGGAAGGGACATTGACCTACATCTGGATGTAGAGCATGTGCATCAACTCAGCCATCTGACTTTCCAAACCAGGTCAGTCTATTTCTAGCTTGGGATATTCGATCGGTGGCCATTATGAATGACTATAGTGGGTTTTGCCTTGGTTGTTATTGTGAGTGTGCCATTGCATTGCTGTTATTGCCATGTACTGTTCCACATTAGAACAATCTAGATGGTGCAGCTAGTTGTACATGCATTATATGTGATCCACATTCCAGGTTTTCACAGTGATGTGTTAGTGCATTCTGGCAGTCGTAGTGTCAAGATTAGCGTAGTTAACATGCCATTTCAAAGGGCAGTGGGGGCAGTTGGGATCAGTGGAGAAGTGGCATGCCAGAGAGGGGCATTAGGAGATCTGGAGAGAGGTGTAGTGGGTAAAATAGTTTATTAGGGCGGGTTTAGGTGGTGAGGGAGCACACAGGACAAGGCAATTGTGTGACATTAATGTTGTGGATACTTACCAGACTTGAGTCCCCCAGGTATGCCTGTCAGGCCCTCCCTCAGGACACAGTATGCCAAAACCTTCACCTCTCATGATGGGAAAGTTGGGGGAGGAAATGGGGACCCACTGCAAGTCTTCTGTATGGCTAGCTGGTGCCTGGATGCCATAGAATGCACCTTCCCCCGTAGGTTGTTCCACCTCTTCCTGATGTCCTCCCTTGTGCGTGGATGACGCCTGTAGAACTGACCCTGTCGAATATCCTTTGCCACAACTCTATTTTCGCAGCAATTACCTCAGTGATGTTATGATGGAAAAGGACAGACATAGGCCCTCATTACAACCCTGGCGGTCGGTTTTAAAGCGGCGGTAATACCGCAAACAGGCCGGCGAAAAAAAAAATAGAATCATGACCATGGCGGAAACCGCCAACATAGACAGCCTCTTTAACACTGAGACCGCCACGGCGGTACAAACAAACAGCGCGGCGGTCACCGCCAACAGACAGACAGAAGACAATGTACCACCCACCCTATCACAAGATGCCTATCCGCCACCTTTTCCGGGGCAGAATCAACGTGATCAAAAGCATGGCGGAAACAGTACACAGAAGGGAAACCACTCACCTCTCCACACCCCACGAGGAACCAGGACGCCATGGAGACCGAATTGCAGATACTGCCGATGCTGGTCTTCCTTCTCTTCTATCAGGAGCCCCAACTACAGCGGCGACGACCACAGTGAGTACTGCACCTACAACACAGGGGAGGGGGGAGGGAAAAGAGAGTGACACACACACCCAACACGCAACACCCCCACCCACAACACCATATACACAAACACATGCAGCAACAGTACACATACATCCCCCTACCCCCTGGAAGAACACAAGGACAATAGGAATTGATTTGAACGAATGTAATCATGTGAAATCTCATTATCAAATTTCAAAATCCAGTAAACACAATTATGCACACCAACCACACAAGTCCGGATAGTGCAGCAATCATTTTCCGTGGACCACTGGTCCCAAAATGCATGGGCCAAGCCCACACATGATACCTGACTGGAAACGGAGAGAACACTGGAGGGGCATCAGATCGAAATGAAACAGGCACCTCAGGGAGAGGGGGAGGGGGGCACCTCAGGCAGATGATCACACAACGCCACTGCTCCACGAGGGTGCTACATGCCCAATGATGTATCCTGGGGAGTGCAAAGCCACAGTCTCTCAAGTCTTTCCAGTGGGTAGCTTGCCCACTGCTTTATCCTGGGGAGTGCAAAGCCACAGTCTCTTAAGTGGATGCATCTCTCCACTGGTTCTGGAGGGGGCCTGGTGCCCAGAGTGCTTCATCCTGCCAAGGACTGAGGTAGTGGATGTATCTCTCCACTGGTTCTGGAGGGGGCCTGGTGCCCAGAGTGCTCCATGTGCAGTGTGGCCAGTACAATTCACTCACCTGGGTGTGTGGGCCACAAGATTGCCGAGGCACAGGTAGCATGATACACCATGGAGGCAGCGACATACCCCACACAGCTGAGGCTTCGAAATCCAACTGCAGGTGACAACAGTGATGACATGGAAGCTGCCCACGGTCCTGGAACTCACCCCGAGCCTCGGACGACTGACCATTGGGGATGGTAGGCATGTCTACGGTGGTGCCACTGTACGAGGACGTTGTGGGTCCGCTGACGGTGCTTGTGGCAGTGTCTGTCGTGGTGGTGTTGGTGGCGGTGTCTGTCGTGGTGGTGCTGGCGGCGGTGTCTGTCATGGCGGTGCTGGCGGCGTGGTCTGTGGTGGCGGTGCTGACTGCAGGGTCTGTGGCGGTGGTGCTGGCTGCAGGGTCTGTGGCAGCGGTGCTGGCTGTGGGGTCTGTCATGGTGGTGCTGGCGGTGGTGTCTGCCGTGGTGGTGCTAGCTGCGGGGTGTGTGGCGGCGGTGCTGGTGGCAGGGTCTGGGGCGGCGGGGCATGTGTCAGCACCTGCCGAGGGAGAAAGCAGGATGTCTCCTGCAGCCTCGGATAGCTGCCCACCCGGGAAGAGGCTGGGGACTGTTGCAGCAGCTGGAAAGACTGGTCCTAGGAGAAGGACGGGGGGGGAGGTGTAGGGAAGAGGTCAATGTTAGCCAGGAAGAGTTTTTTAGACACACTGGGACGGGTAGATGGAGGCGGGTTTGTGAGTGGAGGAAGAGGTAGTGGTTGTAGGAGGTGTACGTCTGTTGAATTTAGATGAAGGTGCATGGGCTGGAGGCTGTTGTGAGGTGGGTGGCTGTTGGGTGGGTGTGTGCCTGCGTTTGTGTACTTTTGGAGGAGGGCTCACAGACACACTGGTAGAGGACACTGGGGATGTGTGAATGGTAGTAGGGTGGTGAGTGCACGTGAGCGGTGTGGTGATGGGCGTGCTGGTGATGGAGGTAGTGGCTGGGGATGTACTGTATGCAGGTGTGAGTGGAGACGAGACTGGGAGGGAAGTGGATATTGGTATGTGTGCATGGGTATGGTGCTTGGGTTAGTGCCTGTGGGATGTGTGGTGCTTATGTTTGCCTGAGCCACTCTTGTGTGTTGATGTGTGTGCATGCTGGTCTGATGGTGTGCTTGGGATAGGCTGAGGTACAGGGGATTGGGTCTGTGGGGAGGAGTTTGGAGGGGTGAGGCTGGACACAGGGACAATGGCTGCCATCAGTGCTGAGGCCAGAGCCTGAAATGCTCTCTGTTGGGCTGCCTGGCCAGAATGAATGCCCTCCAGGTATGCATTTGTTTTTTGCAAATGCCTCTCAACACCCTGGATGGTATTCAGAATGGTAGACTTCCCAACAGTGAGGGATTTCAGGCGGTCAATAGCCTCCTCACTGAGGGCAGCAGGGCTGACTGGGGCAGGGCCTGAGGTGCATGGGGCGAAGGAGATGCCCACCCTCCTGGGTTAGCGGGCACAGGACACATGTTGAGGGGCTGCTGGGAGGACGGTGCTGGTAGGGGTGGTGGCGGCTGTACCTGTTGATGCGGTGGGCACAAAGGGGCCCGCCACTGCAAGGAAGCTCCCATCAGAGGAGGAGACGCTGTCGCTGGTCTCTGCTCCTGTCCCTGTCATGGAGCTCCTCTCACCCTCTGTCCCACTGGTGGCCTCAGACTCCATTGCTTCACCCTCCAGGGCCAAGTGGGATGCAGCTTCCTCCTGCTCCGGTGCCAATGCTCCTCTGCCTGATGATGCTATTGCACACAAGAACAGGGAGACAACAAAAAGGGGGGGGAGACAGGAGAAAGGCATGTTCAGTACATGCAGCACCACTCGTGTTGGCAGACACAACAGACAGTGAGCAGCCCTCTGCAAAGCGCCATGCACTTATATAGATTTTTCACATGCCCATGGGGTACGAGGCTTAAACCCAATTGCTGGACACCTGGAAGTCACAGGAGCCTGACTAGGTGTGGATGGCTCTGACCACTAGTGGGGTTGGGGTGCCACATAGCCTGCCTCAAAAGGGACCTTGCCTACCAAGATCGCCCTGGCCCAGGGGAACCCACTGCCCACCTCCCCCGCCCAGACACGTAATGCATGCAAAGTCAGCTGAATGAGAGTGTACTCACCCCCTTGTGGCTGCTGTGATGCCCTCAAGTGCCCATCCAACTCCTGATAGGCCACCGCCAGGATCCGGAACATCATGGGGGTCATGGTGTGATGGGCACCCCTCCCACGTTAGGAGGCCATCCCCATCTAGGCCTCCGCCGTCTTCTTGCTCCAGCGGCGCAGGTCCTCCCTTCTTTAACAGCAGTGGGTGCTCCTTCTGTGGTAGACCCCCAGGGTCCAGACGTCCTTGGTGATGGCACGCCAAATAGCCTTCTTCTGGTGGGCGCTGACCTAGAGGAATGTTACGGGGGAACGGACATTGCTCAGCCATCCTGACCGTCATACTCATTGCCCACCAGTTCCCACCAATGCCAGGACGCACACAAACTCCCCATCCGAACATGTAGGCCTCAGCCCAACCCATGTATCTTCCAGCCACACCACTCAAAGCAGGCATTGCCTATTCAGCATGCTTACAGTGTACTCACCTGTTTGTCTGGAGGACCGTACAGTGGCGTGTACTGGGGGAGGACCCCATCCACTAGTTTCTGCAACTCCTCCACAGTGAAGGCAGGGGCCCTTTCCCCAGACACATGAGCCATCGTCTCTTCCAGACACAGGTCACAGCAGCACTTGCAGTGTAGGTCCTCTCCTGTTGAAGGTCAGGTATCAAGTGAGTGAACAGGCAGAAAATGGTGGTCACGTCCGCGGCGGTGCGTACCGTCACCAGCGGCGTACATCGTCATTGGCTCCTGGGACCCATACGGCCCAATGTTAACCAATGCAGAATTGCGCCGCTGTCTTCGACCGCCCACCGTGACGGTGCACAATGCCAGCGCAGTTACCTCAAATCCCCTTGTCCCACCTTACAGGTCAGGCAGCCACCATTTCAGGGGGCCACATGGCATTAATAATAACTGTGTCACACCTATCTAGGCCTTGAATACACACAGTTGCAGACACATTGCGGATTTATAAATTTTCAGCAATTAACATTTTGTGATACCTCAGTGTTGGCTGACTCTCTGCTCGCTGTTCTTCTTCATAGGGCACGTCTGCTGGGGCAGGTGATGAGATGGCGGAATCATCTGGTGTACAGACCCCTGGTGGATCTGTCGACAATGGAAGAGAGACACATCCTGGTCACATGCAGACTTGATCGTGTAAAAATCCAGGAACTGTGTGCCCAGTTGGAGCCCGACCTGATGTCAGCTATCCGCCATCCCACAGGGATACCCCTTCTAGTGCAGGTCCTGTCAGTACTCCATTTCCTGGCAAGTGGTTCCTTTCAAACAACAGTGGCCATTGCATCAGGGATGTCCCAGCCAATGTTCTCTAACGTGTTGTCCAGAGTGTTGTCTGCCCTGCTGAAACACATGCGCAGCTACATCCTGTTCCCTCAGGTGGAGGATTTGCCCACAGTGAAAGGTGACTTTTATGCCCTGGGACATATCCCCAACATCATTGGTGCCATTGATGGGACACATGTGGCATTAGTACCCCCGCGCAGGAGTGAACAGGTGTACAGGAACCGGAAGAGTTACCATTCGATGAATGTGCAAATGGTGTGTTTGGCAGACCAGTACGTCTCCCATGTGAAGGCCAATTTCCTGGCTCAGTGCATGACGCTTACATTTTTAGGAATAGCAGCATCCCTTATGTGAGGTGGCAACTCCAGAGGCACCGTGTGTGGCTAATAGGTGAGTCCAAGGACCCAAATACAGTGTGAATAGGTGTCTGGGTATGGGTTTGTCCCTAAGGGTTGGAGGATGTCTAACAGTTGTCCCTCAATATTTGCAGGTGACTCTGGTTACCCCAACCTGTCATGGCTACTGACCCCAGTGAGGAATCCCAGGACAAGGGCAGAGGAACGCTACAATGAGGCACATGGACGAACTAGGAGGGCGATCAAACGCACCTTTGGCCTCCTGAAGGCCAGATTCTGGTGCCTCCATATGACAGGTGGTTCCCTATACTACTCACCAAAGAAGGTGTGCCAGATCATCGTGGTGTGCTGTATGCTGCACAACCTGGCTTTGCGACAGCAGGTGCCTTTTCTGCAGGAGGATGGGCCAGATGGTGGTCTTGTGGCAGCTGTGGAGCCTGTGGACAGTGAAGAAGAGGAGGCAGAAGAAGAGGATATCGACAACCGAAACAACATAATCATGCAATACTTCCAGAGAGACACAGGTAAGAAGATGCCACTGCCTCCCACATCTCATACTATTGTTGGACTTAGCATAAGTCTGTCATTTTCACTCAGTGTATGGACCCTGACTTGTCACTTTGCCTTTCCATTTCACAGATGTGGGTCCCACTTTGTGCCCTCTGCTATGTTTCCTCCTAGCCTACAGCTGTGTTACATTGGTATGTGCACAAGTAAATTGACATTGCTATATTCCATGGTTATTGCAATCACACATTTGTGAAAGCACAGACTGACTCCAGATCGTTTTGTGATTGAAGTGTGTTTATTTCTGTGCAAATAAGTGGAGGGGGTTGTAAAATAGGCTGGGGGGATGGTGGAGGAATGTCTATGGCAGAGTCCAGTTTATTTGTTTCACAGGTGCATTGTCCAAAGGGGCATAGGAAGTGGAGCAACTGCAGTTTAAGGATGGGCAGGGTAACAGAGTGGGACAGAAGGGTGACATTCAGGGGGGGTCTCATTTACTGGCAGGGGTCTTGGCAATGTTCTCTGTCTTGTTCCTGGATCACAGGGACCGTTTGTGGGGTGGTTCTCCATCTGCAGGGGGTGGGGTGCTGGTGTCGTGTTCCTGTGGCGGTGCCTCCTGTCCACTAGCACCGGCAGAGGTCCTCCAGGCTAGTGTCAGGGGCACCTTGTTGTGCCACTGTGTCCCTCCTGGTGTTGACAAGGTCTTGCAGCACCCCTGCAATGGTGACCAGGGTGTTGTTAATGGACTTCAAGTCCTCCCTGATCCCAAGGTAGTGTTCCTCCTGCAGCCGCTGGGTCTCCTGAAACTTGGCCAGTACCATTGCCATCTTCTCCTGGGAATGATGGTAAGCTCCCATGATGTTGGAGAGGGCATAGTGGAGAGTGGGTTCCCTGGGCCTCTCCTCCCCCTGTCGCACAGCAGTCCTCCCAGCTTCCCTGTTCTCCTGTGCCTCTGTCCCCTGAACTGTGTGCCCACTGCCACTGCCCCCAGGTCCCTGATCATCCTGTGTTAGTGGGGTTGCCTGGTTTCCCTGTAGTGGTGGACACACTGCTGATTGATGTGTCATGGGGACAGAGGGTTGGGCCTGCTGGGTGGGTGCTGTACTGGTGTTTCCTGAGGGTGGTGGCTCTGTGGTGGCTTGTGACAGTGTCATGGGAACCGACTGTCCCGAGGTCCCAGATGGGCTGGGCTGGTCATCTTGATCCAGTTGTGCAGAGCTGCTGTCATCACTGTGGGTCTCTTCTGTGGGGGGACTGGATATGTCTGGCACCTCCTGTCCGGTGACGTTGGGTAGGGGTCCTGTAGGGGTGTAAAAGCATAATTATTGTTTCTGTGTGTGCCATCTTGTGCAATGGGTGAGTTACCCTCTACTCCTGTGCTTGCATTATTGCCTTGGCCCTTGTGTGATTGGTGATTTTGTGGCCTGGGTGAGTCTCTGTATTGGACATGCTTTGGTGATGTGTGTCCATGCATTGGTGTTACATGCAGGGCTTGTTTTTGGGATGTGTGGGTTGTGTTGGTAGGGTATCTGTGGGTTGTTGGGGTGATGGGTGTGAGGGTAAGGTTGTGGTATGTGATGGCATGCAGGTAGGGTGGGGAGGTAATGCAGTAAAGATTAGCCTTACCAGAGTCCAGTCCTCCAGCTACTCCTGCGACGCCCTCAGGATGCAGTATTGCCAAGACTTGCTCCCCCCATGTTGTTAGTTGTGGGGGAGGAGGTGGGGGTCTACCACCAGTCCTCTGTACAGCAATCTGGTGTCTGGAGACCACGGAACGCACCTTCCCCCGTAGGTTGTTCCACCTCTTCCTGATGTCATCCCGTGTTCTTGGATGCTGTCCCACTGTGTTGACCCTGTCTACAATTCTCGTCCATAGCTCCATCTTCCTTGCAATGGAGGTGTGCTGCACCTGTGATCCGAATAGCTGTGGCTCTCCCCGGACGATTTCCTCCACCATGACCCTGAGCTCCTCCTTAGAGAACCTGGGTGTCTTTGAGGTACCATGACGTGGGGTGGGTGATGTGTGAGGTGGTGTCGGTTGTGATGTGTGAGGGGATGTGTTGGTGTATGTTGTTTGAGGTGCGTGCATGTTGTGTAAGTGGTGGCGTTGTGTGTCTGTGGATGCTGCTGTTGTTTAAGGTGGTGTATCTCTCTGGCCTGGTTTACATTTCTGGTAGTAAGGGTTTGTGGGTGATGTGGGTGTGTGTTTTATATTGGATTGGGTGTGTGGGTGTGGTGTGTGTATGTGTATCAGGTGTGTGTATTTCGAATTGTCCAATGTGGTTGTGTTTTGTATATGTGTGTGTATTTTGAGCGCGGCGTGTGTACCGCCAATGGATTACCGCAGTTGAAAGACCGCTGCGTTGATTCGTGGGTCGTGATAGTGTGGACGTATTCCTGCTGGTGTGACGGTGTTGGTTTTGTTATCGCCAGTTTATCGCTGACCTTTGGTGTGGCGGACTTGTGTGGGTGTCTGTATTGTGGCGGATTCCGAGCTGTGGGTCATAATACCTGTAGCGGAATTCCGTGGGCGCAGCAGTATATTGGTGGTCTTCTGCACGGCAGTAAGCGGGATTTACCACCAGGGTTGTAATGAGGGCCATACACCTTAGTATATCATATAAGTCATAGCAGACATATAAGTGCGTACTGGTACTGGTGTATTGAGTGCTGAGTAGTAGTGGGCTGTTGTACGTTCCATAGTTTTGAGAAGATGCATAGCTTCTCACTATGTAAAATACTGTTAGTTTGGACTAAAGAGCAAACAGATCTGCACATGTACATATTCATGAGGCATGAGAATCTGTATACATGTGCAGCACAATGCAGCACCCATTAAGGAGTACAGTACAAGCATTAACAAAAGAGATCTGCAGCCTTCAACATTGTGCGTTTAGCAAAATATGTTGCATCCCTCGGACATGTTTGTAGGGTAAGTAAGAAAATGGCCCTAAATGATGTGTTTTCTGCAATAACTACAACTCACTAACTATAACATTGGCACTTTTGGCATGGTATGTGAATTATGCAACAAGGGTGTTGCTTGTTCGACATTTTAATGATGCAGGCGCTCTGAGGCTCACTAAGTCCAATTACTTTACATCATATCCTTCTATATATTTTTCATTATAAACATCATGTGCGTTGCCATATTGCATTACACACAAATTAGGAGCATTCCATGAGTATGTTGATAATTACTGATACAGGTACATCATAAAAGGCAGCACTCATTCCCACCTGTCATTCTTTTCTTGAATCCCTGGCTCACCCTGCCACCAGCTGCAAGCATCCTTGGGAGGTAATGGGTCACTTCCTGTGAGTATTCCACCCATTTTTTTTATGACTGCATCATTTTTTCTGAAGCCTTCGTACAGAAATAGCTAATGCATGATTAACGCACGATGCATTAGCCACAATGCATTTTCCACGCATTGGCGCAGATAAATGGCTTACGACCCACGTACTGGGGCAAAGCGAGGCATGATGCTTGTGTTCTGGCCTTTCCATGCTCCTCTTTTCTTACCGGACAGGTTGTTTTTCTGATGTGTGATTTATGGTGCGCTATGTGTGAATGTTAACTTTTTAGTGTTGATGTTTTGATGAATCTAAGTATATTCATGGCGGGCGGAACTCACGAAGGTCTACTCCCGGGCATTCCGCAGAGTTATAAAAACCTCTGTGAGATTCTGTGGAGTTCCGCTGTTGCGAAATGCCACAGAGTTTGAAGCATAAAAGGCTTAGGAAGCCATTGCTGTGCTCAAGGCATGCTAGCTGCAGCATGTGCTTGCAGATGTGCGTTCTGAGAGCTGCACTTTTTCCTAACATGGCCCGCTTACAGTTTGCAACGGCATTCTGTTTCGGAGAAAAATAACCCAACAACCATTTTATTCCGATGCACAGGTCTTCAGCAGACATCACACATCCCAACCTGTGTGAAACGCAGCAGATGCTGGCTTGTTAGGGCCAACTTGCTGTCATATCCAGAGCATTGTAGTTAACAGACCAGTCTTGCAACGTGAGGAAAATACCAAGGCTTTGTTTTCTGAATGTTCAGCACATAAGGTATGTTTATTTCCTCGCACCATATCCCCATTAAAAATGGCAGCCATGTTATTTGTTACTCATTGATTACAGGAATTGTCACCGTTTAGCCCTCCCAATGCTCGGAATTTCAGACCAGGCCACATTTGGAGGGACGGGGCCATTTCATTCATGTAAGGATTGTAAAAGCATTTCTGTTTGCTTAAAAAGTAAATCATGACAATCTAATATAATAAACATCACAAAGAGAGTAGCGATATAGCAAACACGCATATACTAGTATTTAGCCTACAAATTTTAAAATAATGTTGGTCCGAGATAGGTTTTTGTGAACCAAGTGCACATACCGCAGTATCTACTCTGCTCACAATAAACATTACATTAGCCCGAGTTAATTAGTGACGTGCTTAACAGCAGCCTGTTTAATTTAGAGTGCACAGTACTGTGAAAATTGGACACTGCAAATAAATGACAGTGTCACACAAGTTATTGCCCCAGGAGAATAAAAGACTTTAAACGCCACGTTTGTACATCTTTTCTTATAATTAGGTGTATGTGATTTTCCAGGTAAAAACACATTCTTCCTCCTGTTAGAACTGGGGTCTTTGGTTGGCAGTCAGGTTACCCCCGTCCAAGCAAGGACCCTGACTCTAGTCAGAGTAAAGGAGAATCACCCTCAACTAACCCCTACTCACCTCCCTTGGTAGCTTGGCACAAGCAGGCAGGATTAACTTCAGAGTCTAGGTGTAAAGTATTTGTACCAACACATACAGTAATTCTGTGAAAACACAAAAAAATGACACAACACAGGTTTAGAAAAATAGGTAATATTTATCTAAAGAAAAAAAAAAACGACAAAAATCCACCATACACAAGTCAAGTTATTAATTAAAAAGCAAGAAAGGGTCTTAAATCCTTGGGAAAACAGTAAAAACACTATCAGTGTTGAAAAGTACCTGGGTAGCGTCAAAATAACACACAAGGGCGTGTGTGCATCAGAAAAGGTTAGCGATGTGTCGTTTTTCCTCCCCACAGGAGAGCGATGCGTTGATCCGGGCAAGTACTTGGGTCCGTGCAGTCTTTGTGTCGTTTTTCCGTGCCCAGTGAGGTTTGCGTTGAAAATCCTGCCACACGGTATCAGCAAAACCACACTATGTGGGCTGCGACATTATCAGCCTCCGTCAGTGGGTGTTGCGTGTCATTTCTCCAGTTGCGTACGTCGATCTTCCAGCTGCGATGCAGGTGGATTGTCGATTTCAGCCGCACAGCCGGAGGCACGTCCTTTCTCAGCCGGAAAGTGCACCAAAATTTTGCCCACACAGCGGTCCGTGCATGGATTTTCAGTCTTGGTCTGCCAGCTTCACCCTCCAAGGCCCCAGGAGCTTGATAGGGCACTACTTGGCAGGGCAGGAGTCTCAGCAGGGAGTACAGGTGCTGGCAGGAGAAGTCTTTGATGCCCCTGAGACTTCAACAACAGGAGGCAAGCTCAGGCAAGCCCTTGGAGATTTCTTCACAAGCAGGAATGCACAACAAAGTCCTGTCTTTGTCCCCTTGCACAAGCAGATGCAGCAAATGCAATATAGCTCCACAAAGCACAGTCACAGGCAGGGCAGCACTTCTCTGCTCCTCAACTCTTCCTCTTGATGTCCAGAAGTGATCTAAAGCCTATGGTTTTGGGTGCTCTTCTTATACCCATTTTGGCCTTTGAAGTCGGCTTACTTCAAAGGAAAGTCTCTCTCTTGTTTGTGAAATCCTGCCTTGCCCAGGCCAGGCCCCAGGCACACACCAGGGGGTTGGAGATTGCATTGTGTGAGTGCAGGCACAGCCCTTTCAGGTATTAGTGACCACTCATCCCCTCCCTCCTAGCACAGATGGCTCATCAGGATATGCAGGCAACACCCAGCTCCCTTTGTGTCACTGTCTAGAGAGAGGTGCAAACAGCCCAACTGTCAAACTGACCCAGACAGGGAATCCATAAACACAGAGTCACAGAATGGTTTAAGCAAGAAACTTTCCACTTTCTAAAAGTGGCATTTTCAAACACACAATCTCAAAACCAACTTTACTAAAAGATGTATTTTCAGATTGTGAGCTCAGAGACCCCAAACTCCAAATGTCTATCTGCTCCCAAAGGGAATCAACACTTTATTAATTTTTAAAGGTAGCCCCCATGTTAACCTATGAGAGGGATAGGCCTTGCAATAGTGAAAAACGAATTTGGCAGTATTTCACCTTCAGGACATAAAACACATCAGTCTATGTTCTACCTTAAACATACACTGCACCCAGCCAATGGGGCTACCTAGGGCCAACCATAAGGGTGTCTTACAGGTAAGAAAAGGGAAGGTTTAGGCCTGGCATTTGGGTACACTTGCCAAGTCAAATTGACAGTTAAAATCTGCACACACAGACACTGCAGGGGCAGGTCTGAGCCATGTTTACAGGGCTACTAATGTGGGTGGCACAACCAATGCTGCAGGCTCACTAGTAGCATCTGATTTACAGGCCCTGGGCACCTGTAGAGCACTGTACAAGGGACTCACCAGTAAATCAAATATGCTAAACATGGAAATCCAATTACACATACATTTTACATAGGAGCACTTTCATTTCAACACTGGATAGCAGTGGTAAAGTGCCCAGAGTAACATAAACAGCAAAAACTGAGTCCAGTCCACATGAACAACCTGGGAAACAGAGGCAAAAAGTTACGGGAGATCACGCCAAGGATGCCAAGTCTAACATCCCTCATTTGTCAATTCATCCTGCAGGGTACTGCTAGGCAACTGAGATTTTGTGACAGGAGGTGGACCATATTATACAGCAGGGTTGACTGAATTATGCATAAAAAAAAGCAAATTAACTTATCCTTGACACCACTTGAGCTGAGCTCGGCGTGGTGAAAGGGGGGTTTATGGACAGTTTCTGAACTTCCTTTCCCTTCCCCAGGCACACCAAAACCTCTACCAATGCCCCTTTCTGCCGGCTCGCTGATTCTACCTCATGCTCATGTGAGTCCGGGCTCCTGGCTGCTCTGTGCAAGTGGGCTCTCGCTGCTAATGGTATCACTATCCTGTAGGGTGTGACGGTGCTGGGTTGGTCCTTTAGTGCTGTGGTCTTCAGTGATAAGGCAAAACAGTCAGGAGCTGGGCAGCTTCTCGTTCTCAGAGGGGGGGGGCCATGGCTGACCTGCTCCGGTCATCAATGTTTTCCTTCCCCTCAGTGTGCACTCCACAAAGACCCACCCTCCAGTCCTTACAGCTGCCAGGACTGAGGTACAAAGTACATCCCTTGCCTCTCCAAAAAAAAGCAAGCCCCCACAAAGACAGCAACTGGCTTTAAACCACAAATCACAACTTGTTGTGCCTCATGATTTGAATCCAACGCACATTACCTGCTTAGAGCAGTGCCAGTAAACTCTACTACGCCAGCATAGGTTGAGTTTTGGCAAACTCTGCTCTCCAAGCAGAGTGCAAAAGTGGCAAAACTCCACAAACTCCACCAGCGGAGCAGAGTTAACCATCCAACCCTAATAAATATTTAAATGTGTATATGTTTTATGAATAACGCACGTTTTGGGCAGTTTGTAATATGCATGGATGAATTTAGTTAGCTGCAGAGTAGGGAGATTTATGACTTCAATACGGAGTTGCCATGCCTATGATAACAATTATTGAGTATCCTATTATACACATTATGTACATTCAGACCATCTGTTTGGATTCCTGCCATACGAGGTGTCACTGATAGATTACACTTCTGTAGTCTGCCCTTTATGTCTGGTAGACTATGGCCCTCATTACAACATTGGCGGTAAATGCCGCTTACCGCCGTGCAGAAGACAGCCAACACACCGCTGCAGCCGCAGAATTCCGCTACAGCTATTATGACTCACAGCTCGGAATCCGCCAAAATCCAGACACCCACACAAGTCCGCCACACCAAAGGGCAGTTATAAACTGGCGATAAGAAAACCGACACCTTCACGCCAACAGGAATACACCCACACTATCATGACCCACGAATCCACGCGGCGGTCTTTCAACCACGGTATTCCATTGGCGTTACAAACCGCTGCGCTCAAAATACACACACACTTACACAACACAACCACATTGGACAAATCAAAATACACACACCTGATACACATACACACACCATTCCCACACACCCAATACAATATAAAACACACACCCACATCACCCACAAACCCTTACGACCAGAATTGCGACAGAAGGCCAGAGAGAGACACCACCATCAACAAACTGGCATCCACAGGCACTCAACACCATCCCTCACAACATCCACGCACCTCACACAACACACACAAACACATCCCCTCACACATCACAACACACACCACCTCACACATCACCCACACCACCCCATGGCACTGCAAAGACACCCCAGGAGAAGGAGCTCAGGGTCATGGTGGAAGAAATCATCCGGGTAGAGCCACAGCTATTCGGATCACAGGTGCAGCACACCTCTGTTGCGTAGGCTCTCATTATCCTAATGAGACTACTGGATTTTGGGCGGCAAGATCATTCACAGTGTGGGGGACTGAGTCTGACCCACAGTGGATGACACTTGTCACTCTAAATCCAGGTTTTGCTCCGGCTAACTAGCAGTGCCTCATCTCTCCAAAATGGAAGAGACAATTGGGCAGCCGAGGCATTACATCTGAGCACTTCCCAGGGAAGTCGTGGTCACTCAGGTCACAACCGGTTCTCTTATACACAGTACGGTCTCATATATAAATGACAAAGGCAGTTTAAGTTTTCAAGATTGGTTTAATAAAACAACTGCATTCTAGATAGCAAAGCGCGAGCTGCAATAACCAGGACTACACAACACTGTAAGATTAAAATAGTAACGATGAGAGTGAAGCACAAGAATAAGGTTATCATAGTGCCGCTCTATTATTTTCTCTTTAAGTTATATTTCGAGCACAGCATGTGAAGCTCTAAGCCTGCCTTTCAGGTTCCCTCGGGAGTACATCAACCCTCATACCTGAGCAAAGGCCTGTAATCTGTATCAGCGTCTGCAACAAGGCATTCAGCATCTAGTTGTAGGTTCCTGGCTGGAATCTCCCTCTTAATGTATACTAGGACTAGGAAGTGTTTTTATAACTAACACTCAGATGTTCTAAGAAAATGTCCCTACGTAAGAATGTGTATCTTCTACGAATATTGGAGACTAAACTTCTACCACGTTAACCGGCCATGTACCAGACTGTAGCCTTGACTGAAGCACAGGGCAATCAAGAATGCATTATTTGAGAACACAGTGCTGAACTAAGCTAAACAGTGCGATAGAAGAAATTAAAACAAGGCAGTAAAACTGGTTATTGTAAAATAACAGTGCGAAGCTGAATAAAATATATCTAGGGCAAAGTGCACAGCGGCCTAGTATGTGAAAACCAACGTGCATAAAGCTATGTTAAAAATGGCTACACTACACCCTCCCCTTGTTGGTAGAAAGTGGTTTAAGCCTAAGCTAAAATGCCCTAAACTATAATATCAATTTAAAACCCTACTCAATTTTAACAAGTTAAGAGGACACACAAGCATACTATTTGGTAATTTTTAAAATGAGCATGTGACCAAAATCCGAATTCAAAGGAAAATGTCAATTTAGGATAGTTCCAAATCAAGCATCAGTCAGTCATAGAAAGCAGGAGATTCTCCACCTCGGCAGATGACAAAACCTGTAAATCCACGCCAAAAACTAGCAAGGAGCAGGTGTGTTCCATAGCCCCAGTGTCAACCAAGGAGGCATCCCGTGCAGTGCCTGTTAACAAGTGAAAGGTAACTTCCTCCAGGAAGGGTAGCTCGTAATCAGCTTCTCTAAGCAAACGCAACTGCAGCGCGAATGTCTGGTAATGAATCCTCAATGAGAACATTAACAGATCAGCATCAATCACTGAGGGGCGTTGGTGTGAGAGACAAACTTCCAGTGCATGTTCAAAAGAGCACCAACGGCACCGAAACACGGGCTGCACACAATCCAAAACTGGTCTGAATGACTGAGACCAGTCACACCCCAAATGTTCCAGCAGTGTTGCTCCAAAGTGCTGCATCATGCGTTCACGGCACAGCTGCGCTGATGGAAGTGCCTTCATTTGTCCTTGTTGCGGCGGGACAGCCATTGCGGAAAAACAACAGCAAAATGCCGGCTAATAAAGCCAAAGTTATCAGAAATCCCCCAAAAATGCTTCCGAAAATTGAATGAATAGCCGAAGGTATTAAACCGAATATAGATGAAAACGTATGAACAAAACCAATACCAACCCCTTTAAAAAAAATTGCTTATCCAGCCTTGCTGGACGCATTAAATATACGTCCCACGAGTTCACCAAAGTGTCTCGGAAAGTTCGTATTTAACAAGGACTGTATTTCTGCCGACGACCTTGCCACCGGAAGTGCGTAGGTCTTGTGTGCAAATGTAAGGGCCACATGGTTCTGAAACAATAAAGCCTTCAGTCTACTTAACTTGTCAAAATTCACCTTGGAAGTAGCAATGTGAGGCCAAATATCTGCTACCTCCCTAAACTTAGTGGGGGGAAACAACATGTTCCCGCAGCATGTAACAACCTTAGAGACCGAAACAACATAAACTATTCCGGCCCGCATGCCACAACACTCTTCACTATTGAGGAGGATGTAGCTGCCGTTTGAAAGCACCTGGAACGTGCGTTTAATCAAGGGGACTGGAACTCCCTTCAGACAGCAAGCCAAGATCGCAACTGAGGCCTTACACGCCCCATGCAAGGACAGCTGCTTACAAATCATCGAATGGCTGACTGAAGTCTCGCATTCACTACAGCTAAGAAAGACCTTTTTCATGCCATTGAGGCATTTGTACAAGAAGGGAAGCTCCCACACCTCATGGATGTAACTATCTCCCAACTTTTCATATCTGCCTACCGGATCATGTTTCAAACAAGAAGTGAATTGTAATGTACAAATAGGCAGATTAATAAGCCTGTGTATCAACCACTCTGCTGAAGGAATCTCGGCCACGGTAAAGGGCAATCTTTCTATCTTTTCAATGTTAAGCATGACATAAGTCGCCTCCTTTTTAGCCATTAGTTGTCATTGTCGTGTCAAATTAAAGGAAAAAAATATTTCCCTGGCACTGATGTGCTGCTACGGAACGCGACCCGCCTTCAGTGTCTGGAGTGTCCAACCCAACTGCATAATGGACCTGATCTGACAGGAGACTGAGATGTGTCTTAACTGAATCTAGTGAGGATGATTTTAGCCACTGTTGGCACAAGTTTCCTACACTATATGTTGTAATTATTTCAGCATGTTCTGGTGATATATAGCGAGGGTCTGACCTACTCGTTTCAGAAACCCCCCGAGGAGGTGACAAAACGTTGATGACACCCGTTGGTATCTATTGGCCACAATAACCACCCGCCTGGACGTGTCAGTGAATCATTAAACGTTCCATTCTGGACCCACTCATTAAGCTCACTAAATGTTGCATTCGTGTATTTTTGCCAGTTATCAAATTTTGCAGGGCCAGGTATACTGGGCATGTTTAATTCCCTAATTGTTGCTAAGCCCTAACAACTTGTCTGTTGTACTGTTTCATTTAAAAAGATCATTTGAACGGGGATGAGACATGCTCTAAACAATGTTTCTCTACCCTTGGTCTGCCAATTTTTTGTTCCCCGAACACTTTTCAAATCAACATTCTTTGACCAATATTCATAACCTTCAATTGATAACCGGAAAACAAAGGAGTCCGAATATATAAATTTTGTGTTGGTCAATAACATATGTTTATCCCTAGTCGGAGTTACCTTAAAATAATATGACTCAGCATTTTTTTGATGATGCCCAGAAAAATTTGCAAACTTTTCAAACTAAGTTTTGGGCAATGTTCCCATTGTGTATAATCAAATATCGTCCTTGGACTGCTCTCTTTATGTATGAAGTGGTGCCTATATTAATTATAGCAAAACATGTCACCATAGTTTTATTTAAACTGGTAAACATCTTCATTTTCATAGACAGTATAATATTGCAATTCTGTCATCATCGAATCAACTGTTTTCACATCCCAATCATCAGAAAAAATGCCTGGTATAACTATATCGTTCATAGATAACTTTAACACAAACGGTATTTGAATAATCTCAGTCAGACCATATATATCAAACATTACTTTTTCCCGCACAATCCCATCAGGAATTGGCACTGCAGAAATGTTCACAAAAGACAAGTCTCTTTGAATCTTGTGTGAGGAAAAGAGTGGCTTCAAAACCTCCTCCACCTGTTCAACCGCTGATCTCTCGGGAAGAAAATGACCATGTATTGACAAAAAGAAAGTAACGACAAAACCAATCCAAAGCAGGAAGGCTAGGACAGTCAAGGAAAGCCATACATAGTTCCATGGAAAAATAAAGTATGTTTCTTTAAGCCAATGTATCAGCTTACGTGCACCCGACAGGTCAGCAGTCGAAGAGGCAAACAAGTCCAATAGACCATCATTGTAGTCGACAAAGTAACCAGAGGCAGTTCGTGCAAAGGGCGTTGCCGTAGTCAATGGAGGAGTTGGTGTTTCATGTGGTGGTACACAGTAGACAGCACCATCCATCTGGCTTGTAGTCATAGTGACTTGATGAAATGTTTCTAAGTTGCTTGTTGTCAGTGGAACCAATGCAAGATCATCATCATCCACCCTCCCCAAGCTCGGAGAGGCATCCGTGTTGGTATAAACAACTTGAAGCGGAACTTCTTCTCCAGTAGTGAGAGGGATTTGGGAACTACTGGACATTCCTCTTGGTCGGCTGTGTAGAATCGGCCACATGTTGTAGCTTGACATTGTCAATGGAAACAAAGCGATTTTTTTTGGCACCTGGCAACGGTGGTAGAATAACAGTTCTGGTACCGTGTATCCCCAACACAGGGACTGGGGCTTGATAAGAAGGGCCAAATAATGTTTTCACTGCGACCTTTTCACGCACAAGATCCCCAACTCTGGGAATCCAGCCGGTAGGTGTTACTGGCACATCCTTAATTCCTGTGGAGGCAGCACTTTTAGAAGAGTTATCTTCACGGAACTGTTGTAATTCCTGTAAAACAGCGACACAATCATTTATGTCAAAAGGTGTTTCCGCTGCCTCCACACCAGGACCATCAAGATCTGGAACAAACATTTGTGTTCCGAACAGCCACTCATATGAAGTGCAACCCCCAGGGAACTTCTAGGCAGGTTATTTAGTGCTCTCTGAACTCCATACAGGTGGGTTAGCCAACTACGACCCGTGCCTAAGACTCTGGCCATTAAGGATTGCTTTAAATCGCAGTTGAATCGCTCCACAACAGAATTTCCCTCGGGATGAAATGGAGACGAGTACTGAAGCTGGCCCCCCAACGAAGCCATGGTGTCTCTGAATGCCCTTGAGGCAAAAGCAGGGCCCTGGCCCGAATGGAATACCGCAACTGCATATGTACCGACAAAGACTCGCAAATCTTTAAAAACAGACAGAGCGTCAGCTGAGCGTTGTGGCCACACCCACACAAATCTGGAGCAAGAATCAACAGTGACTAATATATATTTATATGCACTATCAGGTGTTAATGGACTGCAATGATCCAAGTACATACATTGTAATGGTCTATTTGAGATTAAGAGGGGTGACTGTGGCAGGCGCTTGGCCGTAGAAACTTTAATTTGTTGACAGATGTCACAACAAAGGACATACTGCTTAATCTCTTTATAGAGACCAGGCTACAATAACGGGCCTGCAATAGTGAAATTGTAGCTGCCACGCCAGCATGTGCAGATGCCACCCCTTCATGCGCTGCTTTAATCAATTGTGGTCTTACATCTTTATTGGGGATGTCGAGTATGCTTACGCCTGGAATTTTTACTTCAGCCTTCAGCATACTTCCCATCAAGTATTGATATTTATTAGGAAATCCTTTAGGATAAGGCGTACCATCAACTGTAGCTTTTATGGCAGCCATAATGTCTGTGTCTGGTCTGGAACATGAACGAGTCACTACAGCTACAGTGGCGACTGCCACTGCTGACTTTACGGCTTCATCAGCCAAAGTATTTCCGGCAACGTGTATCCCAACGCGCTGGTATCCAAGTGTATGCACAGCATGAACTTTGGGTAGCGTCTCTTTCAGGTCTGCTACCTTTCCCCACAGTAGTCTGTGTTTTATGGTGTTACCTTTTGAATCTCTGAACCCATTCAAGCGCCAGTAATGCAGGTATTCATTAAAAGACTGGACGCAATAATATGAATCACAAACAATCAGTGTGAACTGTGTTGGATCTGGATGTTCTAGTGCCATTAGTAGAGCTTTTAGCTCAGCCAACTGTGCTGTACAATCCCCTAAGGTCTGTGTATAGGTATGTTGGGGACTGAATTTCTCCCCCTCGATATAGCCGCTCACGACCGCACATGCAGCAGAATATTGATGTTTAGTTCCAATCGCTGGTTGCGCAGAGCCATTGGTGTACATGACTACATGATATTGATCAGTAGACAACGTGTCAGCGGGAACTGGATATTCTACTTCATATTGTAGAAATTCTTGAGTTTGTAACTTTGGGTCGAAGATGTAGTCTACATCAGTGGCTGTTAAAGACGTAGCCCATTGTATCCATCGTGGATGAAATGCTTTTGCGTTTGGGATGCTAGCTTTTGGAACAGCCTCCTGGGACAGAATAGGAGAAACAACAATAATGTGTTTTCCTTGAGCAAGAGGCCTTTCTTTAATAACAGCCATCTCCACAGCAGTGAGAATTTTCTCCATGGGTGCAAAGCATTGTTCAGCAGCGGAATACAGGTGCGATTTGTATGCAATCGGGACTGTCTCACCTTCATTAAATGTGACATTAGTAAAACCGATGGCCCCAGCTATGACCCTGATGACCAAATGTGTCTTATTGTCCAGTGTATGTAAATGTTTTGCTGCTAGCATATCTGCCTGTAACTCGCGGACAGTATGTGTATGTTCAATTGTCCAGAATTTGCTTGGAAAATCAGGACGTATTAACTCATATAAAGGTTTTGTGCGTGTAGCATAATCAGGAATGTATGTTCTGCCAAAATTTAGAAAGCCCAAAAATGATTGTAATTTTTGAATCGTATTTGGTGGTTGCAATTGTGCACATTTTTCTAAAAATTGTGGCGCTAGGCTCTTCCCTTCATTCGACAGCTCATATTCCAGGAACAGGACGCTGAGGAAGGCAATTTTTGATTTTTTGAAGTTAAATTTGTAGCCGAGTTCGGCAAATCCTACAAGAATGCGGACTACCTGTCTTAAATGTTGTAGTAACTTGTCATCCATGAGATATATATCGTCCACATATGACAAAGATTCAGGGTCTATCCCGTGTAAAATATCAGTCACACGAGCTGCAAACAGTCCTGGGCTGTTCTTATACCCCTGAGGCAAACAACATAATTTTTCTGGGAGCCCAGCGCACTAAAGCTTGTTAAGTCTCTGTTTCAGGCGTTATAATCTGACAGAAGAACCCATTCGGGATATCCAAAGTCGTTTCATATTTTTTTCGCACAGTGTTGCTCATTAGTGCAGTGCTATATGAGGTTTGTATAGTATATAGGTGCATGTCCATTTAAATGTCTGTAGTTTAAGACTATTCTGTATGAATGGTCCAGCTTAGCTAGAGGGAATAAGGGGTTATTCATCGGTGAGACACAGGGTTCAATCACACCCTGGTATTCTAATTGCGTAAGTACCTCCCTCACCAGTACCCTTGCTTCATGTTTTATTGGATACTGCAGTTGTGGCTGAGGTTCACTTTTAATGGGAATCACATGGTATGGAGAATCCCTATCCTACCCTACGTGATTTCTATATAACGCAGGTGCTTGTGCTAGAGCCTATTCTATAGAATAGGACTCAGCGAGTTCCTCTGGAACAAGGGGCGAGAAAGAAGGTTTAATAACCTCTTCCCCATATGGGCAGGTGCGGACAAAATCAGGTGGCCAATCTTGCTTGGCCAACAAAATGTCATATATTTTGACTACATGGTCCCAAAAGATTGCGTGTATGGTGCGTTCAATGTCTCCTTCCAACTGTAAAGTTACTCTATACACCCTATCGGGTTTGGAGACACGCATGCCTGCTGTTTCTACTTGTATAAAGTGATCAGTTGCTTTCACCTCCAGATGCTCTAGAAGATTCCGGCGAACTATTGTGACCTCTGCCGCACTGTCTAGCAGCACTGGAGCCCATTTCTTGTTCTTCAAGAGAACCCTCTTCCTGAGTGGCATGTCTAACTGAGACAGCTGCCACTTTTTTCTTTTTAAATTGTTGTTTTTGTTGTTTTGTTGTTTTTGTTGTAGTGGTTTCTCTTCCTTCTTAACAGAAACCTCCGAAGAGCGTTGTGATTCCTGTCTCGGTTTCACGTACCTGCTGAAAAATAGGATTACCTATACGGCGGTGGTGGAAATCCTCAGTACCACGGACGTCTCCGTATACGGAACTGAGGGGTCATTATACAACAATGAGACCGAGATCTGCAGGTGGACCCAAAAATTAGAGCCTAACCAAACGTTGGCGGCAGTCGCGTAGGCTCTCATTATCCTAATGAGACTACTGGATTTTGAGCGGCAAGATCGTTCACAGTGTGGGGGACTGAGTCTGACCCACAGTGGATGACACTTGTCACTCTAAATCCGGGTTTTGCTCCAGCTAACTAGCAGTGCCTCATCTCTCCCAAATGGAAGAGACAATTGGGCAGCAGAGCGCATGACATCTTAGCACTTCCCAGGGAAGTCGTGGTCACTCAGGTCACAACCGGTTCTCTCATACACAGTACAGTCTCATATATAAATGACAAAGGCAGTTTAAGTTTCAAAGATTGGTTCAATAAAACGACTGCATTCTAGATAGTAAAGCGTGGAAGTGTTTTTATAACTAACACGCAGATGTTCTAAGAAAATGTCCCTACGTAAGAATGTGTATCTTCTACGAATACTGAAGACTAAACTTCTACCACGTTTATCGGCAATGTACCAAACTGTAGCCTTGACTGAAGCACAGGGCAACCAAGAATGCATTTTATGAGAACACAGTGCTGAACTAAGCTAAACAGTGCGATAGAAGAAATTAAAACAAGAACGTAAAACTGGTTATTGTAAAATAACAGTGTGAAGCTGAATAAAATATATCTAGGGCAAAGTGCACAGCGGCCTAGTATGTGAAAATTAATGCGCATAAAGCTATATTAGAAATGGCTGCACTACACCTCCATAGCTAGGAAGATGGAGCTATGGCGCAGAATCGAGGACAGGGTGAATGGGGGAAGGTGCATTCCGTGGTGCCAAGACACCAGATGGCAGTTCAGAGGACTGGCGGCGGACCCCCACCTCCTCCTCCACAACTAACAACATGGGAGAAGCAGGTCTTGGCTATACTGCATCCTGAGGGCCACGCTGGAGTAGCTGGAGGAATGGATGTTGGTAAGTCAAATATTAACTACCATATACCCCACCCTAGCTGCATACTATCACATACGCCCACCGTCACCCTCACCCCCATTACTCCAACACCTCACATATGTCCCACTATCACAAATCACCCATCCCAACACCAAGCCCTGCATGCAACAACAAAGCATGGACACCCATCACCAAAGCATGTCCACTACAGATACCCACACAGACCCCAAAACAATTATTACACAAGGTCCTACACAAGAATGTAAGACTGGGGTACAGGGTCACCCACCCATTGCACACAATGGCACACACAGATGCAATAATCATGCCTTTACACCCCTGTAGCACCCCTGACCAATGTCACTGGACAGGAGTATCCAGACATGACCACCCGCCAACCAGAAGAGGCCCACAGTGATGACAGCAGCTCTGTCCAACTGGATCTAGATGACCAGCCCGGCCCATCTGGGACCTCAGGACAGTCGGTTCCCCTGACACAGTCACAAGACACCACAGAGCCTCCCCCCTCAGGAAACACCAGTACAGCACCCACCCAGCAGGCCAATACCTCTGTCCCCAGGACACATCAAGCAGCAGTGTGTCCACCACTACAGGGAACCCAGGCAAACCCACCAACCCAAGAACAGCAGGGACCTGGGGGCAGTGCCAGTGGGCACACGGTTCAGGGGACAGAGGCACAGGAAACCAGGGGAACTGGGAGGTCTGCTGTGCGACAGGGGGAGGACAGGCCCAGGGAACCCACTCTCCATCAGGCCCTCTCCAACATCATGGGAGCGTACCATCATTTCCAGGAGACAATAGCAACGGTACCTGCCAAGTTTCAGGAGACCCAGTGGCTGCAGGAGGAACAGTATTTGGGGTTCAGGGAGGAACTCAAGTCCATCAACACCACCCTGGTCACCCTTGTAGGGGTGCTGAAGGACCTTGTGAACACCAGGAGGGACACTGTGGCACAATAAGGTGCCCCTGACACTAGCTTGGATGATGAACTGCCCACCACCTCCGCAGGCGCTAGAGGACAGGAGGCACCGCCACAGGAACACAACACCAGCAGCCCACCCCCTGCAGATGGAGAACCACCCCACAAACGGTCCCTGAGATCCAGGACAAAGACAGATAAAAATGCCAAGACCCCCACCAAGAGATGAGACCACCATGAATGTCATCCTTCTGTCTCACTTTGTCACCCTGTCCATCCTTAAACTGCCCTAGCTCCACTTCCTATGCCCCTTTGGACAATGCACCTATGAGACAAATAACTGGACTCTGCCATGGACATTCCTCCACCATCACCCCTGACCATTTTACAACCCCCTCCACTATTTTGTGCTTAAATAAACACCCTTGAATCACAAAACAATGTGGAGTCAGTCTGTGCTTTCACAAATTTGTATTTGCAATAACTGAGGAAAATAGCAATGTCCATTGTATTGTCAACATACCTATGTCACACAGCTCTAGTCCATGAGGTAACATAGCAGAGGTCACACAGTGGGACCCACATCTGTGAAATGGAAAGGAAAAGTGACAGGTCAGGGTCCATACACTGGGTGAAAGTGACAGACATATGATAGGAGTAACAATTTTATCAGATGTAGGAGGCAGTGATGTCTTCTTACCTGTGTCTCACTGGAAGTATTGCTGGATCACATTGTTTCTTTTGTCGATATCCTCTTCTTCTGCCTCCTCTTCTTCACTTTAAACAGGCTCCACACCTGCCACAAGACCTCCTTCTGGACCATCCTCCTGCAGAAAAGGCACCTGTCGTCGCAAAGCCAAGTTGTGCAGCATACAGCAGGCCACGAAGATCTGGCACATCTTCTTTGGTGAGTAGTACAGAGAACCACCTGTCATATGGAGGCACCGGAACCTGGCCTTCAGGAGGCTGAAGGTTCTTTCTATCACTCTCCTAGTTCGCCCATGTGCCTCGTTGTAGCGTTCCTCTGCCCTTTTCCTGGGATTTCTCACTGGGGTCAGTAGCCATGACGGGTTTGGATAACCAGAGTCACCTGCAAATGTCAATGGACAATTGTTAGACACACACTAACCCTTAGGGACAACCCCAGACAACTATTCACAGGGTATAGGGTCCTTGTCCTCACCTATTAGCCACACATGGTGCCTCTGGACTTGTCCCATCACAGAAGGGATGCTGCTATTCCTCAGAATGTAAGCGTCATGCACTGAGCCAGAAAACTTGGTGTTTACATGGGAGATGTACTGGTCGGCCAAACACACCATCTGCACATTCATTGAATGGTAGCTCTTCCGGTTTCTGTACACCTGTTCACTCCTGAATGGGGGGACCAAGGCCACATGTTTCCCATCAATGGCACCTATGATGGGGATATGTCCCAGGGCATAGAAGTCACCTTTCACTGTAGGCAAATGCTCCACCTGAGGGAACGCGATGTAGCTGCGCATGTGTTTCAGCAGGGCAGACAACACGTTTGAGAACATAGGCTGGGACATCCCTGATACTATGGCCACTGTTGTTTGAAAAGACCCACTTGCCAGGAAATGGAGTACTGACAGGACCTGTACTAGTGGGGGGAATCCTGTGGGATGGCGGATAGCTGACATCACGTCTGGCTCCAACTGGGTGCACAGATCCTGGATTGCGGCACAATCAAGTCTGTAGGTGACTATTACATGTCTCTTTTACATTGTTGACAGGTCCACCAGCGGTCTGTACACCAGAGGATGCTGCCATTTCCTCACCTGCCCCAGCAGACGTGCCCTATGGATGATAACAGCGAGCTCAGAGTCAGCCAACACTGAGGTAGTAAAAAAACAATTTTATTGCACACATTTGTCAATCCGCTATCTGCCTGTCTTTGTGTGTATGCAAGCCCTAGATATGTGTGACACATTTCAAAGTAATGCCATGTGGCCCCCTGAAATGGCGGCTGCCTGACCTGTAATGTGTGACAAGGGGATATGCGGTAACTGCGCTGGCGTTGTACACCGTTGCTGTAGGCGGTTGAAGACCGCAGCGCAATCCTGTATTGGTTAACATTGGGCCCTATGGGTCCCAGGAGCCAATGACGATGTACGCCGGCGGTGACGGTACGCACCGCCGCAGACGTGACCGCCATTTTCTATCTGTTCACTCACTTGATATCTGATCTTCGACAGGATAGGACCTACACTGCAAGTGCTGCTGTGACCTCAGTCTGGAAGCGACGATGGCTCATGTGTCTGGGGAAAGGACCCCTGCCTTCACATCGGAGGAGTTGGATAAACTAGTGGATAGGATCCTCCCCCAAGACACGCTACTCTACTGTCCTCGAGACAAATAGGTGAGTACACTGTGAGCATGCTGTATGGGCAATGCCTGTTTGGAGTGGTGTGGATGGAAGATACAGTGGGGGGGATGAGGCCTGCATGAATACGGGGGTGAGTGTATGTGCGTCAGGGCAAGGGTGGGAACGTGGGACAAGACTGTGATGGTCCAGACGGTTAACGTTTTTTTCTTTTCCCCTGTACTATTTCTGTAGGTCAGCGCCCACCAGAAGAAGGATGTTTGGCGTGCCATCGACAAGGACGTCCGGACCCTGGGGGTCCACCACAGATGGAGCACCCACTGCCGTAAAAGATGGGAGGACATTCGCTGCAGGAGCAAGAAGACGGCGGAGGCCCAGCTGGGGATGGCCTCCTAACGTGGGAGTGGTTCCCATCGTACCATGATCCCCCTGATGTTCTGGATCCTGGCGGTGGTGTATCAGGAGTTGGATGGGCGCTTGAGGGCATCACAGCAGCCACAATGGGGTGAGTAACGTCACATCCATCTGATGCTGCGCGCATTTGAGTTGTCTGGGTGGGGGAGGTGGGCAGTGGGTTCCCCTAGGCTAGGTCAAGCTTTGTAGGAAAGGACCCTTTGTGAGGTAGGCTAAGTGGCACCCCAACCACACCAGTGGTAAGAGCCATTTACACCTAGTCAGGCTCCTGTGACTTCCATGTGTGCAGAAATCGGGCATAGTCCATGTAGCCCAAGTCCCTGTGATTAATTAGGGAACTCTGGCATGCATGGTGTAGTGCAGAGGGCTGCTTTGTCTGTAGTGTCCGCCAACAGTAGCGGTATTGCATGCACTGAACATGTCTTTCTTCTTTCTTCCCCCCTTTTTGTGGTCTCCGTGTTCTTGTGTGCATTAGCATCATCAGGTGGAGGAGCTGTGCCACAGGAGCAGGAGGGAGCTGCATCCCACATGGCCCTGGTGGGCAAGACAACGGAGTCTGAAGTCGTCAGTGGGATGGAGGCGAGGGGAGCTCCACGGTGGGGAGAGGAGCAGAGGCCAGCGACACCGACTCCTCCTCTGATGGGAGCTCCCTCTGTGCCCACCGCATCTACAGGCACAGCTGCCACCTCCCCTACCAGCACCGCCCTCCCATCAGCCCCTTGGCGTGTGTCCTGTTGCCGCTCACCCAGGAGGGCGGGCATCTCCTTCGTCCCAGGCGCCTCAGCCCCTGCCCCAGTCAGCCCTGCTGCCCTCAGTGAGGAGGCTATTGAACGCCTGAAATCCCTCACTGTTGGGCAATCTACCGTTCTGAATGCCATCCAGGGTGTAGAGAGGCAGTTGCAACAGTCAAATGCATACGTGGAGGGCATTCATTCTGGCCATGCAGCCCAACAGCGAGCATTTCAGGCTTTGGCTCTGCACTGATGGCAGCCATTGTCCTTCTGTCCAGCCTCCCCCCTCCAACTTCCTCCACCCAGACCCAATCTCCAGTACCTCAGCCTATCCCAAGCACACCATCAGACAAGCATGCACACACCTCAACACACAAGGGTGGCTCTGGCAAACATAAGCACCACACATCCCACAGGCACTCACACAAGCTTCATACCCATGCACACATACCAACATCAACTGCCTCCACTGTGTCCCCCACCTCCACGTCTCCCTCCTCCCTCCCTGTCACGTCTCCACTCACACCTGCATGCACTACATCTTCAGCCACTACCTCCATCACCAGCACACCCATCACCACACACCGCTCATGTGCACTCACCACCCCCACTACCATTCACACATCCCCTGTGTCCTCTCCCTGTGTTTCTGTGAGCACTCCTCCCAAAATACACAAACGCAGTCACACACCCACCCAACAGCCATCCACGTCATGACAGCCTCCAGCCCTTGCACCTTCACATAAAGTCAGCAAACGAACACCTCCTACAACCACTACCTCTTCCTCCACTCCCAAACCCCCTCCATCTACCCATCCCAGCGTGTCTAAAAAGCTTTTCCTATCAAATGTTGACCTCTTCCCTACACCTCCCCCACCCCGTCCATCCCCTAGGGCCCGCCTTTCCAGGTCCCAACCCAGCACCTCAGCGACCACATCACCGGGCACAGTGGTGCCAGCAATAGCCGGATTTTGGAGTGCGCCAAGCAACAGGGCTGCCAGTGTCCCAAGGAGTGAGGCCAAGGATATCCCCCCTCCTCCAAAACAGAAAAAGTTGCCCACATCCCGGAGGGAGAAGGCCAAAACACCTGCACTGCAGGCAAGACCACCACGGGCACCGCCACATGCACCGCCGCCACGGACACCGCTGCCAGCACCCCAGATACTGAGCCCTTCACCAGCACTGCAGACACTGTGCCCTTCAGCAGCACCGCAGTCAGTGAGCTCGCCACCAGCACCGCCGCTACTGACACCGCCACCAGCACCGCAGTCAGTGAGCCCAGCACCGCCGCTACTGACACCGCCGCTAGCACCGCGGTCAGTGAGCCCCCCACCAGCACCGCGGTCAGTGAGTCCAGCACCGCCGCTACTGACACTGCCGCCAGCACGGCAGTCAGTGAGCCAGCCACCAGCACAGCAGTCAGTGAGCCAGCCACCTGCACCCCAGTCAGTCAGGCAGCCACCAGCACCGTTGCCACAATGACCGCCGCAAGCACCACCGCTACTGACCCAGCCGCCAGTGGCCCCGTGACATCCTGAGCCAGTGGCACCACCCCAGTGGTCATTCGTATGAGGCTGATGGTCAGTTCCAGGGGCCTGGGTAGCTTGCATGTTGCACCACCATCAGTGGAGTGTCACATCCACTACCTCAGTCCTTGGCAGGATGAAGCACTCTGGGCACAAAGCCCCCTCCAGAACCAGTGGCGAAAGACATCCACTACCTCAGTCCTTGGCAGGATGAAGCACTCTTTGCACAAAGCCACCTCCAGAACCAGTGGAGAAAGACATCCACTACCTCAGTCCTTGGCAGGATGAAGCACTCTGGGCACAAAGCCAGCTCCAGAACCAGTGGAGAATAACATCCACTACCTCTGTCCTTGGCAGGATGAAGCACTCTGGGCACAAAGCCCCCTCCAGAACCAGTGGAGACTGTTATCCACTTGAGAGACTTTGGCTTTGCACTCCCCAGGATAAAGCAGTGGTCAAAACACCCACTGGAGAGACTTGAGAGATTGTGGCTTTGCAATCCCCAGGATAAAGCAGTGGTCAAAGCACCCACTGGAGAGACTTGAGAGACTGTGGCTTTGCACTCCCCAGGATACATCACTGGGCATGGAGCCTCCTCGTGGAGCTGGCGTCATGCACTCATCCGGCTGAGGTGCTCCCCCTTCCATTCCCCCTGAGGTGCCTGTTTTTAATTCGATCTGATGCCCCTGCAGTGTTCTCTCCATTTCGATTGGGTATCGAGTGTGGGCCTCGCCCATGCATTTTGGGCCCAGTGATCCACGGACTATGTAGGTGCAGTACCTGGACTTGAATTCTTGGTGTACATAATTGTTTATAGTGTATATAAAATTTTGACTAATGGATTATTCTTGATTACAATGGTTACAATAATTTCCTTTTGTCACTGCGTTCTTCCGGGGGGGGCTTGTGGGGGTGTAAATGTAATGTTGCAGCATGTATTTGTGTGTATGTTGTTGTGGGTGAGGGTGGGGGTGTTGCATGTTGCGTGTGTGTGCCACTCTCTTTTCCCTCCCCCCTCCCCTGTGTTGTAGGTGCAGTACTCACCGTGGTCGTCGCCGCCGTCGTTCGTGCTCCTTGTAGAGTAGCAGGAAGACTATCGCAGGGAGGATTTGGAGTTCAGGCTCCATGGCGTCCTGGTTCCTCGTGGGGTGTGTAGAGGTGAGTGTTTTCCCTTCCAAGTCCTGTTTCCGCCGTGTTTTTGTTCGTATTGAATCCGCCCCAGAAAAGGTGGCGGATTGGCCTGTCATAATAGTGTGGGCGGTACATTGTCTTCCGCCTGTCTGTTGGCGGTGACCGCCATGCTGTTTGTTTGAACCGCCGTGGTGGTCGGAGTGTTAAAGTGGCTGTCTATGTTGGCAGTTTCCGCCACTGTCATAATTCCAGTTTTTTACCGCCAGCCTGTTGGTGGTTTTACAGCCGCTTTACCACCGACCGACAGGGTTGTAATGAGGGCCTATGTGCGATGCATGCACAATGCTCCTTGCTAATTTTGTGGAGCATATCTGTTTGCCTATAGTTTGAGCATGACAAGTCCTGCTTGAGGTGCCCTGACAAGTGTGATTGATCCAGAGTAACACAAAAAAGAGCAAATCACTATATGGCCTTACTGTGCAGCTGAGAGAGCTTCCTTTAACTTTACATGTGGATAGCCATTCACATTAGATGAAAATCTATGCAATTGCCAAGAGACAGCACCAAGCAAACAAATGCTTAAGAACGTAGTACCTTGTCAGGAGTGACATTACATGGAATTAGGTCTCTGCATCTTCTTGTTACTTTACATTTTGTTGTGTCCTGTGTACAGCAGCACATATTGATGGAGCCGAATGGCTCACTTCATATATTGATTAGCTGAAAGATGCAAACATCACAGTGACAGATGTTCCTGCATGTATCAGTTGGTTCCTTGCCTCATGGTGCAAGTGAACCTGCATTTTCCCTAGGCAGCTAATGCAGGCCTGACACAGAGCAATATGCAAGATTTAAAAGTGTATTGTAAGTTACAGTACTAATTTTTGCAATTTGCCTGCTGACATAGAAGTGACGATGGAAGACTATCTGAGCAGCACTGTGTAGCCAGGCCCATTATATGGCAAACTGATAATCTTTTAGGACAATATGTAGACTATACTGTGTTCCACATATGTGGGAGAGAAACAGACATTATGAGTCATCACACTGTTTGGAACTACACTCCCCACAGACTGTGGTAGAGGATCTGAAGCTGAACAGCCTGTAGCAACCCACAGAATCTCAGCAAGTGCACACTGTTACACACTGCACACTTTATGTTGTGTATGTCTTCCATATCCACACAAGTTCTGCAGATGGTATTATCACGTATACATATTTTAGCAAACTTGATGTTGCCATGGGTGACTGTGTTACAGGTTTCAACCCCTTCATGAAGTCTGACATGGCCAGATAGTCAAATTAACTGGTGATATTCAAATCTCATATGGCTTATCCTGTCAATGTTAGTACTCTGAGTGCAGGACTTTGTATGTGTCTCATGATCCAAAGATACTGCATTCCCTCACACAGGCATTTGTAATGGCACACACTCTACTTACATTTCCCCTTTGGAATGGTCCCAAATTTGTAAACCCTTAAACAATGCACTTCTACACTCAGGTCAGAGGTAAAAAATATGTTGCCATGCAAATGTAACTTCAGTTAAAATTCTCTCAATCTGTTTGTGTGCAATTTGTTTCTGCATATGCATATACAGTATTCTCTGACTTGTGATCCACGTGAAACCGAGCTGTTCACATCGCAGTATTCTTCGGATATTCAGATGTTAGCATTACACATCTACAATTGCATATTGCTATGGCAAGGTGCTGCCATACTATTGAGACACACTACATTGAGTTGGGCGCATTTGGTGGTCTGGGTTCCAACACAGTGGCATCTAAAACACACTGTGTTGCTGCAGAATACAACAAGACTGCTAGTGCATGAGGACAGGAATAACAAATTCCATCATGGATATATGACCTGCCTGTCCTGTCCCTTTCCTGCAAAACACTGCATCACATGGCATTGCTGTGTGGGTGGTCTGAATGAGGGAAGCCATGACCCAAGGTAGCTCAACTCCTATGACAACATGATTGCTACCTCTTGAGCCCTAATACAAGTTGAGGAGATATGAGTGATTTGACGTTTGCAGTGACTGTGACATTAAATTTCAAACACTGAGTTTGTGTACATGCATTTATTTACATTTTGCACAACTCAGTTCATAATTGATATTCAATCCAGTAAATGAAAATTAATGCAAAGAAATTCTGCACAATGTGGTTGTGTCACCGCACACCAGCCATTGTGTGTTCTGTCTTTCCTCTGTCCTCGTCGTTATGGGACATTTGTTTGTACACATATGTTGTGTAGGATGGTACATAAAAGGATTATTTGTACACCATGGGGGAGCATAGCAATCTCCCCCGACATGTCCAAGCAGCAGAAGTGGGACTTCAGTACACCAAACATTCTTTAAAAAATGACCCGGGTTCTGCTCAGTGCCTGGTTATACTGTTGTTCAACCTCTATGGGGGGATGTCCAATAGGGGTCATGGCCCATGGGCAGCTGAAATTAGGAAAAAAACATATTTCTGTAAATGATTATTGCGATTGTTACACCCACATTCCTGCTCATGTTTGTTATGTGTACTGAATGACTCATACTCATTCTTACCAGTATTTGACTTTATTTGTTACATATACATTTTCCCATTTTATTCCACATGTCTCTTCCAGTTCACTCTGTCATAGCAAACAATGTTGATGCACTGACAGTTGGGACATTTCTACATACCGACAGTAATATTTAGGCAGTAGCTTACTGAGATAGGTCATTTGAGAGATTCATTGCACTGTAGGTTAGATGCACTCATTGCATCTGCAAAGTGACAATATTTTAATGTTTCTTTTGCCCATCTAGTCATCCCTAGGCAGGCTGTTACAGTGCCAAACTGTTTCACACTCACACACACACATATGTCCCTGTGGAACCACTGATGTTGCTGCTTCACTGCCTGCCAATGACACAGCCTTTGATTTGTTCACTTACTTTAGCATGTGATTTTTGTGCATACATGTGGTGCATTCCAAACATTCCATGGATAGCTGAACACCCTTCAGCTGTTGCTTTTCGTCATACAGTCTGTCATTTTGCACTTGGTTTGACTGATAGGTGTTGCAATGTGGGGCATCTCTTTGTAGGACACACTGATGTTGTAACAAATATCTGTCTGCCACAGAACTGGACACAATTTGTTGGTTTTCATATCTATGTATCTTACTGTAACTTGTAGGGGATTGGGTACCTGTAGGACATGATTCTATCATCATTGCTGTGGCAAATGAATGTTGAGATTGGTATCCTGAGTACACTGTGGTACCTTGTCCAGGTTGCATTTTATTCAGTGTTAATGACTGATTTATGCCATGTTTGCCAGCATTGTGGTAGACTTTGTGAGTTTCACATTGCTGAATTTATATGCTTATCATTTGGGCAACTCACACCACAGAGAAGGTCACCTTTCACATTGGTTACATCTGTCAATGCGGCTTTAAACCTAAGTGTATGTCTGTACGTTGACTGTCAGTATGGGTGAGACATATGTTTGTTTTGTACTGTTGCTGCCAAATTGTGATCCAGTATTGCCATTTACATGTCTGGGGCCTCCACTGACATAGAATGCCACACATAGCCTTTCAAAAGACTGCTTCCCTTGTTGCTCCTGACACTTTCATCAACATCAAGTGCACTGCCTTGTGTGACACACTTACCCATTTTCCAAAATACTTGTTTTCACTCCCCTTAAACTGTTGAGCTTGACTGATAGGGGAAGTATGTACACATTGAGGAGACACTTATGGTACACTTCTCTCTTGTGTTGCCTTTGTACTCATATTAGCTTTTGTGGCCTACCACATGGTTTTAATCTTGAATCGTTACCCGGTGCAGAGTATGTGGTTGCATTAATTCCCACAGAGTGAAATGACACATTACTAGTCACTGATGTGCTGTAGCTACTGCCATGGACCGATTAGCGAGTGAATGGCGATGTGGGACATCAATGTCTACACATTACAGTACATTGGGTCCACTATGTGCACATAATGCAAGGGCCTAGATATTTGAGAATGTGCCACTTTGCAGTGCAGCAAGTCACCAATCGACACTGAACTGCATCGCTGAGAAAGGGCAGTACTGCACAGTATTTAGGCCATATAGCACATTCCTGACTTTTCCCCCTGCACTGACACACAATGGACAGCCTAGCACAGACACAGACACCCTTGCAACATGGTGTTTGTGTTCACAGCATTGCATTGCTTTGGATCTTTACTCCAATCATCGGCACACAATGTGACTTTGCCGAAAATAATGTGTACCTTTGGGGTCTGCATTACACATGTGCCATGATGCATAGGTCAAGTATGAGGCACACCACCCCTCATACGTATGGCCCTTAGTTGACAGACACAGAAATGGCTATTTTGTCATACATTATTTACTGTTAGTAGGTCTGGTATGTACTTCAGATTTAATTCCCAACAAGTAGGGCATTCCCATATCACCCATTCCAGAAGCGCTCATTGATGATTAAGGGCCAGATGTAGGAAGGCTTTTGCGCCTCGCAAACGGCGAAAAATGCCGTTTGCGAGGCGCAAAAGCACTTACGCGATGCAGAATCACATTTTGCGAATCGGTACCAACTCGCAAAATGTGATTCCGACTCGCAAATAGGAAGGGGTGTTCCCTTCCTATTTGTGACTGCATCGCGATGTAGAGTTGATTTGTGACCGCGAAAGCGGTCGCAAATCAACTCGCAGTTACCATCCACTTGAAGTGGATGGTAACTCATTCGCAAACGGGAAGGGGTCCCTATGGACCACTGCCTACTCTGAAAAAAAACGAAACAAAAAGGTTTCGGTATTTTTTCTATTTGCAGCTCGTTTTCCTTTCAGGAAAACGGGCTGCAAAGAGAAAAAAAAAACTGCTTTATTGAAAAGCAGTCACGGACATGGTGGTCTGCTGTCTCCAGCAGGCCACCATCCCCATGAGTGCCTAGACTCGCTATGGGGTCGCAAACTGCGACCCACCTCATAAATATTTATGAGGTGGGTCTTTGCGACCCCATAGCGAGTCGCAGAAGGTGTCTGAGACACCCTTCTGCATTTCCTTTTGCAAGTTGCAAATTGCGAGTCGCTGGGACTCGCAATTTACAACTCACAAAAGGAAACCTACCTACATCTGGCCCTAAGTGTCCGAAGATGTAAACATCATGAACACACTCCTGGTATTTTGCCAGCATATTGGTGAACATCCCGAGGTGGTCCATGATGGCCTGGACATTGATGGAGTATGCATGCTTCCAGTTCCTGTACAGGTGTGATGTATGTGCAGCGTGAACCAGTTTCACATGTGTGCAGTCCATAGCACCTAGCACATGTGGAAATCCTGCAATGGAATGAAAACCTTGCTTGGTTTCCAGATGCTGCTGTTGTTGTCTCTTGGGGAAGAGGAGGTACTGTGGTGTGAGCTGATGAAGGCAGTCAGGACAGAGGGGAGGAGGGTTGAAAAAGATGGCTGGGATATCCCTGCCACTCTGGCTGTTGTGATCTGGAATGAACCAGGGGGTGGTCTCCTCACAACTCCCAGATGCAGAAGGAGCACCACTATGGCACATTGCAGTTTGTCAAACTGTTCTGTATGGGTTGTTTTTATATACCACAGCAACTGAATAATTTCTTATACCTGGGATGTAGATGCACAGGAATTTTGATGCATTTCAGGCTCTGTGCACCCATTGCCAATGCTGGTTAACACATTCAGGAAACCATAAATATCACTCAGTTTTACGTTAATCTCTGCTTGGCACAGTCGGTTATGGCACAGGTATATTTTGACTCAGGCATAGTATAACTGCCTGTTAGAAATGGGGCCTTTGGTTGACAGTCTGGTTACCCCCTGTTCAAGCAAGGACCCTCACTCTAGTTAGGATAAAAGAGAATCACCCTCAGCTAACCCCTGCTTACCCCCTTGGTAGCTTGGCAGAGCAGTAGGCTTAACCTCAGAGTGCTAGGTGTAAAGTATTTGTACCAACACACACAGTAACTTAATGAAAACACTACAAAATGACACAACACCAGTTTAGAAAAATAGGAAATATTTATCTAGACAAAACAAGACCAAAACGACAAAAATCCAACATACACAAGTCAAGTTATGATTTTTTTAAGGTTTAAAATAAAAAGAGTCTTTAGGTAGTTGTAACACCACACTAGCGCTGCTAGCGTGAAAATGTACCTGGTTTGCGTCAAAAATAACCCCGCACGGGCGGTGTGCGTCGAAAGTAACCCTGCACGGCTGTGTGCGTCGAAAACAACTCGGCACGGCGGTGCGCGTTGAAAAAGCCAGCCACACGACGATCCGAAAGTCCCGCGGCGCAGGGTGCGATCTCTCAGCCTCCGTCAGCGATGCTGCGCGTCGTTTCTCCTGCTCCGGGCGTCGGTTTTTCGGTCGCGTTTCCTGCGGCGTCGTTTCTCAGCGGCGGAACCGGCGTCGCGTCGTTTTCTCAGCCGCGATCGGATTCGCGCCGATCTTTTCTCCGCACGGTGCTCGGTGCGTGTATTTTTGTCCTTAGGCTGCCAGCCTCTCCTTTCAGGGTCCCAGGAACTGGAAGGGCGCCACAGAGCAGAGTAGGGGTCTCTCCAGAGACTCCAGGTGCTGGCAGGAAGAAGTCTTTGCTATCCCTGAGACTTCAACAACAGGAGGCAAGCTCTACATCAAGCCCTTGGAGATTTCTTCTTCAAGATGGAAGGCACACAAAGTCCAGTCTTTGCCCTCTTACTCAGGCAGAAGCAGCACTGCAGGAAAGCTCCACAAAGCACAGTCACAGGCAGGGCAGCACTTGTTCCTCAGCGATCAGCTCTTCTCCAGGCAGAGGTTCCTCTTGATTCCAGAAGTGTTTCTGAAGTTTGTAAGTTTGGGTGCCCTTCTTATACCCATTTTAGTCTTTGAAGTCACCTTCCTTCAAAGGGGACTCACACCTTCTTGTGAAATCCTGCCTTGCCCAGGCAAGGCCTCAGACACACACCAGGGGGCTGGAGACAGCATTGTCAGAGGCAGGCACAGTCCTTTCAGATGAGAGTGACCACTCCACCCCTCCCTCCTAGCAGAGATGGCTAATCAGGAAATGCAGATCACACCCCAGCTCCCTTTGTGTCACTGTCTGGTGTGAGGTGAAAAACAACCCAACTGTCAAACTGACCCAGACAGGGAATCCACAAACAAGGCAAAGTCACAGAACGGTTTAAGCAAGAAAATGCTCACTTTCTAAAAGTGGCATTTCCAAACGCACAATCTCAAAATCAACTTTACTAAAAGATGTATTTTTAAATTGTGAGTTCAGGGATCCCAAACTCCACATGTCCATCTACTCTCTAGGGGAATCTACACTTTAATCCTATTTAAAGGTAGCCCCCATATTATCCTATGAGAGAGAGACAGACCTTGCAACAGTGAAAACGAAATTGGCAGTATTTCACTGTCAGGACATATAAACCACATTACTATATGTCCTACCTTATCCATACACTGCACCCTGCCCTTGGGGCTACCTAGGGCCTACCTTAGGGGTGCCTTACATGTAAGAAAAGGGAAGGTTTAGGCCTGGCAAGTGGGTACACTTGCCAAGTCGAATTTACAGTGTAAGAATACACATACAGACACTGCAGTGGCAGGTCTGAGACATGATTACAGAGCTACTTATGTGGGTGGCACAACCAGTGCTGCAGGCCCACTAGTAGCATTTGATTTACAGGCCCTGGCACCTCTAGTGCACATTACTAGGGACTTACTAGTAATTCAAATATGCCAATCATGGATGAACCACTTACATACAATTTAAACAGGAGCACTTGCACTTTAGCACTGGTTAGCAGTGGTAAAGTGCCCAGAGTAACAAAAACAGCAAAATCAGAGTCCAGCACACATCAACAACCTGGGGAACAGAGGCAAAAAGTTAAGGGAGACCACGCCAAGGATGAAAAGTCTAACACGTGTCCCCCCCAGCTAAAAGTGGGGAGCAACTACCCAACCTCATGGGAGTTCTCATCACTAAGGCGGAAGAACCTGGACAGACCATCCGCATTGGCGTGCTCTGTACCGGGTCGATGTTCCACCGTAAAGTCCATCCCCTGTAGGGAAATGGACCACCTCAACAGTTTTGGGTTCTCACCCCTCATCTGCATTAACCATCTGAGGGGTCTGTGGTCGGTCTGAACTCGGAAGTGAGTCCCAAACAAGTAGGGTCTTAGCTTCTTCAGTGCCCAGACCACAGCAAACGCTTCACGTTCTATGGCACTCCACCTACGTTCCCTGGGTAGTAACCTCCTGCTAATGAAGGCTACGGGTTGATCTAGGCCCTCTTCATTCAGCTGTGAGAGTACTGCTCCAATACCATGCTCTGAGGCGTCTGTCTGTACAACAAACTCCGTGGAGTAGTCAGGTGCCTTCAGCACAGGTGCTGTGCACATGGCAGCCTTCAGGGCATCAAAAGCGTTCTGGCAAGCCTCTGTCCAGATCACTTTCTTGGGTTGCTTCTTAGAAGTCAACTCAGTTAAGGGGGTAACAATGGTACCATATCCCTTAACGAACCTCCGATAGTATCCTGTGAGACCTAAAAAGGCTCTCACTTCAGTCTGGGTCTTGGGAGGCTCCCAAGCCAGAATCGTGTCAATCTTAGGCTGTAGGGGTGCCACCTGGCCACTCCCCACCTGGTGTCCTAAGTACACAACAGAACCCTGCCCTATTTGGCACTTGCTCACCTTAATAGTGAGGCCTGCCTTCTGCAGGGCCTCTAACACTCTCCAGAGGTGTTGCAGGTGTTCCTCCCATGTGGAACTAAACACAGCAATGTCATCCAGGTAGGCGGCACTGAACTCATCCAGTCCTGCCAACACCTGGTTGACCAACCTCTGAAAGGTGGCAGGGGCATTCTTCATCCCAAAGGGCATCACATTGAAGTGGAAGTGCCCATCGGGGGTAGAGAATGCTGACCTCTCCTTTGCCCCTTCAGTTAAGGCAATCTGCCAGTACCCAGATGTTAAATCAAACGTACTGAGGTACTTGGCAGCTCCTAACCGATCAATGAGCTCATCAGCTCGGGGGATGGGGTGTGCGTCAGTCTTGCTGACCGCATTGAGACCCCGGTAGTCCACACAGAACCTAAGTTCTGGAGTGGCACCAGGAGCAGTAGCCTTTGGGACCAAGACCACTGGGCTGGCCCAAGGACTGCTGGAGTGCTCAATAACCCTTAGGGCTAACATTTTGGAGACTTCCTCCTTAATGCAAGCCCTGACCATGTCAGTCACCCTGTAAACCTTATGTTTAACAGGTGTACTGTCCCCAGTGTCCACATCATGTGTGCACAGGTGTGTGACTCCTGGGATCAGGGAAAACAGCGAGGCGAACTGTCCCAGCACGTGGCGACAGTCCCTCTGCTGTTCCTCAGTCAGGGAGGGGGAGAGGATCACTCCCTCCACAGACCCATCTTTCTCTCCTGCAGACAGGAGGTCAGGAAGAGGCTCACTCTCTTCCTCCACCCCGTCATCTGTCGCTAGGAGCATGGATAGCTCAGTTCGCTCAAAGTGTGGTTTGAGGCGGTTGACATGTAGGACCCTCAGGGGGTTCCGGGGGGATTGCAAGTCCACCAGATAGGTGACCTCGCTCTTCCTTTCCACCACCTCAAAAGGCCCAGTCCACTTATCTTGGAGAGCCCTAGGCTCCACTGGTGCCATGACCCACACTTTTTGTCCAGGCTGAAACTCAACCAGAGTGGCATTCTGGTCGTACCACCGTTTCATGTCCTCCTGGCTTGCTTCCAGGTTCTCCTGAGCGAGACTCCTGAAGCGGGCAGTCTGGTTTCTTAGTGCCAGCATGTAGCTAAATACATCCTGGGGTGGTTTACTAGGAGCTTTCTCCAAAGCCTCCTTCACCAGACTGAGCGGTCCCCTCACAGGGTGGCCATAGATGAGCTCAAAGGGGCTAAAGCCAAGTCCCTTTTGAGGCACCTCCCTGTAAGCGAACAGAAGGCATGGCAAGAGGACGTCCCACTTACGCCTCAAGGGCTCTGACAGGCCCTGAATCATGCCTTTCAAGGTGCGGTTGAATCTCTCAACCAGACCATTACTTTGGGGGTGGTAAGGGGTGGTGAACTTGTAGGTTACCCCACACACCTTCCACAGAGACTTCATATAAGTGGATATGAAGTTTGTACCCCTATCAGATACTACCTCCTTGGGGAACCCCATGCGGGTAAAAACCCCCATCAAGGCACGTCCCACCACGGGGGCGGTGACCGTCCTTAGAGGAATAGCTTCTGGGTACCGTGTGGCATGGTCCACCAAGACCAGGATGAACCTGTTGCCCATGGCTGTCTTGGGATCCAGAGGCCCCACAATGTCAATTCCTACCCTTTCAAAGGGAGTACTGACTACCGGTAAAGGTTGGAGGGGAGCTTTGCATTTCCCCCCACTCTTGCCACTTGCCTGACAAGTCTGACAAGATCTACAATAAGCAGCTGACTGCTTGTTCATCAAGGGCCAGTAAAAGTGGGAGACAAGCCTCTTATAGGTCTTGTCCTGCCCTAGATGTCCTGCCAAAGGCACATCATGAGCCAAACCCAGTAGGAAGGCCCTGAAGCCCTGGGGTACCACCAGCATACGAGCTGACCCCGGCTCAGGAACCTTAGGCTCACTATACAGGAGGCCATCCTCCCAATAAATCAGGTGAGTACCTGGCGCCCCGCCAGCCGCCTGGGCTGCAGCCTGCTGCCGCAGTCCCTCAAGAGTAGGGCACTCCTTCTGCGCTGTGCAGAATACTTCCCTGGTGGGTCCCCCTTCCTGCTGCCACTGCGACAGCTCGGGGACCTCCCCCAGTTCAGCCACCTGTTCCCCTGTAGGTTCCGGGGCATCACCCTCAGGCTCTGCCTCCTCCCGGACCGTGGGAACTTCTGGGGCGGGTTTCCCGCGCCTCCTGCCTTTCCTCTTCTTGGCGGTCCCCTGGGCCACTGTTTCAGGCTCCAGGGGCTCTTGACTACCCTGATTGGCTGCCATAGACCGGGTGGATACGCATACCCACCCAGGCAGGCCCAACATCTCCAAGTGAGACCTGTGTTCCACCTCCTTCCAAGGGGAATCTTCCAGGTCGTTGCCTAGCAAACAATCAACAGGCATGGTTGGACTCACAGCTACTTTCCAGGAACCTGAGACCCCCCCCCATTCAAAGGGAACCTGCGCCACTCTGCAGAGGCGCTCAGAATTGTCTACTGCAACTACTTGGTGAAGTACCCGGGGATCAATCTGCTCTTCAGACACCAGGTGACTCCTCACTGTAGTCACACTGGCTCCAGTGTCTCTTAGAGCCTCCACCCTCTGTCCATTGATGGTCACCCATTGCCTGTACTTCTTAGTGTTATCAGGCACTAGGTTTCTCTGGACCATCTCACTGTCCCCTAGTGAGACAAGGGTCATTTCTGCTGGTTCCCACCCACCTGAAACCAACTCCTCCCCAAGCGCTACACTGGCCAAACCCTGGGACGGTGCACCAGTGGGTGCCGGTGTACTTTTGGGGCATTTGGGGTCCCCCCTCACATGACCCACCTGGTCACATGAATAGCACTTACGTAGGGGACCACCTGCCATTGGCTTCCCTTTGGAGAACCATGGCTTCTTTTCACTGGGGGGTTGGGAATCCTTACCCTGGGAATCAGTTTGGGGCCCTTTAGAGAACTCATCCTGTTTGCCCTTACCCCCCCCTTTCGTCTGAGAGGGACCCTGCCCACCCTTGGCGTGGTCTCCCCCATACCTCTTTTGGACCCTGGTGCTCTCCCAGCGGTCCGCTTCCTGTGCAAGCTTCCTGGGGTCAGTCAGCTTGCTGTCAATGAGGTGCTGGCGCAGCTCTGGAAAACATAAACTGTACAAGTGCTCCCAAGCAATTAAATTGTAAAGCCCCTCATACGTGTTTACCTTACTGCCCTTCACCCAACCATCCAGTGACCTGCAACAAGAATCAACACATTCCAACCATGTTTGGGATTCCTTTCTCTTGTAGGATCTAAACTTTTCCTTGTACTGCTCAGGGGTGAGACCATACCTGGTAAGTAAGGCCTCCTTCATGGCAGGGTAGGTGAGACTCTGAGCATCCCCTAAGGCCGTCAGTGTGTCCCTCCCCTCTGCCTCAAAATGCTTCCACAGGGCTGCCCCCCAATGAGCTTCAGGGACCAGGTTCATGTGGAGAGCTGACTCATAACCCTTGAACCACAAGTAGATATCATCCTCCCTCTTATAATCCCTCACAAGGTCTTTTGGGATGTGTACCCTTCTCTCAGGCTGCACTGTAGAATTGCTGCCACCATCCCTACTGGACTGACTCCTCTGATCCATCTCTTTTAAACTGAGCTCATGAGCCATGTTTATCTTCCTTTCCTCAAGGGCCAGCTTTCTCTGTTCCACCTCAAGGGTCAGCTTTCTCTGTTCCCCCTCTAGACTGAGCTTTTTCAGCTCCAACTGGTACTCCCTCTCTGCCTGTCTGTCCTGTAACTCTCCAGGTGTCAGACTCTTGGAGGACACACTGCTACCTGCCCTGGAGATCCTCCCCTGAGACATAGCAGGCCCACCCACTACATCAGTGTGAGTGACTTGCAACTCCTCTTCCCCCTCTGGCTCCTCATCTGTGTGCCCCTCAGCTGCTTTGGCTGTCACCCAGGCCCTCAGCGCCTTTTGCAGCTCATCCTTCTTGGATGAGCTCTTAATGGGACAGCCAACATTACTACAAAACTGCTTCAACTGAGCCACTTTGTAGCTCTCCAATTTCTCCAAGTCAAAAGCAGCTTCAGCTAGGGCATCTCCAGACTGAGACATGATGAGAGGTTAAAAAAAAATATGCACAGTTCCAAAAACAGAAAAGCAAGTTCTCAAATGAAGTTTCAGCAAAGTCAATCACGGGATCAGCGAAAAAAAAGAAACTGAATGCAGAGAAAAACAGTCCAAGTAAAAAACAAAAATCACAAGACTAGTAGTATGTGGTCACGTAGTGGTCTGAGATCAAAACAGTAGTGTACACTTAATTACTGTATGTCAAGTACAAATACAAGTCCAAATCCCGACCGCTGGTCACCAATGTTAGAAATGGGGTCTTTGGTTGACAGTCTGGTTACCCCCTGTTCAAGCAAGGACCCTCACTCTAGTTAGGATAAAAGAGAATCACCCTCAGCTAACCCCTGCTTACCCCCTTGGTAGCTTGGCAGAGCAGTAGGCTTAACCTCAGAGTGCTAGGTGTAAAGTATTTGTACCAACACACACAGTAACTTAATGAAAACACTACAAAATGACACAACACCAGTTTAGAAAAATAGGAAATATTTATCTAGACAAAACAAGACCAAAACGACAAAAATCCAACATACACAAGTCAAGTTATGATTTTTTTAAGGTTTAAAATAAAAAGAGTCTTTAGGTAGTTGTAACACCACACTAGCGCTGCTAGCGTGAAAATGTACCTGGTTTGCGTCAAAAATAACCCCGCACGGGCGGTGTGCGTCGAAAGTAACCCTGCACGGCTGTGTGCGTCGAAAACAACTCGGCACGGCGGTGCGCGTTGAAAAAGCCAGCCACACGACGATCCGAAAGTCCCGCGGCGCAGGGTGCGATCTCTCAGCCTCCGTCAGCGATGCTGCGCGTCGTTTCTCCTGCTCCGGGCGTCGGTTTTTCGGTCGCGTTTCCTGCGGCGTCGTTTCTCAGCGGCGGAACCGGCGTTGCGTCGTTTTCTCAGCCGCGATCGGATTCGCGTCGATCTTTTCTCCGCACGGTGCTCGGTGCGTGTATTTTTGTCCTTAGGCTGCCAGCCTCTCCTTTCAGGGTCCCAGGAACTGGAAGGGCACCACAGAGCAGAGTAGGGGTCTCTCCAGAGACTCCAGGTGCTGGCAGGAAGAAGTCTTTGCTATCCCTGAGACTTCAACAACAGGAGGCAAGCTCTACATCAAGCCCTTGGAGATTTCTTCTTCAAGATGGAAGGCACACAAAGTCCAGTCTTTGCCCTCTTACTCAGGCAGAAGCAGCACTGCAGGAAAGCTCCACAAAGCACAGTCACAGGCAGGGCAGCACTTGTTCCTCAGCGATCAGCTCTTCTCCAGGCAGAGGTTCCTCTTGATTCCAGAAGTGTTTCTGAAGTTTGTAAGTTTGGGTGCCCTTCTTATACCCATTTTAGTCTTTGAAGTCACCTTCCTTCAAAGGGGACTCACACCTTCTTGTGAAATCCTGCCTTGCCCAGGCAAGGCCTCAGACACACACCAGGGGGCTGGAGACAGCATTGTCAGAGGCAGGCACAGTCCTTTCAGATGAGAGTGACCACTCCACCCCTCCCTCCTAGCAGAGATGGCTAATCAGGAAATGCAGATCACACCCCAGCTCCCTTTGTGTCACTGTCTGGTGTGAGGTGAAAAACAACCCAACTGTCAAACTGACCCAGACAGGGAATCCACAAACAAGGCAAAGTCACAGAACGGTTTAAGCAAGAAAATGCTCACTTTCTAAAAGTGGCATTTCCAAACGCACAATCTCAAAATCAACTTTACTAAAAGATGTATTTTTAAATTGTGAGTTCAGGGATCCCAAACTCCACATGTCCATCTACTCTCTAGGGGAATCTACACTTTAATCCTATTTAAAGGTAGCCCCCATATTATCCTATGAGAGAGAGACAGACCTTGCAACAGTGAAAACGAAATTGGCAGTATTTCACTGTCAGGACATATAAACCACATTACTATATGTCCTACCTTATCCATACACTGCACCCTGCCCTTGGGGCTACCTAGGGCCTACCTTAGGGGTGCCTTACATGTAAGAAAAGGGAAGGTTTAGGCCTGGCAAGTGGGTACACTTGCCAAGTCGAATTTACAGTGTAAGAATACACATACAGACACTGCAGTGGCAGGTCTGAGACATGATTACAGAGCTACTTATGTGGGTGGCACAACCAGTGCTGCAGGCCCACTAGTAGCATTTGATTTACAGGCCCTGGCACCTCTAGTGCACATTACTAGGGACTTACTAGTAATTCAAATATGCCAATCATGGATGAACCACTTACATACAATTTAAACAGGAGCACTTGCACTTTAGCACTGGTTAGCAGTGGTAAAGTGCCCAGAGTAACAAAAACAGCAAAATCAGAGTCCAGCACACATCAACAACCTGGGGAACAGAGGCAAAAAGTTAAGGGAGACCACGCCAAGGATGAAAAGTCTAACACTGCCACATTGGGCAACATGAGTCGACTTGTAAATATAGAGTACAGTGTGCACTGCCTCAAAATTAATGCTACAAAATCGATGCAAAAAGCTCAGTTCCTATCCCCTGTAAATGCTATTGTAAATTACCTTTGGAGTGTCCTTTGTTTATCTGACTTTCGTTTGTCTCACACCATCAGTTGTGTCTATTTGAAACTGTTTATATCATGCTATCCTCTATTTATGTGCACACAGCACACAAAACAGGAAACGTTTATTGTGGATTCACTTTCATCAATGGTTCCTTATTAAACTTTGCCTAGGATGAAAACTGGCCTTTACTGTGTGTAATTTGCAATAATTGTAACTCTTTTTTTCTTTATTTCTTTTCATGCTTCTTTCTTTCTTTTTTATTTTATTTTTATTTTACCTTCTTTCATTCTTTTGTTCCTTCTTTCTTTGTTCCTTTCTCTCTTTGCTTCTTTTCTTTCTTCCTTCCCCCTTTCTTTTTGTCCCCGTATCTGTTTTCTTTCTTTCTTTCTTTTTCTTTCTTTCTTTTTCCCTTTCCTCCTTTTTGTTCATCTTGTCTTCTTTCATCCTTTTTTTCTGTCTTTCTTGTAATTCTTTCTTGCTTTCTCACCTTGTTTCTGTCTTTTTGAATTCTTTTTACTTTCTTTTCTCCTATTTTCTGTCTCTTTCTTAGATTCATGCCGTCTTTCCTTCTTTCTTCTTTCTTTTTTCTTTTTATTCCTTTTTTCTTTCCCGTCTTTTTTGTTTTTGTCTGTCTTCCTTCATTTTTTTCTTAACTTTTTCTGTCTTTCTGGCCTTCTTTCTTTGCTTTTTGTCTTCTCTCTGGCTTTCCTCACATCTTTTTGCCTCCTTTATGTCTTTCTTCCCTTGTTTCTATATTTCCTTCTTTATTCTTTTCCCTTTTTTCTTTCTTTCTTTCCTACATTTTTGTTTACTTTCCTCTTTTTTTTCCATTTTCTTTCCTTCATTAGTCCCTCTTTCTTTCTTCCCTTCTTTCTCAAAGCCAAGAAACTGGCAGACAATAGTATTACAATTGGATTTTTTAGGTCTGGCTTGGTCAAGACTGTTTGAATTTTCTTTCTTTCTTTCCTTCTTTCTTTCTTTATGGAAGTTTGTAATTTCTTTTTACACTGTAGAAAGACCCCCCAGACCATTTTTTACATTTTAAGTTTTTTCATGTTGTTTTACAACTATTTTCTGTGTTTCTTTGCAATTAAGTAGTTTTCTGTAATGAAAGGCATTTGCTCTTTCTTTAAGGAAATTTGACTGCTTTGTGTTTGTGCTAGTACCCATGCTTTCTTATGCATACTTAAAACCTCTGAAACTCTTTTGTGTTTCTTTATAGTATCCTTAGATTTCCACTTGACCATTTTATTTTCATTAGCACTGATGCTTGTACTGGAAATTCAAAGCATCCATTTGAAAGCTTGCTAGATACTGGTCAAGTTATCATATAAAACTGTCTTGTTCTTTTTTCACTATACTCTGCTTTTTGCAATAATTTGTCTTTAAACTGGCACTTCTGCTCAAGTTGGAAAGGACCAAAGAACACTACGCTATGGATTGCAGCATGATTGATCAAGCGCTGTTATTGGGCTCTATTTTTTTAAGTTTGAATTTAATAAAGTATTCAACAACAATTAATAATGATTTAATAAATGTAAGATCTACAGCAAAGTCTTAGAGATGGGACATGGGGCAGTAAAAAGATTACTTAAATTATTGTGTTTATTGGTAGCGAGATAGGATACTGTGAGTACAGTAAACTAAATAAAACTTTGTGGAGGATGGGAAAGGGAAAGGAGACCCGGAATGGAGTTGCAGTGACATGGGTTCAGAAAATATGCAGTGTAACATTCTGTAGACATACTGTAAACAAAAAGAATGTAATAGACATAGCGTATTCTGCCTCTCCATTTCTTCCAATAAACAGAGCTATTCTTTACTGGAATAAAATTATTATGCCAAATGTATTGTTGTTGAAAACGAGTTGGTGAAGGGCGAGCTGAGGGGATCCAAGGATTCAATATATTACAAAAGCCAACAATGACAGAGATATTTAAATTGGGAAGTTTGGTCATAAATGATAGTTTTTCCCAAAAATTGGCAAGGAAGATGAGAAGATTTTCTAATGATAACCATAATGGAGAATAGGGTAGTTGACCAGGATTAAGGAAGTAAGGCAAGTGTTTAAAAGAAAAGGCCAAAAGACGTTGTCTAAAATTTGGAAAATTAAGTCCACTCTTATGTTTACCTTTTTTTTAGAATTGATCAGGCTACTCTTGATGTCTTGCCATTCCAAAACATTGTAGAAAGAGTAGAAACTATTCTTGTAAAATAGTGGATGGGTATATGGATTGGAATCATAGAAATGGTATATTGTATCAAATGTGTTAATATAGTTTTGATAGAGCCTAGTCTACCCTATAAGGAAAAGAAAGGATTCCAGTGTACAATTGTACAATTGATGTTCTTGGAAATGTTGTCAAAGTTCAATTTGATTGTATCTTTAATCATTTTGATGAACCATAAACCTAGATATTTTATTTGAGAGGGTTGCCAAGCAAGATCCACACAGGTAAGGAGCTGTTTAGTACGCCAAACATGTAGAGGAATCCTTTCTTATTTGTTAGTGTTCAACCTATATCTAGACAGTAGGGAGAACACTGGCACTTGTTCTAAAAATATTAGAGGAGTTTTATCAGGATGAGAGAAGTGTAAAAGAACATCATCCTCATAGATTGACATTTTAATCTGTTAGTCCCCAATATGAAAGCCCAAAATATTTGTAGATTGTGGTTAGAAAATGATTTAATGCAATAATCAATAGAAGAGGAGATAACTGACTCATCTAAACAAAGGGAAGTAGTCAGATATTAAACCATTAACCCTTTAAATGCGGGCGTCGGCCACTGGCCGACGCCCACACTACCTCCCTGGTGCGGGTCACGACCAGTGGCCGACACCAGGGAGGATTTATTATTTTATTTTTTTATCCCCGGGAGACACAGAAGCTTTTCCGAGTCTCCCCCCACACCCACCCGCCCCTTTGTGACATCAGCGCACCGCGAGGCGCGCTGACGTCACCTTGTTGATTTCCCCATCAGAGCAGGAAGCGGCCGTAAGACCGATTCCTGCTCCGATGGGGGAAACGGCCCCAAATGGCCTTCCCCGCGTTCGGGAAGGCCTCGTAAGAAAGGGGAGACTCTCCCCTTTCTTACAAGGCCTTCCTGAAAGTGTTTCCTGGCCCCCGATTGCAGCACAGCTGCGATCAGCGGTCAGGAAACACCACTAGACACCAGGGATTTCACTTGGGGGGGGGTCGGCATATATATTTTTTTTAAAGTAGGTGTCCCTTGGGGGGGGCGTGATCACTTTCGATCGCACCTCCCCACACCCCCGGGCCTACATTTTAATAAAAAAAAAAAGAATACAAAAAAAAAAGAAAAGAAATGGACAGGGGGTCGCCCGTGGGCAGGGCGACCCCCTGTGGGGGCAATTTTTTTTTTTTAGTTTTAGGGTTTCCCTGGGGACCATTTTGGCCCCCAAGGAAACCATACAACTACTAAAAAAAATATAGATCTATATATATATAGATCTATCTATAGATATCTATGTAGATAGATAGATCTATATATATATATATATATATATATATATATATATATATATATATATAGATCACTTTTGTCAATACATGTATGGTTTCCCTGGGGGCTGCAATCGGCCCCCAAGAAAACCAGACCCACATATAAAAGTGATATATATATATATATATATATTTGCCACTAGTTGTCTTGCAGTTGCAGCTTGCGTCTTCAAAGCAATGCACATACTTCAACTGACGCATTTCAACTGTAGCTTTTAGGCAGCAATAAAAAAGTCAAGTAAGTATTGTGATTATGTTTCTGCTACAAAAGGATCAGACTTTTGTCTAGTGGCAGTTTTAGTGCCATAAAGAAGCACAGAAGGTTTATATACCTACTGCAAAGCAAATCTGTATTTTAAGTCAATAGTTGAGTACATTAGTAAAGTCAGCCATTACCTGCTCTATAATACAAAGGAAATGTATGTGCGGGGTGGGGGTGGCTATGGAGAGATGAAGGGCACTTTTGCTGGGTGGTAATGAGGGAATCCGAGGAGGAGAGAGTGGGAGCACCAATAATGATTGTTGGACTGGGCGCAGGAGGTGCTAAAGACTGTGACGAATGGTATGTGACAAGGTGTTTTTTTAGTGTCTTGAAAGAACGTGAGGAAGAAGAGCAGGTAAGGTGGCCTCTACTGTTGCACATATCTCACACACACCATTGATTTTGTGACTGTCTACATAGGCTACTGTTTTAGAGCAACAGTTTAGCCAATAGCAGAGATGGCATCTTGATGGATGACTGCTGCCGTCACTCGGGTTATAGAGGACAGCTCTGACATAGGATCAGAGACTGAGACATCAGATACTAAGACAGCATCTGAGGGATAGGACAATGGCGCAGACTCTGGGAGTGATTTTTCAGTCGGAGGAGTCACATTCGATAACACCTCTTCCAATAAATGAGGAGGGAGGTGATGAGGACAGTCCTGCTGTCCCTTCGCAAGCACAGTCTGTGCAACGGGGTAATAGTGGGTTAACCCAACCCAGAGAGCAGGTGAATGCGGCGGCAAGCAGAGAGAGAGAGTGCTCTCTTGGGAGCTCCCAATTTAGTTCAGCCCCAAATTCCACCGCCCAAATCGTATTGTGGAGACATCAAAATTATCTATCACAAAACAAACTGGTTTTGAAAGGCAGGCACCTGTGTTTTTGTTCCTGGGTCCGACGGCCATATAGAGAAACATACTAAACCCAAACATTTCGGGAAACTACACATCCTGGGGAGTCCACAGAGGTGTGACTTGTGTGGATTCCCCAAAGTTTTCTTACCCAGAATACCCTGCAAAGCTGAAATGTTGAATAAAAACTCTATTTTTCTCGCATTTCTGTCACACAAACCACAGGAATATGCTGGGATCCACAAAATTCCTACCACCCAGTGATTCCTCACCTGGCCTGATAAAAACACTACCCCACTTGAGTGCCTATACCTAGTGCCTGCGTCAGGAATGGATCACCCCAGGGTCAACAGCTCCCTCATGTAAGGACCAACATTGACCGTTGTGTGATCTATTCCTGTCGGGGGCACCAGGCCCACCCACACAAGTGAGGTACCATTTTTATCGGGAGACTTGGGGGAACGCTGGGTGCAAGGAAATGTGTGGCTCCTCTCAGATTCCAGATCTTTCTGTCACCGAAATGAGAGGAAAACTTGTTTTTTTGGCCACATTTTGAGGTTTGCAAAGGATTCTGGGTAACAGAACCTGGTCAGAGCCCCACAAGTCACCCCATCTTGGATTCCCCTAGGTGTCTAGTTTCCAAAAATGCGCTGGTTTGCTAGGTTTCCCCAGGTGCCGGCTGAGCTAGAGGCCAAAATCCACAGGTAGGCACTTTGTAAAAAACACCTCTGTTTTCTGTGAAAAAATATAATGTGTCCACGTTGTGTTTTGGGCCATTTCCTTTAGTGGGTGCTAGCCCTGCCCACACAAGTGAGGTACCATTTTTATTGGGAGACTTGGGGGAACGCTGGGTGGAAGGAAATTTGTGGCTCTTCTCAGATTCCAGAACTTTCTGTCACCGAAATGTGAGGAAAAAGTGTTTTTTTGGCCAAATTTTGAGGTTTGCACAGGATTCTGTGTAACAGAACCTGGTGAGAGCCCCACAATCACCCCATCCTGGATTCCCCTAGGTGTCTAGTTTTAAAAAATGCACAGGTTTGGTAGGCTTCCCTAGGTTCCAGCTGAGCTAGAGGCCAAAATCCACAGCTAGGCACTTTGTAAAAAACACCTCTGTTTTCTGTGAAAAAATATAATGTGTCCACGTTGTGTTGTGGGACATTTTTATCGGGAGACTTGGGGGAACGCTGGGTGCGAGGAAATGTGTGGCTCCTCTCAGATTCCAAAACTTTCTGTCACCGAGATGAGAAGAAAACTTGTTTTTTTGGCCACATTTTGAGGTTTGCAAAGGATTCTGGGTAACAGAACCTGGTCAGAGCCCCACAAGTCACCCCATATTGAATTCCCCTAGGTGTCTAGTTTCCAAAAATGCGCTGGTTTGCTAGGTTTCCCCAGGTGCCGGCTGAGCTAGAGGCCAAAATCCACAGGTAGGCACTTTGTAAAAAACACCTCTGTTTTCTGTGAAAAAATATAATGTGTCCACGTTGTGTTTTGGGCAATTTCCTTTAGTTGGTGCTAGCCCTGCCCACAAAAGTGAGGTGCCATTTTTATTGGGAGACTTGGGGGAACGCTGGGTGGAAGGAAAATTGTGGCTCTTCTCAGATTCCAGAACTTTCTGTCACCGAAATGTGAGGAAAAAGTGTTTTTTTGGCCAAATTTTGAGGTTTGCAAAGGATTCTGTGTAACAGAACCTGGTGAGAGCCCCACAAGTCACCCCATCCTGGATCCCCCTAGGTGTCTAGTTTTAAAAAATGCACAGGTTTGGTAGGCTTCCCTAGGTTCCAGCTGAGCTAGAGGCCAACATCCACAGCTAGGCACTTTGCAAAAAACACATCAGATTTCAATGTAAAAATGTGATGTGCCATGTTGCGTTTCCTGTCGCGAGCATTAGGCCTACCCACGCAAGTGAGGTACCATTTTTATTGGGATACTTGGGGGAACACAGAATAGCAAAACAAGTGTTATTGCCCCTTGTCTTTCTCTACATTTTTTCCTTCCAAATGTAAGACAGTGTGTAAAAAATACTTCTATTTGAGAAAAGGCCTGTAATTCACATGCTAGTATGGGCACCCCGGAATTCAGAGATGTGCAAATAACCACTGCTTCTCAACACCTTATCTTCTGCTCATTTTGTAAATACAAAGATTTTCTTGATACCTATTTTTCACTCTTTATATTTCAGCAAATGAATTGCTATATACCCGGTATAGAATGAAAACCCATTGCAAGGTGCACCTCATTTATTGGCTCTGGGTACCTAGGGATCTTGATGAACCTAAAAGCCCTATATATCCTCGCAACCAGAAGAGTCCAGCAGATGTAACGGTATATTGTTTTAAAAAATCTGGCATTGCAGGAAAAAGTTACAGAATAAAAGGTGGAGAAAAAAGGCAGTTTTTTTAAGCTCATTTTCAATATTTTTTTTTCCAGCTGTTATTTTCTGTATGAAAACCTTGTAGGATCTACACAAATGACCCCTTGCTGAATTCAGAATTTTGTCTACGTTTCAGAAATGTTTAGCTTTCCGGGATCCAGCATTGGGTTCACACCCATTCCTGTCACTAACTGGAAGGAAGCTGAAAGCACCAAAAATAGTAAAAATGGGGTATGTCCCAGTAAAATGCCAAAATTGTGTTGAAAAATGTGGTTTTCTGATTCAAGTCTGCCTGTTCCTGAAAGGTGGGAAGATGGTGATTTTAGCACTAGAAACCCTTTGTTGATGCCATTTTCAGGGAAAAAACCACAAGCCTTCTTCGGCATCCCTTTTTTCCAATTATTTTGAAAAAAACGAAATTTTCCCTTTATTTTGGCTAATTTCTTGGTCTCCTCCAGGGGAAACCACAAACTCTGGGTACCATTAGAATCCCTAGGATGTTGGTAAAAAAGGACGCACATTTGGTGTGGATAGCTTATGTGGACAAAAGGTTATGAAGGCCTAAGCACAACTATCCCCTATAGCCAAAAAAGGGCTCAGCACGGGGGGGCAGCAGCTAAGAGGTTAACAATTACAGCAGGGCTGGCACCTGTATTTAATAAGGAAATGAAATGTACTCATTTGGGTGGAAGTCCAATCCATTTCCATACTTGAAAAAAAAAATCAGAGCCAATTCTGTCAAAAGACTTTTCAGACCCTAAAGAGAAAGCAACCAGGAGATAATCCAGCTTAGAGTTTTACTTAAGATGTACACAAGAATTATCAGATGTCAGTCAACCTTTAGCAAAGCCAGATTCTTCTGGACCAATGAGATCCAGAAATATAGAGTAAATTTGCATCACCAATATTTTGGCAAAACATTTGTAATCTGCATTGAATAAGAAAATTGGACAAATATTTTACACTGTTTAAGATCTTGATTTTCTTAAAGGATTAGACAAATCATTGTCTATTACAAGCTACCATGAGCAGGTTTATCACCAATGAAAAAGTTAAATGAAAGTAAAAGATTAGGGAATATTGTTTTTGAAAATTGTCAATAGGATTTAGTGGTAAAACTATCTGGTCCGGGAGCTTGTCCACTTTTAAAATGGAAACCGATTTACCTATTTCTTTTAATGAAATCAACTTTCCCAATGAAATAAAATGAATGTTCTGTTTTGGACGGGAATCAATTGATTGGAAACAATTAGATAGCTGTGATTGAGAGCAATTTGTTTCAGAGGTATATCCATTTTTGTAAAAGTTGAGCTATCTACATCTTTAAAGAGTACTTCACTGGCTCTGTTGTTCTATCTATCTTAAATTAAAAACAAATTGCAAGTAATTTACCCTTCTAATATTGACTACCACAATATTGTATGCTGAAGAGTTGTTTGTTGTTAGTCAATTAAAAGTCCTCACAGCATTCACTAATTATTTTAGGGAGACATTGTTTTTCAGTGATAATACGTATACTTGAGTTTTTTATTCTGTCAATTAATTAATTCGATTTTTCTCCTCCTGTGGCTTTTACAAGAAACATAGCTAATGATAAAACCTCGAGCTGGAGCCGTAAAGGAATCACATACAGCAGAGAAAGTAGAGTATATGGTGGTATTAAGAACAAAAAAAATCTATAGCAATTTCTTTCATTTTAAGACAAAACTGGTGTCTTATACACGGTGTTGTTGTCTACAGAGTGAAGTAGATATGGGACACCCAGTCTGCATAAGCAGGTGCCTGGTCTGATATTAAAAGTGATCACATATCTGCTGTAAGAATATTCTGAACCAAATTGTTACTGCAAAGGAGATAACCAACAAAAGTTCCAGGAGGCCATATATACTTTTGGCAAAGAACTGCTGAACAGCATTTGTTGTTGTGGATAACAACGTGGTGGGAGCTGCTGTGAAGTCAGACCGACTGGTGATGAACATTGGGGGGATAGATGGGCAGGTTTGAACTGCTAACGGGTCCCTTTATGACTAATTTACTCACTTTGGGACTCGTTTTAGACAATGAATCTTTTGACCCTCATTGACGACACCTTAGGACGAGATAGATAATCAGCATGTCAATCAATATGTCAATAACGTTATAAAAGTTCACAGTAATACGACAATTCAAATTGATCAAAGACATTTAATAAAACTTGAAAATCACCATGACCTTTCAGTCATGAATAACCACACCAGTTTAGTATGATTTTGTGAAGTTTATTCCCTATTGATTACAATTCTACTAATAAGTTTATTAATCTCAAAACCAAAAAACACATTAGCATAGTCACAATGTGGCAACTCTGATAAGATTTTATCAAAGCAAGAATCACAAATATTAGAACATAGCACGGCGTCAACATAAGTTATCCTTAGCAGTGAACATTAGCGCATTATTCAACAAGGCATTGATTTAGTCATTTGTCTATTTGCGTCAGTTTAGTGAATCCCTGTCCTAACCTCGAATTAGCATTGGCATGTTGGGCTTCATGCAAAATAATTTAGTAATACCAATTTAGAAAACATCTAACTATGGTCTCTGTCAAAAGAAGCAGTTGGTACCTAGAAAGGAAAAGCAAACAGACAATTATAATTTCATTGTCATATACTTACCCTCCGTATTGGGTCAGCACTCAGGTTCGATCTTCGTCCTCAGGACATCGGTTGATTCGCCATCAGCCAGGAACTCAGCAGTCAGGTAAAGGTGGTACTTCCCTCATAAGGAGATAAAGTGTAAACGAGCAATATAATGCAAGAATGGTTTTAAGACCCAAACAGCAAAGTCTCTATGGAGAGTGACAATGGGGGTCATTACAACATTGGCGGTAAAAGGCGCTTACCGCCATGCAGAAGACCGCCAATACATCGCCGCGGCCGCGGTAGACCGCCACAGCTATTATGACACACATCTCGGGATCCGCCGAAATTCAGACACCCACACAACACTGCCACACCAAAGGTCAGTAATAAACATGCGGAAACAAATCCTCCACCTCCACGCCAACAGAAACACGCCCATGCTATTAGGACCCACGACTCCATGCGGCGGTCTTTCAACCGCGGTATTCCATTGGCGATACAAACCGCCGCGCTCAAAATACACACACATCTACAAAACACCGCCACATTGGACAATTCAAAATACACACACCTGATACACATACAAACAATACTCCCACACACCCAACACAATATAAAATACACACCCACATCACCCACAAACCCCTACGACCAGAAATTCTGAAAGAAGGCCAGAGAGACAGCCCAGCAATTGACAACCCCATCACACAGAGGCACGCAACACCATCACCCACACAACATCCACGCACAAAACACCACAAACCACTACACTCACCACACTCATCCCCACATACACCACCCCACACCTCACCCACACCACCCCATGGCACGCCAAAGACACCCCGCTTCTCCAAGGAGGAGCTCAGGGTCATGGTGGAGGAAATCGTACGGGTAGAGCCACAGCTATTCGGATCACAGGTACAGCACACATCAATAGCTAGGAAGATGGAGTTATGGCGCAGAATAGTGGACAGGGTGAACGCCGTGGGACAGCACCCAAGAAATAGGGAGGACATCAGGAAGAGGTGGAACGACCTACGGGGGAAGGTGCGTTCCGTGGTATCAAGACACGACCTTGCGGTTCAGAGGACTGGCGGCGGACCCCCACCTCCTCCCCCACAACTAACAACATGGGAGGAGCAAGTCTTGACCATCTTGCATCCTGAGGGCCTCGGAGGAGTCGGTGGAGGATGGGACACTGGTAAGTCAAATCTTAACTATCATATCCCCCACCCTACCTGCATGCTATCACACACCCCCACCCTCACACCCTCCCCTATCACTCAAAATCCTCACTAATTGACCCATAACACTAACCACCCATACCAACACCAAGCCCTGCATGACACAACTAAGCATGGACACTCCTCACTAAAGCATGCTCACTGCACATACCCATAACAACCCCCAACCATCATCACACAAGCCCCCACACAGGAATGCTTGCACTGGGGTACACGCACACCCACCCATTGCACACCATCACACACACACATGCAATAATCATGCTCTTATGCCCCTGCAGGAACCCGAAGGACCGTTACCACACCAGAGGGTCCAGACAACACCACTCCACCCACAGAAGAGGCCCACAGTGACAAGAGCAGTTCTGCCCTACTGGATCTTGATGACCAGCCCGGACCATCGTGGGCCTCAGTACAGTCGGTTCCCCTTGCACAGGCACAGCCCAACACCGACCTTCCACCCTCTGGTGACACCAGCACAGCACCCAACCAGAGGGCCCAAACCTCCCTACCCAGGACAGGTCAATCAGCGGTGTGTCCACCACTACAGGGCACCCAGGGTAACCCACCACCCCAACAACAAAAGGGACCTGGGGGCAGTGGTAGTGGGCACACGGTCCAGGGGACTGAGGCACAGGAACATAGAGGAACTGGGAGGGCTGCTGTGCGACGGGGCGGACAGGCCAAGGGAACCCACTCTCCACGAGGCCCTATCCTCCATCATGGGAGCATACCACCACTCCCAGGAGACGATGGCCACGGTCCTGGACAAGTTGCAGGAGACCCTGCGCCTGCAGGAGGAGCAGGATATGGGGTTCAGGGAGAAGCTCTGGACCATCAGCTCTGCCCTGGGCACCATCATAGGGGTGCTGAAGGACATACAGCAGACCTTGAGGGACACCGTGGCACTCCAAGGGGCCCCTGGCACTAGCCACGACGATGAACTGCCTACCACCTCCGCCGGCGCTAGTGGACAGGACGCCCCACCACAGGACCACCACACCAGCACCCCACCCCCTGCAGATGGACAACCACCACGCAAGCGGTCTCTGAGATCCAGGAACAGGACAGAGCAAGATGGCAAGACCCCCGCCAGGAAATAAGACCACCATGATTGTCCTCCCACTGTCCCACTTTGTTACCCTGTCCATAGTCGAACTGCCCCAGCTCCACTTCCTATGCCCAGATGGGTAGTGCACCTGTGAGACAAATAGACTGGACTCTGCCATGGACATTCCTCCACCATCCCCCATCACCATTTTACAATCCCCCTTCATTTTTTAAGCACTTAAATAAACACCCTTGAAACACAAAACAATCTGGAGTCAGTCTATGATTTGGTACTTTGTCTTATCAATGACAGTGTCATAATGGTTGTACCATTGTAAGGCTAACATACCTATGTCACACATCACAAGCCCATGAAGGATGCAAACAGTTGACACGTAGGTTTCCACACCTGTGAAACTGAAATTGAAGGGTACAACTCAGTTAACAAATAGTGATTGAAATGGAGGAACAGGATAGAGGTAGAAGTGTGAAAGTTAATGTAATGTTAAACCTGAAAATGTTCTCACCTGTGTGTCACTGGAAATATTGCTGTATGACTGACTCCCTGTTGTCGTTTTCTTCTTCCTCAGCTTCATCCTCATCACCGTCCACAGGCTCCACAGCTGCTACAACACCATCATCTGGATCATCCTCCTGCAGAAAAGGCACCTGGCGTCGCAAAGCCAAATAATGGAGCATGGAGCAGGCGATGATGATGTCGCACACCTTCTTCGGTGAGTAGAATAGGGATCCACCTGTCATATGGAGGCACCTGAATCTGGCCTTCAGGAGGCCGAAGGTGCGTTTGATCACCCTCCTAGTCCGCCCATGGGCCTCATTGTACCGTTCCTCTGCCCTGGTCCTGGGATTCCTCACTGGGGTCAATAGCCAGGAAAGGTTGGGGTAACCAGAGTCCCCCAATAGCCATACACGGTGCCTCTGGAGTTGACCCATCATATCAGGGATGCTGCTATTCTGCAGGATGTAGGTGTCATGCACAGAGCCAGGGAACATAGCATTTACCTGCGAGATGTACTGGTCTGCCAAACAGACCATCTGGACATTCATCGAATGATAATTCTTCCTGTTCCTGTACACCTGTTCACTCCTGTGGGGGGGGGGACCAGAGCCACATGGGTACCATTAATAGCACCTATGACGTTGGGGATATGTCCAAGGGCATAGAAGTCACCTTTCACTGTAGCCAAATCCTCCACCTCATGGAAAATGATGTATCTCCTTACGTGTTTCAGCAGGGCAGACAACACTCTGGACAACACATTGGACAACACATTGGAGAACACAGGCTGGGACATCCCTGATGCCATGGCCACAGTAGTCTGAAATTACCCACTTGCAAGGAAATGGAGCACTGACAGCACCTGCACGTCAGGGGGGATGCCAGTCAGATGGCGGATTAGTGATATCAGGTCTGGCTCCAACTGGGTACACAGCTCCTGGATAGTGGCACGGTCAAACCGGTAGGTGGCGATTAAATGTCTTTCTTCCATTGTCAACAGGTCCACCAGCGGTCAGTACACCAGAGGATTCCGCCATCTTCTTATATGTCCCAGCTGACGGTGCCTACGAAGGACAACAGCGAAGAACCAGTCACTATTCCTCCAGGTATGTACCCACAGTTCCACAAAAGACTACACCAGACACAAAACCCTTCCTGCATGTGTGTTGAGTGTAGGCCTAGCTATGTGTGACGCAGAAGTTAATGAAGCCATGTGGGCCTCTGAAATGGCGGCTGCCTGACCTCTAAACTGGAACAATGGGATTGTGGGGTAACTGCGCTGGCGTTGCACATCTTCACAGTAGGCGGTCGTAGACCGCGGCACGATGCTGCATTGGTTAACATTGGACCCTATGGGTCCCAGGAGCCAATGAACAGGTGCACTGGCGGTGATGATGCACACCGCCGCGGACGTCACCGCCATTTTCTATCTCTTCAATCACTAGATACCTGACCTTCGACAGGAGAGGACCTACACTGCTAATGCTGCTGTGACCTCGGTCTGGAAGCGACGATGGCTGCTGCGTCTGGGGAAAGGGCCCCTGCCTTCACTGCACAGGAGTTGGAGAAACTTGTGGATGGGGTCCTCCCCCAGTACACGCTACTCTACGGTCCTCCAGACCAACAGGTCAGTACACAGCGAGCACGTTGTATGGGCTAGGCCTGGGTGGAGAGGGCTGGGTGGAAGAGGGAAGGGGGCAGAGTTCATAGAACATTAATGCATGGGAAGGAATGGGCCACATGGCCAGAGTAGGGAGGGGGCCACTCACAACGACGGTGCAGTTGGTAATGACTGTTCCTCTTACCTTGTGCATGTAGGTCAGCGCCCACCAGAAGAGGGACATTTGGCGTGCCATCGCCAAGAAGGCCCGGATCCTGGGGGCCCACCAGAGACGGGCACCCACTCTCGGAAGAGATGGGAGGACATTCGCCGCTGCAGCAAGAAGACGGCAGAGGCTCAGCTGGGGATGGACTCCCAACGTGGGAGTGGTGCCCGTCGCACCATGACCCCCCTGATGTTCCGGATCCTGGCGGTGGCCTACCCGGAGTTGGATGGGCGCTTGAGGACATCACAGCAGACACAAGGGGGTGAGTACAACCTCATTCTGCGGACTTTGCGCGCAGTGAAGGTGTCTGGGTGGGGGAGGTGGGCTGTGGGTGTCCCTAGGCCAGGGCGAGTTAGGTAGTCAAGGCCCCTCCGTAATATAGGCCATGTGGCACTCAACCCCACCTCAGCAGAGTGCCAAGTCGAGGTATAGTTGCCCCTGTGGCATCCATGTGCACAGATGTCCACCATTCCCATGTAGGCCATAACCCAGAAATTGCATGTGCAGAGGGCAGGAGCACGGCGTTATGCTGCATCTGTCTTGTCCGCCAACGGTAGCGGAATGCCATGCACTAAAACTCTCTTTCTTCTGTCTCCCCCCCCTTTTCCTGCTCTCCCTGTCCTTTTGTACATCGGCATCAACAGGCGGAGGTACAGTGGCACCGGAGCACGAGGGAGCTGCATCCCACATGGCCATGGAGGGCCACACCACGGACTCTGAATGTACCAGTGGGACGGAGGGCGAGGGGAGCTTCACGTCGGCCACTGGATCACCAACCAGCGACACGGACTCGTCCGCCGATGGGAGCTCCCCTGTGGTGGCAGCACCATCTGTGCCCCCCACTTCAACAGGTACAGCCGCCACCTCCCCTACCAGCACCGCCCTCCCAGCAGCCCCTCAGCGTTCGCCCCATGCCCACTCACCCCGGAGGCTGGGCATATCCTTCGCCCCAGGCACCTCAGGCCCTGCCCCAGTCACCCCTGCTGCCCTCAGTGAGGAGGCCATTGACCTCCTCAGGTCACTCACTGTTGGGCAGTCTACCATTGTGAATGCCATCCAGGGTGTAGAACGAGAGTTGCAACACGGTAATGCATTCCCTGAGGGCATTCATTCTGGTCAGGCTGTCCTTCAGTGAACCCTGCAATCTCTGGCCTCAGCACTGATGGCAGCCATTGTCCCTGTGTCTAGCCTCCCACCTCCAACTTCCTCCACCCAGACCCAATCCCCTGTACCCCAGCCCATCCCAAGCACACCTACAGACCAGCATGCACACAAGTCAACACACAAAAATAGCTCAAGCAAACATAGGCACCACACATCCCACAGGCACTCACACAAGCATCACACCCATACAGACACAGCAACATCCACTGCCTCCACTGTGTCCCCCTCCTCCTCTTCTCCCTCCTCCCTCCCAGTCTCGTCTACACACACACCCGCATGCACCACATCTACAGGCACCATGAGTCGCACAAGGAGACCCAGCACCCCATGCCGCTCACCTGCAGTCACCACCTCCACTGCCATTTACACGTCCCCTGTGTCCTCTCCCAGTGTGTCTGTGACGCCCCCTCCCAAAGTACACAAACGCCGGCAATCACTCAGTCAACATCCATCCACCTCACGACAGCCTCCAGTACCTGCACCTGCACCCAAAACAGCTAAAGTGACACCTCCGACAACCACCTCATCTTCCTCCACTCCCAGACCCCCTCCAGCTACCCATCCCAGTGTTCGTCAGAAACTGTCCCTCTGTAAAATTGACCTTTTTGCCCCCACCCCCCCTCCAATTCATCAGTCCCATCGTAGCGCCTCAGCCAAAAAGCCTCCAATACCAGTGGTGCGTGTTCAAGGCTTGTGGAGTGCACTGGCCACTAGGGCAGGCAGTAGGACCCGGAGCCAAGGCACTGGCAGCCCACCCCCTGTAAAGGCTCTCAAATTGGAGAGTGGATGACGGGACCGTGTTAAGACTCCTGGTGGGACAACAACTGACATGGGTTCGAAGGGGATTGGTGAGTCAGCTGTGACTCCAACAAAGGTGGGGAAGGTCCAGAGGAAATCTGCACAGCCTCTTGTGAGTGTAACGGCGGAGAAGTGTGCCATCATTTCCGGCGGACCAGACACAACCGCCAGCACTGTCGTCACTGGTCCAGAGACCACCGCCAGAGTCACAGCCCAGGAGGGCCCAAGTATCGTCACTGGTCCAGAGACCACCGCCAGAGTCACAGCCCAGGAGGGCCCAAGTATCGTCACTAGTCCAGAAACCACCGCCGGAGTCACAGCCCAGGAGGGCCAAGTATCGTCACTGGTCCAGAGACCACTGCCGGAGTCACAGCCCAGGAGGGCCAAGTATCGTCACTGGTCCAGAGACCACTGCCAGAGTCACAGCCCAGGAGGGCCCCGGCTGCCACAGCCCCGCTGGGCAATGATGGAACGTCATGCCACACACCAATGCCCAGTGTAGAGAACGTCATGCCACACACCAATGCCCAGTGTAGAGAACATCATACCACACACCAATGCCCAGTGTAGAGAACGTCATGCCACACACCAATGTCCGTATCAGAACCGCCATGCCAAAGCACCGCTGAACAGGGCAAAGACCGCCATGGTGAAGACCGCTGAACAGGGCAAAGACCGCCATGTCAAAGCACCGCTGAACAGTCCTGAACCGCCATGGCAAAGCACCGCTGAACAGGGCAAGCACTGTGTAGGAATGAAAAGGCTGCCACATCAGGCATCCTTATCCCATGTGCAGCTGGGACAGTGACAGGACATGAACTTTCACGGGGAGACTCATCCAGTCTGGGCACCAGTCCCACACAGTACCAGTAGAGAACTGCATCTACTTGAGAGACTGTGGCTTTGCACTCCCCAGGATAATGCAGTGGGCAACCCACCCACTGTAGAGACTTGAGAGACTGTGGCTTTGTACTCCCCAGGATAATGCAGTGGGCAACCCACCCACTGTAGAGACTTGTGAGACTGTGGCTTTGCACTCCCCAGGATGGCACAGTGGGCAACCCACCCACTGTAGAGACTTGTGAGACTGTGGCTTTGCATTCCCCAGGATGGCACAGTGGGCAACCCACCCACTGTAGAGACTTGTGAGACTGTGGCTTTGCACTCCCCAGGATACATCAATGGGCATGGAGCCCCGTCGTGGATCTGGCTTCGCATTCATCTGGTTGAGGTGCCCCCCTTCCCTTCCCCCTGAGGTGCCTGTGGTATTTCGATCTGATGCCCTGGCAGTGTTCTCTCCGATAGTGGTCAGGTATCGATTGTGGGCCTCTCCCATGCATTTTTGGACTGTTGGTGCACGGACATTGTTGTGTACATATCTGCACTACTTCTCGGATTGTATCTATAATTATGAGTGAATTTGAAATATATATCTGTATATTTTTGTATGACATGTATATTGGCACATTACATTGTTTGACCGAATTTCGCATTGTCTATTCATTCTTCCGGGGGGATTGTGGGTTATTGCTGTGATTTTTTGTGAATGCATTGGTGTGTATGTTGTAATATGCGAGGGTGGGGGTGTTTGGTGGGTCTCCCCTTAACTTTTGCCTCCCCCTTCCCGTGTCGTAGGTGCAGTACTCACCGGTGTCTTCGGTGCCTACATAGCTGTTGGTCGTAGAGGAGCAGAAAGACAAGGGCAGGGAGTATTTGTAATTCCGGCTCCATGGTGGCCTCCTTCCTCGTGGGATGTGTTGAGGTGAGCGTTTTCCCATAGCAAAAGCTGTTTCCGCCGTGTTTTTATCCACGGTGAATCGGCCCCGGAAAAGGTGGCGGATTGGTAGGTTGTAATACTGTGAGCGGTACATTGTCTCCCACCTGTCTGTTGGCGGTAACCGCCGCGCTGCTTGTCTGTTCCGCCGTGGCGGGCGGTGTGTTAAAGTGGCTGTCTTTGTTGGCGGTTTCCGCCAGGGTCATAATTCCCTTTTTTTGTCCGCCGGCCTGTTTGCTGTATTACCGCTGCTTTAACACCGTCCGCCAGGGTTGTAATGACCACCAAAGTGTCTGGATCATAGCAAGTCGCATCAGCATCTCTCTAACTCTCTAACTCTCTCCTAGTCTCCTATTCTCTCCTGTTCTGATTTACTTCCTGGTGTGAAGGGTTTTTATCCCATTTTTGTTGTACATTCCCCCAAATCTGGTTGGTTGAGGGGTTGCACCCCACTATCTCTATCCAATTGACTTTAAATTAGCTCATCAAATTTGTCACCCCATAACTGTTCTCACGTATTTTATTGGTCCTTATGATTGACGTCTTTAGCGGGTGGAATGTCCGGTATGATTTCATACTCTTATGGTCCTTTGCACATCTACAGTCAGTGGCTCCATTGTCTGTACCGGTTCAGGCGACCTTGTACCTGCTAGTGGTCTACAGTGTTGCATTCAGCTAAAATGTTTCTACAAGCAAGTCGAATTTCATGAGAACGGATCTACTACGGTTACATTCAGCTCCTAGTTTTGAGAAAAACAAGAGTTGATATCCTTCAGCAAGTCAGCACACTGCACGTTAGAGAAACACTTTTAATATGAAAACCAGGCAGCTAGGCCTCGACTCATGCTAACTAAGGCCTAATGATTTATTAGCAAAACTTCAGCGTATAGGCTTTTATCATTAGTGCAAAATTATATTCTATCATAATATTTCAACATTATTAGTCAGTTTCATTGGTCATTGTATATGGTGGCGGCCACTCCCCATGGGCACATTTCACTTCAATACATTTTCTATGTGGCATTATTACACATTAGTTCATAATCATTTTACGTTAATATTGATTATATAAACTACGCTCTCTCAGTCCCTCCTCTGATGACACTTGTCATCACACAGAACCTTTCCCTTCTCAACCTTTCACTTTTCTCATTATGCTCATTTCAACATCTTCCCTCTTGTGTGAGCTTTCCCAAATTTCATTAAACATTCTCTCCCTTTCATTTTCTTCACTTCTTTTATTTTGTTTTGTCAGATTTCTTTTAATTCTTTCATTAACTTTACATGACAACCATAATCCCAATAAACAAATCAGAACAATCAATAGACCCCCTAATATTGTTGCAAAAACCACGTTCCAAATACTACTAAACCAATTCCCTACTCAGGTAATTCCTTTCCCAACTCTTTCCCAAACTCCAGGTTCCTTCAGTCCTTTCAAATCTGCACTATCTCCTGTTAGGTTAGTAAGCATACCTCTAATCTTTTTGCTGTTATCAGGTATGAACGCACAACAATGATGCTCATTAAGCATCTTACAGATTCCGCCACTCTTTGCTAAAAGAATGTCTAAAGCAAGCCGGTTTTGAAGAGTCATAGCTCTTTCCGCAGCAAGTTCAGTATCCATCAGGAGTATAGCCCCTGTGAAGTTTGTCAGCATGTTATCCACTATCGTAGACAACTTTCGAATCTTTATGGAGTTTAAGATAACCCCAACCGAAGGAATTATGGCTCCAAATATGTCACCGACAGCAGCCAGTCTCTCTCTTTTGTCTTGTATGTTGTAATTCAGACATTTTAGGAATTTGCTTTAAGTCATCAATCTGGTAAATCTTTGGGAAAACTATTCCCAAAGAACATGCCCCATACCATTCTTTAGGAAGACGGTAATAAGCATTGAGCCCTCATATATAATAGATCCCAGGGATCGCTGGATCCTGTCCATTTAACATGAACGTCCATTTACTCTGAAACAAAAACACATGTCTGCATTCACATGTTCCCACAAATAAAGTGTCATGATCAGATTTTGGCCTATATATACAAAGCCTACCTACATGTTATGCATCTATAGCTAATTTGCCCTGTGTCTTTATTGCAGTGTAAGCATAATCATTTGCAAGCGTGCGTTTTTCTAATCCCTTTTCTAGCCTTTCTTTTAATGCCTTTTGTCTATCATCAGTTTGATCTAAGAAGCTCTTTTCTACAGGTGTTAGTAAGCAGGTTAGATTATTGCTGTGCGCATAAGCTGTCCTAAATGTAAGTGTCGGCTCAAAGAAACCTCTAACTAATTTTATGCTATGTTCTTTAGCTAATTTCTTTAGAAACTCAATCACAGCCACAAAGGAAAATACTACATCTAAGTTAGAGTAGAAGTATTGCACATGTTCTTGATCATAGAATTTTGTTAACAGCAAACCACAACTTATCCCGTAAGTTAATGGCAGACTATGATAAGTAACCCCTTCTTGCACTGATGAAGGAATCTTTGTGCACACATAACAATTCTTTGCATCCATTGTGTCGGCCTCTTTTCTCAGCTTCTCAGCTTTCAATTTTAATTTCAGTTTAATACAGTCTCTTTCTAAAGTTGAATTCAGGTGCCGTAGTATTGACCTGGGACCTCTCAATCAAAACAGAACGCCAAGAATTCTTGCTGCCATTCAGCTGAAGTTGCATATGCCCATTCAGGACCTGCATACCTTCTGTTTGCAACTCCCTTTCTTTTCAGTTTACGTTCACTTTGCAACTCTCCTTCACTGAGATCCTCCTGTCTGTTTGTGTCAACTTCTTCCTCTATGGTTTCACCAGTGATCACTTTCTCTCTTGCAGCTTGTGGCTTCGGCCAGCTATCTCCTTTATGAGTTTTCTTCCTGCTTGGCCTTTCAGAACGTTGAACAGCGCCCTCCTCTTGTGCTATGGTGTTTTCTCTTGATGGACCTGCAAGCGGCTCAGGGGGAGTCAGAATACTTTGACTTCCCTCTGCCTCTTCTCCTTCGCCTTTAGGGTCTGTTATGGGCTCCACTTCAAACCTGTGTCCGTCTGCTTCTGGGAGAACCTCCCTTTGTGTTGGTTCCTCTGTTACCTCAGCTGAGATAGGCTCATTGTCACTCCTCTGGAACTCGCTTTGAGTGACTAAGCTGTCCTCAGCGGGTGCTCCTTCAGTCTCAGTTCCCCTTTGAATACTCTCCGGCCCTGAGACTTCCTTTTCTGCAGCTGTTGTTTTAGACACTTCAAGTTCCTCATCAGTCGGACACGTCACCTTCTTTGCGTGACTGGCATGTATCCAATTCGGAAAAACCTGCACATTTCACAGCAGTAGTTGTTGTCAGTATTACTTGATATGGCCCCTTCCAACGCGGCTCCAAACACGACTTCCTCACGTGTTTCTTGACAACCACCCAGTCACCGGCTTTAGGGGTGTGACCTGGATCACTTATCGGTGGCAACATGGTAGCCTCCACCTGGTGAGAAAAAGAGCGGACCACATCAGCCAGACCCTTCCAGTAGTCCAACACCATTTCATCCGTGATATTTACAAGAGCGTTTGCAGGCACTGCGGGCAATCTCATAGCTCGGCCCATTAGAATTTCATGTGGAGATAGTCCTGTCTTTTTGTCAGGTGTGTTTCTCATTGACATCAGTACTAAGGGTAATGCATCTGGTCACTCCAAATTTGTAGCTGCACACATTTTTGACATTCTCGATTTCAAGGTACCATTCATATGTTCCACTAGTCCTGATGCTTCAGGGTGATAACTACAATGCAGCTTCTGCTCAATGTTTAATGCAGCACACAAGAGCCTAGAAGAGCCTAATCAACTCATTGTCGAAGTGTCTGCCCCAATCTGATTCTAAAGAGATCGGGAATCTGAAACGTGGTATTAACTCCCTAAGCAGCAGTTTTGCTACGTGTAGGGTAAGCTTCAATCCAATGACTGAAAACGCACACAATCACCAACATGTACCTCAGACCTCCACACACAGGCATCTCAATGAAATCCATCTGCATTCTGCTAAATCGACCACCAGCTCTCCCAACATGGCTCATATTCACCACAGTCCCTTTTCCCGCATTCATCTGCTGACAGATGAAGCACCTGTGACAGATAACCTCAGCAGCTTGTCTGAATTTCGGATTGAACCAATTGATTTTAAACAACCTGATCATTGCATCGCTCCCAATGTGTGCCTGACCATGGTAAAACCTTGCAAACTGTGACAAAAGACTGTTTGGAAAAACCATTTTCCTCTCCTCTGAGACCCATAAGTCATCAGCTCTTTGTACACATTGCATTCTTTGCCAGGAGTGTTTCTCCTCCTTGCTGGCACGTCCCTGCAGTGATCTTAGCTCATCCAATGTGTCAACCACTCTTAATGCAAAGTTTAAGCATGTTCATTTTCAGTGTCAAGTAAAAATTCCCACTGATCTCAAAACGATATACAGTTCAGGGCACAAAACCTTGCGACTTGATCTGCATATCCATTTCCCATTGACACAAAGGGGGTGATTCCTACCCTGGCGGTCCGAGACCGCCAGGGTAGGGGACGGAGGAAGCACCGCCAACAGGCTGGCGGTGCTTCTGGGGCAATTCTGACCGCGGCGGTAAAGCTGCGGTCAGAAAAGTGAAGCCGGCGGTTTACAGCCGTTTTCCCCGCTGCCCCAGGGAATCCTCCACGGCGTACACTCTTTCAATCCAGGAAGCTTCTAAAATACCGGTGATTGTAGACACGGCATATCCAGCTCTCAGTACTCCTACTGAGTCTCTCAAGCATGAACCATCAACAAACATAATGTAATCATTTTCTCCCATTTGGGTATCTTTAATGTCAGGTCTTGGTTTGGTGCATAGTTCTGTTACCTCAAGACAATCATGTTCCACTTCCTCCGTATTACTGATATCTGCATTTTCAATAGGAAGTAAAGTTGCCGGGTTCAATACAGTACATCTCTTAAGGGAAACATTCGGAGACCCCAATATAATGGTCTCGTACTTTGTAAGGCGGGCATTTGTCATATGCTGAGACTTGGTTCGGGTTAACAGAATTTCAACTGAATGAGGGACCATTACTGTTAAGGGATGTCCCATCACTATGCCTTCAGATTGAGTGAGGCTTTGACCAAGTGCTGCAACTACACGCAAACAACCCGGTAAGGCTGCTGCGACTGGGTCCAAGGTAGCTGAAAAATATGCTACTGGGCGGTTTGCACCTCCATGGACCTGTGTTAAGACAGACAAAGAACAAGCATCACGTTCATGACAAAACAGTAGAAAAGGCTTAGTGTAATCAGGCATACCTAAAGCTGGTGCCCTGCACATGCTTTCCCTCAATTCCATGAATGCCTCCATCTCTCTCTCGGACATAATTATGGTACCCGGGTCACCATGGACTTCCTTAACTGTCAGTTTTACCAATGGTTTAGAGATAATCAAAAAATTGGGAATCCACTGATGACAGTAGCCCACCATTCCCAAAAACATCCTGACATCACTCTTTGTTGTTGGGGGATTCATCTGCAGTATGGCTGTCACTCTTTCTTTGGATATTTTTCTCGATCCCTTTTCAATCAAGTGACCTAAGTATTTCACCTCTTTCTGATAATATGGCAACTCCTTTGGGGACACTTTGGGGTCATTCTGACCTCAGTGGTAAAAGGCCCTTACCGCCGGTCAGAAGTCCACCATTATACCGCCGCGGCCGCGGTAAACCGCCACGGTCATTCTGACCTCCAACTGGCAAACCGCCAAAAACCCGACATCCACGGAAGGCCGCCTCATCAGTGGGCAGCGATAAACTGGAGATGACCAAACCTCCACCGTCACGCCAACAGAAATACGCCCATGCCATTACGACCTACGAATCCACGCGGCGGTCTTTTAACCGCGGTATTCCATTGGCGGTACACACCGCCGCGGTCAAAATACACACACCCTTACAAAACACAGCCACATTGGACAATTCAAAATACACACACCTGATAACATACACACACCACTCCCACACACCCATCACCATATAAAACACACACCCACATCACCCACAAACCCCCACAAATCGAAATTCAGAGACAAGGCGCAATACACAGAGAGAGAGCACAGGGAACGCAAACCACAACACACACAGGAACCCAACATCATCACCCACACCACATCTACGCTCACATCACCACACACCACCACTCACATCACCACAAACACCACCCCACACCTCATCCACACAACCCCATGGCACCCCAAAAACACCCCAGGTTCTCGGACCAAGAACTCAGGGTCATGGTGGAGGAAATAATAAGGGTAGAGCCCCAGCTCTTCGGCACACAGGTGCAGCACACCACAATAGCCAGGAAGGCGGAGCTATGGCAAAGGATCGTCGACAGGGTCAACGCTGTGGGACAGCATCCCAGAAATCGGGAAGACATCCGAAAGCGCTGGAACGACCTACGGGGGAAGGTGCGCTCGATGGTGTAAAGATACAACATCGTTGTGCAGAAGACTGGCGGCGGACCCCCACCCACTCCACCCGAATTAACAGCATGGGAGCAAGAGGTCTTTAACATCCTGCATCCTGACGGCCTCGCTGGAGTAGCCGGAGGAATGGACTCTGGTAAGTCTAATCTCAACTACTTCACCCCCCCCAAACCACCAGCATGCCAACCCACACCCCCACCCTCACCCCCAACCCCCAGCACACATCCTCCCTGCCAATGTCTCACCAGCACAACCCACCCAACCCAACACCAAACCCTGAATGCCAACACAAACCATGGACACCCATCACCTATGCATGACCTCTGCACATACCCATCCCCCCCCACAAACCACCCTCACATCTCCTCCCACAAGGGAATGCCAGCACTGGGGGACAAGGGCACCCACAAATCGCACGCCATGGCACACACAGAAGCAATAACCATACTCTTTTACCCCTGCAGGGCCCGAACGCCAACACACCGGCCAGGAGGGTCCAGATTTGTCCATCCCACCCCCAGAACAGGCCCCCAGTGATGACAGCAGCTCTGTCGACCTAGAACCTGATGACCAGCCCGGACCATCGGGGACCTCTGGACAGTCGGTTCCCCACACACAGACACAGGCCACAGCAGACCTAACCCCCTCTGGGAATATCAGCACAGCTCCCACCCAGCGGGCCCATGCCTCTGTCTCCAGGACGCGTCAATCAGCGGTGTGTCCGCCACTACAGGGCACCCGGGCTGACCCACCACCCCAACAACAACAGGGACCTGAGGGCAGTGGTAGTGGGCACACTGTCCAGGGGACAGAGGCCCGGGGAAACAGGGGAACTGGGAGGGCTGCAGTGCGACAGGGGGGGGGAGGACAGGCCCAGGGAACCCACTCTCCAAGAGGCCCTCACCACCATCATGGGAGCATACCACCACTCCCAGGAGACGATGGCGACGGTACTGGCCAGGTTCCAGGAGATCCAGGCACAGCAGGAGGAACGGTACATGGGGTTCAGAGACGAACTCAGGAACATCGGTTCCGCAATGGGGACCATCGTCCTGGCCCTCAACCGGATAGACACCACATTGCGGGACCATGTGGCACTCCAAAGGGCCCCTGTCACTAGCCTGGACCAGGAACAGCCTACCACCTCTGCCGGCGCTAGTGGACAGGAGGCCGCCACACAACGACAGGCCACCAGAACCCCACCTCCTGCTGAAGAACAACCACCCCGCAAGAGGAACCTGAGATCACAAAAGACGACAGAGTAGGATGCCAAGACCCCCGCCAGCATAAGATACCCCCTGATGTCATCCCACTGTCCCACATTGTCACCCTGTCCAACCTTAAACAGCCCCTGCTCCATCCTTCCACAGGCATATGGACAATGCACCTGTGAAACTGAGAACTGGACTCTGCCATGGACATTACTCCACCCCCACCCATCACCGTTTTACTATCATGGACCTATATGTAGCACTAAAAAGAAATCACTATTTGCACTTCAAAAATCTGGAGTCAGCTTGTATTCTTAACAATTGTATTACACATAACGGTTCAATAATGTTCAGTTACATTGTGATGACAACATACCAATGTCAATGAGCTTTAGTCCATGGGCAAACAAAGCAGAAGTCACGCAGTGGGTCATACAGCTCTGAAAAGTGAAGGGAAAGTCAAAAATCTGTTAAAAGGAACTGGGGGGAAACACAGAAAGTAGAGATGCAGGAGGCCTGAAGTAAATGTAAAATGGCGTGGGTGATTCTTACCTGTGTGCTACTGAAAGTACTGTTGCATAACTGTGTCCCTGTTGTCCGTGTCGTCCCTGTCGTCTTCCTCCTCTTCACTCTCCACAGGCTCCACAGCTGCTACAACACCACCATCTGGACCATCCTCCTGCAGGAAAGGCACCTGGCGTCGCAATGCAAGATTGTGAAGCATACAGCAGGCCACGATGATCTGGCACACCTTCTTTGGTGAGTACATTAGGGATCCACCTGTCATATGCAGGCACCTGAACCTGGCCTTCAGGAGGCCGAAGGTCCTTTCTATGATCCTCCTAGTTCGCCCATGGGCCTCATTGTACCGTTCCTCTGCCCTGGTCCGGGGATTCCTCACTGGGGTCAATAGCCAAGGCAGGTTGGGGTAACCAGAGTCACCTATTAGCCACACACGTTGTCTCTGTAGCTGTTCCATCACATAAGGGATGCTGCTATTTCGCGTAACATACGCGTCATGCACTGACCCAGGGAACTTGGCATTTACATGGGAGATGTACTGGTCAGCCAAACAGACCACCTGCACATTCATCGAATGGTAATTTTTTCTGTTTCTGTACACCTGCTCATTGTCTTTTGGGGGTACTAAAGCCACATGGGTCCCATCAATGGCACCAATGATGTTGGGGATATGTCCAAGGGCATAGAAATCACCCTTCACAGTGGCCAAATCACCCTCCTCAGGGAAAACAATGTAGCTCCGCATGTATTTCATCAGGGCAGACAACACTCTGGACAAAATCTTAGAAAACATAGGCTGAGACATCCCTGATGACATGGCCACTGTTGTCTGAAAAGACCCACTTGCCAAAAAATGGAGGACTGACAGAACCTGCACCAGAGGGGGAATTCCTGTGGGTTGGCGGATGGGGGACATCAGGGCTGGCTCCAGCTGGGCACACAGTTCATGTATAGTGGCTCGGTCAAGTCGGTATCGAAGTATAATATGTCGTTCTTCCATTGTCGACAGGTCCACCAGCGGTCAGTACACAGGAGGATTCCTCCTTCTCCTCGCAAGTCCCAGCGGACGGTGCGTAGGAAGGACAACATGGAGTACAGAGTCAAGCAACCCATAGGTACGTAACCACAGCTTGCACAGTACACGAATCGCTATGCATTGAATGGCTTGTATGAGTGGCAACGCAAGGCCTAGGCCTGTGTGACGCAGTAGAAATTAAGCCATGTGGGCCCTTGAAATGGTGGCTGCCTGACCTGAGAAGTGTGACAGTGGGATGTGAGGTCAATGCGCTGGTGTGGCACACCGTGGCGGTAGGCGGTCGAAGACCGCTGTGCGAAGCCGCATTGGTTAACATTCAACCATATGGGTTTCAGGAGCCAATGACGAGGTGCGCCGGTGGTCGCGGTACGCACCGCCGCGGGCTTGACCGCCATTTTCTATCTGATTAATCACTCGAGACCTGATCATCCACAGGAGAGGACCTATACTGCAAGTGCTGCTGTGACCTCGGTCTGGAAGAGACAATGGCTGCTGCGACTGGGGAAAGGGCCCCTGCCTTCACTTCTGAAGAGTTGGAGAAACTTGAGGATGGGGTCCTCCCCCAGTATGCGCTACTCTACGGTCCTCCAGACTAACAGGTAAGTACACTGGGTGCACGTTGAATGGGCTATGCCTGGGTTGTGTATGGTGGATGTAAGATGGTGGGGTGGGGAGAGAATGAGTAGTGCAAGGCACGACAGATGAGAGCATGTGCCACATGGCAAGGTTGGGGAGGGGGGCAATCACACCTAACATGCAGTCAAATGATGATATTTCCTATTCCACCCTGTACATGTCAAATAGGTCAGCGCCCATCAGAAAGTCGACATTTGGCGTGCCATCGCCAAGGAAGTCCGGGCCCTGGGGGTCCACAACAGACGGGGCAGCCACTGCCGAAAGAGGTGGGAGGACATCCGCCGCGGGACCAGGAAGACCGCCGAGTCACTGCTGGGGATGGCCTCCCAACCTAGGAGGGGTGCCAGTCGTACCCTGACCCCCCTGATGTCCCGGATCCTGGCGGTGGCCTACCCCGATTTGGATGGGCACGTGAGGACATCACAGCAGACACAAGGGGGTGAGTACTAGCACATTCTGCTATCTTTACGCGCAGTGGAGGCGTCTGGGTGGGGGAGGAGGGCTGTGGGTGACATTAGGCCAGGGCGCTTTCTTTAGTGTAGTCCCCTCCTTTAGGCATGGCCCTGTGCCCCCACCCCCCACCTCTGTAGGGTGCCAAGTACAGCAATCGATGGTCCAGCATCACCCATGTGTGCATTTGTTGTCCATAGACCTGTTGGCCTAGTCACAAGTAGTGAGTGATGTACCCCGATTGCGAGGCGTAGTGCATGAGGCTCCTGTGTCTGTCCCCTCCGCCAACAGTGTTGACAATGCATGCACTCAACCTGTTTTTATTTCTCCCCCCACCCTTTTTCTTTATCTTCTTGTGCATGTGTGCATTAGCATCATCAGGCGGAGGAGAATTGGCATCGGAGCACGAGGGAGCTGCAACTCACAAGGCCCGGGTGGGCCATGGTACAGACACCGAGGTCACCAGTGATACGGAGGGCGAGGGGAGCACCACAACGGGGACCCGTGGTGACACCAGCGACACCGACACGTCCTCGGAAGGGAGCTCCCTAGCGGTGGCGGCAACATCCGGCCCCCCCGCCTCTACAGGTACAGCCGCCACCCAGCGCACCAGCTCCGCCCTCCCAGCAGCCCCTCAGCCTTCGCTCAGTGCCCGCTCGCCCAAGAAGGCGGGCATCTCCTTCGCCCCAGGCACCTCAGGCCCTGCCCCTGTTACCCCTGCTGCCCTCAGTGAGGAGGTCATTGACCTCCTACAGACCATCATTGTTGGGCAGTCTACCCTTTTGAATGCCATCCAGGGGGTAGAGAGGGAGGTGCATCGGAGCAATGCATACCTGGAGGGCATTCATTCGGGTCAGGCTGCCCATCAATGATCGTTCAATGCTCTGGCCTCAGCACTGACGGCAGCCATTGTCCCTGTTTCCAGCCTCCCTCTTCTAACTGCCTCCACCCTGTCTCTGTCTCCTGTTCCTCAGCCTATCCCATCCACACCATCAGACCAGCCTGCACACACCTCAACAGCCAAGGCCAGCTCATCCAGACAAGCACCACAGATCACACAAGCATTCACCCAAGCAACACCCAGATGCAGACATGCCAACAGTCACTACCACCTCTGTGTCCCCCTCCTCCTCGTCTCCCTCCTCCCTCCCTGTGACGTCTCCACTCACACCTGCATGCACACCACCATCAGCCAGTACTTCTATCACCAGCACACCCTCCAGTACAGTCCGCACACGTGCAGTCACCACCCCCACTGCCATTTACACGTCCCCTGTGTCCTCTCCCACTGTGTCTGTCACCCCCTCTTCCAAGACACACCAACGCAGGCAGCCACCCACCCAACAGCCAACCACATCACCACAGCCTACGTCACAAGCACCTGCACCCAAAGACAGCACACCTGACTCTCCTACAACCACATCCTCTTCCTCCACTCCCATACCCACTACACCTACCCTTTACCTTGTTCATAAAAAAGTTTACCTCTCCAAAGTTAACCTCTTTGCCCCACCTGACCCACCCCCTCCATCTGCTAAGAGTCCCAAGAGCACCTCAGCCACCACCAGCCCTGCTTCAAGTGTCAGCATTGTGCACAGGTTTTGGAGTCCACCCTTTCCCAGCACTGATACATCGGCCAGCAGCAAGGGGACAGCCAGCCCCCCCCCTGGAAAGAGGACCCGTAAAATCAAGGGCCGCCGCGAGAAGACTGACACAGCTGCCCCCAAGGAGCAAACTCCTGGGACGTCACCTGCCACAACATCCAGGGGAGGCAAGGGCCAGAGAGCCTCATCGAAGGAGGGCAAGGGCAGCAGGGCGGAGAAGTCAGCCAGCAGGGGCGCGGACCAGGAGGGCCCCACAAGCCCCATCCCGGGTGTGAGGGAGGACACCCACGGGCCCAGGACTCCGTCACAGAAGGGTCCAGCAACTGCACGGTCGGAGGGCGACTAAGCAGGGAGTCCTGGCCAGGTCTGGCTCCCTTGAATGACTGGACAAGCACCGCTGAAGAGGGCCCCGCCATGCAGAAAGGCACTGCTGAAGAGGGCCCCGCCAAGACAGGCACCGCTGAACAGGGCCCCGCCAAGACAGGCACCGCTGAAGAGGGCCCCGCCAAGACAGGCACCGCTGAACAGGGCCCCGCCAAGACAGGCACCGCTGAAGAGGGCCCCGCCAAGACAGGCACCGCTGAACAGGGCCCGCCGTGAAGAGCACCGCTGAACAGGGCCCCGCCGTGACAAGCACCGCTGAACAGGGCCCCGCCGTGAAGAGCACCGCTGAACAGGGCCCCGCCACAGGGCCCTGCCGTGAAGAGCACCGCTGAACAGGGCCCCACCAAGACAGGCACCGCTGAACAGGGCCCCGCCGTGAAGAGCACCGCTGAACAGGGCCCCGCCGTGACAAGCACCGCTGAACAGGGCCCCCCATGACAAGCACAGCTGAACAGGGCCCCGCCAAGACATGCACCGCTGAACAGGGCCCCGCCGTGAAGAGCACCGCTGAACAGGGCCCTGCCGTGAAGAGCAGCGCTGAACAGGGCCCCGCCGTGAAGAGCACCGCTGAACAGGTCCCCGCCATGAAGAGCACCGCTGAACAGGGCCCCGCCAAGACAGGCACCGCTGAACAGGGCCCCGCCGTGAAGAGCACCGCTGAACAGGGCCCCGCCGTGAAGAGCACCGCTCCGCTGGGCCCTGCCGTCTCAAGCACCGCTCCGCTGGGCCCCGCCGTCTCAAGCACCGCTCCGCTGGGCCCTTCCTGTCAAGCACCGGTCCGCTGGGCCCCGCCGTCTCAAGCACCGCTCCGCTGGGCCCTTCCTGTCAAGCACCGCTCCGCTGGGCCCTTCCTGTCAGGCACCGCTCCGCTGGGCCCCGCCGTCTCAAGCACCGCTCCGCTGGGCCCTTCCTGTCAAGCACCGGTCCGCTGGGCCCCGCCGTCTCAAGCACCGCTCCGCTGGGCCCTTCCTGTCAAGCACCGCTCTGCTGGGCCCTTCCTGTCAAGCACTGCTACGCTGGGCCCTTCCTGTCAAGCACCGCTCCGCTGGGCCCCGCCGTCTCAAGCACCGCTCCGCAGGGCCCTTCCTGTCAAGCACCGCTCCGCTGGGCCCTTCCTGTCAAGCACCGCTCCGCTGGGCCCTTCCTGTCAAGCACCGCTGGCCCATTGACAGTGCCGGTTCTGTGTAGAGCTAGTGTTCACGCTGCACTCGGGGCACCCTGCCTCCTCCATTACCTGTGGAGTCTGTAATCCACCTGATGTCTCTGCACTCCCCAGGATGGCACAGTGGGCAGACCACCCACTGTAGAGACTTGTGAGACTGTGGCTTTGCACTCCCCAGGATGGCACAGTGGGCAGACCACCCACTGTAGAGACTTGTGAGACTGTGGCTTTGCCCCTTCGTGGATTTGAGGTCGTGGACTCATGTGGCTGAGGTGCCCCCCCTTCCCTTCCCCCTGAGGTGCCTGTAGTTTTGTCATCTGATGCCCCAGCAGTGTTCTCTCCAACGGACTCAGGTCTCCTGTGTGGGCTTTGCCCATGTGTTGATACACTTTGGCCCACGGACAGTGGAAATTTAAGTGACTGTGCAGGACTTATTGCCTATGTTTATTGGTTTCGCAATGTTCTTACTTGATTTTTTACAATTCATATTGCTATTTTACCATGACTTCAAAGAACCTATTTTATACATAAATTTTGTTTCTCAGTTTATTATGTCTTTGCATTATTCCGGGGGGTTTGGGTGGTGTCACTGTGACTTGGTGCTCTGCATTGGTGTGTAGATAGTTGGGGGGGGGGGTCGCATATGTGTGTGCCCGTAACCTTTCCTCCTCCCCCCTCCCCTGTGTCGTAGGTGCAGTACTCACCGTTGTCGTCTGCGCCGGCGTTCGTACTCGTGGTAGATGAGCAGGTAGACAAGAGAAGGTAGGATGTTTAATTCGGGTTCCATGCTGTCCTCCGTCCTCGTGGAGTGTGTATAGGTGAGCGTTTTCCCGTTCGTAGTCTGTTTCCGCCGTGTTTTTATCGGCGGGGCTCCCGCCCCGGAAAAGGTGGCGGATTGGTGAGTTGTGATAGTGTGGGCGGTACATTGTCTGCCGCCTGCCTGTTGGCGGTGACCGCCGCGCTGTTTGTGTTTCCCGCCGTGGCTGTCGGAGTGTTAAGGTGGCGGGCTGTGTTGGCGGTTCCCGCCAGGGTCAGAATTCCATTTTTTGGATCGCCTGCCTGTTGGCGGGTTGGCCGCCGCTTTATCACCGACCGCCAGGGTTGGAATAACCCCCTTTATGTCCATTCTTTCCCAAATGGTTCAGTAAGGCAATTGTGTCATACCTGCAGTCATCTTTTGTCCTGGACGCAATTAACAAATCATCAATGTACTGTACTAGAGTCGAACTGAAAGACGGTTATAATGACTCCAAAATCCTTCTTCAATATCTGATTGAAGATGGAAGGTGACTCTGAAAACTCTTGAGGAATTCTGCACCAACTGTAAACCTTATCCAGGAATTTGAAACTGAAGTGAAATTGGCTATCCTCATAAAGAGGCACCGAAAAGAATGCATGAGACAGGTCCACAACTGTGAACCACTCTGCATCACACAGAACCTGAAACATGATCACAGCTGGATTTGGCACTATGGGGCAGCATTTCACCACAATCTCGTTTATTTTCCTCAAATCTTGCACAATTCAAACTTTCCCACAAGGCTTTTTCAAACCCATTATTGGCGAATTACACAGGCTACTCAGCACTTCCTTCAAAACCCCTTGCTTTACAAAGTCCGCAATTATTTACGCTACTTGAATGAGGACATCTTGTGCAATGTGGTACTGCGGTACCTGAGGAAACACTGCATTCGGCTTTACCATTTACTTTGACCAGTTCTACTCCCTTTATCAATCCCACTTCTTTTCCTGTCAGGTCCCACACTTTCTCTGTCACTGTTCCCTGCAGCTCAGGTGGTAAGTCTGTTGCTGTAAGCATTGGCAATAAAGTTATCAAAGGGTATTTCTCATTTGCGATATCCATCTCTAACTCTGGAAACTGACCATCGTCCCCTTCATCATCACTGTTTGTCTGCACTTCAATCTCTTCATTGGAACAGGTAATCGAACATCTTGTTTTGTACAGTAAGTCTCTTCCCAGTAGGGATACGGGACTCGAATCACAGACTACAAATTTATGTAATCCCTGGAAGTTGCAAATTTCAACTTGGACCGGGTCTGTAATCGGATTTGTCAGGAACTGATTTGCTACTCCTACCATGGTATGCCCTGAAAGTGGCAATTTCAGAACCTCTGCACTTCTGACTGTAGAGCCGGTAGCTCCTGTATAGACTAGGAGTGAAACCTTATGACCCATCACCTTTCCCTCTACATAGGGACCCCTCTGATCTACCTATAGGGACGCTGCAAGTCTGCACTCCTCACTGTCTGAACAATCATCTGACCATTCATTGTTTATTCCATCCTCACCACGCAATGGGAACTGTTGTACTGCGTTATTTTGACTCATTGTTTGGCCTGTGACCTGTTGAGGAAGCATCACCTGTTGCTGTCCCATTGGAGCTAACGGTATTTGCTTTTGCTGTCTATACCATGGGAACCTGCTTGTGTACCTGCTGTGTTTGTGCTGGTTGAACACGCAGCATTTGCATTTGCTGCACGGGCTGTAACCTGTGCATCTCTACCATGTTATTCTGGAAATTCTGATTTTGGCCCCTCATCTTTGGACCCCTCACATTTTGGAATGTACCAACATCATTGCTTTGTTGAACAACACATTCTTGCACCACCATTGGGCATTCCCGCTTCCAATGCCCCACGCCACCGCACACGTGACATGGTGACACCTTTTTCATCCCCTGCACATCATTTTGAACTACAACAGTATTCAAGTCTGGACCACGGTTCACATAACCTCCTCAAACTCTCGGTTGTGCCTGAAACATGCCATTCCCTTGCGGTTGCTGTTGTACCACCTCTTGTATTCCATTCCCCTGCATTCCTGCTTGTGCTGCCTTATTCTGCATCACCATCACCTTCTCTTTTAACTTTCTCTGCTTCAACTCAATCTCGTCACTACAGTATTTTGCATACTGCAACACCTCATCAATCAGATTTGCTTGCCAACAGATCAAATGATTCTTAATCATCTGGCTAATCTCTGGTCTAAGCCCTTCAACAAACCTGAATACAAGACGATTCATGTCTTTCTGTTCAATGATCTCAGTGCCACTGTAATGTTTGAATGCTTTCAACAATCTCTCATAGTAAGCATGAATTGACTTTTTTGCTTCCTGTGATGTTCAAGCGATTTTCTGCCAATCAGTCACTTTCGGCGACACTTTCTGCTTCAAAAACTCAATCACTTTGTGATAATACCTCATCACTTCTGCTGATGGTGCTCTAGTCACCTTATCCCTTGCCCGCTCCTCTGTCGGCCAGTCCACACCTCTCTTGCACTCAAGCCATAAGTCAGGTGGAACTATAATCTCAAACAGGGTATTCAAGTCTTCCCAGAGACATTTCGCAAGCTTCACAAACCTGTCCGTCTGCTGATACCATTTTATCGGTTTCTCCCTCAACCTGGGATAATCATTTGTGAATGACAGGATGTCCCCCCTGGACCACGGTACATGGACTAAAACCCCTCCAGCTGTCTCTCTCATGGGTAACTTCTTTATTGTCCCTGTGTCTGGTGCAGCTTTCGCCTGCTTTGATTCCGGGCCATCACCTTTCTCTTTATCCCTCTTCTTTGCCCATCTGCATTCCCACTTCTCTAATGCTCCCCAAATTTGAGCACTCTGCAGTATCTCTTTAAGATGTGCCTTTATTCAGGTAGATCTCATGTGATCAAAATCCTTAGACTCAAAGTCTAATCTGTAGCTTCTTTTCAAATGTTTAGTACCTTCAATGTCTATGCCATATTTATCTGCCAGGGTTGCCAACCTCTGATGCACCTTGCCCACTTCTTTAGTGATTTTGGGGCACAGATACCTCAATTATGCTTCCATGTATGACTCTAATCTGTTCAACCCCTTTGTCCCTTCCACTAGTTCCATGGCTTCCACACCCAGTCTCACAAAATTCAGGTATTCATCCCTCTCTGACCTCTCTGCGGTTACTGCAGTAGTCTACGGAGTATTGAGTTTATCCAACCACTCGTTCAACTGTTGCACTGTTAAACCCTGCAATGAAATATTTCCTGACTGCATCATTGTTGTCTGTGTCGTATTGGTACTCATTACCTGTGGGGTTAGCATTCCCAACCCTGCTTGCCTCATTGTCTCCAAAGGAACCCCAATCGGACTAAAGTCTGACAGAGATCCAGGTCCCTCCGCTGCTTGTGTCATTCCTTGGGAAGCTCTTGCAAGCCCTCCTCTTACCGCATGTTGGGTCATTACTCCCTGATAGCATACGCCAGGCTTACCTTGCGCATACAGCGGTACTGGTGGACCAACAGTGATTGGTAATTGTTAGACTTTTCATCCTTGGCGTGGTCTCCCTTAACTTTTTGCCTCTGTTCCCCAGGTTGTTGATGTGTGCTGGACTCTGATTTTGCTATTTGTTTTACTCTGGGCACTTTACCACTGCTAACCAGTGCTAAAGTGCAAGTGCTCCTTTACAAAATGTGTATGTGATTGCTTTATCCGTGATTGGCATATTTCATTTACTAGTAAGTCCCTAGTAAAGTGCACTAGAGGTGCCAGGGCCTGTAAATCAAATGCTACGAGTGGGCCTGCAGCACTGGTTGTGCCACCCACATAAGTAGCTCTGTAATCATGACTCAGACCTGCCATTGCAGTGTCTGTGTGTGCAGTTTTACCTGTAAATTCGACTTGGCAAGTGTACCCACTTGCCAGGCCTAAACCTTCCCTTTTCTTACATGTAAGACACCCCTAAGGTCAACCTTAGGTAGCCCCAAGGGCAGGGTGCAGTGTATGGCTAAGGTAGGACATATAGGGGGTGATTCTAACCCTGGCGGTCGGTGAAAAAGCGGCGGCCAACCCGCCAACAGGCCGGCGGTCCAAACAATGGAATTCTGACCCTGGCGGAAACTGCCAACACAGCCCGCCACATTAACACTCCGACCGCCACCGCGGTACAGACAAACAGCGCGGCGGTCACCGGCAACAGGCAGGCGGCAGACAATGTACCGCCCACAGTATTACAACTCACCAATCCGCCACCTTTTCCGGGGCGGGAGCCCCGCCGATAAAAACACGGCGGAAACAGACTACGGACGGGAAAACGCTCACCAAAACACACTCCACGAGTACGGAGGACAGCATGGAACCCGAATTAAACATCCTACCTGCACTCGTCTACCTGCTCATCTACCACGAGTACGAACTCCGGCGCAGACGACAACGGTGAGTATTGCACCTACGACACACGGGAGGGGGAGGAGGAAAGGTTACGGGCACACACATATGCGACCCCCACCCCCCCAAACTATGTACACACCAATGCAGAGCAACAATGCACAGTGACACCACCCAAACCCCCCTGAAAAATGCAAAGACATAATTAAATTGTGAACCAAAATTTTATATAAAAAATAGACTCTGATATGTATCGGCAACTATTCAAAATATCCATAACAAAATAATACTATACACACTGCCATGGAGAACCGAGGCAATTAGTCCGCTACATCAAAGTCAAATGGAACAGTCCGTGGGCTACAGTGTAGCGACACAAGGGCAAAGCCCACACAGGAGACCTGAGTCCTTTGGAGAGAACACTGCAGGGGCATCTGATGAAAATACTACAGGCACCTCAGGGGGAAGGGGGGGTGCACCACAGCCACATGAGTCCACGACGCAAGATCCACGAAGGGGCCACCATGCCCACTGTGCCATCCTGGGGAGTGCAAAGCCACAGTCTCTCAAGTCTCTACAGTGGGTGGGTTGCCCACTGTACCATCCTGGGGAGTGCAAAGCCACAGTCTCTCAAGTCTCTACAGTGGGTGGGTTGCCCACTGTACCATCCTGGGGAGTGCAAAGCCACAGTCTCTCAAGTCTCTACAGTGGGTGGGTTGGCCACTGTGCCATCCTGGGGAGTGCAAAGCCACAGTCTCTCAAGTGGATAACAGTCTCCACTGGTCAAGGAGGAGGCATGGTGGGCACAGTGAACCATAAACAGTGCTTGAGATGAAGGGGCCCAGCGGAGCGGTGCTTGACAGGAAGGGCCCAGCGGAGCGGTGCTTGACAGGAAGGGCCCAGCGGAGAGGTGCTTGAGATGAAGGGGCCCAGCGGAGCGGTGCTTGAGACGGCGGGGCCCAGCGGAGCGGTGCTTGAGATGAAGGGGCCCAGCGGAGCGGTGCTTGAGATGAAGGGGCCCAGCGGAGCGGTGCTTGAGATGGCGGGGCCCAGCGGAGCGGTGCTTGAGACGGCGGGGCCCAGCGGAGCTTGAGATGAAGGGGCCCAGCGGAGTGGTGCTTGAGACGGCGGGGCCCAGCGGAGCGGTGCTTGAGATGAAGGGGCCCAGCGGAGCGGTGCTTGAGATGAAGGGGCCCAGCGGAGCGGTGCTTGAGACGGCGGGGCCCAGCGGAGCGGTGCTTGAGACGGTGGGGCCCAGCGGAGCGGTGCTTGAGATGAGGGGGCCCAGCGGAGCGGTGCTTGAGACGGCGGGGCCCAGCGGAGCGGTGCTTGAGATGAAGGGGCCCAGCGGAGCGGTGCTTGAGATGAAGGGGCCCAGCGGAGCGGTGCTTGAGACGGCGGGGCTCAGCGGAGCGGTGCTTGAGATGAAGGGGCCCAGCGGAGCGGTGCTTGAGACGGCGGGGCCCAGCGGAGCGGTGCTTGAGATGAAGGGGCCCAGCGGAACGGTGCTTGAGATGAAGGGGCCCAGCGGAGCGGTGCTTGAGATGAAGGGGCCCAGCGGAGCGGTGCTTGAGATGAAGGGGCCCAGCGGAGCGGTGCTTGACAGGAAGGGCCCAGCGGAGCGGTGCTCTTCTGCACGGCGGGCCCTGTTCAGCGGTACTCTTCTGCACGGCGGGCCCTGTTCAGCGGTGCCTATCTTCACGGCGGTCCCTGTTCAGCGGTGCTCTTCTGCACGGCGGGCCCTGTTCAGCGGTGCCTATCTTCACGGCGGGCCCTGTTCAGCGGTGCTCTTCTGCACGGCGGGCCCTGTTCAGCGGTGGTCTTCTGCACGGCGGGCCCTGTTCAGCGGTGCTCTTCTTCACGGCGGGCCCTGTTCAGCGGTGCTCTTCTGCACGGCGGGCCCTGTTCAGCGGTGGCTATCTTCACGGCGGGCCCTGTTCAGCGGTGCTCTTCTGCACGGCGGGCCCTGTTCAGCGGTGCTCTTCTGCATGGCGGGCCCTGTTCAGCGGTGCTCTTCTTCACGGCGGGCCCTGTTCAGCGGTGCTCTTCTGCACGGCGGGCCCTGTTCAGCGGTGCCTATCTTCACGGCGGGCCCTGTTCAGCGGTGCTCTTCTGCACGGTTGGGCCCTGTTCAGCGGTGCCTATCTTCACGGCGGGCCCTGTTCAGCGGTGCTCTTCTGCACGGCGGGCCCTGTTCAGCGGTGCTCTTCTGCACGGCGGGCCCTGTTCAGCGGTGCTCTTCTGCACGGCGGGCCCTGTTCAGCGGTGCTCTTCTGCACGGCGGGCCCTGTTCAGCGGTGCACATCCAGTAGGTTCAAGGGAGCCAGACCTGGCCTGGACTCCGTGCTCAGACGCCCTCCGGCCGTGATGTTCCTGGGCCCTTCGGTGACGGAGTCCTGGGCCCTTTGGTGTCCTCCTTTACAGCTGGGATGTGGCATGTGGGGCCCACCTGCTCCGTGCTCCTGCTGGCTGACGTCTCCGCCCTGCTGCCCTTACGCTCCTTCGATGGGGCTCTCGGGCCCTTGCCTCCCCTAGACGTTGTGGCTGGTGAAGTGGGCGAACTCTGCTCCTTGGGGGCAGCCGTGTCAGTCTTCGCACGGCGGCCCTTGTGTTTCCTGGTCCTCTTGCCGGGGGGGGGGCTGGATGTGTCCTTGCTGCTGATGGAGGTGTCACTGCTGGCAAAGGGTGGACTCCAGAACCCATGCACAACAGTGACACCCGAAGTTGGGCTGGTGGTGGCTGTGGTGCTCTGGGGACTCTTTGCAGATGGAGGGGGTAGGTCATCGGAGGGGAAGAGGTCAAGATTAGCCAGGAAAACTTTTTTAGGGCCAAGGTAAAAGGTAGGAGAAGTGGAGATGGAAGTGGAGGAAGAGTATGTGGTTGTAGGAGAGTCAGGTGTGCTGTCATTGGGTGAAGGTGCAGGTGCTGTAGGCTGTTGTGAGGTGGATGTCTGTTGGGTGGGTGTCTGCCTGCGTTTGTGTGTCTTGGAAGGGGTGGTGACAGACACAGTGGGAGAGGACACAGGGGACGTGTAAATGGCAGTGGGGGTGGTGACTGCATGCGTGCGGACTGTACAGGAGGGTGTGGTGGTGATGGAAGCACTGGCTGATGTTGGTGTGCATGCAGGTGTGAGTGGAGACGTCACAGGGAGGGAGGAGGGAGCCGAGGAGGAGGGGGACACAGGGGTGGTAGTGACTGTTGGGATGTCTGCATCTGTGTGTTGCTTGGGTGAGTGTTTGTGGGATCTGTGGTGCTTGTGTCTGGATGAGCTGCCCTTGGGTGTTGAGGTGTGTGCAGGCTGGTCAGATGGTGTGGATGGGATAGGCTGAGGAACAGGAGACAGAGACAGGCTGGAGGCAGTCAGAAGAGGGAGGCTGGAAACAGGGACAATGGCTGCCGTCAGTGCTGAGGCCAGAGCATTGAACGATCGTTGATTGGCAGCCTGACCCGAATGAATGCCCTCCAGGTAGGCATTGCTCCGATGCACCTCCCTTTCTACCCCCTGGATGGCATTCAAAAGGGTAGTCTGCCCAACAATGAGTGTCCTGAGGAGATCAATGACCTCCTCACTGAGGGCAGCAGGGGTAACAGGGGCAGGGGCTGAGGTGCCTGGGGCGAAGGAGACGCCCGCTTTCCTGGGTGAGCGGGCACGGAGCGTAGGCTGAGGGGCTGCTGGGAGGGCGGGGCTGGTGCGCTGGGTGGCGGCTGTACCTGTAGAGGCGGGGGGCCCGGATGTTGCCGCCACCGCTAGGGAGCTCCCATCCGAGGACGTGTCGCTGGCGCTGCTCTCACCAGCGGTCCCCGTCGTGGTGCTCCCCTCGCCCTCCGGCTCACTTGGGCCCTCGGTGTCTGTTCCTGTGCCCACCGGGGCCTTGTGGCTTGCAGCTCCCTCGTGCTCCGATGCCAAATCTCCTCCGCCTGATGATGCTAATGCACACATGCACAAGAAGATGAAGAAGAAGGGTGGGGGGAGAAAGAGAAGACCTGGTTGAGTGCATGCAATGTCAACACCGTTGGCGGAGAGGACAGACACAGGAGCCGCATGCACTAAGCCGCGCATTCGGGGCAACTACTCAGTACTTCTGACTCGGACAACAGGTCAGGAGACGACAAACGCGCACATGTGTGAGGCTGGACCATCAATAGCTGGACTTGTCACCCTACGGAGGTGGGGGCCGGGAGCACAGGGCCATGCCTAAGGGAGAGGACTACACTACAGAAAGCGCCCTGGCCTAATGTCACCCCCAACCCTCCTCCCCCACCCAGACACCTCCACTGCGCAGAAAGATAGCAGAATGTGCTGATACTCACCCCCTTGTGTCTGCTGTGATGCTCTCAAGTGCCCATCCAAATCAGGGTAGGCCACCGCCAGGATCCGGGACATCAGGGGGGTCAGGGTACGACTGGCACCCCTCCTAGGTTGGGAGGCCATCCCCAGCAGTGACTCGGCGGTCTTCCTGGTTCCGCGGTGGATGTCCTCCCACCTCTTGCGGCAGTGGGTGCCCCGTCTGACGTGGACCCCCAGGGCCCAGACTTCCTTGGCGATGGCACGCCAAATCCCGACTTTCTGATGGGCGCTGACCTATGTGACATGTACAGGGTGGGAAGGAAACATTCATCAACTTACTGCATGTCAGATGTGATTGGCCCCCCCTCCCCAACCTTGCAATTTAGCACATGCTCTCATCTGTCGTGCGTTGCACTCCTCATTCGCCCCCCACCCCACCAACTTACATCCACCCCACTCCACACAGGCATCGCCCATTCCATGTGCACCCGGTGTACTCACCTGTTGGTCTGGAGGACCGTAGAGTAACGCATACTGGGGGAGGACCCCATCCACGAGCTTCTCCAACTCTTCAGACGTGAAGGCAGGGGCCCTTTCCCCAGTCGCAGCAGCCATTGTCACTTCCAGACCGAGTTCACAGCAGCACTTGCAGTATAGGTCCTGTCCTGTGGATGATCAGGTCTCGAGTGATTAAGCAGATAGAAAATGGCGGTCACGCCCGCGGCGGTGCGTACCGCGGCGGTGCGTACCGCGACCGCCGGCGCACATCGTCATTGGCTCCTGAAACCCATAGGCTTCAATGTTATCCAATGCGGCTCCGTATAGCGGTCTTCGACCGCCTACCGCCACGGTGTGCTCCGCCAGCGCAGTGACCTCACATCCCATTGTCCCACTTCACAGGTCAAGCAGCCGCCATTTCAAGGGCCCACATGGCATAACCTCTACTGCGACACACAGGCCTAGGCCTGGCATTGCCACACATACACGCCTTTCAATACCTAGATAACCGTGTACCATGCAAGCAGTGGTGAACGTACCAGTGATTATCTTGACTCTGTGCTCCATGTTGTCCTTCCTAGGCACCGTCCGCTGGGATTTGCGAGGAGAAGGATGAATCCTCGCGTGTACCGACCACTGGTGGACCTGTCGACAATGGAAGAACGCCACATCATACTACGATACCGACTTGACCGTGCCACTATCCATGAACTGTGTGCCCAGCTGGAGCCAGCCCTGATGTCCCCCATCCGCCAACCCACAGGAATTCCCCCTCTGGTGCAGGTGCTGTCAGTCCTCCATTTTCGTGCAAGTGGCTCATTCCAGACAACAGTGGCCATGTCATCTGGAATGTCTCAGCCAATGTTTTCTAAGGTTTTGTCTAGAGTGTTGTCTGCCCTGACGAAACACATGCGGAGTTACATTATATTCCCTGAGGAGGTTGATTTGCCCACTGTGAAGGGTGATTTTTATGCCCTTGGACATATTCCCAACATAATTGGTGCCATTGATGGGACCCATGTAGCCTTAGTCCCCCCAAAAGACGATGAGCAGGTGTACAGAAACAGGAAGAGTTACCATTCTATGAACGTCCAGGTGGTCTGTTTGGCTGACCAGTACATCTCCCATGTGAATGCAATGTTCCCTGGTTCAGTGCATGACGCGTATGTGATGCGTAATAGCAGCATCCCTTATGTGATGGAACAGCTACAGAGACAACGTGTGTGGCTAATAGGTGACTCTGGTTACCCCAACCTGCCTTGGCTATTGACCCCAGTGAGGAATCCCCGGACCAGGGCTGAGGAACGGTACAATGAGGCCCATGGGCGAACTAGGAGGATCATAGAAAGGACCTTTGGGGTTCTGAAGGCCAGGTTTAGGTGTCTGCATATGACAGGGGGATCCCTGATGTACTCACCAAAGAAGGTGTGCCAGATCATCGTGGCCTGCTGTATGCTTCACAATCTGGCATTGCGACGTCAGGTGCCTTTCCTGCAGGAGGATGTTCCAGATGGTGGTGTTGAAGCAGCTGTGGAGCCTGTGGAGAGTGAAGAGGAGGAAGACTCAGAGGACGACCCAGACAACAGGGACAGAGTTATCCAACAGTATTTTCAGTAGCACACAGGTAAGAATCACACACGCCATTTAAATTTTCCTGAATGCCTCGTGCTTCTCAACTTTGTCTATGACCCCCCAGTTATTTGAAACTGATGTTTGATTCTCCCTTCCCTTTTCAGTGCTGTATGACCCACTGCGTGACTTCTGCTTGGTTAGCCCATGGACTAATGCTTATTGATCTCGGTATGTGTTCAGCACAAAGTTTACAGAACATAATTGATCGGTAATGTGTTTTACATTTGTAAATAATACAGCCTGACTCCAGCATGATTTCAGTGCATTGCGTGATTTATTTTTGGTGCTAGATGATGGTACATGATATTCACACGGTGATGGGTGGGGGTGGAGTAATGTCCATGGCAGAGTCCAGTTCTCAGTCTCACAGGTGCATTGTCCATATGCCTGTGGAAGGATGGAGCAGGGGCAGTTCAAGGTTGGACAGGGTGGCAATGAGGGACAGTGGGATGACTTCAGGGGGTATCTCATGCTGGCGGGGGTCTTGACATCCTACTCTGTCTTTTTTTTGGATCTCAGGCTCCTCTTGCGGGGTGGTTGTTCTTCAGCAGGAGGTGGGGTTCTGGTGGCCTGTCGTTGTGGTGGGGCCTCCTGTCCACTAGCGCCGGCGGAGGTGGTAGGCTGTTCCTGGTCCGGGCTAGTGACAGGGGCCCTGTGTGGTGCCACATGGTCCCGCAACGTGTCTTCTATCCGGTGGAGGGCCTGGACTATGCTCCCCATGGCGGTAGAGATGTTGGTGAGATGATTGTTGAACCCCATGTAGCTGTGCCTGGATCTCCTGGAACCTGGCCAGTACTGTCGCCATCGTCTCTTGTGAGCGGTGGTAGGCTGCCATGATGGTGGTGAGGGCCTCTTGGAGAGTCGGTTCCCTGGGCCTCTCCTCCCCCCCCTGTCGCACAGCAGCCCTCCGAGTTGCCCTGTTTCCCCCGGACTCTGTCCCCTGGACGGTGTGCCCACTACCACTGCCCCCAGGTCCCTGTTGTTGTTGGGGTGGTGGGTTAGCCTGGGGGCCCTGTAGTGGCAGACACACCGCTGATTGACCTGTCCTAGAGACAGAGCCATGGGCCCGCTGGGTGGGAGCTGTGCTGTTGTTCCCAGAGGGGGTTGGGTCTGCTGTGGCCTGTGTGTGAGGAACCGACTGTCCAGAGGTCCCCGATGGTCCGGGCTGGTCGTCAGGTTCCAGGTCGACAGAGCTGCTGTCATCACTGGGTGCCTCTTCCGGGGGGGGATGGACATTTCTGGACCCTCCTGGCCGGTGTGTTGGCGTTCGGGTCCTGCATGGGGTAAGAGAGTATGGTTATTGTTTCTGTGTGTGCTATTGTGTGCGATTTATGGGTGCCCTTGTCCCCCAGTGCTGTCATTCCCTTGGGGGAGGTGTTGTGTGGGTGTTTGGGGGGGGGTATGTGCAGTGGTCATGCTTAGGTGATGGGTGTCCATAGTTTGTTGTGGCATGCAGGGGTTGGTGTTGGGTGGGTTGTGCTGGGGAGACATTCTCAGGGAGGATGTGTGATGGGGGGTTGGGGGTGAGGGTGGTGGTGGGGGTTGGCATGCTGGGGGGGGGGAAGTAGTTGAGATTGTACTTACCAGAGTCCATTCCTCCGTGTACTCCAGCGAGGCCATCAGGATGCAGGATGTTTAGTACCTCTTGCTCCCATGCTGTGAATTCGGGTGGTGTGGGTGGGGGTCCCCCGCCAGTCTTCTGCACTGTGATGTTGTGTCGCGAGACCATCGAGCGCACCTTTCCCCGTAAGTTGTTCCAACGTTTGCGGATGTCCTCTCGATTTCTGGGATGCTGTCCCACCGCGTTTACCCTGTCCACGATCCGCTGCCATAGCTCCGCCTTCCTGGCTATAGTGGTGTGCTGCACCTGTGAGCCGAAGAGCTGGGGTTCGACTCTTATGATCTCCTCCACCATGACCCGGAGTTCTTGGTCCAAAAAGCGTGGGTGCCTTTGGGGTGCCATGGGGTGGTGTGGATGAGGTGTGGGGTGGTGTATATGGTGAAGAGTGTGTTGGTGTGTGGTGCTTTGTGTGATGTAGCTCTCTATTCTGTGATGTGTCTCTCTCTCCTTCGTCTATGATCTTCGGTCGTAGGGGTTTGTGGGTGATGTGGGTGTGTGTTTTATAGTTGGTTGGATGTGTGGGAGTGTTGTTTGTATGTGTGTCAGGTGTGTGTATTTCAATTTGTCCAATGTGGCTGTGTTTTGGAGCTGTGTGTGTATTTTGACCGCGGCGGTGTGTACCGCCAATGGAATACCGCGGTTGAAAGACCGCCGCGTGGATTCGTGGGTCAGAATGGCATGGGCGTGTTTGTGTTGGCGTGACGGTGGAGGTTTGATCATCTCCAGTTTTCCGCGGCCCGCTGATGAGGCGGCCTTCCTTAGATGTCGGGATTTTGGCGGTTTCGCCGTTGTGGGTCAGAAGGACCGTGGCGGTTTACCGCGGCTGCGGCTGTAGAATGGCGGACTTCTGACCGGCGGTAAGGGCCTTTTACCGCCGAGGTCAGAATGACCCCCATAGTAATGTGTTTTATATGTCCTGACAGTAAAATATTGCTAAATTTGTTTTTCACTGTTGCAAGGCCTGTCCCTCTCATAGGTTAACATGGGGGCTACCTTTAAATCTGATTAAAGTGTAGATTCCCTTTGGGAGCGGATGGACATGTGGGGTTTGGGGTCTCTGAGCTCACAATTTAAAAATACATCTTTTAGTAAAGTTGATTTTGAGATTGTGCGTTTGAAAATGCCAATTTTAGAAAGTGAGCATTTTCTTGCTTATACCATTTCTGTGACTCTGCCTGTTTGTGGATTCCCTGTCTGGGTCAATTTGACAGTTGGGCTGGTTGCACCTCACACTAGACAGTGACACAAAGGGATCTGGGGTGTAGCCCGCATATCCTGATGAGCCATCTGTGCTAGAAGGGAGGGGAGGAGTGGTCACTCGCACCTGAAAGGGCTGTGCCTGCCCTCACACAATGCAGTCTCCAACCCCCTGGTGAGTATCTGGGGCCTAGCCTGGGCAAGGCAGGAGTTCACATTCCAAAGAGACTTTACTTTGAAGTAGGCCTACTTCAAAGGAGAAACTGGGTATAAGAAGGGCACCCAAAACCACAGACTTTAGAAAATACTTCTGGAACCAAGAGGAACCTCTGCCTGGAGAAGAGCTGAATAGCTGAGGAAGAAGTGCTGCCCTGCCTGTGACTGTGCTTTGTGGAGCTTTCCTGCAGTGCTGCTTCTGCCAGAGTAAGAGGGCAAAGACTGGACTTTGTGTGCCTTCCATCTTGTGAAGAAATCTCCTAGGGCTTGATTTAGAGCTTGCCTCCTGTTGTTTGAAGTCTCAGGGACAGCAAAGACTTCTCTCTGCCAGCACCTGGAGTCTCTGGAGAGACTCCTGCTCTGACAAGTGCTGCCCTATCCAGTCCCTGGGCCCTTGAAAGGAAAGCTGGTGGAAATCCAAGGAAATCGACATTCGGACGACATCGGACCGACGCCACTGCTGAATCTGCTGACGTCGCCTGCACCCGACACCGTGACCTTCGCTGGAACGCGACGCTCTTCGCAGGCCCGACGCCGCTGCAGCCTCGCTGAAGTCCGTGATTCCGTGGAAGTTGCCGCACCACGTCGTGACCGACGCCGTTCGAAGTGCACGGATTCAACGTTTTGCAGAGACACTGCGATCCCCGACTTCGCACATCGGCTTGTTTTCACTCTTCACCAAAGGTACTCTACTTGGGGGTCTACACGACTCCGTGTCCGGCGCCGCTCGTGTCAGCTTGTTGGGAACGACTCCGTCACGACGCCGTGTTAACATCTCATTGAAGCATTTTTGTTTCTAAGCGCTATTTTTGAGTTTAATCTTTACAAATTGATAACTTGACTTGTGTATGTCGGATTTTTGTTGTTTTGGTCTTGTCTTGTTTAGATAAATATTTCCTATTTTTCTAAACTGGTGTTGTGTCATTTTGTAGTGTTTTACATTAAGTTACTGTGTGTGTTCGTACAAATACTTTACACCTAGCACTCTGAAGTTAAGCCTACTGCTCTGCCAAGCTACCAAGAGGGTAAGTAGGGGTTAGCTGAGGGTGACTCTCTTTTTCCCTGACTAGGGTGAGGGTCCTTGCTTGAACAGGGGGTAACCTGACTGTCAACCAAAGACCTCATTTCTAACATTGGTGATCAGCGGTTGGGATTTGGACTTGTATTTGTACTTGACATACAGTGATTAAGTGTACACTACTGTTTGAGTTCAGACCACTACGTGACCACATACTACTTTTTTTGTTCTACTTCAATTTTCTTTTCGCTGATTCCTTGATTGACTTTCTTTGGAACTTCATTTGGGAACTTGTTTTTCTGCCTTTGGAACTTTGCACTTGTTTTTGAATCTTCATCATGTCCAATGCTAGAGATGCATCAGTTGGAGCTGACTTTGACCTAGAGAAATTGGAGAGTTATACCAAAGCTCAGTTGAAGCAGTTCTGTAAAAGTTTTGACCGTCCCATTAAGAGCTCATCCAGGAAGGAGGAGCTGCAAAAGGCGCTGAGGGCCTGGGTGACAGCCAAGAGCATTGAAGGGCACACAGAGGATGAGGGAGATGAGGAGGATGAGGAAGAGTGTTCAGTACACAATGGTATTGTGGGTGGGCCTGTTATGTCCAGGGAGAAGGTCTCCAGGGCAGGTAGCAGTGTCTCATCGAAGGGTCTGACACCTGAGGAGTTACAGGACAGACAGGCAGAAAGAGAGTACCAGTTGGAGCAGAGGAGGCTAGCCCTTGAGGAGAGGAAATTAGCGAAGGCTCATGAGCTTAGCTTGAAAGAGATGGATCATAGATGCAAGTCCAGTAGAGATGGTGGCAGCAACCCAACAGTGCAGCCTGAGAGGAGGGTGCACATCCCTAAAGACCTTGTGAAAGATTACAAGAGGGAGGATGACATATACTTGTGGTTCAAAGGGTATGAGTCTGCTCTCCACATGAATATGGTCCCTGAAGCTCATTGGGGGGCGGGTCTGTGGAAGCACTTTGAGGTAGAGGGGAGGGATACACTGACAGCCTTAGGGGATGCTCAGAATCTCACCTAATCTAACATGAAGGATGCCTTGCTTACAAGGTATGGTCTTACCCCTGAGCAGTACATGGATAAGTTTAGGTCCCACAAGAAGAAGGAATCCCAAACATGGTTGGAATGTATTGATTCTTATTGCAGGTCACTGGATGGTTGGGTGAAGGGCAGTAAGGTAACTACGTATGAGGGGCTTTACAGTCTGATTGCTTGGGAGCACTTGTACAGTTTATGTTTTCCAGAGCTGCGCCAGCACCTGATCGACAGCAAGCTGACTGACCCCAGGAAGCTTGCGGAGGAAGCGGACTGCTGCGAGAGCACCAGGGTCCAAAAGAGGTATGGGGAGACCACGCCAAGGGTGGGCAGGGTCCCTCTCAGAAGAAAGGGGGGTAAGGGTAAACAGGGAGAGTTCTCTAAAGGGCCCCAAACTGATTCCCAGGGTAAGGATTCCCAACCCCCCAGTGAAAAGAAACCATGGTTCTCCAAAGGGAAGCCAGTGGCAGGTGGTCCCCCACATAAGTGCTATGCATGTGACCAGGTGGGTCATGTGAGGGGGGACCCCAAATACCCCAATAGCACACCGGCACCCACTGGTGCGCCGTCCCAGGGTTTGGCCAGTGTAGCGCTTGGGGAGGAGTTGGTTTCAGGTGGGTGGGAACCAGCTGAGATGACCCTTGTCTCACTAGTGGGCAGTGAGATGGTCCAGAGAACCCTAGTGCCTGAAAACACTGAGAAGTACAGGCAATGGGTGACCATTAATGGACAGAGGGTGGAGGGTCTGAGAGACACAGGAGCCAGTGTGACTACAGTGAGGAGTCAGCTGGTGTCTGAAGAGCAGATTGATCCCTGGGTACTACACCAAGTAGTTGCAGTGGACAACTCAGAGCGCCTGTGCAGAGTGGCAGAGAGTCCCTTTGAATGGGGGGGGGTCTCAAGTTCCTTGAAGGTAGCTGTGAGTCCAACCATGCCTGTTGATTGTTTGCTAGGCAATGACCTGGGGTATTCCCCTTGGAAGGAGGTGGAACACAGGTCTCACTTGGAGATGTTGGGTCTGCCTGGGTGGGTATGCATATCCACCCGGTCACTGGCAGCCCGTCAGGGTAATCAAGAGCCCCTGGAGCCTGAAACAGTGGCCCAGGGGACCGCCAAGAAGAGGAAGGGCAGGGGGAGCGGGAAACCGGCCCCAGAAGTTCCCACAGTCCGGGAGGAGGCAGAGCCTGAGGGTGACGCCCCAGAGCCTACAGGGGAACAGGTGGATGAACTGGGGGAGGTCCCTGAACTGTTGCAGTGTCAGCAGGAAGGGGGGCCCACCAGGGAAGCATTCTGTGCAGCACAGAAGTCATGCCCTACTTTGGAGGGTTTGCGGCAGCCGGCGGCAGACCAGGTGGCTGGCAAGGAGCCAGGATCACACCTGATTTATTGGGAGGATGACCTCCTCTATAGCGAGCCTAAGGTACCTGAGCCTGGGTCAGCTCATGTGCTGGTGGTACTCCAGTGCTTCAGGGCCTTCCTACTGGGGTTGGCTCATGATGTGCCTTTAGCTGGACATTTGGGGCAGGACAAGACCTTTGAGAGGCTTGTCACCCACTTTTACTGGCCCCTAATGCGCAGGCACTCAGATGCACATTGCAGGTCTTGTCAGACTTGTCAGGCAAGTGGCAAGAGTGGGAGGAAATGTAAGGCTCCCCTCCAACCTTTGCCTGTTGTCAGTACTCCCTTTGAGAGGGTAGGCATTGACATTGTGGGGCCTCTGGATCCCAAGACAGCCATGGGCAACAGGTTTATCCTGGTCTTGGTGGACCATGCCACCCGGTACCCAGAAGCCATTCCTTTGAGATCAATCACTTCCCTGTGGTGGGTTGTGCTTTGATGGGGGTTTTTACCCGCATGGGGTTCCCCAAGGAAGTGGTATCTGATAGGGGTACCAACTTCATATCCACGTATATGAAGTCTCTGTGGAAGGAGTGTGGGGTGACCTACAAGTTCACCACCCCTTACCACCCCCAAAGTAATGGTCTGGTTGAGAGATTCAACTGCACCTTAAAAGGCATGATCATGGGCCTGTCAGAGCCCTTGAAGCGGAAGTGGGACATCCTCTTGCCATGCCTTCTGCTCGCTTATAGGGAGGTGCCTCAAAAGGGACTTGGGTTTAGTCCCTTTGAGCTGATTTATGGCCACCCTGTGAGGGGACCTTTGAGTCTGGTTAAGGAAGCTTTGGAGAAAGCTCCTAGTAAACCCCCCCAGGATGTATTCAGTTACATGCTGGCTTTGAGAAACCAGACTTCCCACTTCAGGAGTCTCGCTCAGGAGAACCTGGAAGAAAGCTAGGAGGATATGAAACAGTGGTATGACCAGAATGCCACTCTGCTCGAGTTTCAACCTGGTCAAAAAGTGTGGGTGATGGCACCAGTGGAGCCTAGGGTGCTCCAGGATAAGTGGACTGGGCCATTTGAGGTGGTGGAGCTCAAGAGTGAAGTCACCTACCTGGTGGACTTGCGGTCTCCAAGGAACCCTTTAAGGGTCCTGCATGTCAACCGCCTCAAACTTCACTTTGAGCGGACTGACCTGTCCATGCTCCTTGCAACAGATGATGGGGTAGAGGAGGAGAGTGAGCCTCTTCCTGACCTCCTGTCTGCAGGAGAAAAAGATGGGTCAGTGTAGGGAGTGATCCTCTCCCCCTCCCTGACTGAGGAGCAGCAAGGTGACTATCGCCACATGTTGGGACCGTTTTCCTCACTGTTTTCCCTGATCCCAGGAGTCACACACTTGTGCACACATGATGTGGACACTGGGGACAGTACACTTATTAAACAGAAGGTTTACAGGGTGACTGACAGGGTCAGGGCATGAATTAAGGATGAGGTATCCAAAATGCTTACCCTAGGGGTTATTGAGCACTCCAGCATTCCTTGGGCCAGCCCAGTGGTATTGGTCCCAAAGGCTGCTGCACCTGGTGACTACCGGGGACTCAATGCGGTCAGCAAGACTGACGCACACCTCATCCCTCGAGCTGATGAGCTCATTGACCGGTTAGGAGCTGCCAAGTACCTCAGTACATTTGATTTAACATCTGGGTACTGGCAGATTGCCTTAACTGAGTGGGCCAAGGAGATGTCAGCATTCTCTATAATCACAAAAGGTGTGGGGTAGTAGGAACCGGGAGTAAGACTGGGTTAGTCTTTAACCAGTGCCTGGTTACATTAGGTTGCTTGATAGGGGGTGCTGTGTTGCCCTACAGGAGTAGCAGGGGATTTTCCTTTACGGACTAGGTGGTCTCACACACATAATAGTGTCTTGCTTCATCATATGACCACCTAGCCCCACCTAAGTAAGATGATACTACTCAGGCGGACTCGACCTCTGGTTAAAAGAACCAGAGGGAGTGCTGAAATTAAATTGACTGGATAGTTACAGTGATCCAGAGGGGGTGAATAATAAAATTACCTAACATGTCACCGGTGGCTCTTGTTAGTTTTTAATGGTGGTGCATGTTGGTACGACTAAAACTAAGGGGGAAGGCTCGTTAGAGGATAACGGTGGTCATTCCAACCCTGGTGGTCCATGACCGCCGGGTTGGAGGACCGCGGGAGCACCGCCGACAGGCCGGCGGTGCTCCAATGGGCATTCCGACCGCGGCGGTAAAGCCGCGGTCGGACCGGCAACACTGGCGGGCTCCCGCCAGTGTACCGCCGCCCATTGGAATCCTCCAAGGCGGCGCAGCTAGCTGCGCCGCCGAGGGGATTCCGACCCCCCCTACCGCCATCCAGTTCCCGGCGGTCCGCCCGCCGGGAACCGGATGGCGGTAGGGGGGTTGCGGGCCCCTGGGGCCCCTGGGGGCCCCTGCAGTGCCCATGCCACTGGCATGGGCACTGCAGGGGCCCCCGTAAGAGGGCCCCTAAATGTATTTCACTGTCTGCTGCGCAGACAGTGAAATACGCGACGGGTGCAACTGCACCCGTCGCACAGCTTCCACTCCGCCGGCTCGATTCCGAGCCGGCTTCATCGTGGAAGCCTCTTTCCCGCTGGGCTGGCGGGCGGCCTGAAGGCGGCCGCCCGCCAGCCCAGCGGGAAAGTCAGAATTACCGCCGCGGTCTTTCGACCGCGGAACAGTAACCTGACGGCGGGACTTTGAAGGACGGCCTCCGCCGCCCGCCAAGGTCCGAATGAGGGCCAATGTCTCTTGGAGTCTAAAAGGGGTTGAACAAGACCAACATGTTTCTGCCCTCACTAAGTGCTGGTAGGTCAGGGGCATTCGTCAGGGTCGGAGCACGTGTAATAAGTACGGTGCTCAAAGTGAAAGTGTGTGTCCTACCTGAACAGGTAGTTCACGGTGGGGTTAGGCCTATAGTAAATGATAAATAGATCACAATTAATTCAGAGTGATAGAGAGGTGGCAAACCACAGCACACGACACAGCAATCAGTGAGAAAATGAAAAAATGCACTCACACATGCATGCAATTGTGACTTACCCCGGAGCTGGGGGCGTATTGCCTCTGGTCTGGCTAGAACCGGGGGGGGGGGTTTCCCTTGTAGTCACACTCTGAGGAGATTAAGGGTTTAGCAAGGGGGGACAAGGAGAAGAAAGGGAGCTAAGGACGCATAGTGCGCTAGCAGAAAGGAGGAAACTGCGCATGGTGTGCTACAGACAGGGGGAGGCCAATAGCGCAGGTTAGTGAGGCAAGGAAGGGGCAAGAGGTGAAAAGGTAAAGAGAAAGATCTAGGTAAAGAGAGAGAGAGAAGGAATGTCACAGTGAAAAAAAGAAAAAGAAGAAGGAAGAAAAGGAAAAAAGGAAAAAGAAAGAAAGCAGAGGAACTACAGATAGAAAAGGCTACCAGAAAAATGGCCGGTAGCAATGAAAGGAAAAGAAAAAGAAGATTTCTCGGGCCAAAATAGCCCACACTTACCACGCCAAAGGGAATACCATGGGGGGTACCTACGTGCCGGAGCCAGGCCGCTCTGGTACTGTCTGACCGACTTGCCAGGTCTTTATGAGGAGCTCCAGCCAATCGATGCGGAGCTGCAGAGGTCAGGGGCGGTGCCCGGTAATTACACTCAGGTGTGCTGTGCGTTGAAGAAAAAAGAACACCCAGAGCGTCGGGAAAAGCCGCGCCCCCTCGGGGGCTATGCTGGGTGCGGAGCCTCAGGGGCCCCGATTGGTCTAAGTAAAGCGCACCGTGCCGCGGGGGCACCCGGGTACGGTGCCCCGCGGGGAGCGTCGCGTATGGTGACGGTGCGGAGGAACAGGACGCCTCGTCCGCGGCGCGGCTGGCGCGCACGGGCGAGCGTCACTGGACCCGTGGGACTCTGGGGAAGTGAGTCCCACGGGGGAAAGGCCTGGTTGTCCAAGGAGGGCGACCAGGGGAAAGAAAAGAGAAAGAAAGAGCGGGAAGGGGGAAAAAAAGGGGGGGGGGAAGGGAACACTAAAGAGAGGGGGGGCAAAACAATAAAAGAGAGGAAGGGAGAGGAAGGGAGACTGGCAATGTGGGACTAAGGGCGGGGAACAGCGTAGGGACTAGAGTAGAAAGACGGGGTAAAGGAGAGGACGAAGGGGAAGAGAGCAGAAAGGTGGGGGGGAAAAAAAGAGAAAGAAACAGAGAAGAAAATGGGGGGGGAGGGAAAGAAGGGAGGGAAAAAGAAAAACCTAGGAAGAAAAAGGGAAAGAAAGACCGAGGGAGATGAAATGAATAGAAAAAAAGGGGGAAAAAATTAGGGGGAGCTTTAAAGCAGGGAAGGGGAGAAGAGGTTATAGATAGAAAAGGCAGGAAGGATAAGACGAGGGGGGGGAAAAAAGAAGAGGAAGAAAAATATGAAAAGAGAGGAGGGAGAAAAAACACAACACAGGGGCAATCCAGCAGATGTTTAGAAAATAGAAAAGAAAGAAAAGGGGGGGGGAGAAAAAAAGGGGGGGAGGGAAGGTGAAGGAACGACAATGGCTAGTCTACTAGGGGTCGGGGGAACTACTCTGGTAGGTCAGGTAAGGTTATGATACACAGGTATGAAAAATAATAGGTCCCGCAATGGGGATTAGAAGGGCTCGAGGAATGTCAGTCAAGTTATCTAATACTAGTTATGATCCTAGGTGGGTCGTCATAGAACAAAGGTCTCATTTTGGTATTTTTAGTCATCAGCCTAGAGCTGACCATTGAATATTGTCATTCAGTCCTAAGGTGTCCGTTCGCAACCTCCAAATCCATCTCTGTTCATACATTAGGAGCTTGTGTTTGGCATTGATTGCTGTGGATTTAAGTTGATCCAGTACCACCCACTGCATATCATCAGGATGGTGATTGCTGGAGATATAGTGCTCTGTGAGTCTTGTGGCATCTCTTTTGCACCGGATGGTGCTTCTATGCTCGCAGATGCGTGTGCCCACTCTTCGTGTCGTCATCCCAATGTATTTCTTGTCACAAGGGCATGTGATCATATACACCACATTTTTACTGTTGCAGTTCGTTAGTTGCCTAAGCTCCCAGGGTGTTTGTAATCCCAAGTCAAGTGTGAGGGTTTTCTTAGTAAAGGCGCAAACACTGCAATTGCCGCAAGGGTAATGTCCTTTGGGAGGGGGAAGGTCCCAGAGGGTCTTCTGTCTGCTTGTGGTGGGATTTATCCGAGGGCGGGTATGCACGATCATATCCCGGATGCTTTTTGCCTTTCTGTAGGCATTCATGGGGATCTCAAAAGGGAGACCACCAGAGGTGAGGATTTTCCAGTCTTCATTTATTATCTTTTTGATCATGTTGGACGCTGGGTTGAATGTGGTCACACAGATCAAGGGGTTCCCCTTACTGCTTCGACTGCTTGGGTGCAGTAGAGTCTCTCTAGGGCTCACACGGGCCCGTTTGTCTGCTCTCCTCAATAGGTGATCCGGGTATCCTCTTGCTCGAAGTTTGCCACTAAGTAGCTGAGCATGCTTTTTGTAGTCCGTTAGTTCCGTACAGTTCCGTCTAAGGCGGAGGTATTGCCCCACTGGGAGGTTTTCCCTGAGGGAACGTGGATGAAAGCTCTGAAACTGGAGGAGAGTGTTCCTATCAGTGGGCTTGTAGTACACTTCTGTTATAAGGGAGCCATTTCTCTCAGTTATTAGTAGGTCAAGGAAGGAGACTGCCGGGTTGCCTACTGTGGCTGTGAATCTTAGAAAGGGATTAAGGGTGTTTAGCCACGTGATGAAGATGGTTGCTTCTTCCCTTGTACCTCTCCAGATAATCAGGATGTCATCGATATATCTTTTCCATAACCTGATATGGTTGATGTATGGGTTTTCTTCAGTAAGTACCATTGCTTTCTCGAAGTGATCCACGTATAGACATGCCAGGCTGGGTGCAAAGGTGCTCCCCATTGAGGTGCCCTGGATCTGTAAAAAGAAGTTCTTGTTGAACTCAAAGAAATTTCTGGTGAGAGCTAAATGGGCTAAATCCAGGATGAATTCTGGAGGGGTGATGTAATTCCAGGTGCCCTTATTTAATAGATCGCTGACCACTTCGAGAGTTGCTTCTTGTGGAATATTAGTGTATAGCGACTCCACATCCAATGTCATGAGATGCTTGCTATCTTTGTCAAATTCTAAGGTGTTTAAAAGGGAGAGCACGTCTGGTGTGTCTTTTAGGTAGGTGGGAATTTGTTTCACGAATGGTTGAAGAAACCAGTCGCAGAATTGCCACAGAGGTTCCAGCAAAGAACCAATCCCGGAAACAATTGGTCTACCTGGGGGTGGATGCTTGTCCTTGTGGATTTTGGGCAGAATATAGAAATACGGAGTTTTTGGATCAGGTTGAGTGAGGAAGGAGGCCTCATGTTTGGTGATCCAACCGTTGCTCATGCCCTTGTCTACAAGGAAAGTGATCTCTTCCCTGACCTCTTCTGTTGGGTCCCTTGATAGTCTCTTGTAGTGATGGTCATTATTTAGTAGGCGTAGGCATTCAGAATTGTACATCACTGTGGGCATTATTACTATAGCCCCGCCCTTGTCGGCTGGTTTGATAGTGATGGAAGAGTCGTTACTAAGGTCGTGGAGGGCTGAAAGTTCTTCAGTGCTGATGTTATGGAAAGACTCCCTCTGAGTCTTCTGTAGATCGTCAATCCTCCTGCTCACCGATTTTTCAAATGCCAAGACTTCGGGTGGCATGAGGTGGGAGGTGGGAGTAAATTTGGATTTAGGACGTAGCCCAGTGTTTTTATCACGTTCCGGGTTGGGTTCGGGGTTCTGGAGAAAGAAGGTTCTAAGCCTGATCTTCCGAAAGAACTCTGCTAGTTCTATCCTTAGTTTGAAGACGTCAAGTTTTGGGGTGGGGACGAAACCCAGGCCTTTCTCTAAGGCTTGGAGTTCGTTAGTATTAAGCACTCGTGAGCTTAAGTTAACGACTGTAGTGGACCCCTTAGTTACGTTCTGCTGGTGCTGGGGGATTCGTCGTCTGTTGGTCCCTCCTTTAGGTTCCAACTGACTCCCTTTTTCCTGCCCCTTCCCCGTCCGGGGCCTCTCCCAAAAAAAGGAACATTGGGATAAGACCACGTCGTTTGTGACTGGGGATATAGTGGGACTTGGAATTGGTTGGGTGGCCCATAAGGAGAGGGCCATCCCCAGGGAGGTATGTTGAGCAACGGGGGTGGTGGGCCTGTGAATGACGTAGGCCAGTTATTCCGAGTATTCCCCCTCCTACCCCGCCTTGGCCGTGTTGGTTGTGTCCGGTTAGAGTCGGTGTCTGAACTGGAGTAACCCCCCGAGGAGGTGTCGGAAGGCAAAGAGGATTGGGCTACAAAATCTTCCCTGGAGTAGGGATGTACTCTATCTAGGGAGAACCTGTCCAGATCTTTCTGGAATTTGGCAATTTTACGGTGAGTCAAGTAGTCTTTGAACTCACCGATTGTCTTATTAGTTTCTTCTAGTTTCTTCTTAAATGCTGCGGCTGCAAGTCCAGTTTTTAGGTTACTTTCTGCCGCTTTGATTTGAATCATTAGGGTATCTGATAGTCTGGTGGCTGTCTTAATGATTAGGATTAACCAATCACGTGTGCATTTCCAGGCTATTAGTGACCAGTCTTTTCTAAATTCTTTATCTTCTAGGAAGATACGCGGTTCAATAGTGATGATCAGCCCATTTGGTGCTGCGTTTTTCCTCAGATATTCAGTGAGGACAGCCCCATGTAGTATGGTTTTAACTTGTGTCCTTTTTAGTTCAATCAAAGTGTCCCAGTCCCCTAATTGGGCTATTGTCTTGGAAAGTGAAGAATCTCCTAAAAGTGAGGGTGCTGCGAGGATGGCCTGGAGCTCCTCCTCGCTGAAGGCAAGTCCTTCAGCCATACCCAGAGGAGTATGGCAGAGGTTTCTAGTTGACCTGTGCGTCTGTCACAGGGTTTATAGAACAAGACTCTCACAGCTGGCTGCTGCGCTAACTACAAATACACAGAAAGAGAGCAAGGGAAGCAAGGCTAACCCACACCGCCTCCCAAGAGAAACTATATAATCACAAAAGGTGTGGGGTAGTAGGAACCGGGAGTAAGACTGGGTTAGTCTTTAACCAGTGCCTGGTTACATTAGGTTGCTTGATAGGGGGTGCTGTGTTGCCCTACAGGAGTAGCGGGGGATTTTCCTTTACGGACAAGGTGATCTCACACACATAATAGTGTCTTGCTTCATCATATGACCACCTAGCCCCACCTAAGTAAGATGATACTACTCAGGCGGACTCGACCTCTGGTTAAAAGAACCAGAGGGAGTGCTGAAATTAAATTGACTGGATAGTTACAGTGATCCAGAGGGGGTGAATAATAAAATTACCTAACATGTCACCGGTGGCTCTTGTTAGTTTTTAATGGTGGTGCATGTTGGTAAGACTAAAACTAAGGGGGAAGGCTCGTTAGAGGATAATGTCTCTTGGAGTCTAAAAGGGGTTGAACAAGACCAACATGTTTCTGCCCTCACTAAGTGCTGGTAGGTCAGGGGCATTCGTCAGGGTCGGAGCACGTGTAATAAGTACGGTGCTCAAAGTGAAAGTGTGTGTCCTACCTGAACAGGTAGTTCACGGTGGGGTAGGCCTATAGTAAATGATAAATAGATCACAATTAATTCAGAGTGATAGAGAGGTGGCAAACCACAGCACACGACACAGCAATCAGTGAGAAAATGAAAAAATGCACTCACACATGCATGCAATTGTGACTTACCCCGGAGCTGGGGGCGTATTGCCTCTGGTCTGGCTAGAACCGGGGGGGGGTTTCCCTTGTAGTCACACTCTGAGGAGATTAAGGGTTTAGCAAGGGGGGACAAGGAGAAGAAAGGGAGCTAAGGACGCATAGTGCGCTAGCAGAAAGGAGGAAACTGCGCAGGGTGTGCTACAGACAGGGGGAGGCCAATAGGGCAGGTTAGTGAGGCAAGGAAGGGGCAAGAGGTGAAAAGGTAAAGAGAAAGATCTAGGTAAAGAGAGAGAGAGAAGGAATGTCACAGTGAAAAAAAGAAAAAGAAGAAGGAAAAAAGGAAAAAGAAAGAAAGCAGAGGAACTACAGATAGAAAAAGCTACCAGAAAAATGGCCGGTAGCAATGAAAGGAAAAGAAAAAGAAGATTTCTCGGGCCAAAATAGCCCACACTTACCACGCCAAAGGGAATACCATGGGGGGTACCTACGTGCCGGAGCCAGGCCGCTCTGGTGCTGTCTGACCGACTTGCCAGGTCTTTATGAGGAGCTCCAGCCAATCGATGCGGAGCTGCAGAGGTCAGGGGCGGTGCCCGGTAATTACACTCAGGTGTGCTGTGCGTTGAAGAAAAAAGAACACCCAGAGCGTCGGGAAAAGCCGCGCCCCCTCGGGGGCTATGCTGGGTGCGGAGCCTCAGGGGCCCCGATTGGTCTAAGTAAAGCGCACCGTCCCGCGGGGGCACCTGTGTACTGGGCCCCACGGGGAGCGTCGCGTATGGTGACGGTGCGGAGGAACAGGACGCCTCGTCCGCGGCGCGGCTGGCGCGCACCGGCGAGCGTCTTGCAGTGACGCGCCGCGCATTGTGCGGCGCGTCACTGGACCCGTGGGACTCTGGGGAAGTGAGTCCCACGGGGGAAAGGCCTGGTTGTCCAAGGAGGGCGACCAGGGGAAAGAAAAGAGAAAGAAAGAGCGGGAAGGGGGAAAAAAAGGGGGGGGGGAAGGGAACACTAAAGAGAGGGGGGGCAAAACAATAAAAGAGAGGAAGGGAGAGGAAGGGAGACTGGCAATGTGGGACTAAGGGCGGGGATCAGCGTTTGGACTAGAGTAGAAAGACGGGGTAAAGGAGAGGACGAAGGGGAAGAGAGCAGAAAGGTGGGGGGGAAAAAAAGAGAAAGAAACAGAGAAGAAAATGGGGGGGGGGGAAAGAAGGGAGGGAAAAAGAAAAACCTAGGAAGAAAAAGGGAAAGAAAGACCGAGGGAGATGAAATGAATAGAAAAAAAAAAAAAAAGGGGGAAAAAATTAGGGGGAGCTTTAAAGCAGGGAAGGGGAGAAGAGGTTATAGATAGAAAAGGCAGGAAGGATAAGACGAGGGGGGGGGAAAGAAGAGGAAGAAAAATATGAAAAGAGAGGAGGGAGAAAAAACACAACACAGGGGCAATCCAGCAGATGTTTAGAAAATAGAAAAGAAAGAAAAGGGGGGGGGGAGAAAATAAGGGGGGGAGGGAAGGTGAAGGAACGACAATGGCTAGTCTACTAGGGGTCGGGGGAACTACTCTGGTAGGTCAGGTAAGGTTATGATACACAGGTATGAAAAATAATAGGTCCCGCAATGGGGATTAGAAGGGCTCGAGGAATGTCAGTCAAGTTATCTAATACTAGTTATGATCCTAGGTGGGTCGTCATAGAACAAAGGTCTCATTTTGGTATTTTTAGTCATCAGCCTAGAGCTGACCATTGAATATTGTCATTCAGTCCTAAGGTGTCCGTTCGCAACCTCCAAATCCATCTCTGTTCATACATTAGGAGCTTGTGTTTGGCATTGATTGCTGTGGATTTAAGTTGATCCAGTACCACCCACTGCATATCATCAGGATGGTGATTGCTGGAGATATAGTGCTCTGTGAGTCTTGTGGCATCTCTTTTGCACCGGATGGTGCTTCTATGCTCGCAGATGCGTGTGCCCACTCTTCGTGTCGTCATCCCAATGTATTTCTTGTCACAAGGGCATGTGATCATATACACCACATTTTTACTGTTGCAGTTCGTTAGTTGCCTAAGCTCCCAGGGTGTTTGTAATCCCAAGTCAAGTGTGAGGGTTTCCTTAGTAAAGGCGCAAACACTTCAATTGCCGCAAGGGTAATGTCCTTTGGGAGGGGGAAGGTCCCAGAGGGTCTTCAGTCTGCTTGTGGTGGGATTTATCCGAGGGCGGGTATGCACGATCATATCCCGGATGCTTTTTGCCTTTCTGTAGGCATTCATGGGGATCTCGAAAGGGAGACCACCAGAGGTGAGGATTTTCCAGTCTTCATTTATTATCTTTTTGATCATGTTGGACGCTGGGTTGAATGTGGTCACACAGATCAAGGGGTTCCCCTTACTGCTTCGACTGCTTGGGTGCAGTAGAGTCTCTCTAGGGCTCACACGGGCCCGTTTGTCTGCTCTCCTCAATAGGTGATCCGGGTATCCTCTTGCTCGAAGTTTGCCACTAAGTAGCTGAGCATGCTTTTTGTAGTCCGTTAGTTCCGTACAGTTCCGTCTAAGGCGGAGGTATTGCCCCACTGGGAGGTTTTCCCTGAGGGAACGTGGATGAAAGCTCTGAAACTGGAGGAGAGTGTTCCTATCAGTGGGCTTGTAGTACACTTCTGTTATAAGGGAGCCATTTCTCTCAGTTATTAGTAGGTCAAGGAAGGAGACTGCCGGGTTGCCTACTGTGGCTGTGAATCTTAGAAAGGGATTAAGGGTGTTTAGCCACAGGATGAAGATGGTTGCTTCTTCCCTTGTACCTCTCCAGATAATCAGGATGTCATCGATATATCTTTTCCATAACCTGATATGGTTGATGTATGGGTTTTCTTCAGTAAGTACCATTGCTTTCTCGAAGTGATCCACGTATAGATATGCCAGGCTGGGTGCAAAGGTGCTCCCCATTGAGGTGCCCTGGATCTGTAAAAAGAAGTTCTTGTTGAACTCAAAGAAATTTCTGGTGAGAGCTAAATGGGCTAAATACAGGATGAATTCTGGAGGGGTGATGTTATTCCAGGTGCCCTTATTTAATAGATCGCTGACCACTTCGAGAGTTGCTTCTTGTGGAATATTAGCATCCACCCCCAGGGAGACCAATTGTTTCCGGGATTGGTTCTTTGCTGGAACCTCTGTCGCAATTCTGCGACTGGTTTCTTCAACCATTCATGTAACAAATTCCCACCTACCTAAAAGACACAACAGACGTGCTCTCCCTTTTAAACACCTTAGAATTTGACAAAGATAGCGAGCATCTCATGACATTGGATGTGGAGTCGCTATACACTAATATTCCACAAGAAGCAACTCTCGAAGTGGTCAGCGATCTATTAAATAAGGGCACCTGGAATTACATCACCCCTCCAGAATTCATCCTGGATTTAGCCCATTTAGCTCTCACCAGAAATTTCTTTGAGTTCAACAAGAACTTCTTTTTACAGATCCAGGGCACCTCAATGGGGAGCACCTTTGCACCCAGCCTGGCATGTCTATACGTGGATCACTTCGAGAAAGCAATGGTACTTACTGAAGAAAACCCATACATCAACCATATCAGGTTATGGAAAAGATATATCGATGACATCCTGATTATCTGGAGAGGTACAAGGGAAGAAGCAACCATCTTCATCACGTGGCTAAACACCCTTAATCCCTTTCTAAGATTCACAGCCACAGTAGGCAACCCGGCAGTCTCCTTCCTTGACCTACTAATAACTGAGAGAAATGGCTCCCTTATAACAGAAGTGTACTACAAGCCCACTGATAGGAACACTCTCCTCCAGTTTCAGAGCTTTCATCCACGTTCCCTCAGGGAAAACCTCCCAGTGGGGCAATACCTCCGCCTTAGACGGAACTGTACGGAACTAACGGACTACAAAAAGCATGCTCAGCTACTTAGTGGCAAACTTCGAGCAAGAGGATACCCGGATCACCTATTGAGGAGAGCAGACAAACGGGCCCGTGTGAGCCCTAGAGAGACTCTACTGCACCCAAGCAGTCGAAGCAGTAAGGGGAACCCCTTGATCTGTGTGACCACATTCAACCCAGCGTCCAACATGATCAAAAAGATAATAAATGAAGACTGGAAAATCCTCACCTCTGGTGGTCTCCCTTTTGAGATCCCCATGAATGCCTACAGAAAGGCAAAAAGCATCCGGGATATGATCGTGCATACCCGCCCTCGGATAAATCCCACCACAAGCAGACAGAAGACCCTCTGGGACCTTCCCCCTCCCAAAGGACATTACCCTTGCGGCAATTGCAGTGTTTGCGCCTTTACTAAGAAAACCCTCACACTTGACTTGGGATTACAAACACCCTGGGAGCTTAGGCAACTAACGAACTGCAACAGTAAAAATGTGGTGTATATGATCACATGCCCTTGTGACAAGAAATACATTGGGATGACGACACGAAGAGTGGGCACACGCATCTGCGAGCATAGAAGCACCATCCGGTGCAAAAGAGATGCCACAAGACTCACAGAGCACTATATCTCCAGCAATCACCATCCTGATGATATGCAGTGGGTGGTACTGGATCAACTTAAATCCACAGCAATCAATGCCAAACACAAGCTCCTAATGTATGAACAGAGATGGATTTGGAGGTTGCGAACGGACACCTTAGGACTGAATGACAATATTCAATGGTCAGCTCTAGGCTGATGACTAAAAATACCAAAATGAGACCTTTGTTCTATGACGACCCACCTAGGATCATAACTAGTATTAGATAACTTGACTGACATTCCTCGAGCCCTTCTAATCCCCATTGCGGGACCTATTATTTTTCATACCTGTGTATCATAACCTTACCTGACCTACCAGAGTAGTTCCCCCGACCCCTAGTAGACTAGCCATTGTCGTTCCTTCACCTTCCCTCCCCCCCTTTTTTTCTCCCCCCCCCTTTTCTTTCTTTTCTATTTTCTAAACATCTGCTGGATTGCCCCTGTGTTGTGTTTTTTCTCCCTCCTCTCTTTTCATATTTTTCTTCCTCTTCTTTTTTCCCCCCCCTCGTCTTATCCTTCCTGCCTTTTCTATCTATAACCTCTTCTCCCCTTCCCTGCTTTAAAGCTCCCCCTAATTTTTTCCCCCTTTTTTTCTATTCATTTCATCTCCCTCGGTCTTTCTTTCCCTTTTTCTTCCTAGGTTTTTCTTTTTCCCTCCCTTCTTTCCCTCCCCCCCCATTTTCTTCTCTGTTTCTTTCTCTTTTTTTCCCCCCCACCTTTCTGCTCTCTTCCCCTTCGTCCTCTCCTTTACCCCGTCTTTCTACTCTAGTCCCTACGCTGTTCCCCGCCCTTAGTCCCACATTGCCAGTCTCCCTTCCTCTCCCTTCCTCTCTTTTATTGTTTTGCCCCCCCTCTCTTTAGTGTTCCCTTCCCCCCCCCTTTTTTTCCCCCTTCCCGCTCTTTCTTTCTCTTTTCTTTCCCCTGGTCGCCCTCCTTGGACAACCAGGCCTTTCCCCCGTGGGACTCACTTCCCCAGAGTCCCACGGGTCCAGTGACGCTCGCCCGTGCGCGCCAGCCGCGCCGCGGACGAGGCGTCCTGTTCCTCCGCACCGTCACCATACGCGACGCTCCCCGCGGGGCCCCGTACCCGGGTGCCCCCGCGGGACAGTGCGCTTTACTTAGACCAATCGGGGCCCCTGAGGCTCCGCACCCAGCATAGCCCCCGAGGGGGCGCGGCTTTTCCCGACGCTCTGGGTGTTCTTTTTTCTTCAACGCACAGCACACCTGAGTGTAATTACCGGGCACCGCCCCTGACCTCTGCAGCTCCGCATCGATTGGCTGGAGCTCCTCATAAAGACCTGGCAAGTCGGTCAGACAGTACCAGAGCGGCCTGGCTCCGGCACGTAGGTACCCCCCATGGTATTCCCTTTGGCGTGGTAAGTGTGGGCTATTTTGGCCCGAGAAATCTTCTTTTTCTTTTCCTTTCATTGCTACCGGCCATTTTTCTGGTAGCTTTTTCTATCTGTAGTTCCTCTGCTTTCTTTCTTTTTCCTTTTTTCCTTTTCTTCCTTCTTCTTTTTCTTTTTTTCACTGTGACATTCCTTCTCTCTCTCTCTTTACCTAGATCTTTCTCTTTACCTTTTCACCTCTTGCCCCTTCTTTGCCTCACTAACCTGCCCTATTGGCCTCCCCCTGTCTGTAGCACACCCTGCGCAGTTTCCTCCTTTCTGCTAGCGCACTATGCGTCCTTAGCTCCCTTTCTTCTCCTTGTCCCCCCTTGCTAAACCCTTAATCTCCTCAGAGTGTGACTACAAGGGAAACCCCCCCCCCGGTTCTAGCCAGACCAGAGGCAATACGCCCCCAGCTCCGGGGTAAGTCACAATTGCATGCATGTGTGAGTGCATTTTTTCATTTTCTCACTGATTGCTGTGTCGTGTGCTGTGGTTTGCCACCTCTCTATCACTCTGAATTAATTGTGATCTATTTATCATTTACTATAGGCCTACCCCACTGTGAACTACCTGTTCAGGTAGGACACACACTTTCACTTTGAGCACCGTACTTATTACACGTGCTCCGACCCTGACGAATGCCCCTGACCTACCAGCACTTAGTGAGGGCAGAAACATGTTGGTCTTGTTCAACCCCTTTTAGACTCCAAGAGACATTATCCTCTAACGAGCCTTCCCCCTCAGTTTTAGTCTTACCAACATGCACCACCATTAAAAACTAACAAGAGCCACCGGTGACATGTTAGGTAATTTTATTATTCACCCCCTCTGGATCACTGTAACTATCCAGTCAATTTAATTTCAGCGCTCCCTCTGGTTCTTTTAACCAGAGGTCGAGTCCGCCTGAGTAGTATCATCTTACTTAGGTGGGGCTAGGTGGTCATATGATGAAGCAAGACACTATTATGTGTGTGAGACCACCTAGTCCGTAAAGGAAAATCCCCCGCTACTCCTGTAGGGCAACACAGCACCCCCTATCAAGCAACCTAATGTAACCAGGCACTGGTTAAAGACTAACCCAGTCTTACTCCCGGTTCCTACTACCCCACACCTTTTGTGATTATATAGTTTCTCTTGGGAGGCGGTGTGGGTTAGCCTTGCTTCCCTTGCTCTCTTTCTGTGTATTTGAGGTCAGCATTCTCTACACCTGATGGACACTTTCAATTTAAAGTGATGCCATTTGGGATGAAGATTGCCCCTGCCACCTTTCAGAGGTTGGTCAACCAGGTGTTGGCAGGTCTGGATGAGTTCAGTGCCACCTACCTGGATGACATTGCTGTGTTTAGTTCCACATGGGAAGAACACCTGCAACACCTCTGGAGAGTGTTAAAGGCCCTGAAGAAGGCAGGCCTCACTATTAAGGTGAGCAAATGCCAAATAGGGCAGGGTTCTGTGGTGTACTTAGGACACCAGGTGGGGAGTGGCCAGGTGGCACCCCTACAGCCTAAGATTGACACGATTCTGGCTTGGGAGCCTCCCAAGACCCAGACTGAAGTGAGAGCCGTTTTAGGCCTCAAAGGATATTACAGGAGGTTTGTTAAGGGATTTGGTACCCTTGTTACCCCCTTAACTGAGTTGACTTCTAAGAAGCAGCCCCGGAAAGTGATCTGGACAGAGGCTTGCCAGAACGCTTTTGATGCCCTGAGGGCTGCCATGTGCACAGCACCTGTGCTGAAGGCACCTGACTACTCCAAGGAGTTTGTTGTGCAAACAGACGCCTCAGAGCATGGTATTGGAGCAGTACTCTCACAGCTTAATGAAGAGGGCCTAGATCAACCCGTAGTCTTCATTAGCAGGAGGTTACTACCCAGGGAACGTAGGTGGAGTGCCATAGAACGTGAAGCGTTTGCTGTGGTCTGGGCCCTGAAGAAGCTAAGACCCTACTTGTTTGGGACTCACTTCCGAGTTCAGAACAACCACAGGCCCCTCAGATGGTTAATGCAGATGAGGGGTGAGAATCCAAAACTGTTGAGGTGGTCCATTTCCCTACTGGGGATGGACTTTACGGTGGAACACCGTCCTGGTACAGAGCACGCCAATGCTGATGGTCTGTCCAGGTTCTTCCACCTTAGTGATGAGAACTCCCATGAGGTTGGGTAGTTGCTCCCCACTTTCAGCTGGGGGGGACACGTGTTAGACTTTTCATCCTTGGCGTGGTCTCCCTTAACTTTTTGCCTCTGTTCCTCAGGTTGTTGATGTGTGCTGGACTCTGATTTTGCTATTTGTTTTACTCTGGGCACTTTACCACTGCTAACCAGTGCTAAAGTGCAAGTGCTCCTTTACAAAATGTGTATGTGATTGGTTTATCCATGATTGGCATATTTCATTTACTAGTAAGTCCCTAGTAAAGTGCACTAGAGGTGCCAGGGCCTGTAAATCAAATGCTACTAGTGGGCCTGCAGCACTGGTTGTGCCACCCACATAAGTAGCTCTGTAATCATGACTCAGACCTGCCATTGCAGTGTCTGTGTGTGCAGGTTTACCTGTAAATTCGACTTGGCAAGTGTACAAACTTGCCAGGCCTAAACCTTCCCTTTTCGTACATGTCAGACACCCCTAAGGTCGGCCCTAGGTAGCCCCAAGGGAAGGGTGCAGTGTATGGCTAAGGTAGGACATATAGTAATGTGTTTTATATGTCCTGACAGTGAAATATTGCTAAATTTGTTTTTCACTGTTGCAAGGCCGGTCCCTCTCATAGGTTAACATGGGGGCTACCTTTAAATCTGATTAAAGTGTAGATTCCCTTTGGGAGCGGATGGACATGTGGGGTTTGGGGTCTCTGAGCTGTCAATTTAAAAATACATCTTTTAGTAAAGTTGATTTTGAGATTGATCGTTTGAAAATGCCACTTTTAGAAAGTGAGCATTTTCTTGCTTATACCATTTCTGTGACTTTGCCTGTTTGTGGATTCCCTGTCTGGGTCAGTTTGACAGTTGGGCTGGTTGCACCTCACACTAGACAGTGACACAAAGGGAGCTGGGGTGTAGCCCGCATATCCTGATGAGCCATCTGTGCTAGAAGGGAGAGGAGGAGTGGTCACTCGCACCTGAAAGGGCTGTGCCTGCCCTCACACAATGCAGTCTCTAACCCCCTGGTGAGTGTCTGAGGCCTGGCCTAGGCAAGGCAGGAGTTCACATTCCAAAGAGACTTTACTTTGAAGTAGGCCTACTTCAAAGGAGAAACTGGGTATAAGAAGGGCACCCAAAACCACAGACTTTAGAAAATACTTTTGGAACGAAGAGGAACCTCTGCCTGGAGAAGAGCTGAATAGCTGAGAAAGAAGTGCTGCCCTGCCCGTGACTGTGCTTTGTGGAGCTTTCCTGCAGTGCTGCTTCTGCCAGAGTAAGAGGGCAAAGACTGGACTTTGTGTGCCTTCCATCTTGTGAAGAAATCTCCAAGGGCTTGATTTAGAGCTTGCCTCCTGTTGTTTGAAGTCTCAGGGACAGCAAAGACTTCTCTCTGCCAGCACCTGGAGTCTCTGGAGAGACTCCTGCTCTGACAAGTGGTGCCCTATCCAGTCCCTGGGCCCTTGAAAGGAAAGCTTGTGGAAATCCAAGGAAATCGACTTTGGACGACTTCGGACCGTCGCTACTGCTGAATCCTCTGACGCCGCCTGCACCCGACGCCGTGACCTTTGCTGGAATGCGATGCTCTTTGTAGGCCCGACGCGGCTGCAGCCCCTCTGAAGTCCGCGACAGCGTGAAAGTTGCTGCACCACTTCGTCACCGACGCCACTCGAAGTGCGCGGATTCAACGTTTTGCACAGACACTGCGATCCCCGACTTCGCACATCGGCTTGTTTTCACTCTTCACCAAAGGTACTCTACTTGGGGGTCTACACGACTCCGTGTCCGGCGCCGCTGGTGTCGGCTTGTTGGGAACGACTCCGTCACGACGCCGTGTTAACATCTCATCGAAGCATTTTTGTTTCTAAGCGCTATTTTTGAGTTTAATCTTTACAAATTCCTAACTTGACTTGTGTATGTCGGATTTTTGTTGTTTTGGTCTTGTTTTGTTTAGATAAATATTTCCTATTTTTCTAAACTGGTGGTGTGTCATTTTGTAGTGTTTTACATTAAGTTACTGTGTGTGTTGGTACAAATACTTTATACCTAGCACTCTGAAGTTAAGCCTACTGCTCTGCCAAGCTACAAGGGGGTAAGCAGGGGTTAGCTGAGGGTGATTCTTTTTTACCCTGACTAGAGTGAGAGTCCTTGCTTGAACAGGGGGTAACCTGACTGTCAACCAAAGACCCCATTTCTAACATTGGTGATCAGCGGTTGGGATTTGGACTTGTATTTGTACTTGACATACAGTGATTAAGTGTACACTACTGTTTGAGGTCAGACCAATACTGACCACACACTACTTGTTTGGTGATCTTTTGATTTTTTCTCTTTGGGACTGTTTTTGTTCTACTTCCATTATTTCTTTTGCTGATTCCTTGATTGACTTTCTTTGGAACTTCATTTGGGAACTTGTTTTTCTGCCTTTGGAACTTTGCAGTTGTTTTTGAATCTTCATCATGTCCAATGCTGGAGATGCATCAGTTGGAGCTGACTTTGACCTTGAGAAATTGGAGAGCTATACCAAAGCTCAGTTGAAGCAGTTCTGTAAAAGTTTTGACCATCCCATTAAGAGCTCATCCAGGAAGGAGGAGCTGCAAAAGGCGCTGAGGGCCTGAGTGACAGCCAAGAGCATTGAAGGGCACACAGAGGATGAGGGAGATGAGGAGGATGAGGAAGAGTGTTCAGTACACAATGGTATTCTGGGTGGGCCTGTTATGTCCAGGGAGAAGGTCTCCAGGGCAGGTAGCAGTGTCTCATCCAAGGGCCTGACACCTGAGGAGTTACAGGACAGATAGGCAGAAAGGGAGTACCAGTTGGAGCAGAGGAGGCTAGCCCTTGAGGAGAGGAAGTTAGTGATGGCTCATGAGCTTAGCTTGAAAGAGATGGTTAATAGAAGCAAGTCCAGTAGAGATGGTGGCAGCAACCCTACAGTGCAGCCTGAGAGGAGGTGCACATTCCTAAAGACCTTGTGAAAGATTACAAGAGGGAGGATGACATATACTTGTGGTTCAAAGGGTATGAGTCTGCTCTCCACATGAATATGGTCCCTGAAGCTCATTGGGGGGCGGGTCTGCGGAAGCACTTTGAGGTAGAGGGGAGGGATACACTGACAGCCTTAGGGGATGCTCAGAATCTTACCTAATCTAACATGAAGGATGCCTTGCTTACAAGGTATGGTCTTACACCTGAGCAGTACAGGGATAAGTTTAGGTCCTACAAGAAGAAGGAATCCCAAACATGGTTGGAATGTGTTGATTCTTATTGCAGGTCACTGGATGGTTGGGTGAAGGGCACTAAGGTAACTACATATGAGGGGCTTTACAGTCTGATTGCTTGGGAGCACTAGTACATTTTAGGTTTTCCAGAGCTGCGCCAGCACCTGATCGACAGCAAGCTGACTGACCCCAGGAAGCTTACAGAGGAAGCTGACCGCTGGGAGAGCACCAGGGTCCAAAAGAGGTATGGGGAGACCACGCCAAGGGTGGGCAGGGTCCCTCTCAGAAGAAAGGAGGGGTAAGGGTAAACAGGGGGAGTTCTCTAAAATGCCCCAAACTGATTCCCAGGGTAAGGATTCCCAACCCCCCCAGTGAAAAGAAGCCACGGTTCTCCAAAGGGAAGCCATTGGCAGGTGGTCCCCCACGTAAGTGCTATGCATGTGACCAGGTGGGTCATGTGAGGGGGGACCCCAAATGCCCCAAAAGTACACCGGCACCCACTGGTGCGCCGTCCCAGGGTTTGGCCAGTGTAGCGCTTGGGGAGGAGTTGGTTTCAGGTGGGTGGGAACCAGCTGAGATAACCCTTGTCTCACTAGGGGGCAGTGAGATGGTCCAGAGAACCCTAGTGCCTGAAAACACTAAGAAGTACAGGCAATGGGTGACCATTAATGGACAGAGGGTGGAGGCTCAGAGAGACACAGGAGCCAGTGTGACTACAGTGAGGAGTCAGCTGGTGTCTGAAGAGCAGATTGATCCCCGGGTACTTCACCAAGTAGTTGCAGTGGACAACTCAGAGCGCCTGTGCAGAGTGGCACAGAGTCCCTTTAAATGGGGAGGGGTCTCAGGTTCCTTGAAGGTAGCTGTGAGTCCAACCATGCCTGTTGATTGTTTGCTAGGCAATGACCTGGAGGATTCCCCTTGGAAGGAGGTGGAACACAGGTCTCACTTGGAGATGTTGGGTCTGCCTGGGTGGGTAGGCATATCCACCCGGTCAATGGCAGCCCGTCAGGGTAATCAAGAACCCCTGGAGCCTGAAACAGTGGCCCAGGGGACCGCCAAGAAGAGGAAGGGCAGGGGGAGCGGGAAACCGGCCCCAGAAGTTCCCACAGTCCGGGAGGAGTCGGAGCCTGAGGGTGACGCCCCAGAGCCTACAGGGGAACAGGTGGCTGAACTGGGGGAGGTCCCTGAGCTGTCGCAGTGGCAGCAGGAAGGGGGGCCCACCAGGGAAGCATTCTGTGCAGCACAGAAGTCATGCCCTACTTTGGAGGGTTTGCGGCAGCCGGCGGCAGACCAGGTGGCTGGCAAGGAGCCAGGATCACACCTGATTTATTGGGAGGATGACCTTCTCTATAGCGAGCCTAAGGTTCCTGAGCCTGGGTCAGCCCGTGTGCTGGTGGTACCTCAGTGCTTCAGGGCCTTCCTACTGGAGTTGGCTCATGATGTGCCTTTAGGTGGACATTTGGGGCAGGACAAGACCTTTGAGAGGCTTGTCACCCACTTTTACTGGCCCCTAATGCGCAGGCACTCAGATGCACATTGCAGGTCTTGTCAGACTTGTCAGGCAAGTGGCAAGAGTGGGAGGAAATGTAAGGCTCCCCTCCAACCTTTGCCTGTTGTCAGTACTCCCTTTGAGAGGGTAGGCATTGACATTGTGGGGCCTCTGGATCCCAAGTCAGCCATGGGCAACAGGTTTATCCTGGTCTTGGTGGACCATGCCACCCGGTACCCAGAAGCCATTCCTTTGAGATCAATCACTTCCCTGTGGTGGGTCGTGCTTTGATGGGGGTTTTTACCCGCATGGGGTTCCCCAAGGAAGTGGTATCTTGTAGGTGTACCAACTTCATATTCACGTATATGAAGTCTCTGTGGAAGGAGTGTGGGGTGACCTACAAGTTCACCACCCCTTACCACCCCCAAAGTAATGGTCTGGTTGAGAGATTCAACCGCACCTTAAAAGGTATGATCATGGGCCTGTCAGAGCCCTTGAGGCGGAAGTGGGGCGTCCTCTTGCCATGCCTTCTGCTCGCTTATATGGAGGTTCATCAAAAGGGACTTGGGTTTAGTCCCTTTGAGCTGATTTATGGCCACCCATGGCCCTGTGAGGGGACCTTTGAGTCTGGTTAAGGAAGCTTTGGAGAAAGCTCCTAGTAAACGCCCCCAGGATGTATTCAGTTACATGCTGGCTTTGAGAAACCAGACTTCCCACTTCAGGAGTCTCGCTCAGGAGAACCTGGAAGCAAGCTAGGAGGATATGAAACGGTGGTATGACCAGAATGCCACTCTGCTCGAGTTTTAACCTGGTCAAAAAGTGTGGGTGATGGCACCAGTGGAGCCTAGGGTGCTCCAGGATAAGTGGACTGGGCCATTTGAGGTGGTGGAGCTCAAGAGTGAAGTCACCTACCTGGTGGACTTGCCGTCTCCAAGGAACCCTTTAAGGGTCCTGCATGTCAACCGCCTCAAACTTCACTTTGAGCGGACTGACCTGTCCATGCTCCTTGCAACAGATGATGGGGTAGAGGAGGAGAGTGAGCCTCTTCCTGACCTCCTGTCTGCAGGAGAAAAAGATGGGTCAGTATATGGAGTGATCCTCTCCCCCTCCCTGACTGAGGAGCAGCAAGGTGACTGTCGCCACATGTTGGGACAGTTTTCCTCACTGTTTTCCCTGATCCCAGGAGTCACACACTTGTGCACACATGATGTGGACACTGGGGACAGTACACCTATTAAACAGAAGGTTTACAGGGTGACTGACAGGGTCAGGGCATGAATTAAGGATGAGGCATCCAAAATGCTTACCCTAGGGGTTATTGAGCCCATTCCTTGGGCCAGCCCAGTGGTATTGGTCCCAAAGGCTGCTGCACCTGGTGACTACCGGGGACTCAATGCGGTCAGCAAGACTGACGCACACCTCATCCCCCGAGCTGATGAGCTCATTGACCGGTTAGGAGCTGCCAAGTACCTCAGTACATTTGATTTAACATCTGGGTACTGGCAGATTGCCTTAACTGAGTGGGCCAAGGAGAGGTCAGCATTCTCTACACCTGATGGACACTTTCAATTTAAAGTGATGCCATTTGGGATGAAGAATGCCCCTGCCACCTTTCAGAGGTTGGTCAACCAGGTGTTGGCAGGTCTGGATGAGTTCAGTGCCACCTACCTGGATGACATTGCTGTGTTTAGTTCCACATGGGAAGAACACCTGCAACACCTCTGGAGAGTGTTAAAGGCCCTGAAGAAGGCACTATTAAGGCAAGCAAATGCCAAATAGGGCAGGGTTCTGTGGTGTACTTAGGACACCAGGTGGGGAGTGGCCAGGTGGCACCCTACAGCCTAAGATTGACACGATTCTGGCTTGGGAGCCTCCCAAGACCCAGATTGAAGTGAGAGCCGTTTTAGGTCTCACAGGATATTACAGGAGGTTTGTTAAGGGATTTGGTACCCTTGTTACCCCCTTAACTGAGTTGATTTCTCAGAAGCAACCCCGGAAAGTGATCTGGACAGAGGCTTGCCAGAACGCTTTTGATGCCCTGAAGGCTGCCATGTGCACAGCACCTGTGCTGAAGGCACATGACTACTCCAAGGAGTTTGTTGTGCAAACAGACGCCTCAGAGCATGGAATTGGAGCAGTACTCTCACAGCTTAATGAAGAGGGCCTAGATCAACCCGTAGCCTTCATTAGCAGGAGGTTACTACCCAGGGAACGTAGGTGGAGTGCCATAGAACGTGAAGCGTTTGCTGTGGTCTGGGCCCTGAAGAAGCTAAGACCCTACTTGTTTGGGACTCACTTCCAAGTTCAGACCAACCACAGGCCCCTCAGATGGTTAATGCAGATGAGGGGTGAGAATCCAAAACTGCTGAGGTGGTCCATTTCCCTACAGGGGATGGACTTTACGGTGGAACACCGTCCTGGTACAGAGCACGCCAATGCTGATGGTCTGTCCAGGTTCTTACGTCTTAGTGATGAGAACTCCCATGAGGTTGTGTAGTTGCTCCCCACTTTCAGCTGGGGGGGACACGTGTTAGACTTTTCATACTTGGCGTGGTCTCCCTTACCTTTTTGCCTCTGTTCCTCAGGTGGTTCATGTGTGCTGGACTCTGATTTTGCTATTTGTTTTACTCTGGGCACTTTACCACTGCTAACCAGTGCTAAAGTGCAAGTGCTCCTTTACAAAATGTGTATTTGATTGGTTTATCCATGATTGGCATATTTCATTTACTAGTAAGTCCCTAGTAAAGTGCACTAGAGGTTCCAGGGCCTGTAAATCAAATGCTACTAGTGGGCCTGCAGCACTGATTGTGCCAACCACATAAGAAGCTCTGTAATCATGACTCAGACCTGCCATTGCAGTGTCTGTGTGTGCAGTTTTACCTGTAAATTCGACTTAGCAAGTGTACCCACTTGCCAGGCCTAAACCTTCCCTTTTCCTACATGTCAGACACCCCTAAGGTAGGCCCTAGGTAGCCCCAAGGGCAGGGTGCAGTGTATGGCTAAGGTAGAACATATAGTAATGTGTTTTATATGTCCTGATAGTGAAATATTGCTAAATTCGTTTTTCACTGTTGCAAGGCCTGTCCCTCTCATAGGCTAACATGGGGGCTACCTTTGAATCTGATTAAAGTGTAGATTCCCTTTGGGAGCTGATGGACATGTGGAGTTTGGGGTTTCTGAGCTCACAATTTAAAAATACATCTTTTAGTAAAGTTGATTTTAAGATTGTGCGTTTGAAAATGCCACTTTTAGAAAGTGAGTATTTTCTTGCTTATACCATTTCTGTGACTCTGCCTGTTTGTGGATTCCCTGTCTGGGTCAGTTTGACAGTCGGGCTGGTTACACCTCACACTAGACAGTGACACAAAGGGAGCTAGGGTGTAGCCCCCACATCCTGATGAGCCATCTGTGCTAGAAGGGAGGGGAGGAGTGGTAACTCGCACCTGAAAGGGTTGTGCCTGCCCTCACACAATGCAGTCTCCAACCCCCTGGTGAGTGTCTGGGGCTGGCCTGGGCAAGGCAGGAGTTCACATTTCAAAGAGACTTTACTTTGAAGTAGGCCTACTTCAAAGGAGAAACTAGGTATAAGAAGGGCACCCAAAACCACAGACTTTAGAAAATACTTCTGGAACCAAGAGGAACCTCCAACTGGAGAATAGTTGAGGAAGAAGTGGTGCCCTACCTGTGACTGTGCTTTGTGGAGCTTTCCTGCAGTGCTGCTTCTGCCAGAGTAAGAGGGCAAAGACTTGACTTTGTGTGCCTTCCATCTTGTGAAGAAATCTCCAAGGGCTTGATTTAGAGCTTGCCTCCTGTTGTTTGAAGTCTCAGGGACAGCAAAGACTTCTCTCTGCCAGCACCTGGAGTCTCTGGAGAGACTCCTGCTCTGACAAGTGGTGCCCTATAAAGTCCCTGGGCCCTTGAAAGGAAAGCTGGTGTAAATCCAAGGAAATCGACCTCGGACGACTTCGGACCAACGCCGCAGCTGAATCCGGTGACGCTGCCTGCACCTGACGCCGTGACCTTCACTGGAACGCGACGCTCTTCGCAGCCCCGACGCCGCTGCAGCCCCACTGAAGTCCGCGACTCCGTGGAAGTCGCCGCACCATGTTGTGACCGACGCCGCTCGAAGTGCGCGTATTCACCATTTCGCACAGACACCGCGATCCACGACTTCGCGCATCGGCTTGTTTTCACTCTTCACCAAAGGTACTGTACTTGGGGGTCTACACGACTCCGTGTCTGGCGCCGCTGGTGTTGGCTTGTTGGGAACGACTCTGTCACGACGCGGTGTTAATATCTCATTGAAGCATTTTTGTTTCTAAGCGCTATTTTTGAGTTTAATCTTTAAAAATTCATAACTTGACTTGTGTATGTCGGATTTTTGTCGTTTTGGTCTTGTTTTGCTTAGATAAATATTTCTTATTTTCCTAAACTGGTGTTGTGTCATTTTGTAGTGTTTTACATTAAGTTACTGTGTGTGTTGGTACAAATACTTTACACCTAGCACTCTGAAGTTAAGCCCACTACTCTGCCAAGCTACAAGGGGGTAAGCAGAGGTTAGCTGAGGGTGATTCTTTTTTACCCTGACTAGAGTGAGGGTCCTTGCTTGAACAGGGGGTAACCTGACTGTCAACCAAAGACCCCATTTCTAACAGTAATGATATGACAGCTGGTGACTGTCCAAGTCCCAAACCCTGTGGAGCATTAACTCCCATAGCTTGATTCATCATGGGTGCTGTAGCTACTGACTGCAGTCCTGCGACTGCATTGTAACTCGGGACCAGCTGTTGCTGCGGCTGGGGCAGCAATTGCGGATTTGGCTCAATCTGCACTAATTTTGATCTTTTAGATATCGGATCAGGCGGCAAAATCAGACTCATATTTGTCTCTAGTACTGGGACATCTGGATAAATCCTTTGAATCTGTGGTGGCTGCAATTGTATCTGTGTCTCTGGCGCAGTGGGTACACTGACACCATTCCGTATCAAAACTGTATCACTTGTCTGCGCTGTACTTGAGACACCCTTATTTTTTGCCGGTTCTTCAGAACTCACCCTAGTGCTCTGGGCGTTATCATTTATGGCATATGGTGGCGGGCGATCATGGAACAAATGGTTAAGAAACTCTTCATCGTCTGAGTCATCTTCATCTACCCAAGATCTCTGAGTCTCCTTTGGCCTACTAGCGCCCTTGTCTGTCTTACAGGTGGCTTTTTTTCCCTGCGTCTCATCCTCTTGTGTTATTACCTGGAACAATTTAAGTCCATCAACTATTCCCCTTCTCTACATTTTGCTCTCATTATCCCATCTAGCCTCAGCTAAAGTATTTTCTGCTTTTTTCATGCTCCTCTCAAATTTCTGCTGTCTCTGTCGTATGGCCATTAAATCCCAGATTGCTAATGCCTCATACTGAGCTGGTCTCGGAGGCGGCTTTTGTACACTTAACATCCACCTCAAGTTCTCTAGAATTCTCGTATTAAACATTCCATACTTTGGAAACGATAAACATCCCTCCTTCTCTGTTAATTTTCACCACTGTTTCATCCAAAGACATGGCGCAACTCCCTTTTCCTCCATTACAATATAAGCTGGAGTACCCTCAAGTGGTGTAGGCTCCCCTTCACTCGCCATAATATATGTATCTCCCCTCCAAGCACTTTTTAAAGCCTTGAAAAACTTCATTTTCGCGTCTTTTATTTTGTTTAGAATCTAATCAGAAAGTGACTTTAATTCCCAGAACACTCTTCACCCACCTTTCTCAATCAATTGCCTCTCACCGACGGCTGCCAATCGTGCGTGACCCCTCTCGGCAACTGACCTATCCCAGCGCTGCACTACTGACGTCACACTCACATATTACTGCAGCTGACAAAGTCTTGCGGCTTGTTCTCTTCATACAAAACTAATGCAATATATTGCGAGCACCTTTAACAACAAAACCCAAATATGCCGGTTTACTACAGGAAGGGTAACACAATCGCTTCAGAACTTTACAGAGATTTCACTTGAAGCCTCGGCTGCTACTCTCTCCTTCTCAGGACCCGCACTCGCAAGCAGAATTCGACCCGCAAATCCTATTCTCGACTTATCAATGGTTTGTTCTAGTGCACTTTAGAACTTGCCAAATCTCCATTGAAAGTTTCTTTCACACAATTTGACTCAAACTCGACTTGTCAACCACGCCCGATTGACCTATTAAACCGCACAAATTACAACATAAACCCAAGTGTCTCCTACACTCGTCAATATGCTCCGGAGTCTTAGACCACGACAGGTCAGTACATCACCAACAACCACGTGGATAATTTTTTAGCACAAAGTGCCATATTCACATGAAGTTCGCCGTCTTCCCTACTCTCATACTGCGGAGTACGCCCACTCCTACTAAAACAACATTACCTGGCCTAAATCCACACAAACTTCATAAATCACCTGCAATATGCATAAGCTGAGCAAGCGCAAATTCTACACCATACATGCTAGAACGCCGAGAACATACCCAACTCACTTAGGCAGGCTCCAAGATTCCGGAAAAGTCATGGGGAATTTAGAAACACATCATACCTCCAATTTGCATTATCTCGAAAAACAATTCAAAACAATAGTCCTCCGTTCTAGGGCCCCAAAGGGCCTAAACCGTCGCTCTGCTACAAGAACTGCTAACGCGTCCCTTTATGACTAATTTACTCACTTTGGGACTCGTTTTAGGCCAATGAATCTTTTGAACCTGATTGAAGACACCTTAGGACGAGATAGCTAATCAGCATGTCAATCAATATGTCAATAACACCATCAAAGTTCACAGTAATACAACAATTCAAATTGATCAAAGACATTTAATAAAACTTGAAAATCACCATGACCTTTCAGTCATGAATAACCACACCAGTTTAGTATGATTTTGTGAAGTTTATTCCCTATTGATTACAATTCTACTAATAAGTTTATTAATCTCAAAACCAAAAAACACATTAGCATAGTCACAATGTGGCAACTCTGATAAGATTTCATCAAATCAAGAATCACGAATATTAGAACATAGCATGGCGTCAATTTAAGTTATTCTTAGCAGAGAACATTAGCGCATTATTCAGCAAAGCAGAGATTCAGTCATTTGTCTATTTGCGTCAGATTAGTGAATCCATGTCCTAACCTCGAATTTGCATTGGCATGTTGTGCCTCATGCAAAATAATTTAGTAACACCAATTTAGAAAACATCTAACTATGGTCTCTGTCAAAAGAAGCAGTTGGTACCTAGAAAGGAAAAGCAAACAGACAATTACAATTTAATTGTCATATAGTTACCCTCCGTATTGGTTTAGCACTCAGGACATCAGTTGATTCGCCATCAGCCAGGAACTCAGCAATCAGGTAAAGTGTAAATGGGCAATATGAGGCAAGAATGGTTTTAAGAACCAAACAGCAAAGTCTCTATGCAGAGTGACAAAGTGTCTGGATCATAGCAAGTCGCATCAGCATCTCCCTAACTCTCTCCTAGTCTCCTATTCTCTCCTGTTCTGATTTACTTCCTGGTGCCAAGGGTTTTTATCCCATTTTTGTTGTACATTCCACTAAAATCTGGTTGGTTGAGGGGTTGCACCCCACTATTTCTATCCAATTGACTTTGAATTAGCTCATCGAATTTGTCACCCCATAACTGTTCTCAGGTATTTTATTGGTACTTATGATTGATGTCTTTAGCGGGTGGAATGTCTGGTATGATTTCATACTCTTGTGGTCCTTTGCACATCTTCAGTCAGTGGCTCCATTGTCTGTACCGGTTCAGGCGACCTTGTACATGCTAGTGGTCTACAGTGTTGCATTCTGCTTAAATGTTTCTACAAGCAAGTCGAATTTCATGAGAACGGATCTACTACAGTTACATTCAGCTCCTAGTTTGGAGAAAAACAAGAGTTCATGTCCTTCAGCAAGTCAGCACACTGCACATTAGAAAAACACATTTAATATGAAAACCAGGCAGCTAGGCCTCAACTCAAGCTAACTAAGGCCTAATGATATATTAGCAAAACCTCAGTGTATAGGCTTTTATCATTAGTGCAAAATTATATTCTATCATAATATTTCAACATTATTAGTCAGTTTCATTAGTCATTGTATATGGTGGCGGCCACTCCCCGTCGTCACATTTCAAGTGCACGTTTTAGCAAAACACTCTAATACATTTTCCATGTGGCATTATTACACATTAGTTCATAATCATTTTACGTTAATATTGATTATATAAGCTACGCTGTCTCAGTCCCATTCTCCTCTTGCTTCTCAGAGCAGTTTTAAGCAAAATATTTTCCAAGTCCAGAGTTTGGGATTTTGGCTATCTGGGCACCTTGAACACCATCACTAAGGGTCCAGAACTAGAGGAGCCCCATTTGAGGGGGTTAGGATCCAAGGTAGTTGGAACCTTTTTATCTCCGACACTCTTATCAGGAGGCCAGCCAGCTAGCCCTTTGAGTCACTATGGTAGTCCTGGGTTCATGCAGTGGAACATGGCTCAAGCGGCAAAGGAGGCCTCTGTCAGTTCAAGGCAGGCTCCGGGCAGCAAAGCAGCTCTTCCAGCTGCAGCAAAGCGGAATTGTGAAGTAAACAGCAGGCCACAACAGCAGAAAGCCCTCTAGAGTCCTTCTGAAGGTCAAGAAAGTAGACTGAAGAGTGGGTCTGAGTGTCCATTTTCATATCTGGTGCCTTCGGTGAAGTAGAAGTTTCTAGAGAATTTCCTTTGAAATGCTTGACATTTCCTGCTTCCCCTGCCCTGGTTCCTTGCTGTCTGCATGAACAATGCAGGGATGATAAGTCCTCTGCCTGAAGGCAGTGCATGGTCTATTCATTTGCAAGTGGGCTAGAGTTCGGCTCTGCCCCATCCTTCCAGTTGATGGTCCATCAGGCACCCCTAATACAACTGCCAACTACACACAGTGATGTGACCCAGGAATTGGCTGCAGGCACAACATGATTAAGGCAAAAAAGAGACAACTTTCTAAAAGTGGAATTTTCAAAATTCTAACTGAAAATCTAATTTAAACATCAAAGAGAATTTTTTATTACAATTTTTCAGACACCAAACATGAAATGTTTACCGGATCCTAATAAAATGGTAGCACCTATTAAATGCAAAAAGTCAATCAAATGCTATCCTAGGGGAAAGGTAGGCCGCACGGTACTGAAAAAATGTTGAAGTGACGTATGAAACTACAATGTGCCATGCCCTGTGGGCTACCAAGCGCCTACCTTAGAGTTAATGTATATGCAATAAAAGGGAAAATTTAAGGCTTGGCAATGGGGTTATATTGCCAAGTTGAAAAAGCAGTTTAGAACTGCAATGGGAGACCTGGGACATATTTTAAGGGGCTACTTAAGTGTAAGTGACTTAAGAAGAACCCAATGTCCACAAGTAGCATGTAATGTACAGGACCTGGGCATATGGTATACCACTCTACAAGAGATTTATAAGTAAAAATAAATATGCCAATCGGTGCAGGCCAATTTTACCATGTTTGAAGGAGAGAGCACAATGACTTTAGCAGTGGTAAAGTGCAGAGTCCAACAGCTAATAAAATTAATTTCAGCAAAAATCGGAAGGTAAAGGCAAAAAGTTTGTGGACGACCACCCTAAGAATGAAAGGTCTAACAGAGAATGAGATTGATGAGGTAGAGAGTAAACGGTACACTGTCGGAGATCAGGGTGACATAATCTCAATACATAGACTAATATTTTCCTCTTAATGGTGGAAAGAAATTAGGCATGCAATTTAGTGTGAACAAATTTGAGTTTAGAGCGTCGGTCCAATACAGGTCACTAATTGTATTATATTCACCACCAGGAATAAGGCAATCATCATCATATTTAAGCAATTGTTTGGAAATAATATTCTAAAAAAAATTATCACCTGAAACATGACCATATAGATTACAAAATGTAAGTGGTTTGTTGTCAATAACAATTTAACAAAAATCCATGTCCCTTTTGAATCACATTCCTGTTGAATAACCAAAACATTTAGGCCCTCATTACAACCCTGGCGGTCGGTGTGAAAGCGGCGGTAATACCGCCAACAGGCCGGCGGTAAAAAAAATTGAATCACAACCATGGCAGAAAACGCCAACATAGACAGCCACTTTAACACTCCGACTGCCACGGCGGTAGAAACAAACACCGCAGCGGTAACCGCCAACAGACAGACGGAAGACAAGGTTCCGCCCACTGTATTACAACACTCCTATAGGCCACCTTTTCAGGGGCAGTACCAACGCCATCAAAAGCACGGTGGAAACAGTACTTGGAACGGAAACCACTCACCTTTCAACACTTTACGAACAATCAGGACGCCATGGAGTCCGAGTTGCAGGTCCTGCCAATGCTGGTCTACCTCCTCTTGTATCAGGAGCAGCAAAGACGCCGGCGACGACCACGGTGAGTACTGCACCTAGCACACAGGGGAGGGGGAGGGAAAAGAGAGTGACACACACACGCAACATCCCCACCCCCACCCACAACACCATACACACAAATACATGCAGCAACATTACATATACACCCCGTCACCCCCTGGAAGAATGCAAGGACAAAAGGAAATGATTGTAATGAGTGTAATCACTAAAATATCAGATAGGCCAAATTCGAATATCAGTATATACAAATATACACCAACTACACAAGTCCAGATATGAATGAAATCATTGTCTGTGGATCAGTGTCCCAAAATGCATGGGCGAAGCCCACACAAGATACCTGACTCGAAATGTAGAGAACACTGCACGGGCATCAGATGGAAAATAAACAGGCACCCCAGGGGGAGGGGGGCACCTCAGCCGGATGAACGTGCGACGCCACTGCTCCATGAGGGAGCTCCATGCCCACTGATTGGTCCTGGGGAGTGCAAAGTCACAGTCACACAAGTCTCTCCAATGGGTGGTTTGCCCACTGCTTTATCCTGGGGAGTGCAAAGACACAGTCTCACAAGTCTCTACAGTGTGTGGTTTGCCCACTGCTTTATCCTGGGGAGTGCAAAGCCACAGTCTCACAAGTCTCTCCAGTGGGTGGTTTGCCCACTGCTTTATCCTGGGGAGTGCAAAGCCACAGTCTCTCAAGTGGATGTGAATCTCCACTGGTTCTTGGGGGGGCTTTGTGCCCAGATTGCTTCATCCTGCCAAGGACTGAGGTAGTGGATGTGAATGTCCACTGGTTCTGGAGGGGGCGTTGTGCCCAGAGTGCTTCATCCTGCCAAGGACTGAGGTACTGGATGTGAATCTCCACTGGTTCTGGAGGGGGATTTGTGCCCAGAGTGCTTCATCCTGCCAAGGACTAAGGTAGTGGATGTGAATCTCCACTGGTTCTGGAGGGGGCTTTGTGCCCAGAGTGCTTCACATACAGTGTGGCAGGTCCCATTCCTTCACCTGGGTGTGTGTGCAGATTGCTTGGGAACAGGTAGCATGATACTCCATGGAGGCAGAGACACACTCCACCCTGCTGCGACTTCGCCTGCCACCTGCAGGTACAAACAGTGCTGGGTCTCGTACCTCGTGTACACTGTGCAGGGTCCAGGATGTCTCCTGCAGCATTGGACGGCTGGCCACAGGGGATGATTGCCATGTCAGCTGTGGTGGCACTGTCTGAGCACGTCGCGGGGCTGGTGGTGGTGGTTACAGTGGTGTCTGTGGCAGAGGTGCTGGTGATGGGCATGTGTCTGCAGCTGTGGAGGGACACAGCAAGACATCTCCTGCATCCTCGGACGGCTGCCCACTGGGGATGATGCTGGGGACTGTTGCTGAGGCAGCAGACGTGCAGGTGGCGGTGCAGATGGCGGTGCAGGTGGCGGTGTCCAACGCCATACAGGTTGATGTTCTGGTTGACAGAAGGGGTGACTCTGGTCCCTCAGCCAGAGCCTACGTGCCCTGTCTTCACCTGCTCTTCGCCTTGTGTCCCTTCCCCACTTTTGATGTCACTGCTGGTCCCTTACCACTGTCCCCTTTTGGCTTGGAGGAGCACTTGCTTGGTGGTAGGTGCGGCTTCTCCCTCCGGCATGTGGGCACCTTCTTCACCGTGGCAGGTGGCGGAATGGCTGCTCCTTGGCCTCGCTAGGTGGCACACTGGCAGCCCTGATGGGTGCCACCCGCGATGTGACCGGACTTGCTGAGACCACTGTGCTGGATGATTTGGTGGCTGAGGTGCTGGGCTGGGACCTGGACAGCCTGGCCCGAGGGGAAGGACAGGGGGGAGGTGTAGGGAAGAGGTCAATGTTAGCCAGGAAGAGTTTCTTAGACACACATGAACGGGAAGATGGAGGGGGTTTGGGAGTGGAGGAAGAGGTAGTGGTTGTAGGAGGTGTACATCTGTTGAATTTGGGTGAAGGTGCATGGGCCGGAGGCTGTTGTGAGGTGGATGGCTATTGGGTGGGTGTGTGCCTGCGTTTGTGTACTCTGGGAGGAGGCCTCACAGACACACTGGGAGAGGACACAGGGGATGTGTGCATGGTAGTGGGGGTGGTGATTGGACGTGAGTGGTGTGTGGTGCTGGGCGTGCTGGTGATGGAGGTAGTGGATGAAGATGTAGTTCATGCAGGTGTGAGTGGAGACGAGACAGGGAGGGAGGAGGAGGACGTGGAAGAGGGGGACACAGTTGAGGCAGTGGATGTTGGTGTGTCTGCATGGGGATGGTGCTTGTGTGAGAGCCTGTGGGATGTGTGGTGCTTATGTTTGCCATGTCCACCCTTGTGTGTTGATGAGTGTCCATGCTGGTCTGATGGTGTGCTTGGGATAGGCTATAGGGGATTGGGTCTGGGTAGAGGAAGTTGGAGGGTGTAGGCTGGACACAGGGACAATGGCTGCCATCAGTGCTGAGGCCAGAGCTTGAAATGCTCTCTTTTGGGCCTCCACGCCAGAATGAATGCCCTCCAGGTATACATTTGTTTGCTGCAAATGCCTCTCAACACCCTGGATGACATTCAAAATGGTTGATTGCCCAACAGTGAGGGATCTCAGGGGGTCAATAGCCTCCTCACTGAGGGCAGCAGGGCTGACTGGGGCAGGGCCTGAGGTGCTTGGAGCAAAGGAGATGCCCACCCTCCTGGGTGAGCAGGCACGGGGACTCGATGAGGGGCTGCTGGGAGGGCGGTGTTGGTAGGGTGGGTGGCGGCTGTACCTGTTGATGCGGTGGGCACAGAGGTGCCCGCCACCGCAAGGGAGCTCCCATCAGAGGAGGAGTCGCTGTCACTGGTGTCTCCTCCTGTCCCCGTCGTGGAGCTCCCCTCGCCCTCCGTCCCACTGGTGCTTTCGGACTCCGTTACTTCACCCTCCAGGGCCATGTGGGATGCAGCTCCCTCCTGCTCCGGTGCCACTGCTCCTCCGCTAGATGATGCTAATGCACACAAGGACAGGGTGACAAAACAAAAGGTGGGGAAAGACAGAGGAGACACATGGTCAATGCCTGCAACACCACTACCGTTGGCAGACACAGCGCACAGGGAGCAGCCCTATGAACTAAGCCATGCACTAACAGGGCAGGGGAAAAGCACATGCCCATGGGGGACTCTGTCTAGACCCATTTCATGCACAGCTGGAACCCATAGGAGCCTGACTAGGTGTAGAGGGCAAATACCACCTTTGGGGTTGGACTGGGAATGAGGCCGCAAATCAATGGATCTACCTTTGCGCGCCTGCCCTGGCCTAGGGGAACCCACAGCCCACCTCCCCCACCAAGACACCTCGTCAAGCGCGCAGAGTCAGGTGAATAAGAGAGTACTCACCCCCTCATGGCTGCTGTGATGCCCTCAAGAGCCCATCCAACTCAGGATATGCCACTGCCAGGATCCAGTACATCAGGGGGGTCATGGTGCGACGAGCACCCCTTCCATGTTGAGAGGCCATCCCCAGCTGGGCTTCCGCTGTCTTCTTGGTCCAGCGGTGCAGGTCCTCCCATCTTTTCCGGCAGTGGGTGCTCCGTCTATGGTAGACACCCAGGGTCCGCATTCCTTGGCGATGGCACTGACCTAGAGAAAAAGTGAAGTAAGAATGGATGTTACTCCCCCGTAAATTTCTTCTCACACATTGGGCACAAACCTCCCGCCCTGGCCCAGAAATACATACACTCACCATTCTCACATGCTGGCCTGTCACCCACCCCTGTCTCTTCCATCCACGACACTCCATACAATCATGTGCCATCCACCATGCACACAGTTTACTCACCTGTTTGTCTGGAGGACCGTACAGTTGTGGGTACTATGATAGGAACCCATCCACCAGTTTCTCCAACTCCGCACATAGATAAAATGCAACGATTGTGCTAAACAGCCTTGTGAAACCTATGTGGTGTATGACCCTCTGCTCACCGTTCTCCTCCATAGGGCACGTCCGCTGGGGCAGGTGATGAGATGGCGGCATCCTTCTGTGTACAGACCCCTGGTGGACCTGTTGACAATGGAAGACAGTCCCATCATTATCACTTACAGACTTGATTGTGCAACAATCCAGGAACTGTATGCCCAGTTGGAGCCAGACCTGATGTCAGCTATCCGCATCCCACAGGATTCCCCCCTCTAGTGCAGGTCCTGTCAGTGCTCTATTTCTTGGCAAATGGGTCTTTTCAAACAACAGTAGCCATGGCATCAGGGATGTCACAGCCAATGTTCTCTAACGTGTTGTCCAGAGTGTTATCTGCCCTGCTGAAACACATGTGCAGCTACATCGTTTTACCTCAGGTGGAGGATCTGCCCACAGTGAAAGGTGACTTTTATGCCCCGGGACATATCCCCAACATAATTGGTGCCATTGATGGGACATATGAGGCATTTGTCCCCCCCCCCCACAGGAATGAACAGGTGTACAGAAACCGGAAAAGCTACCATTCAATGAATGCGCAGATGGTGTGTTTGGCAGACCAGTACATCTCCCATGTGAATGCCAAGTATCCTGGCTCAGTGCATGACGCTTACATTTTGAGGAATGGCAGCATCCCTTATGTGATGGGGCAACTCCAGAGGCACAGTGTGCGGCTAATAGGTGAGCCTAAAGTCCCCACACAGTTTCATTTGTTGTCTGGGTATGGGAAGTTCCCTAATGTTTGTAGGATGTCTAACAGTTGTCCCTCGATATTTGCAGGTGACTCTGGTTACCCCAACCTGTCATGACTACTGATCCCAGTGAGGAATCCAAGGACAAGGGCAAAGGAACGCTACAATGAGGCACATGGGCGAACTAGGAGGATAATAGAGCGCACCTTGGCCTCCTGAAGGCCAGATTCCGGTGCCTCCATCTGACAGGTGGATCCCTATACTACTCACCAAAGGTGGTGTGCCAGATCATCGTGGCATGCTGTATGTTGCACAACCTGGCTTTGCGATGCCAGGTGCCTTTTCTGCAGGAGGATGGGCCTGATGGTGGTCTTGTGGCAGCTGTGGAGTCTGTGGACTGTGAAGAAGAGGAGGCAGAAGAAGAAGATGTAGACAACCGTAAAAACATCATCATGCAATGCTTCCAGTGAGACACAGGTAAGAGAACGGAACTGCTTCCCACATCTCATACTATTGTAGGACCTAGCATAAATCTGCCTTTTTACCTCTGTGTATGGACGCTGACTAGTCACCTTGGCTTTCCATTTCACAGTTCTGGGAACCACTTTGTGCCCTCTGCTATGTTTACTGCTGGCCAACAACTGTGTAACATTGGTATGTGAACAAGTACGTTGACATTGATATATTTCATAGAGGTTGCAATTAAACATTTGTGAAAGCACAGACTGACTCCAGATTGTTTTGTGATTCAAGGGTGTTTATTTCTGTGCTAAGAAGTGGAGGGGTGTGTGAAATGGGCTGGGGTGATCGTGGAGGAATGTCCATGGTAGAGTCCAGTCTCCTGGTCTCACAGGTGCATTGTCCAATGGGGCATAGGAAGGGGAGAAATGGCAGTTTAAGGTGGACAGGGTGACAAAGTGGGACAGAAGGGTGACATTCAAAAGTGTCTTATTTGCTGGCGGGGTCTTGGCAATGTTCTTTGTCTTGTCCCTGGATCTCAGGGACCGTTTGCAGGGGGTGGGGTGCTGGTGGCTTGTTGTTCCTGTGGTGGTGCCTCCTGTGCACTAGCGCCGGCAGAGGTGGAGGGCTGTTCATCGTCCAGGCTAGTGTCAGGGGCCCGTTGTGTGCCACTGTGTCCCTCATGGTGTTGACAAGGTCTGCCAGCACCCCTGCAATGGTGACCAGGGTGTTGTTAATGGACTTCAAGTCCTCCCTGATCCCAAGGTAGTGTTCCTCCTGCAGCTTCTGAGTCTCCTGAAACTTGGCCAGTACCGTACCCATGGTCTGCTGGGAATGGTGGTATGCTCCCATGATGTTGGAGAGTGCATCATGGAGTGTCGGTTCCATGGGCCTGTCCTTCCCCTCTCGCACAGCAGTCCTCCCAGCTTCCCTGATATCCTGTGCCTCTGTCCCCTGAACTGTGATTTTCTTGGGTTGGTGGGTTTGCCTAGGTACCCTGTAGTGGTGGACACACTGCTGATTGACGTGTCCTGGGGACAGAGGGATGGGCCCACTGGGTGGGTGTTGTGCTGGTGTTTCCTGAGGGTGGAGGTTCTGTGGTGGCTTGTGAAAGTGACATGGGAACCGACTGTCCAGAGTTCTCTGTTGGGCCGGGCTGGTCATCCTGATCCAGGCGTGCAGAGCTGCTGTCATCACTGTGGAGGGACTGGACATGTCTGGCACCTCCTGTCCGGTGACGTTGGATACGGGTCCTGTTGGGGTGTAAATGCATAGTTTTAGTATCTGTGTGTGCCATCTTGTGCATTGGGTGAGGTACCCTCTACTCCTGTGCTTGCATAATTGTGTTTGCCCTTTTGTGATAGTTGGTTTGGGGTCTGTGTGGGTATCTGTACTGGACACGCTTTGGTGCTGGTGGTCCATGCATAGGTGTTGCATGCAGGGCCTTGGTATTGGAATGTGTGGGTTGTGATAGTGGGACATATGTGAGGTGTTGGAGTGATGGGGTGAGGGTGGGGGTATGTGATGGCATGCAGGTGGGGTGGGGTGATTTGGATAATAAGATATGACTTACCAGTCCTCCTGCTACTCCTGCGATGCCCTCAGCATGCAATATTGCCAAGACTTGCTCCTCCCATGTTGTTAGTTGTAGGGGGGGAGGTGGGCGTCCACCCCCAGTCCTCTGTACATCAATCTGGTGCCTGGATACCACTGAGCGCACCTTCCCTTCGTAGGTCGTTCCACCTCTTCCTGATGTCATCCCGTGTTCTTGGATGCTGTCCCACTGCGTTGACCCTGTCGACGATTCTCCGCCATAGCTCCATCTTCCTAGCAATGGAGGTGTGCTACACCTGTGATCCAAATAGCTGTGGCTCTACCCGGATGATTTCCTCCACCATGACCCTGAGTTCCTCCTCTGAAAACCTGGGGTGTCTTTGAGGTGCCATGATGGTGTGTGGGTGATGTGTGAGGTGCTGTTTATTGTGCTGTGCGATGTGTTGTGTTGGTGTGTGTTGTTTAAGGTGTGTGGATGTTGTATGAGTGATGGTGTTGTTTGCCTGTGGATGCTGGTGTTGTGTTTGCTATTCTCTCTCTCACAGCTTTTACAAAACATTTTGTTGTAAGGGTTTGTGGGTAATGTGGGTGTGTGTTTTATAGTGGTGTGAGTGTGTGGTGTGTGTATGTGTATCAGGTGTGTGTATTTCGAATTGTCCAATGTGGTTGTGTTTTGTAAATGTGTGTGTATTTTGAGCGCGGCTGTGTGTGGCTGTAAGACTGCTGCGTTGATTTGTGGGTTGTGATAGTGTGGTTTTGGTATCGCCAGTTTATCACTACCCTTTGGTGTGGCGGACTTGTGTGGGTGTCTGTATTGTGGCGGATTTCGAGATGTGGGTTATAATACCTGTTACGGAATTCCACTGCCGTAATGGTATGATGGCGGTCTTCAGCACAGTGGAAAGCGGGAGTTACCGCCAGGGTTGTAATGAGGGCTTAAATTTCTTAGCACAAATAATTATTGTTCATTTCCTTTGCCCCGTTGAAGAGGAAAAAAACACATTTACAACACAACATTTGTTTTAATTTTGAAAGCCTCTAGCTCACAATGGTGTCTTTTTTAATAATGCAATATCTGCTTTAAATTTAGCTAGATCAGATGGTTCTCTGTGTTGTTTAATAGGATTAGCTATTCCCTTAACATTCTAGGAAGCAACTCTAAATGCCAAACTGTGTCAGGAACATGGACAGCCTGTGTGTCTACTAAGTATAAATATGAAAGTAGAATGGAATATAATAATAAACAATAAAAGAGAAAAGTTACAATGGAGCAGAGGGAAAGGGAAATCAAACTGGTATAGGAAAGAGATAAAAGGAGGGGAGTGAAATAGAACATGAAAAATAGAATAGGAAAAAAAGCAAACAGTACTTATCACAAATATGACACACATACCTAGGGATATGAAAAAACAAAGAGGAAGTGGGAACACCAGAAGATGACGACAACAACACTGTCACTCCTAAAACAAGTGGGACATCTGGGAGTTGCACTATTAATCTATACGAGCTGGGACCACATAATACAAAACAGAGAAACATGGAACCTATATGAAAAAAAAAGTATAAAAATAAAGTTAAACAGTATGTTCAATTTATCTTAGTGTACAACATGTAATTAAAGGTAAAGCAGAAACAGTTAGATGATTCAACAATTTGACATCTCTGTAATTTTCTGTCTCATCTTCTCTGCCTTATTGAAGAAATCTCTTGAAGGAAGGGGGGTCATCATAGGTAGGGGTTCTGCCCTCATAAGGCACTAAACAGTGGTTAATGAGTCCAATCCTGGCATAAATGGCTTTCACAGTTGGTTGCATATAAAAAACTGTCATCCACGATCCACTGTGACCTTTGCCAGGTCTTCAGTGAAGTAAAGTTTTTTACCAGTCCGTGTTAATTGTTTTTTACATTTATCTTCATTCCTTATCTTCAGAATATCAGTACCTTCCAAAAAGAATTGAATGGCCCCTCTAGGGTTCACAGATACCTTTGTACCAAGTCAGTGTGCCTTTCGAATGCTTAAAAGGGTATAAGAAGGCATGGTGAGCAGATTTGGAATAAAAGATTTAAAGTAAGCAAAGGGTTTACAGCCTACAACATTCTCACACAAATGCAGAGGTTGTTTCTTCAGTTTCAATTGTCAAGGTCTGCTGTGTGTTTCTTAATTGCATAGACCTTTGATTCCAAATGTTAAATGCATGAAGCAGTGTCACAGAGGTTTTCGACCTTTTGTTCTACTGCTTAAACTCATGTTGCTAAAAAAAGAGCATTTATCTTCCAGACATTGTAGTGTTTTATTAGTTTCTTCCATGAAAGGTTTTAATGCACAAAACTCATCAATTATTAGTTCAATTGATGTAGGATTGACTTAACCAAAGATAAGGAATCTTTCTCAGGTTGTTTGCCACATCACAGTAGTGGTTTACTAACTGTAGGAACATTTAAAATTACCACAGCTGCACCATCTAATTTGTGGGTCATATTTTCTTTCTCATTGTTTAAAACAGTATCAGAATATAAGAATGGAGAAACAACTTCTTTTCCACTCAATTTTTCTTGTTTTTCCCACAAACAGTAAATAATAATTATTAGAGAAGATAATGGGTTTAAATAAGTTCAAGAACAATGCTCTTGTACATTTTGATAATATATGTGTGGCAGTGAAACTGATGAGAGAGATGAGGCCCCAGGCACATCATTCATCTAGACTAAAAGAAAATTAATTGACATGCAGTAGATTCATTTGAATGATTCCTAATAAAGTGTGGCATAATAGGAGAGACGCACTTATCATCTCACAAAATAGCAGTCGACACTCCCTGCATTGAAGATGATGTCCCTAAGGATGGCCACATGTATCATTTGAGAGTGGCACCAAAATAATCACCCCTGGCAACTCACCATGGGCCAGATGTATCATCATGGCCCTTTGCGATTCGGAGATAGTGATTTTTAAGAAATCGCTATTTCCGACTCACAAAGTGCCATGTATCACATTTGCGATTCGGTAATAGCGATTTCTTAAAAATCGCAAATGCTACTACCGAATCGCAAATTGCAATACCGGCCCCATTCGCAGCTATGGGCCTGTTGGGCCATATCAGCAAATTTTTTGCATTTCCAAAATTGTGATTTCTGAAACAGATATCGCAATTTTGGAAATGCAAAACCCCAGGGTGCTGGGGGGCTAGGGCCCCCTCTGCTGCACCCCAAAAGATTTTGGGGGGACATGTAAGGTGCACACATGCCAAAAGGGCATGTGTGCTTTCATGTACAATTTAAAAATGCATTTTAAATGCTTTTTAAAATTTTGCACATGGTTACCACCAAGTTCAACTTGGTGGTAGTTAGCGATTCCTAAATGCCAAAATCGCATATAGGAATTGCTTCCTACATGTGCTAAGAAATCGCAAATAAGGAATCCTTATTTGCGATTTCTAATTTAGAGAGTCGCAATTTGCAACTCTCTAAACAGGGTCGCAATTTTAAGGAATCACTATTTTAGCGATTCCTTAAAATTGCTTTCAGAATGTATTTCATACATTCTGAACTGGCATTCGCAAACGGGCATTTGCACCGTTTGCGATTGCAAAATGCTTTCATACATCTGGCCCCATGTCCTCAGGAGCGGCTGCTTCACTCAGTGGACTAGTTTTGAGTGTCTGTAGGGCTCCTGAAAAGACAGATTCCACCCTGTTTGCTCTGTAGCTCCGCATGGAGCAACCATTTTGATAGCTCTGGTTTACACAAAGCTGGTTTGTTTTGAACATTCTTCCCAAATAGTAATTGCATACATAATGTATCCTGTTTTGATCATGTTTTTCATAGCTATGTGAACCCAGTAAGGTCAATTGCTGTGCACTGAATATCTTTGACTGGATCTAGAGCAACCATAAATTGCCTCTTGTTATTTATTGCTCCTTATGCAGTATAGAGTATGAGCTAGTTGTTGCCCTACTTATAGACTTAGCCATAGATTGAAGAAATAATAAAGAAAGCCATTTTCTTTATGTAAGGAGATAAACATTCATTGTCAAATTCACATCTAGTAAACAATTACTAGGGCAAGAAGAAGGCCATCGGGACTTTCCCTGCCTTTTCCACATGCTAGCCAATCAGAATACATGAGGAACTTCTCACATCTTTGCAAGCCATTGAGTTCAGAATGGGAAATTATGATTCCTAGTCAGCAAATCAAGTTGCAGATGGAAAATCTGTCATGGCCAGTCCGAATTGTAAGGGTATTGCCACAACCAGAATACTAAGAAGAAAGAAAGCCAAGCCACTAACAACCACAAACTACTCCACCAATCCAGAACTAATGTGGAAGCAGGCTTCAAGACCAGCACCTCCTTTTCTCCTCACACCCTTTCTTTTCTTATACCCTTTTGCCATGCTTGTTTTAGAGGTATATTAGGTCAATAATTTACAACATTTTCTTCTCACACCTTAGATAAATTGCTATAGCTTAGTCCAGGGACCTCCTATTTAATCCACATACTTTTGCTTTCAAATCCACGGCATGTCCTGATTACTGATAAAACTGTAATTTTAGCACTCACATCCCTTAAGGCCTCATCCCCAAAGACAAACTATGAGCAAAAATAACACCACATTTAATGCTTATCAGTGCTTATTCTGCAGTCTGATATTTATCAAATAGACTATTCGCCTTCACAAATCACATGCACTCACTAAACATGGCTCACCTCCTCTACACACATCCTTCGCATGCTCACCCCGAAAACTAGGGTATTGTTTAGCTTAGTGGAAAGCAAAAAGGCTGATGAGGGCTCATAGCTTTCCACAAAAAACACAAACAGACACTCTCAAATAACTCTTTTCTCACCTCAGTGGAGTCTTTTACCTATGATGTCTCCATTTATGCCACCAAAACAATCACCTCCAACTTGATTTGCAAATGCAAGGATATTGTTACACAAGCACAAACAAATCTCCTGTCCCATAACAAATGCTTCCATCACATCAATACAGTACTGTTCAGGTATCTCACACTTAAAAAGCATCACACCACTAAAAACGTGTCATTAACAATCACCAATCTCTTACACACCCTTAACACTAAGCAACATGTCACCAAACAAATACAGACTTTGCCTGCTCCATCAACTCCATAATCACTACTATTGCATCTCTCATCTATCCCCATACCAGTAGAGTGAACAGATTATTTCACAATGCCATTCACCTTTTAACTGTCACTACATATCAACCAGGGCCAGCCAAAACCATCTAATGAACAATTTGCTCCTTTTAGACCTTCTCATTCAGCTTACAAAAGTAAAAATACGTATTACTTACTTTCTTCATCATCATTCATCCAGACAAACCCTTTCACTCCACATCACTATGGACACTGACTGCATTCCTGAGGAGTCTACCTACACATCAATGTCTTCAGGTGTGTTAGTCTAATTAATCAAGATGGAGAAAGCAAGCCTGCGACATACCACATGTATTAGATTATGATACAAAATGCAGGACTGAAAACTGTGTCCATAATCACCTGGAGTATGGTGGTCACACCTCATTCAACTGACAGCCAAATTACAAGTACTGTTAGTTTCTCTCAAAATTACTTTTAGAGACAAGGGTGATATCACTGATGCAACTTATATAAAAATGATAAAGTGAAACCATCTATTCCCTGGTACACTGTGAGCTTTACAACAGCAAATGTGTCACCATTGAACCTGAGAAAAAATGATACAAAATCAGTTCAGGAATAATGTAACAGAATCAAAAAGCTCAGTGCACAGATATCTGAAAAAAGGCCTACCACTCTTGAGTTTATCAAAAAAGCACCCAGCAAAAATGAATCTTTCTTTAGTGTTGTCTTACACTACATAATTTCTTATCACAGTCCCAGTCAAACATTTTCCACTGCTACAACATTGTCAACAGGTACACACAGAAAATAATTAAATAACCTATTAACAACACCAACTGACTGCGCTTTATTAGTCATCTCACTCATACTACACCTAACTGGTTCCACATTGACATGCTCTAATCTGAAGTCCTAAGAGCTTCCCCCCGCTCTGAAATTAAACTCCAATAAACATTACATCTACTTTTCGCCTATCCTGAAATCTGCTCAACGTGAAAAAGACTTCACTCATACCTGGCACGTTTGTGGATTTAAAAATAGGATGAATGATTATGCCCCCGATGACTATGCAAATTGTTAACATGAGTGCACAAGTAAGAAAAAAAAAATCTGCACCAGCAGAATTTGGATTTGTGATAATAGGTAACCATTTTCATGATGTTTGGACAACATATAGAATAAAAACATTATGATGTTCAAATTACCTGGGTCAGAAATAGTGAAGGCAAGACATTTGTTTCCAAATGTTGCTCTTAATATCATAAAACAATGTATGGGCCAGATGTACAAAGCATATTTCTGGTCGAAAACGGTCTATTTTGAAGAATCAGGCTGATTGCGATCTGCAAAATGCTTTTTCTGATGAATAAAATGCAAAATGAGATTTGGAAGCTTTGTTACTGAATCTCAATTTGCATTTGTTTTTTTGCTATTTGGAAGCAGGGTGTTGAAGGCATTCCCTCCAAATACATTGTCAGTATCGTAAAAATGACTGTCTTACGACCAAATTCTGATCGCAAAGCAGTAATATTTTACCACCATTTTAAAAGTGGTAGTAACCCATTCATAAATTTGAAAATGTTGTATATTTTCCTACTCTTGAGAATGAAACATAAATATTTTATTTTTTTACTTTTTGAAAGCATCTTGTTTTCCTTGAAGGAAAACTGGCTGCATTTATTTTTTAAAAAGCATTACTTTATTTACAAGCAATCACAGACATGGTGGTGTGTTGTCCCCAGTAGGCCATCCTGTGATGGCACCGAATACTAATCAGTCGCAAATTGCGACTCACCTCACTAATATGCATGAGGTAGGTCTATTCACAATCCAGTAGGAATTGAATAGAACTAAAAAGAGTTTCATACATTAGAATTGCAATTCACAGGAAATCGTAACTAGGACATTTTTTTTCCTTATCTTCATGCATCTGGCCCTACATTTTTTACATTACTGTTGTATGTAATATTTGTTTTGGTTATTTTATTATTTTTTATAGTATTCAATAATCTTTGTACGTTACTTTTTTGTTTTGATGTTGCATTTCTAATTTAAATATTGTAATATGTAAATATTATAATTAATTTTTTAATTATCAATTAGATTTTTGTTTTATTTTTATGTTTTATAATGTTATAAGAGGGGGACGGTGGTTCCATAGGGGAAAAGGGTGGGGTAATTTTTTTCAAAATATATTTGTATTAATTTTGTGAAACTATTGCTGTATGTTCAATAACATAATATTTAATTAATTTATTTGTAATTAAATATGTAATATTTTACGAGAAAATATTTTTTCAAATATTTTGAAATAATTATTAGTTTTTATTTTTATATTGCTGTTTACCTTGGAAATATATTGATATATTTAATTTGATATATTAAGTAGAGAAAACTACACATTTTTATATAACAATACAATATAGATTTTTCTTTATTTATTAATATTTAATTTTTAATACGTGTGGAGGGAAATGATTATGTAATATTTACTTTTAATAAATAATTGTATTTGTGTTATTACCTAATTTAATACTAATGTATGTGCACATTTATTTGTATATTTTTATATTATATTTGCTTTTTAAAAAAGATTTTGGCCCTCATTACGACCCTGGCGGTGAGTGATAAAGTGGCAGTAATACCGCCAAATTATGACTATGGCGGTGATAACTCCGATAGACAGCCAATGTACCACACCAACCACCAGAGCGGAAACAGCACTCACCAAGACGGTAGCCGCTGACAGCCAGGTGGGAGATAATGTACTGCCCACCATATTTTCTGGGGTGGTACCAACGCCATCAAAAGCCTAGCGGAAACACATCACTGAAGAGAACTGACTCACCATCGGAGACACAGGGAAGAAGAATGCCACCATGGAACCCTAACTGCAAGTTTTCCCGATGATCTTCTACATTATGCTCCAGCTGGAACACCAACGCCGACAAAGATGATGACGGTGAGTACAGACGCCTACCACACGAGGGAGGGAGGAAAACGAGAATGACACACACGCACACACACACACACACACACACAAAACACACACCTGACACACACACACCATACACACAACCAGCTGCACACGAAAAACAATTTCCACCCGGCACACAGCAGAATAATGCAAGGACAATGAAAGTGAATGTATTCATATCAACAGGTAATAAATTATCGAATAGTCAATGAAACAGATACACAAAGGGTCACTGCCCATTCCAATGTTCAAAGGGCCCACATGGCCAGAGGGCACAGTCTAAGGCCCAACTCGAATCCTGACTTCATCTGGATAGAACTCTACAGGGGCATCAATTTGCAAGTGGTCAGGCACCTCAGGGGGAGGTGGGGGCACCTAAGCCGGATTCAGGAACAAGCCCACTGGGTCTGGAGGGGGCTCCATGCCTATTGCTCTTTCCAGGAGAGCACAAGGCCACAGTCTCTCAGGTGGGTGGCTTGCCCTCTAGTTCTGGAGGGGGCTCCATGCCCATTGCTCTGTCCTGGGGAGTGCAAGGCCACAGTCTCTCAGGTGGGTGACTTTCCCCCTGGTTCTGGAGGAGGCTCCATGCCCATTGCTCTGGCCTGGGGAGTGCAAGTTGGTAATGGCTGCAGTGTGGTGGTGAATGGAGGTGCCTCCTGGGCAGCCTCTGCAGTTGGTGATGGCTGCAGTGTGGTGGCGGATGTAGTTGTCTCCTGGGCAGCCTCTGCAGTTGGTGATGGCTGCAGTGTGGTGGCGGATGTAGTTGCCTCCTGGGCAGCCTTTGCAGTTGGTGATGGCTGCAGTGTGGTGGCAGATGGAGGTGCCTCCTGGCAGCCCCTGCAGGTAGTGATGGCTGCACTTCCTCAGCTGATGGTGGGGGGCCCGTGACCGCTGGTGGTGGTCGTGGAGGTGTCACCCTGACAGCCTCCACTGGAGTAGAGGGCTATGTGCCCTCCATGACATGGGGCGTGGATTCCTTACCCTTTCTGGCAGGGGTTGATGGCCTCTTCCCCTTCTTGGATGGATGTGCAGGCTCCTTCCCCTTCTTGCCTGGAGGTGCAGGCTCCTTCCCCTTCTTATGTGGAGGTGCAGGCTCCTTCCCCTTCTTGCCTGGATGTGCAGGCTCCATCCCCTTCTTGCCTGGAGGTGCAGGCTCCTTCCCCTTCCTGCCTGGAGGTGTGTTATCCTTACCACCACAAGTAGGTGGTCCCACCACTGTCCCCGTGGACTGTTTGACTGAGGTGCTGGGATGGGTCTTTGGTACCCTGCTCATACGGGCAGGACGGGGGAAGGTGGAGGGAAGAGGTCAAGTTGGGCAAGAAAAAGCTTTTGAGGGAGTGGGGTGGGAGGAGGGAGGAGTGATGGTAGTGGAGGTAGAGGGAGTGGTTGTAGGAGGTGTATGTCTCCTGCATTTGCATGGAGGTGCATGTGCTGTATGGGCTGTATGCTGGTGCATGGGCTGTATGCTGATATGGGGTGGATGGCTATTGGGTGTGTGAGTGCTTGTGTGTGTGTCCTTTAGGGGGGCAGACAGGGTGGGTGGGGACATGTGCATGGATGTTGTGGAGGTGTCTTTTAGTGAAGTGTCTGTGCTGCTTTTGGTGGTGATGTTGGTGGTGCATTTTGATGTAATGCATGCAGGTGTGAGTTTGGATGTGACTGGGAGATAGGTGGAAGAGAAGTAGGAGTGGGAGACAGTGGGGGCAGTGGATGTTGCCGTATCTGCAACTGTATGGTGTTTGCGTGAGTGCTTGTGGGATGAAGTGTGGTGCTTTTGTTTGCCTGTGCCACTCTTGGGTGTTGTCTTGTGTGCATGCTCATCTGTATGTGTGCCTGGGATGGGTTGGGGTTGAGGAGACTGGGACTGGGTAGTGGTAGTTGGAGGGGGGATGGTAGAAACAGGGACAATGACTGCCATCAGAGAGGAGGCCAGAGCCTGAATCGATCTCTGCTGGGTCGCCAATCCACTGTGAATGCCCTCCAGGAATGCATTGCTGCATCTGGGATGCAAGCCCCTGGATGGCATTCACAGTGGTTGATTGCCTTACAGTGATGGATCTCAGGAGGTCAATAGCCTCCTCACTCAGGGCAGCAGGGCTCACTGGGGCACGGCCTCAGGTGCCTGGGGCAAAGGAGATGCCCACCCTGCTAGGTGAGCGGGCACGGGCAACTCGCTGAGGGGCTACTGGGAGGGCGGTGCTGGTACGGGGGTTGGTGGCTGTACCTGCAGCTGGGGTGGTCACAGAGGTGTCCACCACCACCACCAGGAGCTTCCATCTGAGGAGGTATCAGAGTCTGTGTCGTCACCTCCTATCTCCTCCATAGTGTTCCCCTCGCCCTCCGTCTCACTGGTTCCTGGTCTGTGGACTCTGCCTCCTGGGTCCTGTGGGCTGCAGCTCCCTCTGTCATCGGTGCCCCTACTCCTCCGCCGGATGATGCTAATGCACGCAAGGACAGGATGACAGAACAAAAAAGGGGGAGAGAGACAAAGGAAACACTGCGTCAATGACTGCACCAACACCACAGTTGGCATACACTGCACCGTCACATACAAGGAACAGGCTTAAGCCCTATGCATTGCACTACCAGTGATATGGCTAGATATGGCTAGATGCTAAGGCAAGATAATGGCCACACACCGCCAACTGCAGCACTCCTGAGAGCCACAATGCCCTGCCTGAAATGGACTGCTAACAAGCTAGGTTACCTGTATTTGTCATACGCCCATTACCCTAGAGATGACCCATGCTGCAATGTCTGACCTGGCCTTAGGGGCACCCACTAACACACATCCACCACCCGGATCCCATCCCACTTGGCAAAATATGTAATAATGCCTACTGTACTCACTCCTTTGTGGCTGCTGTTATTCCCTCAAGCGCCCAACCAGCTCAGGGTTGGCCACCACCAGTATGCAGGCCATCAGGGGGGTCAGGTTCCAATGGGCACCCCTTCCTCATTGGGAGGCCATTCCCCAGCTGGGCCTCCGCGGACTTCCGTGCCCAGCTTCTCAGGTCCTCCCACCATTTATGACAGTGGGTGCTTCGCCTGACATGGACCCCCAGGGCCCGCACGTCCTTGGCGATGGCACACCATATTCCTTTCTTTTGATGGGCGCTGACCTGCAGAGGCAATAAAGACAGAAGCACACCATTAAACAGTCAAGCCTGTCACACAAATGGCCCACCATACCAATTTCCATCACCATTGGCAGACCTAGCGCATACAATGTACACCACCCCAACACATCCTTCCTACATGCCTCTTGCCCAAAGTTTACTCACCTGTTGGTCTGGAGGCCCGTACAGCAGTCCGTACTGGGGTAGGACCCCATCCACCAGTCGCTCCAACTCCTCTGAATTAAAGGCAGGAGCCCTTTCCCCGGTCACACGGGCCATGGTGGGTCCCAGATACAGGTGACACCAGCACAGACAGTGTAGGTGTTCTCCTGTTGAAGGTCGGGAAACAAGTGAGGAATCAGATAGAAAATGGCAGTCACATATGCAGTGGCATACACCGTCACCGGTGGCATAGATCCCCATTGGCTACTGTACTCCATAGAGCCCCAGATTATCCAATGAGGAATTGCACACCGGTGCAAGACCGCCTTCCGCCATGACGCCCAACGACGGCGGAATTACCACACTTCCACCTGTCCCTACACACAGGATCAGCAGTCACCATTTCAGGGGGAGGGGAAACAGTCATATAGACCTTAACTGCATCACAGATTAGATTGGCACGTACCTCGCCATTAACACTGTCCCATTACATATGTGCACCATGTAGACTGCAGTTGTGGTTCCATTGTTCAAATTGTGACAGCCTACTCACTCTTGTGTCCCTTAGATACCAACCGCTGCAGATGAATAGAAGGTGGAGACATACCCCCGTGTACAGACCCCTGGTGGACCTAGCTACACTGGAGGACAGGCACATTATCCTCACCTATTGACTGGACAGGGCCACAATCACAGAGCTGTGTGCCCACTTGGAGCCAGACCTGACCTCATCAATCCGTCATCCAACTGGGATCCCTTCTCTTGTGCAAGTGCTATGAGTGCTCCATCTCTTGGCAACTGGTTCCTTCCATGTGACAGTGGGCTTGGCAGCAGGAATGTCACAGTCAATGTTCTCAATCGTGCCGGCAAGTGTCTTGTCTGCCATGGTAAAACACATGTGCAGCTACATTTCTTTCCCCCAGGTGGAAGAATTGGCCACTGTGAAGGCTGGATTCCATGGAATGGGACATATCCCCAATATTATTGGGGCAATTGACTGTACACATATTGCTACCCCCCCCACCAGAATGAACAGGTGTTCAGGAATCGTAAAAGTTTCCACTCACTGAATGTGCTGATGGTGTGCCTAGCGGACCAGTTCATCTCCCACGTCAATGCTAAGTATCCTGAGGTGGTGCAGCATGCCTTTGTTCTGAGGAATAGCAGCATCACAAATGCGATGGCCCAACTACAGAGGCACAGGGTATAGCTAATAGGTGAGCCTTGGTCCCCATCCATTGTATGTTAGAGTATGCCTTCTGGTGTTAACCCCATAGAATTGTGTGAGGCTAAATGTGCTCCCTCAATATTTGCAGGTGACTCTGGCTACCCAAACGTATCATGGCTGCTGACCCCTGTGAAGAATGCCAGGACAGGGGCTGAGGAATGTTATAATAAGGCACATGGGCGAACCAGACGGATCATCAAGAGGACCTTTGGGCTCCTGAAGGCCAGGTTCAGGTGCCTCCATCTGACAGGTGGATCACTGTGCTACTCACCTGAGAAGGTCGTCCAGATAGTAGTGACATGCTGCATGTTGCACAAACTAGCCCTCAGATGCCATGTACCTTTTCTGCAGAAGGTGGAGACTTGAGATGCCCCTGTGGCAGAAGTAGACCCTGATGACAGTGCGAATGAAGAGGCTGAGGAGGAGGACAACAGAACATCAGTTATCCGTCAGTACTTCCAATGACACACAGGTGAGACTTTGCAACTGACTATGCTATTGGTGCATTCTGTGTGACTGTAGCATGATGGCATTACCTTCCTTTTTATCTCAACTTACTGTCACCCGTGGTTTGTCATTTTAGAGATGTTGGTGATATAACAACTGTGTACTGATGTGCTGACAACAGACAGCTACAGGTCAACATTTCTATGCTCTCACAGTGTATAGTTCCTTTGCAATACATGTGACTGTTTCCATAAATAGACATTTCCAATACATAAAATACTAGTAGTCAATTGGTGTTCGAGGGTGTTTTTTGTAGTGCCAATAAATTTAGTGGAAAGTGCAATGGAATGGGGTGATGATGGAGGAAAGTCTAGGGTATTGCTCCAGTCTGTTTGTAGCACAGGTGCAGTGTCCAAGGGGCCATAAGAAGGGAAACAATGTCAGCTCAAAGTGGAAAAGGTGACTGAGTGGGACACAAAGGGGACAATCAGGAGAGTCTCATTTCCTGGCCGGGGTCTTGGCAAGTATCTCTGGCTTCTGTCTGGGTCGCAGGGAATGTTAGTGGGGTGGTTCACCTTCTGCAATGGGAGGGGTGCTAGTGGCCTGTGGGTCCTGTGGCGGGGCCTCCTGCCCACTAGCTACAGTGGAAGTGGAGGGCTGGTCAGTGGATTGGCCATGTTTGCCAGCACCCCTGCTATGGAGATCAGGGTGGTGTTAATGGCCAGCAATCCTCCCTGATCCCCTTATACTGTCCCTCCTGCAGCAGCCTGTTCTCCTACACATTGTCAAGGATCTGGCCCATCGTGTCCTGGGAGTGTTGGTAGGCTCCCAGGATCTCTGAGAGTGCCTCCTGGAGAGTAGGTTTCCTGGTCCTGTCCTCCCACTGGTGCACAGCATTCCTCCCAGTGTCCCTTATGGCCTGTGCTCTGTCCCCTGAACGGTGTGCCCACTGCCACTGACCCCAGGTCTCTGATTGTCTTGGGTATGAGGTGTGGCTTGGGGTCCCTGTACAGGTGGGCACACTGCTGATTGACGTGTCCTGGGGGCAGAGGTGTGGGTACGTTGGGTGGGTGCTGTGGTGTTGGATACTGAAGGGGGAGGCTCTGTGGTGGACTATGAGTGGACTTGGGTGACCAGCTGTCCAGTGATCCCTGATGGGCCAGGTAGGTCATCCAGATCCAGAAGTCCAGAGTTACTGTCATCACTGGGGGCATCTTACGTTAGGGGACTGGATAGTCGTGGCACCCCCTCTCTGCTGACATTGGCTGGGGTACCTCTGGTGATGTAAATGATGTATTATGCTTCATGTGTGTGACATATTGTACATCCCTGGCTTCCCCTCTATCGTTGGTGTTGCCCTGCCACCTTTTGCTTGTGTGTGGTGATGTATTGTGGGATTGTTAGTTCCCCTATGCTGTGCATGCTTTGGTGATGGGTGTCCATGCAGGGCTGGGAGCGGTGTCCATGCATTGGTATAGCATGCAGGGCTTGGCATTGGGGTTAGTCTTCTGTGTTGGTGCAGTATGTGGGATAGAGTGGAGTGATATGAGTGCGGGTGAGGGTGTGAGATGGCAGGCAGGTAGAGGAGGTGATAAGTAATAAATGTTGACTTACCAGTGTTCAGTCCTCTGGCAACTTCAGTGAGTCTCTCAGGATGTAGTAATGTCAAGACTTGCTCATCCCATGCTGTGAGCTGTGGGGGAGGAGGTGGGGGTCCACCACGAGTCCTCTGTATGGTGAGCTGGTGCCTTGCTGCTATGGAACATACCTTTACCGTAGGTCATTCCACCTCTTCCTGATGTCGTCCCTTGTTCTTGGGTGCTGTCCCATGGCATTCACCCTGTCCACGATTCTCTGCCATAGCTCCACCTTCCTAGCAATGGAGATCTGCTGTACCTGTGCTCCAAACAGCTGTGGCTCTACCCTGATTATTTCCTCCACCATGACCCGCAACTCCTCATCTGTGAAATGAGGGTGCCTTTGTGGGGTTATGGATGTTGTGTGTTGGTGAGAGCGTGTCGTGTAATGTGGTGGGGTGTGTGATGTGGGGTGCATGAGGGATGTATGGGTGTAAGTAGTGTGTGTCTAGTTGTCGAAGTGGTCTTGGTGTCAGTCTGGTGGCAATGATTTGTATTCGTAAAGGGTTGTGAGTAATGTGGGTGGGTGTTTTATAGTGGTGTGGATGTGTGGGTGTGGTGTGTGTATGAGTGTTTTTGGTATTGTCCAATGTAGTGTTGTTTTGAATGTAGGTGTCTATTCTGAGAGGGGCGGTATGTACCGCCAATGGTTTACCGCCATTGAATGTCCGCCGTGATGATTCGTGGGTCATAATGTGATTGGCGTTATTTTGTTGGTGTAACAGTATGGGTGTTGGGACCACCACTTTTGAACTGACCTTTGGGCTGGGGGATTTGTGTGTGTGGCAGTATTCTGTCGGATTGGTGTGTGTGTGTCATAATATGGCAAACGGTTATATGCCACCGCAGCAGTATTTTGGCGGCCGTCACCCTGGCAGTAAGCGGCATTTACTGCCAATGTCATAATGAGGGCCTTTATGTTTAATATTGTTTATATAATATTATCACTTTCATTTATGAAGTGATAAAATAAACTATATTGTGCTATTTTTAGCATTAAATGCTTTCGAAAAAGTAATTTAGATTATACTGGGAATAGGTCATTTAACCAGTTTAATGTCTAAAACCTTCCCTTAAGTATTTTATATTGTTCGAAGGGAACATCGTACTGTGAATAGTGATATGGTATTGGTCATGGTTCCCATAAGGAAGCAGAGGACAATACTGTAGCACACCAGCACCCTCAGAATGCGCAATATCTACAAGACATTCTGAAAGTGCTGACTGGGGGCCCTGCACTGCTCATGACACCATCATGGGAAGTACATGAGCCCCCCTGTGGACCCCTACACGGTGTTTATGACAACCTTTTCATGGTGGGGTCCCCCCCATAAAAAGATTGGCAGAAACTGGACTCGTGATCAGAGCGGTGGAGATGAACTGAGCACCACTGTGACTGAGCATGACTCCAACCACCATCAGCCGTCAGGAACTATGATCCTGGTGGGGATGGCGGTCCCCTGGTGGTCCAACCACCAGGGTCATAATGTGGATGTCTGTGTGCCTGGAGTGCGGCGGTCCGACCACCCCCGCAGCATCGGCGATCCTAGGACTGCCAATTTTGGAATGAGGCCCTTAGTTTGGAGAGGCAATAGTAAATGTGACTGCTTTAGTATTCACCACCTTACCATAAACGGCTTAGATTGGAGTGGGAATAGTAAATGTGACCACTTTAGCATTCAATGTCTACATTGAAATGGGAACAGTAATAGCGTTCCCTTTAGTGAACAACATACTCCTGAAATGGTTTCAATGGAAGCAAGAGTAGTAAATGTAAAATGTTTTTTCTAATATGCCATATTACATAAAGTGTGAGTATTAAAATGTAAAGTATTTTTCACACACATCATTTGTATTGGCTTTTTTTAAAAACGACAGCAAATTATAAAATTTTAATGTTTATATATTGTTTTTTCTTTAGTTTTTAAAATATTTTAATTAATGTAAGTTTGCCTTTTTTAAGCACAATATACAGTATATGTTTCATAACATAAAATAAAGTTTTGATTGTTATCTTTTACGTTTCATATATTTTCTGTGAGATACTAAACATGTGATATATCTTTTAACATTGTTTCACATATTGATATTTTCAACATTTTTGCAATTCTAGTACTTTTTTTTAACCATCTATGTTTGTTATTCATACATTTTCTTATAACATTTATAAATATTGAGATTTTTTTCTCCTAAAACATATTTTATTGCATTTCCCCTAACAAGGAAATTGTATAATTACAAATATGGTCATACTGTGTATTCTGACCATACGGAATGGTGCCTTGGGGATATTAGGATTAGGCTGACACCCTGGGGAATTTCAGACGGGTGGTGCACCCTAGAGAAAAGGAAGAGTTTGGATTGGAGAGTTTAGCAAGGAGGCGGTATTTTTGACCTAGACTAGGTGATGAGTAGTTAGGGTGGGTCACCTTTGGTAAAACAACGGTACAAGCAGGGAAAGATTTTTAGAGCAGAGGAAGTTTTCTAGTTAGACAAAACAATAAATAACAATAAATATCTGTCCCCCTTTCAGAGCTTGATATGAGTGTGCAGAGAAAGCATGTTATTGAGGCCATCCATGCCTCATACAAGGAGGGGCATACAGATCTGCTGCAGCCTGGTGCCTTGGACCAGGCTTCGGTGCAGCGGAAGCAGTGGCCACCTCAACAAGCTGCCCAAGGGATGGTGGCAACCGCGATGGCTTGCTCACCACCAAAGGAAAAAGTGAAGAAGGCGGCAGCAATGGAGGTGAGAAGGGCAACAAGGGGTGGGGCAACTTGTGCTGCAAAGTGGCATTCATGGGCGGACAAGCCTTATCGGGCTGAGGCAGCGGGGACTGGTGATGCGCTCATGATTTGAGCTGAGCTCCGCTTGGGCTACTTAGCCTGGTGGCGCAGGCCCCTCTCAGACAGTACAGGGTGTAGTGCACAAGAAAGAGGGGTCAGCCATGGGGCAGGCCATTGGCTGGGGGGAGCGAAAGAGTGTGGTAGCAGGGAGACCAGCAGGAGCTTTGGAAAAGGCACAGGCCCGGAATGTGGCACCTGTGCAGGTTGGAGATAGGGCAGTGATAGGCATAAGCATGCATCTAGATTTGTCAGCCCTAAGGCCTCACATCATGGTGGAAATAGCAAGGCATATATTGGCACAAGCGAAAAGGTTGATTTGAGGCAGGAGAATGGGGATGGCAGGCTACTTTTGACAGACATGGGATTCAAGGCTGGCCTAGTGAGTAGATTCGGAGCAGGTGTGGACGCATTGAATATGGCTGTTAAGGGATTAGGACAGTTCTGGGGGGGTGCTGGATTTTTCTCAAAGGTGGGTGCCTTAGTTGAGGATCGTTTTTGAGTTTTTTGTGGCAAAGGACACAAGAGATGAGTTCACACAGTTTGGGGAACTGTCCTTAGGGCTTGTGCACACCAGTTCATGTAGAGGGTCAGGCATGGCAAGGGATAATAGTAGTCATCAGACAAACAATATAAGTGCCAGTATAGCGGGTTGGGTTCAACTGGTACTTTGAGGAGAGTTTACGTGGGGGAGCCCCCGTATAGTGCAGAGACATCAACAGACGGTAGGTGGCAGTGGGTTCCTGATGAGATGGTCAGTGCGTGGAACAGGACAGAGTTAGCCGCTCCTGACGGGAGCAGTTTGGTAGTTGAAATTGATGCTTTATTGTCTGTAGCGAGAGGACAATAGCAAGAGCTGGGTAGGGCTCAAGGGCCCCCACCAAAGTCAGAGCATGGGCCTATGAGGCTGGCTCTAGGTAATCAAGAGACTGTGATGTGGGAGTGAGAGGTAGGCTTCAAACAGCCTCTCCGCAGAGTCAAGAGTGGAGAGATGATGCACACAAAATTGTTAATGATATGGACAAGGAGGATGTTGGTATGATACCAGGTACGAGTGGTGATCGTAATGGCGAGATGGATGAGAGCATAGGGAATGCTTTGGATTATAATGAGGAGGAGGTGGAAGATGGGGAACTCTGTGAGGCTGCACATGATGAGGCAGCTTAGTGGTCGGTGCCCAATGATTCACATCACGGGTGCCAAAAGGTTGTCATTGATGATTTACCAACTGGTGTTTTTCAGGTTCCTAAGAGGAATGCGAGTCTGAAGGAGGCAGAGATTAAAGCAGGTTGAATCATGGATGGACCACCACAAAACTAAGGAAGACCAACAACGTTGACACCAGGTAAAGACAAGTTGGATGAGGCTGCTGGGTGCCAATCTATGGTTGTGGGTATGGAAGAGAGTGAGGAGGTGACTGGTATACAGTTGGTAAAATAAAAATATGTCTAGTATCAAGGTACAGGTGAGGAAGGTAAGGATGCGCTGCTGGACAAAGGTATTAAAGAGTTGGGGATGGACACAAGGGTTAAAGAGGTGAGTACAGTAGAGGAGGAGAAGCCGGAGAGTAAGGGGTCTGGCACAAAAAGCTACCATTCATGGGAATTACAATGCCACTGGGGGTTCACCATACCATGGTCACGAAGGAGAGAATTTGGTAAGGGGAGTACATTGAAATGTTTAAACTTCTAGATAGGAAAATAAGGGCGAAGCATCAGAAAGTGCCAGTAAATATAGAAAATATAGAATAATGGACTGCAGCATTTTTTATATATGCAAGTGTGTATTGTGAAAAATTCCCAGAGCGGTGTGTTGCCATTTTTAAGTACATGGATGTGGTATGCAAAGCGCAGGTAACGTTTGGTGGTTGGGCATGGGAACAATGTGATTAGGGTGCACATAGCAGATAATGCAGATTGTGTGTGGGGAGAGCTGGCTAACTAACTTTTAATGCAAAAAATGACCCCTGTAGAGCCAGCAGCGATGACATATACAATCCCTTTTGAGTGCATTCCCCCCACAGGGTGGCGAGGAATGTAGAGAGGAGTGGCAAATGCCACCAACATGTGTTGGGTGTTTAACAAAGGGTCATGCAACAAGGAGTATTGCCGCTTTAACAATGAATGTTCGCAATGTCGATAGAAGCATAGAGTTTTACAAAGCAACCCACATAGAGAGTGCTTCAGGATCACAGCAGGATGTTAAGTGGCAGAACAATAGAGGAGGGCAGTGGCAGACAGGCAGTAATAGGGAAATAGGCAGAGGTGGTCGGAACAAACTTGGAAAGGGCTCCTTTGCCAGTTAGAATCAATAGGCTGAAACATTAGATGGATTGCTGTGCATTGACAGAGGTAGGTGAGCACTTGTTGAAAGTTTTCGAATTTGGTTATAGGTTGGGTTATGAGGGTCCCCAAATTTACGTTCTGCCCAGAGGCACGAAGAGCTTGTGTGGAAACAAATGACATAGAAGGTAGATTAGGGATGGATGGCTGGCCATTTTTATGATTGGCCTTTGCCCCGCTTGATGGTATCTATTTTTTGCGTGGTCCCCAAGGAAGAGCCAGGTGAGTTCAGGATGATTCAGCATCTTTCCTGGACATAAGGCTCCTCGGTTTATGATATTATTCCAGAAAAAAGGAGTAGAATGCATTACACATCAGTGGATTCAGCAATAGCTTTGCTGCTAAAGGCTGGTAGAGGTGCTATGATGGCAAAGTGTGACATCAAATCAGCTTTTTGGCTGCTGCCAGTCCTTCTAAAGGAATCTGAACTCTTAAAGATTCAGTTTTCTGGATGTGTATTCATAGACAAAGCTTTGCCAATTGGATGTTCAGTGTCTTGTTCACTGTTTGAAGTGTTCAGTCCCATATTACAGAAAGTGTTTGTGTATCACAGATGTGACAGCTATGGGACATAATCTTGATGGTTTTTTCTTGGTTGGAGCACCAAATGTATTGGAGTGTTGGAAAAATGCCAAGCTCGGCTACAAGACATAGGGGTCCCCAGGGCCCTGGAAAAGACATGTGGACTAGTTGAAGTTTTACTTTTTTGGGGGATTGAGCTACATGCAGTAAAGATAGACGTGACATTGCCTGAGGACAAGAGAGCAACATTGTTAAAATTGATTGATGAAATGTTGGCAAAAGAGAAAGCTAAAGTGAAGGACAAACAGGTACTGATGGGCCACCTGCATTTTGCTTGTAGGACGGTGGCAGCAGGGTGCAATTTTTGTCACTGGTTGGGCCTGGCCTTGGCTGTGTCTTCCCTTCTGCATCATAGGATCAGATTGAAAGCAGGTGTAAAAGAAGATTTGAGGGTGTGGAAGATATTCTTGCAAGAGTTTAACAGAGTCTCAATGGATGGTATGGAAGAAATATTTGAGTGGTCTTTGGAGCTTTTTTCTGACACAGAGGGTGTTGCAGGTTTTGGTTTGTTTTTGAATGGTAATTAGTGCACAGAGAATTGGCCAGAACATTGGAAGAATGGAGGTCCCAGCACTGCGTTTTTGGAGTTGTTTCCATTGGTGTGCATGTACAGTACACAAGGGATTTGCAGTTTCCAAAGTTGTTGCAAGTTTTTGTTTTGCAATGTTTATGCCTGAAAGTGTTTTTTAGGGCTAAGTATATCTCTGGAGATAACAACAGCATTGCTGATGCTCTTTCTTGTTCTCTGTGGCAGACATGCCGTGGGCTACCACCTAGGGCCAATACACAGAAGACAGAGATGTGATGGCACCTGTGGACCATCGGGGAGTGTGGTTGATGCAGCTGATCAAGGATTCAGTAGCTGAGTCCACATAGTAAGCTTACAAACAAGCATGGAAGGAAGGGCAGGCTATTGTCCTCTGACATGTAAGTGTCAGGCCCTCCACAATCCCAGCCCAGGAAGACCCATTTAATATGCAGGTGTATGCAAGTGTGACTGAGCATCCTGTGTTTGGGGTTGTCTGAGTGAATGCACAAGAGAGCTGTCAACTAAACCTAGCCAGACGTGGATTGTAAGGCACAGAAGGATGTAAGTGCAGAGAAATGCTCACTTTCTAAAAGTGGCATTTCTAAAATAGTAATATTAAATTCAACTTCACCAGTCAGCAGGATTTTGTATTACCATTCTGGCCATCCTAAATAAGAGCTTGTTACTCCTTTCAGATCAGAAGCTACCATTCAAAACAGTATATGAGGGTAGCCTTAATATTAGCCTATGAAAGGAGCAGGCCTTGCAGCAGTGCAAAACGAATTTAGGAGTTTTACACTACCAGGACATGTAAACTACTCAGGTACATGTCCGGTCGTTTGTCTACACAGCACCCTGCCTTAGGGATTACCTAGGGCCCACTTTAGGGGTGACTTATATGTAGAAAAAGGGAAGTTTTAGGCTTGGCAAGTACTTTTAAATGGCAAGTTGAATTGGCAGTGAAACTGCACATACAGGCCTTGCAATGGCAGTCCTGAGACATGGTTAAGGGGCTACTTAAGTTGGTGGCACAATCAGTGTTGCAGGCCCACTAGTAGCATTCAATCTACAGGCCCTTGGTCACATATAGTGCACTTTACTACGGACTTATAAGTAAATTAAATAGGCCAATTAGATATGATCCAATGTCACCACGTTTTAAGGGAGAGAGCATATGCACTTTAGCACTGGGTAGGAGTAGTAAAGTGTGCAGGGTCCGAAAACCAGCAAAAACAGTGCCAAAAAGTGGAGGGAGGCAGGCAAAAAGTTAGGTGTGACCACTCTAAGGCTGTCAGGTCTAATATAGAGCATTTATACAGGGAGGATTCCATGATTGAAAGAGGTTTATCACTGTGACAACTGAGAGCAAGTTGTAGGCTTGGCATTTTTTGGGAAGTTATCTTGGGGCTATGAGCCATTAGCAGGTGAGTTGGAAGGTAGGCTGTTAGAAGGGTGGGGAAGAGAGCAGGTTCTCACAGACAGGGTAAGAAGGCCAATAACACTTTAGTAATTGGAGCAATTGGTTAGTGCACTGCCGTAGGTGTGTGTGATTGTGCAGGAGAGCACATTGTTTACAATAGTGATCTTTTGGCTGCTTTTTGGGGTGTTCAGTGAGTGGAAAGTGATTGCGACCATAATGATGTAAGGCATTCAAATGAAAGATGTCAGAGACTCACCAGGTGAGATACAGGTATAGATGACAAATTCTAAAACTGATAAAAAAGGTAGGGAAAGGTCAGTGACATTGAGAAGCTATCCCGACAAGTCAGTATGTTCTGTTCATTGGTGGCATATTCACAGGAAATGGTTTGCATCGGATGCGATGTTTTATAATGAGCATGGGGACAAGATGGTCTGGTCACAGGTCCTTGGGTGTTACGAAAGGCTTTACATAGTCTGGGATTGCCTGCACAAGGGTTTGGCACACATTGGCTATGGTTGCAGAAGTGAGGGGTTGGAGACAACAGGACATTCAATCAGGGGAAGGTGGAAATCTGATTGTTATAAACAGTGCTTTAAATGGAAAAAAATAAGTGCAGGTACTCACCAAATTGAGTTGTGGGTTAGGGGTGGGGCTTGGGGGCGGGGCTATATGTGGTGCTAAGGGGCGTGGCCAGAAGCACATATTTAATTTGATTGCGATTTTCTTGGTGTTCAGATGAGCATAATTATACAGATGCATTTTTGGTATCTTTTGAGTATTTCATTTGTCCTTTTTTTTATACAAAAGGGTGCATTTAATATTATCTTTAGAATTTTACATGTGGATAGATTGCTTCTGTGCTAGGCACATGAAGGACATTTTGAATGTTTACATTATGTGGAGTAATGTATAGTATGGTCACTTTCAGGAGCGGCACCTCCATGAAAGCGGAGGAGCGTCACCCCACTGTAAAAATGCACCAGAGCAGCTGAAAAATAAAATGGTAATAAAGTTTATTTATCAACATTTTATTTTTCAACAACCCATCCTGAACCGAGTTTCAGGACGGGGCAGGGCAATTGCTGCGGAGTGGCAGCAGGGAGCTCTGCACTTATGCTTAAAGTGCGCATGTCCCTTTGGCCGGCAATCTTGCAACAGACAGTTTGACATGGGCATTTTAAACTTCTCTAATCAAGCTGTCTTAAGATAATGAGTTAGAGAAAGCACATGCCTCCAGTGCTCTTAAGAGTGCTGAGAGAGGCCACTCCCTCCAATCCTGACACTTGTCTCATGCTGCTTAACAGCATGAAAGCAGCATCAGGACTGAGTAGTGTACTTTCCTGGGTCCAGAGCTTCAAGGAGAGAAGACACCGGAGCGAGGAGGACGTTTATTGGAAGTGAGGAAGGTAAGTGCCATTTCCTTTTTTTAATTATTATTATTTGAATGCTACATGTATTTTGCCCGTCCCCCCCTAATCTAAATACATGGCAGCCACCACTGGTCACTTTGAAGAAAGAAACCTTGAAAATTAGACTCCATAATCTCATTCTATTTCAAAACAGCCTTATCTGTATATAGCATTATTATAGATCTATAGTACTCAGTGCTCAAAAACTTCAAACCACCTTACATCAACCACGTTGTCTTTCAGCATGTTACTCCACTCTATTACCCTTACATTAGCCAGTGGCATTGTCTCTCTTTTTGCATTAAAATGAAATGTAATTTCATTCTTGCACACCCACCAGCATCACACCCTTGACAAAGTATGGCAATGGATGTTTTTTCATAGAAGTTGTAGATTCCAGTAAAGAGACCTTGGTTTTGAACGAACTTCTAGGGGACATTAAACAACAAAATGTACACATTTAAAGGGATGCCTGATGAAAACTCCTATTACATTACTTCTAGATTGCAGATTGAAAAAGAAAACATGTCTGTGACTGAATCCACGCCCGACCTTCACTCATGCGGGTTCCAGATCCCATGAGCCAACTTTTAGCCTTCAAAGATATGCCTACTCAGGACACTGCATGAATGTAACCACATCCTAGCTTTGAAAGCTTGGCATCACCCAATGTTGACATGGTTCATTTTGTTATTGAGGGAAAAATCCTTTAGCGATATTGTCTGGGCATGAAAATGAGCGCTACAATGAAAGGAAGCACCATCATCTTTTAAAAAAAGCCAAGCATACATGTCAGCAAATACATCCCCAAATCTGCAGGCAACAGAGGCCCTTATTATGGGAACTTCTTTGGATTTTCCAGATATTTTTCTTTCCTACGGCTGCATAGCACAATAGAAGTGGGCTTCCCATGGTACAACACTTACATTACATATAACTTGCACAAGCTATTTTCCATAACATTTTTTGGAAAAGTTTATCTATAGTAAAACCTATTGTCTCACTGCCTCCTAGCAGACATCACCCAGTTGCTCCTAAATGGTACTGCTTTGCTTCAAATCTCCTTAGCTACTGTAAAATCTGCCTGCCACTCAAACTCTAATCTTAATGTAAACTATAAAGACAAAACAGTGACCTTTGTTGTAAAACATAAGGGAAATTAAAATATAGCCATCTGGTGACTGAGTTTCACGGTGTGAAACCAGAAAGTCTGGGATCAATCCCAGCTTCCCCACTTTCCCAATTTGTGTGATCCTAGGCAAATATTTCATGTCACCAAACCTCCTTTTTCTTCATTATCACACATGCTAGTATATTCAAATACGCGAATTCACGATGTATGCCGTACAATCACATCCTGTGTTAGAATTAATACACTATAATGTTGTTTCATTCATGGAAATAAAACAGGCCAAATATAATGTACACATGAAAATTGACTTGCTTCTTATTTTAATAGTGGGATTGACATCATGATGGGAGCACAACCATTTCTAACTTTACTATCACTTTTAATAAACTCCTGTCAATGGTAGGATATAAGCCTATGTACCAAGGTGAAACGCTCCCACATGTTAAAAATTACAATTGTATTTAAAATGTTAATGTTTTCAAGGCTCGACTTCTGCACTTCTCTTAAAGCCAAACCAGACTCTTAGTTCGGCTCTGACTCGGCTCTCCTTGTTAATTTGTTGGGTGCCCATCTCTGCCTCTCCCAGCTATTCCATTAACCCAAGAGAAAACGGACTATTAAAAACAAAGTACAGTGGTGTTGCGGCACTGCAGAAAAAAACATATTTGCACTTGAGAGAGAGAGTGACGTTGCACTTGCTACAATCGAACATTTTTACGTTTGCTTCACAGCCAAGCTGTGTGAATGCAGGGCTTGTCGGGCTGGCAGCTATAGAGTTACTGTGCTGGACACTGCAGACAACACTCACATACAAGAAAAAGCACAGTCACTTACAAGCACTCATGCATGCACACGGGACATTCAATTGTTTTGTTTTTAGAAACGCTTACATAAGCTGATGTCTGTCCACATTACTAAACCTGGATTCCCACCCACTCTGCCACAGAGTTACTATCACCACCTTCTTCCTCACCATGGCACCAAACAAGTGCTGGCTTACTCTGCTGTACAGCAGGAAGCCTTCACTTAGATTTACCTCAATTACGATGTATGGCTGTTAGATGGCTCTACTCACACACCTACAGCGCCATTGACTCCATTGAGCAGGACTGGACACTGTGTTAATAGTCACAGTGTGACTTGGGCCCCTCCCAAACTCCCTGGCAGCTATGAATCAAGGCATGGGGCCGCTGCTTGCTTAGCACAGTCTAAGGGTAGATTAGCCCTCGATTATCAGAGTGCTGCACGAAAACGAGCCGACTTGTTTTTTCTGCTGTTTTGCGCTTCTTTCTGAGACACCGATTTGATTGAGGTTGCCTTGTTGCCCGTGAGTACCGGTACTCTCTTTGGCCATGGAGAAGTTCTGGTACTCAAGGGCAGGAAATTCAAAAGTGCCGGTACTTAGTACCGGTGAGTACCGGCCCATTTAAAGCACTGGTTATAAATGCTACTTGAGAGCAGGCCTTGTGTTAGAAGGATCATCTTAATGTAATCTTGCTGATTGATAGAGGTTGCACTGAGGGGTCGCAGTGGGAAAACATCAAAATATGAATTTCTGGGCACTCCTTTGTTGAATGGGCAGCGCCTCAGGTGGAGGCAGGAAAAGTTGGGCGATGTCTAAGTTTCAAAGAGTCAAGAGTACAGATAAAATGGTTTGGGAAAGAATGGATGAGATGGAGTGAGCTGCTGCCTAGGTTGGTGGAGTAGGGAAGATATTTCCATTACCCTGATGTATTAGTTTTGCACTTAGGTGAGAATATCTTTATGCAGATGAAAGGTTCGGCTCTAAAGTAGAGAGTTGAAGAAGATTTAGCGTACATTAAAAGGACGTGGTCATGCACAACAGTGGTTTGGATGGAATTTGTACCCAGGAGTGGTGCCTAGAAGCCAGGAGCAATTGACAGGGCCAGGTAGAAGTGTAATAGGGACATTCGGAGGTTTTGTCAAACATAAGGAATCAAAGTTTTGGAGCATGCTGGTATACTATTTGAAAATATGCTATTTTTTGAGGATGATGGAGTTAATTTGTACTCCTTAGGGATGGGTATGTATTTGCTACAGTAGAGGTCAATGTTGTTTGCTTTGTTGAAGTATCTGGAGTGAGGAGAGGGCCCCAGAAAAACTCTAAGGAGTTTTTCTGCTGGTGGGTAGTTTGCCCAGCTTAAAATGCTTATGGCACTATAATTGGACAGGTTAATATATTACAGAGATCAACAGGGAAGGAAAGCGAGAAGGGGAATTTGTAGGATATAGCTAGACAAGCGTTGCTTGGCATATTAGTTTAATTGGTGAAGTTTTTTGTGTGAACACTGATTGGTGAAGGGTGAGTGACAAAGTAAGCTTAAGATGATTTATTGGGTGATGGATGGACGGATGATACAATGTATTAATGAGGATTGGTTTGTAGTAACATGTATGACGAGTTGCCAAGGGTGGCACAGTATAGTTGCCCTAGCCTCAATAACGCAGCCTTTTCCACAACAGGCATATCTGCAGAGTCTTATTGAGTGCCATCCTGCTCAATGGGGCCTTGGGGATGTTAGGCTTAGGCTGACACCCCCTGTAATTTTGGGCAGGTGGCTCATCCTAGAGAAAGGGAAAACAAACGATTGAAGAGTTCAGCAAGGGGGTGGGGTTTTGGGTTAGACTAGGTTGCGAGCAGTTAGGGCGGGGCCCTTTTGGTAAAACAACAGCAGGAACAGGGGAATTTTTTTCACACCTATCCTTTAGGATCTCATGGAGTTGTTTGGGATAATTTTATGGTGGGACATCTGTCCGTATTGCTGCTTGTTGGGAAGGGTTTTCTTTTTAGAGATAGGGTGCTACGTGTTGGTTGTAGGTTATTGGTATAATCAGGTTGTCGCTGATGGGCAGATGCATACTGGTAAGGCTGTTAGTTGGCACAGTTTGAAATGTTTATGATATGAAAATTGGCCAGGTTAATATATTACAGAGATCAATGGGGAGGGGGAGAGAGGGGCAATTTGTACGATATGCAAGGCAGGTGTTGAATGACATATTAGAGTTTCATTGGTGACGTTTTTTATGTGAACATTGAATGGTGAAGGGTGAGTGACAAAAGAGGTTAAGATGATTTATTAGAGGAACGTGGAGGTGGATGGACAGGTTATACACTGTATTAGTGAGGAAGGCTTTGTATTAGCATGTATGGAGAAATGCCAAGGTTGTTACAGTATAGTTCCACCTGCCTCATTAAAGCTGCCTTTTCCACAACAAACATGTCTCAAAAGCCTTCTTGAGCACCGCCCCACCTGATCATAGAGAGTGGGTATCTACTGTGAATAATGGTGAATGAACTGCAACATATTGGATATACTCCTAACCATGGATACTCATAAACATTTTCCCAAGGGTCACACAGTTTGGTCTCTGATATAACTGAGGGCCACATTGATGGTAGCAGGATGGCGGTCTGAGGGGCAGTTAGGTGGCATTCGGGATGTAAAGCATACACATCTACTGGCTAAATTGTGCAATGTGAAACCAGAAACACCTGGGACTAATTTCAGCTTCCCCACTTCTCCAAATTGTGTGATCTTAGGCAATTATTTTGTTTTATCTTCCCTCCTTTTTCTTCATTATCACACACAAGAGTACCTTGAAATACATGATTTCGGGATGTGCCCTAAACAAAACCTTCTACAGTGTTTGATTTAATAAACTATAATGTTGTTCATGTATAATAGAAACTCAGGCCACCTTAACAGTGTATATAACAACTGGCTTGCCTCTTAGTTCACTCTTGACAATGTTGCCAGTATGTGGGAAGAATGAATGTTTCTAAATTCATAATTGAAAACTATCACTTTAAAAAATGCACCTATATAATATGATGTACGAAGGTAAAATTGGTCTACATGTTAATTAAGTACTTTTTTGGGATTTTAAAGAGACCTTATCATATTTTTACACATTTGCTGCAAGACAGCTTTGAAAATGAAACATTTAAGCTAAAGGTAAGTGGTGCATGACACCCTAGGGCCTCATTAAGAGGCTGTTGGGCTCACTGTTGTCCTGCCAGCCCCATGGAAAGGAGACCGCCACAGAGCTGGTGGTCTCCGCCCGAGATAGATTACGAGGTTTCCGTTGGGCTGTCCAGGCAAAACCTCTGAAATCAGAGGATTCTGCGGGTCAGCCAAGTGTAAACCATGTGGCAGCTTTGGCCTCGGCTCCACGTGGAGCTGAGGCCAATGTCGTCACACAGAGGGGGCCTCCAGCACCCTCGGAATACATACTGCCCACCGTAGCTGACAGTGTGCATTTCGAGGGTGTTGGGCAGGGGGGCCGTCAGCACTGGCTTTCAGACAGCCATTTAATGCCAGAAAGCCCATCATGAAGAGGCTGGCTGAATCTGGACTTGTAATCAGCATGGCGGCGATGAACTTAGCGCCACCATGGCTGACCATGAGTCTGACCACCGCCATGCTGACAGGAACCATATTCCTGGAGGTGGATAAATAGGATCCTCTTATATGTCTGAAGGCCTAAGAAGAGGGATTATTACAGTGTTTAGTAATGTCCCTGGTAAGAGTCAGGCAGCATGTGTTTTGTGGCTGCGATGTTGTTATGTAGGTGATATCTCTTGTTTACTGTCCTCCTCAGATCTGAATATTACTAGCACAGCATCTCAAAAATATTATAAATATTCCTATAGTTTATTACTTATTGCTTTTATAGTATTATTCATTTTATACTTTACATAATTATTTATATTTTCTTAATACATGTATTAATGTTTTTTAAAATATATTTTATAACATTGTTACATACTTTAAATATTTTTAGCAACTTTAAAGTCCCATTGATTTCCATAGGGAGAAAGTATTTTTTTGTTTTAATTTAGTATCCTTTTTTCCAGTAAGTGTTCATTTGTGAAATATTTCTTTCATTTTTCAACAGATTTGATGGGAGAGAGTCATGTTTACCTGCTGCTGATTGTTGGATAAGGTAAGACCTTTTTTAAGTTCCATAGGTTTTGGGGGGCAGGGAGGACGTGGGTGGATCTAGTTAATGTTAGTTATACTGTTGAGGATTAGTTGGTCATGGTTTTCCTCTCTTGTTTAGTAGTGTTGTGTATTAGGATTTGACTATTTAGAATTTGGTAGTAGTCTCATATTATTTTATTTATTTTGTGTTAATTATAGAGTTAATTAATATTATGTTTATATAGCATTTGAAAATAGTGTTTTGTGAGGGTTGGTATTGTGTGACGTATGGTTTTAAAATTTATATTTTTAGCAAAATGAATTGGTTTTTAGTAAACTAATATTATTTGTAATTTCTTTTGACAGTTTTTGGTTTCCTAGAGTGGTTCTTCTTTTTTCATTTTGTAGGTGTTTGTTGTTGTTTTTTTGTTTTTGGTTTAATTTTAACAATTTACCTAGGCCTGTTTAGTTTTTGTATTTTTGTTTTTTTGGACTTTATTTTTACTTTTTGGTGGATTGTATTTTGACAAATGGACATGGATGGAGATCTACAGCTACAACTACAGATGAGAGCTAAGTATGGGTGGGAAAGGACATATTTTATTATTTATGTATATGTACTGTAATTACAATGCGTTAGTTTTAGTTTCTATATATTGGATTTATTTGGTTCAATTTTGTGTTAAGTGCAAAAGTTATGATTTGTGTTTATTGTGTGCTGGTTTTTAATTAATTATTTAACATATTATTTGTATTTGTCAATCTTCTTTTCTATTTTACTCTTTTTTTGACTGATGTGCAAAAATAAATTGTTTAATGTTTATTAAAAAAAACATTAAATTATTTATGGTGGTGTTTACCTTTGTTCAATTTTGCAGGTTAGTGTGTAGGTAGCTACATGTTTTATAGTTGGGAATTAGCTATTGAGTCCAACTGGTGAACTCCTTTTTTGTTAAAAAAAATCTAACTTTACATTGTAGCATGTTGTACATTTTACTGGTTTATTTACTCATTTTAGGTATAATTTGGGTTCCTGATTGCTCATTTCTTAGTTGTCTGTAGCCTCTTTCCTTTTGCAGAGCTTCTATACATTTGAATAGTGTAGGTTGGGTTCTGCCTAGTGTGGCTTGGAAGGCATTTTGGCACTCATCTACTGTGTTGTTGATTTTGGCTTCTTGAGTCTTGGTGGTATAGCAGACATTCCAGCATAGCATTTGGAATTTAGGTTAGTGTTTGGGTCCAGAATGGAGCAGTCTGCCAGACCAAGGGGCATATTTATACTCTGTTTGCATTGAATGCGCTTCATCAATATTGACGCACATTCGGCGCAAGCCTTGCACAATATTTATACTATGACACCCGAGCCCGCGAACGTCAAAATTCCTCAGTGTGAATCATTTTCTGGATGCTGGAAACCGCCTTGCGTTAATGACATACAAGGTAGGCGTTCCCATCCAAAAAATGACTTTAAGGCCTGTGCTCCTTATTTATACTCCCGCGTCATTTTGACGCACAGGAGGGGGTGGGCCTTAAAAAATGTTTGAGTTTACTTCCATGGTCTCTGACCAAGAAGCAGTCCAGAGGTGCCCTCCCCTGCCCCAGGGACACCCTCTGCCACCCTCGCCCACCCCTGGAGGACACCCATGGATAGGGGACCCATCCCAAGTAAGTGGAGGTAAGTAGAGGTAAGTATATATATTTTTTTTTTAAAGTGGCATAGGGGGGCCTAACTTGGGCCCCCCTACATGCCACTGTGCCCAATGGCCATGCTCAGGAGGCAGAAGGCCCCTTGGCATGGCCATTGGGTAGGGGGGCATGACTTCTGTCTTTGCTAAGACAGGAGTCATTTCCATGGGGTTTGTGCGTCAAAAAATGGTGCAAGTCCGGTTAGAGCCATGATTTTTTACTCTAACCTGACTTGCACCATTTTTTGACGCACAACCCCCATTTTCCCCTATGCCGGCGCTGCCTGGTTAGAGTCCTTTTTTCTACTCTGACCAGGCCGCAGCGCCGGCTAACGCCAATCCTTAAATAAGGCACCGGCCTGACGTGTAAGAATGGCGTTAGCAGGTGGTAAAAATTTTTACGCAAACCAGCGCCGGTGCTGGTTTGCGTCAAAAAGTATAGATATGGGCCCAAGTGTCTTCAAAGTATTCCATAGGAAGCTTAGTTTGTGTTGGTTTGCAAAATTTACTTTCTATAAAAAAGACTTATTGGTTACCTATATCTGTTACTGCGACAAAAGCTAGTGCAAATACATTTTTATTTCAAAGGCAAGCTTGCTGTCTGTTGCATATTCTACACTTCGGGCCTCATTACAACTTTTGTGGTTTTATGGGACCCACTGTGATGCCGGCTGCCAAAAGAATGCCATATTGGTGGTTATCCCAGTGCCGTATTAAGAGCTACAGTGTGATGTCTGCCAAAAAACAGCCACATTTCCGAAACCACTAGAACACTGGAGGACAGAAAAGAGGAGGTCCCACCATCAGCACCGTCAACCTGACAAAAATCCACTCATCACATTACGATCAACAAATCACAACAGCTGTTCTTCCATGGTGGAAAACCATTGGCAGTGAGAACTATAGCGGTCAAATCCCACTGAACACAACACCAAATTGGATAGTTTGAATACCCCACACCTGATACACATCCACACATCCAACACACTATACTCACTGTACTATAAACCCAACCCCAACACAACCCACCAATCTTTTCAAACACCGCACTCAGCCGCAGACAACCACCATATTACACAGATACAAAAAGTAAGAATAGGCCCCCATAAAGATTTCACTACGCACACATCACACACCTGCACAATATACACAACACACATTTTACTACCACACATCACCCACAACAACAGTAACCCACTCACATCACATCACCCACAAATCACCATTTACTTACATCTGCAACCTTTCACATTAAACACTACCACACCGTCTCCACTACAAAAACATCCAGGTTTCACAGATGAGGAGTTGAGGGTCATGGTGGATGAAATTGTCAGCGTAGAGCCACACGTGCACAAGTCCAACCAGCATCAATTGCCAGGAAAATGGATTTGTGGCAAAGAATAGTCAACAGGGTCAATTCTGTAGGCAGCTATCCAGAGGCTATCAGGAAGAGGTGAAACAACCTTAGGGAGAGGGTACATTCCGTGGCATCCAGATACAAGCTGGCGGTTATGAAGACTGGCAGTAGGCCCCCACCCCTATTTTGGCATCTCGGGACGAGAAGGTCCTGGACATACTGCATCCGGAGGGCTGATAAGAATACCTGGGGGAGTGGAGTCAGATAAGTACCCACAACATTCATGTTACACATTTGTCATGTACTGCAAGCTCCATCAACACCTTATCTCACCCCAATTAATACACCACCCACTACACATATTTCCAAATGACCTAATGCCCCTCTCTGGCATGCTACATGTCCATTAAATGCACCTGGCCCCACAGCCCTTGGAAATGGAACATGAAGTACTGCCGACGCAACTCCCAGAATGCAACATCCAATCAATGTGAAAACCTGAACAGTGCACCAAATAGGAGATGTCATGCATGTGAAACTACCTGCCAATCTAATCCATCATAAACGCTCATGTGTGGAACAGTTTATGGCAATGACAGCAATGCAATGGTCCACGCCCACTATAATCACAACCAAAACACAGCTATAGCTGTGTGCCCATTCATAATGGCCTTAAAATAATGAATCCTATGAAAGAAATGTACTCACCTGGGATGGAAAGCCACATGTCAAGGTGGATGCACATGCAGTACATCCAAATACAGGTCAATGTCTATTGATTACTCACTTACTGTGTCCCTATTATGACACTAATGTGCGCTGTACAGCTCTTATTTGCACCGCCCATCATGACAGACAGTTCGCTAGGTAACAAAGGTGAACACCCATGTCAATAATCAGACATGATCAGATGGCACAGCAGAGCAATCACTATGGACATAGTTAAAACAAATAAAAAAATGGAGTATGGAAGCACGTGGGGGTAGGGTCGGTGGAAGGGATGCTGTGGGACAGGGGATGGGGGATCAAAAAGACAATGCTGACCAGGAAACCATCTTCAAAGTCTTAGGAGGCTACCAAAATTCTCAAGGCATGATGAGCCAGGAAATCACCATGACAGGGTTAATCCGAAAGCTGCAGAGAGACGACCACCAGGAAGTCATGCAGTAGTGGCAGGCACCAGATGCCATAATGACTTCCACTGCTTGTGTGCTGAGGGACATCACACTATCCTGAGTAGGTCTGCAATACAACATCAGGCCTCTTCCACCAGTACTGAGTCTTCAGGCCCTTCAACATCTGCAGCTGCTAGTGGTATTGAGGCCCTTCTAGGGGAAGGGCATGCCTCAGACACCCCACCATCTGTAGCAGAGGCACCCCCCCTTCCAACAAACATGGACGTCCATCCAGACAGGAAGCAGCAGCAAATGCCAAGACCAAACCCACTGCCAGGAAGTGGACCTCTCTTAACCTCTTCCCCTTGTGTGCCACAGATACACCCTGTTGCTGTTCTGAAACACTGGACTTGTGTTACCTTAGGGTGTAGGGGCTACCCTCACCACGGCATCTCTGAGCACCTCCAGCCCCTCCTCCCAAGACACATAAATGCCAACACTCATCTACCCAACAGACACCCACTACCCACAAGCATACCTCACTCAAACATGCATCCAAGACATCCACACCAACACCTCAGAGATCTACTCCCTCTCCCACCCACACCCAAACCCTTTTGCTATGACTGTACCCGTGTACTTAGAAAAGCTCCCCTCCCACCCTGTGATACCCCTAAACATGCTATGTCCCTCCCCAAGTCTGGCCCTTTCACCTCCAAACCTCCCCTGCCCCCCTGCAAGGTCCCATGCCCCTTCCCCTGTCAAGAAGTATACTCCTCTTCCTAAAGGCCAACCCTTCCCTAAATCTAAGTCCAAGCCCAAACCCCCCCCTCACAAGCCAGGTCCCAAAGGCTTCCCACCAAGACCTAAACCCAACTCCCCCACCCCACAAGATAACACTGAGGTGTCTGCTTACCCCATGGATGCCCGTTCCTGTGAAGGTTACATGCAGTCAGGAGTCAAGTTTAGGGCACAAATATGTGCACTGTATGCATTGAGACATTGGACTTATGGACTGGCCTATGGCCTTTGCTTTTAATATTGCATGAACAAAATATTTTCTTGCACCAACTAGTTGGTTTCCTGGTTACATCTTGTTGGAAAATGGGTTATTGGTAAGGGCAGATGAGTACCTACAGTTAGCAATAGGTCACCAACCTCCACTTAGGTCCAGTTAGGTCTCATTAAATTAAATCTAGCTCAACCCTTGGTAGCTTGGCAACGAGCGACAAGGCTTAACTTAGGAGACAAAGTGTAAAGCATTCAAATATCACAAAACAGTAATTAAATAAAATACAGGAAACAGTTTAAAAATCCGAAATCAATTTATAAGAATAGGAAATATGTTTTACTTTAAAATGACACCAAAACGAATAACATTGGATAAGGGGAACCGAAGATATGATTTTTTAAAGAATTATTGCTTTCTAGCGCATAGAAACAAAAAGCGCCAATCTGGTCATCTGGTCACACCACGACAGGGTAAAAGTCAAAGTTTAAGTCTGACCGCGATGGAGCCCGGCTTGGCTACAGCCCACAGGAGGCCTCAGTCAAAAGTTCACCTTAGGACTTAGTCATTTTTCTGGAGATTTTCTTCAGCGGGACGAACCTGCCAGTCCAATACGACCTCCTGGAACTCTTCCTCGGATACGAGTCATGGGAGCCCTCATGGAGGTTTTTACCTTCGGACTTAGTCGTTTTTTCGAAGTGAAAATCCTTCGACCGGGGTAAACCTGAATCTTGATACGACGTCCTTGGAGCCCTCTTCGGGTTCCCTGGCTGGGAGGTCCCGGTCAACTTCCTACGTTCGGACTTAGGGCCTGATTACAACTTTGGAGGAGGGTGTTAATCCATCCCAAATGTTAAGGATATTCCACCCGCCGTATTACGAGTCCATTATATCATATGGAACTCGTAATACAGTGGGCAGGATATCCGTCACATTTGGGACGGATTAACACCCTCCTCCAAAGTTGTAATCAGGCCCATAGTCACTTTTTGGGAGATTTTCTTCACTGGGACGAACCTGCAAGTCAGGCCGAGTCGCGGTTGAGGCAAGCCGGCTAGAGTTGCCGTGGCTGGTCAGTCCCTCTTTGGAGCTTTTTTCCAAATGTTCTCCAAACGTCGCCAAACTTCTGGATCTTCTTCAAGATGTTCTTTTAAGGTTCTTTTGAGGTCCACAGTTCACCCCAAGGTTCCAGAAGCTCAGAGATGCTCCTTGATGGTGCAGACTACAACTCCCAGAATTCACCTCGCACAAACTCCATTTTGGCCACTGGACAGTAGTGAGCTGATTGGTTTCTTCAGGAGTTGGTGCAGGGGACTCTGGTTAGCAAGTTCTCACCTGTAGCAAACAAGGAGTCCCTCCTTGAACCATTTGAAGCCAGGCAAAGTCCTTCTTGTGGTGAAACCCAAGTGTGCAGCTGGTGCAGTCCTCCAGAGTGCAGTGTCCAGGTGCAGGCCAGGGGTCAACCAGGGCAGTCCTTCTTCTTCTGTAGTTCTTCCTTGTTGGTATCTGATAGGGATCTGGTAGGGAACTGAGGTGTGGGTACAGGTCTGCCAGTTTTATCCTTGCTCCTGGGTGAAAAACAGGGTGGCCAATCAGAGCAAAGTAGCAAACACACTGCAGGGCTGAAGTTGGCAACTTTTCAGGTAAAGTTTAAAACTCTTTAACTGAACAAGTTATAATAAATTCAACAACTGGAAGTTGTGGGATTTATTAAAACAATTCATTTGATACCAAACTTGTTGTATCTGTAACTTAAGGGGATTTTTTAAATTAAAATAAGGTCTCCCCGTTCTAGCCTATGGAGGTCATTCACTACAATGAGGGAACAACAAATTTGTCTGTTTTACCTCACCAGGGCTTATAAAACTATTTTTATAAGGTCCCTGCTTATAGTTACATGGCACCTACCCCTAGGGGCACATAGGGCACACCTTAGGGGTGACATATATAAAAACAAGGTAGTTTACGGCTATGGAACTACTTTAAGTTACAAAGTCAAATTTGCATGTAACTTGCAATTTAAAAGCAGCCAACAAGGCAGGCCTGCCTTTGAAATGACACTGGGCACCTCACCTATGCTGGGGTCCCTAAACCTACATGCCCTACCATATACTAGAGACTTATTGGTAGGTTGACTTAGCCAATTATAATTAGCCTAATTTGCATACTCATTTTACACTGAGCAGAGGCCCTGGGACTGGTTAGCAGTACCCAGGGTACCATCAGAGTCAGGAAAACACCAGCTAAAAGCGATAAATGGGGGCAAAAAGTTTGGGGGCCTCTGCAATCAGTCCTGTTTTCTCACACATCTTTGTCATGCATTTCATTCCCTAGTATGGAGTTGTTCATAGCAGACATTAGTTGCATGTCTGTATGTGTGTGTGTGTGTGTGTGTTCTGCTTGGGCTACGTGTGTTGTTTAGGCAATATGTGAGGTTGTGTCCAGTGATTTTGTCTGCAAGTGGTAGGGTATGTGTTGTGTGATGTATGATTGTGTGTTCAAGGGTTTTTGTTGTGCTGGTATTGTGTGTTGTATGTGTTGTGGTGTGTTTGTTGGTGTGTTGTGTGGCTTTGTGTGCATTGCCTGTGTGCGTGTTATGTGCATGAAATGTTGGACACAGTGTTCTTTGTAGATCGATCGGTAGGCAGTATGATTGTGTATTTGTGTGTGTTTTTTGCCTGTTGGTGTTACATTGTGAAGAATGTGTGATGTGTCCCTGAGTAGTGTCCTCTGTGGGACTCTGCCAAGTTATTGCAGATGGTAAGGTTGTATTGTGTTTGTAATGGGTTGTGGTGTTGTGTGGTACTGTATAAGTGTGGGGCAGTGCAGTAATTCCGTGCATACCTATGTGTGTTTGTGACGTGTGTATGTGTGTGTGTGTGGTGGCCGTGGCATGTGTGTTGTGTATATGCGAGTCTGTGTGTGGCTGTATGTGAATGTGCTTGTTAGTGTGCAGTTACATGTGAATATCGCCCCACGCTCCCCTTCTCAAATGTATGTTGTGTGTGTACAAAAATTGACAAACTACAAAAATAACAGGTATGAGTGTATACTCATACTTGCTGTCATCGTTGCAGATTCTGAAGTCTTTGGGCGAGCGGAAGCAGCAGGAAGATGTGTAGTTTTGGTTCCATGGTGGCTCTGGACAAGTATGGCTTCCTGAAGGTGAGGGTCTCCTTTTATGCATTTGGTTTCTGCCTAGGTTTCCGTGGTGGTGTGACCACGATGGAAACCTTGGCAGACTAAAGCCTCATAATCTGTCCAGTGGAAACATGGTCCCCACCAGCCTGCAGGTGGCTACAGTCGTCCGTGGCAGCCAGACTGCAGTGACTGTGCTGGCGGTGCTTTGGCTGTATTCTGTTGAAAATACCTCCATAGTCATAATTTGGCACCTCCTGCCTTTTGGTGGTACAACTGCCACCGCCAACAAGAGGGGCCTGGAACCACCAAAATCATAATGAGCCCCTTAACGTAGATTGTTGGAGATGTCTCCAAATATTTTGATTAAAATGGTAGGCTTGGATGGCTGTGTGTGGATATAATTGCTTGTATTAAGGCTTGTTCAAAGTTGATTCTTATTTTATTTGGGGGTAGTTGCTTGTTTTAATTTTTTTGTGGTTTAGTAATTCTTAGTAAGTGCTCATTAGTTTATTAGGCAGCAAAACATATATGAGAGGTATACTTTTGTTTTGATATTCAGCATCTATGGTTTATATCTGAGTGAGTGGTTTAGGGCACATTTTCAATGTTCTGTCGATCATCCATATTTGACATTGGCTTATTCTTAATAAACTGTCTGCTGCAGTAAATATAATAATTTGTTTGTCATTAATAATGTTGTAAGGTAGGAGGAAAGGTTCATCATTCTGTGTAGCGGTTTAGTGTTTAGGAATATGAATGTCTTTGTATCTTCTAGGAGCAACAGGAGTATCAGTGGTTGGTTTTCTACTTTGTGCTATTTTGTGTTTAAATTGGGATGGCTGGTAGCTGTCTTGTGATGTGTTTGGGTACTTTAGGGAGTATATCTTTTAGAATTTTAGTATTGGACTGTTGGGAACTAGTGCTTCCCTCTTTTAAATCTTGGAGTACAAGTCTTACTTTGATTTCAATGACATTACGGTGTTCTTGTGTTGTCTAACGTTAATATTAACATCATTGTTCATATTAGCCCTCCCATAACAAGCATTAAAGTAGTATTTTGTACATTTACAGTCAACATTCTCAGTGTTTGGGCTGTATTGTCTGTAAGTGTAGCCCACGTGAGAGCCTTTCTCAGATGTAATATATCTTGCCCTTTATGAAAAGTTTGTCTAAAATTATTTTAATATTTTAAAAATACAGTTAAATAAATTCTGATAATTTTACTTTTACTTTTAGTTTGCTAATGTACTTAAAATACTGAAATGGTTTTGCAATTTATACTTATAAATGTTTTTAGTTTTCTGTTGAAGCTGTTCCAATGTGGATCTGGCGGTTTATTGTCTGTAGGGGGAAAATGTTATAGTAGTTATATTTTAAATATTTATTTGCAGTTAGTTTGTCGGGGTTGAGGACTTTCCCTTTTCTTTTTTACATTTGAGGTTTAGTTAATGTTAAGAAGTGCTCTGATTTTACTTATTATGGTGGTCATTACAAACCTGGTGGTCGGTGTTAAAGAGGCGGTAAGTCCACCAACAGACGGCAGAAAAAAAAATTGAATTACGACCGTGGCGGAAACCGCCAACAAAGACAGCCACTTTAACACTCTGACCGCCACGGCGGTACAAACAAACAGCACGGCGGTCACCGACAACAGACAGGCGGGAGACAATGTACCACCCACAGTATCACAACCTACCTTTTCTGGGGCTGATTAACCACGAACAAAAACACAGCGGAAACAGGACTCCGAAGGGAAAATGCTCACCTCTGCACACCCCACGAGGAACCAGGACGCCATGGAACCAGAGCTCCACATTTTACCAGCCTTCATCTCCTTGCTCCTCTACCAGGAGCACGAACTCCGGAGGCGAAGACCACGTGAGTACTGCACATACGACACAGGGGAGGGGGAGGGGAAAAACAGTGACACACACACGCAACACCCCCACCCCCACCCTCACCCACTACAACACACCAATACAGCATGATACATTACAGTTACATCCCTCAACCCCCCTGGAAGAATGCAAAGACAAAATGAAATGAGCTGAATGATTGCAATATATTAAAATTCAGTAGTCAAATAATATACATACACTATTTACAAATATATACACCAAGAATATTAGTCCAGGGTATTCCACCCTTAAAGTCCGTGGACCACTGGACCCACACTGCATGGGCGAGGCCCACACAAGATATCCGAACGTGACGGGGAGAACACTGCAGGGGCATCAGATAGAAATAAAACAGGCCCCTCAGGGGGAAGGGAAAGGGGGGACACCTCAGACGGTTGAGTGCACAACTCCAAATCCATGAGGGGGCCCCATGCCCACTGTTCAATCCTGGGGAGTGCAAAGCCACAGTCTCTCAAGTCTCTACAGTGGGTGGTTTGCCCACTGTTCAACCGTGAGGAGTGCAATGCAACAGTCTCTCAAGTCTCTACAGTGGGTGGGTTGCCCACTGTTCAACCCTGGGGAGTGCAAAGCCACAGTCTCTCAAGTCTCTACAGTGGGTGGGTTGCCCACTGTTCAATCCTGGGGAGTGCAAAGCCACAGTCTCTCAAGTCTCTACAGTGGGTGGTTTGCCCACTGCTATATCCTGGGTAGTGCAAAGCCAAAGTCTCTCAAGTCTCTACAGTGGGTGGTTTGCCCACTGTTCAATCCTGGGGAGTGCAAAGCCACAGTCTCTCAAGTGGATAACAGTCTCCACTGGTTCTGGAGGGGGCTTGCTGCCATGAGTGCTTCATCCTGCCAAGGACTGAGTTAGTGGAGGTGACTCTCCACTGGTTCTGGAGGGGGCTTGGTGCCCAGAGTGCTTCATCCTGCCAAGGACTGAGGTAGTTGATGTGATACTCCACTGGTTCTGGAGGGGGCTTGGTGCCCAGAGTGCTTCATCCTGCTCGTGGCGGCCTCAGTACCATCAGTGCATTTGTCGCTCATGGGCCTGTGGTGCTTGTAGCGGTCCTGTCTTTGGCAGCGGTTCTTATGGCGGTCCTGTCTTGGGCAGCGGTGCTTGTGGCGGTCCTGTCTTGGGCAGCGGTGCTTCTGGCGGTCCTGTCTTGGGCAGCGGTGCTTGTTGCATTCTTGTCTAGGGCAGCGGTGCTTGTAGCGGTCCTTTTTTGAGCAGCGGTGATTGTGGCGGTCCTGTCTTGGGCAGCGATGCTTGTTGCGGTCCTGTCTTGGACAGCGGGGCTTGTTGCGGTCCTGTCTTGGGCAGCGGTGCTTGTGGTGGTCCTGTCTTGGGCAGCGGTGCTTGTGGCGCTCCTGTCTTGGGCAGCGGTGCTTGTGGCGGGCAGCGGTGCTTGTGGCGGTCCTGTCTTGGGCAGCTGTGCTTGTGGCGGTCCTGTCTTGGGCAGCAGTGCTTGTGGCGGTCCTGTCTTGGGCAGCAGTGCTTGTGGCGGTCCTCTGTGGGCCGGTGGGGCTGCTGGCTGTCCTCTCTGGGCCAGCGGGGCTGCTACTGGTGGTCCTCTCTGGGCCAGCGGGGTTTCTGGCGGTTCTGTCTGGACCAGCGGGGCTGCTGCTGGCGGTCCTCTCTGGGCCAGCGGGGCTGCTGGCGGTCCTCTCTGGGCCAGTGGGGCTGCTGCTGGTGGCCCTCTCTGGGCCAGCGGGGCTACTGGCGGTCCTGTCTGGACCAGCGGGGCTGCTGCTGGTGGACCTCTCTGGGCCAGCGGGGCTGCTGCTGACGGTCCTCTCTGGCCCAGCTGGGCTGCTGGCGGTTCTGTCTGGACCAGCGGGGCTGCTGCTGGCGGTCCTCTCTGGGCCAGCGGGGCTGCTGGCGGTCCTCTCTGGGCCAGCGGGGCTGCTGCTGGTGGTCCTCTCTGGGCCAGTGGGGCTGCTGTCAGTTCTGTCTGGACCAGCGGGGCTGCTGGCGGTCTTCTCCACCGTGGTGATCTTCCCAGACTTGCCGGGTTTCTTGTGCCCCTTCCCCACCTTGGAAAGTGTTGCTGCTGACTCCACACTCATCATCAACAACACATAGCTTTATTCGGTTACTTTCAACCATAAAAGCAAAACAACCAACGTTTAAATGAAAGAGCAGATAGGAATTAGGTTAAAAAAGATAAGAAAGAGATAAAAACATATATGTCAGCCTTAAAACACATAAAATTATTTCCTTAAAAAAGACACCTAACCCCCTAATACCTAACATTTAAATTAAACATGGGGTTTTATTTCAGTCTAGGTGTGTATTTAAAATTTGGCAGCTAAAACACAAATTTCTTTTTAAACATTTGGTCCTCATCATCATTGTTTCCCCAAAAGTTTTGTACGTATATGCCAAGCAGCTACAATATACTTGCTAACCGCACAAGATAGAGGGAGAGAAGTTTCCCTCATCATGATCCTTAAGGCAACAATACAGTGTCTTATCCCCATATTACTGCACACAGATCGTAACCACTTCCGACGCGCAGTCAAATAAGCAGGGCATATAAACATGAAATGTACAATAGATTCTGAAATTTGATTGCAACTCGGGCAAGTGTCAGGACTTGGGATCGCACTCCGCGTACTGCCATAGGACTTAAGAGGCAGACAACTGAACTGAATATATAGACTCTTACTTAATGGATCAAGAATTGTATCCATAAATGGTTCCAAATATGGATGCCATTTAAAATCAAAGAATTGTGACGTCAATCTGCCGTGTGTTGAGCACAGCAGATAGTTTTCCCTGACATGTATCCAGTAAACAGTTTTCAGATGATTCTTCTGATCCTTCCTTATACTTTCTGGATGACTCCAAAACTCACTAAGACCCAATCTATGAAACCATTTTGAGATGTGGTTAAACCAGGAAATGGTAAGTACATTTGGTCTATCTAGAATGTCTTGAATAGACTCCTTGTATGTGGATAGCTCAGGGGTGGTCCATACACGGACCCAGAAAAGCAATGGTCGTAGGGCAATTACATCTAAAATGCGTGGAAGGCCGAGGTCCCAGAACATTGGCAGCAGTGGGGTACTGCGAGGACAGGCCAAGATTGACCTTACAAAGTTGTTTTCCCCCACTGCTAGCTTGCTAGTGTTCGAGGGCCCCCAAATTTCTGCCCCATAGACTGCAGCGCTCTGTGCCTTTGCTCGGCAAATTTTAATAGTTGGAGTAATCACTCTCTCAGAGGTGGACTTATGGAAGCGTAAAATGGCCCCAGATCTCTGTGCCAGAAGAGCTAAGCTTTTATCGATTTGGGGCCCCCAATGCAGGTTGTTGCTAATTCTCACCCCCAAATAATCTATGGAGCTTACCATACCTAGGGGGGTTCCATTATAGAAAATTGAGTATCTCTTTGTGGGGCCACAGCCCAGGGTCATAAGTTTGGTTTTGCTGTGGTTGAGTTCAAGCCCATAGTCAACACAGAATGAACTAAACTTATTCACAAGTGCCTGGAGACCCATAGGAGTTCTGGAGATCAGGAGGGAATCATCAGCAAATAGCAAAATTGGAATTTTGTGATTATTCAAGGATGGGGCATCATTTTGGCAGTTGGTAACGACTTGCACCACCTCATTGATAAACAATGTAAATAGCGTTGGGGCAAGAACACAGCCCTGACGCACTCCTCTCCTAATCTCTATTTTATCTGTGAGTTCCCCCTGATTACTCCATCTAACTTGTGAAAATGTTTTTTCATGTAATCTTTTAATTAAATGCACTAAGTTTCCTGGGGTACCGATTTTGTTTAATACTCCCCAAAGTTTCTCTCTTGGGACAAGATCAAATGCAGATCTCAGATCTACAAAGGCAACATAAAGTTTTTGCTTAGATAGGGTGACATACTTCCAAAATAATAATGACAGTCTGAAGACTTGGTCCATGGTATTAGTTTTAGGCCGAAAACCGGCCTGTAAGGGGGATAAAATTTGGTTGTCTTGGATCCAATCGATAAGCCTATCTAAGACTTGCTTAGCAAACGTCTTCTGAAGGATGTCAATAAGACTGATTGGACGGTAGTTTGCAGGTGAACCTACATCACCCTTTTTATAAATCGGTATTATTTCTGCGCCGCGCCAAGAATCTGGAATAGGACTACCAGCTGCTATGGCATTAGACAGTAAATTGATGTACCATGCCCATATCTTTGGTTCTGATTTAAACAGGTCCCCTGGGATTTTATCTGGACCAGGGGCTTTTGCTGGCCTCAAAGAATTGATTGCAGCTATTGTTTCGGCTAAGGTAAAAACAATGCTCTCAGTTGAGGTCATGTTAACAGCCCAACACTCATCGTATCCAGGATCCTCCGGAGCTTGCTGTGCGGGCAGAGCGTATATTCCAGAAAAATAGGACACCCATCTTTCGGGCTGTATATACATACCGATATCATCATTGCCCCTTTTCGAACTAGAGGTCAACAGCCGCCAAAAGGAACTATCATCTTTGTATTTGACTGCTGCAAGCAGCTTCTGCCATATCTCATTATCCCAGTCTTTTTTTGCTTGTTTGAGGGCATTAGCATACCTACGTCGGGCCTCTTTAATAGCCACTTGAGTAGAGTTTTTTACAGCCTTGTTTAAATTAGATTTTGCTCGCACACAATCTTGATTATACCAATCCCTACGGGGGGTAACAGCTGGTCTCGATTTGGAAGGGCTTTCCCTATAGAAGATACCCTGTAGGGAATCCACCAATTTGATGTGGATAGCCATAATGGGAATGTCAGGGGCTTCTTGATCCTCGTAATCTACGAAGAGTTTTAAAAATGATGAATATATTTCCCCAATCAAGTACGGATTAGATTCAACCTTTGGCCAACAGACCCGAGAACGTCTATGGTTCAGGTAAGGGAGTGGGACATTAGTAATCGTTGTGTGCTGGACTCTTAAAAATGCATGGTTGGTCAGTACAAGGCACAGAGGATTATGATCGCTATCCAAGCGAGATAAAATTTCCATGTCCAGTGAACTTGACCATAGCCTAATGTCCACCAGGATATAATCAATAGTGCTAAAGGAAAGCCCTCGCTTGAAAGTGATGGCTCGCTCTGAATCAGATTTAGTGCGGCCGTTACATTCTCTCAGGCCATGTTTCAGGCAAAGGGAAGACAACTGAGATGCAACACAGGAAACGGGAGAAAACACCATTTCCTTAGATTGGGGAATACCCCAAAGTTCGTCCTCTTCAGTAGTCAGATTACTGATAGTATTGTCCAACACAAAGGAACAATTGAAATCGCCTGCTATGATCAAGAGATCTGAAGGGTCCAAAAGCTCTATGTAGTCCGTCAACTGGGTGAGAACCATTGATTCTGACCCACGGGGAACGGATCTTGCATAGGTATTCAGAACTATCAGCCTGAATCCGGGTCGGAAAGAAAGTTGCACACCCAGCAGATCATAAGAATTAAACTTTATCATAGAGTGGTCACATTCTAGCTTGTTGTTCAATAAAATCATTAACCCTCCTATCTGTCTTCCAAAGCCACCGGAGGCAGGTTGGGCAGAAGAAAAATAGGTTGTAAAGCCTTGTATGGATAACTGTTCTGCAGTCCAGGTTTCTTGAAAAAGACAGATATCTTGTTTGTTAATAAGGCTTACCCATTCCAAGTCATCCAACTTTGACTTAATTCCTGCTACATTCCAAGATATAATATTGATTTTAGGAGGCGTAGTTGTTAATTTGGATCTCATTAAAGAGACGGGAAGTGGAGTCCCTATAGGATGACACTCGTCATTTGCTTTTTTAGGAAGTACTATACAGGGGGTAATCAGTCAATCTGATTCAGAAAGTAAGGGGTAAGGGTTCTCAGAATTAGATGTTGCAGAATTATCTGAAGAGGGAATAACCCCGGCTACAATAGATCCAGATGTACAACATCCTCTACATAGCGGGGCCCCAGGCGGCTGACTACTTAGTCTAAGTTTCGGTTCCCTATCTATACATAGTGTACCTGTCCGTGTATCGAAGGCCAGGAGATCATTAACTAGACTGCTATCATTAAAAAGAATCGAAATATAATCAAAATCCGACCCTAACTGATTATGTCTGTGTGCCTCACGTATATCAGACCGGATAACAGAGAGACAGTTCCTCTGGGAGCGAATCCAATAAATGACTTTGTTAGTTAGAGAGTCACTCGACTCTCTATTGCCCTGAGGTAGCTTTGGCACCCTAGTCAAATATATGGTAGCATCTTCCCTCCTCCTTCTTAACCTTCCCTTGATGTCACAGGTCTGCAAGAGTGACAAATGATCAGGGTGAGTGGCAGAATGGGAACTAACACAACAACTTGCTGCAGGGGGCAATCCCCCTAGATTTAACTGAGAGGTTATTGGGCAAGGAGTACCTTTGTCCCCCCGACCAGAGATGGATCCACACTTATTTATACCTAGTTTGGGAACTCGCTCATGGGTGGAGAACAAGGTCTGACAAGCAGACTTACTGTGCGTTGTGGAGCTACCAATTCTTCTGTTTAGAAGAGGATGTCAGTTTATCACCTACGGTAGGAGGACTAGGTTTTTTAGTTTCCATCAATAAATCAGAGGAAGGGGCAGACTCATGTGGCACAATGCAATTACAACAAGACTTTTGATCATAGAGTCCAGCAATTTTGTTCATCAAAGATACCAACAGACACTTAACGTCATCTATTTTCTGAGAAATGATAGTCAATTGAGAAGCTTCATTGTTGCCCATCTTTCCATCCAAAGAGTCTTTGTCGGTTCCCTCTACAAGTAGGGTTTGTGAATGTCCAGGACTTACAGAATCAGAGGACAGAACCGAAAACCTATTTGAGCAAGGAATAACAATAGGAGGTGGGGACGTGCACCTCAAGGGTGCACCTTCTACAGATAGACATCCATTGGTTTCCACCAAGGATGGTGAAATCTCCAAGAGTGAAGGAATTACACCCTGGGAGTGGGGAGGGGGATGTAAATCAACCTTAACCTCTGTTCTATGCATCTGAGTTTTTTTTTTGAAGAGGTCAGGAATCTTTTTGGGAGGAATGGTATCCGGTATGGAAAGACCCATAACAGAAGGACTCCTCAGTATAGCCTCTACCTCTTCAAACAATGAGTCGATTGTTTTAAATTGCTGTAGATTTGTATTAGGACATCCCTCCACTTTCCCAACAGAACGTTTCTTGGGTTTTTTAACCCGAGACTGGGGTACTGATACATCATCGGCCTTCCTCTTCCCCATATCGTCTATCCAATGGCCCAGCTGAGAAGATTTCTAACACGTCTGGGGAAAAAAAGAAAAAAAAAAAAAAGATGGCCCAGCCCTGGTTCCTAGTGTCAAGTACAAATGGTGACAGGAAGAAAGGAAGCCCCTAGAAGCGAGAGGAAGTAGTAGCTTGCTCCACTGGCCCCTTTGGTGCTAAGTGGAGCTCGAGGTCAAGTGATACCAGACAAACTATGCAAAAGAAATTCCTAAGGCCTCTATACCACACCAAATATCAAGAGGACAGAACTTCGGGGGGTGGCCCAGCCCAGTCTCCTCCGGGCGATGACGGGCAAGGACGGGCCCGCCCTTGGCCCGGGCTTCGCCCGGGCGTCGCCCGGGCGCGTCCCGCGCGGCGGGAGCGCAACAAATGATTTAAAGGGCTCCTTGCCCTGACGTGTGGTGGCTGGCCCCTCCTCCTGTTCACGAAAGCGCTACCCGCGCGGCGGAAGCGCAACAAATGATTTAAAGGGCTCCTTGCCCTGATGTGTGGTGGCTGGCCCCTCCTCCTGTTCACGAAAGCGCTACCCGCGGCGGCGGGAGCGCAACAAATGATTTAAAGGGCTCCTTGCCCTGACGTGTGGTGGCTGGCCCCTCCTCCTGTTCACGAAAGTGCTACCCGCGCGGCGGGAGCGCAACAAATGATTTAAAGGGCTCCTTGCCCTGACGTGTGGTGGCTGGCCCCTCCTCCTGTTCACGAAAGCGCTACCCGCATGGCGGGAGCGCAACAAATGATTTAAAGGGCTCCTTGCCCTGACGTGTGGTGGCTGGCCCCTCCTCCTGTTCACGAAAGCGCTACCCGCGGCGGCGGGAGCGCAACAAATGATTTAAAGGGCTCCTTGCCCTGACGTGTGGTGGCTGGCCCCTCCTCCTGTTCACGAAAGCGCCACACTCCCACCTGTGCCCCTGGGAGCAGCTTTGCTGGCTGTTGTCTTCCCCCTCTCCCGCCGGGCACTGGCCAACTTTTGATGCTTGACAGGTGGGGGACTGTCCGTGCTGTGGTTCCTTGCCACACTGGCTGCCCTGCTGCCTGGTACACTTCAGAATCCGGTGACTACTTGCACCACTGGTCCCGGAGATGTTGTGGCTGAGGTGCTAGGTTGGGACCTGGAGAGTCGGGCCCTAGGAGACTGACGGGGTGGGGGAGGTGAGGGAAAGAGGTCAAGGGTGGCCAGGAAAAGTTTCTTAGGAACCCTGGGGCAGGTAGCTGGAGGGGGTTTGGGAGTGGAGGAAGAGCTTGTGGTTGTAGGAGGTGTACGTTTGGTGACTTTGGGTGAAGGTGCATGCGCTGGAGGCTGTTGTGAGGTGGATGGCTGTTGGGTTGGTGTGTGGCTGCGTTTGTGTACCTTGGGAGGTGGCATCACAGACACACTGGGAGAGGACACAGGGGATGTGTGAATGGTAGTGGGGTGGTGACTGCACGTTAGCGGGGTGTGGTGGTGGGTGTGCTGGTGATGGACGGAGTGGCTGTAGATGTAGTGCATGCAAGTGTGAGTGGAGACAAGACTGAGAGGGAGGAGGGAGACGAGGAGGAGGGGGACACAGTGGAGGCAGTGGATGTTGGTATGTCTGCATGTTTGTGATGCTTGCGTGAGTGCCTGTAGGATGTGTGGTGCTTATGTTTGCCAGAGCTTCCCTTGTGTGTTGAGGTGTGTGCATGCTGGTCTGATGGTGTGCTTGGGGTAGGCTGAGGTACAGGGGATTGGGTCTGGGTGGAAGAAGTTGGAGGGAGGAGGCTAGTGACAGGGACAATGGCTGCCATCAGTGCTGAGGCCAGAGTCTGAAAAGCTTGCTGAAGGGCTGCCTGACCAGAATGAATGCCCTCCAGGAATGCATTGGTTTGTTGCAACTGTCTCTCTACACCCTGGATGGCATTCAAAATGGTAGACTGCCCAACAGTGAGGGACCTGCGGAGGTCAATGGCCTCGTCACTGAGGGCAGCAGGGGTGACTGGGGCAGGGGCTGAGGTGCCTGGGGCGAAGGAGATGCCCACCCTCCTGGGTGAGCGGGCACGGGGCAAAGGCTGAGGGGCTGCTGGGAGGGCAGTGCTGGAGGGGGGGTGGCGGCTGTACCTGTAAATGCGGGGGGCACAGATGGGGCTGCCACCACAAGGGAGCTCCCATCAGAGGATGAGTCCTTATCGCTGGTGTCAGCTCCTGTCCCCGCCGTGGAGCTCCCCTCGCCCTCCGTCCCACTGGTGAAATCAGAGTCCGTAGTGTCGCCCTTTAGGGCCATGTGGGATGCAGCTCCCTCCTGCTCTGGTGCCACTGCTCCTCCGCCTGATGATGCTAATGCACACATGTACAGGGAGACCACAAAAAGGGGGGGACGAGAGAAGAAAGACATGTTGAGTGCATGCATTACCGCTACCGTTGGCGGACACAACAGACACAGAAGCCCCTTGCACTACGCCCGCGCACTTGGGGTCCACTTTTCAGTGTCTAGTAAATGGCCTACAAGGCTATGGCCGATATCTGCACACATGGATGTCACAGGAGCCGGACTAGGTGTAGTTGGCACTGTACCCAGGGTGTGCCTGAAAAACAGGACTTAACTAGCACACTCGCCCTGGCCTAGGGAAACCCACAGCCCACCTGCCCCACCCAGACATCTCCACTGTGTGCTTCATCAGCAGAATGAGAGTGTACTCACCCCCTTGTTGCTGCTGTGATGCCCTCAAGCGCCCACCCAACTCTGGGTATGCCACCGCCAGGATCCTGAACATCAGGGGGGTCATGGTGCAACGGGCACCACTCCCACGTTGGGAGGCCATCCCCAGCTGGGCCTCCGCCGTCTTCTTGCTCCAGCGGCGAATGTCCTCCCATCTTTTACGGCAGTGGGTCTGTGATAGACCCCCACGGTCCGGACGTCCTTGGCGATGACACGCCAAATATCCTTCTTCTGGTGGGCGCTGACCTACAGGAATTGTACATGGGAAAAAGAGAAGTTATTACCAACTGCACCGTCACAGTCATTGGCCCGCATCCCTACCCTTGACATGTGGCACATGCACTCACCATTGTTTCATGCACGCCTCATTCCCCCGCCTCTCTTTCATCCACCACACTCCACACAGGCATTTCCCATACAGCATGCTCCCAGTGTACTTACCTGTTTGTCTGGAGGACCGTAGAGTAGCGTGTACTGGGGGAGGACCCCATCCATGAGTTTCTCCAACTCCTCTGTGGTGAAGGCAGGGGCCCTTTCCCCAGATGCACGAGCCATTGTCTCTTCCATACTGAGGTCACAGAAGCACTTGCAGTGTAGGTCCTCTCCTGTCGAAGTTCAGGTATCGAGTGATTGAACAGATAGAAAATGGCGGTTACGTCTGCGACGGTGCGTACCGTCACCGCCGGTGTAAATCGTCATTGGCTCCTGGGACCCATAGGGTCCAATGTTAACCAATGCAGAATTGCGCCGCGGTCTTTGACCGCCTACCGCGACGGTGTACAGCGCCAGCGCAGTTACCTCACATCCCATTGTCCCACTTTATAGGTCAGGCAGCCGCCATTTCAGGGGCCCACATGGCTTGATTTATAACTGTGTCACACATACCTAGGCCTTGGCTCAACACTCATACAGGCAAAATTCGGGTTATGAATGGTTTTCTGAGTAAGCTGCGTTTAAGTACCTCTGAGTTGGTTGATTCTGTGCTCGCTGTTGTCCTTCATAGGCACCGTCCGCTGGGATATGTGAGGAGATGGCGGCATTCTCCGGTGTACAGACCGTTGGTGGACCTGTCGACAATGGAGGAAAGATATGTAATCATCACCTACAGGCTTGATCGTGCCACAATCCTGGAACTGTGTGCCGAGTTGAAGCCAGACCTGATGTCAGCTATCCGCCATCCCACAGGAATCCCCCCTCAAGTGCAGGTGCTCTCAGTACTCCATTTCCTTGCAAGTGAGTCATTTCAAACAACAGTGGCCATGGCATCAGGGATGTCCCAGCCTTTGTTTTCCAGCATGTTGTCCAGAGTGTTGTCCACCCTGCTGAAACACATGCAGAGCTACATCGTGTTTCCTCAGGTGGAGGATTTTCCTACAGTGAAAGGTGACTTCTATGCCCTGGGACATATCCCCAACATCATAGGTGCCATTGATGGGACACATCTGGCCTTGGTCCCCCCCCGCAGGAGTGAACAGGTGTACAGAAACTGGAAGAGTTACCATTCGATGAATGTGCAGATGGTGTGTTTGGCCGACCAGTACATCTCCCATGTTAATGCCAAATTCCCTGGCTCAGTGCATGACGCTTACATCCTGCGGAATAGCAGCATCCCTTATGTGATGGGGCAACTCTAGAGGCACCGTGTGTGGCTATTAGGTGAGCACCTGGAAGCAAGTCAGTGGGAATGGTTGTCTGGGTCTGGGGTTATCCCTACAGGTTAGTGTATGTCTAACAGTTGTCCCTCGCCATTTACAGGTGACTCTGGTTACCCCAACCTGTCATGGCTACTGACCCCAGTGAGGAATCCCATGACAAGGGCAGAGGAACGCTACAATGAGGCCCATGGGCGAACTAGGAGGATTATAGAGGAGACCTTCGGCCTCCTGAAGGCCAGGTTCAGGTGCCTCCATATGACAGGTGGTTCCCTATTCTACTCACCAAAGAAGGTGTGCCAGATCATCGTGGCCTGCTGTATGCTTCACAACTTAGCTTTGCGACGACAGGTGCCTTTTCTGCAGGAGGATGGTCCAGATGGAGGTGTTGTGGCAGCTGTGGAGCCTGTGGACAGCGAAGACGAGAAAGCAGAAGAAGAGGACGTCGACAACAGGGACTCTGTGATCCTGCAATACTTCCAGTGAGACACAGGTAAGAATACAAACCTGCCTACTACATGTACTTTAACACTACTACCTCTCTACTGTTTGTCCTTTTCACCCGGTGTATGTTCACTGAGTTGTCACTTTACCTTACGATTTCACAGATTTGGGCACCACTGTGTGACATCTGCTTTGTTTCCTCATGGACTAGAGCTGTGTGACATAGGTAGGTTGACATTACAATTGAAAGAGCATTTTGTCACTGTAATTGCTAATACAACATTTCGAAATCACAGACAGACTCCAGATTATTTTGTGCTTTAAGGGTGTTTATTTAAGTGCTAAATAGTGGAGGGGGTAGTAAAATGGTGAGGGGTGATGGTGGAGGAATGTCCATGGCAGAGTCCAGTCTATTAGTCTCACAGGTGCATTGTCCAAAGGGGCATAGGAAGTGGAGCTGGGGCAGTTTGAGGATGGATAGGGTGACAAGGTGGGACAAAAGGATGACATTCAGGGCGGTCTCATTTCTTGGCAGGGGTCTTGGCATTGTTCTCTGTCTTTGTTCTGGATCTCAGGGACCGTTTGCGGTGTGGTTCTCCCTCTGCAGGGGGTGCGGTGCTGGTGTGGTGGTCCTGTGGCGGTGCTTCCTATCCACTAGTGCCAGCGGAGGTGGTGGGCAGTTCATCGTCCATGCTAGAGTCAGGGGCCCCTTGTTGTGCCACAGTGTCCCTCCTGGTGTTTAGGACTTCCTTCAGCACCCCTACGATGGTGCCCAGGGTGGAATTGGTGGATCTGAGTTCCTCCCTGAAGCCCAAATGCTGTTCCTCCTGCAGCTGCTGCATCTCCTGAAACTTGGCCAGTACCGTTGCCATTGTCTCCTGGGAATGATAGTAGGCTCCCATGATGTTGGAGAGGGCCTCGTGGAGAGTGGGTTCTCTGGGCCGCCTCCTCCCCCTGTCGCACAGCAGCCCTCCCAGTTCCCCTGTTTCCCTGGGCCTCTGTCCCCTGGACTGTGTGCCCACTGCCACTTCCCTGGGTCCCTGTTGTTGTTGGGGTGGTGGGTTAGCCTGGGTTCCCTGTAGTGGTAGACACACCGCTGCTTGACGTGTCCTGGGGACAGATGTATGGGCCCGCTGGGTGGGTACTGTGCTGGTGTTTCCAGAGAGGGGAAGCTCTGTGGTGGCCTGTGACTGTGTCAGGGGAACCAACTGTCCCGAGGTCCCAAATCTAGATCCAGTTGGACAGAGCTGCTGCCATCACTGTGGGCCTCTTCTGTTGGTGGTGTGGACATGTCTGGACCCTCCTGTGCGGTGTCGTTGGGTAGGGGTCCTGCAGGGGTATAAAAGCATGATTATTGCATCTGTGTGTGCCATGGTGTGCAATGGGTGGGTGATCGTGTACCCCAGTGCTTGCATTCCTGTGTGGGACCTTGTGTGATGATGGTTTAGGGGGGTGTATGTGCAGTGGCCATGCTTTGGTGATGGGTGTCCATGCTTTGTTGTTGCATGCAGGGCTTGGTGTTGGGATGTGTTGTTTGTGATATTGGGACATTTGTGAGGAGTTGGAGTGATGGGGGTGAGGGTGAAGGTGGGGGTATGTGATGGCATGCACGTAGGGTGGGGGATATAGTAGTAAATAATTGCCTTACCAGAGTCCATTCCTCCATCTAGTCCTGCGCAGCCCTACGGATGTAGAATAGCCAAGACTTGCTCCTCCCATGTTGTTAGTTGTGGGGGAGGAGGTGGGGGTCCGCCGCCAGTCCTCTGAAACGCAAGGTCGTATCTTGATACCACGGAATGCACCTTCCCCCGCAGGTCGTTCCACCTCTTCCTGATGTCATCCCTATTACTTGGGTGCTGTCCCACTGCGTTGACCCTGTCCACTATTCTCCGCCATAGCTCCATCTTCCTAGCAATGGAGGTGTGCTGCACCTGTGATCCGAATAGCTGTGGCTCTACCCGGATGATTTCCTCCACCATGACCCTGAGCTCCTCCTCAGAGAACCTGGGGTGTCTTTGCTGTGCCATGGGGTGGTGTGGGTGATGTGTGGGGTGGTGTGTGTTGTGAAGTGTGGGGTGATATTTAGTGGTGTGTTGTGTGAGGTGCGTGGAAGTTATGTGGGTGATGGTATTGTGTGCTTGTGGATGCTTGGTTGTAGTTTGTAGTGTCTCTCTCTGGCCTTCTTTTGGGATTTTTCTCGTAGGGGTTTGTGGGTGATGTGGTTGTGTGTTTTATATTGTATTGGGTGTGTGGGAGTGGTGTGTGTGTGTGTGTGTATCAGATGTGTGTACTTGTAATAGTCCAATGTGGCAGTGTTTTGTATATGTGTGTGTATTTTGAGTGCGGCGGTGTGTACCGCCAATGGAATACCGTACTTGAAAGACCGCCGTGTGGATTAGTGGGTCGTGATTGTAAACCGCCGTGTGGATTAGTGGGTCGTGATTGTGTGGGCGTATTTCTGTTGGCGTGACGGTGGAGGTTTTGTTTTCGCCAGTTTATCACTGACCTTTGGTGTGGCGGACTTGTGTGGGTGTCTAAATTTTGGCAGATTCCAAGCTGTGGGTCATAATGACCGTGGCAGAATTCTGCTGCCGCGGCGGTGTGTTACCGATCTCCTGCACGGCGGTAAACGGCTTTTACCGCCAATGTTGTAATGAGGGCCTATGTGTCTTTCTTCAGTTGTTTGTTTGTTGAATTTTATTGGTGGTTTTATAGGTTGTAGATTGTGCTGTAATGTTTGTTGTTGTACCCAAAGTTTGGTAGATAATAAAAAAATTAAAAAAACATTTGGTTAGTTTACTTCAATATGTTTTAACTACGTTATTTTACACTATGTTAATTTAAATATTTTTCTTACCTAGGAAGGTAGTTGTATATTTTCTTCCAGTTATTTTTCTTGTTTTCTGTTGAAAATTCAGCAGAAAGTCATTGTCTTGCAGCTTTATTGTTTTTTGTTTGGTAATAGTTTAAACTAATTCATTGCATATTTGTATTGGCTAGTTTGATGTATTATTGTTTTTATTGGCTAATGTTTGATTGTTTGAATTGATTTATCAGTTATTACCTTTTATAGTGATGCTAATATGTCTTCCTGTCTATTTTTAATTTATATTTATGTTTCATTGTGTTATTTTGGACACATTGTTATGTTTAATTTTATTTATTTATGTTTATATTTTATATGATATTAATTGCATTAAGGATTTAATATGTTGTTAATTATTTTATGTATTGAAATGCATTTTAATGCGTTGTGTTGAAAAATTATTTTAATGTTATAATACTTAAATAATGTGGTCAGACAAACTATTAATTCATGTTGAGCTCATTATTATTTGTTGTTTAAAGTAAAATAGAGTTATTATAGTATTTTTTAATATTTAGCGTGATTTTTTAAAATATTAGTGTAGTCAATATAGTGTATTTTTATATATTTGACATTTTATATATTTATTTAAAGGGAACAATAGTTTTGTTTCTGGTATTTGTTGTTTTGATATTATGAGGAATGGATATGTTTATTATTCAATACGTTTTGTAATGTATTTTCACATTTGCATTAATTAAGCATATGAGGGCCACATTTTTGGGACATATTTTAAAATGATACTGTTTTCGGTGATAGTATGTTATTGATTACATTTTCACATCGACAAACATATTTATTTTTGTGTTAAATGGGTATAGGATCGATACATTTTTTAAACAACTATGTTCTGCAATATTCTTATGAATCAATATTCTTTGAATTTGTATTATGGTATTGATTTATTTTCATACCGCTATGTAATGCACAATTTTTCATAAACCATATCATTTCATTGAGTCTTTATGGAATAATATTTTACCCTGGACTAACCCCTTCCTCTATGTCCCCAAAAATGTTAGGGGTGTTCTAAGCATATTCCCACCCTGGAATGTTGTATTCTCCTGCCCTTTATAGAAGGACATCTTAAATCAGGTCCACAGTTACAGTGGGTAGGAAAACAATTGTGAATACCTCAAACGTGTGTATTTATAAACTTTGTATGGTAACCCTCGCTCCTGGAGAAGTATTCCCTGATGCAAAATATTACACCATCCTGATATGAGTAAAAAGGTTTATGAGGGTAAGTTCAAATTTTGAATAACTTGCACTTATACTTTAAGCCATATGAACATGTAAACAAATGTACACTTGCCAAAGAGGAGGCTCCACTGTCTTTAAATCCTCTCCCACCTCCTCAAATAATTGCTCCTGAAATTGAGGGGCCATCAACAAGATTTACAGACATCATGAAGTAATTTCCTTTGATGTGTGACTTTCTCATGTGGGCCACCTCTGTGTGTTTGGTTAAGAGTGCAGTGTGTTCCAGCTGTTGGTAGGTGTGTCAGAGTCTAGAATGTTACTTTCTTGCTCCCCTTACAGTATCAGGTGTGCTGAATGAGTTAGAAGCCTGGCTTTAGATGATATTGAATATTACCTGTACATAAAGTTCTTGTTGTTTATATTATATTGAAAAAAAAAAACACAAAAATAAAGTATAATGTACAATTTACGTTTTTTTTAATTTTTTTTTAGTATTTTCTCTATTTGGTGTAAGTGTTATTTCCAGGCTCTACTGATTTATATAAAGCAGTGTTTCAACACCAGTAATAAGACATGCATGCGCTGTAATGGAGAATATTTGACCCTGTTTTTCCAGTGATGCTATTGTAGTGGATATAGGTGCTACTTTCATAAACTGAAATTATGTTGCTCTTCTGTGGGTGCGTTTTACTACTTGCCTATCCCTCACTAAACTCACCCATTTAGCAGTAGATATTCTCGATCTTTCCACCACTCCAGTGTATCCCTCCCACAAATACTAATAAAATGAATACCTCAGAGACTGTACAGGTGCAGGTCAATGTCTTTGAAGAGATATTGTGAGTACTTAATGTAGTACTAATGGAGTATTAGTTCCCATACTCACAAATGCTGTTGTGAATAGTCCCCAAAGACACAAATACTCTCTAGGACTGTCTAGGGAACTAGAAGCAGTCACTGGTAGATTCTGCTTCTCAGACTAAGACCAGGAGCTTAGTTCATCTATAGGCAACTCAAAGGCTATCTTTGTTCATGTCACAATACTGGATGTACTCCATTTCCTGGTAACTGGATCATTCCAGAGGGTCAGTGAAGACACCTTGAGCATCTCAAAAGCATGCCAATCATGTTGCCATATGTGAGGTACTTGGATGCATCACTGTTGGACTTGGTATCCTGGCGTGGCCCCCCCTAACTTTTTGCCTCTGTTTCCCAGGTTGTTGATGTGTGCTGGACTCTGTTTTTGCTGTTTTTGTTACTCTGGGCACTTTACCACTGCTATCCAGTGCTAAAGTGCAAGTGCTCCTGTATTAAATGTGTATGTAATTGGCTTTCCATGATTGGCATATTTGATTTACTTGTAAGTCCCTAGTACAGTGCACTAGAGGTGCCCAGGGCCTGTAAATCAAATGTTACTAGTGGGCCTGCAGCACTGGTTGTGCCACCCACATTAGTAGCCCTGTAAACATGGCTCAGACCTGCCACTGCAGTGTCTGTGTGTGCAGATTTTAACTGACAATTCAACTTGGCAAGTGTACCTACTTGCCAGGCCTAAACCTTCCCTTTTCTTACATGTAAGACATCTCTAAAGTAGGCCCTGGGTAGCCCCATGGGCAGGGTGCAGTGTGTTTAAGGTAGGATATATACTAATGTGTTTTATATGTCCTGAAAGTGAAATACTGCCAATTTTGGTTTTCACTGTTGCAAGGCCTATCTCTCTCATAGGTTAACATGGGGGCTACCTTTAAAAATGATTAAAGCGTAGTTTCCCTTTGGGAGCAGATAGACATGTGGCCTTTGGGGTCTCTGAGCTCACAATTTAAAAATACATCTTATGGTAAAGTTGGTTTTAAGATTGTGTGTTTGAAAATGTCACTTTTATAAAGTGGGCATTTTCTTGCTTAAACCATTCTGTAACTCTGCCTGTTTGTGGATTACCTGTCTGGGTCAGTTTGACAGTTGGGCTGTTTGCACCGTTCCTCTACACAGTAACACAAAGGGAACTTGGGTGTAGCCTGCATATCCTGATGAGCCATCTGTGCTAGGAGGGAGGGGAGGAGTGGTCACTTACACCTTAAAGGGCTGTGCCTGACCTCACACAATGCAATCTCCAACTCCCTAGTGTGTGTCTGGGGCTTGGCCTGGGCAAGGCAGGATTTCACAAACAAGAGAGACGTTCTTTTGAAGTAAGCCTACTTTAAAGGCCAAAATGAGTAGAAGAAGAGCACCCAAAACCACAGACATTGGATTAGTTCTGGATATCAAGAGGATCCTCTGTCTGGAGAAGAGGTGAAGAGCTGAGGAAAAGTGCTGCCCTGCCTGTGACTGTGCTTTGTGGAGCTATCCTGCAGTTGCTGCTTCTGCCTGTGCAAGGGGACAAAGACTGGACTTTGTTGTGCATTCCTGCTTGCGAAGAAATCTCCAAGGGCTTGCCCTGAGCTTGCCTCCTATTGCTGAAGTATCAGGGCCATCAAAGACTTCTCCTGCCAGCACCTTGACTCTCTGCTGAGACTCCTGCCCTGCCAAGTGGTGCCATATCCAGTTCTTAGGGCTTTGGAAGGTGAAGCTGGCAGACCATGACTGAAAATCCACTCACAGACCACTGTGCAGGGAAAATATTTAAGCACCTTCCGAGAAGCATCAGAAAAAGACGTGCCGTCAGCTTCAAGCAGAAATCTATGCTCCACCCGCATCGCGGCTGGAAGATCGATGCACGCAGCTGGAGAAACGACGCACAACACCTGCTGACGGAGGCTGTTACCGTCGCAACCCACATTACCTGGTTTTGCTGATACCGTGCGGCAGGATTTTCGATGCAAACCTTGCTGGGAGCGGAAAAACTACACAACGCCTGCCCGGACCCGAGTGCTCGCCCGGATCAACACATCGCTCTACTGCGGAGAGGAAAAACAGCACATGCCGACCTGCCTAGAGAAGGAGAAACAACCACAGTCTTGCTTGCCGTCGAGAAATCGACGCATCGCTAACCTTTTTCGACACACACTCACCCATGTGCATTATTTTGACGCTACCCAGGTACTTTTCAATGCTAATAGTGTTTTTACTGTTTACTAAAGGATTTAAGACTCTTTCGCTTTTAATTTTAATTAATAACTTGACTTGTGTATGTTGGAATTTTGTCCTTTTGGTCTTGTTTTGTTTAGATAAATATTTGTTGTTTTCGTAACACGTGTTGTGTCATTTTGTAGTGTTTTCACTGAGTTACTGTGTGTGTTGGTACAAATACTTTTCACCTAGACTCTGAAGTTAAGCCTGCCTGCTCATGCCAAGCTACCAAGGGGGTGAGCGGCGGATAGCTGGGGGTGATTTTTCTTTACACTGACTAGAGTGAGGGTCCTTGTTTGGACAGGGGATAACCTTACTGCCAACCAAACTCCCCCTTTCTAACAATCACCCATCAAGTGTACCACTTTATCTCCAGGGCATAGTCATTGATAGAAAGGCAATGAGTGGCAAGGGAATTGTATGCCATTTCCACCTCCCTTAGGTGACATTGATTTCACTGAACCAGACCTTCAACCCCAAACCTCAACATAGGAAACACCATTTCTGCAACTGACACTGCTGGAAATCCAAAGTACTTCACAGATGTGTGCACTGCCTTTCCTGTGAGCATCCATGACTGCTATATGTTTTGACAGCAAGCCCTTGAGTGTCAGGTAGTTGCTGGAGATTTTGGTGACATTTGAATACTAGCCAAGATAAACTTAAATCTCACACACAGTGCATGGGTTGCTGGGAAATTGTATCACATAGTGAATCCTAACCCCATAATAGTGCTGGTTAGCACCATTTTATGCAAGAATTTCTAAATGTTTTAGAACGTACCTACTTTTCAAAAGGGTATCATACTTACAAGTAATGCTGGGGATATCATCCCTTTTCAACACCCCTTCAAACATCTAACTACACAGCCTCACCATAGGTATAATGGGACACATACAAGAGTCATTGTTGAGTAAATTCTTGACATCAGTAATCCATGCTTTAGATATCTTGATCATATGTGGAAAGTTATGTGTAAGGTTGTTGTAGACCGATGTGCATTATACATCATCACTGAACTAAGGCACTTTCAGTTTCCAAACGTTTAACACAGAATAGAGTTCAATGTTCGCACACATGTGTCCAACTTATGTTCTCTCATTTTTCACTTGTGCTACTAGTTTGGTTGCTGAATCGCTGGGTTCAACAGAGTCAAGTCAATGATGAATGGTCAACACCGTCCACATACACCATCTTGAAGCAACATTGTCTCCATACTGTCCCAAAAATATGCAAGTCTCATTGTAATATGCATCCACTAACATCACGTATTCACTTGATGATTAATGTATTACATGATATGACTACATCCCTCTTTCACATAGAATACTCATTTATTTGCGCAAACATGTTTTTACGTTCATAATGATATTTATGTATAATATTCCAACTCAATACTGGATTTGCATGCTTTTGCTCTTCAGGCAAAGATCTTTGCTCCCAGGCAGGAGAAATCCTCCAACTGGTTTATAGCATGAACCTACTGTAACATGTCAAAGGGTTCAATTCACAAATGTAAACTTACATACTCTTTTTAGGTATTTACAAACAATTTCATAGTAGGCCTGGGTGGTGAACTCTGCTCTGTCAGTGGAGTTTGCGTAGTTTTTCTACTCTGCGCTCCACTTGGAGCACAGAGTATGGCAAAATCTTCACCTATGCCGCGTGACGAAGTACACCAGCACTCAGCCTGGTATTGGTGGTATAGAGATAGTCTGTAAATGTAATCAATACACAACTTAAGTGTTCAGCAGATGGCACTGTGGTATACATTAAGCAGTATAGTAACTGAGGCAGTAGAGATGGGAGGGAGAACACATTAAGTATGGTCACGCCCTGGAGGCCCGATGTCACCTGCAGAAGCAGGCACTCCCAAGAAATGGATAACAGGGCTTCCCCAGCAGTAGTGGTCCAAAAGCAAGGTGAAGGAACAGCGATACAAGGCTGCTGGCCTGCTGGGGGGCCCCATCAGGTGGCTATGGGGTCACTGCCTTGGATGGTGATTGAACTCACAGGCAGCACAACTACCCACCTGGGCCAGATCACTCCCTCCCTTGCAGGTGAGTGACAGCAGCGGAGTCTCAGAGAGCATCTGGGACTGCCCTTGTTCAGGGGTTTGTGCCACTAAGAATTCAAACACTGCTCATTTTGACAGTGGCAAGATCAGTACAAACTGCAGCAGGCAGTAGGACGGAGCCTAGGTGATCCCCCCAGCGTGTTGGTAAGAAGAACTGAAGGAGAGTTGGGGAGTGGCATTTGTTAGGTAGAATCAATTCAATTGGATGGGTTCTACGTGGCGCAATTACCAAGTCACTATTCTTCTCAGTGAGCGTTAACAACAATCTGCCCACGTGTTTACTGTTGAGTGAGTAGAGGTCGGTTGCACAAACTGGCCTGTTTAATGTTTTCATCAACATGTGCGTTGTACATGGAGCCCTCCGAGCAATCACCATTGGATACTGCTCGGCTCCCTTGTGTGATGAACTTTAGCCCGAATTTCCTTGCCACTGTGTTATGCCTTTCTCTTGTTGATGACGATGTGCTTTCTTTAGTGGAGTCTCGGCCCTCAGGCTGATTGTCTTTGGTAAATAGAAATAATTAGTTGCTTCAGCACCATAATGTGCTCTTGATGGATAACCAGGCCATTAGTGCTCACTGCTGTAGTTCACATCTCCAGCGAGGCAGAGGCCAGGTGCGAGGAGTGTGAGCTGTTCATTTGGCGACATACAGACCTCTCTCATGTGAAACCCACATATCAGAAGTACACATAAATAACCTCAAAGTCATGTCTGTGGTTTTTTGCACCATGTGCTATACATAAACATGGCAGTCGATTCCCCTGTCCATGGAACTCCACAGAATCCCACAGGGTTTTTAGTTACCTCTGCAGAACTCTGTGGAGTAGGACTCTGCCCACCTCTATTTATAGTAATTTTATGAACACAGAGGCTCAGCAGTTGGGTGAAAAAATCCACAGGTTCCATATTCATTGGCACATTCAGAAAATTTACAATTAAATTGTTTGTTTGTGAATACATAAAAAGACTAAACTTCCACAAAAATGTAAGTTTACATTGGTAAATTTGACTTCAAGAGTCATACTACTATGAAGGCTCAAACTCCACGGAAGGATATCTCCGCTAACCTCAACAAACATGAAATGACATATAGTACAGAAAATAAACTAGAATGTTATTACTGACCAATCCATTGCCTACAAAACCACCCTCTTTAATGTAGGTTCTCCTTCTGCCATATACTCTGCCAAAATTGATGCGGATGATGAAGAGAAGATTCCTAGTTTTTCTTAAGGGGAAAGGGTGCCCTTCAAAAGTAGCCTCAGCTGTACAGGGACAAGAGCGCCAGTTAAGCAATGCAGTGCATCACTAAATATGACAGGACATTGCCTTGTATAGCAGTGCAATGAGCGTTTAGACCAGAACAGCCAGGATTTACAGAAAGTGCTGGGAGGCTCTCCGTTGCTGGGCATACCTGAAGGAATAAGATAAACAGATAAACAGTGGTGGGCTCAAGCACCAATATTTAAGAGGAGCTAACTTTGATCTGCACGGAGGGCGTACCAGTTCAGACAGTCATTTTTTGTCAATCAAAAAGACTTCAGGAATAGGCTGTTGAGATTACTGTGGAGGATGGTGAAGCTGAAGATTTGATTGGAGTAATGGAATGATGGGTATTGTCTTGGTTCAGAAGAAGTAATATCAATGGTGTCTCTGGAGGGGGCCTCACTATCATTAGGGCTTGAGACTGTATTCTCTATCATTCCAGAGGCCCCCAGAACAATTTGGCCTCCAGTTGTACCCCACATTACTCATTCTCCTCCTACAAGCATCTTGACAGATCAGTGACTGAGGATGAAATTCACCCAAGGCACCTATAGGCGCACATGTGTTACCCCTGCACTGCCAGAGTGGCCAGTAGGGACTCACTCTGGTGTAAATAAGATGATAGGAGAGTTTGAGGCAACCTAAAATACGCAAGCTGGCCATCATCGAGGAGATTGTAGCCACCTGTACTGTGGGCATATCATCTTGTCTGGTGACAACACCTCTTAACCTGCTGTTGTTGTTTCTCTCTTTATGTCTGTTCAGCCTGTTTTCTAACCAACTGAAGTGACTCCTTGAACTCATGTGGTGTCCAGTCCTGCCCTACAGCCAGCTGAGAAGACGTAGGTTTTAGTTGTGAAGTCTGAACTGAAGGATGGCTGCCAATGTTTGCCCCAGACAACAGCAGTTTGTCAGAACAGTTTCAGTGCTGGGCGGAATCCAGCCTGGAAATTACCTGATAAGTTGGTTTCCTACAAGTGGTTGCACAAATATTTGGTAATTTGATCTATAATTTGGCAATCACCAGCAGAAGAGACATAGGGCTATAGTTATTAGGAATGGAAGGATCACCCCCCTGTGTGATGAGGAGTTTTTTAAGGTATTAATTGATATGTTTAAGGGTTTGATGGATCCAGGGCATCATTGGTGTCTCCTGCTACACAAACCTGGGTCTATTGGAGATTGAGCTTATGGTTGTGGAGTGGTAATTGGTGGGTTTGTGAGTGTAGCGACTTGGCATATGCCTTGGCCCCCTCAGACTTACAGTGTCACTTCTGTTATATAGCTTTTATCATCTTCATGGCCAATGCATTTTGTCTCTTATTGTCCTCCCCTACAGATGAAGATAGTCCCTATATATTTTTGTCAGTTCTTCAATGTAAGGGTCTGCCACTCAATCAATCTAGAGAGACCTTCCTGGTAGGTTTCAATGTTGCACAGGATGGCCTTATGCCATCCATCGAAAAGAAGTATGACGTTGGAAGTGCTGTTTCTCCCAGATGGTAGGATTTATCCATGCCATCCCCCTATTGGGTGAGTGGCCATCTGAGAAAGCAATCAGATTGTCCTGGAATTCCCAGATTGTGGGAAGATTTCCTTCTCACCAAGGGTGTGCTTTACCTTAGATGTTGGAGAGAAGACTGGGGTAGTACCTGCATTGAAGGAGCGAGAAGGGAAGTAATGTTTAGTACTTATTGGTTGGAGGATGATTGGAGGAGAGTTCTGTGTAGCTGTGACAAGTATATAGCAGAAATCCAACTGTAAAGTTTCTAGTAGTAATTTTACAGTCATAAATAACTTATGTAAGCAGGTGGAAACTCATAAATATATTATTAGATAGATATGTCCATACAAAATTGTTGAATAACATCCAAGAAGAGATCTCCACCTTGACTTAGACAGAGAACTCTGCAAATAGATTTCCCTAGATGTATTGGACCCTTTTTATTTTTCAATCATCACAGGACCCACCATTGATGACGGAGTATGAAATATTGGGGCCTTTACTAATAAAGTTCCTAAAAAGAGAAAATTAAAAATGTACCTGTCCCACAATTTTCCTCAAGTACATATTGCAGATCAAACCTGCCAATATATACTAGGGTAAACAGCCTGCTAAATACTGAGACGTGGATTTTGGTGTGAAAAGCAACAAAATAAGCATTTAATGCCCCATTTTGAAGGGTTACATATGTAATGTGCAATAATAATCTGATAAAAATTGATTCCTGAGGTATCAAAATTAATTGGGTCAGTAATTATCTCCATCCCCTCTCAGGCACTCTTAACCCGAACCTTATAGTTCTTCATGAAAAGCCAGTAAAACTCATTAGTGGAATTACGTAGGCAGTGTTTTCCCTGATCATCCTCCAACATTTCCATCTTAGTATGTTAAATCCCTTTAGTTAAACTAGATGCATTATACTTTAAGCCAACACGAGAATACATATTACTTAAAGCTGACATCAGCAACACATTTGACCTACTGTCCTGTCTAAGAGGGGGCTGTAATGACATGCTGACCATCTGAGACCAAATGGTGGAAGAGTAAGTTCAGGGACGTGTTTGAGGTTCATCACATTCAAATGTTTTAACTTCTGATTTAATTTTTTTCTGGTGGATGGACAATTTCAGTCAGGCAGGGGTGAAATCTGTATTGAATCGGGACTTCAGGTGGGCTTATATTTATTCTATGTTGAACTACAGCAACTGTGAAAACTAAATTTGAGACAAAAAACTCCAGAATTTAGTCAGTGTGGTAGACGTTTTGGGGAGTACTTGGCAACTTGCCTCAGTCCTTTTTAGAATTTTCTTAGTCCTAACTTTTAGAAAAAGTTCTTTAACTTTCCTGTTTCTTCAAATGTATTTAAAATTCCAATTATTTCTTCTTAGGCACTAGGTCAAAACATTCATGTGTGGAAGATTCCTGACCATTCCCAGTCAGGTCCACATTAAAATGCCCAGTTGCAAAAATTGCTTGAGTTTCCTTGTGCACATTTGCCTTCAGAACCCAGAGTCTTCTTCACTCTACAAACACAGAGAACAAATTTCACATCGATGTACTGAATAAATTGCCATTTACCAGTAGTTTATTAGTTATATTTCAAACATAACCAGTTTCCTTTGTGCCTTAATAACGTCTTCACTCTCCAGACTTCAGAGAGGAATTCTAACAGTCCCAAAGGCAATTCCTGGACACTTTGATACTTGTAAGTCATTAAAAGTCTAAGGGCCTGATTAATGAGGTCCAAGCAACACACTGCACCAGTTGTGCAGTGTTTCAGCCCATATTTACAAGACCACGCAAAGCTACCATGTGTGGCTTTTCATGGCCTTGTAAATACAGACACCTTTCATGCATAATACTGCTTGAAAGGGGCATTCCATAAAAGTTGCTTGGGTTGTTCCCACGCAACACCCCTTAAACCCGAAGGAATCTGCTGCATTCCCAGATTTACAAGTCTGGGATATGTCAGACTCCTACACCACCTCCGGGGTGGCATAAGAATGATGCAACGGGAAGAAATACTTTATTTCTCTCCATTGTTCTTCTTTCTATGTGTGCTGCATTCTGCTGCACACATAGAAAGAGGACAACACCTCTTGTGATTGTTTTTGTGCAGGAAGGTGTTCTTTCCTGCACAAAAACAATCATCCACACAAAGTAGGCATCTTTGCACCATGGAGCAAAGGGGAATGCATTTGTGTTAGGTAGCAATTTGTGTGTCAGCACATGGGGAGAGAACAGAAATACACCGCATCTTGTAGACACAATGCATTTCTGTCTTTACCCAGTGTCGCAGGGCAACAAGGCACTTGTTGCACCTCCCTGCACCACAGGGCTCATAAATCATGCCCTGTATGCTATTTGAACAGCTGTCCAGTCTCACAGTTTCAAGGAACTGTTGAAAAAAGATCTCTCCAGAGTCCTCCAGTAAGCAGATGTGAACTCTTCAAGGGGCCAGGGGAAAATTATTTTACATTCTTCTGTTCCAGACAACCCTCTCTCTCAGAGAACCAAGTTTCTTGTAGTGTCTCTGCCTATGATTTACAGCAGTGTGAACCAGTTAATGTACAGTACATTTGCTTTACTGTAAAGGAAAACCCATAGTCCTTTGCATCATATTCATCCAAGATGGCAGGACCATGATATCCCCAACTCCACTCAGGCATTTCCCAATGTCCAGTCAAGGCAAACCCCTACAGGACCCAGCTTGTCTGCAACTCATACAGTTAGGAACTATGGGCCTCATTTACAAGGATTGATGCATCAGATTGACATATGGAGCTAATGTGTTAGGCCGATGGGAAAAGACTGTAAAATGGTGGAATATCACCATCTACACCTTTAAATTGGTCCTTCATGTAAGAGGTAATGTATGCAGAATGTATATGTGTCAGATTAGAGTGGGCATAGTCTACGAATGTGTTGGCAGACACCTGATTATGTGTGACATTGTGAATGATAGCGTAATGTAAGTGAATATACGTATATGCTGGAATGTGAAGTGGAAATACAAGTGTTACCTACCTTATGTGTGTACTTACCTGTTGGTCCTTTGAGTACACAGACCTGTACTTGGGGACCCATTCCTCTTTGGAGAAGTGTCAATCCTGGCCTTTCGCTTGCAAAAAGTACACAATGTCATATTAGCTTGCTGCAGAGGATGATAGTATCATAGGTGCCATAGTCCCAGGTCCCATTTTAAATCCATTGCGTCAGTCCGTACACCTGGATTTTGGTGGGGTAGGAATTCTGACACATTGCAGGCTATGCATGACACATCTTGAAGAAGCTTCAAATTAAGAAATTATTGCAAATATCACTGCGTCAGTTGTAAGTGACTTTTTCTGACGGAACGCCCATCCTGCATACATTAAAATGTACATGACGCAGCCTGATCCCATTCAGGTTTTATTTCAATGCAGGGCCAGGAAAAGCAATGCATTTGGCCAAATGCGTCACTTTGTAAATATGGAGCTAGCACAACGCCTCAGCTGCGAAAAAGAAAATTACCCAACGACGACACAAGCTTCTTGTATATAAGCCGCACTGTTCCTGCAAAGTACAAAAAGAGCAAGAAATATATCAGCGTTCAACAGGGAGATTGGGTAAGGGAAAAAGTGAGACAATTGGGGAAATCATCTACTTCCAGGCAGCATCGCTACTTGGAATTTGTGTTCCGAATAGAAATATTTATGCACGTTTAAAGCTGATCTTGCAAAGACACAAATCTGGTGATATAAATGTCAAATGCAGATTGCATTTTCTTAAAAAGACAGTCCTGAAGAATATTGCCCACAAATGCCAATAACAACCTGATTTAGAGTTAGGCAGAGGTTACTTTGCAAAAGTGGGTGGCCCTTAAGTCTGTTAGTGATGGAGCCTACTCTGGCTCTGTCACTGACATACTCATCTCCCCACCCAATGGCATACAGACTGTCAAAGACTTACATATAACACTGTCTGCGTGAGCTGGAGGGGGCAGTGTTATTTTATTTTACTGTTTGTCACTATGAAGTCAAATGTGGCAGTGAGGGACAGCAAAAATACAAAATATTGACCCCCACACTTGGAAGCTTTTTTGCTTCTTTAAAAACAAAATTCCACTTTGGAATTTTGTTTTGAAAAAAAGCAAAAACTTGCTTTAAGTGTGACAGGTAGCTGCCATGTTTGAGGGAGCAGAACATTTAATTGTTAACACATTAACAGGAACTGCGGGGATAGTGGTTCTACCTGACACCTCGAAATGTGGAGTATGGTTACTTTTTCAGGGCCACAATGTATTATACCATATCTCCTTGATGAAGTTAAAACCATGCTCTGCATTCTAGATAGGGCTCTATGTATGTTATCTTTAATCTTGGAGGTGGGGAAAGGTGTCTTTCAAGCTTACACCTCAGATATAAAATGTTGTCACACTGTTATGGCTGATTTACCAAATGTTAAAATGGCAATTTCTAACACAAAACAAATGTTAGTTTTAAAGCACATCACATGCTGATTTACCAAATGTTAAAATGGCAATTTCTAACACAAAACAAATGTTAGTTTTAAAGCACATCACATGCAGCTGGGAGCTAATCACCTATGCCCAGCTTAAGAGGCCTCATATCCAATCTCCAGAGTCCAGATAAATGATTGTAATAGAAAAGAGCCTGATTTCGTACACCCGTTATTGGCAAGCATCTCATGTGGGCAGCGCAATCATCTGCTTGATTAATACACTCAAGGCAGCTCTGCATGCTTTGTTGGCTCACCACACGTCTTCCCTCTGCAGCAGTGCCTTCCCCTCATCAACTGTGAAGGAGAAGAGTGAAAAGATTAGCAAGAAAGCAATCCATCAAACCTTTATGTTAAGAGAACAGAAGAAACTAATGGACTTGGAAGAAGCAGGAAGGCAATTGTCAGTAGTTCCAAGAAAATAGCTATTGATTCTTAAAGCCTGATTTAGAGTTTGTTTGACAGAGTGCTTAATTGCAAGTGAAGTGGGGTAGAGGAGTCTGCCTGCTAAACCTTTTGTTTGACCGCCTCATCCAGAGACGGACAGATCATAAGTATTCCATTGACAGAGCCCCCAAATAAGTCCTTCAACAGAGTAGGGGGTGTCAGAGGAAGAACTTTCCACTGCCCACTCTACATAGGGCAGATGGAGGACAGTGTAATGCTTCTTTGTAATGCCTTTTTTACTGCCTGTCGCTGCCAGGATAAACCTGGTGATAAGGAGCAAGAAAGTATCAATAAACGCCCCCCACACATGTAGAAAACTCCCAGGGTGGTGGATCATTATTTTTGTTATTAGTTCGCAAAGAAACTCTCAGTTTGGAAGTTTGTTTTTGAAAAACTAAATACGTAATATGTTTATCAGCTGGCCGTCATGGCTGATGGTGCTGTCCTCCAAACTTTTCTTACATTGAGAAGAACTGCCATGAAGGTGGCTCCTGTTTAAGTAGAGAGATGTCTGTGTGGCCTACAGAAACCTCTATACTTAGTGGATGGGATGTCCCTAAGGGCCACCTATTCTGTTGCAATGATGAACAATAATACATCTACCTAACTCTAAATCAGGGCCTTAGCTTGGATATGAAGTATCATTACCTTGAACTGTCCATAAAGTAAGACCAGAGCATCACAAGTGCTACAAGGGAGCAACCTCAACAGGAAGCTCACAAAACAGGCTGTCACTCTCAGCTTCCCAGCATCTATCAACTTACAACAAACAGGCTCAGTAGGTTCTCATAGATATGTACCAGTTTAAATTCTGCACAGTGTACCACCCTAAAATCTAACAGTCTTCAGGAAATTTCTAACAGTGCACAAACTCCAGCAACTGCTTTGTCAATGGCCATTCTAAAATCATAACCAAAAAGCCTATATAGCAGATGGTAAATGTGCAGGTCAATATATCAGCACTAGATTTGGGTCATTGTATTTGTCACAGATTTAACTACTTGTGCTTCCTCTCCAGCTGGCACAGAACAGGGGCGTAATCAGTTTGCAGAGGTATATTTCTGCATAACAGAGATCAACTTAAGATGAACAATTTTCTCATGTACCTTACTAATTCACTTAATTAAGATTTGGAATTAAATTTAAAATATTAAAATACTGTACTTAGGCATGTCTTTTTGATTTGATAGAGTGCGGTGGAGTGGTGGATAGCCTGTTTATGCCATAGCCTTGAGATGGAAATTATTTCAAGAGAATTGTGTGAGTGGGTGGCCATAATAAATATGTGTTTCACTGCATTCTACACTGTTGAAGTGCTTTTGGGACTTTTTTACAATACAGCATTAATGCATAGACATGGTAATGCTATTTGTAGAGAAAACATGGTTCATTCAGATTGACTGTAACTAATGTAATCCTCCATTTTTAAATGGCTGCTGTAGTTTGCTTGGTGACACATGGACATTTTATTTGTAGGTCAAGCTGGAGTTCTAAGTAACAACAATGGAGCTCTGTTTTCCTTATTTCCAATGTGAAGACATTTTTTCCTGTCTTTGTGATAATAATGGAATGTTTTCATGAATAGCGCATCCAAGAAACACGAATAGGATACAGGCTGGCTGCTGTATCTCAGCCTGGGTCAGATAGGGTAAGTTTGAAGGACAACTTGTATTGTGAGAGGCTTGAGAATCTCCCCACCTCTTCCCTCTGCAGCAACGCTTGGTGAGAATGGTGTAAAAATATTCAAATAGTTCCTCACACCTTTTTGTCCTGTCTGAAAAATGGCCATACCAAATGAGGATAAAGCAGAGCTCGGGGCCTTGATGCGTCAGGTTTCTTGCACTTCCCTATGATTCCCCCAAACGACTTCATGAATGCACTGTAGGGTGCAGAGGTCCATGAAGCACGTATTCACAAATTCTGAGGTACCTGTTGGCGCTAAACTCATGCATTGCTGAAGTAGCGTTGTAAAAATGGGACTACTCCAGTAATGTGAGGAGGCTCCCAATGGAATAAGCCCTGCATCAATTTTATGCCTGCTCTGAGCAGGCGGTAAAATTCTGATGCGGTGAAGTTGCAGAATGATGCATTGAAATATAAATTTCACTGGGTCAGTTCTGCATGGCTTTTTGTCTGGGAATGCCTACCCTGCATACATTATACCTAGTGGAGGTATAATCTGACACAGATCTTTACAAACTGATGCATTCAGCACCAATGCTTCTGTTTTTAAATCAAGAGCAGTGCAGTGCACTGCTAGCGCCACCGCTGCATCAAAAAATATTGACGCAGAAGTGGTGCAAAAGGCTTGCAAATGAAGCCATCAGTCATATAAAAAATGCAATTTAATGAGTGACAATAAATTGTATACCAAAATTCCAGCGCACATGCTCTACAGCAATATACAAAACACAGCATAATAACCATGTGAAAAATTCAAAACAAAGTGACATTCCTTAGAGTTCCCTCTTGTGTTTAGGATTTGGAAACTGGTATTAGGAGACGCCATTTTGTAGAAGCCACATTTGTTGCCTTGAAGTGTCAGCCAGCATCCCCATCATCATCCAGGGACTGTACATACCTAAAGCACTGCCAACTTTGCTTCATAGTCAGAAGCAGAGTATCCAAGGACATAATTCAAAGCCCCTGTTGGAAGTGCTAGCCATCTCACCTTGACTGTGTGATGGGGTTGCTCAGAAAGAACTTCTGGCCAAAACCCGTACATGCCTGTAGGAAGGTGGATTTCTTCTAGAATGGTTACCCCATTTTTGGCCTGTTTGTCAGTGTATTTTTACTGTCTCACTGGGATCAGTGGCACCCCAGTGCTCACAGTTTGTGGCCAATATGACAGTATGTTTTACTGTTTTGTCAGTATGCTTGACTGTGTCACTGGAGTCCTGCTAATCAGAACTCCAGTGCTTATGCTCTCTCTGATTCCAAATTTGCACTTACATACTGGTAACCTAGTATTCCACTCGAAATTGGCAGACTGGACCCCCTTTTAAGTCCCTAGTATATGGTACCTAGGTACCCAGGGCATTAGGGTTCCAGGAGATTCTTATGGGATGCAGCGTTTCTTTTGCCAACCACAAGGAGCTCATACAAGCACTTCTTTAGGACTGCCATTGCAGCCTGACTGAAATAGTGTAAGCACTATTTCACAGCCATTTTCACTGCACCAGGTAACATTTAAGTCACCTATATATCTAACCTTCCGACTCTGAAGGCTAGGTGTGAAGTTACTGTGTGTGATGGCAACCCTGCACTAGCAGAGGTGCCCCCATGTTGTCCAGGACCAATTTCCCAGACATCGTGAGTGCGGGGACGCCATTCTATGTGTGCACTCTACATAGGTTAATACATATATGTAGCTTCACAATGGTAACCCCGAACATGGCCATGTAGGGTGTCTAAGATTGAGAAATTGTACCCCACTCTGATTTTGGTATTTGGGGCCAATTCCATGCACCCTGGGGGCTTCACCATGGACCCCCACTACTACCAAACCAGCTCTCTGAGGTTTCCCTTCTGCCCCAGCTGCTGCCACCTCACAGACAGGCTTCTGCCCTCCTGGGGCTTGGGCGCCCAATCCTAGGAAGGCAGAAAAAGTATTTCCTTTGGGACAGGGGTGTTACACCCCCTCGTTTTAGAAATAGGTGTTACAGCCATAGAAAGGGTATCCTCTCAGAGCCTCCGGAAATGCTTTGAGGGGCACAGACGGTGCCCTCCTTGCATAATCCAGTCTACACTGGTTCATGGACCCCCAGTCCCTGCTCTGCGTGAAACTGGACAAAGGAAAGGGGAGTAACCCCTTCCCTGTCCATCACTACCCCAGGGGTGGTACCCAGAGCTCCTCCAGAGTGTCCCTGGTGTTAGCCGTCTTGGATTCCAAGGTGTTGGGATACCCTGGGAATATCAGAGTGGCCAGTGCCAGCAGGTGATGTCAGAGACCCCTCCTGATATGTGCTTACATGGGTAGGTGACCAATGCCCCTCTCAGGGCTATTTATGGTCTCTCCTCTGGGTGTTTCCTCAGGTTTGGTTTTTCAAGACTCCAGCAGGACTCCTCTGCAACCTCTGCTTCACCTCCTACTGTCGGATCAACCGTAGAACTGCTCCAGAAACTCTGCATTTGCAACAATGTATCCAAGAATGCTATTGCAACTCTGTAACTTCAGCTCCTGCCAGCAACTGCAACAGTTTCCAGGTTGTGTATGCTCTGAGGACTGCCTCTCTTTGTACGGCACCAGAAAGACCAAAGGAATCTCCTGTGGAAGGACAGAGTCACTTCCCTGCTTCAGCAGGCACCTCTCTGCAGCTACAACCGGAACTCTGGGACTCCTCTCCTGTCGACGGGCATGATCCCTGGAACAAAGGTGGTAGACCAAAGTGATCCTGACTGTCCAAAGGTCCAGCTGTCTAAATTTTGTGGAGGTAAGGGCTTGCCTCTCTGAGCCAGACAGTACCCCTTTGCACAGCATGTTTTGCAGCTCCTAGGGCTTCTGTGCACTTCTCCAAGACATCGTTCGTGCACAGCATAGCACAGGTCAACAGCACTCTATCCTGTGATGCTCAACTCCCTGAGTTGTTTTCCGGCGGCGTGGGATCCCTTTGTGTAGTGCTGCGACAACCGTGATTTGCAACTTCTTTGTCCCCATGTCCTGGGACTCCTGTGGATGCTGCCTGGTTTTCTGAGTGCTCTCTGAAATGTTGAGAGCCCCATCTGTCTCTTCAGTCTGAGTTATGTCCCCTGTGTCCCTCCTGGGTCCAGGTAGCTACTTTTCCTGCAAAACGCGTCTTTTGCTTGAGGTAAGGCTTGATGGCAGAATCCAATGATAAAAACCAGCCTGCATTCTTCTACTCAATGTGGGACAACTGTGCACCAGACAGGAACCCCGCAGCTGTCTTCTTTGGTGCATTTCTGACTTTTTCTTCTAACTGGAGAATCCATGTTTGCACCTTCATCTGGGTCAGCAGGGCCTCCTGTTACTCCTGGACTCTTCGGCTGTTCTTGGACTTGGGTGGTCATTATAAACACAGCGGTAAACACCGCTGACCGCCGTGACAACGGTGAACAGAAGACTGCCATTAGCAGTGAACAGAAACCCGCCATATAATGAACCAAAAATCTGATTCCGACAAAAATCACCAGTCCACCAGTCTCCGCCAGGACCCTGTCGGTGGAAATGCTGGACCTCCCACCCTGCCACCACCGAGCACACCCACATCCCACCCTTCAAATATTGATGCACAAATCACCTTGGCGGTCAGTGGAAGCCAAACGACCATTGGAGGTGCAGACCGCCACGGGCGGCAAGTGGACCCAACAATAGGAAGTGCACACATTGGCTAAGTTAGAAACCGACAGACCTGACACACATCCACAACACTATAAAAACACTCACAGACACACCCCACAATCCTTTGCAATAAAAGTAGGCCAATGAAGACAGAGACCACCAGAAACAGACACCGAACGCCAGAATCCACGAGACTCACACCCAACCACAGAAGAGCACCCTCACCGAGATTCCACTCCAGACATCATTCACTACACTCACCAAGTCACCCCCAAAACATCCTCGCTTCACAGTAAGGGAGCTAAGGACCATGGTGGACGAGATCCTGAAGGTGGAGCCACAACTATTTGGGGCTCAGGTGCAGCACACACCAATCGCCAGGAAGATGGAGCTATGGCAGACCATTGTCAACAGGGTCAATGCACTGGGACACCATCCACGCACCAGGGATGACATCCACAAGAGATGGAACGACCTGTGGGGGAAGGTCAGGGCCATGGCATCCAGGCACCACATTGCAATCCAGAGGCACTGAGTCCACCACCCCTGCATCCTCACAAACCCACTAACAGGCCCACACCCCTCCCCCTGTGCACAGCCACCCACCCCTGCAAGGAAACACAATGGCCTATAACACCCACAATGCAGCTCCACATACAAAGCCAAAAGCAATGCTAACCCCACTAAAGCATCCTGCATGGTCCCAAAGTGTGTAAGCTGTACAAACCCACCCAGGCCTCTGCACCCCATCCGACTATGTGAATGTAACAGACATGTCCATTTCCCCCAACAGGCACCACCACCCATGCCACCCTGACGGACAGGACAAGGAGTGCCAGTGCCCCTCAGGGAGACAGAGGCACCTCACAGGACACTGGAGATGGAACCCTGGACATGGATGAGCAGGCTGGCCCCTCACACAGTCCTGGACTGTCACCATCCTGCATCACCACCCAGGATACCACTGACACCCCTACCAACCAGGTAAGAACACCAGCCCAGGGCAACCGTCAACACACCTGTGTATTCAGGCCACAGACTGGTGGAACACAGGTACAGAGGCCACAGTCACTCCCAACCAACAGGCAGGTAGACGATGGCCCCAGTACAAGTGGCACCGCCAGACCTGTGCAGGGGACACAGGCACAGTGGGCTAGGCCCAGTGGGAGGGCATCACAGGCCCAGGGGGGAGGCCACAGGATGGATGCTGCAGCCCAGGATGTGATCTCTGAGGTCCTGGGGGCCTACCAGCATACCCATGACAGTTTGGCCCAGATAGTATCCACCCTGGAGCAGAATCAGAGGATGCAGCAAGCACACCGCCAAGAGGCCATGGAGCAGTGGAAAATGCACAACACCACAAAGGCCAGCATAGCAGGTGAGCTGCTGCAGCTTGTACAAACCCAGCCTGAGGCCCACACAGTACAGGAAGCCCCCACTACAGCACAGGAGACAGACCGGACAATGAGAGCATCAGCAGCAACTTCACACAAACTACCCTCCGAAGAAACACAAGGGACATCCATCTCATCCCCTATAGGCCAACAACAGGAGTCCAAACTGACCCTCAGGCCAAGATATGGGACTGGAACACCTGCCAAGAACAAGGCCCCCTCAAAGAAGTGACTCTGCAATAATCTGTCCATCAACTATCCCACACAATCAACCACCAAACCTTGCAAACAATAATTAAGAACTCATGTAAGCATTTATGGACCTACCAATACTTACAATAATGCTGCCACCATGTTGGCATTTAGGATAACCACTCTTGACCCACTGCCATCATTGTAATTTGCACGATTCAATCCCTGGACCAAATAAAACACATATCACACCTGTAACATTGTCTCCTGTCATAATGTGTGAACAAAGTGAAGTATGGATTCAACTGGTTGATAACTATTTTATTTGTACCTGTGTAGCATGAAATGACCCACTCGCCTTCCATGTTGTTGTGCCTAAATATGTTTAGAAAAAGAAACACTAAAGTTTATTCTGTCCTATGCAAACCTGGACACAGTGGCAATTAGTACATTCCAACCCCCCCTATATGACAAGGCACACTGACTGTATGATTCACAGACACCTATCTCAGCCCTTAGTCCCACATAGTTACTGGAAGTAGAGTTGTATCAGTTGGGTCCTGGAATTTACATCTTCCCCTTCCTCATCATCACCATCACTCTCGTCCCCTCTTTGAGGAAGTTGGTCTGGATATGCAGCACCCTCCACCTCCAAGAGGGGGATAGAATTTCTCACAGCCAAGCTGTGCAGCATGCAGCAGGCCACCACTATTCTACACACCTTTTCAGGCCCATAGGCCAGGGAACCGCCAGAGATATGTAGACAACGAAATCTAGCATTCAGCAAACTTATTGTGCGCTCTATCACCCTCCTAGTACGTCCATGGGCCTCATTGTAATTCCTCTCTGCATCTGTCCCAGGATTCCTCACTGGTGTCAGGAGCAAACGCAAGTTGGGATAGCCAGAATCACCTAGAAAAAGGTGCAAAACAGATCTGTCATTGACAAGCCTCAGAGGCAGACAGCCTGGCTGTCTGCTTAGCGGAGGTTAGTGACAGACACACCTACCTATGATCCACCCTCTGTCCTCTTGTAGTTGTTCCATCTTCTGTGGCACACTACTGTTCCTCAGCACAAATGAATCATGGACTGAACCAGGGAACATAGCATTCACATGTGAGATGTACTGGTCTGCAGTACATACCAATTGAATGTTCATGGAGTGAAAGTTCTTCCTGTTTCTGTACACCTGTTCACTGACTCTTGGGGGAATTATAGGTATGTGGGTGCCATCGATGGCACCTATCACATGGGGTATGCTGGCAAAGGCCTAGAAGTTCGACTTGATGGCAGGGAGGTCACTACTTTGGGGAATCCTCACGAAGGACTGCAGGTATTGTACAAATGCATTCAGGAATCTTGTCAGTATCATGCAAAACATTAGTTGTGAAAATCCAGCACCCAGGGTCACTGTCACTTGAAATGAGCCCATGGCCAGGAAATGGAGTGCAGAGAGCACCTGCACTTCTGTAGGGATGGCATGCTGATTACGATTTGTCGGAGTCAGTGCAGGATCCAGTAATGCACAGCGTTCAAGAATAGATGCACGAGTGAGTCTGTAATTGATAATGATGTGATGCTCCACCATGGTCCACATATCCACAAGTGGTCTGTACACCGATGGGGCCCTTCCTCGCCACAAGGGTCGGTACCTAGGAGGAGTTGGAAACACGTGTGAGGAACACACATACATCGGCACACATTGTCAGTCATTGAGCACTGCTGACTTGATTGTAGGGACACAAATGCATAATGTGTTTGACATAACATCAACTAGACCACAATCATTTATCAGGGCTTGTCAGGTGTGGTAATGTTAATGGTCACAAGCATATGTGTGTTTGGTGAACATTAGGGCATGCATTATGCAGATGGCAGTATTATAAATGCGTAGTTATTGCCAAATTGTCTGCCCCCTGTAATCCAGAACTGTCGTGGTGGAAGTGGCCTCATACCACTGGCGGTTGATGTAACAGCGTAAGGCGGTGTTTACCACTGTGTGCAAATTCATTGGTTAACATGGATGTCAATGGGGAATCCTGGCGTATCATGATCACTGCCAGTGGTGATGGTGCACACCGCCGCGGTGCGTACGCGAAGTTGTCACCCCAACTTCACTTGACTCCCTGATCTCGTACAAGCAGGTACTCCACTGAGTGTACTGCTGTGTCCTGCCTCTGGTCATGGAAGTGGCTCATGTTGCAGGGGAAAGGGCCCCGGCCTTCACCCAAGAGGAATTGGAGAGACTCGTGGATGGGGTCCTGCCCCTGTACGCCAAGCTCAACAGATGGCCAGAGGTACAGGTGAGTAGGGGGATTGTGGGCAATGGTTGTGTGTAATGGATGGTGTTGGCAGCATATATGTGTACACCTCTGACCCTGGATAGGCCATGGTTCCTGACATGCTGCGTGTGCATGTGCTGTTAGTCTGTTTGTACTGACTGTCCCATAGTGGACATATAGCCAGCTGTATATGTTTGCCAAGTGCCTGACCTCTGTGTCACATTTCTGTGTGTCCCTTTTAGGTCAGCGCCCACCAGAAGAGGGCACTTTGGCATGCCATCGCCATGGAGGTGCAGACCCTGGGGGTCTACAACCAGCGGAGCACACACTGCAGGAAGGGGTGGGAGGACCTGCAGCGCTGGGCGTGAAAAATCTGCGAGGCCCAGCTGGGGAAGTCCTCCCAACGTGGAAGAGGTGCCCATTGGCCTCTGACCCCCTGTATGCTACGCATCCTGGCGGTGGCGTACCCGGACCTGGATGGGCGCTTGAAGGCTACCCAGCAGTCACAAGGGTGTGAGTACACATACCATATATTTTACCCTTGATGGATGTCTGTGTGTGTATTCGGGTTTATGCTGCTTAGTTGCAGGGACTCTAACTGATGTCCATCTACATGATGGCCCCCGTAGGGACTAGGGGTGTTTTGGTCAGGTCTCCTACACGTCGGGTCCTTAAATTGTTTAGGGAATGGGTGTAGAGCAGGGTTCTGGACACTAGTCAGGGGCATGGTCATGGGTATAGTGTAAGGTGCTGCCTGTTGGATGGTCTTCTTGGGGGGGTGTATGTATGATCCCCTATGTTCACTCCTTTCAGCTATTTACAAGTGTCTCTCCTGTTATGTTTCCCCATCCCTGTTCTCTTGTGTTGTCTGTGGACATCAGCATCATCTGGCGAGGGATCTGAGGCATCGGCGAGTGGGGATGAGGCGGCCCACGGATCCTCGGAGGCAGAGTCATCCGACGCCAAGGGGACCAGTGGGTTGGAGGGCGATGGGAGTACCACAGGGGAGGCAACTACCACTGGAGGTAGTGACTCTGATACCTCCTCCGATGGGGGCTCCCTGGCGGTGGCGGACCCTAGTGGGCCCACGCCTACTGTATCATCTTCCACCACCCCCATGCCATCACCGCCCTCCAATTCGCTCCCCACCGAGTTGCCCGTGACCACTCACCCAGATTCCTTCGCCCCAGGCACCTCTTCCCCTGCCCCAGTCACCCCTGCTGCCCTCACGGAGGAGGCTATTGACCTCCTGAGAACCATCTCTGTAGGGCAGACAACCATTGTCAATGCCATCCAGGGGCTAACATCAGAGATGCAGCAGACCAATGCCTATCTGGATGGCATTCACGGTGCTGTGTCTGGCCTACAGAGATCTTTTCAGGCTCTGGCCTAGTTGATGGCAGCCAGTGTCCCTGGTCATTCCGTCCCCCCTCTAACCTCCCCTTCCAGCATCCCACTCTCTTCAGCTGTCCAAAGCACACATTCTGACACGCAGACACACACCTCAACACCAGAAGCATACTTCTAAACACAAGTGTCAGAGTCACCAGATCCTCGGGGTCTGCGCACGTTCCCAACACGTCCACCACTGAACAGCTCCAAGACTCTGATAGATAAATCACAGAGGCTAAGAGAGTTCAAGAGGGGAAGAGGGGAATAGGAAGGGAAACAGCTGGGAAGGAGACCTGTAGTAAGAAAAAGGTTAGAACACACAATATGAAAATTATATCTCCTGAAAGCAATACTAGACTATGATTCTAAGCATAGTCATTCTGAAAACATGAACAATCTAAGAATTAAGTTTAAAATGACTGAGTTTCAAGATGGCCGGATACCTGTAAGGGAATCAAGATGGATTAAATGAAAACTTTCTTATTCAAGTACTTTCCTTTACATGAGAATCAGAAAAACTTTCTAACTAAATTTAAACCAGTCATATAAATCCTTTTTTGAGAATGCATACTAGGACCATACAATATTGCATCTAGACACTCTGATCTTCTGTGTACTCTTAAAATGTTTCAACACAAATTGTGCATATTGTAGATATATATATATATATATATATATATATATATATATATATATATATATAGTAAACACCATAAAAGGATTGTGCACCATGAATAACACAATATGGATTCAGGAAAAACAAATCACATAACTTGTCAACTCGAATATTACATGATAAATATCTTAGAATAGTGGCATACAATAAACAACATGAATTAAACTCGAGGAGAGAATTGTGCGTCTTGACGATTCGTAAACCACGATGTAAATGCCAAGAAATAACAGCTCACAATGAATAACAAGATCAAAGTACAATGAAACAAATCGCGCGTCTTTTGCCGATTCTTAAGCCACCATGTAAATGTCAAGAAATGATAGCGCGCAATGAACAACAAAGTTAAAACACCATAAAACGAATTGCGCGTCTTGCCGATTCTTAAGCCACCATGTAAATGTCAAGAAATGGTAGCGCGCAATAATTAACAAGATTAAATAATCATGAAACGAATTGCACGTCTTGCCGATTCGCAAGTCACCCTGCAAATGTCACAAACACTCAAGCGCATATTTCACACACGCATAGTACTCAGTCAAATCATAAAAGAATTAGGCCCAAGAACATGAGAGTTCTCAATAACGGCGTCGGACGCCAGCCCAACCACCGTCTTACCACCCAGAACAAGGATCCCCAAATGAAGAATGAAAGTCATATGTCTGGAAGATCAAATAGGCCACTGGGACAGGAGCTCAGGAAGTAGCTGCTGCTCTGCACCGGGACCTCTGAATAGTGAGCACTTGGAGCTGGGCTGGCTCCTTTTTATAGAGTCTTGGCTCGGCCCAGAACCCCACCCAGGCATGTTGCAGGGAAAGTCTCTAGAAGGCCCTGGTAAGGGACCACACCCTAACACACTCTGAAAGCCTGCAGCAATACATTGCAAATGAACAGCATTTGTAAGCACATTAAAAATAAGTCTTCAGGATTGAACTCTGCAATGCAAAAGGTTAAACAACAACATATCAGCACAATGCATAAATTAAGTTGTTTTGAGAGTGCTGGATTTTTGCATTTAGTCGCCAATAGAGCACGCACTGCCCTGGTGTTGACAACAAGCACCACACCTCCCACCACAAGCATTCACACAGCCAACATACACATGCACACACAGCAACATACACTTCCCCCAGTGTTCCCACCTCTTCCTCCTCCCTGTCTGTCCCCTCTACATGCACACCCCTGGCACTGCATCTTCATTCAGTGTTGCTGAGCCTATTCCTGCACTCCCCACAATAGCACACATCCATACATGCACCCCAGACACCACACCTGCACTCACCACAACTACTTTAGTTGACATATGTGGCACACTCATCAGACTTGCAGACGCCCACACAACATACATTCACACTGGCAGCCTGTCTTCTCCCACTGTGTCCACCCCCCTCTTCCAAAAACACACAAACACACCAAAACACCCACCCATCACACATCCACCACACCTCAGCATACTGTCCAGTCACCTGCACCCACAATACACACCCCTACACCACTTGCGTCCACACCCTCTGCCTCCACTCCCACGCCCTCCTCCAGGTCCAACCCACTTGCTCCAAAAAAACTTTTCCTCTCCCGTGCTGACCTCTTACAACCCACTGGCCCACCCCGTCTTGTCCCTAAACGTGCACACCTCCTTGCCCTTTCCACTCCTTCCACTTCACAGCCCGCCCCTGTCCGCCCTTCACATTCCCATGCCCCTTCCCCAGAGAGGAAGAAGCCCTGTGCTGATCCAATTCCATCTGGCTCCACCTGGTCCAGGCACACTCCCCCACCTTCCAAGGCTAAACCCCCTCCACCTTCCGCACTCAAATCCAAGGCCCCCAGTCTTAAATCCCCAACCCCACCACCCCATGCCCCTGTTCCCTGAGGTGCCTGGATGCCCCATTGTTGCCCCTATAAGGTGGAGTACCGTAGCACTTGTGGGAGTCAGGTTGGGGCCATTGTAGCCCATGGGACTCATGACACTATGGACTAGCTATTGGCCTTACTTGAGAATCGTTTGCTCAGAGAGCTGCATTAAATGTTTATGTGTGGCCTATGTTTTAGCGGCACACTCTGGATCTCTGGTCTCTCATTTTATTGTTTGTGGGTGTGGGGCACATGTATGTACTTTGGGCAGGTTGGATTTGCCTGGTGCTGGGTAAGTACCTCTTGCTGTGGGGTGTATGGCTTGTGCTGCTGTGAAGGGTTGGGGGAGCGTTGTCGGTGGGTGGAGTGGGTATGGATGTAACTGTGCCCTTTCTTCCCTTGTTTCGTAGGTTGCGGTACTTACCGTTCTTGTCTTCGTCAGCGGTCTTGGTCATGGAGGTATATGGCAAGGAGCAGGGCTGGCATGATCTGCAGCTCGCTATCCATGTCTGCTTCGGCTAGTTATGTCAGCCTCCGGTGAGTGTTTCCTTATATTTGGTTTGTTTCCGCCTGGCTTTGCGTGGCGGTGGTTTCTGCCCCGGAACTGACGGCGGTCTAGTGGTTCATTATTTGATGGGTGGGTTGGGCCTTTCTGTCGGCCTGTGGGCGGCCTCTGCTGTTGTTGTCGGCACTCCTCTGCTGGCGGTGGGTGGTTTTCAGGATGCCTGTGTTTCAGTTGCTTCATTATTTGGTGGTCCGGACTGCTCCTCTGTTGGCGGTGCGGTGTGGTGTTTCCTGAGTTCATAATGAGGGCCTTGGTCTCCTCTCTCCACAGGCCTTCAGGTCCAGGAATCCATTGTTGGTGTCTTGCAGTCTTGCTTGGTTTTTGCTTAATCCTTTACCACGACTCCTAGTGTGTTATGAGGAAACGTGATGTACTTTACTCCTGTTTTCCTGGGTTCTGGGGTGGGGTACTTTAATTACGTTTGGTGTTTTCTTACACTCCCAGCACCCCTCTACACACTACTCTTGTCTAGGAGGGAAACCGACTTTCACATTCCACTATTTTAGTAAATGGATTGAGTTGCCCCTAGGGCTATTTTAGCCTATGGTGATTTTCACTGTTTGCACTATTTTATGACTGTTTACTTACCTTATTTTGGTTACTAGTGTATATTTTGTGTATAATACTTACCTCCTAAGAAAGTATCTCCTCTTAGATTTTTTTTGCCTTTTGTCACTAAAATAAAGTACCTTTATTTTTGGTAACACTCAGTATTGTCTTTCTTGTGTGTGAGTACTGTGTGACTACAGTGGTGTTGCAAGAGGTTTGCATGTCTGCTAGCGCAGCCTTGGCTGCTCTGCCCACAGCTATCTTTAGACAGCCTGGCTTCTAGACACTGCCTACATTTCACTAATAAGGGATAACTGGACCTGGAATAAGGTGTAGGTACCTTAGTCACCCACTACAAACCAGGCCAGCCTCCTACAACGCCCGAAAGTAGATGCTTTCTCTTGCTAACTCCATACCATTCAAGATGTCAATCACTTTAATAACATTAATCATGTAAAGTATAGAGTGAACAACATTATGGGACTGTATGGAAGAGAGTCCATGATTGTGATCGGAGGAGGAAGGTTAGGATAGTGTTCAGCATAACAACTATGCACATAGGTATGGGTGGAGAAGGATTACAGTCCCTTGACCTTTCTATAATTGAGAGAATTGCCAGTGTAGAGAGCAGAGGATTCCATGGGAAATGCTATGGACACCATTTCAAAACGTCTTGCGGGGCAGGAGATGCATTTTCCCAGATGGTCAGCTTTCCTCCTGGAGACAGCACCCAGTGAACTCCCTACAGGTCATCCACTTCTACTAGGGGCAAGCCTCTTCTCAAAGTCTGGGAAGATCAGCTAGTGCGCCACAACCAGCTGTTGCTGAAGAAGACTTTTCTACCAAAAATAGTTTCACATTTTCTTCTTTTAACACAAGTTCTGAGGGGACCCTTATGTTTTTGGGATATTGGTGGAGTACATAGTTTATGATGTATTTTGCTGTCATGTGTTCTTTATTATTCCTTTGTACAATAATATAAAAGCGCGCATCATCAAAATATCTTGCTGTGATGGTTTTCCAATAGCATTGACATTGCCATCCTAGTGTTGCCTGTATATCCCAATTTGGTATTTTTAACCATCCCTACAGCCACATCGTCCTCCAACTTAGGCTTCGGTATAATGTGCCTGCCAGTGATGTTTGGTAGCATTGTACGTGTGAGAAATATCTGGCGCACATTTCGAACCTGTTATTGTAATGCATCTTCCCCAGCAGTGCAACACGGTTCCGAAATTAACTTCTGCAATCTCTATGTTCAACTGTCTTTCAAATTTTGAAAAGGAATTATTTTGTTTTAAAGACCCTTGTGGATGTTGAGCGTTGATTACCACTCCTCTTTTTAAGTCCCTTGCACTTATATAATGCCTAATTGTTTGTAGTGTTAAGTGTTACTCGAATCTCAATACTGATCCTCTGACAAGTGGTCTACTGCCCCAAAGCTACTCTCGCTCTACAGAAAACTGCAAAAAAAAAAAAAAAAACAATTCTAGTATACAACCACGGCAGTAAAGACATCAAAACCTCCCTTTATTAGGCAGAAGGCAGGCGCGGTGGCGATCTCTCTACAGATATAAACTCTATTATATGCGTGCCATATTCTTGCACTTGCATCGTGGATATTGACCATGACTGAAGGTATGATTATACATATGACTCACTGACCTCATGCTCATAATGTCCAGCTGGGCCTCAAGTGCGTGTGTCAAGCAGCACAGACTACACCACCTATGATGCTTTGATTTTGCTTCTTTGTATACTGTACTGCAGTACTTGTATACACTGAATAGTTCACTCCATAATGTTGTTGATCTAGACTGTGAAAATGCCACCTTACCAATTGATACATTTCTGCAGATCTTTCTGGTAGGTTTTATCGTGAGGGAAGATCTGCTCACCATACAGCCTGTCCTTCACGGATGACATATTTTGTTCATGTGCAGTCCACAGCGCCTACTCAGTATCATAAAATCACATGTTGCCTTGAGATACCTGGCAAAGCAATGTATTAAACAGAGATCCGCATCACACATCAGCTGTACATTTGTGATGAGCAACATCTAATAGTTTTGCTGTACTTGCTCTCTGTTCGGGGGGGGGGGGGGGGGGGGGGGGGGAGTCACCAGTACTGAACAAGCAGTTTATGGCACGAAGCACATTTGGAAATTCCACTTTGGCATTACATTTTACTTTCATGGCACCTGTTGTGAGTCTGTAAGAGTTTTGGTTTATTAGTTGTAAAGGATGTCAGTCCTACATAAGTAGTACGTTAGCGATCGTCTTTTTATTGGAAACCAAGTACCCTACTGTAGCTCTTGACTATCTCATGGTAGCGAAGCTGAGCAGTCAAAGACATTCGTATAATTTACCTGTTGCTTTTGGGTGGTGGTAGTTTTATAGACTATTTTCCCCATTTCACAATGGTTCGTCACTCTTGCGGTTGTTTTTTTTCTTCCTCTTACGTTTTTTCGTTTTATGGGAAATTTTGATGAGAGTATTTGAGTTTTTTTTAAATTGCATACAGTAAATATTATTCTCTGAATTGAACCATTGCAATGATTAGCACAGGCACAGCAGGTTCATAATAGCCCAGTTTCTTTAGAGGACGTTGGTATTAATATGCCAGGTGTATGGAACCTTTCACACCACATGCCACATAATTGAGTCCTTAGCTAGTTATGATCATTCAGAGAGTCAAGCACTGCAGATTGGTCTGTGTTGTCCTTGGAATCTCTGGTTTCAAACTCAGAAGGCTCCACCCGCATGTTGCCCTTTAGAGGTTGACAAAATGTACATCACTAAGTCGCTCATTACAGATAGCCCGGTTATCTGTTGTTTCAACACATATTGCAATTATGAGTCTAGAGACAAATATTAGCAGGTCAAACCTGCTGATGCTTATTGGGACAAAAATACCTGGTATTTACTAGACCGTGCAAATTGTGCGGCCTAAGCAGCAAAATATTCAAATTATTCCCCAAAACCTTATGGGTGGTATTTCTCACACCTGTTAAATTGTAATTCAGCGGAGATGGATTTTAAGAGAAATATCACAATGCAGTTGCCTTGCCACTCGTAATGATGACTTTATTTTGGTACCGTGATTTTCACAGCGCTACGGGACAGAAAACGACTGTTAACAGCCACTATATAACACGCTACTACAATTGTTGTTTCAACACAATATTTAACACCTCTTAAAATAAATGCAAGATATAAAAAAATACAATAATAATTGTTTGAGATAAATTTAATGAACTGCATACACTTTCACTCTCGATTTTTGGAAGCCTGTCTTCTGGTTTCTTCCTTGGCAGCCATGATATTTGTCAAGAAGATTAGTGTCTTCTGTTCGAAACGGGAATTTTTGTTCCATACTGGGACTGAATCCACATTTCTTCTAGCTGTCCAAAGGCACATTTTTCTTTATTTAATGAGCGTGTTCACCAAGGACAGGGAGGATAGATTTCTTGTCTATTCGAACATAGAGGTGATAATCTATCAGGCATGATGTTGCTTGATAGATTGTAAACTGATGTTAAGAAGTCAATTGAAGGTGAAGATCGGCTTATGTGATGTATCAAGTGGACAAAAAGTGACTGCAGCCCTCCATAGCCCTGCGTGGAGTTGGATTCCATTCCTATCGGCGCACAGGTACATGAACAGTACTCTCTTATTCAAGCACGTACACTTTTAAGATAATATTCTTTAGCAAATAACTTATTGTTTATATTATATTCAAATGTGATTTAAAAAAAAAAAAAAAAAAAGATGACAGCATCGCGTTCGTTTTCGACAACTTGCGCCAAGATCTGCGCGACGACAAACTCAGTCTGATATAAAATGAACAAATGAGGCTCTATGATTAATGGGTCGTTGGTACATTCAGAGAGAGAGACAACCACCCTTGTGGAATGGTGGACCAAATAAAAGGATGATGGTGGTAAGAAAGCAGCATGGATGTCTTTATTGTCTGTTATATTGTCTATTATGTTGTCTATTATACGTTGGATGATCCATTCAGGTGATAACATCGTAAGTGGATTTTATAAAGAGAGGAGATCGCAAGGAGTGCGGCAGCAGATGTCACGTAGACTTATCAATAAGACCCAACACTATATAGAGCAATAGATTGAACATAGTCCGGCAGAAATAACTGTCTTCTGTACTCACCCAGATATTATTAACATGCCAGAACACAATAGCGATATTCTAACGTGAATTACACGAACATTTGAGCTACCAGAAACGTTTGGGCAAAACAACATGTTGCCAATGCCTTATGAACCATTATGTTCATTTGTAAGTTATCAGTTAATCAGTGTTATGATGAATCCGTGGGAGCTGGTATGGGTCCTCCAGTGCATTTGCCACGAATATTGAAAGAAGCATTTTCAGAGAATGCTCAAATGTTAGCGTTACATTTAATATAGAAAGTAGTAAGTATGCATCTGCAAACGTTTGCCTATGAATGAATGCAGATCTGTTCTTGCCAGAAATCAGCAGCATTAGTACAACTGGAAAGATGTAACGGTTGCAGGCTCCAAGGTATACTACTGACAATGTTGTCGGACATTTCATGAGTTAATTCCTTAGTGCACAAATGTGTGCATGGTAAAATTATACATTGGGGAAGCAGTCGCTCAAATGCACAATTTATTTTATTGTTGTTTTTCTTATCCATGAGTGAAACATTTTTTGACGGAGAAATACCTTCCTTATGCACCTCCACTCGTGTGTGAGCATTCACAGACCCTCAAGGCAAATCACTCATTGATCTGGGTTACTATAATATAATTGTACAAATATGTGGCATTCACTTAGAGTAGTAAATGCTTTTGCACGGCTAGATATCCTGTTGTAGATATCAAAAATGCAGAAATGGAGCCATGCTCTGCTGTAAACGTAATGGTATGTACGATTAACGGTGGCTTTGTGATGTTTATCCAAACAAAGGATTCCTGCAAGGAAACTCCCAGCCTCATCTGGAAGGCAAGTAAAAGTCACGGTTTTTGTAAACGCTGCCTTAGATGGACTCAGTTAGGGCCATTGTATGTTTCAAGGTAAGGTGTGAACAGTTAACCGAAGCTCATTTGTCTGCTTCATTCTGTGTTTTTGTAAGTCAGAAGGCTTACTTGAAAGTCCTCAAGAGCACTGAAGTTCTCCAGGTACAAGTTAACCAATGCACCCAAATTCAGGCTAAGTTGACCACAGATAACAGGGACAGAATCCTTTCAAGATCCCACAGCCTAAATGAGTTTTAGCGACCTATTCCGATGAACCTAATGACTATTTTCATCAAATAATGCTCATATATGCTTGTGGTGAGTACGGGAATAAAAACTCTGCCTCGACAAGTTGCACCTGGTGAATCTGCCAACCCCCATCACTGTGCCTGCAGAATTCAGCTGCAACCTGCTTGACTGCAACTAATTTTTTAGACAGTGGTCCAAAGGCAGAAAGGTTTTGATATAGTGAGTTGACCGATGTAAATATAATTGTGTACCATCTGTAAATGAATGGTTTAAACACAAAGGAAATCTCTTTATGAAAAATTAGACAATGCCTAACTAGAGAAGGGGACACTTCCCCCCTCTACCAAACGAGCAATAGTAACCTCCCTAATAAAACCAGGTAACCACTCTCAGAAATGTCCTCATACAGACCCTTGTTGTTATTGAACGCAGAATATAAAATCCTAAGAAAGGTCCTTGAGCACCGGTTGCTCCCTCTGCTCCCACACGTGTTGCACTCAGACCAGTTGTTAGACCTGACAGCTTTAGGGTAGTCACCCCTAACTTTTTGCCTGCCTCCCTCCACTTTTTGGACACTGTTTTTGCTGGTTTATAGACTCTGCGCACTTTACCCCTGCTAACCAGGGCTAAAGTGCATATGCTCTCTCCCCTAAAACATGGTAACCTGGAATCATACCTGATGGGACTATTAATTTACTTATAAGTCCCTAGTAAGGTGCACTCTATGTGCATAGGGCTGGTAAATTAAATGCTACTAGTGGGCCAGCAGCACTGGTTGTGCCACCCACTTAAGTAGCCCCTTCTCCTTGTCTCAGGCCTGCCATTGCAAGGCCTGTGTGTGCAGTTTCACTGCCACATCGACTTGGCATTTAAAAGTTCTTGCCAAGCCTAGAACTCCCCTTTTTCTACATCTAAGTCACCCTTAATGGGTGCCCTAGGTAACCCCTAGGGCAGGGTGCTGTGTAAGTAAAAGGCAGGACATGTACCTGTGTAGTTATATGTCCTGGTAGTGTAAAACTCCTAAATTCGTTTTCACACTACTGTGAGGCCTGCTCCCTTCATAGGCTAACATTGGGGCTGCCCTCATACCCTGTTGAAGTGGCAGCTGCTGATCTGAAAGGAGCAGGAAGGTCATATTTAGTATGGCCAGAATGGTAATCCAAAATCCTACTGACTGGTGAAGTCGGATTTAATATTACTATTCTAGAAATGCCACTTTTAGAAAGTGAATATTTCTTTGCACTTAAATCCTTCTGTGCCTTACAATCCATGTCTGGCTGGGCTTGGTTGACAGCTCCTTGTGCATTCACTCAGACACACCCCAAACACAGGGTACTCAGCCTCACTTGCATACATCTGCATTTTGAATGGGTCTTCCTGGGCTGGGAGGGTGGAGGGCCTGCTCTCACACAAAGGACTGCCACACCCCCTACTGAGACCCTGGCAGACAGGATTGAACTGAAAGGGGACCTGGTGCACTTCTTAGCCACTCTTTGAAATCTCCCCCACTTCAGAGGCACATTTGGGTATAAAACAGGGCCTCTGCCCTACCTCATCAGACACTTGCTGGAGAAGAAACCTGAACCAGAAACTACATCCTGCCAAGAAGAACTGCCTGGCTGCTCAAAGGACTCACCTGTGTGCTTTCTACAAAGGACTGCTGCCTTGCTGTTGCCCTGCTGCCTTGCTGAACTCTTGTCTGGCTGTGAAAGTGCTCTTCAAGGGCTTGGATAGAGCTTGCCTCCTGTTCCTTGAAGTCTCAGGACCAAAAAGACTTCTCTCTTTTACTTGGACGCTCCGTGCGGCGAAAAATTTTGATGCACAGCTTGTTTCACGGTGAGAAAAACGCCGCACTCCGACGCTGATCGACGCGACGCTCTTGGGACGATCGAAGATCCGACGCACGACCTCGCAAGGACAACGCCGCCCAACCTCTAGAGGAGAAATCGACGCGACGCCTGCCGTGAGATCGTAATTTCAACGCGTAGCCCCGCAGATCGAAGTCTAGAGGAGAAATCGACGCAACGCCTGCCGTGAGATCGTAATTTCGACGCGCAGCCCCGCAGACCGACGCGCAGCCGGAGAACAAGCAGGAAAATCCACGCACAGACCCGGGACATCTGGTAATCCCCGCGATCCACAGAAAGAGACTGTCCACGCGCCGGAAAACGACGCCGACTTCCCCGCGTGGAAAATAACGACGCAAGTCCGTGGGTGCTGGGGAGAAATCGACGCACACACCCATTTTCCACGCACCTCTTCTCTTGTGGCCCTCTGAGGAGATTTTTCCACTCCCAACCAGGTACTTGTGCTTGAAAGAGACTTTGGGGGTTATTCCAACTTTGGAGGAAGTGGTAATCCGTCCCAAAAGTGACGGTAAAGTGACGGATATACCACCAGCCGTATTACAAGTCCATTATATCCTATGGAACTCGTAATACAACTGGTGGTAAATCCGTCACATTTGGGACGGATTACCATCTCCTCCAAAGTTGGAATAACCCCCTTTGTTTATATTCTAAAGACTTAAGACACTTTGGGGGTCATTCTGACCCTGGCGGTCGGTGATAAAGCGGCGGCCAACCCGCCAACAGGCCGGCGGTCAAAAAAATGCAATTCTGACCCTGGCGGGAACCGCCAACACAGCCCGCCGCATTAACACTCCGACCGCCACGGCGGAACAAACAAACAGCGCGGCGGTCACCGCCAACAGCCAGGTGGCAGACAATGTACCGCCCACCCTATCACGACCCACCAATCCGCCACCTTTTCCGGGGCGGGAGCACCGCCGATAAAAACACGGCAGAAACAGACATTTCCAATGGAAAACGCTCACCTCGAGACACTCCACGCAGAATCCGGACAGCATGGAACCCGAATTGAACATCATACCTGCTCTCGTCTACCTGCTCATCTACCACGAGTACGAACTCCGGCGCAGACGTCAACGGTGAGTACTGCACCTACGACACACAGGAGGGGGGAGGAAGAAAGGTTATGGGCATACACATATGCGACCCCCCCAACCCCCCAATATGTACACACCAATGCAGAGCAGGAAGTCACAGTGACACCACACAAAGACCCTTTAAAAATACAATGACACAACCAAATTTGGAATAAATTTTCATGTACAAAAAAAGCACCTGGAAATAATTGAGCAACCGTGAAAATTATTTACAAAAACCAAAAAGATATACACATCAGTGTATCACTGAAGTAATAAGTCCTGCACATCCTACGAATCTAACATGTCCGTGGCCCAAGGTTCTGCGAAACAAGGGCAAAGCCCACACACGAGACCTGAGTCCTTTGGAGAGAACACTGCAGGGGCATCCGATGTCAAAACTACAGGCACCTCAGGGGGAAGGGAAGGGGGGGCCACCACAGCCACATGAGTCCACGACGCCAGATCCACGAGGAGCCACCATGCCCACTGTACCATCCTGGGGAGTGCAAAGCCACAGTCTCTCAATGTCTCTACAGTGGGTGGGTTGCCCACTGTACCATCCTGGGGAGTGCAAAGCCACAGTCTCTCAAGTCTCTGCAGTGGGTGGGTTGCCCACTGGACCATCCTGGGGAGTGCAAAGCCACAGTTTCTCAAGTCTCTACATTGGGTGGATTGCCCACTGTGCCATCCTGGGGAGTGCAAAGCCACAGTCTCTCAGGTGGATTACAGAGTCCACTGGTCAAGGAGGAGGCATGGTGGGCACAGTGAACCATAAACAGTGCCTGAGACGGCGGGACCCAGCGCAGCGGTGCATGACATGGCGATGTCCAGCGGAGCGGTGCTTGACAGGAAGGGTCCAGCGGAGCGGTGCTTGACAGGAAGGGTCCAGCGGAGCGGTGCTTGACAGGAAGGGCCCAGTGGAGCGGTGCTTGACAGGAAGGGCCCAGCGGAGCGGTGCTTGAGACGGCGGGGCCCTGTTCAGCGGTACCTGTCTTCACGGCGGGGCCCTGTTCAGCGGTACCTGTCTTCACGGCGGGGCCCTGTTCAGCGGTACCTGTCTTCACGGCGGGGCCCTGTTCAGCGGTGCTCTCCTGCACGGCGGGGCCCTGTTCAGCGGTACCTGTCTTCACGGCGGGGCCCTGTTCAGCGGTGCTCTTCTGCACGGCGGGGCCCTGTTCAGCGGTACCTGTCTTCACGGCTGGGCCCTGTTCAGCGGTGCTCTTCTGCACGGCGGGGCCCTGTTCAGCGGTGCTCTTCTGCACGGCGGAGCCCTGTTCAGCGGTACCTGTCTTCACGGCGGGGCCCTGTTCAGCGGTACCTATCTTCACGGCGGGGCCCTGTTCAGCGGTGCTCTTCTGCACGGCGGGGCCCTGTTCAGCGGTGCTCTTCTGCACGGCGGGGCCCTGTTCAGCGGTACCTGTCTTCACGGCGGGGCCCTGTTCAGCGGTACCTGTCTTCACGGCGGGGCCCTGTTCAGCGGTGCTCTTCTGCACGGCGGGGCCCTGTTCAGCGGTGCTCTTCTGCACGGCGGGGCCCTGTTCAGCGGTACCTGTCTTCACGGCGGGGCCCTGTTCAGCGGTGCTCTTCTGCACGGCGGGGCCCTGTTCAGCGGTACCTGTCTTCACGGCGGGGCCCTGTTCAGCGGTGCTCTTCTGCACGGCAGGGCCCTGTTCAGCGGTACCTGTCTTCACGGCGGGGCCCTGTTCAGCGGTACCTGTCTTCACGGCGGGGCCCTGTTCAGCGGTGCTCTTCTGCACGGCGGGGCCCTGTTCAGCGGTGCTCTTCTGCACGGCGGGGCCCTGTTCAGCGGTACCTGTCTTCACGGCGGGGCCCTGTTCAGCGGTACCTGTCTTCACGGCGGGGCCCTGTTCAGCGGTACCTGTCTTCACGGCGGGGCCCTGTTCAGCGGTGCTCTTCTGCACAGCGGGGCCCTGTTCAGCGGTGCTCTTCTGCACGGCAGGGCCCTGTTCAGCGGTGCTCTTGCAGTATGTCAAGGGAGTCATACCTGGCCTGGACACCCTGCTCAGTCGCCCTCCGACCGTGCTGTGTCAGGCCCCTTCGGGGAGTGAGTCCTGGGCCCTTTGGTGTCGTCCCTTGCAGCCGGGATGGGGCTTGTGGGGCCCTCCTGCTCCGCGCTCCTGGTGGTTGTCCTCTCCGCCCTGCTGTCCTTCCGCTCCTTAGATGGGGCTCTCGGGCCCTTGCCTCCCCTGGCTGCTGTGGCCGGTGAAGTGGCCGGAGTCACCTCCTTGGGGGCAGCCGTCTCTGTCCGCTCACGGCGGCCCTTCAATTTCCGGGTCCTCTTGCCTGGGGGGGGGCTGGCTGTCCCCTTGCTGCTCACCGAAGTGTTACTGCCGCCAAAGGGTGGACTCCACATGCCATGCACCACTTGCACTGTAGTAGTTGGGCTGGTGGTGGCTGAGGTGCCCTTGGGACTTTTCCCAGTTGGAGGGGGTGGGTCGGGGGAGGGAAAGAGGTCAAAACTGGCGAGGTAATTTTTCTTGGGACCAAGGTAAGGGGTAGGAGTAGTGGTGAGAGAAGTGGAGGAAGAGGATGTGGTTGTATGAGAGCCAGGTGTGCTGTCCTTGGGTGCAGGTGACTGGGACGTAGGCTGTGGTGAGGTGGTTGGCTGTTGTTTGGGTGTCTGCCTGCGTTTATGTGTCTTGGAAGAGGGGGTGACAGACACAGTGGGAGAGGACACAGGGGACGTGTAAATGCCAGTGGGGGTGGTGACTGCAGGTGTGCGGACTGTAGTGGAGGGTTTGCTGGTGGTGGAAGAACTGGCTGATGTTGGGGTGCATGCAGGTGTGAGTGTAGACGTCACAGGGAGGGAGGAGGGAGACGAGGAGGACGGGGACACAGAGCTGGTAGTGACTGTTGATATGTCTGCATCTGTGTGTTGCTTGGGTGAATGCTTGTGTTTTCTGTGGTGCTTATGTTTGGATGAGCTGGCCTTGGGTGTTGAGGTGTGTGCAGGCTGGTCTGATGGTGTGGATGGGATAGGTTGAGGTACAGGAGACAGAGAAAGGGTGGAGGCAGATAGAAGAGGGAGACTGGAGACAGGGACAATGGCTGCCGTCAGTGCTGAGGCCAGAGCAGTGAACGCTCGTTGATGGGCAGCCTGACCCGAATGAATGCCCTCCAGGTAGGCATTGCTCCGATGCACCTCCCTTTCCACCCCCTGGATGGCATTCAGAAGGGTAGTCTGCCCAACAATGACCGTCCTCACCAGGTCAATGAGCTCGGCACTGAGGGCAGCAGGGGTAACAGAGGCAGGGGCTGAGGTGCCTGGGGCGAAGGAGACGCGCGCCTTCCTGGCCGAGCGGCCACGGAGCGAAGACTGAGGGGCTGCTGGGAGGGCGGTGCTGGTGCGCTGGGTGGCGGCTGTACCTGTTGTTGCGGGGGGCACAGATGGTGCCGCCCCCGCTAGGGAGCTCCCAAACGAGGACGTGTCCGTGTCGCTGGTGTCTCCACCGGCCCCCGTTGTGGTGCTCCCCTCGCCCTCCGGATCACTGGTGCCCTCGGTGTCTGTGTCAGTGCCCACCGGGGCCTGGTGACCTGCAGCTCCCTCCTGCTCAGACGCCAAATCTCCTCCGCCTGATGATGCTAAAACACAAGAAGACAAAGATTTAGGGTGGGGGGAGAAATTAAACAAAGTTGAGTGCATGCCTTAGCAATACCCTTTGCGGAGAGGACAGACACAGGTGCCTCGTGCACTAAGTCGCGAACTTGGGGTACACTACTCAGTACTTCTGACTAGGCAAACAGGTCTAGGGACAACACACGCGCACATGTGTGATGCTGGAGCATGGGTAGCTGCACTTGGCACCCTACAGAGGTGGGGGGTGGGGGCACAGGGCCATGCCTAAGGGAGCGGACTACACTACAGAGAGCGCCCGGGCCTAATGTCACCCACAGCCCTCCTCCCCCACCCAGACGCCACCAATGCGCATACAGATAGGAGAATGTGCGGATACTCACCCCCTTGTGTCTGCTGTGCTGTCCTCAAGCGCCCATCCAAATTAGGGTAGGCCACCGCCAGGATCCGGGACATCAGGGGGGTCATGGTGCGACTGGCACCCCTCCTAGGTCGGGAGGCCATCCCCAGCAGTGTTTCTGCGGTCTTCCTCGTTCCGCGGCGGATGTCCTCCCACCTCTTGCGGCAGTGGGTGCCCCGTCTGTTGTGGACCCCCAAGTTCCGGACTTCCTCGGCGATGGCACGCCAAATATAGATTTTCTGGTGGGCGCTCACCTGTTTGACATGTACAGGGTGGGAAAGAGAAACCGTCACATATCTGCATGTTTGGAGTACATGCCCCCTCCTCCCCAACCTTGTCATGGTTCCCATTCTCTCATCTGTCGTGCATTGCACTCCCCATTCCCTCCACACCCCACCAACTTACATCCCCCCCCCTCCACACAGGCATAACCCATTCAATGTGCACTGAGTGTACTCACCTGTTGGTCTGGAGGACTGTAGAGTTGCGCATACTGGGGGAGGACCCCGTCCACGAGCTTCTCCAACTCTTCTGAACTGAAGGCGGGGGCCCTTTCACCAGTAGCAGCAGCCATTGTCACTTCCAGACCGAGTTCACAGCAGCACTTGCAGTATAGGTCCTCTCCTGTGGATGATCAGGTCTCGAATGATTGAGCAGATAGAAAATGGCGGTCACGCCCGCGGCGGTGCGTACCGCGGCGGTGCGTCTCGCGACCGCCGGCGCACATCGTCATTGGCTCCTGAAACCCATAGGCTTCAATGTTAACCAATGCGTCTTCGCACAGCGGTCTTCGACCGCCTACCGCCACGGTGTGCCCCGCCAGCGCAGTGACCTCACATCCCATTGTCCCACTTCACAGGTGAGGCATCGGCCATTTCAAGGGCCGACATGGCTTAATTTCTAATGCGTCACACAGGCCTAGGCCTTGCAATGGCACACATACAAACATATCAAACCATACATTTACCTGTACTGTGCAAGCTGTGTTGTACGTACCTGTGAGTGGATTGACTCTGTACTCCATATTCTCCTTCCTGGGACTAGCGATGAGAAGGAGGAATCCTCGCGTGTACCGGCCGCTGGTGGACCTGTCCACAATGGAAGAACGCCATATAATACTACGATACCGACTTGACCGTGTGTGAGAAAACAGGGCTGATTGCAGAGGCCCCATAACTTTTTGCCCCCATTTTCCTCTTTTTGCTGGTGTTTTCCTGACTTTGATGGTGCCCTGGGTACTGCTAACCAGTCCCAGGGCCTGTGCTCTGTGTAAAATGGATATGCAAATTAGGCTAATTATAATTGGCTAAGTTAACCTACCTATAAGTCCCTAGTATATGGTAGGGCATGTAGGTTTAGGGACCACAGCATAGGTGGTGCACACCTAGGTGCACTGCTGAGGTGCCCAGTGTCATTTTAAAAGCAAGCCTGCCTTGCTGGCTGCTTTTAAATTAAAGTTATATGCAAATTCGACTTTGGAATTAAAGGTACTTCCAAAGTCTTAAACTACCTTATTTTTACATATAAGTCACCCCTAAGGTGTGCCCTATGTGCCCCTAGGGCTGGGTGCCATGTAACTATAAGCAGGGACTTTATAAAAATAGATTTATAAGCCCTGGTGAGGTAAAAACAGCCAAATTCGTTTTTCCCTCATTGAAGTAAATGGCCTTCATAGGCTAGAATGGGCAGACTTTATTTTAAATTTTAAAGTCTCCTTAAATGTTACACACCAAGAATTTGGTATCAAATTGATTGTTATAATAAATCCCACAACTTCCAGTTGTGGGATTTAATATAACTAGTGCAGGTAAAAAGTTTAGACTTTACCTAAAAAGTTGCCAATTTCAGCTCTGCATTGTTTTTGCTGCTGTGCTCTGATTGGCCAGCCTGCAGCAGCTTCTGCCAGGCTACTTTAATGAGGTGTGAAGTGGCCTGGCTTCACACAAAGGAATGTGCTTGGGGGAGAGAATCTCCCCTCAGCAGATGGTGAGGCAGGAAGGGGGAGGGCTGCCAAACTGGTCTTCAAAGGCAGAGAAGGACATCTGGAGCACCCAGCAACACCCCCACATCCTGCAACCCCAGACAGCTAGGAGCCCCCTTGATTAGATTAGGAGAGGGCAGGAGAGGGGTGTGTTTATGGTTTTTAGCCACACCAGTGGGTGGGCTCAGCCAGATCTCACCTCCAAAAATCAGATTCATCCATTTTGGATTTTTAGAGACTGTTGCCTTCTGGGATGGATTTTTGCCACACTTCCCAGGAAGTGGTCATCACAGGGGGACGACCCTGTCCCTGATTGGAGAACCAGGGCCCCCCTGCTTTTCACCCAGGAGCAAGGATAAAACTGGCAGACCTGCACCCACGCCTGAGATCCCCACCAAATTTCAAGAAGAAGGAACTACAAGGAGAAGAAGGACTGCCCTGCTGGACCCCTGGCCTGCACCTGGACCCTGCACTCAGAAAGACTGCACCAGCTGCACACTTGGGCTTCACCACAAGAAGGACTTTGCCTGGCTTCCACTGGTTCAAGGAGGGACTCCCTGTTTGCTACAGGTGAAAAATTGCTATCCAGAGTCCCCTGCACCAACTCCTGAAAAAGTGACCAGCTGACCACTGTCCAGTGGCCAAAAAGGAGTTTGCGCCAGGTGCATTCTGGGAGTTGAAGTCCGCACTTCCCAAGGACCATCACAGGACTTCTGGACCCTTGGGGTGAGCTGTGGACCCCAAAAGAACCTTAAAAGAACATCTGGGTGAAGCCCCAGAAGTTTGGAAAAGATTGGAGAATTTTTGAAAAAAAGCTCCATAAAGTGACCGACCCGACGCGGAAATTCTAGCCGGCTTGCCTCAACCGCGACCCGGCCTGACTTCGTGGTTCGTCCCGGTAAAGAAAAACATCCAAAAAAGAGACTAAGTCCGAACGTAAAAAGTTGACCGGGACCTCCCAGCCATCGTATCCGAGAAGGGCTCCACGGACGTCGGATCAAGATCCAGGTTTACCCCGGTCGAAGGATTTTCATCTCGAAAAAACGACTAAGTCCGAAGGTAAAAATCACCACCGAGGAAACCGACTTCGCGTATCCGGACAAGGGCTCCAGGAGGTCGGATTCAACTGGCAGGTTCGTCCCGGGGAAGAAAAACATCAAAAAAGAGACTAAGTCAGAAGGTAACTTTTTAACCGAGGCCTCCCGCGACTTGTAGCCGAGCAGGGCTCCATCGCGGTCGGCCTGAAAGTTTGACTTTGCCCCGGTCCTGGTGCAACCAGATGACCCGATTGGCGCTTTTTGTTTCTAAGCGCTAGAAAATAATAATACTTTAAAAATTCATATCTCCGGTTCCCCTGAACCGATTTTAATCGTTTTTGTGTCATTTTAAAGATAAAAATATAAGCTATTTTTATAAATTGGTTTTGGATTTTTAAACTGTTTCCTGTGTTTTATTTAATTACTGTTTTGTGATATTTGAATGCTTTACACTTTGTCTCCTAAGTTAAGCCTTGACGCTCGTTGCCAAGCTACCAAGGGTTGAGCTGGGATTAATTTACTGAGACCTAACTGTACCTTTGTGGAGGTTGGTGGCTTGTTGCTAGGTGTAGGTACCTACCTGCCCTACCAATAACCCATTTTCCAACATAATTGGAAGCAGCGACGGGATCCTGTACTTGTGTTCAATATCACGTTACAGTTTTAGATAAAACAAATTAAAAATCCTTTAAATTGTCCTAGTGCAAAAATTGTTTTTAATTTTGAATTTAATTTTTTTTAAATTAATTTGGATTATTTTCAATTATTGAATTTTTGTAATTTTTCTAAATTCTTGTTTCCAATTTTTGCAAAAAGTTTTTGTTGACACAAAACTAGGGAACCATGGAGCTTGATCTGGCTAGCCTACCCACACTGACAGTAGTCCAGCTTAGGGGGTTGTGTATTGAGAGAGGGTTGCCTGCAACCACTGATCTCAGGAAGCAAATCCTGATCACATCCCTGACAGCATGGGCTGAGGCCCAAGAGGTGGAGTCAGAAGAAGCTCCAGAGGAGGGAGAAAGTAGGGAGGATGCAAGCTCTAACCACTCAGGGGAGGGAAGGCATCTGAGCCTAAGTGAGGATGAGGAAGAACGGTCCTCAGTAGATACAGTCACTAGGGGCAGACCCAAAGCTAGTGGTGGGAAGGGGGTCCTTTCAGGAGGAGAGAACCCATCCATCAGAGAAAGAGAGCTGGAGGCCCAGCTAGCATACATAGCTTTGGAAGCAGAGAAGCTGGCCCTAGAAAAGAAAAAGTGGGCATACAAAGAGAAAAGAGATGGAGGCAGCGATAAAGAAGCTGAGGTGTCCATGGGTGGGGGAGTTTGCCCCAGATTACCCAAGGGGGTGGTTCCTGCTTATGTAGAGGGGGATGACATAGATAAGTGGCTGGGGGCCTTTGAGAGGGCACTCCAAATGAGAAGGGTTAGGCCTCAATACTGGGGTTCCCTTTTGTGGGAGTTGGTCCCCAACTCAGGGAGGGATAGGCTTCTGACCTTAAGGGGGGAGGAGGCAGATTCATACCCTAGTATGAAGAGGTGCTTAGCCAAGAAGTTTGGTCTGACCCCAGAGCAATATAGAATGAAGTTCAGGGACACCCAGAAGGTCAGTACCCAGTCTTGGGTTGACTTTGTGGACATTTCACTAAAGGCACTAGAGGGCTGGATTATTGGTAACAAAGTAGATACTTATGAGGGGTTATACAATCTGATCATGAGAGAGCACATCTTGACCAATTGTATCCAAGAAAGGTTACGCCAGCATCTAGTGGACTCTAAGCAGACCAACCCTAGAGAGCTAGGGGAGGCAGCTGATGAGTGGTTGAGAACCAGGGTGGTTGTCAAGTCCCAGGGGGGAGACTCCAAGAAGGGGGGGACAGGTCCCCAAAAACCTAAGGAGGGAGGTGGTAAGCCCACCACAGAGACTCCCTCTGTACCCCAGAACCCTAAGAAGGAGGAGAGTAAATCCCACTCCCACTCTGACAAGCAGAGACAGGGAGACCCAGGGTTAAAAAAGCTCTTGGACAGTAGGGCTTGCTTTGACTGTCAGCAGACAGGTCACTTCAGAGGAGATGCAGCCTGTCCAAAGAAGGTGGTTAGCACTGGGCTGTCCAGTGTAGCCATAGAGGAGGATTCCTCAGATGATGAAGTCCTCTTAGCATTGAGCTGGGAGACAGGACCAGATGGTAAGCTGGTGATCCCTGAGGGTGGGAGTAGGCACTTCCACCACATTCAAGTGAATGGGATCCCTACCACTGGCCTGAGAGACACCTGTGCCAGTCACACTATAGTGAGTGACCGGTTAGTGACCCCAGACATGTATGTCCCAGGAAAGACAAAGAAAGTCAGGATAGCCACAGGGGAGGTCACCTCCAAACCTGTAGCCATAGTGCCCCTAGAGAGGGAGGGTATCCTTGACTGGATTAGGGTGGTAGTCAGTGCTGACCTTCCCCTAGATTGTATCCTGGGCAATGACCTCCCAGAGGTGAGTCTGGTCACAGATGGGGTGGTCGCCCAGGGCGCCCCCCTAACCCAAAGTCCTGGGGAGTCAGTCCCTACAGTTAGGAGACAGGGGTCCCCAAGAAAAGGAAAGAAGAAAAGGAAGGGTAGGTCACTCTTAAAGAGAGTTCCAAGGAGCCAAGGGCCTTCTGCCCCAGTAAGGGGGGAGCCCAGAGTTGGCACTGGTGAGGCCTCACCTGACCCCAAGGAAGTCCTGAGTAGTCAGGCAGCTGTCCAGATGCAAGGTGTTGCCCCTGCACTGACAGAAGGGAGAGTGGAAGGAGGGTGTCTGCCACAGGAGGTGGTAGCCCCCCACTCTAGACAGCAAGAGGGGTGCCAGGACCCCAAAGATGCCCCTAAAGCAGCTCAGCCACCTGTCAGTGGAGAGCTTAGGGTGTGGTTCTGGATACTGACAGCTGTCAGTAGCCTCTGCTGGGTGCTAGCCTTCCTGGCAGCAATGTACTTGGCCTGGGAGGCAGACCCCAGGGCCAATAGCAAAGTAGGCCCCCTGACCCTATTGGTCATGGTGGGGTTGCTCAAGTGTTGGGTGACCTCTTTGGGTAAGCTAGGTGTTGCCCTAGCAAAGTTTGGAGTAGGGGAGGTGGGCACCTCACTACCCAAGTTGGCAGAGAGAAAGGAGGAAGACCCCCCTAGAGGAAAGTTTCAGTTTGAGTTGGGTCCTTTTACTGTTGGGATGGCTTCACTACCCATAGGGAGTGACCCTGACAGGAGGATATAAGGCAGAGTAGGCCCTGCAAAGGGACAGCCAGTTTTCTTCACTGTCTTCCTCGCCTAACAAGCCAGGAAGACTCTCCCAGGGTTGGGCTGAGTCTCCTGGGCGTGTGGGCTGGGGGGGGGGTTGTGTGAGAAAACAGGGCTGATTGCAGAGGCCCCATAACTTTTTGCCCCCATTTTCCTCTTTTTGCTGGTGTTTTCCTGACTTTGATGGTGCCCTGGGTACTGCTAACCAGTCCAGGGCCTGTGCTCTGTGTAAAATGGATATGCAAATTAGGCTAATTATAATTGGCTAAGTTAACCTACCTATAAGTCCCTAGTATATGGTAGGGCATGTAGGTTTAGGGACCACAGCATAGGTGGTGCACACCTAGGTGCACTGCTGAGGTGCCCAGTGTCATTTTAAAAGCAAGCCTGCCTTGCTGGCTGCTTTTAAATTAAAGTTATATGCAAATTCGACTTTGGAATTAAAGGTACTTCCAAAGTCTTAAACTACCTTATTTTTACATATAAGTCACCCCTAAGGTGTGCCCTATGTGCCCCTAGGGCTGGGTGCCATGTAACTATAAGCAGGGACTTTATAAAAATAGATTTATAAGCCCTGGTGAGGTAAAAACAGCCAAATTCGTTTTTCCCTCATTGAAGTAAATGGCCTTCATAGGCTAGAATGGGCAGACTTTATTTTAAATTTTAAAGTCTCCTTAAATGTTACATACCAAGAATTTGGTATCAAATTGATTGTTATAATAAATCCCACAACTTCCAATTGTTGGATTTAATATAACTAGTGCAGGTAAAAAGTTTAGACTTTACCTAAAAAGTTGCCAATTTCAGCTCTGCATTGTTTTTGCTGCTGTGCTCTGATTGGCCAGCCTGCAGCAGCTTCTGCCAGGCTACTTTAATGAGGTGTGAAGTGGCCTGGCTTCACACAAAGGAATGTGCTTGGGGGAGAGAATCTCCCCTCAGCAGATGGTGAGGCAGGAAGGGGCAGGGCTGCCAAACTGGTCTTCAAAGGCAGAGAAGGACATCTGGAGCACCCAGCAACACCCCCACATCCTGCAACCCCAGACAGCTAGGTGCCCCCTTGATTAGATTAGGAGAGGGCAGGAGAGGGGTGTGTTTATGGTTTTTAGCCACACCAGTGGGTGGGCTCAGCCAGATCTCACCTCCAAAAATCAGATTCATCCATTTTGGATTTTTAGAGACTGTTGCCTTCTGGGATGGATTTTTGCCACACTTCCCAGGAAGTGGTCATCACAGGGGGACGACCCTGTCCCTGATTGGAGAACCAGGGCCCCCCTGCTTTTCACCCAGGAGCAAGGATAAAACTGGCAGACCTGCACCCACGCCTGAGATCCCCACCAAATTTCAAGAAGAAGGAACTACAAGGAGAAGAAGGACTGCCCTGCTGGACCCCTGGCCTGCACCTGGACCCTGCACTCAGAAAGACTGCACCAGCTGCACACTTGGGCTTCACCACAAGAAGGACTTTGCCTGGCTTCCACTGGTTCAAGGAGGGACTCCCTGTTTGCTACAGGTGAAAAATTGCTATCCAGAGTCCCCTGCACCAACTCCTGAAAAAGTGACCAGCTGACCACTGTCCAGTGGCCAAAAAGGAGTTTGCGCCAGGTGCATTCTGGGAGTTGAAGTCCGCACTTCCCAAGGACCATCACAGGACTTCTGGACCCTTGGGGTGAGCTGTGGACCCCAAAAGAACCTTAAAAGAACATCTGGGTGAAGCCCCAGAAGTTTGGAAAAGATTGGAGAATTTTTGAAAAAAAGCTCCATAAAGTGACCGACCCGACGCGGAAATTCTAGCCGGCTTGCCTCAACCGCGACCCGGCCTGACTTCGTGGTTCGTCCCGGTAAAGAAAAACATCCAAAAAAGAGACTAAGTCCGAACGTAAAAAGTTGACCGGGACCTCCCAGCCATCGTATCCGAGAAGGGCTCCACGGACGTCGGATCAAGATCCAGGTTTACCCCAGTCGAAGGATTTTCATCTCGAAAAAACGACTAAGTCCGAAGGTAAAAATCACCACCGAGGAAACCGACTTCGCGTATCCGGACAAGGGCTCCAGGAGGTCGGATTCAACTGGCAGGTTCGTCCCGGGGAAGAAAAACATCAAAAAAGAGACTAAGTCAGAAGGTAACTTTTTAACCGAGGCCTCCCGCGACTTGTAGCCGAGCAGGGCTCCATCGCGGTCGGCCTGAAAGTTTGACTTTGCCCCGGTCCTGGTGCAACCAGATGACCCGATTGGCGCTTTTTGTTTCTAAGCGCTAGAAAATAATAATACTTTAAAAATTCATATCTCCGGTTCCCCTGAACCGATTTTAATTGTTTTTGTGTCATTTTAAAGATAAAAATATAAGCTATTTTTATAAATTGGTTTTGGATTTTTAAACTGTTTCCTGTGTTTTATTTAATTACTGTTTTGTGATATTTGAATGCTTTACACTTTGTCTCCTAAGTTAAGCCTTGACGCTCGTTGCCAAGCTACCAAGGGTTGAGCTGGGATTAATTTACTGAGACCTAACTGTACCTTTGTGGAGGTTGGTGGCTTGTTGCTAGGTGTAGGTACCTACCTGCCCTACCAATAACCCATTTTCCAACACCGTGCCTCCATCCATGAACTGTGTGCCCAACTGGAGCCAGCCCTGATGTCCCCCATCCGCCAACCCACAGGAATTCCCCCTCTAGTGCAGGTTCTGTCTGTCCTCCATTTCTTTGCAACTGGCTCATTCCAGACAACAGTGGCCATGTCATCTGGGATGTCTCAGCCTATGTTTTCCAAGATCTTATCCAGAGTGTTGTCTGCCCTGATGAAACTCATGCGGAGCTACATCATTTTCCCAGAGGAGAGTGATTTGCCTACAGTGAAAGCTGATTTCTATGCCCTTGGACACATCCCCAACATCATTGGTGCAATTGATGGGACCCATGTGGCTTTAGTCCCCCCAAATGACGATGAACAGGTGTACAGGAACAGGAAGAATTACCATTCAATGAATATCCAGGTGGTCTGTTTGGCTGACCAGTACATCTCCCATGTAAATGCCAAGTTCCCAGGGTCAGTGCATGACGCGTATGTTATGCGAAATAGCAGCATTCCCTATGTGATGGAACAGCTACAGAGACAGCGTGTGTGGCTAATAGGTGACTCTTGTTACCCCAACCTGCCGTGGCTATTGACCCCAGTGAGTAATCCCAGGACCAGGGCAGAGGAACGGTACAATGAGGCCCATGGGCGTACTAGGAGGGTGATTGAGCGAACCTTTGGGCTCCTGAAGGCCAGGTTTAGGTGCCTGCATATGACAGGTGGATCCCTAATGTACTCACCAAAGAAGGTGTGCCATATCATCGTGGCGTGCTGTATGCTCCACAACCTGGCTTTGCGACGCCAGGTGCCTTTCCTGCAGGAGGATGGTCCAGATGGTGGTGTTGTAGAAGCCGTGGAGACTGTGGAGAGTGAAGAGGAGGAAGACTCTGAGGACGACACAGACAATAGGGACAGAGTGATACAACAGTATTTCCAGTAACACACAGGTAAGAATCACCCACGCCATTTCACAATTGCTTATAGCCTCCTGCATCTGTACTTTCTGTAGTTCCCCACAGATGTTTTTCATTAATTTTTGCCTTTCCCTTCCCTTCTCAGTGCTGTCTGACTCAGTACCTGACTTCTGCTTGGTTCGCCCATGAAATACAGCGTATTGACATTGGTATGTTGTCATGACTAATTGACAGAACAGAAATTGAACAGTAATATGTAATACATTTGTTAATAATACAGCATGACTCAAAACAGAATAGTGTGCAAAATGTGATTTATTTACAGTGCTAGATATTGGTACATGTGATTCTAAGGGTGATGGGTGGGGGTGGAGGAATATCCATGGCAGAGTCCAGTTCTCAGTCTCACAGGTGCATTGTCCTTTTGCCTGTGGAAGGATGGAGCATAGGCAGTTCATGGTTGGACAGGGTGGCAATGTGGGACAGTGGGAAGGCTTGAGGGGGTATGTCCTGCTGGCGGGGGTCTTGACATCCTACTCTGTCTTTTTTTTTGGTCTCAGGCTCCTCTTACGGGGTGGTTGTTCTTCAGCAGGAGTTGGGGTTCTGGGGGGCTGTCGAGGTGTTGGGACCTCCTGTCCACTAGCGCTGGCGGAGGTGGTAGGCTGTTCCTGGTCCGGGCTAGTGACAGGGGCCCTGTGTGGTACACCATGGTCCCGCAACGCGTCCTCTATCCTGTGGAGGGCCAGGACGATGGTCCCCATTGCGGTCCCGATGATTCTCAGCTCCTCCCTGAACCCCATGTAGCGTTCCTCCTGCTGTGCCTGGATCTCAGTGAACCTGGCCAGTACCGTCGCCATCGTTTCTTGGGAGTGGTGGTATGCCCCCATGAGGGTGGTGAGGGCCTCTTGGAGAGTGGGTTCCCTGGGCCTCTCCTCCCCCCCCTGTCGCACAGCAGCCCTCCGAGCTGCCCGGTTTCCCCCGGCCTCTGTCCCCTGGACGGTGTGCCCGCTACCACTGCCCCCAGGTCCCTGTTGGTGTTGGGGTGTTGGGTTAGCCTGGGTGCCCTGTAGTGGCAGACACACCGCTGATTGAGCTGTCCTAGAGACAGAGGCATGGGCCCGCTGGGTGGGAGCTGTGCTGGTGTTGGCAGAGGGGGTCGGGTCTGGTGTGGCCTGTGGCTGCCTGAGGGGAACCGACTGCCCAGAGGTCCCCGATGGTCCGGGCTGGTCATCAGGTTCACTGTCGACAGAGCTGCTATCCTCAATGTGGGCCTGTTCCGGTGGTGGGATGGACACTTCTGGACCCTCCTGGCTGGTGTGTTGTCGTTCGGGTCCTGCATGGGGTAAGAGAGTTTGGTTATTGTTTCTGTGTGTGCAATAGCGTGCGTGTTATGGGTGCCCTTGTCCCCCAGTGCAGGCATTCCCTTGAGGGAGGTGTTGTGAGGGTAGTTAGGGGGGGGGGGGTTAGTGCAGTGGTCATGCTTAGGTGATGGGTGCCCATGATTTGTGTTGGCATGCAGGAGTTGGTGTTGGGATGGGTGGGTTGTGCTGGTGAGACATTGTCAGGGAGGATGTGTGCTGGGGGGTTGGGGGTGAGGGTGGGGGTGTGGGTTGGCATGCTGGTGGGGTGGGGGGGATATAGTAGTTGAGATTGGACTTACCAGAGTCCATTCCTCCGGCTACTCCTGCGAGGCCCTGAGGATGCAGGATGTTCAAGACGTCTTGCTCCCACGATGTGAATTCGGGAGGGGTGGGTGGGGGTCCGCCGCCAGTCTTCTGGACCGCGATGTTGTGCCTGGAGACCATCGATCGGACCTTCCCCCGTAGGTCGTTCCATCTTTTGCGTATGTCCTCCCTATTCCTGGGTTGCTGTCCCACCGCGTTGACCCTGTCCACGATCCGCTGCCATAGCTCCGCCTTCCTAGCTATACTGGTGTGCTGCACCTGTGAGCCGAAGAGCTGGGGTTCCACTCTTAGGATTTCCTCCACCATGACCCGGAGTTCTTGGTCCGAAAAGCGTGGGTGCCTTTGGGGTGCCATGGGGTGGTGTGGGTGAGGTGTGGGGTGGTGTATGTGATGATAAGTATGTTGGTGAGTGGTGCTTTGTGCTACTATGTGGTGTGTGTGATGGTGTAGTGTGCCTCAGTGTGTCTTGCTTTGGATTGTCTGCTGTGTCTCTCTCTCCTTCTCTCAGTAATTATGGTCGCAGGGGTTTGTGGGTGATGTGGGTGTGTGTTTTATAGTTGGTTGATTGTGTGGGAGTGGTGTGTGTATGTGTATCAGGTGTGTGTAGTTCAAATTGTCCAATGTGGCTGTGTTTTGGTGATGTGTGTGTATTCTGACCGCGGCGGTGTGTAGCGCCAATGGAATACCGCGTTTGAATGACCGCCGTGTGGATTCGTGGGTCGTAATGGCATGGGCGTATTTCTGTTGGCGTGACGGTGGAGGTTTGGTCATCTCCAGTTTATCGCTGCCCGCTGATGTGGCGGCCTGCAGTGGAGGACGGAATTTTGGAGGTTTGGCCGTTGTGGGTCAGAATGACCGTGGCGGTTAACCGCGGCCGCGGCGGTGTTATGGCGGTCTTCTGACCGGCGGTAAGGGCCTTTTACCGCCGAGGTCAGAATGACCCCCTTTATATCACTGTCCTGTGACATTTCTACAATTTTCCATTGCAACTTTATTCTTTTTGACCTACAATTATCCTGATAAATATTATATATTTTTCTAAACACTGTGTGGTGTATTTTTGTGGTGCTATATGGTGGTATTGTATGATTTATTGCACAAATACTTTACACATTGCCTTCTAAGTTAAGCCTGACTGCTCGTGCCAAGCTACCAGAGGGTGGGCACAGGATAATCTTGGATAGTGTGTGACTTACCCTGACTAGAGTGAGGGCTTTTGCTTGGACAGAGGGTAACCTGACTGCCAACCAAAAACCCCATTTCTAACGTTGGTGATCAGCGGTGAGGATAGGACTTGTATTTGTGCAGTGACATACAGTAGCTAAGTATATCACTACCTACCCACAGTTGAAGGTCAACTTGGTTTTTATCTCTTTTTTGAAAATCCGATTTTTTTCCTGACAATTTTCAAAAACTAAATCCTCACTCAACATGTCTCTGACTGGGTCTCAGACAGGGGACTTTGACCTAGTCCAGTTGAATACATATACGGTCAAACAACTAAGAGGATTCTGCAGGGCATTGAGGGTACCCACCCAAGGGGCCTCCAGAAAGGAGGACTTTGAAGTGGCGCTGAGGGCCTGGGCAGAAGCCCATTTAGAGGATGATGAGGAAGAGGAGCCAGAACATGGCCCCTCAAAGGAATTTTCACTATCTGTGGATGGTGTTACCACTGCAATTGTGCCCCCTTCCAGACCAGGGAGCAGTGTCTCTATGCAAAGCCTGACCGCAGAGGAAAGGAGAGAGGAAAGGGAGTTCCAATTGCAAATGGCAAAACTGAAAATTGAGGCTCAACAGGAGGAGAGGAGGGCAGAAAGAGAAGCCAAACAAGCTGAGGCTGAAAGAACAGCCAAACAGATTCAAGAGGAAGCTGAAAGAGCAGCCAAACAGGTGGAAGCTGAAAGAGCTTTGGCTGAAAAGAAACTATTGTTGGCTCATGAACTGAGTCTCAAAGAACTGGAGATCAAGGCGAGACAGTCTGAATCCAGCAATAATGGTGGCAGCATACAGACAGGACCTGCTGGAGAAAAAAAGGTTTGTATACCCAAAAATGTGGTGCCCAGTTTTGTGGTGGGAGATGACATAGATAAATGGTTAGCTGCTTATGAAGTTGCACTAAGGGCTCATGAGGTTCCTGAAGGGCAATGGGGGGTAGCTATGTGGGGTTATGTGCCGCCATTGGGGAGGGACACACTTCTCACATTGGATCAACCTGATCAAAACACATACCCACTTCAGAAAGCCACTTTACTTGCCAAGTTTGGGCTGACCCCTGAGGGATACCGTCAGAGGTTCAGGGACAGCACCAAACAAACCACACAAACATGGGTAGATTTCTTTGATTTCTCCAGTAAGGCACTGAATGGATGGGTGCGGGGCAACAAAGTAGCAGATTATAAAGGTTTATATAACTTGATTCTGAGAGAGCATATGCTTAATACTACTTATACAGATTTGCGCCAGCACCTAGTGGATAGTAAGCTGACTGATCCCAGGAAGCTTGCTGAGGAGGCGGACCTCAGGGTTAGCACCAGAGTGTCCAAGAAGGTACCTGGGGGGGACTCCCACAAAGGTGGTCAGGGTTCCCAACAGAAGAAAGAGGGGGGAGATAAACTTGCAGATAAGGAACTCTCCAAAGGCCCCCAAAAGAATTCCCAGGGATGGGGTGGCAACCCTTCCTTTTCCAAATTTGGGAAAAAGCCAGGGACATATGACAAGTCAGGGAAATCTAGCCCCAAATGCATGGAGTGTTACCAGTATGGTCACTACAAAGGCGATCCACAGTGCCCCAAAAGGGCACCGTCCACTACCGGACAGGCACCTGGGTTGACTAGTGTAGCGCTCGGGGGGAGATGGACCCAAATAGCTTTGGGGAGCAGGTAGAGATTTCCCTAGTGTCCCGGGGAGAAGGAGAAATGGTGCCCAAGGCCCACATGCCCAGAAATACTTCTAAGTACCGGCAGTGGGTCACCATTGATGGGCAGAAGGTGGAGGCTCTGCGTGACACAGGAGCCAGTATGACTACTATCAAGATTCAGCTGGTGTCAACAGAGCAGATAGTACCTAATACATTCCACCAGGTCAGAGTCGCTGACAATCGCGAGAGTCACCTACCGGTGGCTCTGGTTCCCTTTGAGTGGGGGGGTCTCTGGTACTCTGAAAGTAGCTGTGAGTCCTGCCATGCCTGTAGATTGTCTGTTAGGCAATGATCTTGAGCACACTGCTTGGAAAGAAGTGGAGCTCAGATCTCACCTGGAGATGTTAGGGTTACCTGAGTGGGTCTGCATGACCACACGGTCCATGGCTGACTGAGAGGGAAGTCAAGGGCATCTGGAGCCTGGAACGATGGCCCAGAGAGCTGCCAGGAGGAGGGACCAGGGGCGCGGGAAACCGGCCCCAGAAGTTCCCACAGTGGCTGACGGGGCTCCTGAGGAGGAGGCTCCCGAGCCAACTGGGGAAGACATTGCCGCCCTAGGTGACTTGCCCGAGCTTGCTGGCTGACAAGTTGAGGGTGGACCCACCAGGGAGGAATTCTGCAAGGCGCAGAAAGAATGTCCCACTCTGGAAGGTTTGAGGAAACAAGCCTCAAACCAGGCAGCCGGCGACGCCTCTGGCGATCACCACCTATATTGGGAGAATGATCTCCTCTACAGTGAGCCTAAGGTTCCTGCCTTTGGGGCAGCACGTATGCTGGTGGTCCCCCAATGTTACCGAACCTTCCTACTGGGTCTGGCTCACGACATTCCCCTGGCAGGACATTTGGGGCAGGGCAAGACCTTTAACAGGCTTGTCACCCACTTTTATTGGCCCAAAATGAGGACACACTCAGATAAGTTCTGCAGATCTTGTCCTACCTGCCAGGCCAGCGGTAAAGCAGGAAAAAGGGTTAAAACCCCCCTGATTCCACTTCCTGTCATTGGCACCCCCTTTGAAAGGGTGGGCATCGACATTGTTGGTCCCTTGGACCCCAAAACTGCCTTAGGCAACAGGTTCATCCTGGTTTTGGTGGACCATGCCACCCGTTACCCAGAGGCAAATCCTCTGAGGACCGTGACTGCACCGGTGGTGGCCAGAACCCTGATGGGGATATTTACCCTTGTGGGATTCCCCAAGGAAATAGTGTCTGACAAAGGCACTAACTTCATGTCTGCATACATGAAGTCTCTGTGGGATGTGTGTGGTGTAACTTACAAGTTCACCACACCCTATCACCCCCAGGCTAATGGTCTTGTGGAGAGATTCAACAAGACCCTGAAAGGCATGATTGGTGGCCTCCCTGAGGCCATGAGGCGTAAGTGGGACGTCCTCTTACCATGCCTGCTCTTTGCTTACAGAGAGGTCCCCCAGAGGGGGGTAGGGTTCAGTCCCTTTGAGCTTCTCTACGGGTACCCTGTCAGGGGACCCTTAAGCATTGTCCAGGAGGGATTGGAGAAAGCTCCAAAGACACCCCCTCAGGATGTGGTCAGCTATATGTTGGCCCTCCGCAACCAGATGACCCGCTTCTGGAAAGAGGCCCAAAGTAACCTTGAGGCCAGTCAAGAGGTAATGAAACACTGGTATGACCAGAAGGCCACCCTGGTAGAGTTTCAACCTGGAGACAAAGTGTGGGTAATGGAGCCAGTAGAGCCCAGAGCTCTCCAGGACCGCTGGTCTGGCCCATTTGAAATAAAGGAGCAGAAAGGGGAGGCCACATACCTAGTGGACCTCCAAACCCCTAGGAATCCCCTAAGGGTGCTCCATGTGAACCGACTAAAAGCTCATTTTGAGAGGTCGGAGATCAACATGCTTCTGGTCACGGATAAGGGAACGGAAGAGGAGAGTGAACCTCTCCCCGACCTCCTCTCTGCCCAAGAAGGTGATGGGTCAGTAAGCGGGGTCATTCTGTCTGACTCCCTGACTCTAAACCAGAAAGGAGACTGCTATGAGCTGTTGGAGCAGTTCTCCCCCCTGTTCTCCCTTACTCCTGGACTGACCCACCTCTGTGTTCATGATATTGACACTGGTGACAGTCTCCCTGTGAAGAACAAAATTTACAGGTTGTTGGATAAGGTGAAGGCCAGCATCAAGGAGGAGGTCTCCAAGATGTTGACTCTAGGGGTTATCGAGAAATCCAGTAGTCCCTGGGCCAGCCCAGTGGTGTTGGTCCCTAAGGCTACTGCCCCAGGTGCGAAGCCAGAACTCCGGTTCTGTGTGGACTACCGGGGTCTCAACTCAGTCACACGGACTGATGCTCACCCCATCCCCCGAGCTGATGAGCTCATGGACAGGCTAGGCGCTGCCAAGTTCCTGAGTACGTTTGATCTTTCTTCAGGGTACTGGCAGATCGCCCTGACTGAGGGGGCCAAGGAAAGATCTGCATTCTCAACCCCTGATGGCCGTTACCAGTTCCGGGTGATGCCGTTTGGGTTGAAAAATGCCCCGCTACCTTCCAACGGTTGGTTAACGGGGTCCTAGCTGGCAAGGATGCCTTCTGTGCAGCCTACCTGGACGACGTAGCTGTCTACAGTTCAGGCTGGGAGGAACACCTGCTTCACCTCAAGGAGGTGCTTCAGGCCCTGCAACAGGCAGGCCTGACCATCAAGGCCAGTAAGTGCCAGATTGGGCAGGGTTCCGTGGTGTATTTGGGACACCTAGTGGGTGGTGGCAAGGTGCAGCCACTCCAGGCCAAGATTGAAACTATCAAGGCCTGGCAACCACCACAAAGGCAGACTGAGGTGAGAGCCTTTCTAGGCCTCACAGGATACTACCGCAGATTTGTCAAGGGCTATGGTACCATTGTAACACCCTTGACAGAACTCACTTCCAAGAAACAACCTAGATTGGTGACTTGGACAGAGGCTTGTCAGAAAGCCTTTGACGCCCTGAAGGAAGCCATGTGCACGGCCCCCGTACTCATGGCTCTGACTAATCCCAGGAATTTATTGTGCAGACAGACGCTTCAGAGCATGGCATAGGGGCAGTCCTAGCACAGCTAAATGAGGAGGGCAGAGATCAACCGGTAGTCTTTATTAGCAGAAGGCTATTACCACAGGAACAGAGGTGGAGTGCTATTGAGAGAGAAGCTTTTGCTGTGGTCTGGGCACTGAAGAAGCTAAGACCCTACCTGTTTGGGACTCACTTCCGGGTTCAGACAGACCACAGGCCCCTCAGATGGCTCATGCAGATGAGGGGTGAGAATCCAAAACTCTTGAGGTGGTCCATTTACCTACAGGGGATGGACTTTACGGTGGAACATCGCCCAGGGGTTGACCACGCCAATGCTGATGGTCTCTCCAGGTACTTCCGCCTTAGCGATGAGAGCTCCCAGGAGGTCGGGTAGCTCTCCCCACTTTCAGCTGGGGGGGACACATGTTAGACCTGACAGCCTTAGGGTAGTCACCCCTAACTTTTTGCCTGCCTCCCTCCACTTTTTGGACACTGTTTTTGCTGGTTTATAGACTCTGCGCACTTTACCCCTGCTAACCAGGGCTAAAGTGCATATGCTCTCTCCCCTAAAACATGGTAACCTGGAATCATACCTGATTGGACTATTAATTTACTTATAAGTCCCTAGTAAGGTGCACTCTATGTGCATAGGGCTGGTAAATTAAATGCTACTAGTGGGCCAGCAGCACTGGTTGTGCCACCCACTTAAGTAGCCCCTTCTCCTTGTCTCAGGCCTGCCATTGCAAGGCCTGTGTGTGCAGTTTCACTGCCACATCGACTTGGCATTTAAAAGTTCTTGCCAAGCCTAGAACTCCCCTTTTTCTACATATAAGTCACCCTTAATGTGTGCCCTAGGTAACCCCTAGGGCAGGGTGCTGTGTAAGTAAAAGGCAGGACATGTACCTGTGTAGTTATATGTCCTGGTAGTGTAAAACTCCTAAATTCGTTTTCACACTACTGTGAGGCCTGCTCCCTTCATAGGCTAACATTGGGGCTGCCCTCATACCCTGTTGAAGTGGCAGCTGCTGATCTGAAAGGAGCAGGAAGGTCATATTTAGTATGGCCAGAATGGTAATCCAAAATCCTACTGACTGGTGAAGTCGGATTTAATATTACTATTCTAGAAATGCCACTTTTAGAAAGTGAACATTTCTTTGCACTTAAATCCTTCTGTGCCTTACAATCCACATCTGGCTGGGCTTGGTTGACAGCTCCTTGTGCATTCACTCAGACACACCCCAAACACAGGGTACTCAGCCTCACTTGCATACATCTGCATTTTGAATGGGTCTTCCTGGGCTGGGAGGGTGGAGGGCCTGCTCTCACACAAAGGACTGCCACACCCCCTACTGGGACCCTGGCAGACAGGATTGAACTGAAAGGGGACCTGGTGCACTTCTTAGCCACTCTTTGAAGTCTCCCCCACTTCAAAGGCACATTTGGGTATAAAACAGGGCCTCTGCCCTACCTCATCAGACACTTGCTGGAGAAGAAACCTGAACCAGAAACTACATCCTGCCAAGAAGAACTGCCTGGCTGCTCAAAGGACTCACCTGTCTGCTTTCTACAAAGGACTGCTGCCTTGCTGTTGCCCTGCTGCGTTGCTGAACTCTTGTCTGGCTGTGAAAGTGCTCTCCAAGGGCTTGGATAGAGCTTGCCTCCTGTTCCTTGAAGTCTCAGGACCAAAAAGACTTCTCTCTTTTACTTGGACGCTCCGCGCGGCGAAAAATTTTGACACACAGCTTGTTTCGCAGCGAGAAAAACGCTGCACTCCGACGCTGATCGACGCAACGCTCTTGGGACGATCGAAGATCCGACGCACGTCCTCGCAAGGACAACGCCGCCCGACCTCTAGAGGAGAAATCGACGCGGCGCCTGCCATGAGATCGTAATTTCAACACGCAGCCCCGCAGATCAAAGTCTAGAGGAGAAATCGACGCAACGCCTGCCGTGAGGTCGTAATTTCGACGCGCAGCCCCGCAGACCGACGCGCAGCCGGAAAACAAGCAGGAAAATCCACGCACAGACCCCGGACATCTGGTAATCCCCGCGATCCACAGAAAGAGACTGTCCACACGCCGGAAAACAACGCCGACTTCCCCGCGTGGAAAATAACGACGCAAGTCCGTGTGTGCTGGGGAGAAATCGACACACACACCCATTTTCCACGCACCTCTTCTCTTGTGGCCCTCTGAGGAGATTTTTCCACTCCAAACCAGGTACTTGTGCTTGAAAGAGACTTTGTTTATATTCTAAAGACTTAAGACACCTTATATCACTGTCCTGTGACATTTCTACAATTTTCCATTGCAACTTTATTCTTTTTGACCTACAATTATCCTGATAAATATTATATATTTTTCTAAACACTGTGTGGTGTATTTTTGTGGTGCTATATGGTGGTATTGTATGATTTATTGCACAAATACTTTACACATTGCCTTCTAAGTTAAGCCTGACTGCTCGTGCCAAGCTACCAGAGGGTGGGCACAGGATAATCTTGGATAGTGTGTGACTTACCCTGACTAGAGTGAGGGCTTTTGCTTGGACAGAGGGTAACCTGACTGCCAACCAAAAACCCCATTTCTAACACCAGTGCAGCTTTGTTCTTTGCAGCAAAGCTTCACTAAATAGATGTCACCTGTTTCAGATAATGAATATAGTACAAGGACACTACTTATTTGCCGGCTGTCTTTCCCTGGATATCAGACAAACCTTTGACACTCTGGGCTGGGACTTTATGATAGCTGTGTTAGCTCTGTATAGGATACCTCCAGTCTACAATCGATGGGTAAAGCTATTACACTCAGAGCCCACTGCAAGCACCAAAACAGAGTCCTACATCTCAGCCACGTATAAGGCATCTCATTGCCTTGTCAAGGCTGCCCATTGTTGGCACTATTATTTGTGTTAGCGATCGAGCCCATAAAGCAGTGTCTTCATCAATGGTTGTATAGAATGGGGAATTCCTATCGATAATTTGATACACTCCATATCATTAAATGCTAATGATATGATTCTATACCTGAGGGACCGCCACATTGGCTTAGAAGGGGTAGCCCAGTCACAGTCTGAGTTCATGGAGGTGTCAGGTCTTAAAATTAATGCTGATTAATCCTGTGCTTTCTCCTTTGCTGACACCCACGGGTAACCTACACTATTATTTGGGAATGGTAACATACAGTTGGCACCACGGACATTTTTCTACTTAGAAATTCAAGTTTATTGTGAGGCACAAGATTGATGGAGGGTAACCTCATGCACACAATCAACTCCCTCAAAACTCAGATAGAGTTTTGGACCATGTTGCCCCTTTTTGTGGCTGGCCGCTTGGCCCTCGCAGAAATGGTTTTATCATAAAGATTGTTATATCACTTTGTGAATCTGCTAATCATAGTAATGGCTTGGGTGTTTTGATTTCTGAATACATTGTTGATAGAGCTCATCTGGGAAAATGGTCGTCAAACTGTGAGCCTGGCTGCAGTTGCTGGCGGACAGGCATGCATGCCCCAGACTTTAATAACTCTTTTTATTATTTTCTAAGCTGTGCTCGTCATACAGGCAAAACAATGTTGTTTGTTGAACATTGTACCAACATTTGGCAGTACTACAAACCATAACAGTCAATTCAGGACACATGACATAGTTAGGAATGGTGCTTTTATGGCCAACATATTCTTAACAGAAGTTATCAGCCCTCTGCTGGTACATGGTGTCCTAGTATCCCATGGATATTTACCCCCCTATCAGAGCCCTCTATTTGTCTGCCATGTCACCCACACCTTCTCCCATTTCTTGTGGCAGTCTCAGCTTTGATAGGTCACCTTTTCAACTCTCTGGCACCAGTCTAAGTCTGACTTCCAGTCAAAGTAAGTAAGTAAAAAGGTTTATTGTTTAGTTACTTAAAACCATAACAAAAGTAAAAAAGGAAAGGAGATACACTATTTAAAAAATAAAATATATTTCTGATGTTACTAAGTATCTGTCGAGGGATTGTTCACATTGTACAGTCATTTCAATTTGAGCTCCTTAGGAACATGGTCTGAAGCTCAAAAGAGTGTTGCTACTTAAGGTTGTGCTTGCTCCAGTGTGAGTTGAGCATCGCTTGTTGCCATTATAGTCCATTGTCAGGCATTGAGCTGTGAGCTAACCTCCTGTGGATCACAGGGGCAGCGGTAGTGATTAATTAAATCTTGCTTTTGTGACACCTGCATTAGAAACTTCACCAAAGCACATTTCAACTGCAGGTGCCCAGGTGCAAAGTCTGACTTCCAGTCTGTGAGTCTAGGTGGGTCAGCACTCCCCCACAACCTTACAATGTTTTGCTTCATCACTCCTGCAGCCAATCGCAACCATGTTTTCTGGAGTGTAGTTCAGGATTCTTCTCCTGACATTAATAGTAGGAGCCATTTTGCATCTAGTGTCATCTCAATTGATAGGACTTGGGACATAAACTCAGCTACCCCCCTCCAATATTCCTGTATTATCGGCCACTCCCAGAGGATATGATAGAAGGAACCTCCCAGGTCCCCAGCACATGCCTCCCTCAGCTTAGTCAACTGGTCAGGGGAATTAAGGACCAGTTTTCCATAAATAACAGTAATTGCTTTTTTCGGGATGTGTTCTGTTAGGAGCCAATCTTCCAGCAGCGATGACTCAGGGAGCTACTACCCCTCTAATATTTGTCCCCTCAGGGCATGTCCCAGCTGTAAGTATCTGTAACATTCTGAGTCTGCAGCTCGATTTCCTGACTAAGGGATTTAAAAGTAACAAAAACCTGGTCCCTCTAAATGTCTCCCAAATGTTCAATACTTACAATACTATACTGTTACAATTCCCAGTGCCTAAAACCCTCCAATCCCCCAACCTCAAAGAGATGGTCGCTGCTCCACAGGAGTATCATGCCGGTGAGCCTGGTGCCCCAGACTTTAAAGTTTACTGCATTGCTGGACCACTACAATGTCTAGCATATTGGTTGGCTAGGCATAACTTTTTAGAAATAGTACACACTGCAGAACAAGTTAGCTGTGGGTGGTAGCACAGAATGGTATATCCAGGGGCCACTGTTCCCTGGATGAGTTCACTCTCATTTTGTGTGGCCCTCACCTATTAGAAGACAGGTACATGCTACACAGCTTTCCCAGCGCCATATGCACCGAACATCCCTTTACGTGATCTCCTTACATCTTCCGGCATGACAACACAAAGGCTGAGCCCATGGCTGCAGGAGGTAGTACTGGTGGTAGGCTCACTGTTTGAGAACAGCACGTTACTGTCTCATTCTGAATTTGTGTACACTCATGGGTTACCAGAAACATTGTTTTTAAGACATGCCAGCATTCTTCACTATATCTGCCAATACTGGGCACCAGATAAGAAGGAACCCGAGACACATGAGATGCTTCAAGCACTAGACACCATGGGACATGGCAGACACTTTGGGCCTCATTTATGAGGCCCTTACACCAGCATACCGCACACCACATAGAATCAACAAAATGTTCCTCATTGCCTCTGCAACATGCCCTCGGTGTCATGCAGTGGATGCAGACCTTATACATATGTTATGAAAATGTCCCTCATTATCCACTTATTGGTTGGACATAGCAACAGCATTATCAGAATTAACTGGTCAGAATCATTGGCACACACTAGAGCAAAGGTCAAAATGTAAGAAGTCCTAGCGACATTTCTTTTGCCAGTAATGTGGTGTTAGGCTTGTAAAATCGCTGTACCATACTTACAAAGTGGTACAATGCATGAGTTGGACCACTTTGTAACCCTTTGTGGACAAAAAAGTAAGATGTAGATTTCTTCAAATTTATTGGATAATTAGAACATTTATATTTCTTTATTCAATACATTGATGGTGTGTTTATAAGTGTGATATATTTGTGAAATATCAAGTACATATTAGTAGATTGATTTAATTTTGTTTTATTCGTTCTATATATGTGATTTGTCCTGAGTCTTGTTTGTGTTTGTAGTTTGTGTGTGTGTCCATGTCCTATGTGAAGATTATTCGGAGTTTTTCTACATTATTATGAATAAATATTTGTGAACATTTTGTGTTTGCAATTGATATGTGAGTTGTTTTGAATTTTTGTATGTTTAGATTTATCGTACTAGAATCAGAGAGAGACTTTTTCTTCTAAAATCACTTTTCACACCTCCTGAAAGCAGGCATGAAAAGGACACACCCATTGTAATCAAGGGGCTTCCTTGCACTTTGCTCCACTAGCACAAATGTTTTGGCGCTAGTGGAGCAAAGCGCCAGACTAATGACTAAAATGTTGACGCTAGTTCCCTAATTACCGCCATGGTGCAGCGTATGTTAATTATAGTGCACATATGGTGGGACTACGGGGGTGCTAAGGGGCGCAAGAAGAGTGGTGCTACATTGGATGCAGTGCCACTTTTCTTAAATATGCCCCAATGTATTTTAGGCCTATACCCCCGGCCCAAAAGTTCTAAGGTGATGGCACGCTTCACAGGCGTGGCAATGTTATTGGCAAAGAGACTGATAACAAGACATCAGAAGTCCTCGCAGGCTCCACTAGTAGCTCAATGGTGGGAGAAGGTTGCTCACAGAGGTCTGGCTAAAAGTGAGGCTGTTTGAAATGGGGTTTCTGGTTGGCTAGGGTATACACCTAAACCAGGCAGAACCCACCCACTCTATGCAGGGCAAAGGAGCTACACACCAAAGCTAACCCCTGCTCACCCCCTTGGTAGCTTGGCACGAGTAGGCAGGCTTATCCCAGAGGCAATGCGTAAAGTGACTGCACAAAACACACGTGACGCAATAGGTACACCACAAATGAAACACAACAACAAGTTACAGTATTGCGTAAAACATCATTAGATCAAACACAACATGTATCAGTTATACCCTGCTACACAAGCAGTTGTCAGAACATCACAAAAGTTACTAGTACTCTGCGAAAATAAGCAGTAGTCAGGTAAGCAATTGATTACTAGTTATACCCTGCAACACAAGCAGTAGTCAGGTTGTCATGACCACCAAGAATGCACTAGTCAGAATAAAAATATTACTAGGAATGCTCATAGATCATCTTGAATGCACTCTAATTGAAACATTCCTATGTGGCATAGGTCATAAGATTTCCAAAATAAAGGCACCTATCAGAAGAACATTACTATAGAGCCTCTATCATCACTAACCGCTGTAGTGGACACCTCGTATGATATCCCCATGACTTGGGGGAACACCTAAATCCCAGGTAGTCCTCTTATGTTACCGGGAACGTGGTGCTCCTGCGCACCTAGTACAGGTAATGCGGTAACTATAGAGGCTCGGCATGGATGGGACCTTCGTCAAGGGTTTCCCTCCCGCCCTGAAAGCCGTGTTAGTGATGTCCCCCGCAGAGAGGTATACCAAAACTCGGGGGCGGAAAGCAAGCCCACACACACCATTTATGAGGGCCGGGAGACCTTTCCTAGTCTCCCTGCTTAGGGAAAATCATCTCTCTCCTTTTTGGGGAACTAGGTTGTCTGTCAGAGCCTCCTGACTCTGGGGATGGTGGAGTGATCGCCCATGTTGGTGCAGCTCTTTTTCTTTCTGCCATTGTACACCCAGGGTGCATGTCAGGAGCCCTTTCAGGCATGGGAGGATTCTCACTCCTTTTCAGCGCAGGAGACCTCGACTGGTCCCTGTGCTCACTTCCTGGCACACCCACTGCCCACGACCATGCGGTGGGGCAGGTTTCTACCAGCGGATGGGTGTCTCCTCACCAAGTCTCAGGAGCGAGTATGGGGCCCACGTGGGCCCGGCAAAAGTCTCTTGGCATCTGGGCCCTGATCCGACCTCTCCACTCTCGGTGGCCAGCGTTGTGGGGATGATCGGTGATTGCACCAGTGAGTGCTTCGATCACGCTCAGTAAGAGGCTACTGGCGGCGCCTCTCTCTCTTTTTCTGCAGTGGTTGGGGAGAAAGGCCACCACCAAAGGGGCAACAAGAAGACACACAAAAGCTCCAGAGGTAGTCAGAGCTGAGCACTTCCATGCTCTTCACTCGTGCCTTAGTGTAGAATATAGCACTCCCCAGGTGCTATAGTTCCAAGACCAGGGGCAGCATGATCAACCGGGGGGTAATCTTCTGCTGGCCCCTGGGAAAGCACTGGGGCCCCAAGAGACGGTGAGGGCAGGCCAGCACAAGAGGATCCTGATAGTCCAGTTGCAGTCCCCCTGATGACCCAGCAGGCCACAGGTCAGGACAGCAAGCAGGTTGCTCCTAATGGTGGTCCCAGCACCTTCCAGCAGCATCCAGGTACAAGTCCAGAAAGTGTCTCTAAATGTGGGGTAAAACCTGGCAAGTAAATTTAGATGCCAGGTCCCTGTGGAAGTAAACTGTGCATGCAGCCTCTGCAGTAACAGGCCTGAGACAGGTTTGAAAGGCTGCTTCTGTGGGTTTTTCAAGCTGTGCTGCAGGCCTACAGGTAGCAGTTAATTTTCAGGCACTGGGTATAGGGATACCATTGTACAAAGGACTTACAAGTCATGTAAATTTGCCACTCAGGTGTAAGCCCATCATACCAAGTTTGGAAGGGAGAGCACATGCACTTTAGCACTGATCAGCAATGGTAAAGTGCCCAGAGTCCTAACGTCAACAAAAAGGGTCAAACACAATATGAAGAGGAAGGCAAAAGGTTTGGGGATGACTCTGTAAAATGGGCCTACTCCAGCAGAGGCTTTACGAAGGGAGGAGTATAGAGGATTGCGAAAGAAAACCATATCGCTGGAATGGGATACCTTATTAGAACAGTCCAAAGTACAGAATGAGACAGCAGAAGGGGAGTAACACAGAAAGATGTCCGACACAATTTTACCAGGGGAGGAACCATGTTATAGGCTTTGACCCCACAGCTCTCCACTGTACGAAATAAAGCCAACAATATACCCTTATACTCATTCTAAGTTGGACAAGCCTCGATCCACCCAGCAGCAAGAAAACAAGAGTAGCAGCATGGCAGATTCCATTACAACAATGTACACACTGCCTGATGTTACTCCACAACCGCTACCCTTCATATATACTTCAATCACCAGGTGACATAGTTTAGCTGCACATGGGGGACGAAGGAAGGGAAAGTTTGTTTTAATTGTATTGTTACGACTGTGTATAACTATTAGACAGGGCTCAGTCTGATTTACTGGAATTGTAAAATACACTGTCATGTTATGTGTAATGTTATGACTTTGCCTCTATATACTAAGTATCTACTGTTTCTAATTAAAATGCAAAAACATTTGTGTCAAAGAAATGAAATCTCTTTATATGAGCAAGTAGTCATACCGTATGCATGCTCATTTTAGCTATGGCTTCCACTGAATTCCACAAAATAGCATAATGGGAGTTGAAAACAAGGACTGGGTTTGCTTATCTCTCTTTGAGAAAAATCAAAGTTGGAAAGCATACAATATATTGCGATTTTCATAGTTTCCTTATTTGATCAATTCTCAAGATGACTCATGCTGGTTACCTCTGTGCCAAAGACCTGAGTGTTGAAGATTTACACTGCAAAAATCCTCATTAGGCACTCTTGGGAGAAGTGGTATATTGTTTTGCCAGCTTACACATTTTTCTAATAATCTGACATGCATATGGAGGGTTACCTTTTAGGAGCACTTCTGCTCAATACAGTAAGCAATGCTGATTATGGTGATGAGCCAATAAAAAAGGTAGGTGTCTCATTGATTCATTAGGACAGTTATATCAGATGTCCTAGGTCCAATCTGCTTATTATACAAATTACAATCAAGGCAGTTGGACAGACTTGTTTATTGTGAAAATCATCTGTTAACACCACTAGGCCTGCAAGAGTGGATTGATATTACACTATGGTAGTTCATGTAGACACAAATTTTGCTACAGGGACTCTCACAGATAGAGTACTTTAGTAAGCAAGGATTTAGCGTGTTGTTTATTTCCTTTGACAAACCCTGAGGATAAACGTTTTGCACTGTGAAAATGCTTGCTAGATCCCCATAGGAGGGCCAGAAAGGTAAAATTGCCTGCCTTGTCCTTGAATTAAAAAAAAGTCATACATATAAACACATACAATGTGCTTGGATTAGACTTCTTCTCTTTTTTCCAGTGTTATCCCATTCTGCATCTTCCCATAAGAGCATACTGCACGGAGCAAGGGGCTAGCCCATTTCTGCCACTGAGTCCTTTGCCGTGCAAGTAATGACAAGTTGGGCCCTCATTTAGAACATTGCGGTCTGGACCACCATGCCAGCGGTGGCGGTAATTTCCGCCAACGGCATGGGGGTCCAGATCACCATATAATGAACATGGCTGAACAGCCACATTTGAAACGCCACCACTGCCAGGCTCCCACCACCAGGCAGCCTGGATGTGGTGGCATTTCTGATCTGACTGGGCAGCGCTGCAAGTAGTGCTGCCTGCCAAATAATGAGTCAGATTCCACCAGCCTTTCCCTGACGATTTACACCACCAGGGAAAGGCTGGTGGAATGAGTGACTCGGGCCCCTGCACTGCCCATGCAATTGGCATGGGCAGTGCAGGGGCCCCCATGCACAGCCCCGTCACACATTTCAATGCCCAATTTACGGGCAGTGAAATGCACGACGGGTGCTGCTGCACCCGCTGCACTGCTACATTGCCGCTGGCTCCATTTGGAGCCGGCGTCAATGTTCACGTCCTGCTTCTAGCTGGGCCAGCTTGTGGAAACACTGTTTTTGCCGGCCAGTCCAACTGGATGTATATTATGTGGCTGGTGGGGTGTTCTGCACGCTGGCGGTCTTCTGTTGACCATCAGCACCGATCTCGGAGGGGTTCGTAATGACCCCCTTGATCTCTTATGCAGCCTGAAACTTGCATGTGCTTCAGTGTCTAGTTTAGTTGTCAGTTCTTTCGTTTTCAGTTTTCCATCCATACTCTTTCATTACTTTGCTTCTCCTTTTTAGGCTGAGCACGCAAACGCTCTGACCTGTTGTAATCTATCTGTGGGCTTTTAACCACGCCCATCGCATGCCCATCACTATCACTTGTTTGTGGGCTTGCCTTTCAAAAATCTTTATCATTGGTAAATGCTGTACATTTATCCCTCCTTGGGGTGGTTTGGTTACCGACTTGGACATTGACCCTGTACATGGATAATTATACTTTTGACTGAGAGTGACCTTCCATTTCCTTTTGTGTTCTCCTTTGCACTCATGCTCATGGCGCTTTAAATTGGCTCACTTATGTCAACTGTTTTACTTTTCATTTTCAATTTAAGTGGCAAGAAAAGTCCATTTAGGAATTTACAACTCAAGCAAACAAGAGACCCATTGTATTACAAACGCTTATTTAGTATCCTGCAGCTTTCCTGACAGTTCCACCAGACTTCTCAATGGTGTCTCATTTTTTTTGCAGTGCATTTCATACTATGCGACCAGACTTTCCAAGACGGTCACCCTTCTTGTAATGCTTTTGTGCATAGTGTATCATTGTTTTACCATTTCAAGGTGGCCATAATTTTCTGAAGTATTATGTTAATGAGCTTGGACAAGTACAACAGTAATAAACAATACTCATTTGCATTTGAAAATGGCAGTCCAGTGTCATTACAGAGAGATTTACATCTGGGAATAATGAGCATAGTAAGGTTTCATTGCTTTTACCATGCCAAGATGGCCATCATGTAACTTCTAAATATTTCAGATATGTTGAAACTTTGAAAACAACTATACACTATGCACAATATAATTGCATTATGGGCACTAACTACTTGCTGAATGTTATTTTTGTGCTGCAAGATCATGAACACCAGATTTAGACAGCTACATGTTTGCTTCTTCTACTTTTATTCTTCTAATATATTGTCAATATGCTTATTGAGTTTGTGTCAATTTCCTGCAGATTGGCAAGTGAGTGAATTCAATAATAAATTAATATTGTGAATTGAAGAACGTGTGACACAGTGCATGTATGATGGCTTAGGAGGCACCATCAGATATAAGACCGACCTATTGGCATTGCCAATGATTGCTGTGAAATGTTCCATGGTAAAACAACCAAAAGTGTATCATCATTCCAAATGAAGAAATTAGGCAATGTAAAACCTAGTTATATGTACACAGACATGTTTCCTTTTCTACCATAAGTTATTAGGTGCTTATAATCAGTTAGTTTATACAAAGAAAGATAGTAAAAGTTAAAACATTATGGGAATGCTTGAGTATTCAGAAGGCTGAAAACAAGCTTAATTTATTTATTTATTTTGTTGTTTCATAACCACCTGCATTTTACTTTGCAGCACTTTGAAACTTTGCATACAGCACAGCATGCCTCCTGAAGAGACTCCAGACAATACAGAACAGAGCTGCAGCAATCATGCTTGACCTCCTCAGAAAGACACACATCACACCCCATCTTAAAACACTACACTGGCTTCAGTTCAGAAGAGATGCCAGTTCATGATGCTGACCCAAACCTATAAGGACCTGCACAACGAAGGACCAGCATACATGAACAAACGCCTGACCTTCCACCATCTGACCAGACACCTATGATCAGCTTCCCTCTCCCTCGCAGACACCCTATGGATTCATCAAGCCAACAATGGACACTCCTTATCGCCCCGTGCAGCCAAGGCTTGGAACAACTAGTCACTGCACCACACCGTCACTCCAGCAATTCAGAAGAGAACTAAAGACCTGGATGTTCGAATGATCATTCCTCCACGCAGCAGTATACAGCTCCAGTGTGTCGAGACCCTCACGGTTTATTTGCCCCGCTCTATAAATATTTGATTGACTGATCAGTAAGTCAGTGAAAGTCACTGGTGGGGTTTTGGTTGTGGTGTTTGTGATTTTTGTGATTCAACATGTTAGATAGCTAAGCTGTTAGCTGTTGGCACTTTAATAGCATTGAACTCTCTGGAAGAAAGAGAGCACTGTACATAATACAGAGCACAGAGGACATAATTCAAGATCGTGTTTGCCCTTGAGTGGTACTACATTGAGCTCCTTGGGAATAAGTTCCATTAATAAAGGTGCTTCTCAAAAACATTTGGATTGAAAGCTTCCCTGAACAGCAGGAGCAGTGTGCCAGGTCTGATTTGTTGAGTATTGTTGTCCCATAATCTGGGCATGTTGTTGGAAAGTTGATTTTAGGTCTTTTCTTTCATGATCTACTTGATTTCTTGTATGATGATTGTGAGAAAGTAAATTATTTGTTGAAGTGGATGGTAGTCCTCGTCAAGTAGTGTTAGAAATGTGGTCATTGGATGGGAGTCAGGTTGCCCTGTGCCCAAGCAGGGACTCTCATTCTAGTCAGGGCAAAGGAGATACACATCCCTTTAACCTCTGCTCACCCCCTTGGTAGCTTGGCACAGGCAGAAAGGCTGAACCAAGAGGCAATTTGTAAAGTACAGTAATACAGTGAATACACTACAACAGAGAACATCACCAGGTTAGGAAAATAGCCAATATTTATCTGAGTAAAACTAGACCAAAACGACAAAAATCCAACCTAGACAAGCAAAGTTATGAATTTTTAAAAGATTAAACGTCAATATAGGGCATGGAATCACAAATGCTTCAAATTGGTGATATCACGGTGTCGTAATGGAGTCAGTCTAAGTAATCCACATGGCGTCTTATGGACCCCCAGGTACAGTACCTTGTGAAAATGAGGAAACAAGCCGGTGATCGAGGCGTCGCTGGATCTGGTGCGGCGTCCGTTCCGGTGTTGTCGAGCAAAGGAGCAGAGACATCAGTGCAAGGTGTCGGGCCTTGCTGTGGACCTGTGGAGGTGAGGCGACATTGGTGTGAAGCGTTGGATCTGCGCTCTTCCAGCAGGGTTAATGTCTGGTGGGCACGGTGTGGTACGGCGAAGTCAGGTGTCATGGACATCGGGGACACTGCACTTCAGGACTCACAGAGTCACGGGAGTTGGCGATGCTGCTGCGGCGTCGGGCCTGCAGGGATCTTGCACTCCAGTTAACACCACAGATTCATTTGCAGGCGGTGTCGCAGAATCTGGCAGCAGCGTCATTCTGGGGTCGTCTAAAGTCGGTGTACTTGGTTCTTCTTGGTTTTCCACCAGCTTCTCCTTTAAAGTGCCAAGGGACTGGGTTAGGACCCATTTAGCATGGCAGGAGTCTCAGCAGAGAGTCCAGGTGCTGGCAGAGGAAGTCTTTGATGGCCCTGAGACTTCAGAACAGGGGGTAAGCTCAGTCCAAGCCCTTGGAGATACCTCTCAAGCAGGAATATACCACAAAGTCCAATTTTTGTCCCCTTTCTCTGGCGGAAGCAGCAACTGCAAGATAGCCCAACAAAGCACACTCACTGGCAGGAGAAGCACTTCTCCTTCAGCTTTTCTCCTGGCAGAGGGTTCTCTTGAATCCTTTAAGTGATCTACAATCTGGGGTTTTGGGTCCAATACGTATACCCTTTTCTGCCTTTGAAGTTGTCCAACTTCAAAGGAAAGTCTTTGTTGTTTACATGATCCTGCCTTGCCAAGTACTGCCCCCAGACACACACCAGGGGGTTGGAGACTGCATTGTGGACAGGCACAGCCCATTCAGGTGTAAGTGTCATCTCCTCCCACCCCCTGCAACCCAGGAGACTCATCAGGATATGCAGGCTACAATCCAGCTCACTTTGTGTCACTGTCTAGAGGAAATTCACAACTACCCCAAACGTGGAATACACACGCAGACAGAGACACAGAATGGTTTAAGCAAGAAAATGCCTACTTTCTAAAAGTGGCATTTTCAAACTAACAATCTAAAAACCAACTTCACTAAAATATGTATTTTCAAATTGTGAGTTCAGAGACCCCAAACTTCAATTTCTATCTGCTCTCAAAGGGAAACTGCACTTTAGGGATGTTTAAAGGCAGGGCCCATGTTAACCTATGAGAGAAATAGGCCTTGCAACAGTGAAAACCGAATTTGGGAGTATTTCACTGTCAGGACATGTAAAACACATCAATGTATGCCCCACCTTTAACATACACTGCATCCTGCCCATGGGGCTACCTATGGCTTAGCCTAGGCGTGCCCTACATGTATAAAAAAGGAAGGTATTGGCCTGGCAAGTGTGTACACTTGCCAAGTCGAATTGGCAGTTTAAAAATGCACACTCAGACACTGCAGTGGCAGGTATGAGCTATGTTTACAGGGCTACTCATGTGGTGGCACAATCAGTGCTGCAGGTCCAGTAGTAGCATTAAATTTACATGCCCTAGGCATACCTAGTGCACTTTTCCAGATACTTACTAGTAAATCATAAATGCCAATTATGGAAAAGCTAATTACACATACAATTTCACATAGGGAGCACTTGCACTTTAGCACTGGTCGGAAGTGGTCAGGTGCACAGAATAAAAAAAAACAGCAAAAACAGAGTCCAGCACACAGCAACATCCTGGGTTGCCAGGTCTAAGAAGTAGTAATGGCACTATTCTAGACTAGGTCCAAGTGGGGCTCATTAATTTAAACCTGAGGTCAACCCTTGTTAGCATAAAGCAGACAAGGTTATCTTCAGAGAAATGTGAAAGCATTTATGAGTACCAAAGCTGTTAAAAAAAATCCCACTTCAATTATTAAAATAGATTCAAATTTAATGACAAATTAGACGTAGAAATGGTACAAATCAGAAGTAGGTAACTTGATATATGATTTTTCAAAGGTTTAGATGTTTCTACCACAGATATCTTGTTGCACTCGACAGGGGCAAAGTCAAAGGTTAAGGCTGACTGCTTAGTACGGGTCAGACACAGAGACTAGAGTAGTCCTGATAGAAAGTTAACCTTCTGATTTAGTATTGTTGAAAAATCTTCATAGACAGGGCAGTCAGTGGTTTGGAATGAGGTTTGGATCCAAAGAACAGCTTGTCAAAGGTGGCTTGAAGGACCCCTAGTCCTCAGTCAGAACTCTGCAATGGTAGGGAACAATGCTGGACGTTATCAGTGTAAAGATCTAGTAGATGGTCAGAACATTGCATCGGCAGGAAACCCGGAACAGTGGTTGTCAATGAGAAGTGCTCTGTGGAAGCGAAGTTCAGAGTTTGCCTCTTGGAAGGTCTCGTCAGAAGCCCGATGTAGTTTCCACATTGGCCTCAGTGAAGTCTGTCCTCATGTGTGTGGAGACTGGGGACAGTTGTTGTTGATGCAAGGAACTCTGCATGCGTCACCCGGCCAGGTGAATCTGACTGGTTATTTGTCAACAGTGGTATTGACTTCTATGGTGTGCAGTAACAATCTCTTGTTCTTTTTAGGGAAAACCTGGAACCACAAGCCCAGATGGACAAAGTGCTTTCTAAACTTCTGTTTGCAATTTATGACCAGTATGGTATTTTTTTAAATCAACATATGTATGAAAAGGTCAGTTCACAAAATGCTGTTTTGTAGTGGGTCGCAATGGAACCTATCTCGTGAATATTAATGAAGTAGGACACAAATTGTGACCCACAACCTTTCACTGTCATTACAGGGATGGTGGCCTGCTGGGGATTGCAGACCACCTAGCCTGTGATTGCTTTTAACTAAAGCAAATATTTATTTTAAGTAGTCTGTTTTTCGTAAAGGAACAACATTTAAAAAGAAATGTTAATTTTTCTGTTTTTGTTTGTTGAAGTGGGGGCAGCGGTTCCATGGACCACTGCCTTCACTTAAACAAACATTTTTTGGTACACACATAAACAGGAAGCGGTCTTAAGGGTTACCAACCTCAGCATTCCAGCCTAGGGTGTTAGTAAAATATCAATGTTTTGAGACAAGATTTCAGTCACAAAACATTGATACGTACGATACCAATTTGGTGCTTGGAAGGGAAGCCTACAACATGCCCCTTCTAGATTCCAAATTGGTACCCATTTTTATACATGTTTAGCGATGTGGAAAAACATTTCGGAATCACTAAATGAATTTAGCACATCAATAAAAAAGTTTTACCATTTGAAATCCATCTGATTTTCCAAATTGGAGGGTTTTCAAATGCTAAAACTCTTTGAACATCTGGCCCTAAGTTCTTAGAATCCAGTCCCTGCAATTTTGAAGTTTCTGGAGTACACTTTAACAGCTGCCAAGGGGGCAAGACCGCTTGGAAACCAATTTGGGAAGAGAACTCAATCTCCCAGAAGTCATCAGCAGACTCCATTGCAAATTGTAATGTAATTCAGAACTTTTAATATGGGAGAGCAAGACTAAAATGACACAAATCCAGTCGCAAAAGGAATTTTTAAGTAATAAATGAAACTGTAGAGCTTCGAAGCAGAAAAAAACAGTGGGGGCTATCTGGCCATACTAGACTTGGCCAAAGTCAAAAGTTCAGTCCAGCCGCGATTAAGCACAAGCTGGCTACAAGGCCCAGACAGAGTCTGCTGAGGAAAAGTACCTGGTCCCCGAAATGTTTTGGTTCCGATCAGTGCAACGATGTTGCTTCGTTCGTTCTGGGTCTGCGCTAAAGAAAGCAGTGAAATGATGCGTCATGTCAATCCAGAGGATGGTGGTGATGCTTAGATTCTGTGCCACACAAAGGGGACAATGCATTGCACAGTCAGAAATGCAGTGCTCTGATTCTTGCCACGGTGTCGCACTGTCATCAGCAGTGATGCGGTGTCCTCGATCCTCACAGCGGCGGCATTGCAGTAGTGAAGTGTCAACTGCAAAGGTGATGCATCAGTTTTAAGTGGCTCAATGAGGTCAATGTGAGGTTCTTTGCAGGAGCAGCCAGAACAACCCATTTCCAAGGGCCCAGGACTGGGTTGGCACACTTGTCAGGACTCACAGTTGGCAGAATCTACAGATTGTAACAGGATTGTGGGAAGCCTTCTGTGTCCCTGAGAGAAAACAGAAGGCAAGCCTGCAAGGCCTTGGAGTCATGCTGAGCTCAAGTGATGCAGGTCCAGTCTTACTCATCCAGGCAGGGAAACAGCAGGCAGCAGGGCAGCTCAGGAAGGGAAGAGTCCAGCAAGGCAGGGATCCAGCAGAGAAGCAAAGCAGTCCTTCTTCTTAACAGAGTCTTCACAGGGACTGAAGTGTAATATAGCTCTGGTGTAATGGGTCCAGTACCTATATCTAGCTGTGCCTTTGAAATGAGGGGGACTTCAAAGAAAGCTTTGAAGTGCACAGAGGTCCACCCTTCCTGTCCTGGCTCCAGACTCACAACATGGGGGGCAATTAGCCCTTTGTGTGAGCTCGGTCATAACCTATTTAGGTATAAGTGTGATGGTGGTGCCCAGGTCTTCCATCCCATCCTCCAAGGAGATGCATGAAGTCACATCCTGGATCCCTTTGTGTGTAGCTGTCTTGAAGGAATACACAAAGCACAGCTGCCACCCAGCGCAGACTGACAAGAGACAGGCAGAAGGAACAAGATAGCTAATGCTAATGATATCTAAAAGTGGCATTTCCTAAACTGCAATTTACAATCCAACTTCACCATAAGTTGTGACTTTAAATTGTGAGTCCAGTGACACCAAACTTGACAAACGTATCTCTTCCAGATTGTGAATTACACTTCTAAGATGTGATAAGGTAATCCTAATGATAGCCTATGGAAGAGATAGGCTCTGCAGTAGATATTTTTGGCAGTTTTTCCCTACCATAACATGTAAACCTTTAAAGTACATGATTTACCTTTTAAAAGCATGCATTGTACCCTGCCCTCTGGGTTGTTGAGAGCCTACATTAGGGGTGACTTACATGTATAAAAAAGGAAAGTTTAGGAGTGGCAAGAGGTTTATCTTGCCTGGTCGAGGTGGCAGGGTAAACTTCACATACAGGCTCTGCAATGGCAGGCCTGAGTCATGGTTAAGGGGCTAATTAATGGGGTGTAACAATGAGAGCTGCAGGCTCATTAGTACATTTAATTTCAGGCCCTGGGCACTCATAGTGCACTTTACTAGGAGCTTATAAGAAAATTAAATATGCCATTTGGGGTGAAGCCAGTGTTACCATGTTTAAAGAAGAGAGTATTTTAACACTCGACAGCTGGTAAAGTGCAGAGTCCTAAAACCAGCACAAATGAAGTACAAAAAATGGAGGGAGGGAGGCAAAAAGTTGGGGGAAGACCAACCATAGGCTGTCAGGTCTTACAAGTACCAATGTCCTACTTTTTAAATATCATGCCTCTTCCCTATAGGCACTTGGGTCATTCTTTAGGGATGAATTATATGTTTAGGCCCTGCAATAGTTTGTGCAGTCTACGAGTGACAATTTATTTAAAGGCGCTCGGTACACAGAGTAACATATCCTTGAGGCTTACAAGTAAGTTAAATTTGCCACCTGGGAATTAACCAATTCTACACGACATTAGGGGTTAGAGCACATACATGGGGTGCAGAAATACAGCACTTGAATGAGCAGAGTCATCAGTGGTATAACGAAACTTGAGGGGGCCTCCCTGCAAAGTATATATAGGGGCACCCTAGCCCAGTCAGAAGCTCTCAGGCGAGGGGCCTGTGCACAGTACTGGCTGTGCTGACGGGACCCCTTGAAGCTTTTGGTCCACCCTTACCTCAGGGCCTGTGGCGGCTAATATTACACTACTCATAGTCTTTAAACCTGTACTAAGTTCAGCAAAACGTGGGGGGGATCCTTCAAAAAATGTATTATCTGACAATGATGTCCTGGCTTCTTGCCAAGTACTGACCCACATTTTTTGATCATGGTTCATTCACATAATCGTTCCTCTCAAGTCGTGTTCTTTCCATGTACCTTCACTCCTATTTCACCTTGGACAGTGTTTGGCTACTCCCTAGCTTGGTTCATACTATTCAAACACAGGGGCGTCGTGAACCCCTTGCTTCAGCAGCTACAGCGGAGGTGGGTTTTTTATGGGCCTCTTTTATTTGAAACTTGGCAGAAAAAAATCTCACAATGAGCCTTAAAATTAAAAAAATTAATGCTGGGCTTATAGAAGAAGGAAAGAATGATTGGCAAATAGATGCTTGAGAGGGTGAAAGTATGGATGGATGAGTGGGTAGAAGGATGGGGATGAAAGCATGGGTAGATTAGTGGGTGGGTGAAAAAATGGATTGGTGAAAGGATGGATGAGTGGGTGAAAGGATGGGTGGGGAAAAGGACAGATATATTAGTGGGTGAAAGGTTGGATGGGTGAATTAAAGGATGGGTGCATAAAAGGATGGATGGTCTGGTGCGTGAAAGGCTGGGTGGGTCAAAGGATGGATAGATGATGGATGGATGGATAGATGATGGATGAATGGATAGATGGATGGATTAGTGAAAGGATGAGTATGTGAAAGGATGAGTGGGTGAAAGGATGGAGGAATGAGTGGGTAAAAGGATTGTGTCATAAAAGGGGTGAGAGGATGGGTGAGTGAAAAGATGGGTGCACGAGTAGGTGACACAGTGGGTATACAGGTGGACGAAAGAATGGCAAAATGAATGGACATCTGAGAGGATGGATGGATGGGTAAGCTAAAGGATGGTAGAGGATGGATGGATGGATGGCAAAGTAAATGAAAATTTGAGAGGCTGGATGGGTAGATAAGTAAAAAGAAATCTGAGAGGATGGATGGATAAATGGATGGATGTATGGATGACTGGAGGTACGGCAGAGCAAATAGAAATATGAGATAATGAATGGATGGAAGAGTGGGTGAGTTGATGGCAGAGTAAATGGAAATTGGAGAGGTGTATTGCTTTCACTTTATCTAAGAGGACACAATGCCAACAGAATGCAACACTCCTAGCCTGAATAATGCATTTATTAAGGCACTTCCCAAATATCAAATAAAGGTCATACAAATATATTAGAATAAGCATATACCTCAAGTGCAGCAGAACATGTGTGTATACAAAGATAAATGCATATATCAAGCGGTCAAGACTTAAAAAGAGATGTGCAAGTTATCAACAGAGCATGTATACATGAGCCAAATAATCAAGATTTAAAATACTTCACTGATTGAGTTGAAGTCTTCATCCTCACCAGCGCAACTGAGGGAGCTCTCAGATCAGTTAGACAGGAGACCCAATCAGGATCACAAATTAGATCCTGGGAAGCATGTCCGATCCACAGGCGAGCTCCTGTCTGATCACCAAGTAACCCTGTCTTTTATACCTTAAACCACTTCAAGAAGAAGGTTCTAGAACTCCCACCTCCCCTCTGTTATAAAATTAAAGGTTGTATTACAGAACCACACATAGCTGAACCACGCATGGCTTAACAACGTGGTCGGAACAACAAAAGTGTCTCAACCAGGCAAGCCTTTACCAGGCATGCCTTTACAATGAATTTCATTGTAAAACTATGCTTAGTAAATTGATATTTGGTAACACCATGCCCGGAGCACCTCCCCCCACCCTTAAACTTAAAACCTACCCCATCCAGTCCTAAAAACAACCCCAACCCCCCTCCAGCCCTAAATCCTAAAAGCTACCCCGCCCTGCCCTAAAAACTACCTCAACCCCCACCCAAAACCATAAAAATTACCCTGTCCTAAAAACTACCCCACTTGTCCTAAAAATTACCCCAACCCTCTGCCCTGAAGTCTAAATTCTACCCTGCCCTATACTAAAAACTATCCTCATACCCACCCGGCGTAAACCCTAAAGCCTACCCTCTCGTAAAAACTCCCCCACCTTGTACTGAAAATCTGCCCGCTATGTCCTAAAAATTACCTGACCCCCACCTTAGCCCCCCACCCTGCTCTAAACCGAAAAACTTACACTGTTCTAAAAACATCCCCACCCTGTCCTAAAAACTACCTGACCCCCCCACCCAAAACCCTAAATCCTACCCTGCCCTTTCCTAAAAACTACCCCATCCTAAACCCTAAAAGCTACCCTTCCCTGTCCTAAAACCTACTCCGCCCTGTCCTAAAATCTACCACGAACCCCCACCCTAAACCATAAAATTTACCCTATCCTAAAATCTACCTGCCCTGTCCTAAAAACTACCCAACCCCCACTCTAAATCCAAAATCCTACCCTGCTCTGTCATAAAGCCACTCAACCCCACCCTAAAAACCTACTCTGCCTTGTCCTAAAAACTACCCCAAACCCCTGCCCTGACGCTAAACCCTAAAGCCTACCCTGCCCTGTCCTAAAAACTACCCCAACTGCACCTCTGCCCTAAACCCTAAAACCTACCCTGTCCTAAAAACTACCCGACCCCCCACTCCCACCCTAAACCCTAAAACCTACCACACCCTGTTCTTAAAACTACCCCATCCGCCCCATCCTAAATCATAAAAAGTACACTGTCCTAAAAACTACCCCACCCTGTCCTAAAAACTACCCTGCACCCGACCTAAACCCTTAAACCTACCCTGTCCTGTCACAAAAACTACCCTGACCCCCCGCTCTGCCCTAAAACCTACTTCGCCCTCTCCTAAAAACTACGAAACCCCGACCCCACCCAGACCCCTTAAACCTACCCCACGCTGTCCTAAAAGCTACCCAACCCCTCACCCCTGCCCTAAACCCTGAATCCTACCCCACCCTGTCATAGAAACCGCTCCGCCCCTGCCCTAAACCCTAAAAGCTACCCTGCCCAGTCTTAAAACCTACCCGCCCTGTCCAATCCCCACCCTGCTCTAAACCCTGAAACCTACTGTGTCCTAAAAACTCCCCCATCCTGTCATAAAAACTACCCCAACCCCCGCCCCCACCCTAAAACCTACCCTGCCCTATCCTAAAAACTACCCCAACTCCTGCCCCACCCTAAACGCTAAATCCTACCCTGTCCTAAAAACTTCCCCACCCTTTCCTAAAACTACCTTAACCCCCGCCCTCAGCCTTAAAACCTACACTGCCCTGTTCTAAAAACTACATGAACCCCGCCCTAAATCCTGAACCTTAAGACCTACTCTTTCCTGTCCTAAAATCTACCCGGATCTCCGCCCTGAACCCTACAACCTACCCTGTCCTAAAAACTCCCCCACCCTGTCCTAAAAACTACCCTGAACACCCACCCCCACCCTAAACCATAAAACCTACCCTGCCCTGTCCTTAAAACTACCCTGAGCCCCCGCCCTAAGCCCTAAATCCTACCCTGCTCTGTCTTAAAAACTATCCTGACCCCTGCCCCCACCCTGAACCCTAAAACCTACGCACCTTGTTCTAAAAACTACCCTGACCCACCCACCCCGAACTCCTAAACTTACCCCACCCTGTCCTTAAAAATCCTCCCGCTCACCGCAGCCCCACTAACCCGGCCGCCGCATTCCTCTTTCGGCTGTTCCTCCTGTGTGCCTGACCCAAACAAATGTATAGTGTCTTAACCACGCATTTCTGTGGTTCAGGGCAAGTGTGATAACCCTTGCATGCTTACGGCCTGTGTGACTCCAGCCTCGTTGTAAAGGCTGTTTCCCGAAATGAAATACTGGCTGTACTTCATCTGCATCGAAAACACCCATAGAAGCTGGTCAGGCTCATAATGTTTGTTCTGAGACAGATTTGTACATTTCCCTGATAGAAACAGTCTCAGTCTTGTGAAATCTTCTCAAGTCTGCATCCCACATAATATGTTCCAGCACTGTCCGACCCTGTTCTTGTGGAGAGAAAGATAACTTCTGTGAGGAAAAACACCTGCGCTGCCTTGCAACTGCAGCAGGGCACAAATGGGTATGGGTGAATAAATGTATGGATGAATCTATGCATAGATGACGAATGTGTGGACCAATGGATGGATGAAATGTCTAATGGATAGAACGGTGAAAGATTGTATGACTGATGAAAGAATGAATGGATGACAGAATGTAAAGTGAAATGGTGGATATCAATAGGTAGATTGAAGGGTGAAAGGTTGAATAGATAGATGCCTTGATGTAAGAGAAAATTAAGCACTTCTAGGGAGGTTGAGGCTCATTTGTTTCTCTTGCTTGGTGCAATCAGAGTTTTGGTTCCAAATGATAGGTATTTTAATATTCTGGCTACTCCCTTGTTCAAATACATAAGAAACGTACTAATGATAATCTTGCATTACACATAATTCAAATATGTGATGTCTCAAAAGAGTGCTAAACGAAACATGGAATTGTAGTTTAGGTTCATCATCAATGAGAATTTCGATGAACCAGCTTCTCTGATTCCTCTCTCCTCCGAGTAGAACAGAGCTTCATTGACGAGATGACAAGAATTAAACTGGTAAAGAATTCATTGCAAATTCAATTGTAGGCTCCTATCTTCTATGCAGAAATTAGCAGATCTCCTCACTCATTATTTTGAATGTGCAACATCTCGGGCCGAGAGATTATTTAAATGTTGCAGCAGTCTCACCAAGAGAGCATGCTGTCAGGTCGAAAGACTCATATTAGCAATGTGATCAGGACCAATCTGTTCTGGCACGTTTTTCAATCAAGCCTAACGAAAATAACACCCTGATGCTGTAATGTAGTAAGAAGAACTGTCAGCATAAGGCAGCCAATCATTCCGGCAGTACGGACGTCAACTAGACAGGAAGATAAATGGCGGGAGACGAGAAAGAAGGAGACAAACACAGAGAAAATGGACAGAGGAGCAGACAGCTAGAGAGAAACTAGCAACGACACAAGTCGTCACTTGGAATGTTAATGTGATCAGAGATACAAATCTTTACAAATAAAGTTTGAATGATGTTTTGTTGACAGCTTGCACTGCTTCGCTTACCCTGCATTGCACATTGAAAATTCGCATTTGTTAATCTTTCCGGATTAATAATTTGGTATAGATGATTGATGTGCCAGGGGTCGTGAAATAAATTGAATGTACGGAACCATGGCACTGTTCCACATTCTTCCCATTTACTCTTGAAAAAGCTTTCATTTGTTGGGTCACAGCTCTCCGAGCAGCTATTGTGTTGTTATATGAGGCATGCTAACCCGCTTCTCCAAAACCAATCCTCGCGGCCTTTTACATTGCCCATTGCTTGTGAGGGGACCTGTTTTCTGATCCTTCAAGCTCCAAACGTCGTGGATAAACGGACTTTGGAAGTAGTCCTTCAGTTACATTAAATCTGAGCAACAACACCATATTTCCTTTTCTTCAGGAAATGTGAAAAACACCTTGGTTGAAACTGTCATGAAAAGAAAGAAAGACAGATAGAAAGGGAAAGGTGAAAGAAAAAACACCAACTCACACCATAAACCCTTTGAATTTAACGTTTTCTTTCAGCATTTAGGGCAGGAAGTACAAAGAATGCAGGCCCATATTTATACTTTTTGATGCAAAACTGCACAATTTTTGCATCTAAAATAATATCGCCGGCTTGCGTAATCCCAGAGCGCCAACTGGGCACCAAATTTATGGAATCCCACAAGCCAGCACAAAGGGAGGGCTAACGTCTGGGAAAATAATGTTAGCTGGGTGGGGGTGGCGATACGGGGGAAAAGGCTTTTGCCTAAAAAATGACGCTAGGCTGGTTAGAGGCAAAAAAATGCCTCTAACCAGCCAAGCGTCATTTCCTGACACAAAACAATCTATACCACATGACTCCTGTCTTATAAAAGACAAGAGTCATTCCCAGAACCCCAATAGCCAGCACAGGGGACAAGGGTCCCCTGGGCATGGCCATTGTTCCCAGTGCCATGTAGGGGGGGGCCATTTCAGGGCCCCAATGGCATGTTAAAAAATCTTTTAAAATACTCATCTATACTTACCCTACTTACATGGGATGGGGTCCCCCCATCCTCTCGTGTCCCTCTGGTGTTGGTTTTCCTGGGGTTTGGGGTGGACACCTGCGGGCTCCTTCCATGGTGTTTGACCATGGAAATGGGTCCAGAGGTCCCCTAATGCCTGCGCTGACCGAGGCATTAAATAATGGTGCTCAGCAGGCTTAGTGCCATTATTTAGGCCCCCCTTGCCCCCGTGCACCATTTTTGCATGGGAAGATGAATGAGGAGCTAGAGGCTTAGAGTAATTTTTTGGACGGGAACGCTTACCTTGCATCTCATTGACGCAAGGAGGTTTCATGCATCCAAAGACTGACGTTAACTCCAATATTTTGACGTTAGATGGGTGTAACGTCAAAATATAAATATGAGGTCACGATTGCGCTGAATTTGCATAAAAAAATAACACAAATTCGACGCAAACATAGTATAAATATACTCTGCAGTTGGTAAAAGTAATTGCAAATTGCGCACTGCGTTTTATCAAATCCTTTATGTTTTTGCAAACTGACCAATGCAATTCAACCTATCTCCTGGATATCAATAAGGTAGGTTGCAAATTGTGACCCACTATGATTCGCTGCCATCAAGGGATGGCTGTCTGCCGAGGTTAGCAGACTTCCATGTCTGTGACTGCAAATATGCTGAAAATAAATCAATACATTTAATTTTAATAAATTAAAAAATTTGTAATGGTACAGGTGAAAACATTTCTTTTTAGACAACTTTAGTAAATAAATCTATTAGGTTCTAATTTGAATTAGTATATATATTGTTATCTTCAACATATCACGAAACCTTGGTGAATGTTCACTACATAAATAATAACATAACATGTTTTTACTGTCAAAACATCAAGAAAATGAGAACGCTATAGAGAGATTTCTGTTTTTGATATATTAATTTAACAGTAATCAAAGTTTACATTAAATGCCTTTCACTTTTACAACAATAGTGACAGCATTTACACATTAAAGAAATACAGCAAATATAGTCCAATGTATTGTGTCTCTAACGTGTGCTAACCTTTGTATAAGAAAATGTTTAAAATTATGATAGATTTGGATGCACTTGTTTGGACAATCTTGAAATTATTAGACTGTTCTTGCTAATCTGACTTTGATGAAATCGTGAAACGTTTCTAGAAGTTCTAAATACAACCTCTCAATATATTTTTTTCTGAAAGTGAAGGTAAGCTTCCAGAATGGGAGGAGGATTATGGTTTGTATTGTCATTTAGATTGAATTTGGGTGCGAAGAGACTAGTGTAATATTATGTAATGAACCTATTAGAGATTATTAGAACACCTGCATTTTAGTTCTTGTATTAAAAGAAAAAATAAATAAATAGACGTTTTATTTTAGTTGCACTAGGGCCAGATCGTGAACATTTCTGATCTATAAGATCTCAAAACTTTACAAATATTTTTTGAAACTTCACTAGCTTTCCGAAAAGAAGCTGGCCATGTTTAAAAAAGAAAAAAATGGGCCAGACAGTGAAGGGGCCATTTTACCACTGCCACCTCGATGCCACAAGTGCACTTCTTCAAACCTGCTTTCTGCCTGCTTGCCAGTGGTGCACCATAAATACATTGTCGTCTTATAGAAGTCCCTTATGTAGCATATTAACCAGCATGGTACCCACTGAATAACTAGCTCACGCACGGAGCTGTAAATGACACGTCTGTATTCCTCTGCATGTACCTTTGAACTCCCCACACTCTAAACCAAGCTTTCATAATTCTATACTATAGCCTTAGAGCCTGCCATAGCTGCCTATACTGGCCATTAAAGGCCTGCTCCAGCGTTAAAAGCTCGAGCTGAAGGCCAGGGCCTTAAAACAAAGGAGTGGGTCTCTAATTGCCAGTGTAGCCCAGCTACAAAGGGTTATAAGACTATTAGAACATTCTGCCACTAGACGGCAGAATATTCTAATAAATAAAGCAAATTCCTCACGGTGCCCAGAGGGATTAAAATCCCCTCGGGCTCCGTGAGGCCTTTGTTCACAGCTGTTGCTGTGAACAAAGAGCATTGGAATGTTGACACTCTGGGCTTTACCAGCCAGTAAAAGCCCAGACCACTCCATTGTCCCAATGGAGCTCTTAACATTCCAATGTTCTAATAGCAGTTACGTCACACTGATATGGAGTCCTTGGGGAGTCAGAAAGGTTCAGTTCTAAATCAAGCAATACACTACATCTCCCCCTCTTATAAATGGAAAATTGCTAATTTTCAGAAAATCATGAGATAGACACAAGTTTCTACATATAAAGAGAAATGTACAATCATATTTCTTTAATTAACCCTCATGTAGCTTTGATCTGCCAAACTGATCTGTTCATTGGAAGCAGTAAACATTTGTCTTCAATAGTGACAATGATAGTAAGGAATCAGCAACAGTCAATGAGTTTTCAAAATCAGATTATCTTTCACCATCTCAAGTTGAAGACTGATGAAACACAGCCCTGAAGTGAGAAGAGTCTCTAGTAAGGGACTTCTGAGATCCTTTGGCAGTGACCATGTGTCATTTGGTAGACACTATTTGAAAAGGTTCATCGTCATAAGGAGCATCACATTTTCTTTCCCGTAACTGTTGAGTGATCACCAAACCCCCTTTCGTAATGAGAGGTCGTATGCATGTGCAAGCACGCCACGAGATCCAAACTATTATCAATACCAAATAATGGATCCTGCACTAGAGGATGATGGATCGAAGCGACATAGGTTTGAGGAGATGTCACCAATGGGAATTGCGAGGAACGACAAATCAATAACATATCAGTAGCATTCAATATTATAAAGCTTCAGTCAATAACCACACCAGTTTAGGAACAAGAAGACATAGATTTCCCTATATTAACAATGCTAAGGTCACAAACACAACTCTCAAACACAGATGATAAGTACATAAGATCAATAATGGCTCAATATATAATCATTAGTTGCAGTTGGTACCTGAAAAGCAAGAGAGACACTATTCACATTTAATAACATACATTACCACATAGGGAGTAACCTCAAATGATCAGCTTCCACTTGAGGACACCATCAGCTATCTCATCAGACGTTTGAGCCTAACGACAGCTAATCTCGAAACTCGTCTGCTCTCGAGGAACAACAACTCCTACTCTCCGACTCTTCAACACTCTGCTACGCTACGCTCCTATTCTCTCTAATTCTCTCAATCCACCTTAATTTGTCTACAGAAATTATCATACTAAATCTAATCAACACCTGATTGGTCAGTCTATGGGGTGTTTTAATTTCACCAATCAACAAATAATTTGATGACCTAAGCTTGACAAACCTATGCTAACTATAACATTTTCTTTCAGTAGATACACTCTCCTTCCGTCTCATCTGTAACTCCATTGTCTCTTCCGCCTCTCGCATATCTTGTTCACAGGAAGTTATAGTTCATCACATATTAGTAATATGAAAATCATTAATAAACAAATTAGATAATTCACATTCTCACATGTCATCTCTTGTATGCATATATTTTCATTTTCTGTTTTTGAACCAAGTCCCTTGTACAAATCAGGTTCTCATTACTTTTTCCCTGTTGTCCATTGGGCTATCTTGGTTGCCATTGCTCTCCCAAGCATCAAAGTCACAGGACTCCCACTTGTGGTCGAGTGGGCTATCAAACAATAAGTTCATAGAGTAGAGCTCAGTACTGTTTTTAGACTAAGCTTTTCAAGAGTTGTACACTGCACTGCTTTCTTTAGCGTACTTATAAAACACAGGCCTGTTACCATGAGAGTGATCTTTTGATGCTTTAGGTTCAGATGCTCCAGAAATTCTTTACATTCTTTGCTGTTGAAGGTGGACCATTGTAGTACAGTAGCTATGGAGTTCCTAAGAAGGGAGAAAGGGAAGTGGAAGAGAAAAAAAGTCTAGGCAAAGGGAACTGAGGGAACAGATCAGGGGATCTGATTGCTCAGAAGCAAGAGCCCTCGCACACCCAGGTGGATGTCATGCTTCATCATTGGGCAGCTCCTTGTTGGCTGGAACTGCATTGCTCAATGGGCCCCTCAATGGAGCCCTTTGCTGCAGGTATTTTGAGCTCAAGATGCCAATGTGAGGTATAGGGTGGAGGTGCTCTAGATGTAAAATGGTGTAATGTGAATAGTGGATTAAAAATGTCTAGGGGATACCCAATTAAATGTAATAGATGGGTTCTCTTGTTATGGTTAAAAGTAGTGGGTGTCTGAATGTGGAAGTAATGGTCCTATCCAGCTCATAAGTTTGTGTGTATAAAGGCCTCAAGTGTCACTATCGATCTGGGCAGTTCTTCAGGACCGAATAAACTAAAACCTAATCTGCTTGCGATGGGGAGAATAGGTGTAGACTTAGCAAGAAGTACCACAATCACACAAATCAAAATCCTCACAGTAAAGTATACCTGGGGATATGTACAACCCAACCCAGGTTCGGTAAGCTACTGCCCCATTAGGTGTTGGCAGAGACAACGCTAGCTGTGGAACAAAAGGTTTCCAGCCCACTGATTCAGTGGTGACCTGCCCCCTCTCTGCCGCCCTGGAGGTGGAACATTGTCAAACTTCACAATAGCTTGCAAGCCCCATGTTGTATAGATGGCATCAAGTTTTTTTGATTTCTCACTTTTATCATGGTTGAGACAAAGTAAAACACAAATGTTCATCTAAAATCACCATAAACTAATGTCCATTGTCAAGTGGACCAAAGAAATGGATGACTATTCTCTCTGTGGCATGTTCACAGAGTTCTGACATATTCAGAGTATATTGAGTGACTTTGGTTGACAGGCAGTTATATTTGTTATATTTGTAACCCTTTTGAGTTCCTTTTCAACTGTTTCATCTAGGTATGGAATACAAACTCTGCCTTGGAGACCAATCCCTGTAGCAACAATACTAAAATTTCCTTCGTGAGCTACTTCTATCAACTTTTGGTATAGACTCTCTAGACTCAGAATTTGCGATCCTTGCAATATATCTGCTTCCTGAGTTATGGCCAATTTGTCTTTGACATTATTATACTTTTGATATTCACCATCATTACTAAGAGGTCAAATGTGTTTGTTTCCCCACCGATGTGTAATTATGTATTTTAGCTTTAGCAGGTCGCTATCATGATCCATAGCAGTTACAATCGGGGATAAAGATGCAGTGTGTGGTGTACTTGACTTGACAATGAAATTGATGTAGGTCTCAGTAATGTTGGATGGAGTACTATGAACTTGAGTAGGCACTCTTGAAAAGTAGTCAGCAGGATTTTGATCCTTTTCTTATTGATGCACAATTGTATAATTGTACTCTTGCAATTGTAGTCTCCATCATTCAGTTTGAGGAGACATCTTGGCTTTTGGATTGCTGAAGATGGTGGTCATCAAAGTTTGATGATAAGTCACCAGCATAACAAGCTTTATATATTGGAATACATGGAAATGTTCACAAGCCCATACTACAGCCAAACCTTCCTTTTCAGGCTGTGAGTAAGCACTTACTGTTTGAGACAAACTTCTACTAGCATAGGCTACAATATGCCATCTTTCATTTGGGCGTCCACTATGCTGTGCAAGTATTGCGCCTAACCCAAAGGGGTTAAGTCAACCACAATCTTGGTGTGAAGCTTTTGATTGAAATACACCATTTCTGTGGTGTTTTTAATGGCATGTTTGATTCTCTTGAAACTTCTTTCACATTCTCTTGACCATTTCAAGGAAACATTTTTCTTTGTTGACTCTTATAGAGCACTGACATTGGCAAAGTCCTTTAAGTATCATGAACAATAGCTGGACATTCCAAGAAAAGAATGTACCATTGAAACATCTTGTGGGGGTTCAGCATTTGCCAAGGCTTGGAATTTTGCAGGATCGGGTATCACACCTCCATCAGGAGAGATATAGCCAGAGAATTTAAATTTTGTCTTATTGAACTCACACTTGTCTGTGTTCAAAGTCGAACCAGCATCACTGAGTAATTGAATTGACATGCTTGTGTAAGGACTCTATTGTTCTCCTTCTGTGTAGCTCCAAAAACCAGTATGTCATCACTATAGTTAAATGCATTCACAAAAGGTTGTATGATTCTTCTTATGGTGTCTTGGAAAAGTTTGGCAGCCGATGACACACCAAAACTAAGGGCCTGATATTGAGTTTGGCAGAGGTGGTTACTCTCTCACAAATGAGATTGATATTCCATCTGCCGTTTTATGATCCTATAATAGTTTATGGCAATCATAATACTGCGGATGGGATATCTGTCATATTTGTGATGGAGTAAACCATCCACCAAATTCTAAATCAGGCCCGAGTCTCTTGTGTTGTAGGAAACCAACATGTGTAGCAAAGGTTGTAATATATCTGCAGTTTTCTTCTAGTTCTAACTGATGACAACTTTTATTCAAATCAAATTGCGAGAAGATTTTGGCACCATTAAAATTTGTGATCATGTCAGCGATGTGTGGCCCTGGATGTCGCTCCCATTCGATCGCTCTGTTTTCCTGGCGCACGTAAACACAAATGCCTACACCTCCTTCATGGTCCTTTTCAGGCACTACTACTACTATAGGAGAAACCCATGGCATTGGACTAGAGGACAATTCAATAATGTCATGCTAAAGTAATGATTCAAGTTCTTTTTCAACAGCTTCTTGTAAATGAAAAGCAACTTGTCTATGTCTGTGAGCAACAGGACAGACAAACTAATTAATATATAGTTTTACTTGTATAGTCTTTAATTGTCCTAAACCAAGAATCCACGAAGGGGATTGACTTATTATCTCATAATGAGCATTAATGTTGTAATTTACTGAAATCAGTCTCATGTCAGCAGCTGTAATGAAACTGAGCGAGCAGACACTTGCTCTTGTACGTTGAAGCTCATGGATCGATGCTTGTACCTTTGTTTTCTTATGTTTCACTGTTATCTTAAAATAACTTTTACTTTTCCTTTGTATCGATATAGCCCAAGTGTACATTTCGGTTTGTGATAGAGTAAGCCACAGTAATGGAGATAGTTTGTTCTTCTTTTCTTCAGGCATTATATTTCTCAAAGCACCACTACTGATAATGAAAAGTTTGAACATCTATTTATCTTCAATATAATCTTTGACATGTCAAAATAACAAAATCATACAAACACTGTCCAAATTTTCTTTGACTGACTGTTCACCTCATAGGCAACCAGTCCAACATGTGCATGTTTTTCTGAGATAACTATTCACATGACACAATCACTTTCTTCACTATTACTTATAATTGAGGCTGAAGTGCTGTTTGAAAGTGATTTAAATGAAGATCAACTTTGTTTAGTATTTACTTGTCTCAACTGGTGTCACCACTTGTCCTGTTCTGGTGAGGTGCTGCTAGTGAGCCGGTAAGGTTGGGACAACAGTTGCGACTTGTTGTAGGAAAGACGTAGTCGCCTAAAAAACAAAAGTACTGTCATCCCTAAACCAGCGGTCTTGCTCAGAGTAAGAGTCCATACTACTAGTTGGTGCCACCAACGATGGTGTTTAGGAACTAATTTATGGATACCCTGACTATCACTGTCCCAGAGACAACAGGTACCCCAAGTACCATTATACGGAGACGTCCGTGGTCTTTGGGAGAATCCTCCTCAGCTGAAACGGTAACACCTAATTAAGCTGTAGGTTGTTCGAGCTCAAACGCATAAAAGGAATACACTCCCCATTTCTGGTGTTCCATTTCTCTAGACAAATATGGCTGATACCATAGACATTCCTGAAAATGCTAGACATGCACTAACACAACATTTATTAACGCATGGCCCTACACAGGAGGGCGGGGATGTTACTCTGATAATAGAAGCTACTGAAGCATACCAAACAGAAACATTTTACTGTTGGGTCACCTTTCCTGAGGTTGACCAAAGAACAAAGACATTCCACACATATGAAGTTGCAAACGTACCTTTACATTACCAAGCATACCAGAATCATGAAATATCGCTCACCTACCAGGAGCATCAGAACTGGTTCGAAGGTGATAACGCGTCCAGGCCTTATAAATTACCTGTACCTGGACACGTTGGAGGTCGGTGAATCTTTTAGCCGAGTCGGGCTCTCCTCATCCTAGAATAGTCGGGTCACTCAGATCAATAATCAATAACTATTGTAATCGGTAATCAATACTCAATTTATAGATCAAAATAACACATCGGAAATCAATAACAGTTGGTATTTCGGTGAACCATGACCTTTCAGTCATGAATAATCACACCAGTTTATTAAAAGTTAATGAATTTATTTCCCAATATTAACAAAGCTAGCACGATATATATAAGTCTCAAAACCAAATGATATATGTATACGAACATTACTAGCTGTCCATAACGGCAGAAGAAACGCACCTATGCAAAATCTGAATTATGATACATTCAGTTATGGCAATGCAAATCACTAATATGAGTAACTGTATTTGACTAATTTCATACATTGGTCAGCATAACAACATTTCAAATTTGCATGGTGCATCGAATGAATACCTCGACTATCCTCTGATTAGCACTGACATGTGGGACTTCATGCAAAATGAATTTAGTCAACACAAATTTGGAAAACTTCTAGCTTGGGCCCTATCAAAATAGCAGTTGGTACCTAAAAGGAAAAACACAATGCATAATACAATTATCCTTTCATATTTACCAAATACAATCAGCATTCAAGAAAAGTCTTCGTCCCTCAGGTACCGGTTCGATCAGCATGGGGCAGGTTTCAAAGGGGCAAAGTTAAGGGCAAGCTTCCTTGCAGCGGCAAGGAGAATGGGGCAAAGTTACTGCATGGGCAAGACGGGGTAAATCAAAGTTAAAGTCTCTAGAGTGAGAATTCTTAAAGTCTCTTTCTCTGGAATAGAGAAAAGGGCATCAGGGTGTCGTCCAAAATGGAGTCTGGCATCTGGCTTCAAATTGGCATCAAGGAAAAATGGCTGACTTCTCCTTCTCCAGTGGGTTTAAGTAAGAAACATTCCAAATTCTGCACGGTCTTCCATTGGAGGGTTCATAGTTTGGCTTCAAATGCCCCAATGAAAACTGTCTTTCTACTAGCGCTCATTTATGCATACATTGTCCTTGGAGCCTTGGAACACAAGTTGCAACATAGTTTGCCAATTATTTTGATATCTGTACCTTCATTGTCCGCACCTGCAGAGACTGACCTTGTATCAAAGGGGATGAAACCGGCCCAGTACGAAACCTTGGAGATAAGTGTATTAGTCATCTCTACTGGAAAAATACAACTTCAAGCAAGAATATATGTTTCATTAGTTCAAGGAAAAGCCACGCAGTTAGAATTTGAGACCAGGCAACTAGGCCAAAGCCTCTACTAAATTTAAGCTAAGCATAAAGCAGTTTCAATAAGAAGTCATGGCATACATTTGCAATTATGACGGATTACTACAATTTTCAATTCTTCATGATTAATAAAGCTCGTTTAAAATGATAGCAAACTACCCCGAGGGCACAATTTCCCTTGTACATTATTTTCTTTACTAAAATCACACTACATTATACGATTTTAGTTATATGATAAATAAATATATGTTGGACCCTCTTTTTCTGCGTCATCAATCCCTCCTCTGATGACTAATTATGTCATCACATCAAATCTACCCACAAATTTTATTCAATTAAAATTCTGTTTAGTAATTTGGCACTTCAGTTAATTCCCTTTTTCTTTTAATCCCTTTAGATTTTTCTCTATATATTTCTACCATTTTGGTTTGTTCTTTCTCTACTCTTCTCCTTTTGCGTCTTGTTTTCAATATTTTGATAGATTTCCATATTTCCATATTTCCATATTCCCCAAAAGCCTAATACACAAATTAATATTATCAATATTCCCTTCACTATTTTTAGTAACAATCCGTTCCAAACGTTGCTGAGCCAATTTCCCACAGAAGCAAATCCCTTTCCAACTTTCTCCCAGACTCCTGGTTCTTTCAATTCCTTCAAATCTGTACTTTCATTAGTTAAATTTGTAAGTATCTTTCTAATTTTTCCACTGCTGTCTGGTATATATGTACAACAGTGACGTGTACAAAGCATTTTGCAAATGCCGCCATCCTTTGCTAAAAGAATATCTAAGGCAAGCCGATTTTGAAGAGTCATAGCTCTTTCTGCAGCGAGTTCAGCATCCATCAGGATTATAGCTCCTGAGAATTTTGTCAGCATGTTATCCACAATAGTAGACAACTTTCGTATTTTAATTGAATTCAATATGACTCCCACTGAAGGAATCAATGCTCCAAATATATCTCCTACCACACCAGAAGCTGTCTCCCTTTTCTGAACATGATGTGATTCAGACAGCTTTGGAAATTTCTTTAAGTCGTCCAGTTCATACTATTCCCAAATAACATCTCCCATACCATCCTTTAGGAAGATGATACTAGGCGTTAAGTCCACAAATATAATATACCCCTGGAATAACTGGGTCTGGTCCATTCAGCATGAACGTCCACTTAGGTTGAAACAAAAACGTATGTTTGCATTCACTCGTTCCCACAAAAACTGTGTCATAATATGATTTATGTCGATGTATACAGAATCTCCCTACGTGCAATGTATCTAAAGCTATTTTTCCTTGTGTCTTTATTGTGGCAAAAGCATAGTTATCTACAGATGTCCTTTTGTGTAGTTCCTTCTCTAATGTCTCCTTCATTTCTTTCCTCCTATCGTCAGTGTTATCTAAAAAACGTATCTCTACCAGTGAAAGCAAGCATGTAAGGTTCTCTCTATGTGCGTGAGCTGTGTGAAAAGGTAACAACGGCTCAAAGAAGCCCCTCATCAATTTTATATCATAATACCTGGCCACTTTACTCAGGTACTCGATTATGGGAACATATGCAAAGGTAACATCGTAATTAGAGTAAAAATAGTGAATATACTCCTGAGTGTAAAACCTAGACGTTATTAAACTACATGTAATTCCGTATGTACGATGCATGCTATGATATGTCACCCCTTCCACTACTGGGGTAGTTATTTGTGTGCACACACAACAATCTTTCGCATCCATTGTCTCAACATACTCACTCAACAAGCTGTAGAAAATGTTAGACGAAAGTTCCTTTTTATCATGCAAATGTCTTTCGTCTTGTTCGAGTTTCTTTAAACCAGTTAGTTCAGTAATAGTAACAGGTTTAAAAATAGAAGCATCATCCGTCTCACTCTCATTCTTTCCATGCATTCCAAGAACTATTGCTACAATGATTGGCACGCATGCTGTTATTAGACCTATACACATGTATTTACAACACTTCATTTTATGTCCCTGTGTAGTGTAGCCTGTCATGATCTGTATAGAATCAGAAAGTTGAAGACACTTTATCAAATTGAGTTTGCAGATATATACAAAGCTGAACGAGTTCAATGTTCACACAGTTTTCTTTTAGCAGCTTCGTCTTTTATCGGTTTAGCAGCGTTGTCTCAAAATCAGTTTCAAAGTCAATCAAGTTAGCAACGTCTTAGCCGGTTCAAAAGTCAATCAGGTTATCAATGTCTTTATTCTGTAAAGTTCATGAAGTTCTACTCCTCAAGTGCCAAAGTGAAGTTCTGCCTCTTCGTTCTCGAAACTGAGGGATACGAATTTGTCTGACCAATCGTTAGTGGCTATGTATGCCCACTCCGGACCAGAATATCTTTTGCTCAGTATTCTTTTTCTTTTCAGTTTTGCATCTCTCTTTCACTCTTTCTCGCTGGTACTCTCTTCCTTGGCCAAGTCTTTCTCTTCACTTGGTGCTGATATTGCGACACACACTTCCTTTCTTTTCTCTTTCACCTTTGGCCCTTCACTTTCGTTCAATGTTTCTCTGATCCTTAATTTTACTGGAGATATGCTTTGTGTTCTTTTTGCACTGTGTCCACTTGACGGACCTGCAACCTCTTCTGAAGGAGTTTGAACAATTTTGCCCTGCCCTGCCTTGTCTTCGCCCTCTGGGAAATCAATCAGGTTTCCCTTTTCTTTTCCTGTATCGTCTGTTTCTGGGAAAGCCCTCCTCTGATCAGGCTCTCTTGCTCCTTCACCTGTCTCGAGCTCTTTGTCACTGTTACCTGCTTCAGGCTCTCTGTTGCCTTCATCTATTTCAGGCTCTCTGTCACCTTCAGGACCTTAATCACTTTCTGAGGCTCCTCCTTGGTCCTCCCCAAATAAATCAGTTGCTTCTTCCTCAGAAAATATTTCTCCTTCCTCTATTTCTACCTGTTCGTCTCTAGGTCCTCTTCGCTCTGTCTCGGTGCTTGGTACTCAGACACTGGTGATTTCAGTGCTTCAACTTCCTCGTCTGTGGGGCACGTCACCCTTTTCGTGTGACTGGCGTGAATCCAGTTGGGAACTCCCGCACACTTCACAGCGGTGGTAGTTGTCAGAATCACTTGGAAAGGTCCTTTCCAACGAGGTTCCAAACACGACTTCCTTACGTGCTTCTTTATCACAACCCAGTCACCTGCTTTCAGGGCGTGTCCTGGACCTTGGATCGGTGGCAAGGTGGTTGCCTCCACCTGGTGAGAGAAAGAGCGGACCACATCAGCTAGACCTTTGCAGTAGTCTAACACCATATCATCTGTAATATTCAAAAGAGCATTTGCAGGAACTGCTGGAAGTCTCATGGCTCTGCCCATGAGGATCTTGTGCGGGGACAGTCCAGTCTTCCTGTCAGGGGTGTTTCTCATTGACATTAACACCAAGGGCAATGCGTCAGGCCATTTTAAGTTTGTTGATGCACATATTTTCGCCATCCTTGACTTCAATGTGCCATTCCTTTGCTCCACTAGTCCTGATGCTTAAGGGCGGTAGCAACAATGCAACTTTTGCTCAATGTTCCGTGATGCACAAAGTAGTTTTGTTACTTCATTATTGAAGTGACTTCCCCTATCTGATTCTAAGGAGATCGGGAATCCGAAACGTGGTATTAGCTCTCTCAAGAGTAGTTTTGTAACTGTGAGACTGTCATTCCTGCATGTAGGGCATGCTTCAATCCAGTGACTAAAAATGCATACAACCACCGACACATACTTCAAGCCTCCATGCACAGGCATCTCAATAAAGTCCATTTGCATCCTGCTGAAGGGACCCCCTGCTCTTCCAATGTGGCTCAAATTTACTACTGTTCCCTTCCATGCGTTCATTTGTTGGCAAATGATGCAACGATGGCAAACTGCTTCAGCAACTTGACGGAATTTGGGGTTAAACCAATCAGTTTTAAATAGTCTAATCATGGCATCCCTCCCAAGATGGACTTGTCCATGGTAGAATCTGGCTAACTGTGTCAAAAGACTGTTTTGCAGAACAAATTTCCCTTCACTTGAAACCCATAATTCGTCTAGTCTCTTTACACATTGCGATTTGGTCCATGAGAGTTTCTCATCCTCACTGACATCATTCTGTAAGGACTTCAATTTATCCACTGTATCTACAACCTTTAGAGCAAAGATTTCGCTAGGTTCAAGTTCTGGCTCATTTATCAAGTTACACTGATCCCTGAGCAATATACAGTTCAACGCGCAAAACCTTGCGACTTGATCCGCATATCCATTTCCCAGAGAAACATAGTCTTGTGCCTTTGAGTGTACACTGCATTTTACTACTGCTACTTCTCCTGGTAACTGGATGGCATGTAACAATTCCCTTATTCTTTCACCATTTTTCACTGGTGATCCTGAAGAGGTCATGAAGCCTCTCTGTGACCACAATCGTCCAAAGTCATGCACTATTCCAAATCTGTACTGGCTGTCAGTGTAGATGGTAACTTTCATTAATGCGGAAAGTTGGCAAGCTCTAGTAAGGGCTACCAATTCCGCTACTTGTGCAGAGTAAACTCCTTGAAGCCAAGAGGCTTCCAGAACGCCTGTTGCCGTACATACAGCATATCCTGCTTTCAATATTCCCAGTGCATCTCTTAAACATGAACCATCAACTAAAATAACTTGATCATTTTCTTCCAATCGGGTATCTTTGATATCAGGTCTTGGTTTGGTGCAAAATTCAACCACCTGAAGACAGTTGTGCTCGATGTCTTCAGCGTTCTCAATTTCGCCATTTTCACTGGGAAACAAGGTTGCTGGGTTCAACGTAGTGCACCGTTTCAGCTGCACATTAGGTGACCCCAGAATTATTGTTTCATACCTTGTGAGCCTGGCACCAGTCATGTGCTGCGTTCGGGAGCGTGTCAAAAGTATCTCAACTGAGTGAGGGACCATGACTGTTAAAGGGTGTCCCATCACTATTCCTTCACTTTGAGTTAGGCTGATACCTACTGCAGCTACGGCACGCAAGCACCCTGGCAGGGCAGCTGCAACCGGATCCAAAGTAGCTGAAAAATATGCTACTGGTCTGTTTACGCCACCATGGGCTTGAGTCAAGACAGGCAAGGAACATGCATCACGTTCATGACAAAACAATGTGAAAGGCTTTGTGTAATCAGGCATACCTAAAGCTGGAGCCCTGCACATGCATTCCTTCAATTCAATAAAAGCATCCATCTCATCTCCTTTCAGCTCTATTTCATCCAGCGCATCTTTCTGGGTCAGTTTCAGTAAAGGTTTTGCTAGAGTTGAGAAATTGGGAATGCATTGGCGACAGTAGCTCACCATTCCTAAAAACTTTCTCACCTCCCTCCTCGTCTTTGGGGGACTCATTTGAAGTACACTTGTTATTCTTTCCTTTATAATTCTTCGTGACCCTTTCTCTATTTGGTGACCCAAATATTTCACTTTCTTCTGGCAGAACTGTAATTTTGAAGGGGACACCTTGTGTCCGTTCCTTCCCAAATGGTTCAATAGGGCAATGGTGTCGGCTGTACAGTCACTTTCTGTTTGGATGCGATCAGTAAATCGTCAATGTACTGTACTAGCGTTGACTTGAATGGTAACTCCAACGATTCCAAATCTTTCTTTATAATCTGATTGAAAATTGATGGTGACTCCGAAAACCCTTGAGGAAATCGACACCAACTGTAGACTCTGTCTAGGAATTTGAAACAAAAGAGAAATTGGTTGTCCTCATGAAGAGGCGCAGAAAAGAATGCTTGTGACAAGTCGATGACTGAGAACCACTCAGCATCACAGGGAACTTGAAACATTATCACAGCTGGATTTGGTACTACGGGACAACATTTGATTATTATGTCATTTATTTTCCTCAAATCCTGAAAAATTCAGACCTTTCCACTTGGTTTTATTAGACCCATGATTGGTGAATTACATGGGCTGCTTAACTCTTCTTTCAGTACTCCCTGTTTTACAAACTCATCAATGAGTTGGGCGACTTTCATGAGGGTGTCTTGTGCCATATGGTACTGGGGGGTCTGGGGAAAAGTTACATTGGGTTTTACAGTCACTTTCACTGGTTCTACTCTTTTTACCAATCCTACCTCTTTCCCTGTCATATCCCACACTTCCTTTCCGACTGTTTCCTGTAACTCAGCAGGAATATCAGCTTCTGTGAGCATTGGATAAAGAGTAATCAGGGGATACTCTTCATCGACAGTTTCAACTTCGTCCCCTCCTACACTGTCCTCTTCTTCCCATCACTATTTGTCTGAATTTTAATCCCATCATTTTAACACATAATTGAACACCCCAATTTGCACAATAAGTCTCTCCCTAATAGTGAAATCGGGCTTGAGTCACATACCACAAATTTATGTGACCCTTGATAGTTACCAATTCTGACTTGAACTGGATCTGTGATTGGGTTCGTCAGGTACCTATTTGCCACTCCCACTACTTGAACTGTTCTCCCCGAAAGTGGCAAATTTGGTACTTCAATGCTCCTAACAGTGGAACGTGTAGCTCTTGTGTCAACCAAGAATGAAACACAGTGACCCATAACTCTTCCCTCCACATACGGACCCTTTTGATCTACTTCCAAAGATGCTGCAAGCATACAATTTCCCTCCTCATCTGAACTTTCACTCTCCCATGCATCGTTTATTCCATTCTCACTGTGTAATGGGAATTGGTGCACTGTGTCATTTTGGTTCATTCCTTGACCCGTGACCTGCTGAGGAAGCATTGCTTGCCACTGATTCATTGGTGCTAAGGGTATTTGCATTTGCTGATTAGGTACCATAGGAAACTCCTGTTGCATTGGCTGCAACTGTGCCATTTGCACACAGGGCATTTGCACCTGTTGCGATTGCATGGGTTGTAAACCCTGCATCTGGTTTACATTATTTTGGTAATTTGGATTTGGACCTCTCAATTTCTGTCCTCTCACATTTTGAAATGCATTGACATCATTGTTTTGTTGACCTACGCCTTCCTGCACCATCATAGGGCACTCCCGTTTCCAATGCCCGACGATTCCGCACGTGTGACATGGCATCACCTTCTTCATTGCCTGTATACCATTTGGAATCATAACAGTATTCAAATCAGGACCATTATTCACAAAACCTCCTCGGCCTCTGCCTCTCATCTGCGGCTGAAACATAGCATTTCGCTGCTGCTGCTGCTGCGGCTGCGGCATCTGTTGTTGAAAACCTTGCAAACCTTGCAAACCTGTCTGAGCTGCTCTAAGCTGCATCACCATCACCTTCTCTTTCAACCTTTTCTGCTTTGTCTCAATCTCGTCACTGCAGTATTTTGCATAGTTCAATACTTCATCAATCGACTTTGACTGCCAACAAATCAAATGTGTTTTAATCATCTGGCTGATTTCGGGTCTCAATCCTTCCACAAATCTGAACACAAAATGGAGCATGTCCTTTGCCTCAATCATTTCTGTGCCACTGTAATTCTTAAACGCTTTCAACAATCTCTCATAGTACGCATGTATAGACTCTTTAACCTCTTGGGCTGTTCTGTCAATCCTCTGCCAATCCACATTTTTCGACGCAACCTTGGTTTTCAAGTGCTCGATCACCTTGTGGTACAACCTCATTACCGTAGGTGATGGTGCACCTGTGTCCCTATCTCTCTCTGGTTCACTCGTCGGCCAACCTACAGCCCTTTTACAATCTTCCCACAAATCTGCCAGAACCACGATTTCAAATAAGGTATTTAGGTCTTCCCAGAGACATTTTGCCAGTTTCACAAATCTATCTGTTTGTTGATACCACTCGATCGGTTTCTCTCTTAATTTAGGGAAATCATCCGTAAAGGACTGAATATCACACCTGTGCCATGGTACATGTACAAGTTTTCCCCCTGCTGTCTCTCTCATTGGTAACATGGTTATCAGGTCGTCATTCTGGTGTGCTTTCTCATTCCGCTCTGGGGTATTTTCTTTCTTTTTGTCTTTTTTCTTAACCCATCTACTTTCCCACTTGTCTAAACATCTCCAGACCTGTGCGCTCTGCAGTATCTCCTTAAGGTGTGTTTTCATCCCTGCGGATCTCATGTGTTCAAAATCTTTTGTCTCAAAGTCTAGCCTGTAACTTCTGCTCAAGTGTTTAGTCTTACCTATATCGATCTCATTTCTGTCTGCACTTTCTTGTAACTTCTTATGTATGCTGCTTACTTCTCTTGTAATTCTAGGGCACATGTATCTCAGCTCTTCTTCTGTGTATGATTCTAATCTGTTCAGACCCATAGTTCCCTCTACCAGTTCATCTGCCTCCATGCCCAATCTTATTTTATTCAGGTATTCTTCTCCCTTCCCGCTGGATGTACTCTGTGGGGAGTTCAGGCTGTTGAACCATTGTGTTAGCTGTTGTGCATTCAGTCCCATCAATGTAGCACTTACATCAACTGCTACTGAAGGTTGCTGTAATGTTTCAGTCTTTGAGGTTAATGGTACTAATGGTGGTGGATTTGACCGTACCACTGTTGACGGAGCACAAATTGGAATTGGACTAAATCCCGACAAGGACCCAGATCCATTTGGCAGTGTTGCCATCGGAGTCATTTCTGGAATGTTTTCTATGCATCTTCTCCCTGTCTCACTTTGTGTCATTACCCCTCGGTCGCATACGTTTGAGTTTCCCTGTATATATAATGGTACTGGCGGACCCACGGTGATAGGCAAAGATATTGCATCTGGATTCTGCCTGTTCCCCGAATTCTGTGGCATGTTAATCCCCACATTATGGTTCATTATTGGTGGCATGCCTAATTGGCCCTCCATTCCTCGAGCGTACCTCGGCACTTTTTGTACCTGCTTTTGAGGCATCAAAAATTTTGTTGATTCAGCTTGAACCAATGTAGGTCTTTGGTAATTCTGTCCTCCCTGCGCCATTGAATCAGAAGTCATTCCCATGTTATGCTCATCACAGCAGTGCCTTTGAACCTGTGGCTGATAATTATCAGCAGGTTTCAAGTTAGGCACGACTGGGTATATTCTCTGGACCTGTGGTATTTGTGGTGAGAAAGGCATATCGGGACTGCTCTGCCTTTGAGATATTCTCAAGTTCGGTGTTGCATTGCCCTGTATTGGTTCTGGAGGGGCAGTAGTAATGCTTGAGCCTTTTTCGCTTTCCACATATGGTGGCGGGCGATCATTCAGCAATTGTATAATGAACTCTTCATCGTCTGCCTCGTCTGACCTTTTCGAGTTTCTGTTGTTCTCCCTCTCTCTCTGGACTGACTCCTGTTTGTCTTATAGGTAGCTTTCCTTCCTACCATCTCCACTTCATCAGTAATTGCTGGAAACAATTTAATCCCCTGCAATACATCTGATCTCCAAACCTTCTGTGTGCTATCCCATCTAGCATCCGCTAGTGTCTTTTCTACTTTTCTTATTCTTGTCTCAAATTTCTTTTGTTGTTGGTTTCTAGCTATTAGCTCCCAAATTGCTAGTTCCTCAAACTGTGCTGGTCTTGGAGGTACTTTTGTGTCGTACAGCGCAAATCTTAGATTCTCTAAAACCCTTAGATTAAACGACCCATGGATAGGGAACGCTACACTTCCATGCTTCTCTGTTAATTTGCACCATTGTTTTAGCCAAAGACATGGTGCTACCCCCTTTTCTTCAATCACAATTTAAGCTGGTGTACCCTCAGGCGGTGTTTCTTCTCCTACATTTGCTTTAATATAAACATCTCCCCTCATGGCACTCTTAAATGCTTTGAAAAATGTAATCTTTCCGTCTTTTATTTTCCTAAAATATGTAATCAATAAGTGACTTTAATTCCCGGAATACTCTTCGCTTGCCTTTCCCCTACCAGTTGCGCTTCATGGACTGTGTCCAATCCGTGCGCGACCCTTCTCACCAACCAACCTATCCCAGCGCGGCTCCTAGTGACGTCACACTCAAACACTGCAGCTGACAAAGTCCTGCGGCTTGTCCTCTTTTCATTCGGCTTCACTCATAAACTAATTTCTGCAATATAACGCGAGCACTAACAAAAAGAAGAAAACAAATCTGTCGATTTACTACAGGAAGGGTAATACAATCGCTTCAGAAACCTTAGGGATTTTTCGCTAGCCTCGGCAGTTATTCCATCTTTCTCGGTTTCCCGCTTTCGCAAGCAAAATTTGACCCGCAAACTTTACTCTCAACTGATCAATGAACTATTCTAGTGCACTTTAGAATTCGTCAAATCTCAAAGTCGAAATTTTCTTTCATTCCTCAACATTCATACCGACTTGTTGACCATGCCCGATCAACCTATTAAACCGACCCGATCACAACATCAAACAAGTGTCTCATACACATTTCAACATACTCCGGAGTCTCTTGACCTTGCAGGGCCCGTCTCAACATCAACAACCACATGGACAATTTTCTGCACGAAGCGCTACACACATGTGAAGTTCGACGACTTCCCTACTCTCATACTTTGGAGTAACACTCCTCTAAAACTTCAACTGGAGTTCGCAACTCCCCCCTACAAACCTCACAAACTTCTCAATTCATCTGCGGCGATAAGCTGTGCAAGCGCAAAACCCTAACCTCTCTCATACCGTCACTAGAAACGCCGAAAACATTCTCACACCTCCATGTCCTCCATTCGCAAGCTCTGAGATTCCGGGAAAGTAATTGGGGACTTAGGGCATCATCATCCCTCCAACTTGTTTTATTAAAGAAAATTCTAACTTGACTCCGTCTATTGTTCGGATGGGGTCCCAAAGGGCAAAACCATCAATCTCTGCTACCATCTACTGATAACGCGTCCAGCCCTTATAAATTACCTGTACCTGGACACGTTGGAGGTCGGTGAATCTTTTAGCCGAGTCGGGCTCTCCTCATCCTAGAATAGTCGGGTCACTCAGATCAATAATCAATAACTATTGTAATCGGTAATCAATACTCAATTTATAGATCAAAATAACACATCGGAAATCAATAACAGTTGGTATTTCGGCACACCATGACCTTTCAGTCATGAATAATCACACCAGTTTATTAAAAGTTAATCAATTTATTTCCCTGTATTAACAAAGCTAGCACGATATATATAAGTCTCAAAACCAAATGATATATGTATACGAACATTACTAGCTGTCCATAACGGCGGAAGAAACGCAATCTACGCAAAATCTGAATTATGATACATTCAGTTATGGCAATGCAAATCACTAATATGAGTAACTGTATTTGACTAATTTCATACATTGGTCAGCATAACAAGATTTCAAATTTGCATGGTGCATCGAATGAATACCTCGACTAACCTCTGATTAGCATTGGCATGTGGGGCTTCATGCAAAATGAATTTAGTCAACACAAATTTGGAAAACTTCTAGCTTGGGCCCTATCAAAACAGCAGTTGGTACCTAAAAGGAAAAACACAATGCATAATACAATTATCCTTTCATATTTACCAAATACAATCAGCATTCAAGAAAAGGGTTCACCCCTCAGGTACCGGTTAGATCAGCATGGGGCAGGTTTCAAAGGGGCAAAGTTAAGGGCAAGCTTCCTTGCAGCGGCAAGGAGAATGGGGCAAAGTTACTGCATGGGCAAGATGGGGCAAATCAAAGTTAAAGTCTCTAGGGTGAGAATTCTTAAAGTCTCTTTCTCTGGAATAGAGAAAAGGGCATCAGGGTGTCGTCCAAAATGGAGTCTGGCATCTGGCTTCAAATTGGCATCAAGGAAAAATGGCTGACTTCTCCTTGTCCAATGGGTTTAAGTAAGAAACATTCCAAATTCTGCAGGGTCTTCCATTGGAGGGTTCATAGGTTGGCTTCAAATTGTCCAATGAAAACTGTCTTTCTACCAGCGCTCATTTATGCATACATTGTCCTTGGAGCCTTGGAACACAAGTTGCAACATGGTTTGCCAATTATTTTGATATCTGTCCCTTCATTGTCCGCACCTGCAGAGACTGACCTTGTATCAAAGGGGAAGAAACCGGACTAGTACGAAACCCTGGAGATAAGTGTATTAGTCATCTCTACTGGAAAAATACAACTTCAAGCAAGAATATATGTTTCATTAGTTCAAGGAAAAGCCACGCAGTTAGAATTTGAGTCCAGGCAACTAGGCCAAAGCCTCTACTAAATTTAAGCTAAGCATAAAGCAGGTTCAATAAGAAATCATGGCATACATTTGCAATTATGACAGATTACTACAATTTTCAATTCTTCATGAGTAATAAAGCTTGTTTAAAATGATGGCGAACTACCCCGAGGGCACAATTTCCCTCGTACATTATTTTCTTTATTAAAATCACACTACATTATACGATTTTGGTTATATGATATATGAATATATGTTGGACCCTCTTTTTCTGCGTCATCAAAGGCGCCCTACCACATGTACTACGAAGAATGAGGTTATGTCCCTTAAGTAATGATGGACCTACGTGGCCTATGTTCGCCACATACACACCTCACCCAGGCATACAGAATATGCCGCTAGCAGATTTACGGGTTTTATATAATGAATTAGTGGCATTGTGTAGACGATTAGTACAGTTCGTAATGCGAACATTGAACACAACACCAGCGCGCCCAGCACCGCCAGTAGCTGGTGGTTATCAATTGGCTACTGGGATTAATCCACAAACAGTGCATACTATTATGGGTAAAGTACCAACGGAATGGGAAAAAATACAGTTCTGGATTGCCCAGAAAACAAATCAGCTGGAAGCTGTGTTTCCCCATATGGGACCACAGGAAAAACATAGATTGCTTACTATGTGCTTGCCTTTTGGGATGGTTCCCTCGGTGGATGACTGTGCCACATGGGGTACAGTCTTGGCTGCCATATATACCACCACACATGGTACCCCGACACTTGCTAATTTACCGGAAGTGTTAAAACAAATACAAAATGAGCATGGGGCTGCACCAGCCTTGGATTTGGGGATAAAATTAATGCGTAACTTGGACGCCGTTTCCTCAATTATACTAAGCAATATTGAAGGGGAAGCGGTAGCACTGGCAATTCGCCAGCGTCTCCGGGAAACTCCAAACCAGGATCAAGAGAGACAGCTACCGAAAATAATTTCCGATACCTATACTAGTATAGGACGGGATAGTTTGGGAGCCAAACCTAAAAAATTGGAGTTACAAGGTACCGCCCATAAGGAGGGTACGAAGCAGGCACAAGAGGGCTCTAAGAAGCGCTGGGACAAACAAAAAGATTTCAAAGAAAGAAGAAATAAGAGAGCTGATTCTCCACACCCGGAGAACTCCGAAAGTAGATATAATCTCAGAAATAGGTAGAACATTAAAACTCCAGACAGATATACTGATTCACGTCCCTCTCATTCCCTTCAGGACGCACTGGATAGATGTAGCAAGAGAGGGGGCTGTCAAGATCAACTTCTGGAATACGTGAAAGAAAAGAAAGACTCACAACAGTCTACCATTAAAAAAGAAGAAAAGACTACCCAGCAAAAGCCACAATTTAAAAAGAAGAAGGTGGCAGCACTGACAGTTAAAAATACCATAAATTGAGAATGCTGTTGAGGACCAAGAGGTGGGCAGTGACTCTGTTAGACAGCGCGGCAGAGGTCACGATATGTCGCCAGAGTCGGAAAGATCATCTGGATGCAACAGCAACTAGCAATTACAACGCGGTTGAAACAGCGGATGGCCGCTTTCTTCCCCCCGATATGGTTTATGACTTAAAAATTAGGATAGATGGAGACGTGGAGCGCACTATTAGTGTGATATTTTGGGATGAACATACTAGTGATATCCTATTGGCCGAAAGAGACTGGCCACCTGAACACGTCCGCAAGCTCCCACATGGGGAAAATGTCATTTTGCCTTCTTTCTCCGATCTTGTTCAAGAAGCAGCAAAAGAAACCTATGCTGCTGAATGGGCTTTAGCGCAGGCACCTGCACTATACCGCAATCATATAGGTTGGGACAAGGAGTCTCCTTGTCATATTATTCCTGTTAGGTCTACACCCCAACCGCAGCCGCAATACCCTGTTAAACATGAAGCGAAAGCTCTGGTAAAGGAGATCCTATCACAACTTGAGTAACAGGGAGTAATTGAGCCCTGTACATCTGCAATGAATAATCCGTTATTCCCATTGCAAAGCCAGATCATTCATATAGAATAGTAGTTGATTATAGACACTTAAATAGTCATACACACATGTATGCTATAAAAAATTCACACAGCCCAGCACTGATAAACAATAAAGTGCGTAAAAAATATAAAACAACATAAGACATATCTAATGGGTTCTTCTGCCAGAATTTATCTCATGAAAGTCGGGACCTAAGTGCATTTTCATTTGGCTCTCAGAACGCTTTTGCTGTTTACCTCAAAGCTTTAAAAATAGCCCGGGCCTGTTTTCAGCCCGTGTAACATCAATATTACATGATATTGATTCCGAGGCATTGTCCTATTTGGATGACATATATCTCACCGACGACGTCCTCGACATTCATCTTGCGAGGGTCGATCGGATCATTTTGGGATTTGCAGACCTCGGTTTCAAATTAAATTTTAAGAAAAGCAAGATAGCCTTTCTTAGTGTGTTATTCCTGGGATATGAGCTATCAAGCGAAGGGAAGAGCCTGGCACCGCACTTTCTAGAGAAATGTGCTCAACTACAGCCTCCGAACACACTTAAGAAATTGCAGTCATTACTGGGTTTCTTCAATTTTGGCAGAACATACATTCCAGATTATGCTGAACGCATCAAGCCACTGTATGACCTAGTTCGGCGCAAATTTTCTAGCAGACACTGGACAATTGAACACACACACATCCTTAGGGACATGCAACAGGACATGCTAGAAGCTAAACACTTACACACACGTGACAATAAAAAGAATTTGGTCATCAGAATAATAGCTGATGCCATAGGATTTACTTATGTCACCTTTAATGAGGATGACACGATACCGATAGCATATAAATCACATTTATACTCAAATGCTGAACAACGTTTTGCACCTACAGAAAAGATTCTGACGGCAGTTCAGATGGCTGTCATAAAAGAGAGGCCACTTGCCCAGGGGAAACGTATTATTGTTGTCTCCCCGGTGCCGGCCTTAGAGGCTGTCACTAAAGCGAGCGTTCCTAACGCTAAGGCATTACATCCACGTTGGATTCAATGGGCAACGTCTCTGACCGCCACTGATGTCGATTATATATTTGATCCAAGACTTCAAACACAAGAATTTCTCCAGTATGAACAAGAGTACCCTGCTCCTCTAAATATCTTGCCACTAGACAGCTACCATACTATCATATATATTGACGGTTCAGCACAACCGGCTGTAGGTACTAAACATCAATACTCGGCAGCTTGCGCAGCCGTGAGCGGAGTGATGGAAGATGGAGTTTTCCACCCTCACAATACCTACACGCAGACATTAAGGGACTGCACGGCACAGTTGGCTGAGCTTAAAGCTCTTATTCTAGCGCTCAAACATACTGAGACAGGAAGCCAGACTTTGATAGTCTGTGACTCATATTACAGCGTCCAGTCATACAATGAATATCTCAATCATTGGAAACTGAACGGGTTCAGAGATTCTAAAGGGAACACCATTAAACACAAAACATTGTGGGGGAGGGTGGCTGTTCTAAAGGATAAGCTACCGTGTGTCCATGTAGTCCATACATTAGGACACCAACGTGTAGGAGTACACGTTGCTGGTAATACATTGGCTGATGAAGCGGCCAAAGCATTAGTAGCTACGGCTTCTGTGGCTGCAGTGACTCGTTCTCGGACGAGACTGGATAATGAAATATTGATTGCCGTCAAAGCTTCGGTTGCAGGCAAGCCCCTTCCGAAAGGATACCCTACAAACTATACTTACCATATAAGTGCACAGAATGTTGCTTATACAACGATTCCTGGGGTTGGAGATCGAGTGTTCCCCAATGAAGACCAGAGATTAGATCTGATTACAGCAGCGCATCAGGGTGTCACTTCTGCACATGCTGGTATACAGGCCACAATAACAATTCTACAGCAACGCTACTGGTGGCCTGGTCTATGCAGACTAACAAAGCAGTATGTCCTCTGCTGTGACATTTGCCAGCAGATCAAGGGCTTTAGTATCGAACGCCCACCGCAGACATCCCTCTTAGTATCCGGCAAGCCACTTCAGTGTGTGTACCTAGACCCTTGTGGTCCCTTATAGCCTGATGGTGCAAACAAATACATTTTAGTGGCTGTGGATTCCTGTTCTAGATTCCTGTGGGTATGGCCACAGCGGTCGGCTGACGTCCAGACTGTTATAAAAGATTTGCTGATCTTTATCAGTACATATGTGGTTGCAGCATTCCATTCGGACTAGGGACCTGCATTTGCCTCTAAGGCATTCAGGGACACCATGGGGACGATGGGTGTTGAATTCCATTACTCCTCACCCTACCATCCCGAGGGAAATTTGCTCGTGGAGAGGCGGAATCGTGATCTAAAGCAGTCCTTAACAGCTCAAGTATTAGGTTCAGGCCGCAGTTGGTTACACCACCTATATGGGGTCCAGAGAGCACTGAATAATCTGCCAAGATGGTCCTTGGGGGGTCGTTCTCCATATGATGTTCTCTTTGGGATATCTACGTATGTCCCAGGTCTTGATGCCCCTGGTATGGTGGCAGCAGAAACACCATTTGACATAAAAGACCATCTCACTGTTTTACAGGAGCTTCAACAATTTTGTAATGATAAATCATCTGCAAGTGCTGCCACCTTAAGAATAGGGGAATTGGTGAAAACTTCAACTGTCTAGATTCCTAAAGTTGGGATCTTGTTTGTGAGAAGATCGCTGTGAAGAAGGAGTTTGGTCCATCATACTTGGCACCTGTACCAGTCTTGGGAATACAAGGCACCAGGACTGCCATCTTGACACCACTGTCTGGTTCTAAGACGAACAGATTCATCTCCATTGATGACATCAAAGTACACCATGTGGCCGATCCTTCACAGTAGACCAGGAGGTCCCTTGGGTGGTTTCCGATCCCCTCTCACTACCCAACAGGACGTCCATCTACATAGTAGGATGAATATCACTACTACAGACTATGCAACAATGTCAACTGCTGTTCCGGACACTTCCTCGACCATGGGGAGGGCGGAAAATTAACTCTTGTTGGTTCCAGTCACATCTTCAGTGACCACCCCGGTTCAAGATTTGGCTGTATTTTACACTAACACTTCACCGATAGATGACGTTGTCTACCAAGAGCCTCCATGTGCAGTGGATCAGAATACACCGGCTCCTGTGTTTGCAGAGACTACCTCTGGCTATTTCATTGACATTGATGATTTTTCTTCACATTCATCCTCTACTGTGATTGACAATGTTTCAAAAAGTAGTGAGCTGTATCAATGGCTTAAAAAGAACTATTTGATATACCCATGGAACTACTTGTGGTTCTGTTTGACATTTATTGCATTATTTTTATGGATTGGTTTTGTGACTGTTTTCTTTTTACTCATAAGTGGTCACTATATTCCTGATCGCTCCTCACTGGAGCCTATTGATGAAGTTTTAACACCACATCATTCTTCACATACGGTCCGAAGGGATTTGTCCCCTGTAAATATTACGTCAATACTGATTACTGATGGGATTGTGTGGGACAAAGTTAAATTCGATATATACTGGCCTTCAGAAATTATTCAAATACCATACGTGTTCAAAATTTTGATGACTGATGTAATTACACCTGCTGTTGTCTCTGATGATTGGGATGTCCAAACAGTTGATTCCATGCTAACTGAAATGAAGGACTATTCTGCTTTTGAAAGTGACGATGTATATGATTATACAATGAATTATGGGGAAATGTTCTGCTATAACAATTGGGGATATCACTACCTACACCATGCCACTAGATACAGGCCGCTCTTGAACTACACACAGTGGGAACACTGTTCTACACCACTGGTGGGGAGTCCAAAGTATTATAGCGATAAATTTACATACTTTTCTGGGCATGATACAAGAAAAGCAGAGTCGTATTATTTTAAAATACATCCGACACAAACTAGGAAAATTTTGGTGACAGATACAAAACTGATTTATTCAGAACCCTTTGTTTTCCGGCTCTCGATTGATGGTTAGAAATACTGGAAGAGCACTATTGACTTGTAACACAAGATTGGCAAATACAGGGTAGGGAGGCTTTGTTTCGAGCATGCTTGATTCCTGTGCAAATGATTTTCTTAAATGACACTATTGAGCAGACATCCTGTTTGGGGTTAGCAAAAATTAAAGATCTGAACACGCCCAGTATCCCTAGTCCAGCAAGGTTTAAAGATTGGCAACACTTCCTTAATATCACAGAGGAACGGCTAGATGCAATGGTTAAGGTTGGTACCTATAATTCTTCACTTTCCAGTCTTGGCGGGTGGTTGGTATGGCACACAGACACTAATGAGTGTCAAAGGCGTTTTTTGAACTCTTCAGGGTTTTTTTCGATTAACAGGCCAGACCCTCGCTTTATATCGGGTCAACATACAGGTATAGTTACAACATACAGTGTGGGTAAGCTGTGCCAGCAGCGGGTGCAAACAAACACGTTAGCCGCAGTTAAGAAACACCTGAACACTCTTTCTGAAAATATAGACTTGCAGGATTTTCTGCTGGGTCCTAGAAAACAGCGCTCGAAAAGGTTTTTATATGCTATGTACAATGAAATTTGGAAACTTTCCCAAATTGAGGCTGCTGCGTGTTTAAGGCAACTAGCTAAGGAAATTTGGAAAAAACATTAGCTGTTGTCGACAATGGCATGAATACTGTCCAACAGGATTTATTCACTATCAAATATAGGCCCTCATTCTGACCCTGGCGGTCGGTGATAAAGCGGCGGCCAACCCGCCAACAGGCCGGCGGTCCAAAATATGCAATTCTGACCCTGGCGGGAACCGCCAACACAGCCCGCCGCATTAACACTCCGACCGCCACGGCGGAACAAACAAACAGCGCGGCGGTCACCGCCAACAGCCAGGCGGCAGACAATGTACCGCCCACCCTATCACGACCCACCAATCCGCCACCTTTTCCGGGGCGGGAGCACCGCAGATAAAAACACGGCGGAAACAGACTACGAACGGGAAAACGCTCACCTCCACATACTCCACGCGAGATTCCGGCAGTATGGAACCCGAGTTACAGGTCATCCCCGCACTCCTATACCTGCTCCTGTACCAGGAGCACGCCCGGCGGCGCGGAAGACATCGGTGAGTACTGCACCTACGACACAGGGGAGGGAAAAGATTACCGGCACACACCCACTACAACACACACATCAATGCATTCCCACAGATCACTGTCACAACCCACAAACCCCCCCCTCCGAAATAATGCAAAGACCAAAAGAAGAGATCTTAAACGGGCAGATATATTGAAAAATGGACAGCAGTAATCCAAAAAAATAAATAAACTATGTACAAAATATATACATCTACTATATGTAGTCCAACCACTGTCCGTGGACCACAGGGGTCCTGAGCAAAGGGGCAAGGCCCAGTCCCACGACAAGAACTCCACGGAGAGAACACTGCAGGGGCATCAGAAAGAAAAAAGGACAGGCACCTCAGGGGGAAGGGAAGGGGGGGCACCTCAGCCACTTGAGTACACAACGCCAGATCCACGAGGGGACTCCATGACCACTGGCCCATTCTGGGGAGTGCAAAGCCACAGTCCATACAGTCCATACAGTGGGTGGCCTGCCCACTGGGCCATCCTGGGGAGAGCAAAGCCACAGTCCATACAGTGGGTGGCCTGCCCACTGGGCCATCCTGGGGAGTGCAAAGCCACAGTCCATACAGTCCATACCGTGGGTGGCCTGCCCACTGGGCCATCCTGGGGAGAGCAAAGCCACAGTCCATACAGTCCATACAGTGGGTGGCCTGCCCACTGGGCCATCCTGGGGAGAGCAAAGCCACAGTCCATACAGTCCATACAGTGGGTGGCCTGCCCACTGGGCCATCCTGGGGAGTGCAAAGCCACAGTCCATACAGTCCATAACAGACTCCACTGCCACTGGAGGAGGCATGTTGGCCAGAGGACATCCTGCAGCCTTGCCCGAGACAGATCCTGCCCTGCCACGTCTGCCAAAGGGCCAGCGGTTCTTGCCTGGAAGGGCCCAGTTCAGCGGTTCTTGAGACGACGGTCCCCAGCGGAGCGGTGCTGGAGACGGCGGGGCCCAGTTCAGCGGTTCTTGCCTTGAAGGGCCCAGTTCAGCGGTTCTTGCCTTGAAGGGCCCAGTTCAGCGGTTCCTGCCTTGAAGGGCCCAGTTCAGCGGTTCTTGCCTTGAAGGGCCCAGTTCAGCGGTTCCTGCCTTGAAGGGCCCAGTTCAGCGGTTCTTGCCTTGAAGGGCCCAGTTCAGCGGTTCTTGCCTTGAAGGGCCCAGTTCAGCGGTTCTTGAGACGGCGGTCCCCAGCGGAGCGGTGCTGGAGACGGCGGGGCCCAGTTCAGCAGTTCTTGCCTTGAAGGGCCCAGTTCAGCGGTTCTTGCCTTGAAGGTCCCAGTTCAGCGGTTCTTGAGACGGCGGTCCCCAGCAGAGCGGTGCTGGAGACGGCGGGGCCCAGTTCAGCGGTTCTTGCCTTGAAGGGCCCAGTTCAGCGGTTCTTGAGACGGCGGTCCCCAGCGGAGCGGTGCTGGAGACGGCGGGGCCCAGTTCAGCGGTTCTTGCCTTGAAGGGCCCAGTTCAGCGGTTCTTGCCTTGAAGGGCCCAGTTCAGCGGTTCCTGCCTTGAAGGGCCCAGTTCAGCGGTTCTTGCCTTGAAGGGCCCAGTTCAGCGGTTCTTGCCTTGAAGGGCCCAGTTCAGCGGTTCTTGAGACGGCGGTCCCCAGCGGAGCGGTGCTGGAGACGGCGGGGCCCAGTTCAGCGGTTCTTGCCTTGAAGGGCCCAGTTCAGCGGTTCTTGCCTTGAAGGGCCCAGTTCAGCGGTTCTTGCCTTGAAGGGCCCAGTTCAGCGGTTCCTGCCTTGAAGGGCCCAGTTCAGCGGTTCTTGCCTTGAAGGGCCCAGTTCAGCGGTTCTTGCCTTGAAGGGCCCAGTTCAGCGGTTCTTGAGACGGCGGTCCCCAGCGGAGCGGTGCTGGAGACGGCGGGGCCCAGTTCAGCAGTTCTTGCCTTGAAGGGCCCAGTTCAGCGGATCTTGAGACGGCGGGCCCCAGCGGAGCGGTGCTGGAGACGGCGGCCATTCTATGGCCAACTGCTCATTGCCTGGTGGTGCCCTCCTGGGCAGCGGGGATGGTGCTCCTTCAATGCCCACCTGGGCTGTGGGTGGTGGGGCCCTCCTGGCCAGCTGGGTTGGGTCCTCCCTGGGCAGCGGCTATGGGGGTGGTGGGCTCCTCCTGGGCAGCTGTGACGGGTCCTCCATGGGCAGCGGCTATGGGGGTTGCGGGCTCCTCCTGGGCAGCTGTGACGGGTCCTCCATGGGCAGCAGGCCTGCTGCCTGACTTCTCCGCCTTGCTGCCCTTGCCCTCCTTAGTCGGGAGTCTGTGGCCCTTTCCTCCCTTTGGAGCTGTGGCTGTTGACGGTGGCTGGCTAGTGTCCTGGGCGGATATAGAACCCGGGCTCCTGCGGCGGCCCTTCCGCCTTCTGCTCCTCTTCCCAGGGGGTGGGCTGGCTGTCCCCTTGCTGCTGGGCGAAGATCCAGACCTGCGGGCTGGTGGGCTCCAATACCCCTGCACCCTTGTCAAGGGGGCTGCAGGGCTGGTGGTGGCTGAGGTGCTCTTCTTACCCCGACGAGAAGGAGGGGGGGGCTCAGGGTCAGGAAAGAAGGTAGCAGTAGAGATATAGATTTTCTTGGGACAATGGATAGTGGTAGGTACAGTGGGTATGGGAGTGGAGGGAGAGGATGTGGTTGTAGGCGAGACAAGTTTGCTGTCTTTGGGTGCAGGTGCAGGAGCGGGAGGCTGTCGTGAGGTGGATGGCTGTTGGGTGGGTGGGTGGCTGCGTTTGTGTGGTGTGGAAGAGGGGGTGACAGACACAGTGGGAGAGGACACAAAGGACGTGTAAATGGCAGTGGGGGTGGTGACTGCACGTGTGCGGACTGTACTGGAGGGTGTGCTGGTGATGGAAACACTGGCTGATGGTGAGGTGAATGAAGGTGTGAGTGTAGACGTCACAGGGAGGGAGGAGGGAGACGAGGAGGTGGGGGTCACAGAGGTGGTAGTGACTGTTGGCATGTCTGCATCGGAATGTTGCTTGTGTGAATGTCTGCGTGATCTGTGGTGCTTATGTTTGGATGAGCTGCTCTTGGGTGTTGAGGTGTGTGCAGGCTGGTCTGATGGTGTGGGTGGGACAGGCAGAGGAACGGGAGACTGGGAGGAGGGAGTTAGTAGAGGGAGGCAGGAGACAGGGACAATGGCTGCCGTCAGTGCTGAGGCCAGAGCCTGGAACGATCGCTGATGGGCAGCCTGACCCGAATGAATGCCCTCCAGGTACGCATTGCTGCGATGAACCTCCCTCTCCACCCCCTGGATGGCATTCAAAAGGGTAGTCTGCCCAACAATGAGCGTTCGGAGGAGGTCAATGACCTCCTCACTGAGGGCAGCGGGGGTAACAGGGGCAGGGCCTGAGGTGCCTGGGGCGAAGGAGATGCCCGGCTTCCTGGCAGAGCGGGCACGGGGCGATCGCTGAGGGGCTGCTGGGAGGGCGGAGATGGTGCGCTGGGTGGCGGCTGTAACTGTAATGGCGGGGGGCACGGATGGTGCCACCCCCGCAAGGGAGCTCCCTTCCGAGGACGTGTCCGTATCGCTGCAGGGTCCAGTCGTCCCCGTTGTGGAGCTCCCCTCGCCCTCCGTCTCACTGGTCCAGTCAGACTCTGTGGCATGGCCCTCCTGGGCCATGTGAGATGCAGCTCCCTCCTGCCCCGATGCCACTTCTCCTCCGCCTGATGATGCTGATGCACACAAGCACAGAAAGACAAACAAAAAGGGGGGGGGGGGGAGAGAGAAATAAAGAGATTTTGAGTACATGGATCACCGGTACAGTTAGCGGACATGACAGACACAGATGCCCCCTGCACTAAGTTGCGCACTTGGGGTCCGCTACGCATTCCGTGGAACATGCCCTACACGCCTAGAGTTGACAACTGCACCCATGGATGACACTGCCCAGGGATGGCTGTACTGGCACACTACTGAGGGTGGTGGCTGGGGACACAGGGGCTTACGGGGGTGCCCAGCCTACAGATATCGCCCTGGCCTAGGGGGACCCAGAGCCCTCCTCCCCCACCCAGACACCTCCACTGCGCGACAACAGAGTAGATTATGCTTGTACTCACCCCCTTGTGTCTGCTGTGCTGCCCTCACGCGCCCATCCAAATCAGGGTAGGCCACCGCCAGGATCCGGAACATCAGGGGGGTCAGTTGACGGCAGGCACCCCGCCTACATTGGGAGGCCATCCCCAGCAGAGACTCGGCGGTCTTCTTGGTCCCGCGGCGGATGTCCTCCCACCTCTTGCGGCAGTGGGTGCCCCGTCGATGGTGGACCCCCAGGGTCCGGACTTCCTTGGCGATGGCACACCAAATCACGATCTTCTCATGGGCGCGGACCTATGTGACACGTACAGGGAGGGAGAAATACCACGTTCAAGTTTGTCTGCATTTTCGTTGCCAGTGGCCCAACGCCCCCCCCATCCCCGCCAGGCCCCCCGCCATGCCCCCGCCAGGCCCAACATGCCCCCCATCCCCGCCAGGCCCCCCGCCAGGCCCAACATGCCCCCCATCCCCGCCAGGCCCCCCGCCAGGCCCCCCGCCAGGCCCAACATGCCCCCCATCCCCGCCAGGCCCCCCGCCAGGCCCCCCGCCAGGCCCAACATGCCCCCCATCCCCGCCAGGCCCCCCGCCAGGCCCAACATGCCCCCCATCCCCGCCCAGCCCCCCGCCAGGCCCCCCCACCAGGCCCAACATGCCCCCCATCCCCGCCAGGCCCCCCGCCAGGACCCCCACCAGGCCCAACATGCCCCCCATCCCCGCCAGGCCCCCCGCCAGGCCCCCCGCCAGGCCCAACATGCCCCCCATCCCCGCCAGGCTCCCCGCCAGGACCCCCGCCAGGCCCAACATGCCCCCCATCCCCGCCAGGCCCCCCGCCAGGACCCCCGCCAGGCCGAACATACCCCCCATCCCCGGCCAGGCCCCCCGCCAGGCCCAACATGCCCCCCATCCCCGCCAGGCCCCCCGCCAGGCCCCCCGCCAGGCCCAACATGCCCCCCATCCCCGCCAGGCCCCCCGCCAGGCCCCCCGCCAGGCCCCCCGCCAGGCCCAACATGCCCCCCATCCCCGCCAGGCCCCCCGCCAGGCTCCCCGCCAGGCCCAACATGCCCCCCATCCCCGCCAGGCCCCCCGCCAGGCCCCCCGCCAGGCCCAACATGCCCCCCATCCCCGCCAGGCCCCCCGCCATGCCCCCCGCCATGCCCCCCGCCAGGCCCAACATGCCCCCCATCCCCGCCAGGCCCCCCCGCCAGGCCCAACATGCCCCCCATCCCCGCCAGGCCCAACATGCCCCCCATCCCCGCCAGGCCCCCCGCCAGGCCCCCAAGCCAGCCAGTGGCCCCAAATCCATATTGAATTAAACTCACTTGTTGGTCTGGAGGACCGTAGAGTAGCGCATCCACAAGTTTCTCCAACTCTTCTCCAGTGAAGGCAGGGGCCCTTTCCCCAGGCGCAGCAGCCATTGTCCCTTCCAGACCGAGGTCACAGCAACACTTGCAGTATAGGTCCTCTCCTGTGAAAGTTCAAGTCGCGAGTGAATAAGTAGATAGAAAATGGCGGTCACGCCCGCGGCGGTGCGTACCGCGGCGGTACGTACCGCCACCGCCGGCGCCCTTCGCCATTGGCTCCTGAAACCCATAGGCTTCAATGTTAACCAATGCGGCTTCGCGCCGCGGTCTTCGACCGCCGACCGCCGCGGTGTGCCACGCCAGCGCATTGACCTCACATCCCATTGTCACACTTCACAGGTCAGGCAGCCGCCATTTCGAGGGTCCACATGGCTCAATTTCAACTGCGTCACACAGGCCTAGGCCTTGCATAGCCACTCAGACACGCCATTCACTGCATAGAGAATCGTTTACTGTGCAAGCTGTGAGTACGTACCTGTGGGTTGCTTGACTGTGTGCTCCATGTTGTCCTTCCTAGGCACCGTCCGCTGGGTTTGGCGAGGAGACGGATGAATCCTCCCGTGTACAGGCCGCTGGTGGACCTGTCGACAATGGAAGCACGCCACATTATCCTGACCTACCGGCTTGACCGTGCAACTATACATGAACTGTGTGCCCAGCTGGAGCCCGACCTGATGTCCCCCATCCGCCAACCCACAGGGATTCCCCCTCTGGTGCAGGTCCTGTCAGTACTCCATTTCTTGGCAAGTGGGTCATTTCAGACAACAGTGGGAATTGCTTCTGGGATGTCTCAGCCCATGTTTTCGAAGGTGTTATAAAGAGTGTTGTCTGCCCTGATGAAATACATGAGGAGCTACATCCTTTTCCCTTAGGTGGGCGAATTGGCTACAGTGAAGGGTGATTTCTATGCCCTTGGACATATTCCCAACGTCATTGGTGCCATTGATGGGACCCATGTGGCTTTGGTTCCCCCAAGAGACAGGGAGCAGGTGTACAGGAACAGAAAAAGTTACCATTCCATGTTCATCCAGGTGGTGTGTTTGGCTGACCAGTACATCTCGCATGTAAATGCCAAATTCCCTGGGTCAGTGCATGACGCCTACATCCTAAGGAATAGCAGCATCCCTTACGTGATGGAACAGCTAGAGAGACACCGTGTATGGCTATTGGGGGACTCTGGGTACCCCAACCTGTCGTGGCTACTGACCCCAGTAAGGAATCCCCGGACCAGGGCAGAGGAACAGTACAATGAGGCCCATGGGCGTACTAGGAGGGTGATAGAACGCACCTTCGGCCTCCTAAAGGCCAGGTTTCGGTGCCTGCATATGACAGGTGGATCCCTAATGTACTCACCTAAGAAGGTGTGTCACATCATCGTGGCCTGCTGCATGCTTCTCAACCTGGCTTTGCGCCGCCAGGTGCCTTTCCTGCAGGAGGATGGTCCAGATGGTGGTGTTGTGGCAGCTGTGGAACCTGTGGAGAGTGAAGAGGAGGAAGACGACGGGGAAGAAACAGACAACAGGGACAGAATCATTGCACAGTACTTCCAATAGGACACAGGTAACAATTCAAACATAATTTAGTAAATGTAAAATACTCTCCTGCATCTCTGCTGCCTGTCTATTTGCCCCAGTGTATGATGACTGAGTTGTGGCTTTTCCCTCCCTATTTCAGATCTGGGGTCCCCACTACAAGTCCTGTGCTTCGTTTCCCCATGGACTACAGCTTTGGGGCAGCTGTTTGTTGACTTCACTATGTACAAGGACATATTTGCACTGTCATGTCAATTACAATATTTTGAAATCACAGCCAGACTCCAGATAGTTTTGTGCAAAATAGGTGTTTATTTCAGTGCTCAAAATGGGATGGGTGGTTTCAAGTGGGTGTGGGCTATGGTGAAGGAATGTCCATGGCAGAGTCCAGAGTAACAGTCACACAGGTGCATTGTCCATAGGCCTGTGGAGAGATGGAGCATGGGCAGTTCAAGGATGGACAGGGTGACAATGTGGGACAGTGGGATGACATCAGGTGGTATCCTTTGCTGGCGGGGGTCTTGACATCCTACTCTGTCTTCTTGCGAGATCTCAGGGCCCTCTTGCGGGGTGGTTCTTCTCCTGAAGGAGGTGGGGGTCTGGTGGGCTGCTGTTGTGCGGGGGCCTCCTGTCCACTAGCGCCGGCGGAGGTGGTTGGCTGTTCTTGGTCCAGGCTAGTGGCAGGGGCCCTTTGTTGTTGTTGAGTGTCCGTCCTGGTGTTGATGAGTTCCTGCAGCAGCCCTACCATGGTAACCAGGGTGGAGGTGAGGGCTCTGATGTCCTCCCTGTACCCCCAATAGTGTTCCTCCTGCAGTACCTGGATCTCCTGGAACCTGGCCAGTACCGTCGCCATCGTCTCCTGGGAGCGGTTGTATGCTCCCATGATGGTGGTGAGGGCCTCGTGGAGAGTGGGTTCCCTGGGCCCGTCCCCCCCCTGTCGCACAGCTGCCCTCCGAGTTGCCCTGTTTCCCTGGGCCTCTGCCCCCTGGCCGGTGTGCCCACTACCACTGCCCCCAGGTCCCTGTTGTTGTTGGGGTGGTGGGTTATCCTGGGTGCCCTGTAGTGGTAGACACACCGCAGATTGACGCGCCCTGGAGACAGAGGCATGGGCCCGCTGGGTGGGAGCTGTGCTGGTGTTCCCAGAGGGGTTTGGGTCTGTAGTGGCCTGTGGCTGTCTGAGGGGAACCGACTGTCCAGAGGTCCCCGATGGTCCGGGCTGGTCATCAGTGTCCAGGTCGACAGAGCTGCTGTCATCGCTGACGGCCTCTTGGGTGGGGGGTGTGGAGAATTCTGGGCCCTCCGTGGCGGTGTGTTGGCGGTCGGGTCCTGCAGGGGTATAGAGGTATGGTTATAGTTTCAATGTGTGCCATATGGGTGTATCTGTGGGTTCCTGTGTCCCCAAGTGCTGGCATTCGTGTGTGGGGGCTTTGGTGAGGGTGGCTTGTGGGGGGGATGTGTATATGCATTGGGCATGCTTTGGTGATGGGTGTCCATGCTTAGTGGACGCATGCAGGCCTAGGTTTTGGGATGTGTGGGTTGTGATGGTGAGACATTGGCAGGGAATAGGTGTGCTGGGGGTGGGGGTGAGGATGGTGGTGGGGGTGAGGATGGTGGTGGGGGTGAGGGTGGGGGTGAGGATGGGGGTGGGGGTGAGGGTGGGGTTCGAGGATGGGGGTGAGGGTTGGGATATGATTTGGCATGCAGGTGGGGGGGAAGCAGTATTGAAGCTTCAACTTACCAGAATCCATTCCTCCGCCGACTCCTGCGAGGCCGTCAGGATGCAGGATGTTCAAGACTTCCTCCTCCCATGTTGTAAATTGTGGGGGTTGAGGTGGGGGTCCTCCGCCAGTCTTCTGCACGGTGATGTTGTGCCTGGATACCATGGAACGCACCTTCCCCCGTAGGTCGTTCCATTGCTTCCTGATGTCTTCCCGATTTCTGGGGTGCTGTCCCACAGCGTTGACCCTGTCGACAATCCTCTGCCATAGCTCTGTCCTCCGGGCAATGCTGGTGTATTGGACCTGTGTGCCGAAGAGCTGGGGCTCTACCCGAACGATTTCCTCCACCATGACCCTGAGTTCTTCGTCTGAGAAGCGGGGGTGTCTTTGGGGTGCCATGGAGTGGTGTGTATGATGTGTGGGGTGGAGTATGTGTAGTTAAGTGTGTTGAGTGTGGTGGTGTGTGTTGTTTTGTGTGTGGATTTTGTGTGGGTGATGGTGTAGTGTGCCTCTGTGTGATGGTGTTCTGTGATCGCTGCTGTGTCTCTCAGTGCTTCTTTTTGGATTTTGGTCGAAGGGGTTTGTGGGTGATGTGGGTGTGTGTTTTATATTGTATTGTGTGTGTGGGAGTGGTGTGTGTATGTGTATCAGGTGTGTGGAATTCAAATCGTCCAATGTGGCTGAGTTTTGTTCGTTTGTGTGTATTCTGACCGCAGCGGTGTGTACCGCCAATGGAAAACCGCGTTTGAAAGACCGCCGCGTGGATTCGTGGGTCGTAATGGCATGGGCGTATTTCTGTTGGCGTGACGGTGGAGGTTTGGTCACCTCCACTTTTCCGCCGACCGCTGGTCTGGCGGTCTGTTGTGGCTGTCGGATTTTCGGAGGTTTGGCTGCTGCGGGTCAGAATGACCGTGGCGGATTACCGCGACCGCGGCGGAATTATGGAGGATTTCTGACCGGTGGTAGGCGCCTTTTACCGCCGAGGTCAGAATGACCACCATAGTGTTGTCTGCTATTGATATCACTCAGACAGACTTGTCCCGGTTATATCATGGGCAAACACAGCTACATTCCATCATGCAGCTAGGTTGGACATTACAGACACTGAAAAGTGGCCACATTCCATGGAAGTATATTAATGGGAGTGAATTCTTCACTGCTTTTAATTTTTCTGAGGAACAAGCGACAATGGCTAAGAGGGAGGCTAGTTTCACCCTGCTTCAAGTAGAGAAATTAGATAAGTTGCCCTTCACGGTAGCAGAGAGTCCTTCAACTATCTGGCTCTTACACAGCATTATTAATTTACCGATTTTGACCTTTCGTTTCTCGAGCTGCCTGAAACATCTTGCAGTGGGACAATATGAGCGACTAGGAGATAGCTTTATTAAGGAAGAGTGGGAGTTGCCCTTTGACTATAGATGTCTGAACGGCAAAAGAGAGGTCTTTCTTAGCGGAAGCGAATGTGAGACTGCTGTTCGTCATTCAATGATATGCAAACAGGTGTCTCTTCACGATCTTTGCAATGCGGGGGTCGCAAATTTGGCCTGTTTTCTGAAGGGTACTCCCGTCCCCTTGATTCGTCCAGTGTTTCATGTACTTTCCATTGGAAGTTATGTTGTACTGAACGATCAAAGTTGTTGCGACATGCGACCCGGAATTGCCTACGCAATCTAGGTCTCGAAGGTCGTTACGTGTTGTGGCCATGTTTTGTTCCCCCCACACGAGAGATTAAAGTATCTGACATGTGGCCCCACATAGATACTATTAATGTGAACTATGACAAGCTGAGTAGGCTAAAGGCGCTTTTGTTTCAAAGACAGGTCGCCTTGACATATGTTCTCCAGATTGCGAGATTATCAGCCGAGATACAATCTCTTTTAAATACCGATTTACCCAAACACTTTGGAGAACTGGTATCCAGAATATTCAATGCTTCAAGCACCATTGGGATTGTTCATTTCTTTAAGGCTGTCGGGTCTGGTTTCGTGTCCATCTTCCAGACTGTCTTCGAAGTCATCCCATCAGCCATCCATTCTCTCTTTTCAAGTGTGTTTGGTGGCTTTCCATTTATTTTGGCTTTAATTGGCGGATTACTACTGCTATTTCTTCTTATTCGCAGTAGTTGTTTCTTTCCAGCAACACAGAGCAATGGAGCCGCTCCCACCAACTCTACTGTGCCGTGAGCGCATGGTTTGGGTCTTCGGTGAACCGCTGCTGGTGGAGCTGGAGCGTAACTGGTTGTTGTCATTTCGGCCCCTTCTCTGGTGCGTACAACCAGTCTTCCGCTGCATATGGGGTCTCTTTGAACATCTGCCTATGGTCTGTCTTGCTGTTGCACCGACATCTCCTGTGGACCACGAACTGCTGATGTCCCCGATGAGGGTTCATACATGGTCATGCCCCTTGAGACTAAGGTTGCTCCGCGAGGCCCCCTATGAGCCTTCTGTTTTGAGATCTACCATGGATGAGGACACTGCAACGGATAACGATACAACAGGAAATACGGCTCACTTCTGCTCTGTGGATCCGTTTGTCCGCTCAGAACTCGACCTAACATTGGACGATGTTGACTCATTTTTGAGGTCCTTGGTTGGTGACTTCGATGACATTCTTCAAGATCATGCGTATAACAAATAATTTGATGAATTGAATTGCCATTCCCGATTCCAAATTATGCATTTAAATTGAAATTGTTGCATGCTGTGCTTGTCATAGTTGACATTAACATCTCTGTATTTAAGCAGATTTGTTTTAACATATTTTTAACACATGCTACAGCTTTTTTAGTTTGTATTTTGCTTTTAGCTTTTAGTTCAGAATCAAGTTTTAGCATTTGGGTTCCTGTTCCTTCGTCATACCTGTTACGGCAATGGGGAGGGTGTAGTGAATCCTAGTTCGTTTTAATGGGATAACAGGAGTTAGCTTAGCCTCTGGCTTGTGGACTCGTGCCCCCGTCACCTAGTGACTTATAACCTACTTAGCTTGCTCTGTCTTAGCCCATTTAATTATTTATTTATTCTAAGATGGCTGCCTTGTTTATAGTTAGGCCACTTGTTATGGGTAACATTATCAGTGTCACCACGCCAAGGCGTCAAGATCAAGCATCAAAGACAAACAAACAGTAGGTGTTCACACTTAGGGATTTTCCCTCTCTATACTTTCGAGGGATTGTTGATATTAATTACCGTCCCAAGCATGTCTGTTATCTATTGTTTAGGAACACACCTACATCAGGGGACCTTGTAGATCTGTATAAATACATCACACTTTAGACAGATAATCAGAGGGATTCCGACCAGAGGGCATCGCCACCATCGCTGATACCGATGCTGCAGTCGTCTTAACGCTGACCCAGTCTTCGTGTCCCTGCGGAGTCTGAGATAGAGACCTCATTCCAAGGTAACAAGGGTTGAGGGCTCCTCTCATGGACATGGCATTGGCAGATTAGGTTTAACAAACCCAGCTCTCCTTTAGGTAGGAGGTTAGGCCTTTTCACATTAGGGTATTAGGGCATAATACATCTCATATATCTTTTTTATGTATTGCAAGATGGTGGGGGTCTTTGTAATAATGACTCTCATCTTCACAATACTGTTTCTTGCTTTATTCATTATCCTAATCATTGTAGCCCGTGCAACTTATCGCAAATTGCGGTTATGTTAAATAAAAACTATCGTAACTTTACTGCATCTGTGTCATTGCCTGTGTTTGTATGAGACATAATATATCTGTGAGAAAAGGGTAATCTTCGTTTAACCACGACACTCCCTGAGATATCTTATTTTCAAGTCCATGCGTAAACGGCTGCCATAAATCACCTTTTACTATTGTGTTTCTGGTGAGGTGCTGCTAGTGAGCCGGTAAGGTTGGGACAACAGTTGCGACTTGTTGTAGGAAAGACGTAGTCGCCTACGAACAAAAGTATTGTCATCCCTAAACCAGCAGTCTTGCTCAGAGCAAGAGTCCAAACTACGACAAAGCTTTCTTTCCTTTCACATGTTTCACACTGGCTGGAGTTGGGCTTTGACTACACATACGCCAACCGTCACCTCAGCACTTTGACGAAAACATAAGTGGCATGCAACATCAGTTTGCTTTGACCAAGGCAAACTCTCCAGGAAGGGCTTCCTTCTTCGGGTTAGTTATCCCAAATCTTGTCATCAGTTGTAGGGTCTTCCCCAGCTTGGTATCAGCTGAATAACTAGGCAACACATAGATTTGTAAATCACGTCTTATTCCTCTGTGTTTACCTGTGAACTCTGCACATCATAAACCAAGCTTTTATACATTCTATTATAGGGATTATGTCGCACTAATAGGGAGTCCTTGGGGAGCCAGAAAGGTTACAATTTAGATCATGCAAGCCACAACACACTGGTCGGCTTGTTTGGCATGAGGCACTGTTACACAGTTTGCTTGATGATGTAGTACTAACGTCCTTACAGTACAATGCGGAGCAGTGTGGTGGAACGTTAAGGACACATTGGGGGTCATTACGAGTTTGGTGGATGGTTTTATCTGTCTGCCAAACTTCTGACAGGGAGGTTGCCACCACAGAGGCTACCTCCCCCCTGGCACCATTAGGAGTTTCCCATTAGGTTGGTGGGTGGAAATCTCGGTTTCCGCCAGCAAGCCTAGCGAGAAACAGGGTATAGCATTGTCACCGGCTCATAATCGAGATAGAGGCAATGCTGTAGTCTGCAGGGTACACCAGCACCCTGGCAATGTTCACTGTCTGCCTGTGCACTGACCCTATTGGGCGGGGGGGAACTGGGGGACTGCATGGGCAGTGCAGGGGGCCCTTATGGGCCCCCTGCACCTGTTCTCCCCCAACCTTTTCATGGTGGTGATACTGCCATTAAAAGGCTGTCGGAGAACAAGGTTGTAATCCCCAGGGAAGCGCTGCAACAGATTAGGATCTCTGCCACCTCTAGACCACCGGGATTCAAGATCCAGGCAGAGCTGGCAGTCAGACTGCCAGGGTTTTAATGTGGTGGTCCAGACAGCCACTGCAAGTGTGGCGGTCTATAGACTGCCACATTCATAATGAGCCTGTAAGTCTTTGGAGTTGTAGGTAAGCAGATCCATTTCATGCTTGACTTAAATTGGTGTGCATGAAATGTATTGGGCCATTCACTTGATGAAACAATACAAAAAGAACCTGTCTGACACAACTGTAATTAGTTGCCTTAAAATTGTGCCAAAAGCATTCCACAGCTTACATTGTTTGGGACTATGGATTTCTTACACCCAAAATGGTCTAGAGAAAATAAGCAACAATAAGCAAAATTCTCCCATCTATGTACTGTTCAAAATAGTGCTACTCTTCACTCCCAACACTTCCCCAGTTGACATGGGACTGTCAAGACATTGTACCCGATCACCAGTCTGGCATTAGGGGGCTGTCAAATATTAGTAACTAAAAAATTTGAATTTAACCATAGTGGTACCTGGCTGCCACTATACCAGGAACTTCAAGCTGATTAAAGTTATTGTTGTATATTTGTTCCCAGCACCAAATATGTTGTGTTTGGTCTTTGTAGTATGATTAGAAAGCTGACTAATCTGTGTTTCCAGCTTTAATGCTTGCAAGTTGCAATTTTACTTTAAATTAATTCTTCCATAGTATGGAGCCATTGATGTGGCATTTCAAGAGAACATACTCGATCCAGATAATGGAGAAGTGCTAATCAAATATCTGCTCTAACTAAATAATGCAGGGGGCCCTTTGAGTGTCTATCTTCTACTTTTGGTGACACAAACGCAGTGAACAACAGATGGATCAAGTAGGGTGATCTGAACCTTGCTGGAGTTGTCAGTGTGTAGTTAATAGATGTTCATACTCTTTTCATTACCTTTCCTCATGCACCATTTCTGTGTATGCCAGGATCACCAACTTCTTGCTTTAGCCCAAAAACGAGCAACATGTTTGCTCTTGCACAAGATGGATGTCTCAGTTACCACTGATACTCACATTTACCAAGTAGCTATCTACCAGAAAGCTCTGTAGTAGATTATGAGGAACCTCACATATCTATCATGAGGTGGACTGTTTTTTCTAGAGCCAAACCTCAAAACAGAAAAAGAAATATTAGGAAAACTTTCCTTACCTGTCTTGCTACTATTGTGTGAGAAAAGCCAGAGTTAATTGAGAAATAGGTGGGTGGCCCAATAGCTCTCTAGATTAGTAAGCCTCTGCTCCTTGGAGGACTTGCCTTAGCTAGAGATGCCTTGCGTAGATTTCTGTGTTGAAAGTACATCCCTCGCTGAGGAGGATGCACTTTCTCCACTGACCTGGCCTTCATGTTTTTGCCCCTTTGCATTTTGTTTTACTTTTCATAAACAATATCCAAAAATGTGGGGTTAAAAGGAGCCTCTTTTCTCCACCTGCTGTATCGAATTGACTTCTAAAAATTCAAAGGCTAATGGTTAAACTGTTCATCCTACGGCCTTAGGAAACATATCAAGGCAACATGGTTCCCAGGTCCCACAGAAGTTTCTAGAGTGGTACATTGCCATTTTTTCAAGATTGGTAGAGCTCACAAATACATGCAAAGAAACACTATTGCTTTGTGGTAAACTTAGACAGTGTTTGCTCCTAAGACTTTTTACCACCAACTTAATAAAACAGGATTCTTGATGTGGCAATGTGTGACAAAAACATTTGTGCATAATTGTGCATAATTGTTGTGTGGTAATTTGAGGTAGTGATGATGTGTTGTTTTTATAAGTCTGTGTTTTTGTGCTGCATTATTACAATGCATTTTTGTATTACATCGCAGTATTCATGTTGTGTTCTGTTTGGACTGTTTTGTTGTGATATCCCCTATTATGTTTTAGATGTTCTTCAACTATCTAAGACATCAGTCAACCTTAAATTGTGACCGGAATCTAGTCATAACTTTGGGCCTGATTATGAGTATGGAGGTCCAAGGACCGCCACACCCACGGTTGCAGTCTGACTCCTGCATCCTTGGCCGTCTGACCACCAGATTTGGATACTGGTGATATGATCCCTACGAGACCGCTACAACCGCTATAATCAGAGATCCCACAGTTGCGGTGGTGCAGAAAGCCATGGTCCAGCACGGTGCTGCTGATGTATGCACTGCCATGCTGATCACAACGTGCCTTTCTACCGGCCCTAAAAGCTAATAAAATAGAGCAGATGAAAGAAAAGCAAAGGCTGTTTTTATTGCTCACCTCAGCTGCTGGCTCTGGCAGGAGGCGTGACACCAAATCTTGATTGCAATAAGTTATAATTGATTATTCTGATGTCTTTTCTTTAAAATTTATGACTTGGTGCATCACAAGTTGACAATTATAAAGAAATTAGTGACTGCCATTTACACAGGGATTACAGAATCTCATATGTTATAAAAAAATAAAAACTATAATTACATGTAATACAATGGAATATTGGTTTCCATTAGTGGATGGCTGTGTGAGGCTCATATTTCTATGAAGCGTTTGACATAGTCAACACTTTAACTTTCATGGGGATATCAGGAAAAATGCTAGATTTTTTTCCTCCTTCCTACTAGACTGTTTGTTTCACTCTCCAGTTGTTTACGCTTTGTGTCTCCCCACTACCTGCTGGTCGACGTACCCCCACAAATCAGCCATGGGTCTTCTATGATTCTCCCTTCGTACCTGGTCCCCTGGTGATGAAATATGATTTTTCGCTTCCCCTATTATCTATATGTCAATGACACAAAAATCTTCCTTTCTCTTCCCTCTTTGAATTATACCACACTTTCAAGTCACGCTCGTTGGTCGAGTGCTCCAAGCGCCAGTGCATGGCAGTTAATTTTTATTATATGAACAAAACAAAAGGACTGTTGGAAAGTGGATTATTGGTAAGGGCAGGTAGGGAAGTACACTTAGAAACAAGCCACTAACCCCCACTAGGTTCAGTTAGGTCTCAATAAATTAACCCTAGCTCAACCCTTGGTAGCTTGGCAACAAGCAACAAGGCCTAGCTTAGGACACAAAGGGGGTCATTATGAGATTGGTGGACCGCCATGCTGGTGGGGAGGTCGTACCGCCAACAGGCTGGCAGAGACGACCGCCAAATTATGACCATGGCAGCATTCCCAACAGAATACACCCAAATCACTGCAGGAACCACCAGTGCGTTCAGGCCGCCATGGTCGACGGTAGCCAACTGAAGGCCGTCAGACATATTACGAGGCTGCACACCGCCAAGGTTTCCACTGTGGTCACACTACCACGGAAACCCTGGCAGAAACTAAAAGTATTAAAGGAGACACTCACTTTTAGGAAGCCATACTCGTCCGGAGCCACCATGGAACCAGAACTACACTTCTTTCCGCTTCTCCTGCTCAGCCAACAACTTCGGAACCAGAGACGACAACAGCAACCGTGAGTACACACAATTATCTGTCACTGGTGTAAAATGTCACAGTACACACGCACACAAAACATATCAATCAGGAATGGGTTTGCAAGAGCGACACACACACGTAACCCCACCCCAACGCGCATATCCACATACCAACAAGCACACACATAGTACTCACACTACGGCCAACAATAACACGGCTGAAACACACACCGACCCCCAGATACACAGCACTGGCACAGTCACACACAACAACATGATAGACACCACCACTTGACAAATCATACATACAACACAATGTACCAACACCAGAGAATGAACACACACACTCAAACATCCAAACAACCCAGCATACATCATACCCCGCAAACACACATCATAACGGATTTCACATACCAATCTCCACACACTCTCACACACACAGTACAACCACACAAAGGCACACAACAGTGCAAATAACACATCAACACCACACAATACTAACACAACAATATGTCCACATGCCCATCACACAATACACACCAATCACTGGGAGGACAAATGGTATGCACAGAACTTCACATGTTGGCCAGACACAACTGGTAGCACAACCACCCCTCACACAAAACTTATTCACACAAAAACAAAATCAGCCAACTCCAAAAAATGGCCTAAGAAAATAAAAGCAGGACAAAGATGTAACCTTTGAACCAACAACAGGTTGACCCTAATATATATTAGATTTTAAAAATATATATATAAAATATAAAGACAAAGATGAAGGCCATAGGCCAGTCCAACACAGACAAGTGCAACATGCACATAATGTACTTGTATGTGCCCCTAACTTGACACCTGACTGCCGAGTACCCTCCAAAGGTAGGGGCATCAAGGGTGGTGGCCTCCTCAGGGATTAAGGGGGTGGGAGGTTTGGGCTCATGGTTGGGAGGGGGATCTTTGGGAGGGGGGCTTAGGTCAAGGCTTAGGGGAGGGTTTGGGAACTCCTGGGAGGGGTAGACTGCTTGGCGAGGGAGGGGCATGGGTACTTGCAGGGGAGCAGGGAAGGTGGTGGGTGTGGAAGGGCTGGATTAGGGGAGGGACACAGAGCGTTTTGGCGTCTCATTGGGTAAGAGAGGTGTAGGGAAAAGGTTTAACACTGAAAGGAAAGCTTTCTTAGACACACAGGGACAGTCATGGCAAAAGGGTTTGGGTGTGGAAGGAGAAGGAGTGGTTGTCTAAGGTGTTTTGGTGGATATCTTGGGTGCACGTGTTTGAGAAGTATGCTTGTGGATGTGGGTATCTGTTGCGTGGGTGAGTGTGTCTGGGGTGAGGGCTGGTGGAGGTGCTGGGAGATGCTGTGGTGGATGGGTGACTGTCTGTTGGGGTGGTGACTGCAAGCATGGTGGATGTGCAGCTTGTAGGCGTATCTGTGGTTGTTATGTCTGCGGATGTAGTGATTGAGGTGGATGTCTGAGGGTCTGCTATTGTGCTGATTGTGGGTAGGATAGGTGTTGTGGCTGGATCGGTGAATGTTGGTGTGGTGACTGCAGGTGTGTCAGATGTTGTGTATGTGATGCTGGGGTGGTAGGGGTGTCACGGCAGGTAGTGACTGTTGATGTGTCTGCAGGTGGATGTTGGTTGTGTGCATGCTTGTGGTGGGTCTTGTGGTGCTTGTGTTTGTTAGTGCTACCCTTGGTACCTTATAGGTAACACCACACTCATCCAACATTGCTTTCAGATAGGCTGAGAAAGCTTGTGCCCTTATCTGAGACCACCTCCTTTGGAAATCCCACTCTGGTTAGCACACCAAGCAAGGCCCTAGCCACTGTGGGAGGAGGGACCGCCCTGAGGGGTATTTCCTCTGGGTACCTGGTAGCATGGTCTACAACCACCATAATGTACCTATTACCTGAGGCAGTTGGTAGGTCTAGGAGACCAACAATATCAATCCTCACCCTCTCAAAGGGAGTCCCAACCATTGGTAGTGGTATCAAGGGAACCTAACTGGTGACACAGGAGCTGCTAAACACCCTGAACTTTTCTGACATATGAGGCCATATGTTCCAGGTCTTAGCCTCCCAAAATGTTCAGCTAAGGGAATGTCATGGCTTAGAGTTACGAAGAATTCTCTATACTTCTAGGGGACCACCACTCTTCTGGTTGCCCCTGGTTTGAGGTCCCTTGCCTCAGTGTAGAGAAGTCCATCCTCCCAATAAACATTGTGGGACCCACTAACATCCCCTTATGCCGGGAGGCAGTCTGCATAAGGCCCTCAAGAGTGGGACACTCTCTTTGTCCCTGGCACAGCTCTTCTCTGGTGGGCCCACCGGCTTCTTGCATTTCTGAAAAGTCAGGCAGAGCTTGCAGGGTAAGAGTCCCTCCCTCCGAGGTCAGATCCTCCCCCTCAGGATTAGATTCTTCCTGAATCTTTGTACTTGGTGGAAGCCAGTCCCATTGCCCTTTCGTTTGTTCTTGGAGGCTTGGCCCATTGTTCTAGGGTCCAAGTCCAGCCCTTTCCTGCTGTGCTGCCTGTTACCTGGTCGCAGCACACACCTATTCAGGGAGGTGCAGCATCTTGCATGGACACTTTTTTCCAACTCTGACCACCCTGATGGTTCCAGATAATTTTCCAGCAGACATTTTCTTGGGAAGAGAGGAGCTTCTGCTACTTTTTTAGGGCCAGTCACACCTCCCCATTCCAGGCTCACCATGGCCATGGGATGGAGTTTGGTTCTGCTGTCTGCATATGTCACTTGGTGGAATACACCAAGTAAGGCCTGCTCCGGAGAAACCAGTTTTTCTGTTACCATAGTCACACTGGTTCCTGTAGCTCTCAGAGCCTCCACCTAAGTCCCATTGATCTTAGGTCTCTGCTGCCTATACCTCTCCATGATGGGAGGTAAGGTGGCTGTGGTTACAATGCTGACCCAACCCACAGATGCTAAGTTGACATCTGTTTACCCTGATCCCAAACCTGGGCCAATTTCCACTCCCACACCTACACTAGCAATCCAATCCCATGGGACTGCCCACCAGTGGGGGACCTCTTGGAGCAGACAGCATCCCCTCTTTTGTGTCCAGGCTGGGGACATTCAAAACACTTGCCCGCCTTGGAAAGCTCAGGAAATATTCCTGCCTTATCAGTATCATAATGCTTCCCCTGGTACCCTTTCCGCTTAGGAGTGGCATGGCTCGGGGGTCCTCCACCCTGAGAAGGTTTTGGGGACTCTTGTGAGGACTTCTTGGACATCTTCCCCTTGGTTCTCCCCTGGGAATAACTATGTCCTCCCCTTTTCTGATCACCCCCTGGGGGTTTCTGATTAACTTTGGTTCTCAACCAGTCATCTCTTGCCTCCCCAGCTCTCTGGGGTCGGTCAACTTAGAACCAACTAGATACTGGTGTAGCTTCTCTTGGGCACAAGTAGTTAGAAGGTGCTCCCTCATAATCAAATTGTAAAGCCCCTTAAAGGTACTTACCTTGTTGCCCTGTATCTAGCCCTCTCATTCCTTAACTGAGATGCCCACAAAATCAACCCAGGACTGGGTAGCTGTCTTCTGGGTGTCCATCAACTTTAGCCTATATTGCTCTGGGGTCAGAATAAACTTCTTAGTTAAGCACCTCTACATACTAGGGCATCGGTCTGTTTCTTTGCCATTTAGGGTCAGGAGCCTGTCCCTCCCAGAACTGGGGACCAACTCCCATAGGAGTGAACCCCAATATTGAGGCTTAGCCCTTCTCATGTGGAGGGCCCTTTGAAAGGCCCCCAGCCATTTATCTATGTCATCCCTTTTACATAAGCAGGAACAACCCTCTTGGGTAGTTTGGGACAAAGCCCTCCAACCATTGACATCTCAGCTTCTCTGTCGCTGCCACCATCTCCTTTCTCTTCCCTTGCCCACTTTTTCTTCTCCAGGGCAAGCTTCTCTGCCTTCAAAACTATGTATGCCAGCTGGGTTTCCAGCTCTCTCTCTCTCTAAGGGACAGGTTCTCTCCTACTGAAGGGACCCCCTTCCCCTAACTAGTTTTGGGTATGGTCCTGCTGACTGTGTGAAGTGAGGACCAGTTTTCCTCCTCCTCACGAAGGTTCAGATGCCCGCCCTCCCTCCCTCCCCTGAGCGGTTGGAGATGGCATCTTCCCCTACTTCTTCCTCCCCTGGAGCTTCCTCTGTGCCTACGTCTTGGGCCTCAGCCCATGCTGTCAGGGATTTAATCAACACATTTTTCCTGAGGTTAGTGACTACAGGCAACCCCTTCTCAGTACACAACCCCCTAAGCTGTACTACTGTCATTGTAGGTAGGCTAGCCAGATCAAGCTCCATGGTTCCCTAGTTTTGTGTCACACAAAAACCTTTGCAAAAATTGGAAGCAAGAGTTTAGAAAAATCACAAAAATGCAATATTTGAAATAATCCAAATTAAAAATGAAAAACTTTTTATGCACTAGGACTTTTTGAAGGATTTTTAAAATACTTTATTTAAAACTGTAGTGTAATACTGAACACAGTACTGGATCCTACCACTGCGCACCTAACGTTTTGCAAAGTAGATTATTGGTAAGGGCAAGTAGGTACCTACGCTTAGAAATAGGTCACTAACTCCCACTAGGTTCAGTTATGTCTCAATAAATTAACCCGAGATCAACCATTGGTAGCTTGGCAATAAGCAACAAGGTTAAATTTAGGAGACAAAGGGCCTCATTACAAGTCTGGCAGTCACTAGACCTCCAGACTTGCAGATGGCGATCGGACCTCCGTCAATGCAGCGGTCCGACCGCCACATTACAACCCTGGCGACCCGGCTGCCAGGCAGCCACCAGTTCTGCCAGAATCAGAGATCCCAACATCTGGAGGTTGGTAGTGGTCCTAATCTGCCAGGGAATGGGGATTACGACTTTGCTCTCCACCACCCATTTCCTGGTGGTAGCACTGCCATGAAAAAGCTGTCAGAGAATGGGTGCAGGGGCCCCCAGCAGGGGCCCTGCACTGCCCATGGACTTCGCATGGGCAGTGCAGGCCCACTCCCTGGCCAGCAACCTTGCAATGTTCACTGGCTACTTTGCAGACAGTGAACATTGCAAGGGTGCTGGTGCGCCCTGCAGGCTACAGCATTGCCGCCGGCTCGTAATCGAGGCAAACAAACACCATTCCATATTTACCAAGTGGCACAATGCCTACATTGTACCACTTTATAACCTGTTGCACCACATTATGCCTGCGCCAGGCATAATGTGACTCAAGGGGGGGTGTTCTGGAGCTAGAGGGGCCAAAAAAATGGTGTAAAAAAATCAATGAAATTTATTTGTGTCATGTTTATCAGCATTTTGGAATCCCATTGTGTTCAATGGTCCTCTGGGTGCTTTGCAGGATTTGCGTCATAATTTTTTACGCTAATCCTGCCATGTACCAGACTAGTGTAAAAAATTATGACGCCAGTCCCTCTGACTACAATGATGGTGCACCGTATTTTAAATACGGGGCAAACATGGTGTCGCTAGGGGGCCGCTAAGGGGCGGAAGAAAAGTGGTGCTGCAATGGGTGCAGTGTCACTTTTTATAAATCTGCGCCAAAAAAAGTGCCACTTGGGATATCTGGTCGCACCTCAACCAGGGCAAAGACAAAGTTTCAGCTACAGCACGTGGGAGGCCTCGGTCAAAAGTTTACCTTCAAACGTTGTTTTTTCATTGAAGACGTTCTTCAGCGGGACCAAGTCACCAATCTGATCTGACCTCCCTTGAGCCCTCTTCGGATAAGAGTCGCAGGAAACCTTAGTGAAGAATTCTGCCTTCGGACTTTTTCAGGATGGAAATCTTCGTTCGGGCCAAACCTGAATCTTGATCCACTGTTCATGGAGCCCTCCTCAGATTTGCTGCATGGGAAGCTCCAGTCAACTTTTTACATTCAGACCTTTTCACTTTTTTTGAGCTTTTTCTTTCAAACGTCGGGCGCCCTCCACAGCAAGCCAATTTTGAGTCAATGTTGTTGGATTGCCTTTCCAGGAGCCCACAGTGAAATCCTGGAAGTCTGGGGCTCCGGAGCTTTTCAACAGGACGAACCTGCAAGTCAGGCCGGATCGCAGTCGTGGTAAGCCGGCTAGACTCACGACGGTGAGTCAGTCCCTTTATGGAGCTTTTTACCAAAAGTTCTCCAATCTTCTCCAAACTTCTGGATCTTCTTCCAGAAGGTCTTTGAAGGTCCTTTAGGAGTCCACAGTTCACCACATGGTTCCAGAAGCTCGGAGGTGCTCCTTGAGAGCTAGGACTCAAACTCCCAGAATGCACCTGCTCAAACAGCAAAATGACCACTGGACAGTGGTCAGCTGGACAGTTTCTTCAGGATTTGATGCAGGGGACTCTGGTTAGCCATTTTTCACCTGGAGCAAACAGGTAGTCCCTTCTTGAACCAGCTGCAGCCAGACAAAGTCCTTTAAGTGGTGAAGCCCAAGTCTGCATCTGGTGCAGTCCTTCAGAGTGCAGTGTCAAGGTGCAGGTCAGGGGTCCTGCAGGACAGTCCTTCTTCTGCTATTCCTTGTTGGGATCTGTAGTGTGGGGGCAGCTCTTCCAAAGTTTTCCTTGCTGCTGGGGAGAAAAGCTGGGGGGCAACTGTCCATTCACAAGCAGTCCATTGACCCCTTGGATGACCACTTCCTGGGAGGTATGGCAAAAATGAATCACAGGGAGCAACATTCTTTAAAAATCCAAAATTGTTGAAACTACATTTTGGAGGTTAGGTCTGGTTGAGCCCACCCACTGGTGTAGTTAAAAGTCATTAATACACCCCTCTCCTAATCTGATCAAGAGGGCACCTGGTTGTCTGGGTTTGCAGGAAATGGGGGAAGTCCTGATCTGCACCAAATGTTATTAATTTCTTTGAAGACCATTTTGGCTGCTCTCCCCCTCATCTTGTTTACTCCATCTGCTGAGGCAGAGCTCCTCCCCCTGGCACATTCTTTGCCTTCAGCCCAAGCCACTTCACACCTCATTGAGGCAGCTCGGCCAGGCTGCCAGAGGCTGGCCAATCAGAGAAGGGCACTACAGAGCTGAAGTTGGCAACTTTCAGGCAGAGTTCTAAAACCTGTTCCCTGAACTAGCTATATTGAATCCATCAATGGCAAGTTGTGGTATTTATTTTAACAATGTGATACCAAAGTGAAATATCAGGCTCCTATTGGGACTCAATTAATTAAAATAAAGTCTCCCAATTTGGCCCATCAAGACCATTCTCTACAGTGAGGGAACACAAATTTGGCTATTTTACTTCACCAGTGTTTATAAAACAATGTTTTATATGGTCCCTGCTAATAGTTACATAGCACCCAGCCCTAGGGGCACGTAGGGCACACCTTAGGGGTGACTAATAGGTAAAGTTTAGTTTAAGACTTAGGAATTAGGACGTTTAATTCCAAAGTAGAATTTGCATAGAAAATTTCATTTAGAAACAGCCAGCAAGGCAGGCCTGCTTTTAAATTCACACTGTGCACCTAAGTAGTGCATTTATGGGTGCACTACCTATGCTGGGGTTCCCTAAACCTATATGCCCTACCATATACTAGAGACTTTATAGGTTGGTTGATACTGCCAATTATAATTAGTCACTGATTGACTGTATTCTTTTTCTGCTCCCTGGATAAACCATTCTCTGTTGTCGATAATCTACGGTTAGATACTGAACCAGTCTTAGATTGTTCCCTTCCCAGGAAATTTAACCTAGCAATCAAACCAAATATGACAAAATCCACTAGGAGCACCACTACTGATTGTATACTGGAGCTCCCCCAGAGAGATCACATGAGAACAGGGCCCTTAACACCTTAATTTATGTCATGGAATGTAGCTGGGATTTGAAATAAATTGGATGATGCAGATTGGGGGCTTTAGATTGATACTTTTAATTTCTGTTCATTTCAGGAAACACAGGCTACATCAAATGTCCATAGACAGGGGTATAGCTTGTTTTGTAAGGATTTATTCCATCTTCTGCTGGAAGAGCAGTTGGGGGTCTCATCACATGGATAAAATCTATAATAAATAATATCTGAGGTTGGTGAAATCAAGGAGTTTTATGTGGATTCAGATGATCTATTGGCACTCTAAGTGCAGCTAAACCAGGGTCTTGCTTTTGTGTGTTAATATTTATAATAGACCTGGTACCTCAAACCAAACGTCTAAAACTATTTCTCAGTTGAATGCTCTCTTGCTGGATTTTCTTCTTTCTCATTTTATTATTGTAGCTGGTGATTTTAATGTGTCCATGGAGCCCAATTCTCTCTTTTCTGACATAACGCAGGCAGAGGATTCTAATTGCGGAATTCCTCCTTTTTTGTCTTTGAGAAAACAGCCCAAATCTAGTATTAGGGCCTTGCAGGTCACAGATCTTATGATAACTCACAGTCTTTGCACAAGAAATGGACGCTTTCCTTCAGACATGCCAGCTAAACCTTCTGTTTTTAGAGGGTCCTATAACAGCTCACTTGATTTTGTGCTCATTGACGTGAGGCTCTGGTATGTTATCAAAGATCTTAGGGTGGGTAACGTATATATTAGTGATTCTGGCAGGATATGATGGGTGGCTCTTTGTCAAAGGTGATGTTCAGCAAGAGTCTGAAGGCACACCTCCTGTAGTGGTGTCAGTTAATAAGCGTGCCATTAGATGGGAATCCTTTAGAAGCTCCACTGATTTAGTGGTGAAATTGCATGATCTAGCCTCAACCCACCATTTTCTTGTTAGCCCCAGTATGCATACCTCAAATGAGATCTTGGTCTTCCATGAAGATTTTTTTTCTTCCCTGATAGATCTTATTTTTAGATCTAGCAGGGGGAAGAAACAACTTAAAGTAGGAACGCAACAAGGGTGGTTTAATAAAGTGTGTAAAGAAGCCAAGTGCACTCTTTTAAAAGCAATAAAACAAAAAAATAGGCCTATGATAACTTCTGCTAGGCGCGAGTATGCATCTGCAATGAAGACTAGCAAAATCCATTGGGAGGAGAAAACGTGGCAGGAATTATTACTAGCTGCAAAGGTTTTTGTTCATTGGTGGCTCAAAGGGGGCGGAATGAGAATCCTAGACCCGATTGTCATATTCCTCCTGAAAAATTGGATTGGCCACTTTACTGATCTATATGGTCAGGAGGCTGACCTTCTTAATGGTAGAGAAAGTATAAAAATTTGTGTTTTGCCTGGGCCAAATAGAATTACACTGTTTACTGTCAAGGAAAATGAGTTACCTATTAAAGACAAAACATTGGGAAAGGCCCCTGGTTTAGACCGCATACCGTCTGATTTGTTTAAATCTGATCTTAACTGTTGGGGTCCCTATGTCAATAGCGTGTCGAATGCAGTCCTGGAGGACGGAAACTATCCCCGCTCTTGGAAAGGAGCGACAATTGTCCCCATCTATAAAAAAAGGGATAGGCTAATTCCAGGTAACTATAGACCAATTAGCCTCCTAGACAATTTGCAAAAAATATTTTTTTATCAGGTATTGAGTAGGCTAAAGGATTAGATAGAGGAAAATGAAGTCCTTAGCCACTTGCAGGCAGGATTCAGGCAGAAAACAAGTACAGTAGACCAGGCCTTTCGCTTCCTTATGATCAAGTGGAAGACGGTGGATCTGGATCTGGATCTGGGGAAACTTTTTGTTGCTTTTGTCGTTGTTAAATCTACCTTTCACTTGGTCCCTCGCCACAAATTGTGGGAGATCCTGGTTAGAGCTGGAGTTCCAGGACCTCTGCACAATTTGATTAAAGATCTGTACACAGATAACTATGCTAGAATTAGTTGGGGAAAAAATGGGGAACTAATGAGAGAGATTCCAATATTGAAGGGGGTGAGACAGGGATGTGTGTTGGCTCCCACTTATTTGATTGTGTTAATGATGCACCTAAAGTGGGGGGGGAGCAGACAGTGAAAAGCTGCATGGGGCCCTGTCAGGGGGCCCCTGCACTGCCCATGCCAGTGGCATAGGCAGTGCAGGGGCCCACAGGGGCCGCACGACTCCCCGTTCCGCCAGACTTTTCCTGGCGGTGCAAACCGCCAGAAAAAGGCTGGCGGTCAGGGACTCGTAATCCCCTGGGCAGCGCTGCAAGCAGCGCTGCCCAGGCGGATTAACACCGCTGGGGCAAAAGTGGCAGAATACCGCCGGCCCCGGCGGTGCGACTGCAGCGCTTCCGCCACGGTCGTAATAAGCCTGGAAGCACCGCCAGCCTGTTGGCGGTGCTTCCGTCGGGACCGCCAGGGTCAAAATGACCCCCATGGTGTGGTCAGGGGTCCAAGGGGGAGCCGGAGTGGATGGAGGCCATGGTGTTGACGGTGTTTTCATTGTTTACGTGGATCCAGGCGCATAGGAGGTTGGTGTCGCTTGGTGCTTTGGGGTCATGGGTGTCTGTGTTTGGCTGGTGGGTCTGGGGGTTGAAGCTGTTGTGGATGTTTTCGATCTTTCGATGGAAGTAGGTGGCAAAGGAGTTGCAGAGCTCCTGTGATGGTGGGGGTTCATTGGAGCAGGGCCTGGTGTTGGAGAGCTCTTTGATGATGCCGAAGAGCTCTTTGCTGTTGTGAGCATTGGTGTCTATGCGGCTTTTGTAGTAGGTTCTTTTGGTGGTGTGGATCAGCTGGTGATGTTTGCGGGTGGCAGTCTTGAGGGCAATGTGGTTGGATTCTGTAGGTTCATGGTGCTGGGTTTTCTCAATTCTTCTGCATTCCCGTTAGGAGGCCTTTAGGTCAGGGGTGAACCAGCTCGCCTTGGTTCTGTGGTGGATGTCTGAGGGTTGTTTGGGTGGTGCGAGGGTGTTGGCGCAGTTGTCTATCCATTGATGCAGGTTGGTGGTGACTGTGTTGGGGTCTGGGATCCTAGGAGGTGGGGCCTAGGCGAGGGTGGAGACCAGCTGTTCTGTCGAGATTTTGCTCCAATAGTTAAAAGCTACCAAGTGAAAATATCCCAAAACAGCACTGGCATGGGAATTAATCAGATAAAAAATGATCCATACATATTGACACATTTCCCTAAGGCTGGTAGGTGATAAAAACAAAAGGAATTGATCACAACAGTAACAATGCAGAAGGCAAATAGTGTAATGGCTAATATATTGGCTGTGCTATATATAAACGTCAATAGAGAGTATGTTCTTAAACAGGAAGAGATCTGGTCACGTGCGCAATGAACTAGTTTTGGCCATCTTAAAAAGAGTTAGCACATTAGTGATGTACGTTCGGATATCATGTTATTTAACTTTCACAATGGCCATCTTAAAGTGACCAAGAATGTATTAATACTTTCATGTTGAAAGTTAAAGCTTATTTTAATGCTCTCACAAGGTACAACTAGATATCACTTGAAACTACATGTATCCACTTGTTGGGAGTTCATCCTCAAATGGAAAAGAATCCAGTCATGTGAAGAATAGACCTGTGTCAACTATTTTGGGTAAAAGAAAGATATTTGTGATATATGCTTGTTTATGAAGTTTACTAAAGTTCAAGCTGGCCATCTTAAAGTAGTCAAGATCAAAAAGATACTCACATTTCAGCCATCTTAAAATGGTCAAGCTTCTGTTAATAATTTCAGAAATATGACTAAGTAACAATATCAAAGTATAAAGGTACCGCGATGAAAGAGAGATATTGAGGTACAAAAAGAGATGGATTGCCCCTTTTAAAAACACACTGTCTTTATTACACTCGTTAATCTAAAAAAAGGCACTTTGAAACAGCAATCCTAAGGGCCTGATTAGGAGTTTGGCGGTCCGTGGACCTCCAAGGCAGAGGGGTGGTCCGACCACCGTATTGCGATGTATGTGGCCCCCTAGAGGAAAGATCACCATGGTCCAGTCAGCACCGTCAGGCAGTGCAGACTGCTGCGGCGGCGAAACAGGGCAATGAAGCCATCAGAGACAGAATTTCCAGCAGACGCATTTTGTTGCCTTCCACCGACATGATCCCAGCAGGCAGAAAGGGAGAGTATAAATCAAGGAACTCACCTACAGGCAGTGCCACACATCCTGTGCCGCCATAGAGCTGATCACACATGTCCTGCTGCTACTCATTGATGGAGCACAAAATCCACTCTGCCGTGGATGCAACCGACAGTAAGAGCACACACCTACCTGTGTCAGTAAGCTCAACAACAGATTGTCGTGCAGTCATCCACATGGTATGAGGGGTCAGGCTAAGTGGGCCAAGTATATCTGTCATTGTATTCTGGTTCAGAGTCATTCACAACAAATGACACATCCACAACAATAAAACGCCTTACTTGGGCAGATCACAGACCTTGTACGCCACACTCCACAATAACACACATCTGCTCATCTTAGTCACAGGGACAGTGAAGTGACAGAACATTGTGTCACACATGAGCCACACCATATAAACATCACACATAATTCAACTGAGACCCACAAATTGATCATATGCCATGGACTGTCATCAGGTTGAAGACACATATGTATGGATGGGCCATTTAACACAAGTACCCCTCCCATTAAATATTCATGTAATGGGCCCACAAATCTCACTCACATTGCAACACAAAAGACGGTCAATGGGATACCAATATATTGTGAGACAAATATCCAAAGCTCATAACGCAAACAATACCTGCACAATAGGGATGGGGGCATTGGGAACACTCCTGGAAGGATGCTTCCCTGGGACACATTTCACTTTGCATATGCCCTAAAACACCGTTTACACAGGAAATGGCCCTACATGTATCTTTGGGACAAACAATAGTTGAGCCAAATGACATTCCAATCTGCATAATGAGCATTAGCCATACATGTAGATGAAGTAGCTGCCTAACACACACATCTACATTGACACATGATCAGTCAAATGTAAAGGAGGGTAGCACACCCTCCATGTGTGGACAAACAAAACTCTAGTTTCCACACATGAGACAAATGTACAGTCCATACCAGGGGGCAATTCTAACACCATACATGCTGGCATTGACCAACCCAAGATGAAATATTTACCATATCAAACATAACACAATGCAATACACCCCAATTGGACTACCAACCACATATCCATACAGTGAACATCTATCCTTGTCCTTGGTGATACCAGCACTGCCCACAAAGTCAGAGTTTGCAGACAACAGCAAATGGCTCAGCAATGAGAGTCAAACACACACAACTGCAGGTATACAACACAAGTTACTCAGGAACGACAAAAAGGTAGAAAAGTAATGGCTGGACAAATGTCACCCAACACAAGAACAACTTGGGTTTATTAACACCAATTGATTTAGATCAAAGGCCATTGGTCAGTCCATATTAGTCCATGCACAGTAATATGCCCAAGCCTGACTCCAATCACTGCCAGGGAACCTCCACAGGAAGGGGCAACCAGTGGGCATGCAGGCATCCCAGGGATCATGTTTTGGTGTGGTGGGATTTAGGATGGGTGGGTATGGGCTTGGGAAGGGAGGCTGTATCCTTGGAGGGGTAGGCTTCTTCTTTGAGGGGAGGGGTATGCGTGCTTGCAGGGGGGCAGGTGTGACAGGGGTGGAGTTGGGTGTGGAAGGCATAGGTTGGGATGCGGGTCGGGGGCTCTTGGGCTTGGGAGGGAGAAGGAGGTAACATTGGAAAGGGCAAGGTCAAAAATAATACTTTATTTGGAAAAATGGGTACAGTCGTCAGAAGGGACTGGGGATTTGGAGGTTGAGGGACTTGTGGTCTTGCCTGTGGATGTTGATGCTGCTGGTGTGTGCATGTATGAGGTATGCTTGTGTTTGGGTGGTGTCTGTTGCTTGTGTGAGTGTGGTTGTGTGCGTGTCTTGGGGCTTTAAGGTGGAGGCGCTGGGTGATGTGAGATTGGTGGATGTGAGTGTCTGTTGGGGTGGTGTCTGTGGGCATGGTTAATGTTTTGGATGTGTCTGTGGGTGTTGTGGTGGTATTTGGGGGTATGGTGGTTGTGGTGTATGGATCAGTGGGGTGTTTGTTGAAATGATGTCTGGTGTGGTGTCTGTGGGTGACTGCTAAATGCTTGTTTGCCAATGTGCCTTGTGTTGCTTGTGTCTATGTGTGCTGCTTGTGTTTGTTGAGGTGGGCGAGTGCGGATATGTCTGTGTGCTTGGGACAGGTAAGGGAATAGGGAAATTGGATTGGGAAACAGGAGGTGGTGGGGGGAGGATTTGTGGGAGGGTGGATGGCTGCCATCAGTGAGGAGGCCAGAGCCTGAAAGGATCGCTGTAGGCCAGCAGATCACTATGAATGCCTTCCAGGTACGCATGTGTCTGCTGAAGTTGGCTGGCCAAACCCTGGAGGGCATTCACAATGGCAGTCTGCTGCACAGAGATACTCCTCAGGAGGTGAATGGCCTCCTCACTCAGGGCATGGGTAACAGGGGCTGGGGTGAGGTTCCTTGGGAGAAAGAGAAGCCCACCATCTTGGGTGGGTGGGCACAGGCTACTGGGTGGGGAGAAACAGGGAGGGTGGCGATACAACTGGGAGTCGTGAACAAGGATGGTACAGAAACAGGTCCTGATGGGTCAGCTACCACTAGGGAGTGGCCACTGGAGGTAGAATCTGAAGATGCCGAGCGCAATCCTGTGTCCTCCATGAGCTCCTCATCCTCCAGGTCACTGGGTCTCTCCATGTCAGTGGCTTCATGACTGGAGGTACTGTGGCCAGATGCTTCCCCATTTGGTTCTGTCCTGTCTCCTTTGCTTGCCTGGGATGATGCTGCAAATACAAAGAGAAACCACATGTTCCTGATCACACTTGAATGACACCTGCAATTAGCAAACCTTAACATGATGTAAAGTAGACCCCAGCAAGAAATTCTATCAAAGTGGCTACTGCATTTACCACACCATATGCATGCATGCCACATGAACTGTCAATAGTTGCCCACAGGAAAATCTGAATCTCAAACAACTTCAATTGAGTGGGTGAAGTTGTGCAACACAGTAACCATTCAACAAGAACCTCATCACCTTCAATGGTTTGCCTTGTGTAGCATACCTCATTTACCTGTTGTTATACAATAGTAGGCCAATGCCAAGTTCATTCCCAAAGATATCACACAAAGGCATACACAATACCACTATAATAAGAATTGACGGTCCAAAACCTTGCCATGTTGCTGACAGAAGTACAGTAGCCTGAAGAAGGGGACATGGAAATACCCATGTCACACTGGAAAAAAATTAACAATTCTCACTTCAGATGTGAATTGCCCTAATGGAGTCATGGAGGTTGTACTAATGCTGCTAAGATATACTACACATCTAGCATGGAAATGTGCACTGTAGACAAATTGTGCAAAATGTCAGGGAGATATGTCTCCTAAATCCATAACACAATGAATCAGCTGGCCCCAGGGAAATCATCTCTCTTGTATGGCACCCCTCACAATGACATACTCTGATTGCATCAGCAGTAGCCAATAATCCTTTGAATTTTGGAGAGGCCCAGGGACTCTTAAATACTTGTAGAATGCCATCAACATGTTTCTCAACGGGAAGCTAAACCACTGTCTCCATTTTGGTCCTGCAAACCCAGATTTCAATGGATGAATGGTTGTACACAACCACATTTTATTCCCACATAACTGCAAGTCACTTCATGATGCATTCCAACAGTTAGGTTACGAACCTTCCACATTTCACATGTGCAGTGCTCTTTGCTACCTGTAGTCCTACCTGTCATGTCTTTCATTGTTACTGCAGGTATACAAGCCAAATGATATGCAATGACAGGTGAGGGCATGTGTGTGACACAAATCAATGGTGACACACTCCTGTCTGTGGCACCACATGAAATATAGTCCCATGACATATGTCCAATTCCAAACACATGCTGACATGCACACAAGTGTGAGTGAATACAGAAATCATACCAGGAACACAGGTAGACCATGCATGAAACAGCAGTGAACATAATTAAAAGTGATAGAGCACATGCTAACATGTAGGCACAATAAAAGTTGGCAAAAGTGATGTCACACAAATCATGTCAATGGACATTTCCCACTTACCTAGGGACAGAATTGATCTGTGGCTGCATCCAAATAAAAAATGTATGCTCTGCGCATATATGATGGCCACCTTCATATGACTTACAGTAGTGAGACACCAGCACTTGTGACACACTGGAGACAAGAGGCCTCTGGGGGGCAGATGGCAATTTACTCATAATGGCAGATACATGGCTGAGGACAGTGACCCACCACTTCATTTTGTTTGGGCTGTCACACTGAAGAGTAGTGGACAATTGTGTACAAATTACACCTACAGCAACTATTAACATTACTTGATTGAACACTGTACATAGCCATGTGTTGGTCCTCAGAGCAAATTTTCTATGGACTGTACTCAGTTGTGTCCTAGGTCCCTGGGCTAATTGGCAAGGCACATCAGTATGCACCAACATCCATACCTACACAAACAGTTACTCATCTTGTGTGTCACACATGGCCCATCCCCAATTATTAGGGGGAGATGTCTAAAATTAGCACATCAACTTAGCAATGCGACAGGCAGGAATATGCACTTTACTCCCCCCTTTGTGGCTGTTGTGCCCCCCTCAAATGCCCATCAAGCTCTGGGTAGGCCAGCTCCAGAATGTGGGCCATTGGAGGGGTCAGGATCTGATGTGCACCCCGTCTATTTTAGTAAGACAGCCCTAGCTGAACCTCTGTGATCGTCTGGGCCAAGCATCTCAGGTACTCGCACCTCTTTAGACAGTGGGGACTCCGCCGGTTATGGACCCCCTCCGCATCTTCCAAATACCCTTCTTCTGATGGGCATTTACCTGTATGGATGCAAGAGATAAATCAAAAGATTAAAAACACAAGTTTTTCCACAAATGGTTGTATCACACCCATGTGAGAAACACCAAACACAAAATGTGCAATTTGTAAACACACCACAAGTGTAAAATACACATGCTGATGAGTACAGAGTCATGACTACACACCTTTGGAGTTATCTGCAGACCATCCCACTACCCTGCCCCTGGCCTACAATGACTAAGCAAACCTATTGACATCAGGTAGCCGAGGCTCCAGCAACATGTACTGTGATGCAAGCCACAATGAACACTACACACCAACGTGGCTTCTAAAGGGTAAACAATAGAGCGTGAGTGTCTTTTCAAACGTATTACTAATATTGCACGCTCTTAATTAAGGATACAGTTTTACTACACATGTCAATAGGCTATTCTGCCTAAGGCCTTGTTTGGATTATTTTAGCGAGTTTTAACCTTTATTAATCTCTTTGGGAATTATTGTTTTCTTCTTACCAGGCACCTTTTGCGCTCCAATATTCGCTACTTGGTGTCTTTCAGGAGAGGGGGCCTGTTAGAGCCCTTTCCTCTAGAATATGCATATCGACCATCTTGGGGGAATTTAGGTCACCAGACTAGCTGCTGACCTGTGATCATTCGCGAATTGAGCTGTAGCTCTTATTTCAGGGGGCGATGCAGGCATGCATAAGGCAAGCCCATCCGTGACCGACCAGGCGCTGGAGGCTATGCCCCTTCTCGGTCAGTGTTTGCCCGCACTTCTTACTCCTCTCATGGCCTCTGCTTATTAGCAGGAGGACAGGGATGTGAGCATACCCTTAGGGTCGCCCCAGAGATTCTAAAAGGTTGGAGTTATGAACATTGTAATTGGTCACCCTGGACATCATATGACATCACTTTTCCTCATACTACATCACAGGAGGTCTGTGTAAGCTCCAAAAATGAAGTGAGTGTAAATGTTAACTCTCTGATTTGTGCATTCATTAATGCACGCTCTTTGATTAAACATAAGGCCGAAATAGAAGACTTAGGGGGTCATTACTACCCTGGCGGTCATAGACCGCCATGGTAGGTGACGGAGGAAGCACAGCCAACAGGCTGGCGGTGCTTCCGGGGGCATTCTGACTGCGGCGGTAAAGCCGCGGTCAGAAACGGGAAACCAGCGGTGTCCCGCCGGTTTCCCGCTGCCCCTGGAAATCCTCCACGGCAGCGCTGCTTGCAGCGCCGCCATGGGGATTCCGTCCCCCTTACCGCCATGGCGGTAACGGGTGTCGCGGGGCCCCCTAACAGGGCCCCATAAAGATTTTCAGTGTCTGCTTTGCAGACACTGAAAATTGCGACGGGTGCCACTGCACCCGTCGCACCCCTTCGACTCCGCCGGCTCCATTCGGAGCCGGCATCCTCGTGGAAGGGGGTTTCCCACTGGGCGGGCGGGCGGCCTTCTGGCGGTCGCCCGCCAGCCCAGCGGGAAACTCAGAATGACCGCCGGGGTCTTTTGACCGCGGTACGGTCTTCTGGCGGTTCCCGCTTGGCGGGCGGCGACCGCCGCCCGCCAATCTTGGAATGACCCCCTTAGTTGTCCATCATAATCTAGATTGCCTTTTTATTACCGAAACTTGGGCAAAAGAAGATTCTAGCCCTAATTTCATAGCTGCCACTCCACTAAGATGTTCATTTTGTAGACTGGATAGAATTTCAAGGAGAGGAGGAGGTTTGGCTATTATTTTTACGTCCATTTTTTCCTGTCATTGGGAAGCCATAAACGTCACATCAGGGATTTGCGAGGGTATTTGATTTAAAATTTGTCAGAAAAACACTGTGCTAGTTGAGGGACTTTTGGTGTATCGACATCCGGGTCCCTATTCTAGTTTCCTGCACCACTGGTCAAATATAATTGAGCCATTAACTATGTCTACCAAATGTATAGTATTGGGGGACTTCAATGTTCGCTTTGATGATAGTTGGGACCCTCACACCTAAGAGTTCCTGAATTTTATGGCGGATTTTGATCGGGAATTAAAAATTAAAAGTTACGACACTCACACATAGGGCAGGTCACCTGCTGGATGAAATATTTGCCCGTCATGATGACTTGGTTTTGTTTACGAATAGGCAGCTTGATTGGACTGACCACCATCTTCTTATCTTTAGTTTGACTAATGCTCAATGCCCTCAGCATGTTAGCCCTACCTTAAAACCAGTTAGATATTGGAACTGAATTAAGAGTCAACAACCAGGACCGGCATTGGTATCAGGGTGGGAAGCGGCAATGAATATTCCTCTGTCGGCAACGGACAATTTTAATCAGGGGATCAATATTGCAATTGATCAACTGGCTCCGCTAAGAACCCCTTTCTTTTTAAAGAAGGAAAAAGTTAGTTGCTCCTGGTTTGCTAATGGTCTCAAGAGCTTGCAGAGAAAATATTGCCAACAAGAACGGAGATGGAAATTAGATCCAAACTCTAAGGAGAAAGAGAAGCTTAGAGCTGTCCTTGGGGCCTATAAAGATGCAAGAAATTAAAGCTAAAACTGAGTATTTTACTAAGAAAATTAAGGAGGCATCAAATGGCCCTAGAGAACTCTTCAAAGTGGTATGTTCCCTCACGGTCCCTTCTATACCCCCAGAGTTGGAGAATTCTCAAGAATTTTGCAGTAAGTAAATAAAGCTTTACAAATTCAAGCGAGCTTTATTCATTCTGTGGGGATATCTGACCCATACGATTATCTAAATAGCACTTTAGACAACGACTGCCCCATGTTAACTAATTTTCAGCCACTATTACTGGAAAGGATTAAAGAGATCATGATGGGCATTAAGTCAGGTTCCCCCAGGGACCCTTGCCCTCCTCATATATTACAGCTGGTTTCAGGAGGTTCTAACTAATGGAGTTTATCCACCATCTTGGAACGAAGTGACGGTGGTTCCCCTGAAAAAGAAACCAGATGGAGCAGCACATGATCTTAAGAATCTGTGGCCCATTGCCTTGCTGCCTTTCCAGGCAACATTTTTTGAAGAACATTTTAATGTAGAGCTTGCCAAATTTCTGCTGCTTTTTATACCATCTCCCCTCATATTATGGCATCTCATCTCTATCAAGCAGGGATTAGAGGTACAGCACTGAATATTCTGAAATCCTTTCTAGGAGAAAGATCTACCACGGTAAGTTGTGGAGATTTTAGAGCATCTGCATATAAACTTCGGTGTGGTGTCCCCCCCAGGCTCTTCACTCAGCCCCACATTATTTCATCTGTACGTAGCACCATTGGCTAGACTTATTAGATCGTTTGGTTTTATAGCCACTTCTTATGCTGATGACACACAATCAATCATTTCTGTTCCTAAGAACTGGGAGGAAGTTGCAGATCGCTTCTATCACTGTATGAGTGAGGTTAACAATTGGATTGGCTTAAATGGGCTTAAGATTGATGGCGATAAAACAGAGATTTTGCTCTTTGGCTCTAGTAAGGAATAGTGGAGTTCACGCTGGTGGCCATCAGTGTGTGGTGAATTGCCTGCCCCCATTACCTCCACCAGAAATTTGGGAGTCATATTGACAATTGCCTATCTTTTAAGTCTCAAATTAATTCCATCACTAAATCTAATTTATGGACTTTGAAAATCTTTAAGAAAATTGTTCCTTATTTGCAAAAGGAGCTTAGAGTCACAGTAAGCTTGGTACTAGTATTTTCTAGATTAGATTACTGTAATGCTCTAATGCTTAGTATTGACAATACCTCGCTTAGGAAACTCCAATTGATTCAAAATACAGCTGCCCATTTAATATTAGGCTTCCCCACTCAACTTCGGCCAGCGGAAGTTTGAAGTGCATTATTTTTAAAACTTTGTGTTTGACTCACAAGCCTTTGTATAGGCACGGATCTGAATACCTCTCCTCAAGGCTACGTTGGTATATGCTGAGCCATCAGCTCAGATCAATGGGAGCCCCTCTGGTCCATGTTCCTCCCACTCATTAGGCCAGATGGGGGGATAAAGCATTTATTGTGGCTGCTGCCAAACATTGGAATTTGCTCCCCTTGACGATTAGGAAGGAACATAGTCACTGCTGGTACGGGGGATGGCAATTGTACCTGTAGTTGGGGTGGCCACAGAGCTGTGTGCCACTACTAGGGAGCTTCCGTTGGAGGAGGTATCACTTTCAGAACTGTCCCCTCCTGTCTCCACCGTGGTGCTCCCCTCGCCCACTGTCCCACTGGTGTCCTCCCCGTAGGTGGATTCGGCCTCATGGGGTCTGGGGGATGCAGCTCCTCCATCGCCGGTGCTTCTGCTCCTCCGCCAGATGATGCTAATGCACAGAAGGACAGGGTGACATAACAGAAAGGGTGGGGAAGAGACAGAGGATACACTTGGTCAATGCCAGCAACAACACTACCGTTGACTTGCACAACACACGGGGGGACAGCCCTATGCACTAGGAGATGCACTACCAGTCACAATGCTAGTCACCAGGCCATAGACCGTAATACCTAAAGCCAGTTGCAGCATACATGAGTCCCACAGATCACTGCCCAGTAGTGGATGCCCACTAGCTTGTTTGAGGGTGGAGTGCAACAGGCACCGCCCAACATGGAACTTGCCCTACAATATCCGGCCTGGCCTATGGACACCAACAGGTGCACATCCCCCACCCAGAGCCCACCCGTCCACGAGCAAGTAGTATATTGGGAACTGTGCTCACCCCCTTGTGGCTACTGTGATGGCCTCAAGCGCCCATCCAGCTCCGGATAGGCCACCGTCAGTATGCAGAACATCGGGGGGGTCAGGGTTTGATGGGCACCCCTTCCTCGTTGGGAGGCCATCCCCAGCTGGACCTCTACCGTCTTCCTTGCACAGCGTCTCAGGTCCTCCCCCCGTTTACAACAGTGGGTGCTCCATCTGCTGTAGACCCCGCATGTCTTTGGCGACGGCACGCCATACACCCTTTTTTTGATGGGTGCTGACCTGCAGAAAAATAAAAATAGAAAATGGTACGGGTCATACCGTCCGGCCTGTTACACTTATGGCCCACCATATCCCTGACATCCCCTAATGCACATACATTGCCCACCATACATGCAGCACGCTGCCCAGGACCCCTCAACCACACCACCCTTACACAAGACCTTCACACACAGAACTCCATGCATTCATGCCCCATGAATCGTGCACACAGTGTACTCACCTGTTGGTCTGGAGGCCCATACAACAATCGGTATTGGGGAAGGACCCCATCCACCAGTCTCTTCAACTCCTTCAAAGTGAAGGCAGGGGCCCGTTCCCCAGTTACTTGAGCCATGGTCGCTTCCAGACACAGGTCACAGCAGCCCTTGCAGTGTAGGTCCTCTCCTGCTGAAGGTCAGGTAGCAAGTGAGTGAACAGATAGAAAATGGCAGTCACGTCCACGGAGGTGCGTACCGTCACCGCTGGCGTACATCATCATTGGCTACTATAACCCATAGGGCCCAATGAGAACCAATGAGGAGTTGCACAGCGGTACTCAATCGCCTCCTGCAACGGCGCAAAACGTCAGCAGCATTTTCTCATTTCCACCTGTCCCTCCACACAGGACAGGTGTCCACCATTTCAGGGGGGACAGGCCATTGCACCTAACTGCGTCACAGCAGACAAAAGCACATTTTGGGAATAAACATTAACATACTGTTTCTGTCACAACATGCAATGCATTGTACATTGAGGAAATGTCGGAAACTGACCAATTGTTTATTGTTTTGCCCCTTAGATTACAACCACTGAGGATGGATAGGAGATAAAGGTATCCCCCTGTGTACAGGCCCCTGATGGACTTGGCAACAATGGAGGACAGGCACATTATCCTCACCTACAGACTTGATATGGGTCCCAGGTCCCACAGAAGTTTCTAGAGTGGTACATTGCCATTTTTTCAAGATTGGTAGAGCTCACAAATACATGCAAAGAAACACTATTGCTTTGTGGTAAACTTAGACAGTGTTTGCTCCTAAGACTTTTTACCACCAACTTAATAAAACAGGATTCTTGATGTGGCAATGTGTGACAAAAACATGTGTGCATAATTGTGCATAATTGTTGTGTGGTAATTTGAGGTAGTGATGATGTGTTGTTTTTATAAGTCTGTGTTTTTGTGCTGCATTATTACAATGCATTTTTGTATTACATCGCAGTATTCATGTTGTGTTCTGTTTGGACTGTTTTGTTGTGATATCCCCTATTATGTTTTAGATGTTCTTCAACTATCTAAGACACCAGTCAACCTTAAATTGTGACCGGAATCTAGTCATAACTTTGGGCCTGATTATGAGTATGGAGGTCCAAGGACCGCCACACCCACGGTTGCAGTCTGACTCCTGCATCCTTGGCCGTCTGACCACCAGATTTGGATACTGGTGATATGATCCCTACGAGACCGCTACAACCGCTATAATCAGAGATCCCACAGTTGCGGTGGTGCAGAAAGCCATGGTCCAGCACGGTGCTGCTGATGTATGCACTGCCATGCTGATCACAACGTGCCTTTCTACCGGCCCTAAAAGCTAATAAAATAGAGCAGATGAAAGAAAAGCAAAGGCTGTTTTTATTGCTCACCTCAGCTGCTGGCTCTGGCAGGAGGCGTGACATCAAATCTTGATTGCAATAAGTTATAATTGATTATTCTGATGTCTTTTCTTTAAAATTTATGACTTGGTGCATCACAAGTTGACAATTATAAAGAAATTAGTGACTGCCATTTACACAGGGATTACAGAATCTCATATGTTATAAAACAATAAAAACTATAATTACATGTAATACAATGGAATATTGGTTTCCATTAGTGGATGGCTGTGTGAGGCTCATATTTCTATGAAGCGTTTGACATAGTCAACACTCTAACTTTCATGGGGATATCAGGAAAAATGCTAGATTTTTTTCCTCCTTCCTACTAGACTGTTTGTTTCACTCTCCAGTTGTTTACGCTTTGTGTCTCCCCACTACCTGCTGGTCGACGTACCCCCACAAATCAGCCATGGGTCTTCTATGATTCTCCCTTCGTACCTGGTCCCCTGGTGATGAAATATGATTTTTCGCTTCCCCTATTATCTATATGTCTATGACACAAAAATCTTCCTTTCTCTTCCCTCTTTGAATTATACCACACTTTCAAGTCACGCTCGTTGGTCGAGTGCTCCAAGCGCCAGTGCATGGCAGTTAATTTTTATTATATGAACAAAACAAAAGGACTGTTGGAAAGTGGATTATTGGTAAGGGCAGGTAGGGAAGTACACTTAGAAACAAGCCACTAACCCCCACTAGGTTCAGTTAGATCTCAATAAATTAACCCTAGCTCAACCCTTGGTAGCTTGGCAACAAGCAACAAGGCCTAGCTTAGGACACAAAGGGGGTCATTATGAGATTGGTGGACCGCCATGCTGGTGGGGAGGTCGTACCGCCAACAGGCTGGCAGAGACGACTGCCAAATTATGACCATGGCAGCATTCCCAACAGAATACACCCAAATCACTGCAGGAACCACCAGTGCGTTCAGGCCGCCATGGTCGACGGTAGCCAACTGAAGGCCGTCAGACATATTACGAGGCTGCACACCGCCAAGGTTTCCACTGTGGTCACACTACCACGGAAACCCTGGCAGAAACTAAAAGTATTAAAGGAGACACTCACTTTTAGGAAGCCATACTCGTCCGGAGCCACCATGGAACCAGAACTACACTTCTTTCCGCTTCTCCTGCTCAGCCAACAACTTCGGAACCAGAGACGACAACAGCAACCGTGAGTACACACAATTATCTGTCACTGGTGTAAAATGTCACAGTACACACGCACACAAAACATATCAATCAGGAATGGGTTTGCAAGAGCGACACACACACGTAACCCCACCCCAACGCGCATATCCACATACCAACAAGCACACACATAGTACTCACACTACGGCCAACAATAACACGGCTGAAACACACACCGACCCCCAGATACACAGCACTGGCACAGTCACACACAACAACATGATAGACACCACCACTTGACAAATCATACATACAACACAATGTACCAACACCAGAGAATGAACACACACACTCAAACATCCAAACAACCCAGCATACATCATACCCCGCAAACACACATCATAACGGATTTCACATACCAATCTCCACACACTCTCACACACACAGTACAACCACACAAAGGCACACAACAGTGCAAATAACACATCAACACCACACAATACTAACACAACAATATGTCCACATGCCCATCACACAATACACACCAATCACTGGGGGGACAAATGGTATGCACAGAACTTCACATGTTGGCCAGACACAACTGGTAGCACAACCACCCCTCACACAAAACTTACTCACACAAAAACAAAATCAGCCAACTCCAAAAAATGGCCTAAGAAAATAAAAGCAGGACAAAGATGTAACCTTTGAACCAACAACAGGTTGACCCTAATATATATTAGATTTTAAAAATATATATATAAAATATAAAGACAAAGATGAAGGCCATAGGCCAGTCCAACACAGACAAGTGCAACATGCACATAATGTACTTGTATGTGCCCCTAACTTGACACCTGACTGCCGAGTACCCTCCAAAGGGAGGGGCATCAAGGGTGGTGGCCTCCTCAGGGATTAAGGGGGTGGGAGGTTTGGGCTCATGGTTGGGAGGGGGATCTTTGGGAGGGGGGCTTAGGTCAAGGCTTAGGGGAGGGTTTGGGAACTCCTGGGAGGGGTAGACTGCTTGGCGAGGGAGGGGCATGGGTACTTGCAGGGGAGCAGGGAAGGTGGTGGGTGTGGAAGGGCTGGATTAGGGGAGGGACACAGAGCGTTTTGGCGTCTCATTGGGTAAGAGAGGTGTAGGGAAAAGGTTTAACACTGAAAGGAAAGCTTTCTTAGACACACAGGGACAGTCATGGCAAAAGGGTTTGGGTGTGGAAGGAGAAGGAGTGGTTGTCTAAGGTGTTTTGGTGGATATCTTGGGTGCACCTGTTTGAGAAGTATGCTTGTGGATGTGGGTATCTGTTGCGTGGGTGAGTGTGTCTGGGGTGAGGGCTGGTGGAGGTGCTGGGAGATGCTGTGGTGGATGGGTGACTGTCTGTTGGGGTGGTGACTGCAAGCATGGTGGATGTGCAGCTTGTAGGCGTATCTGTGGTTGTTATGTCTGCGGATGTAGTGATTGAGGTGGATGTCTGAGGGTCTGCTATTGTGCTGATTGTGGGTAGGATAGGTGTTGTGGCTGGATCGGTGAATGTTGGTGTGGGGACTGCAGGTGTGTCAGATGTTGTGTATGTGATGCTGGGGTGGTAGGGGTGTCAGGGCAGGTAGTGACTGTTGATGTGTCTGCAGGTGGATGTTGGTTGTGTGCATGCTTGTGATGGGTCTTGTGGTGCTTGTGTTTGTTAGTGCTACCCTTGGTACCTTATAGATAACACCACACTCATCCAACATTGCTTTCAGATAGGCTGAGAAAGCTTGTGCCCTTATCTGAGACCACCTCCTTTGGAAATCCCACTCTGGTTAGCACACCAAGCAAGGCCCTAGCCACTGTGGGAGGAGGGACCGCCCTGAGGGGTATTTCCTCTGGGTACCTGGTAGCATGGTCTACGACCACCATAATGTACCTATTACCTGAGGCAGTTGGTAGGTCTAGGAGACCAACAATATCAATCCTCACCCTCTCAAAGGGAGTCCCAACCATTGGTAGTGGTATCAAGGGAACCTAACTGGTGACACAGGAGCTGCTAAACACCCTGAACTTTTCTGACATATGAGGCCATATGTTCCAGGTCTTAGCCTCCCAAAATGTTCAGCTAAGGGAATGTCATGGCTTAGAGTTACGAAGAATTCTCTATACTTCTAGGGGACCACCACTCTTCTGGTTGCCCCTGGTTTGAGGTCCCTTGCCTCAGTGTAGAGAAGTCCATCCTCCCAATAAACATTGTGGGACCCACTAACATCCCCTTATGCCGGGAGGCAGTCTGCATAAGGCCCTCAAGAGTGGGACACTCTCTTTGTCCCTGGCACAGCTCTTCTCTGGTGGGCCCACCGGCTTCTTGCATTTCTGAAAAGTCAGGCAGAGCTTGCAGGGTAAGAGTCCCTCCCTCCGAGGTCAGATCCTCCCCCTCAGGATTAGATTCTTCCTGAATCTTTGTACTTGGTGGAAGCCAGTCCCATTGCCCTTTCGTTTGTTCTTGGAGGCTTGGCCCATTGTTCTAGGGTCCAAGTCCAGCCCTTTCCTGCTGTGCTGCCTGTTACCTGGTCACAGCACACACCTATTCAGGGAGGTGCAGCATCTTGCATGGACACTTTTTTCCAACTCTGACCACCCTGATGGTTCCAGATAATTTTCCAGCAGACATTTTCTTGGGAAGAGAGGAGCTTCTGCTACTTTTTTAGGGCCAGTCACACCTCCCCATTCCAGGCTCACCATGGCCATGGGATGGAGTTTGGTTCTGCTGTCTGCATATGTCACTTGGTGGAATACACCAAGTAAGGCCTGCTCCGGAGAAACCAGTTTTTCTGTTACCATAGTCACACTGGTTCCTGTAGCTCTCAGAGCCTCCACCTAAGTCCCATTGATCTTAGGTCTCTGCTGCCTATACCTCTCCATGATGGGAGGTAAGGTGGCTGTGGTTACAATGCTGACCCAACCCACAGATGCTAAGTTGACATCTGTTTACCCTGATCCCAAACCTGGGCCAATTTCCACTCCCACACCTACACTAGCAATCCAATCCCATGGGACTGCCCACCAGTGGGGGACCTCTTGGAGCAGACAGCATCCCCTCTTTTGTGTCCAGGCTGGGGACATTCAAAACACTTGCCCGCCTTGGAAAGCTCAGGAAATATTCCTGCCTTATCAGTATCATAATGCTTCCCCTGGTACCCTTTCCCCTTAGGAGTGGCATGGCTCGGGGGTCCTCCACCCTGAGAAGGTTTTGGGGACTCTTGTGAGGACTTCTTGGACATCTTCCCCTTGGTTCTCCCCTGGGAATAACTATGTCCTCCCTTTTTCTGATCACCCCCTGGGGGTTTCTGATTAACTTTGGTTCTCAACCAGTCATCTGTTGCCTCCCCAGCTCTCTGGGGTCGGTCAACTTAGAACCAACTAGATACTGGTGTAGCTTCTCTTGGGCACAAGTAGTTAGAAGGTGCTCCCTCATAATCAAATTGTAAAGCCCCTTAAAGGTACTTACCTTGTTGCCCTGTATCTAGCCCTCTCATTCCTTAACTGAGATGCCCACAAAATCAACCCAGGACTGGGTAGCTGTCTTCTGGGTGTCCATCAACTTTAGCCTATATTGCTCTGGGGTCAGAATAAACTTCTTAGTTAAGCACCTCTATATACTAGGGCATCGGTCTGTTTCTTTGCCATTTAGGGTCAGGAGCCTGTCCCTCCCAGAACTGGGGACCAACTCCCATAGGAGTGAACCCCAATATTGAGGCTTAACCCTTCTCATGTGGAGGGCCCTTTCAAAGGCCCCCAGCCATTTATCTATGTCATCCCTTTTACATAAGCAGGAACAACCCTCTTGGGTAGTTTGGGACAAAGCCCTCCAACCATTGACATCTCAGCTTCTCTGTCGCTGCCACCATCTCCTTTCTCTTCCCTTGCCCACTTTTTCTTCTCCAGGGCAAGCTTCTCTGCCTTCAAAACTATGTATGCCAGCTGGGTTTCCAGCTCTCTCTCTCTCTAAGGGACAGGTTCTCTCCTACTGAAGGGACCCCCTTCCCCTAACTAGTTTTGGGTATGGTCCTGCTGACTGTGTGAAGTGAGGACCAGTTTTCCTCCTCCTCACGAAGGTTCAGATGCCCGCCCTCCCTCCCTCCCCTGAGCGGTTGGAGATGGCATCTTCCCCTACTTCTTCCTCCCCTGGAGCTTCCTCTGTGCCTACGTCTTGGGCCTCAGCCCATGCTGTCAGGGATTTAATCAACACATTTTTCCTGAGGTTAGTGACTACAGGCAACCCCTTCTCAGTACACAACCCCCTAAGCTGTACTACTGCCATTGTAGGTAGGCTAGCCAGATCAAGCTCCATGGTTCCCTAGTTTTGTGTCACACAAAAACCTTTGCAAAAATTGGAAGCAAGAGTTTAGAAAAATCACAAAAATGCAATATTTGAAATAATCCAAATTAAAAATGAAAAACTTTTTATGCACTAGGACTTTTTGAAGGATTTTTAAAATACTTTATTTAAAACTGTAGTGTAATACTGAACACAGTACTGGATCCTACCACTGCGCACCTAACGTTTTGCAAAGTACATTATTGGTAAGGGCAAGTAGGTACCTACGCTTAGAAATAGGTCACTAACTCCCACTAGGTTCAGTTATGTCTCAATAAATTAACCCGAGATCAACCATTGGTAGCTTGGCAATAAGCAACAAGGTTAAACTTAGGAGACAAAGGGCCTCATTACAAGTCTGGCAGTCACTAGACCTCCAGACTTGCAGATGGCGATCGGACCTCCGTCAATGCAGCGGTCCGACCGCCACATTACAACCCTGGCGACCCGGCTGCCAGGCAGCCACCAGTTCTGCCAGAATCAGAGATCCCAACATCTGGAGGTTGGTAGTGGTCCTAATCTGCCAGGGAATGGGGATTACGACTTTGCTCTCCACCACCCATTTCCTGGTGGTAGCACTGCCATGAAAAAGCTGTCAGAGAATGGGTGCAGGGGCCCCCAGCAGGGGCCCTGCACTGCCCATGGACTTCGCATGGGCAGTGCAGGCCCACTCCCTGGCCAGCAACCTCGCAATGTTCACTGGCTACTTTGCAGACAGTGAACATTGCAAGGGTGCTGGTGCGCCCTGCAGGCTACAGCATTGCCGCCGGCTCGTAATCGAGGCAAACAAACACCATTCCATATTTACCAAGTGGCACAATGCCTACATTGTACCACTTTATAACCTGTTGCACCACATTATGCCTGCGCCAGGCATAATGTGACTCAAGGGGGGGTGTTCTGGCGCTAGAGGGGCCAAAAAAATGGTGTAAAAAAATCAATGAAATTTCTTTGTGTCATGTTTATCAGCATTTTGGGATCCCATTGTGTTCAATGGTCCTCTGGGTGCTTTGTAGGATTTGCGTCATAATTTTTTACGCTAATCCTGCCATGTACCAGACTAGTGTAAAAAATTATGACGCCAGTCCCTTTGACTACCATGATGGTGCACCGTATTTTAAATACGGGGCAAACATGGTGTCGCTAGGGGGCCGCTAAGGGGCGGAAGAAAAGTGGTGCTGCAATGGGTGCAGTGTCACTTTTTATAAATCTGCGCAAAAAAAAAGTGCCACTTGGGATATCTGGTCGCACCTCAACCAGGGCAAAGACAAAGTTTCAGCTACAGCACGTGGGAGGCCTCGGTCAAAAGTTTACCTTCAAACGTTGTTTTTTCATTGAAGACGTTCTTCAGCGGGACCAAGTCACCAATCTGATCTGACCTCCCTTGAGCCCTCTTCGGATTGGAGTTGCAGGAAACCTTAGTGAAGAATTCTGCCTTCGGACTTTTTCAGGATGGAAATCTTCGTTCGGGCCAAACCTGAATCTTGATCCACTGTTCATGGAGCCCTCCTCGGATTTGCTGCATGGGAAGCTCCAGTCAACTTTTTACATTCAGACCTTTTCACTTTTTTTGAGCTTTTTCTTTCAAACGTCGGGCGCCCTCCACAGCAAGCCAATTTTGAGTCAATGTTGTTGGATTGCCTTTCCAGGAGCCCACAGTGAAATCCTGGAAGTCTGGGGCTCCGGAGCTTTTCAACAGGACGAACCTGCAAGTCAGGCCGGATCGCAGTCGTGGTAAGCCGGCTAGACTCACGACGGTGAGTCAGTCCCTTTATGGAGCTTTTTACCAAAAGTTCTCCAATCTTCTCCAAACTTCTGGATCTTCTTCCAGAAGGTCTTTGAAGGTCCTTTAGGAGTCCACAGTTCACCACATGGTTCCAGAAGCTCGGAGGTGCTCCTTGAGAGCTAGGACTCAAACTCCCAGAATGCACCTGCTCAAACAGCAAAATGACCACTGGACAGTGGTCAGCTGGACAGTTTCTTCAGGATTTGATGCAGGGGACTCTGGTTAGCCATTTTTCACCTGGAGCAAACAGGTAGTCCCTTCTTGAACCAGCTGCAGCCAGACAAAGTCCTTTAAGTGGTGAAGCCCAAGTCTGCATCTGGTGCAGTCCTTCAGAGTGCAGTGTCAAGGTGCAGGTCAGGGGTCCTGCAGGACAGTCCTTCTTCTGCTATTCCTTGTTGGGATCTGTAGTGTGGGGGCAGCTCTTCCAAAGTTTTCCTTGCTGCTGGGGAGAAAAGCTGGGGGGCAACTGTCCATTCACAAGCAGTCCATTGACCCCTTGGATGACCACTTCCTGGGAGGTATGGCAAAAATGAATCACAGGGAGCAACATTCTTTAAAAATCCAAAATTGCTGAAACTACATTTTGGAGGTTAGGTCTGGTTGAGCCCACCCACTGGTGTGGTTAAAAGTCATTAATACACCCCTCTCCTAATCTGATCAAGAGGGCACCTGGTTGTCTGGGTTTGCAGGAAATGGGGGAAGTCCTGATCTGCACCAAATGTTATTAATTTCTTTGAAGACCATTATGGCTGCTCTCCCCCTCATCTTGTTTACTCCATCTGCTGAGGCAGAGCTCCTCCCCCTGGCACATTCTTTGTCTTCAGCCCAAGCCACTTCACACCTCATTGAGGCAGCTCGGCCAGGCTGCCAGAGGCTGGCCAATCAGAGAAGGGCACTACAGAGCTGAAGTTGGCAACTTTCAGGCAGAGTTCTAAAACCTGTTCCCTGAACTAGCTATATTGAATCCATCAATGGCAAGTTGTGGTATTTATTTTAACAATGTGATACCAAAGTGAAATATCAGGCTCCTATTGGGACTCAATTAATTAAAATAAAGTCTCCCAATTTGGCCCATCAAGACCATTCTCTACAGTGAGGGAACACAAATTTGGCTATTTTACTTCACCAGTGTTCATAAAACAATGTTTTATATGGTCCCTGCTAATAGTTACATCGCACCCAGCCCTAGGGGCACGTAGGGCACACCTTAGGGGTGACTAATATGTAAAGTTTAGTTTAAGACTTAGGAATTAGGACGTATAATTCCAAAGTAGAATTTGCATAGAAAATTTCATTTAGAAACAGCCAGCAAGGCAGGCCTGCTTTTAAATTCACACTGTGCACCTAAGTAGTGCATTTATGGGTGCACTACTTATGCTGGGGTTCCCTAAACCTATATGCCCTACCATATACTAGAGACTTTATAGGTTGGTTGATACTGCCAATTATAATTAGTCACTGATTGACTGTATTCTTTTTCTGCTCCCCGGATAAACCATTCTCTGTTGTCGATAATCTACGGTTAGATACTGAACCAGTCTTAGATTGTTCCCTTCCCAGGAAATTTAACCTAGCAATCAAACCAAATATGACAAAATCCACTAGGAGCACCACTACTGAATGTATACTGGAGCTCCCCCAGAGAGATCACATGAGAACAGGGCCCTTAACACCTTAATTTATGTCATGGAATGTAGCTGGGATTTGAAATAAGTTGGATGATGCAGATTGGGGGCTTTAGATTGATACTTTTAATTTCTGTTCATTTCAGGAAACACAGGCTACATCAAATGTCCATAGACAGGGGTATAGCTTGTTTTGTAAGGATTTATTCCATCTTCTGCTGGAAGAGCAGTTGGGGGTCTCATCACATGGATAAAATCTATAATAAATAATATCTGAGGTTGGTGAAATCAAGGAGTTTTATGTGGATTCAGATGATATATTGGCACTCTAAGTGCAGCTAAACCAGGGTCTTGCTTTTGTGTGTTAATATTTATAATAGACCTGGTACCTCAAACCAAACGTCTAAAACTATTTCTCAATTGAATGCTCTCTTGCTGGATTTTCTTCTTTCTCATTTTATTATTGTAGCTGGTGATTTTAATGTGTCCATGGAGCCCAATTCTCTCTTTTCTGAGATAACGCAGGCAGAGGATTCTAATTGCGGAATTCCTCCTTTTTTGTCTTTGAGAAAACAGCCCAAATCTAGTATTAGGGCCTTGCAGGTCACAGATCTTATGATAACTCACAGTCTTTGCACAAGAAATGGACGCTTTCCTTCAGACATGCCAGCTAAACCTTCTGTTTTTAGAGGGTCCTATAACAGCTCACTTGATTTTGTGCTCATTGACGTGAGGCTCTGGTATGTTATCAAAGATCTTAGGGTGGGTAACGTATATATTAGTGATTCTGGCAGGATATGATGGGTGGCTCTTTGTCAAAGGTGATGTTCAGCAAGAGTCTGAAGGCACACCTCCTGTAGTGGTGTCAGTTAATAAGCGTGCCATTAGATGGGAATCCTTTAGAAGCTCCACTGATTTAGTGGTGAAATTGCATGATCTAGCCTCAACCCACCATTTACTTGTTAGCCCCAGTATGCATACCTCAAATGAGATCTTGGAAGATGAAGATTTTTTTTCTTCCCTGATAGATCTTATTTTTAGATCTAGGAGGGGGAAGAAACAACTTAAAGTAGGAACGCAACAAGGGTGGTTTAATAAAGTGTGTAACGAAGCCAAGTGCACTCTTTTAAAAGCAATAAAACAAAAAAATAGGCCTATGATAACTTCTGCTAGGCGCGAGTATGCATCTGCAATGAAGACTAGCAAAATCCATTGGGAGGAGAAAACGTGGCAGGAATTATTACTAGCTGCAAAGGTTTTTGTTCATTGGTGGCTCAAAGGGGGCGGAATGAGAATCCTAGACCCGATTGTCATATTCCTCCTGAAAAATTGGATTGGCCACTTTACTGATCTATATGGTCAGGAGTCTGACCTTCTTAATGGTAGAGAAAGTATAAAAATTTGTGTTTTGCCTGGGCCAAATAGAATTACACTGTTTACTGTCAAGGAAAATGAGTTACCTATTAAAGACAAAACATTGGGAAAGGCCCCTGGTTTAGACCGCATACCGTCTGATTTGTTTAAATCTGATCTTAACTGTTGGGGTCCCTATGTCAATAGCGTGTCGAATGCAGTCCTGGAGGACGGAAACTATCCCCGCTCTTGGAAAGGAGCGATAATTGTCCCCATCTATAAAAAAAGGGATAGGCTAATTCCAGGTAACTATAGACCAATTAGCCTCCTAGACAATTTGCAAAAAATATTTTTTTATCAGGTATTGAGTAGGCTAAAGGATTAGATAGAGGAAAATGAAGTCCTTAGCCACTTGCAGGCAGGATTCAGGCAGAAAACAAGTACAGTAGACCAGGCCTTTCGCTTCCTTATGATCAAGTGGAAGACGGTGGATCTGGATCTGGATCTGGGGAAACTTTTTGTTGCTTTTGTCGTTGTTAAATCTACCTTTCACTTGGTCCCTCGCCACAAATTGTGGGAGATCCTGGTTAGAGCTGGAGTTCCAGGACCTCTGCACAATTTGATTAAAGATCTGTACACAGATAACTATGCTAGAATTAGTTGGGGAAAAAATGGGGAACTAATGAGAGAGATTCCAATATTGAAGGGGGTGAGACAGGGATGTGTGTTGGCTCCCACTTATTTGATTGTGTTAATGATGCACCTAAAGTGGGGGGGGAGCAGACAGTGAAAAGCTGCATGGGGCCCTGTCAGGGGGCCCCTGCACTGCCCATGCCAGTGGCATAGGCAGTGCAGGGGCCCACAGGGGCCGCACGACTCCCCGTTCCGCCAGACTTTTCCTGGCGGTGCAAACCGCCAGAAAAAGGCTGGCGGTCAGGGACTCGTAATCCCCTGGGCAGCGCTGCAAGCAGCGCTGCCCAGGCGGATTAACACCGCTGGGGCAAAAGTGGCAGAATACCGCCGGCCCCGGCGGTGCGACTGCAGCGCTTCCGCCACGGTCGTAATAAGCTTGGAAGCACCGCCAGCCTGTTGGCGGTGCTTCCGTCGGGACCGCCAGGGTCAAAATGACCCCCATGGTGTGGTCAGGGGTCCAAGGGGGAGCCGGAGTGGATGGAGGCCATGGTGTTGACGGTGTTTTCATTGTTGACGTGGATCCAGGCGCATAGGAGGTTGGTGTCGCTTGGTGCTTTGGGGTCATGGGTGTCTGTGTTTGGCTGGTGGGTCTGGGGGTTGAAGCTGTTGTGGATGTTTTCGATCTTTCGATGGAAGTAGGTGGCAAAGGAGTTGCAGAGCTCCTGTGATGGTGGGGGTTCATTGGAGCAGGGCCTGGTGTTGGAGAGCTCTTTGATGATGCCGAAGAGCTCTTTGCTGTTGTGAGCATTGGTGTCTATGCGGCTTTTGTAGTAGGTTCTTTTGGTGGTGTGGATCAGCTGGTGATGTTTGCGGGTGGCAGTCTTGAGGGCAATGTGGTTGGATTCTGTAGGTTCATGGTGCTGGGTTTTCTCAATTCTTCTGCATTCCCGTTAGGAGGCCTTTAGGTCAGGGGTGAACCAGCTCGCCTTGGTTCTGTGGTGGATGTCTGAGGGTTGTTTGGGTGGTGCGAGGGTGTTGGCGCAGTTGTCTATCCATTGATGCAGGTTGGTGGTGACTGTGTTGGGGTCTGGGATCCTAGGAGGTGGGGCCTAGGCGAGGGTGGAGACCAGCTGTTCTGTCGAGATTTTGCTCCAATAGTTAAAAGCTACCAAGTGAAAATATCCCAAAACAGCACTGGCATGGGAATTAATCAGATAAAAAATGATCCATACATATTGACACATTTCCCTAAGGCTGGTAGGTGATAAAAACAAAAGGAATTGATCACAACAGTAACAATGCAGAAGGCAAATAGTGTAATGGCTAATATATTGGCTGTGCTATATATAAACGTCAATAGAGAGTATGTTCTTAAACAGGAAGAGATCTGGTCACGTGCGCAATGAACTAGTTTTGGCCATCTTAAAAAGAGTTAGCACATTAGTGATGTACGTTCGGATATCATGTTATTTAACTTTCACAATGGCCATCTTAAAGTGACCAAGAATGTATTAATACTTTCATGTTGAAAGTTAAAGCTTATTTTAATGCTCTCACAAGGTACAACTAGATATCACTTGAAACTACATGTATCCACTTGTTGGGAGTTCATCCTCAAATGGAAAAGAATCCAGTCATGTGAAGAATAGACCTGTGTCAACTATTTTGGGTAAAAGAAAGATATTTGTGATATATGCTTGTTTATGAAGTTTACTAAAGTTCAAGCTGGCCATCTTAAAGTAGTCAAGATCAAAAAGATACTCACATTTCAGCCATCTTAAAATGGTCAAGCTTCTGTTAATAATTTCAGAAATATGACTAAGTAACAATATCAAAGTATAAAGGTACCGCGATGAAAGAGAGATATTGAGGTACAAAAAGAGATGGATTGCCCCTTTTAAAAACACACTGTCTTTATTACACTCGTTAATCTAAAAAAAGGCACTTTGAAACAGCAATCCTAAGGGCCTGATTAGGAGTTTGGCGGTCCGTGGACCTCCAAGGCAGAGGGGTGGTCCGACCACCGTATTGCGATGTATGTGGCCCCCTAGAGGAAAGATCACCATGGTCCAGTCAGCACCGTCAGGCAGTGCAGACTGCTGCGGCGGCGAAACAGGGCAATGAAGCCATCAGAGACAGAATTTCCAGCAGACGCATTTTGTTGCCTTCCACCGACATGATCCCAGCAGGCAGAAAGGGAGAGTATAAATCAAGGAACTCACCTACAGGCAGTGCCACACATCCTGTGCCGCCATAGAGCTGATCACACATGTCCTGCTGCTACTCATTGATGGAGCACAAAATCCACTCTGCCGTGGATGCAACCGACAGTAAGAGCACACACCTACCTGTGTCAGTAAGCTCAACAACAGATTGTCGTGCAGTCATCCACATGGTATGAGGGGTCAGGCTAAGTGGGCCAAGTATATCTGTCATTGTATTCTGGTTCAGAGTCATTCACAACAAATGACACATCCACAACAATAAAACGCCTTACTTGGGCAGATCACAGACCTTGTACGCCACACTCCACAATAACACACATCTGCTCATCTTAGTCACAGGGACAGTGAAGTGACAGAACATTGTGTCACACATGAGCCACACCATATAAACATCACACATAATTCAACTGAGACCCACAAATTGATCATATGCCATGGACTGTCATCAGGTTGAAGACACATATGTATGGATGGGCCATTTAACACAAGTACCCCTCCCATTAAATATTCATGTAATGGGCCCACAAATCTCACTCACATTGCAACACAAAAGACGGTCAATGGGATACCAATATATTGTGAGACAAATATCCAAAGCTCATAACGCAAACAATACCTGCACAATAGGGATGGGGGCATTGGGAACACTCCTGGAAGGATGCTTCCCTGGGACACATTTCACTTTGCATATGCCCTAAAACACCGTTTACACAGGAAATGGCCCTACATGTATCTTTGGGACAAACAATAGTTGAGCCAAATGACATTCCAATCTGCATAATGAGCATTAGCCATACATGTAGATGAAGTAGCTGCCTAACACACACATCTACATTGACACATGATCAGTCAAATGTAAAGGAGGGTAGCACACCCTCCATGTGTGGACAAACAAAACTCTAGTTTCCACACATGAGACAAATGTACAGTCCATACCAGGGGGCAATTCTAACACCATACATGCTGGCATTGACCAACCCAAGATGAAATATTTACCATATCAAACATAACACAATGCAATACACCCCAATTGGACTACCAACCACATATCCATACAGTGAACATCTATCCTTGTCCTTGGTGATACCAGCACTGCCCACAAAGTCAGAGTTTGCAGACAACAGCAAATGGCTCAGCAATGAGAGTCAAACACACACAACTGCAGGTATACAACACAAGTTACTCAGGAACGACAAAAAGGTAGAAAAGTAATGGCTGGACAAATGTCACCCAACACAAGAACAACTTGGGTTTATTAACACCAATTGATTTAGATCAAAGGCCATTTGTCAGTCCATATTAGTCCATGCACAGTAATATGCCCAAGCCTGACTCCAATCACTGCCAGGGAACCTCCACAGGAAGGGGCAACCAGTGGGCATGCAGGCATCCCAGGGATCATGTTTTGGTGTGGTGGGATTTAGGATGGGTGGGTATGGGCTTGGGAAGGGAGGCTGTATCCTTGGAGGGGTAGGCTTCTTCTTTGAGGGGAGGGGTATGCGTGCTTGCAGGGGGGCAGGTGTGACAGGGGTGGAGTTGGGTGTGGAAGGCATAGGTTGGGATGCGGGTCGGGGGCTCTTGGGCTTGGGAGGGAGAAGGAGGTAACATTGGAAAGGGCAAGGTCAAAAAGAATACTTTATTTGGGAAAATGGGTACAGTCGTCAGAAGGGACTGGGGATTTGGAGGTTGAGGGACTTGTGGTCTTGCCTGTGGATGTTGATGCTGCTGGTGTGTGCATGTATGAGGTATGCTTGTGTTTGGGTGGTGTCTGTTGCTTGTGTGAGTGTGGTTGTGTGCGTGTCTTGGGGCTTTAAGGTGGAGGCGCTGGGTGATGTGAGATTGGTGGATGTGAGTGTCTGTTGGGGTGGTGTCTGTGGGCATGGTTAATGTTTTGGATGTGTCTGTGGGTGTTGTGGTGGTATCTGGGGGTATGGTGGTTGTGGTGTATGGATCAGTGGGGTGTTTGTTGAAATTATGTCTGGTGTGGTGTCTGTGGGTGACTGCTAAATGCTTGTTTGCCAATGTGCCTTGTGTTGCTTGTGTCTATGTGTGCTGCTTGTGTTTGTTGAGGTGGGCGAGTGCGGATATGTCTGTGTGCTTGGGACAGGTAAGGGAATAGGGAAATTGGATTGGGAAACAGGAGGTGGTGGGGGGAGGATTTGTGGGAGGGTGGATGGCTGCCATCAGTGAGGAGGCCAGAGCCTGAAAGGATCGCTGTAGGCCAGCAGGTCACTATGAATGCCTTCCAGGTACGCATGTGTCTGCTGAAGTTGGCTGGCCAAACCCTGGAGGGCATTCACAATGGCAGTCTGCTGCACAGAGATACTCCTCAGGAGGTGAATGGCCTCCTCACTCAGGGCATGGGTAACAGGGGCTGGGGTGAGGTGCCTTGGGAGAAAGAGAAGTCCACCATCTTGGGTGGGTGGGCACAGGCTACTGGGTGGGGAGAAACAGGGACGGTGGCGATACAACTGGGAGTCGTGAACAAGGATGGTACAGAAACAGGTCCTGATGGGTCAGCTACCACTAGGGAGTGGCCACTGGAGGTAGAATCTGAAGATGCCGAGCGCAATCCTGTGTCCTCCATGAGCTCCTTATCCTCCAGGTCACTGAGTCTCTCCATGTCAGTGGCTTCATGACTGGAGGTACCGTGGCCAGATGCTTCCCCATTTGGTTCTGTCCTGTCTCCTTTGCTTGCCTGGGATGATGCTGCAAATACAAAGAGAAACCACATGTTCCTGATCACACTTGAATGACACCTGCAATTAGCAAACCTTAACATGATGTAAAGTAGACCCCAGCAAGAAATTCTATCAAAGTGGCTACTGCATTTACCACACCATATGCATGCATGCCACATGAACTGTCAATAGTTGCCCACAGGAAAATCTGAATCTCAAACAACTTCAATTGAGTGGGTGAAGTTGTGCAACACAGTAACCATTCAACAAGAACCTCATCACCTTCAATGGTTTGCCTTGTGTAGCATACCTCATTTACCTGTTGTTATACAATAGTAGGCCAATGCCAAGTTCATTCCCAAAGATATCACACAAAGGCATACACAATACCACAATAATAAGAATTGACGGTCCAAAACCTTGCCATGTTGCTGACAGAAGTACAGTAGCCTGAAGAAGGGGACATGGAAATACCCATGTCACACTGGAAAAAAATTAACAATTCTCACTTCAGATGTGAATTGCCCTAATGGAGTCATGGAGGTTGTACTAATGCTGCTAAGATATACTACACATCTAGCATGGAAATGTGCACTGTAGACAAATTGTGCAAAATGTCAGGGAGATATGTCTCCTAAATCCATAACACAATGAATCAGCTGGCCCCAGGGAAATCATCTCTCTTGTATGGCACCCCTCACAATGACATACTCTGATTGCATCAGCAGTAGCCAATAATCCTTTGAATTTTGGAGAGGCCCAGGGACTCTTAAATACTTGTAGAATGCCATCAACATGTTTCTCAACGGGAAGCTAAACCACTGTCTCCATTTTGGTCCTGCAAACCCAGATTTCAATGGATGAATGGTTGTACACAACCACATTTTATTCCCACATAACTGCAAGTCACTTCATGATGCATTCCAACAGTTAGGTTACGAACCTTCCACATTTCACATGTGCAGTGCTCTTTACTACCTGTAGTCCTACCTGTCATGTCTTTCATTGTTTCTGCAGGTATACAAGCCAAATGATATGCAATGACAGGTGAGGGCATGTGTGTGACACAAATCAATGGTGACACACTCCTGTCTGTGGCACCACATGAAATATAGTCCCATGACATATGTCCAATTCCAAACACATGCTGACATGCACACAAGTGTGACTGAATACAGAAATCATACCAGGAACACAGGTAGACCATGCATGAAACAGCAGTGAACATAATTAAAAGTGATAGAGCACATTCTAACATGTAGGCACAATAAAAGTTGGCAAAAGTGATGTCACACAAATCATGTCAATGGACATTTCCCACTTACCTAGGGACAGAATTGATCTGTGGCTGCATCCAAATAAAAAATGTATGCTCTGCGCATATATGATGGCCACCTTCATATGACTTACAGTAGTGAGACACCAGCACTTGTGACACACTGGAGACAAGAGGCCTCTGGGGGGCAGATGGCAATTTACTCATAATGGCAGATACATGGCTGAGGACAGTGACCCACCACTTCATTTTGTTTGGGCTGTCACACTGAAGAGTAGTGGACAATTGTGTACAAATTACACCTACAGCAACTATTAACATTACTTGATTGAACACTGTACATAGCCATGTGTTGGTCCTCAGAGCAAATTTTCTATGGACTGTACTCAGTTGTGTCCTAGGTCCCTGGGCTAATTGGCAAGGCACATCAGTATGCACCAACATCCATACCTACACAAACAGTTACTCATCTTGTGTGTCACACATGGCCCATTCCCAATTATTAGGGGGAGATGTCTAAAATTAGCACATCAACTTAGCAATGCGACAGGCAGGAATATGCACTTTACTCCCCCCTTTGTGGCTGTTGTGCCCCCCTCAAATGCCCATCAAGCTCTGGGTAGGCCAGCTCCAGAATGTGGGCCATTAGAGGGGTCAGGATCTGATGTGCACCCCGTCTATTTTAGTAAGACAGCCCTAGCTGAACCTCTGTGATCGTCTGGGCCAAGCATCTCAGGTACTCGCACCTCTTTAGACAGTGGGGACTCCGCCGGTTATGGACCCCCTCCGCATCTTCCAAATACCCTTCTTCTGATGGGCATTTACCTGTATGGATGCAAGAGATAAATCAAAAGATTAAAAACACAAGTTTTTCCACAAATGGTTGTATCACACCCATGTGAGAAACACCAAACACAAAATGTGCAATTTGTAAACACACCACAAGTGTAAAATACACATGCTGATGAGTACAGAGTCATGACTACACACCTTTGGAGTTATCTGCAGACCATCCCACTACCCTGCCCCTGGCCTACAATGACTAAGCAAACCTATTGACATCAGGTAGCCGAGGCTCCAGCAACATGTACTGTGATGCAAGCCACAATGAACACTACACACCAACGTGGCTTCTAAAGGGTAAACAATAGAGCGTGAGTGTCTTTTCAAACGTATTACTAATATTGCACGCTCTTAATTAAGGATACAGTTTTACTACACATGTCAATAGGCTATTCTGCCTAAGGCCTTGTTTGGATTATTTTAGCGAGTTTTAACCTTTATTAATCTCTTTGGGAATTATTGTTTTCTTCTTACCAGGCACCTTTTGCACTCCAATATTCGCTACTTGGTGTCTTTCAGGAGAGGGGGCCTGTTAGAGCCCTTTCCTCTAGAATATGCATATCGACCATCTTGGGGGAATTTAGGTCACCAGACTAGCTGCTGACCTGTGATCATTCGCGAATTGAGCTGTAGCTCTTATTTCAGGGGGCGATGCAGGCATGCATAAGGCAAGCCCATCCGTGACCGACCAGGCGCTGGAGGCGATGCCCCTTCTCGGTCAGTGTTTGCCCGCACTTCTTACTCCTCTCATGGCCTCTGCTTATTAGCAGGAGGACAGGGATGTGAGCATACCCTTAGGGTCGCCCCAGAGATTCTAAAAGGTTGGAGTTATGAACATTGTAATTGGTCACCCTGGACATCATATGACATCACTTTTCCTCATACTACATCACAGGAGGTCTGTGTAAGCTCCAAAAATGAAGTGAGTGTAAATGTTAACTCTCTGATTTGTGCATTCATTAATGCACGCTCTTTGATTAAACATAAGTCCGAAATAGAAGACTTAGGGGGTCATTACTACCCTGGCGGTCATAGACCGCCATGGTAGGTGACGGAGGAAGCACAGCCAACAGGCTGGCGGTGCTTCCGGGGGCATTCTGACTGCGGCGGTAAAGCCGCGGTCAGAAACGGGAAACCAGCGGTGTCCCGCCGGTTTCCCGCTGCCCCTGGAAATCCTCCACGGCGGCGCTGCTTGCAGCGCCGCCATGGGGATTCCATCCCCCTTACCGCCATGGCGGTAACGGGTGTCGCGGGGCCCCTGGGGGCCCCTGCACTGCCCATGCCACTGGCATGGGCAGTGCAGGGGCCCCCTAACAGGGCCCCATAAAGATTTTCAGTGTCTACTTTGCAGACACTGAAAATCGCGATGGGTGCCACTGCGCCCGTCGCACCCCTTCGACTCCGCCGGCTCCATTCGGAGCCGGCATCCTCGTGGAAGGGGGTTTCCCACTGGGCGGGCGGGCGGCCTTCTGGCGGTCGCCCGCCAGCCCAGCGGGAAACTCAGAATGACCGCCGGTGTCTTTTGACCGCGGTACGGTCTTCTGGCGGTTCCCGCTTGGCGGGCGGCGACCGCCGCCCGCCAATCTAGGAATGACCCCCTTAGTTGTCCATCATAATCTAGATTGCCTTTTTATTACCGAAACTTGGGCAAAAGAAGATTCTAGCCCTAATTTCATAGCTGCCACTCCACTAAGATGTTCATTTTGTAGACTGGATAGAATTTCAAGGAGAGGAGGAGGTTTGGCTATTATTTTTACGTCCATTTTTTCCTGTCATTGGGAAGCCATAAACGTCACATCAGGGATTTGCGAGGGTATTTGATTTAAAATTTGTCAGAAAAACACTGTGCTAGTTGAGGGACTTTTGGTGTATCGACATCCGGGTCCCTATTCTAGTTTCCTGCACCACTGGTCAAATATAATTGAGCCATTAACTATGTCTACCAAATGTATAGTATTGGGGGACTTCAATGTTCGCTTTGATGATAGTTGGGACCCTCACACCTAAGAGTTCCTGAATTTTATGGCGGATTTTGATCGGGAATTAAAAATTAAAAGTTACGACACTCACACATAGGGCAGGTCACCTGCTGGATGAAATATTTGCCCGTCATGATGACTTGGTTTTGTTTACGAATAGGCAGCTTGATTGGACTGACCACCATCTTCTTATCTTTAGTTTGACTAATGCTCAATGCCCTCAGCATGTTAGCCCTACCTTAAAACCAGTTAGATATTGGAACTGAATTCAGAGTCAACAACCAGGACCGGCATTGGTATCAGGGTGGGAAGCGGCAATGAATATTCCTCTGTCGGCAACGGACAATTTTAATCAGGGGATCAATATTGCAATTGATCAACTGGCTCCGCTAAGAACCCCTTTCTTTTTAAAGAAGGAAAAAGTTAGTTGCTCCTGGTTTGCTAATGGTCTCAAGAGCTTGCAGAGAAAATATTGCCAACAAGAACGGAGATGGAAATTAGATCCAAACTCTAAGGAGAAAGAGAAGCTTAGAGCTGTCCTTGGGGCCTATAAAGATGCAAGAAATTAAAGCTAAAACTGAGTATTTTACTAAGAAAATTAAGGAGGCATCAAATGGCCCTAGAGAACTCTTCAAAGTGGTATGTTCCCTCACGGTGCCTTCTATACCCCCAGAGTTGGAGAATTCTCAAGAATTTTGCAGTAAGTAAATAAAGCTTTACAAATTCAAGCGAGCTTTATTCATTCTGTGGGGATATCTGACCCATACGATTATCTAAATAGCACTTTAGACAACGACTGCCCCATGTTAACTAATTTTCAGCCACTATTACTGGAAAGGATTAAAGAGATCATGATGGGCATTAAGTCAGGTTCCCCCAGGGACCCTTGCCCTCCTCATATATTACAGCTGGTTTCAGGAGGTTCTAACTAATGGAGTTTATCCACCATCTTGGAACAAAGTGACGGTGGTTCCCCTGAAAAAGAAACCAGATGGAGCAGCACATGATCTTAAGAATCTGTGGCCCATTGCCTTGCTGCCTTTCCAGGCAACATTTTTTGAAGAACATTTTAATGTAGAGCTTGCCAAATTTCTGCTGCTTTTTATACCATCTCCCCTCATATTATGGCATCTCATCTCTATCAAGCAGGGATTAGAGGTACAGCACTGAATATTCTGAAATCCTTTCTAGGAGAAAGATCTACCACGGTAAGTTGTGGAGATTTTAGAGCATCTGCATATAAACTTCGGTGTGGTGTCCCCCCCAGGCTCTTCACTCAGCCCCACATTATTTCATCTGTACGTAGCACCATTGGCTAGACTTATTAGATCGTTTGGTTTTATAGCCACTTCTTATGCTGATGACACACAATCAATCATTTCTGTTCCTAAGAACTGGGAGGAAGTTGCAGATCGCTTCTATCACTGTATGAGTGAGGTTAACAGTTGGATTGGCTTAAATGGGCTTAAGATTGATGGCGATAAAACAGAGATTTTGCTCTTTGGCTCTAGTAAGGAATAGTGGAGTTCACGCTGGTGGCCATCAGTGTGTGGTGAATTGCCTGCCCCCATTTCCTCCACCAGAAATTTTGGAGTCATATTGACAATTGCCTATCTTTTAAGTCTCAAATTAATTCCATCACTAAATCTAATTTATGGACTTTGAAAATCTTTAAGAAAATTGTTCCTTATTTGCAAAAGGAGCTTAGAGTCACAGTAAGCTTGGTACTAGTATTTTCTAGATTAGATTACTGTAATGCTCTAATGCTTAGTATTGACAATACCTCGCTTAGGAAACTCCAATTGATTCAAAATACAGCTGCCCATTTAATATTAGATCTTCCCCACTCAACTTCGGCCAGCGGAAGTTTGAAGTGCATTATTTTTAAAACTTTGTGTTTGACTCACAAGCCTTTGTATAGGCACGGATCTGAATACCTCTCCTCAAGGCTACGTTGGTATATGCTGAGCCATCAGCTCAGATCAATGGGAGCCCCTCTGGTCCATGTTCCTCCCACTCATTAGGCCAGATGGGGGGATAAAGCATTTATTGTGGCTGCTGCCAAACATTGGAATTTGCTCCCCTTGACGATTAGGAAGGAACATAGTCACTGCTGGTACGGGGGATGGCAATTGTACCTGTAGTTGGGGTGGCCACAGAGCTGTGTGCCACCACTAGGGAGCTTCCGTTGGAGGAGGTATCACTTTCAGAACTGTCCCCTCCTGTCTCCACCGTGGTGCTCCCCTCGCCCACTGTCCCACTGGTGCCCTCCCCGTAGGTGGATTCGGCCTCATGGGGTCTGGGGGATGCAGCTCCTCCATCGCCGGTGCTTCTGCTCCTCCGCCAGATGATGCTAATGCACAGAAGGACAGGGTGACATAACAGAAAGGGTGGGGAAGAGACAGAGGATACACTTGGTTAATGCCAGCAACAACACTACCGTTGACTTACACAACACACGGGGGGACAGCCCTATGCACTAGGAGATGCACTACCAGTCACAATGCTAGTCACCAGGCCATAGACCGTAATACCTAAAGCCAGTTGCAGCATACATGAGTCCCACAGATCACTGCCCAGTAGTGGATGCCCACTAGCTTGTTTGAGGGTGGAGTGCAACAGGCACCGCCCAACATGGAACCTGCCCTACAATATCCGGCCTGGCCTATGGACACCAACAGGTGCACATCCCCCACCCAGAGCCCACCCGTCCACGCGCAAGTAGTATATTGGGAACTGTGCTCACCCCCTTGTGGCTACTGTGATGGCCTCAAGCGCCCATCCAGCTCCGGATAGGCCACCGTCAGTATGCAGAACATCGGGGGGGGTCAGGGTTTGATGGGCACCCCTTCCTCGTTGGGAGGCCATCCCCAGCTGGACCTCTACCGTCTTCCTTGCACAGCGTCTCAGGTCCTCCCCCCGTTTACAACAGTGGGTGCTCCATCTGCTGTAGACCACGCATGTCTTTGGCGACGGCACGCCATACACCCTTTTTTTGATGGGTGCTGACCTGCAGAAAAATAAAAATAGAAAATGGTACGGGTCATACCGTCCGGCCTGTTACACTTATGGCCCACCATATCCCTGACATCCCCTAATGCACATACATTGCCCACCATACATGCAGCACGCTGCCCAGGACCCCTCAACCACACCACCCTTACACAAGACCTTCACACACAGAACTCCATGCATTCATGCCCCATGAATCGTGCACACAGTGTACTCACCTGTTGGTCTGGAGGCCCATACAACAATCGGTATTGGGGAAGGACCCCATCCACCAGTCTCTTCAACTCCTTCAAAGTGAAGGCAGGGGCCCGTTCCCCAGTTACTTGAGCCATGGTCGCTTCCAGACACAGGTCACAGCAGCCCTTGCAGTGTAGGTCCTCTCCTGCTGAAGGTCAGGTAGCAAGTGAGTGAACAGATAGAAAATGGCAGTCACGTCCACGGAGGTGCGTACCGTCACCGCTGGCGTACATCATCATTGGCTACTATAACCCATAGGGCCCAATGAGAACCAATGAGGAGTTGCACAGCGGTACTCAATCACCTCCTGCAACGGCGCAAAACGTCAGCAGCATTTTCTCATTTCCACCTGTCCCTCCACACAGGACAGGTGTCCACCATTTCAGGGGGGACAGGCCATTGCACCTAACTGCGTCACAGCAGACAAAAGCACATTTTGGGAATAAACATTAACATACTGTTTCTGTCACAACATGCAATGCATTGTACATTGAGGAAATGTCGGAAACTGACCAATTGTTTATTGTTTTGCCCCTTAGATTACAACCACTGAGGATGGATAGGAGATAAAGGTATCCCCCTGTGTACAGGCCCCTGATGGACTTGGCAACAATGGAGGACAGGCACATTATCCTCACCTACAGACTTGATAGGGCCGCAATCCAAGAGCTGTGAGCCCAATTGGAGCCAGACTTGATCTCAGCTACCCGTCAGCCAACTGGGACCCCCCCTCTTGTGCAAGTCCTATCTGTGCTCCATTTCTTGGCAAGTGGCTGCTTCCAAGTGACAGTGGCCTTGGCAGCAGGAATGTCATGGCCAGTGTTCTCAAACGTGCTGACCAGAGTGTTGTCTGCCCTGTTCAAACACATGCGCATCTACATCGTATTCCCCCATGTGGAGGATTTGGCCACAGTGAAAGCTGACTTGTATGCAATGGGACATATCCCCAACATTGTTGGGGCAATTGATGGTACACATTTTGCCTTTGTCCACCTCCCCCTGAGAAAAGAACAGGTGTTCAGAAATCGAAAGAGCTTTCACTCCATAAATGTGCAGGACCAATACATCTCCCATGTGAATGCAAAGTATCCTGGGTCTGTGCATGTGCATGATGGCTCAACTCCAGAGGCACCGGGTGTGGCTAATAGGTGAGTCCATGGTCCCCACCCAGTGGGTGTTGGGTTGGCCCTAAGGGTGAGTGGCTAACAGGTATCCCTCGATATTTGCAGGTGACTCTGGTTACCCAAACCTTTCATGGCTACTGACCCCAGTGAGGAATCCTAGGACAAGGGCAGAAGAACGTTACAATGAGGCACATGGGTGATCAAGAAGAATTATGGAGCGAACCTTTGGCCTCCTGAAGGCCAGGTTTTGGTGCCTCTATCTAACAGGTGGTTCCCTGTGCTACTCACCCAAAGAGGTGTGCCAGGTCATCGTGGCATGTTGCATGTTGCATGTTGCACAACCTTGCCTTACGTCGCCAGGTGCCTTTTCTGCAGTAGGAGGCTGGAGATGGACGTGTGGCAGCGGTGGAGACTGTGGACAGTGACGAAGAGGATGCAGAGGATGAGGATGTGGACAATAGAACTGCAATCATTCAACAGTACTTCCAGTGACAAACAGGTAAGGCACTGGAACTTCACCTTCCATTGCAGTTTTTTGTTGTAAATTTCAACTGGCAGCCTACTGTTCCCACTACTATGTCCACTTACTGTACCCTTTGACGTGTCTATTCAGAGATATCTGTGCCCTTCTCTGGCTCCTGGTGTATTGACTGCAGCACAATACAGGTCATACCTATGTATACATTAATGTACAGTCTAATTGCAATGTCTACAGTTTGTTAAAGGAATACATACTTAAATTATTTGACATACTCCATACTTGTATTTTTTCAAAGGGTGTTTATTGAAGTGCAAAGAGGTAGAAGGGGATGTGCAATGGGCTGGGGGGATGATGGAGGAAAATCCAGTCTATTTGTATCACAGGTGCATTTTCCATGGGGTCATAGGAAGTGGAGCAATGGCAGTTCAAGGTGGACAGGGTGACAGAGTGGGACACAAGGGAGAGTCTTATTTCCTGGCTTCTGCCTGGACCACAGGGACCGTTTGCGGGGTGGTTCTCCTTCTGCAGAGGGAGGGGTGCTGGTGGCCTGTTGTTCCTGTGGCAGGGCCTCCTGTCCACTAGCGTCATTGGAGGTGGAAAGCTGTTCATCCGTGTGGCTAGTGTCAGGGGCCTGTTGGTGTACCACTGCCTCCCTCATGGTGTTGGCCATGTATGCCAGCACCCCTGCAATGGTGACCAGGGTGGTGTTGATGTCCCTCAGGTCCTCCCTGAACCCCAGGTAGTGTCCCTCCTGCAGCCACTGGGTCTCCTGCAATTTGGAACAGTATCTAGCCCATCGTCTCCTGGGAATGTTGGTATGCTCCCAGGATGTTGGTGAGTGCCTCGTGGAGAGTCAATTCCCCAGGCCTGTCCTCCCCCTGTCGCACAACAGGCCTCCCAGCTTCCCTGTTGTCCTGTGCCTCTGTCCCCTGAACCGTGTGCCCACTGCCACTGACCCCAGGTCCCTGATCGTCCTGTGTTTGTGGGGTGCCCTGGTGTCCCTCTAGTGGTGGACACACTGCTGATTGACGTGTCTTGAGGACAGAGGTATGGACCCGCTCGGTGGGTGCTGTGCTGGTGTTTCCTGAGGGGGGAGGCTCTGTGGTGGTGTGGGACTGTGGCTGGGTAACCAACTGTCAGGAGGTTCCTGATGGGCCAGGTTGGTCATCCAGATCCAGGCGCCCAGAGCTGCTGTCATCACTGTGGGCCTCTTCTGTGGGGGGACTGGTTGTTGCTGGCACCTCCTCTCCGGTGATGTTGGGAGTGGGACTTGTGGGGATGTAAATGCAGTGTTATAGGTTCTGCGTCTGACATCATGTGCATGGGTGTGTTGCCCTGTATGGTTGCGAGTGACCTGTCAGCCTTGCCTTTTGTGAGTAGTTATTTTGTGGGCTATGTGACTGTCTCTAGTGTGCATGCTGTGGTGATGGGTGTCCATGCAGTGCTGTGAGTGATGTCCATGCATTGGTGGTGCATGCAGTGCTGGGTACTGGGATGGGTGGGTTGTGATGGTGGGGTGTATGTGAGGTGGTGGGGCGATGGGGGTGAGGGTAGAGGTGGGGGTATGTGATCGCATGCAGGTAGGGTGGGTGATAGGAATGGAGATTTGACTTACCAGAGTCCAGTCCTCCTGCTACTCCTGCCAGGCTCTCAGGATGTGGTATTGCAAGCCTTCCTCTTACCATGTTGTTGGTTGTGGGGGAGGAGGTGGGGGTCCACCACCAGTCCTCTGTACAGCTATCTGGTGTCTTGCTATCACGGAACGCACCTTCCCCTGTAGGTCGCTCCACCTATTCCTAATGTCATCCCTTGTTCTGGGGTGCTTTCCCACGGCATTGACGCTGTCCATGATTCTCCGCCATAGCTCCATCTTCCTAGCAATGGATGTCTGCTGCACCTGTGATCCGAATATATGTGGCTCTACCCGGATGATTTCCGCCACCATGACCCTTAGCTCCTCCTCTGAGAACCTGGGGTCTCTTGGTGGTGCAATGGGTGTAGTGTGAGTGGTGTGTGTGAGGGTGCGTGGGGGTGATGTGTTGGGTTGTGTGCTGTGAGGTGCGTGGATTGTGTATGGGTGATGGTGTTATGTGGCTCTGGTTCTGTGGGTGCTCTTGGTGTCTCTCTCTTGGCAATTCTTTCTAGTCATAAATGTTGCGGTTAATGTGGGTGTGTGTTTTATAGTGGTGTGGGTGTGGTGTGTGTATTTGTGTCAGGTGTGTGTAGTTTGAATTGTCCAATGTGGTGTTTTGTTTGTGTATGTATTTTGAGTGTGGCGCTATGTACGGCAAAGGTTTACCGCAGTTGAATGTCCGCTGCGGTGATTCATGGGTCATAATGCTGTGGGCGTAGTCCTGTTGGCATAACGGTGTGGGTTTTGGTACCGCCAGTTTATCACTGGCCTTTGGGCTGGCAGACTTGTGTTTGTGTCTGTATAGTGATGGATTGCTCTGTGTGGGTCATAATATGGGTAGCGGTATACCGCCGTGGTCGCGGTATGTTGGTGGCAGTCGGCATGGCAGTAAGCGGGACTTACTGCCAATATTAGAAGGAGGGCCATAATTTTTTGTGCTTTAGGAACAGCTGAAGACTTGGCCCTTTCCTCAGTAGTTTGATTTTCTCCTTTTCTGTTTTCCCTTAGACACTCTACCCTCTATTTGCTTAGAGCTTCGATGCTATGGCCAGAATGTGCTTTATAAATACAAAATACAAATAAACTCCTTGGGCCTGAGTGGACAAACACATTTACACTCAGCAATATTGACTCAATGCATATGTTCCGTACAGACAACTACCATAGTACAAACTCCACTCTAAGACTAGAGTGACAATGAAAAGGCTGCCATGGCGTACACAGAAGGTCTCTACCTTGTGCATGTGTGGACATATGGCCTACCAAATGTAGACTTTTGCCGCTTCAGCGTGGGTTTCTGTGGTTTGTACCAGTGCCACAGGACACACCTTTGGACATATGTGGCAAACCAACAGAGATGGCATCCAACATACAAAGGTATTTTTGGTTCAGTTTCTGCTTTGTAAATTATCTCATATCATGCCCTCCCAGCAATATACAAACTATCTTCATTGTAGGTTTGTGAATTGTGCAATATGCCTGTACTGGACAAATATGACTTACGTGAAGGCACCAATAGAGCTGTAGAAAGAACTAGCTGCTGACCAGTGATCACGCGCAAATTGAGCCGTAGCTCTTATTTCAGGGGGCGATGCAGGCACAACTAAGGCAAGCCCGTCTGCACCCATCCCCAACCAGGTAGCTAGCTCATGAGTCAAAGACACACATTGACAATGATGCACAAATGCACATATGGACTAGCTCAGGGATACACCTCAGTACCCATTCCTCATCTAGTCAATAGACTGAGACAGTCAGGGCACATTTTGCCACTAGAGCCTTATATTGGCCACATGACAGGATCTGCAGGTCTACAGGAAGTGGGCACAGTGCCACAGTTGCATAGCCATATTGACTCTCCCACAGCCTGGAGTATGTCCCATATAGGGAGATACATTTGACAGGCTCTGGTCTCTGCAGGCTGAGCATACAGAACCTACATGACACTCACATTTCCCATACATGATAATACATCATGTGGCCATCATCAATGTGGCTTGTGTTGCGACCTGAAGGGCACAGCAAGTCATGATATGCCTTCCAGACAACAGTTTGGTAAGACCAGATTTGGGGTGAAAGATCTGTGGCACAATAAACATTGCTTAAAAGATCCTCATATGACTCAGACAAGATGCATACAGAGCACATGCTGTCATGCACATACATCTTGTCTGACAACTATCATAAACAAGGAAATGTCATTGCATGCAGTAAAGTCTCCTCGTCTAGTTTTATGCATCCAACTCAAGGAGGATCGAGGTCCTCAAAAACAAAACACAATACAATGTGGATGTCCACAACATTTAGTACTGGTCTCTACTACCTGCACCATGTACATCCTATTGATGCCACACAACCTGCAACAACAGGCACACAAGAAGTCTACCTGGTACACAGGGACACATTGCAGTCAGTGAGTAGGGATAGGATGGAGTTGAACAGAGTAATTTGTGCCTATGAGGTACTTACCTGCTCCTCTATTGAGCCACAGAGCTGACCATAGAGAAGAAGGACCTTGTCCCCAAGCCTCTCCAGGTCTTCTGGAGAGAAGGCAGGAGCCCTTTCACCTGCTGGCCGAGGCATGATTGCTCCCAGAGGCGGCACACAGCAACTGTAGTGGTGGAGGTGTTGCTGGCAGCAGTGTCAGGAGACTAATTTTGCAAAACACGACACACATATGCCACATACATGGTCATCACTGTCGATGGCCAGAGCCACTGAACCGTGTCCGTCACAGGCAACAAAACTAGCCTATGGCTGTGTCCGCCACAGTTGGTGCCACCCGCCGCGCGGATGACTTCCAACGGCGATTGTAGGTGGTTCCTAATGTCCAACGGAGTAGGTCAGGCATCTGTGATTGTGCAGGTTGGAAATACCGTAAATGGTCCTGTTAAATGCATCACAACAACAATATATGTGTGGGATCATCACAAACCAAATCAGTCTTGTTGTGTAAGTCCTACTACAAAATCACCAGTGTAGTGTGTTGCTGGGCACTGGTAGCATATAACTGTGGTGCACTGTCCACTGCCAGTGACATGTTTTTTGGCGGTCGAAATACACTGTTGAATTTGGAGGGGGTATTGGATAGCGGATGGTTGGGTGTTGCATGAATCCATATTGTGGACACATGTCTTGTCAACCATGGAGGTCACATTTGGACCTTCTGTAGTTGACAGCTGTGATGTGTAGTGGTTGTAATGTATTTCAAGTCTGAAATACAATTTCACATGATTTTGCTGGGATACATCATGTATGTTGGCATAGACACAGTGACTGATGCTCCCAAACATGTATTTTCACACATTGCTACACAGGGAGAGGGAGCAGGCCAGAGGCAGCTCCACCGCAATGGCAGAGGGGCATCACCCCCCTGGCTAAGAGCCAGCCAATGAAAAATAAAACAATAGCTTACTATTGTTTTATTTTTTATCTGCTGGCTCAGCGAGCAGTGCAGGGAGAGGAGGGATATAGGAGGTGGGAGGGGGCAGGAGGAGAGAGTGCACCTAAGTATGCATGTGTGTTTGGTCGGCCTCCTAAGTTGGCCAAACACACATGCACATTTAGGTTTCTCCAACCCGTCTGTATAGCCAGACTATAGAATCCGCACAGACCGCAGGGTTGTGTCAGAGCGGCAGTCCAATCCGCTCAGACCAATCCTGATGCTGCTTTCATGCTAGGTTTTGTGTGAAAGCAGCATCAGGATTGCTGGAGAGCCTGTGTTGGTGTCCCAGTGAATACTGGGAAACCAGAAGAGGAGCAAGGCGGCAGAAGGCAGTGGCAGCAGTGACGACTAGAATAGTAAGTGTTGAAAATTGGAAATATGTAACACTTGCTAAACAAAGTCTGTATGTTGCTTTCATGGACCTTTGGTCTGCTTTAGATTTGATTACTAGACAGAAACTATGGGAGGCTTTAGATAAGGTGGGTACAACTTAATTCACCTTCTAGTGAGGCTTCATAAAGAAACATACGCCCAGGTGAGATTGGGCAAACGGGGGAATTAACTGATCACATCCCCATCCAGCGGGGGTTTGACAAGGTTGCCTCCTGGCACCCTAGCTATTCACCTTGTACATATATGGGGTGGTGCAAGCCTTGTCTTCTTGCCAGAACGATGTTGCTGCTTTAAATGCCCAAAAAAGTCCTATATTACTCATTGCAGATGATTCCCTCCTCATTTCTTAAACTCTGAAAAGGCTGCAGATCCTCATGGATAGGTTTACAGATTTTTTGTGTAAATCATGGACTCAAATGAACTATTAGCAAAACTAAATTGATGGTGCTTAGTACTTAGTACTTCCCAACACTTGCCAACTGTCCCACATTTCCATTTTCCTACTGAGAGGAGTTTGCTGGACTTGGGCTCCAAATAATTGTTGCTCTGCTCATGATTTTATCCACCATGACTCTCAACTCATCTTCTGAAAAATGTTGATTTGTGGAACGTGACATGGTGGACAACCAAAATGGGTGACAGAGAGGTACTTAACAGGGGAAGTGTGATAGGAAGTGAATGGACAAAAGTGTGTGCAGGGTGTTCTATGGGATGGTGAAAAAAGGGGTGCCCAATCTATGTAGATTTAAAAAAACAGTGGGCTTGATTCTTTGGATCCCTGTGGAGATGCAAAGGATTGTGGTCTGCAAAACGGTGTGTTTTATAATGTGATTTGCAGGTGTGTCTACTGGAGCAATGTGGGTCAGCTGTGTTGTTTTTTAATTAATACAGTGTGTACTTGTCTGTTACTTTGGTGGTCATGTACCGCAGTGGTTGACCGCCATTATCTGACTGCCACAAGGAGACTGCCACAGTGACTGTGTGTTTGCAATAAGCTCGGTCTGCCTTTTTTGCTCTGCAAGTCTTTTTGGGACCGCCAACATGGTGGTCTGGTTGCACAACCGCCAAACTCATAATGAGGCCCTACATTTCTCCTCAGCCATAGCAGTGCTATCTTAAGATAGAATGATAATGTAAACCAGTGAATAAACAATCCATAGCTAAAATTGCAATAAGGTGAGATTGGAGAGACTTTTAGTGATTCCAGGTAAAAGTCCTAGAGAAGTTATGTGAATATATTACGAGACTCAATGTGTGTCTAATTGTCATAATTTTTGGAACAGTCCAAAATAAATTCTATTGTGACTCATTTATTTCCTATTTTGAGGTCTGTAGCTATGGTAAATTGATCTTCTAGTTTACTACATCAGAACACTAAGAGAGCACATCATTCATTAAGAGTATTATGGTCCTTATTTCTTTCTTTTCTACTGAAGAAAACAATGTAGTTTGCTGCCAATATTAAGACCTTTATTACCTGCTCTTAAACAAATAACAGTCCTGGCTTACAGTTGTCTCAGTATCAGTTCTCTGTCACCCCACTCTTGGATGGGGCTTCACTAGATCAGTGCTATAAAATTTGAACTTGGTCTCTTCTATATGTATCACAAGTACTTGCACAGCTAATAAACTTGTCATCTCAGAACATGACTGTCCAGAATACCTCTTTACATCTAGCCTTAATTGGCTTAACCTCAACATTTTATTGTATTATTCACCCCAATTTATGGAATAGCGTGGCAGCCTGGAAGTGGGCATAGCTATAATGTCTCTTCTCCAAGCAATGCACACTTTTTTGACAAAATCAGATATGGCTCATGCCATGAAGGTAATTATGATTTTCTATCAATGTGAAGTATGACACAGCAAGACTTGACAGAAAGCATAGCTTTATTCTGCTTCAAGGGGACTTTGCTGTCCTCTTGGCATGGAGAACATATGTTCTGTAGTCTTTGATAAGCAGCTACATATCTCGTTCAATAAATTTGATCTAAGCACTAATTTCTTAAACATTATGTAACAGTTCTTGGGCACTAAAAATACTAAAAAAAACAGTACTAAATTTAAAAATGTATAAATGTGAGGAGCTGTAGACTAGCCACACTTGGGGCATTCCAGTATCTGGGAAGTATTTGTGATGTTAATCTAAGCTGGAACCTTTTACTCTCTGCTAGGAACTGATGATTTATCCAGCATCAAGGTGCAGTTTTTACTTTTCCATCTCATCTAGGGTGCAAACCAATAACTGAGCTACCTGGGGTTTACAATGCAAAGGGCCATATTTGGAGTTTGATGGAGGTGAACGCACCATTAAAGACCATCTGCTGAACTGTCCATCTCCATGGAGGCCCATCCACCCTATTTATAAAAAGATAGCTTGACATATGTAAGTCGCAAATCCATTCTCCACCTCCTCTGCATTTTCCTTAGGGTATACTCTAAAAAAGAAGGAGCAAGCAATAGAAAGTCAATATTCCATTCATCATATTTAGTGTATAATTTCCGTTGATGTAAACCTAGTTCATTCTCCACAGCTGTTAGAGAAATAACAGCAGAACTAGACAAACCCTTATCCCACCCTCCCACAACCAATTCAAACAACTTTGCCCTGCTACTACAAGCCCTCAGATTCTACCTGACAGAGGTGGATGAGCAACAACACAATGCACTGCAAATTGCAAGGTAGGTATAACTATTGAAATGCACTTTGTTAATTATTAATGTCTTGAAACAACTTTATTTACACCAAAGCATATCTAACAACAATTCATGATGTTCCCTTGTATGGTCACATTCCTCGCATGTAACATACTCACCTAACCAGTGCTTAATTTGAACCAGTGGTTGCCGTTGGGGCCCAGCGGTACTCATTGTCGGAGACTGGCACTTATTTTTTTCTCATCAGATACTGACCATGAACAAGAAAGTTAAAAATACACAAACATCAAAGAAGGAGTAAGAGAAAGACGGGATGAAGGGGAAAAGTAGGAACTTGTACGAGTGAGATAACGGCTCAGCAGTGTCTGGTAGTCGATTAAAAGGCCTGAAGTGAATTCAACACTAAGCAACCTCAGTAGTTGATGCACTGATTTTTATTAGCATTTCAGGAGCAGAGCTTTGGGCACAGGCACTCATTCTTTTGTAAATTAAGCACTGCATTTATTACAATTGTACTATTCTCATATCTTGAAATAGTATGGTGTTGACTTTATTAATATACCTGGGCAGACACACATAAAATGCTAACTCACTGCAACCTGTTTATATTTTTCATTATGGTGTAAGATTACTAGTAATACCTCTAAAAAGAAGTTGTTTGATTGAATAACCCAACTATTATGAGGCTGCTCTTGATCTCTGTTTACCCACTTATCTTACCTACACAATCATATAACTCAGCCATGTATCTCAAGACACTCAATGCTCTGTAACATTTTAAAATATTGCACGTAATATTAAGGACAAGACATCTATCCATAAACCAGAAATTCTTCTCATACAGGAGGGGCAGCTCATTCATAGGGATGCAAGGGTGTTGTCTCCCTGCGTGTGATTTGTGCCATCACAATTTTTTTTATTGTGGTGCTTCCTTATGTTGTGCTATTTTCAATCAAATTCAATGAGAGCCACCATGCCAGATGGAGTAGATGTGGACTGGTCCAAGCATGATGACTGACAGCAACCCTGCCTGTTGCAGTGAAGAGAAGTCGCATGCCACTCTGACCGTTTTGTTTGCCACAGCCAACCAGACATATACCTCAGCTCCTCCCATCATGAGCTTTGGCAGTGAGCCAGGGGGAACACAGATGCAGCCTCTCGTTTTCTGTTGAGTGGGCCTGGATGGAGTTCGCACAGTTCCACTATTGTGTGTTAGGTCATGCCGTTCGCACTGCTTTTTAGCACTGTGTGTTTGTCCCATGCTGTAAAATCAATGTGAATGGCATGATGCACAGCGCAAGAGGGTCCTGCTCCTTTTCTGCTGCCAAAGTAAATTTTCTAATCAAGCAGCAGTTTCCTCAGCGCAAACAGATGGTTTCTCAATGCGAGCGGAAGCCACCATTCAGAACCACCCACATTGAGAAATCTCACCTGAAGGTGATCTGGAGTAAGATTGCAAACTTAACATTGGCGAGTGAGGAAAAAACTCCACTCCACTCCGAGGAATTTTTCAGAACTCTGTGCTCTAAGCGGATCGTGGAGTAGGAAAAACTCCACCAATTCCGCCTGCGGGGAGTTCACCACCCACCCTTACTTTTGCCATGCTGTGTTTTCTTGTTCCAACCAACACAGATGCGGCTTTCATGTTGTCTACTAATACAAACAACATGAAAGCAGAATCAGGATTAGCTGCGCAAATGGGCAACATTGATACACATCCCCCACAGTACCACAGTACACATAATAGGCAGGCAATGATGTGGCATGAACAATTAGTGGTCATGTTTCTGTCTCTTGTGTTCGGCCTACACCTTGTATTCATAATTGCCAATGAAAATACTGTGCACAAGATGAGATGATGATGGAGTTGAGAGCTGCTTTGCCTTTGTCACTGAGATTACCCCCTGAAGAGTATTTGGTGAGTCCAGCAGCGGCCTCAATGAGCCTGCACTGTTGTGCGTGCATGTGAATATCATATTCATTATATGTTGAAAATTATTAAACTTGCATATGAACATATTTATTGCATTATCTAAGCCAGATATTATTTGCCATTTCACTGAATACATTTATTTTAAGTGTAAAGCTTTGATATGTGGAGCATTTTTTAGATTTGCCTCATTGAAGAGTAGCCTGTTCTTACAAGTGCATTTCAAACATCACTACTAGATAGGACGCATGCACTTTTCCTGATGCTATTGAGTGCCCGTGGGAATGGTACCCTGGCGACACCACTGTGAGGTGTCTAACTCCCCTGCGAGAAAATCATGAGGCTTCATGAAAGACATGATTGTCTCTGAAAGCCAAAGACATGTCAGACTGACATCTATTAAGGTGGGAGCTAGGGCTGGGGTGTAGACAGTAGCATGGCAGATTTACTGTATCCGTATAGGTGGAGTCAAACCGATGGCAGAGCAAGCTCACTTCTGAAAGGCTATTTTGGCTGGGGCTGAGTGAGTCACACCAGTTTTACCTCTAAATAATAAAGAGATACATGATTAAAGCAAAGCCAGACACTTTTTAGACTCACTAGCATGACAAGCCTTCAAGGCCCTTGAAGAGTCCTTTTCATGAATTACATGATTAACCCTGAGATACCACCCTTTCAAACGTACAAGAATGCTGCTAAATTTATCAATGTCCCAACTGGGCACTAATGTGTCTATTTGTATAATTGAATGCATCCATTTGAGGAAATGCAATGAATAAAAGTGTTTCTCCACTGTTGTGGATGTCCACAAAGCATAAACAAAGATTATTACAATTACAAATTTCAACTGTGCTTCAAAGGCCTTACAACGTGGCTTCAGTTTGCTTCAACTTGCTTGTGATTGCTTGAAACATAAATTACCTTATGCTTAAAAAATGTGTACATCAATGTGACTTATTTTCTGGTGTGGACACTTACAGGGAAGATGACAAATTCCATCAATCACCAGTTATGTCAAGACCGGTTTAATCAATACAGGACCACGACTGTTTGATGAAGTAGGTAAAACCTTCACTTACCTGTCAGTTGTGCACAACGGATACGTCAGGGATCGAACATGTCTAGTCCTTCAGAAACCATAATTATCAGAATAGGGTAGGCCAGAAAGGTAGCATGCATTGATGGAAGAATTCACAATCTGTGTTGTTGTTTCCATCAATAATACTAGAATGTTCCATTACAATCAGATTTTTACGACCAGCTTCATCATAATGCAGGTGTTCAACCCATGTTTGATCTACAGACCTAACAGTAAAAACACATCATTAAGATGTACTCGCTGAACTCCAACACCATAGAGACATTAGAACAACAATTCTATTCAGACCTTGTGCTGGACACCAGACTTCAGAAAACCGTCCAACTTACTGTGGAGTGTTATGTCTCTGTGTGTCTTGCTCTTTCCAGTATACAGTGGTTGACTTAAATGGAATGTCTCAGCAAATGTTTTTCTACTGTCCTCAAGCAGGTACTGGATGGTATAATCAAATGCATGAATGACTACATTAAATATTCTGTGTCCATAGGATGATCCCTCTTTTTGCATGATCACCTCCCATTTTCTATCTGATGCAATTGGCGTTTAGACTATGTACACTGGGACTCTGCTAAAAAGGCCAAAGTGTATTTTCCCTGAAACCTAAAAACATATTTAATTGGCAAAAAAATCCTAATTGGCACATTTAACCTACCTATAAATCCCTAGTATATAGTACCCCATGTGCCAAGGTTCTGTAAGTTATATGTCACTAGTGGACTACAGCACTTATTGTGCCACCACTAAAATTGCAAGACAAAGTATTTCTTCGGGTCTGCCACTAAAGCATGTCTTCAAGCCTGCCACTGCAGCCTGACTGGGCAGTTTTAAAACCAAATTTGAGCTGGCAGAATAAACCTCTTACTAGGCCTAAACGTTCCTTTTTAATACTTATATGTCACTTCTAAGATAGGCCCTAAATGCCCAATTAAAGTTGGGTGTATGGTATTTCAGAAGTATGATACAGGTACTTATCTTTTCCATGTCCCGGCAGTGACAAATCTCCGAAGTCATATTTTACTGTGGCGAGGCTGTTCGTCCCTTGAAAAAGCATTGAGTTACAATATGACACCTTGTAGTGCAGAACTTCAGTTTGAGAATAGCTAGAACCATGATTCAAAGAATGTAAGTAATAGTAATGAGAAATACAGTCTAACAGATTTTAAATTATTATTAAGACGTGCCCTCTTCCTGACAAGATGACCTGTGGGATATGCCCACCAACTGCAAAAGCTTCAAATGGACCTCACCTGTCACAGGCACATGTAACTCACACGCAGTTCTGCCCCTGGTCTCTTCTAGTAGCCAGAGTGACACCAATCCCAGTGAGAGGAATTAGTGTTCCAGAACTGATCTGCAGGGGGAGTGTATCATTTCCCTTGACACGTATCAGGAGTGTTCCCAGAGCTTTAACTAGGAGACAAAAGGTTCTAAAATGCTGGATTTTGGCAGAGGAAGGGACTGTGAGATTGTTTAGGGCCAAGCCCCAGCATGTAAAGTCAAAGCAGATCATGTTGCCCTTGGAACTTCTCCCTATTGGTCAGGGAGATCCCCCCCCCACCCACAAGCTAGTGCCAGACATAAAAGTGGCACCTCTGGCTAGCTTCTTTAGAACACCCCCAGACCTTTAGAAGAAGGACTTACACTTGTTGGACTTGTGGCAAGAACCCCAAAGGGCAGAATTTGCCCCCTAATTGTACCTAGAACATAGGAGTGGACTCCAATCGCTAACTGGCTAGACTCCTTTTCAGCTTCAGGAACACAAACAATGCAAGAAGACCAAGACTCTGCTGAGTCCAGCTGACCAGTTCCAACTGGATTTGCAGTGGACCCTGCTGGTGGCTTCTGGGGGGGATTGAGTGCTAACACTCATGTGGCGCCTAAAATATCCTGGACCTTTGGCTAGTGTTAGGACTCAAGCTCCCACAAACCACCAACAGGGTCCAGGGAAAATCCAGACCTCCGTTCTTAGGATCACCCCCAGGGACCTTTTGGATGCAGATGTATGCACCCACTCATCAGCTGTCTTACCCATTTCTCTGGGGTTATATAACTTGGAATCCAACAAATGCTGATGTACCAACTTAACCCTTTGCGTGCATCAGTAGGCCAGGAGCCGTCTGACACTGCAGTGCTCACATGGTTTCGATGGCTCTCAGCCGTTCACACACATTAAATCCTTCTGGTGCGGGCACCAGAAGGGGATTTCATTTGGATTTTTTTAGCCTTGGTTGCTGGAGAAGATCTTCCCGAACAACCAAGGCTAAAAATATCCCCATCCTACAATGACAATTGGTGCATCATGCACACTGAGTTCATTACAGGGGAAAATGAAATTAAAATGAGCTGATAGGCTCATTTGCTTTCATTTTCTTTGGTGCTCAGGGGCATATCTAAGTCCCCTGAGCACTGATTTCAATGCAAGAGGTACCCTCAGAAAGGGAAGGATCTCCCCTTTCTGGAGGTACCTTTTTCAAGCAGATCCCTGCTTGGGATTCACCCCAGTAGGGCAATCCCCAAGCAGGGATCGACTCCACTAGGCCACTAGGAAGGGGGAAGAGGTTGATCCTTATTTTTTTCTAATTATCCAGTCTTTCTGCAAACACCCCCCCATGTGGCAGATGGTGGCAATAGCCCCAAATCTGCCTCCCGGGGATCAGAAAGCCCACTAGCTGCCAGGGAGATTGTTTTATCTAGTAAAGGGAAGAGGCTGCCCAGAATGGGCAAGTCACTGCCCCGCCCAACCCCAAAAATAGGAACAGTCTTTCTGCATCTTCAAAGGGACTAATGGGGGTTATTAGAAGGCCCACTAAGCAGCAGGGATTCTTTCATTAGAAAGGTCTAGGGGGCTGCCCAGAAAGGGCACAGCAATGCCCCCACCGCACCAAAAATAGGCAGAGGCTTTCTTCCTCCCAAGGGGGACAGAAAGCTCATTAGACACCAGGGATTTTGTTTTATAAATGAGGGGTAGGGGGCTGCCCAAATTGGGCATGGTCATGAAGTTTTTATAAAAGAGGGATGGGGCTGCCCACCATGGGCATGGTAATGCCACCACCCCCACATAAATGGGAACCAATGACTTTCTGCCTCACCAGGGGGGCAGATAGGGTAATTACCCCAAATCATGGGCATGGTAATGCCACCACCCCCACATAAATGGGAACCAATGACTTTCTGCCTCACCAGGGGGGCAGATAGGGTAATTACCCCCAAATCATCCTCCCTGGGGGAGAGAAAGCCAACTAGGTGCCAGGGAATATTTTTTTTAAAAAATAGAGAGGCGAGGGCTGCCCACCATGGGCATGGCTATTTCCCCACCCCAAACAAATAAGGACACAGTCTTGCTGCTCCCTGGGACTGCAGATTGAGTTACTTACCCCCAAACAGCCCCCTGGGGGGCAGACAGTCCAATAGATAAATGGGTAAGAAAAAAAATAGAGAGGAGGGCATGGTTATGCCTCCACTGCAACTGAAGGGGGAAACAGTCTTTCTGCCCCCCTGCAGACTAAAGCATCCCCTCCCAATAGCAATCAAGGGGACATTTGAAGCTTTTGGGGATTGAGTTTTTCATATGGCCATGGAGAGCTTAGCTAACTCCGAGTATCGTCCCACTTGCAATGGTGAGTGGATGCACTTTTTTGACTTGGATATATCAGGGGGAGTCCAGGGTGGTGTGCTTCACATGTACCCCATTCCAATTTCTTACCCACAATGCTCGGCAAGCCTCCAACTTTGCCTGAAATCACACATTTCCCCTACATTTCTGTGATGCAAACTTCCAGAATCTGCAGGAATCCTCAAACTTCCTACCACCCAGCATTGCCCCATCTGTGCTGATGAAAATTCTGCCCCACTTGTATAGATGCCCAAAGCAGCCAGCCTAAAACACATGGCAAAAACTGCCCTTTTGGACCCGCTTTGGTTCCCCTCAATTTCTAAACATTTTTGGCCCTTCCCAGGCAGAGGCTCTTGACAAAGAGGAATGCTGGTGGTAGGAAATTAGTGGCTCCCCTCTGATTCCAAAACTTTCCATCACAAAAATATGGGGAAAATGTGTTTTTAGTCAAATGTAGAGGTTTGCAAAGGATTCTGGATAACAGGACCTGGTGAGAGCCACACGTCACCCCATCCTGGATGCCCCGGGGTGTCTAGTTTTAAAAAATGTACAGGTTTGCTAGGTTTTCTTAGGTGCCGGCTGAGCTAGGGCCCAAAATCCACACCTAGGCAATTTGCAAAAAAAGGTCAGTTTTGGTTGGACAAATGTGATTTGTCTATGTTGCGTTTTGGGTTATTTCTTGTCACGGACACTAGGCCTACCCACACAAGTAAGGTATCATTTTTATCAGGAGACTTGGGGAAATGCTGGGTAGAAGGAAATGTGTAGCTCCTCCCAGGTTTACTAGGTTTTCCTAGGTGCTGGCTGAGCTAAGACCCAAAATCCACACCTAGGCACATTGCAAAAAAAATGTCAGTTTTCAGTTGATAAAATGTGCTGTGTCCTCATTGCGTTTTGGGTTGTTTCCTGTCACACACAAGTGAGGTATCATTTTTATCATGAGACTCAGGGGGACACAGAATAGTAGAACAAGTGTTATTAAAATTGCCTTTCTCTGCCTTTGTGCCTTCCAAATGTAAGACAGTGTGGAAGAAAGAAGTCATTTTGAGAACTGCTGTCTAATGCACATGCCAATATGGGTATCCCTAGGTTTAGAAATGTGCAAATAACCACTGCTTTTAAGCTCCATTTCTTGTGACCATTCAGAAATACATATGATTCCTTGATACCTATTTTAATTCTTTATATTTTCCCAAATTAATTACGGTATTCCCGATACACATTTAGAAGGCAATGCAAGGTGCATCTCAGTTATTGGCTCTGGAAGCATAGGGTTCTTCGTGAACCTACAAGCCCTGTATATCCCCACAACCAGAAGAGTCCAGCAGATGCAACAGTATATTGCTTTTTAACATCTGACATAGTTAGAAGTTACAAATGAAAATAGACACAAATAGTTGTCTTTTCCAACTCAATTGCATTATTTATTTTGAATTCAACTGTTACATTTTATAGGAAAACCATGAAGGATCTATACAAATGACCTTTTACTGAATTCAGAATTGTGTCTACTTGACAAAAATGTATAGCTTTCTGGGATCCACCATTAGTTTCACACCCATTTCTAACACTAACTGGAAGGTGGTTAGAAGCACAAAGAATAGGAAAAGTAGGCTATGTCCCAGTAAAATACTAACACAGTGTTGAAATATGTGGTTTTCTGATTCAAGTCTGCCTGTTCCTGAAAGCTGGCAATTTTAGCACCACAAACTCTTTGTTGATGCTATTTGCAGGGGGAAAAAAGTGCTTTCCTCTGTAGCACTTTGATCCCCACTTTTCCCTCCAAAAAACAAAATATAGCTGTATTTAGGCTAAATACTCCGTCTCCTCCAGGGTAATCCACAAACCATGGGTATCTTGAGAATTTCCTAGGATGTTGGGAAAAAACTACACACATTCGGCATGGATACCTTATGTGGATGAAAAGTTATGGGGGCCTAAGCATGAACTACCTTAAATAGCCCAAAAAAGGTTTAGCACTCTGGGGGAACATGTCTAGCAGTGACAGGGTTAAGAACAGTTTTTCAAAATGTGTTCAAATCAAACTATACAGCCCATAATAATATGTAACCTTCTTATTTATATCCTGCTATATACTGCCCTCAGTGAGCTCTCTATAAGATCTACCCAGGACTGTTGTGCATCAATTTACACATATTTCTGGTTCACATTTCCTCTGGCTCATAGTTGTAGCCTAGACCTGTGTGTCGAACAACTGTGTTTTAACCCTAATTATCTCATATACCATCACAATTCTCTTTTTTTCTGAGATTCTGGATTTTCTTTTTCCAGAGATCTTCATGTATTTGGATCAAGGTTCTCTTGTGTTGTAACAGGTAAATTGTTTTGTGGTTTGATGAGTGTTGTTTGTAGTAGGAGCTGTCAGATTTGTTGCTGAGTTGATTTTTAGTAGGTGTGTGTTGACCATTGCATTTGTCTACATTGGCGGATTCATCTGCTGTCAGAAACCCTGTTGCTATGTTGCAACTGTCCCTGTATTCCACTCTGATGCTGGACAACTCTAAGTATGTCTGCCATACCTACATTGACCAAATTGTTTCCAATGATGGAGGACGAGGTGACTAAGCACAGCGCATTGATGGAAAGCCCCTGGAGCTTCCTTCATACTGGCTGCCACCCACTAAACCCCTGGCTATCCCTGACAATGGAGGCTCAGCTGATTCCACTGTTGGAAAACCTTGACCCAGTGGCTAGTCAGCCACAAGACTGCAGAGTCACAGCAGTGGTTTACACATACATGAAAATATCCTGAGCCATTGCTGTTTCCCCTTTCAGAAACAAACTCTGCTTTGGGGTAGTTCTAAAAAGCAAAACTAAATGCTGAGCTAGCTAAAGAAACACATCACACTGTCTGCATTGACTAGTACCAAACCTTTATTCAGCAATGAGGCAGATGGTTTTGCCAGAGAGATTCCCACCAAGCAGGCAGACATCTCTAAATAGACCAGGGCCTTTACCAACCTGGCAGGGGGATGGGCCACCTGACAAGCTCTAAATGAGGCCTGATTTCCCTTCACTAGTTATCATAATAAACTCTGGATAAAGCCAGATTTAAATCATGTTTACTTTCTGATTTCTAGCCCTTAATAGAGCTACACTGATGTCTTCCTTAAATGAGAACACTGCTAAAAGATGATGAATTTCAGGTTAGCTAAATAGGCTGATTTTTCGGGACTTGAATCATTTATAAACAATGCTGACTTGCCCTTTTTATACAAGGTAACATTCCTGAACCAAATATACAAATTACAGAGCACAAAATCATTTTAGCATCTTTAAAAGGCAATCTGTTGGTGTGTCATTGATATTTTGTTTCGCCCACTGCAGCACCCATGAGTGGCTGCATTTTGCTCTTTCACAAGGAGCACATCCCCACACAAGCTAGTTCCTTTCTGTACCATTTTTTGTTTTGTTTAGTACTTTGATGTTGCCTTTGTGTTTAGAGTCTGATGTGACAATAGGATGCTTTATACCAGCGCAGGCCACATACCATGTTTTATCAGGCCTTGTCTCTTTCCAATGCAGATGTAAATTCCCTTTTAAAAGTCCTTTGTTTATCTGACTTTCTCAAATAACCAAAGGAGAATCCAAAAGGAATTTCACAGCAGAAAAGACAGCATCAATTTGAAACCATTCTGTATTAAGTTATCAAATGTTTCAGTATTTTACATTTGACCCAATAAGCGTACAATTCTTCAGAAGGAACTTCACCAGTGGTTCTTTAATAAGCTTTGCCAGGAAGAAAACTAGCCTTTATCATGTTTATTTTGTAGCATGTGTAACACTTTTTTTTAATAACTTCTTGCCGTTATTCTTTCATTCTTTCCTTCTTTTTTTGTTTCTTTCTTTCCTTCCTTCTTTCTTGCTTTCTTTCATTCTTTTATTCCTATTTCATGCTTTCTTTCCTTCGACATTTGTTTCAGTTTTTTAATTCTTTCCTTTTTCTTTAATTCCTTTTGTCATTTTCTCTTTCCTTTTTTCCTGCGTCCCTTTTTCAGTCTTTCTTGCTTTCCCGTTTCCCTTCATTTTTTCATTCCTTCTTTCCTTTTCCTTCTTACCTTTATCCTCCATTCATTCTTGCTTTTTTAATCCCTTTCTCCTTTCTTTTCCTCTTTCCTTCATTCCTGCTTCCATTCCTTTTTCTTTTTTCTTGCTGTCACTTCTTCCTAGCTTTAATTTCTTCTTTCTTGCTTTTATTTATCTTTCCCATCTTTCATTCCTTGTCTATGTTCTTCTTTCTTTCCTGCTTTCTCTCTCTCTCTTTGGCTTTCTTCCTCTCTTTATTTTTCTCCCATTCTTCCTTTTTTGTCTGATTTCCTTATTTCTTTCCTTCTTTCCTTCTTATTTTCCCTTCTTTCCTTCTTATTTTCTTCCCTTCTTTCCTATTTTCTTTCCTTCTTTCTTTCCTTTTTTCTTTCTTATTTTCTTTCCTTCTTTCCTTCCTTCTTTAATTTCTTTCTTTATTTTCTTTCTTTCATTTTCCTTCTTTCTTTTCTTTCTTTCCTTCTTTCTTTCTTATTTTCTTTCTTTCTCTTTCCTTCTTTCTATTCTTTTTTTCCTCCTTTCTTTCTTATTTTCTTTCTTTCCTTCTTTCCTTCCTTCCATCTTTCCTTTCCTCATTTATTCTTTCTTTCTCCTGTCCACCATATTATGATCTTCATAGGATTTAATCAGCTTGTAATATGGTGGGTCGGATACCAGTCATGTTTGTGATGGAGTAACTCCGTCCGCCAGGATCTAAATCAGGCCCAAAATTACTTATATGGATTTTCAGTCACACTACATCCATTTGTCAGTGATTGAGTCATTGACATTTTTCCTCAACCCACTCTAGCATGCTTCAAGGGGCAACACGTCTGTCACCCCACTTCAACAATTGGCTGACTTCACTATGAATTACAACTCTTTGACAAGGATAACATCAACACATAAATGCCTGAATTCATACTTTTTGGTGCACAACTGCTGTCAGGAGGGAAGGAGGAGGTTCTGCTCCAAAAAATGACGCTAGCCTGGTTAGAGACACAAAATACCTCTATCAGGCTAACACCATTTACTGGTGCACAACCACCAAAATCATGACTCCTGTCTTAGTAGAGACAGGAGTCATGACCACCACCCCAATGGCCAGCACAGAGGACAAGTTTCCCCTGGGCATGTCCATTGAACCCTGTGCCATGCAGGGGACCTCAAGTTAGGACCCCTGATGGCACTTTAATAAAAACAAAATAACATACTTACCAATACTTACCTGGAATGGGGTCCCCCATCCTCTGGTCTCCCTCTATTGGGGGCGTTCCTGGGACTTGGGGAGGGCACCTTTGGACCCATTCCAAGGTGTTTAACCATGGAAATGGGTCCACAGGTCCCCTAACATCTGGTCTGACCAAGACATTAAATAACGGTGCTAAGCAATCTTAGCACCATTATTTGGCCCCGCCTCCCACCCTTGGGCATTTTAGCACAGGGAGATAAGTATGGCGCTATGGGGATACCACCATTTTTTCAATGGGAACTCCTACCTTGCATCTCATTGACGCAAGGTAGGTTTGTGCATCCAAAGAATGGGCCAAGCTCCAATATTTTGATGCTAGCCTTGCCTAGCATATAAAAATGGAGTTAAGTTTGTGCTACATTTGCATAAAAAAAGGCAGCAAATGCGACGCTAAAAAAGTATAAATATGGGCCAAAGCACTTCAAAGTCAGGGAGGACTACGGTAATGTGTGCTTTTTGAGACTAAAAAACATTTTTGCCTTTGGGCAATGTGTTTTTTAGATTGACAAACGCCCGACAGCTTCCCAAACAATAAACCTTTGCTAAAGCCATGACAATACAAACAATAATTGACAAATGGCTGGCGATTGCATTAGTCCTATTGGCTATGTCAATACTTGTTTTGACATTTGTTGTTACGCAATTAGGCAGCACTTTAAGGTTAATGTAAATGTAGTTGATGAGACCACGGTGAGTTCAGCTCACATATTTCTGCAGAAGCACACTCACATCAAGGGGCCATCAATCGAACACGGAACGCGGTACTCGATAAACTCAACTGTATGTATCATACAGTATCAGCACTGCAAAGGTAAGTCCAGTGGCAATTCCTCAAAAAAAAATTCGTTGTAGATGAGGCTGCACATATACAACTTATTATCGTGTGGCATACTTTATGTTTTCTTCCCGCTGAGTCATCAACCACGTGAAGAGGGAGAGTGAATTATTTTCTGGTACTTTACAGAAGCTCATATATCATTTTGTACTTGGTAAAGCGAAAACATGTCCGAGTTTTGCTGGATGCTATATTTTCAAAAGAGATATTTCTGCACTAGAAATCTAATAGTGTACTGTATCTGAAGTGAAATTGGCGTTTCCATGAAAACATCATCAGAAGTGTATGTCAAAGAGAAAGCTTGCTTCTGCTTTGGTCTGCAAAAGAAGATATATTTCATTTCCCTTAGGTAATGAATTGTATTCCTTGTAAATCCATGTTTGCACTAGTCAGGGCTTCTAAACATCATATTTCAGCCGACCAGTTACATTTTCTTGATGTATTTCATTAATCATTGCGTACAAATAATCGAAGAAAGTACAAATATGTCAAAAGTAATCTATCAAATTTATTGCATAATGTCCTTTATCAGTATTGCCTTGAAAAACTAAGTATTCACAAATAATTAATAATTAAAATTATACAGTGAACAAGCATCAATGCACATTTTACCTATTGGTACCTCTGTATTTAGGAACACTTTAGCGAGTTAATGTGAACGGGGTATCCATAAATCGGTTTATGTACTTTTGTAGAGGATCAACCTCCTTTACATAGCTACCACATTTGGAGGCCTAAAGGTATATCAGCCCCATCTCTTCAGCACGTAGTAAAGAAGTAATGGCAAAGCCAATAGATCGGACCTTGGCAAGCCCGCAATTTTATTTATATTTTGGAAACAAATGGGTTAGACATGGAAACCGTAAAAGGAAATTAGGTGAAAATAAAACAGCTAAAGGTGGAGTCCATGTTTACAAAATAAGTAAATATGACAAAACAAATATAAAGGCATTAAATTACCAACCAGCACAACCACTGAAATGCATTTCTTTTTTGGTGGGATTACAGATGTGAAAGACAAAAACATTGTCACTCACAGTGAAGAGTGCAATGGCTGAAGTGAGTTGAGCCACTGCCTCTAGATGTAAGTTGTGGTGGGTGGAAGCAAAACATGAATGGCACTCACACAGACCAGTTGATGAAGAGGCCCACTTGTTTATGAATGTATATCTCTCTGTTATACGTTTTTGGGAAAATATGAGGCTGGCATGACAGCTAAAGCTATCTCCAGGCAAAATCTAAAATGATGTGTCCTTCAGCTGTCCTTTAAGCAGGTGTCATTCAAATATTAAACCTAAATAGCCTAGAGAAGCAGATTATTTATCAGTGGTATTTTACATTAGGGCGTATTCTCCAAATGGTGGCCTTGATGTGTAGTTTTGGCCCCTGACAAATTGCTGGGGTGTCAGTGGGACTATCTTTGTTTTTCTAGCAGCAAAGACTAGCCATGGCCTGTTCTATGGCTGTAGGGCCAAGGCTCTCTCCCTTCTTTTTTGTAAACATGAAAAGTGTCTGACATGCTGAGCAGAGGGCAGTATGATAGACACTCTTTGTGTTCATGTCAGACATGCGCTAAATACACAGGTTTCTGGCTGCCTGAACTGAACTTTGCCAGGCTGAAGTTGACACACTTCCTGTGGGTGTGATCTTTTCAGCCTGGCAAAGTGCTTGGAGGACCTTCCCTTCATGTTGAGGGGTAGTGTCACTAATAGCCTTGGAATTAGGTGCTTCAGTCTTAAGCCCTGAAGTGCCGAAGGCTGAGTGCCTATGACAGATCATCGCGGAGGTCAGCTACTCTCACTGACCCTTTCCCACACTGTGACAACATAGGGACTGCTTCCTCCTCTCACTGGCCAGTTCTGAGAGAAGGCAGCAGTCCCAGCCCTCCTGGAATCTCCGAGGCTTCCTTCCAGAGACACTGCACTGGTAAGTTGTATGTACTGGAACGTTTGGTACATGCATGCATTTGTGTATGAATGTATGTGTACTTGTGAATGTGCGTGGATATGTGTTTGTGGATATGTGTGTGTGTGGATATGTGTGTGTATGTATGTGTGTATATGTGTGTGTATGTATGTGTGTGTGTGTGTGTGTGTGTGTGTGTGAATTCATGGGCATGAGTGAGTGTGTACGTGTGCATATGTGCCCAGTCCACACCCTCCCTGCTTAAATTACAGACCAACACTGTCACAGACCTTTGAAAGTTTAAATTTAACAACAGTCTGGTGGAGGTTTTTGCCAAAACACATCCCACCAAAAAGCCATCTGTCACCTCTGCGACACCAAACAGTCATGGCCAGTCCTCCTTTGGAACACAAAGCAATGTCCGTACTGCATTGGGAGGAATTTAAGCCGGGGGGGGGGAGGGAGGGGAGCATTTTAGCATTTTTTCCTCTGAAGGACAACTATCCTGTGTATAACAGTCCCATAAAAGAAATACACATTTGTGAGAATTATACCGAAGGACTACCTTAAACTTGGTGACTACTTCCACGTCATTCTTGCCAGCTTTTGTGCTGCTCATATGATGATTTAGAAGGCAGGGTTTGCACCGGTTCTGCCATCAGACACATTTAATTACCAATGACTGAAATCCAGGATTGTGCCATAGAGGGCCAATATAGAGGTTTTTTTTAAGAAGAATATTCAATTATGTATTTTTTAGTCGCTTTAGGTTGTGTAAATCTGTTTTGTAGGGCTGTTCCGGTTTTTGGACAGAAGTGCAGTTGCAATTGTGTCCTGAGTTGCATACAATAGTCAGAAATAAAAACTGTCCAATGCACTTTCACATGCAAAGCCCATGAATTTGTATATGTGAAAGAAGAAGTGAGTACAAATAGTAGTGATGCCTTTGCACTGGAGAATCCTCTGTACAATGCATTCTTAGAGTACATGTACAAACAGTGATATTTGCACTCCTTTGTTTGCACAACTTTATTGTTTTTCTGATAATCCACTTGTGCGTTTTCAACCATATTCTACTAATTCTAGTGAACAGCTAATCAAATTGAAACATTTTTTGTGAATTATACTAAAGTGTGTGAATGCCATAACGTTAACATTATGAAGTTTGGCACACACCGACAATATTTTACATGTTCACTGAGGCTTGGTCCCATTAGATGTGTGCATCGTCTGGTCTCTTCGCTACTAGTCCCTGGTGTGTGCGCTAGAGCAGATGACCAGAAGGACTCATTAATAAATAGACCAAGCTGCTTTAACAAGTGTCAGACCAACATCCCTATTTGGACTATTAAACACGTTTTTAATTATGAAGCAGCTGCATGTGGGGAGTGCACAATCTTCTGAAAATTATATATCTTGTGCATTGAATAACACTGTACAGTCACAGCTCACGAGATGGAAAAGGGGCGGCGTGGCACGTGGCAGGGAACGTGTTGGGGGGAATCCAAAAAAAAAATAATAATAAAACTTACCTTAACTTGCTGCCGCGCAGCCCCATCTGCTCTGTCTCTGCAGGCAAGTACAGGCTCCCAGCCTGCCCTGCGGTCAATCCTGACTCTGTTCAGAGCAGCATCAGGATTGGCTGGGAGCGGCCACCCAGGGTGCTCCCAGGTGCCGTGTGGGCCTGTGCAGGCTCTCTATAGCCCGGCAACTAGAGGAGGAACCGCCCTGACACGGTCTCCAATGCTGCTAATAATAAATATCCGGAAAAGTATAGATAAGAATTCAGTGAGGACACAGAGACATAAGGGCACAGGCATAGTAACTAGATTGAGGCAGGGAACATCTTTTTGACCTACAGAATGCTTTTTCTGCTGGAAGTATTTTATTGCTTTTAACACAGTTCTCCCCCCCCCCCCCCCCCTGCTTCCGTGGTTGCCTGGTGTCCATGTGCATATTTCACATTTTCAGCCAGCAGTGACTTTTCAGTCAGATGCTTGTAGCCTGGGATATACTAGGGCACTTTTTAAAAAGTTTTAACTACAAGTTCCATAATTAAACATGTTGCAGGCTAAAAATAAGGAAGTACTGAGGTGGCACACTCGTTATGCATGGAACAGCAGTTTCTAAGCACAATATATTTTTTGAGTATTTAAACATTTCATATAATTTCACTAAACATTATTTTAGTGACAAAACTCAAATCAAAGTTACAAAATGCTTAATTGAAAAGCCTTCCGGGTGATCTTAGCCATAGCTTTACTTGTGATGTTGAGGCTTGCAGCATTAGCATAACCAATAAGGCATGGGTAGGCCTGGGCAGAATTTAATTTCCGCTGTAGTATTCAGAGTAACTTTGGTAATTCCACATTACTCTTTGACACAGAATTACCAATAATAGCTCGGTTATTTCTGTTTGCGTAATTAAGGGTAATTTGGGGGAAAATTTCCCACAGCAATAGCACATTTAGCAAGCTCATGGCGGGCGCTTGCACTGACTATTTATGTTGTGTTGCATTTATTGCTGTTTATTAGAGCAAAATGTGTACCACTCGTCCATTGTGGATGCTGGGGGGCTTCGAGAAAATAGTGCTAAATGGATAATTACTTTTCTCGTGCAATTCTGCACAATCTTGCATAACATTTGAGTAATTCCTTGTGATTAGGCTACACTGAACTACGCAAGTTGCGCCCTTCCTAGTCATGGGCTCTAGTGCAAAGAAGGAAATGGGCACCCTGACTGCTGTTTCAATTATAAAATACAGCAATAAGGGTTCAGTGGGCCCTTGAGACTTGTGGGCCCTGGTGCCAATGCACCTCTCACCCCAAAGAAAGCTATGTCCTGGGCTTGCAGCACACTTTAGCTTGTTGTGCTGCAGCTTTGCCCTTTCATGCTGAGCCGAGGCTGACACGCTCTGGGTTGAGGCACAGAGCACACACCTTCCCACAGAGTGTACAGTCGGATATGTTGCACAGACCGCAAAAGCAAATCTCTATTTATGAAGAGATGTAAGATTATCTTTTTCTCAGTGGTTTCAGTGCTCACTACCTGAGCTTAGGTGCATCCCTTCGATCTCCTTTTACATTTTCTGAGGAGTGGTGGCCACTGGCTTTCTACCGGCCAAGGAAGATGCCATTTTGATGTCTCTACAAGCTCCCAAGAAGTACACGTAAGTAGCGCTGAAAATGTCCTCATTCAGTTGTGATTTGTAGTCAAAATATGCTTATATTAAGTAAAGAAAGTGCAGGTGTTAACACACAGGTGATATACTTACTACTATTACACGCGGGATAAATTACACCGTACTGTGTCTTATGGTCTCATAACCAGTCATCAATAAGTACAATGGGCAGGTAGAAATACGTACCAACAAGCTAAGGGCTACGATGTGGTAATTGAACTATAAGGTGATTTGTAATCGAGTTAATGGGGAAACATTAGGCAGTTTTATTCCTTTTCATATATAGACTATCCCCCTTTCGAACTGATTTTTCCTTCTTCCCCCAACTGAAATCATTAGACTTTAGACATACGTTTTTGAAAGAAAGGGCCCCAAGTAAAGGTGTATATGATCCAGCCTGCATTTCATTTGGTCATCCAGGATTCATCACTCCTCCTTCACTGACCCTCCCCAGTTAACTTTTTGCATTTATTGTGGTGACCTTTGCCTTGAGTGCACTTGTTTTTCTTCCTTCCAATAACTTCGCCAGACACGTTATTTGTTTGCTTTTCAGAGGCTGACACTGCTGATATTTTATTTTTCTGTTCCTACTTTTTATTCTTTAAAAAAATGTAACAGTAAACATAGCTACTATGCTTAGAGAACACATGTAGCAACAAAGCTTAATTCACGTTTGACGCCCGAAAAATGCAAGGGATTAGGGAAGTCAGCACTGATGGCTTCAATACATCCCGAAAGCTGTGAAATTCACTATTGCACCAAACACATAGACTGACCACATATGAAGACAAGCAGCAACCAAAACCATTTCCACTGTGCCGGCTAATGTCTTTGTCGCCTTGCTCTCATATTGAGGACCAGTTACCTGAAAATGCACAGACAGAGGGTCAAGATCTTTTGTATGTCCACAGAAACAGGAAATGCTAAGTACTGCTTCTTGCCTGATGCAATCCTTGACATGGTTACAGACTGGGAGCAGGAGATCACGTCACTTACAATTAGCACCCAGTCTACCCCCGCACTGGTTACACTCCACTTTCTTATCCCTTGATGTTTCTGATAGGGTTGGTGGTATACCATGGGCATCTCAGAGTAGAATCAGTCAAGGCACTTGCGGAAGGAACTGTGATTCAACACAAGCCCCAGGCACCACTTTACAGTGAAGTTGCAGTCACAAGAGGAAAGGCTAGGAGTGGTAAGAACATTTTGTGCAATTCCCATTTACCTTGAATATTAGGAGCCATACATTGCACCCATATGGCACTTCAGACACCCCTCAACACACAACAGTACTGCTGGAACATACATTACTGGCATTCCATGAACATGCAAGCTGTCTGTCTGATTTACTGATAAGGACAGTGTCTTTTCTTGGTGCAAACAGAGGTACATTTTCAGGCAATCTGCTATTGCCCAACCCAGAGAAATTTACCTGGGTGCTGATAGTGGCAAACAAGGGATGGGGGATTTAGTTCTTGAAAGAGAAACATCGAGACTGCTGAAGCCTGCCTGATAGACCCTCCTTAAAGGTTGTCTTTCTCAAGGAGAAGGGTTTGGTGCTCATCCAAGATCTTCAAAGTCACTGCCTTCGAAAATGGCAGACTGAGTAAACACAGCTCCTTTTGGTTATGTTTCTTTAACAGTTCACAGTTTTCGAATATAATACAACCTTGTTCTATTTCACGTACTTGCAACTATTTCCCCTCTTTGCCAGTGAAGCATTTAGTTTGTGCTGCTGGTTATGATTGCCTGTATCAATACTGTATTGTAAGTGGCTTACCTTTCACTGTTCTGAATAAAGGTTCACCATACTAGGTTAGTAATAATTCCTGATGTTGTGAGTTTAACATCTACATAAATTATCTTTTCCTTTGAAATATAAGTCCATGTTTCTTTTTTTTGTTTAAAATGTGAGCAGCCTTTCTTTTCATTGTTTGTTTTATTTGTATGGATAAAGCGCATTAAACACAAAGGCATCAAAGCACTAGACCAGATTAAAATGAAGAAAGACAACAGCAGAAAGGTGTGCTAAAGCGGAGAGTATGCCAGAAACGCGCGCAATATGCTGCAGAAAACAGACATGCTTTTACCAGCCTTCGAAAAATCACATAGGAGTGAGTTCCTCTAATCAGGTCATTCAGCTCATTCTTACAGCCTGGCCGCAGCTACTGTGAAGGGTCTTTCCCCCATCTTGTTTTAAAAAACCTGGGTATAATGACCTTCTTCTGGCCCGCAGATCTCAGATACCTGCTAGGGACGTACCAGGTAAGGGTGGATTTGAGGTAGTTTGGCCTCAACTGATGGAGGGCCTTGAACGCCAACCATAAGGCTTTAAAGCTCACACACTTCCTCACAGGGAGCCAGTAAAGGGTCCTCAAGCCCTCCCTCACCGAGTGCTTTTAGATAGTCCCAGGACTAATCATGCTGCCGCATTTTGGGTAATTTGAAGTTTATTGAGGGAGTGCTGCATTAAATTTAAATGAAGGGTGTTACAGTAGTCCAGGTGAAAGGTGATTAATGCCATTACCACTGGCACCCGAAGCTCCATTGGCATAAAAGGGAAGATCTTTCTCAGCATCTTGATAATCCATAAACAATAGCTCACAGTTTTGTTAACCTGGAGGACAAAGGTCAGAATAATATCAAAGACAATACCCAGAACCCTTGCGGCCTTCATCAGAACTGGCAGCAGTCCACAGGACTCAAGCCACCGACAGCTATTTCAGATGGAATTGTTGGCACCAAAAATCAAGATTTCAATTGTTTCACCATTCATTTTTAGGCAACTTTTCTTCATCCAGATGTTGACCTCTGCCATGCATGTCTTGAATTTATCAGCCACCTCTGTCCAGTCCTTCCCAATGGGCATGATGATCTGCACATCGTCTGCGTATGAGGACACTTGAAAGCCCTGCAACCTATCAGCTGTGCCAATGGAGCAACGTAAAGGTTGAACAAATTGGGGCTGAGGGAAGAGCCATGAGGAACTGTATAAGGCAGTTGGAACGGACGTGCTCTAAAGTCCCACAGCTAATTATGCCCATTCTGTTCACTAAGAAGGAATCTAATAGTTTGAGAGCCTCATGCTTCAGCCTGGCCTGTCACAGCCTGTTCACCAGAAGAGATGGAGAAATGGTGTCGAAGGCTGGAGAGAGGTCCAACATCACCAAAATGGCTGCTCTACCTTGGTCCACCTGCCGCCGAATGAAATCTGCTTCCATAAAGCAGATTCAGTGCTGTGATTGCTCCAGAAGAATCCATGCAGAGAAGGATACAGGCATTCATTCTCAGAGAGAAAGTGAGCAAGTTCCTGAGTTAGGTGTTTCTCCAGCTGGAGCTGGCAACAGCGAAATAGGCCACAGTTTTTTCAAATCATTCACCTCTCCATTGGGCTTTTTTTTTTCAACGAGGTAATAATGGCCTCTTTCCAACACTGAGGGTATACACCGTAAGTAAGCACATACAAATAGAGTTTCTCCGTTGCTTCTGCAATGACCTAAGAGACAAACTGCAGCACCCTCTATGGACATGGGCACTCTAGTGATTCTGAAGTAATTTGTATTAGAAGGAAAATAATCTTATCCTGGGTAAGGGGAGAAAAACTAGTTAATATGCCTCTGTTGCACTGCTTAACCAACCTCTCATTCCCTTGCCTGATAGTTTGTAGGTCCGTAACTTCAGGGAAAAAGGAAAATATATTTAATATCCTATCCCTGAAGAATGTGGCCACCTTGTCACAGAACCCCTGAGAATTCTCCAGGGCTTGTTGCATTGAGTGTGGGGGGGTGGGGGTGTTGCAAGGTGCTCCATTCTCTATCTCTGTTCTTGTCGTCACCACTATCTTTGTAACTTTTTCCAAATCCTTCAAAAACCACTTTTCCTTCTACCTCCTTTTTTGTCTCTAATGGTGGCTAACTCATCTATCGCAGACTGGATCCACTTATTGAAATTTATTGCAAGAGACCTTTGACTATTAATTTCTCTCTTTTGAGTTATAGCCAGAGTTTTCAATAACTTCCTTCCTGAGATAATGCTCTACTTCCTGACCCTGATGCCACTGTCTTGAGTACACTCTTGTACTGTATCTCTAGATATGCAGAACTTAACTGTATAGTGATCTTGCTAACTATGAGCGATGCAGCCTTCCACTCTAAGGGCATCACAATTCATAAGAATTCCATCCATTGTGTGCACTACTAGATGTGTAGCCATATTCACCCTTTGCAAGAGTTCAAAACTATTCATAAGATCTAAAAAGACCTTCACAAACTTCGAGTTGCAGGTAAAATCGCCCAAACAGGTGTAGTTACTGCAGACAATGAATTGGTCTATTATCTGGATCCAGTTATTCAAGAACTGAGCTTTCAAACCCAGAGGGAGAAATACTAGAAGTACAGACATTATCTGAATGCTCTTCTTGCAAACTCTAAAAAATCCCACCTCACAGCCCTCCATGGCCACGGAGCCTCTAGCTTTAAGAGTACAATTCAGCTTGAGTCTAAATAGAATGGGGAGACCCCTTCCCCTACAATTTCCTCTGTCAACCCTAGTAATAGCCTACTCCGGGGGGACAGCCATCACCAGGTTGGGACCTGAATCACCTCTTGCCCATGTTTCTGTAATAAAGAGACAATCTAGCTCATTGGAACCAATGAAATTGTTGATCTCCAAGCTATACTTAGGGGGTCATTCTGACCTTGGCGGTAAAGGCGCTTACCGCCGGTCAGAAGACTGCCATAACACCGCCGCGGTCGCGGTAAACCGCCACGGTCATTCTGACCCGCTACTTGAAAACCTCCAAAAACCCGACATCCACAAAAGTCCGCCACACCAAAGGTCAGCGAAAAAATGGCGATGACCAAACCTCCACCGTCACGCCAACAGAAATACGCCCATGCCATTCCGACCCACGAATCCACGCGGCGGTCTTTCAACCACGGTATTCTATTCGCGGTACACACTCAAAATACACACACCCTTACAAAACACAACCACATTGGACAATTTGAAATACACACACCTGATACACATACACACACCACTCCCACACACCCAATACAATATAAAAAACACACCCACATCACCCACAAACCCCTACGACCACAATTGCAAATTAAGGACAGAGAGAGACAGCACTGCTTAGAGTAGACCATCACACAGAGGCAAATCACAACATCACCCACACAATTACCACGCACAAAACAACATACACCACCACACACATCACACTCTACAACACATACAACATCCCTCACCTCATCCACACCACCCCATGGCACCCCAAAGACACCCCAGGTTCTCTGACGCAGAACTCAGGGTCTTGGTGGAGGAAATAGTTTGTGTAGAGCCCCAGATCTTCGGGGCACAGGTGCAGCACACCACAATTGCTAGGAAGATGGAGCTATGGCAAAGGATAGTGGACAGGGTCAACGCGGTGTGACAGCATCCACGCAATCGGGATGACATAAGGAAGCGCTGGAACGACCTACGGGGGAAGGTGCGTTCCATGGTATCAAGGCACAACATTGCGGTGCAGAAGACTGGCGGCGGACCCCCACCTACTCCCCCAGAATTTACAACATGGGAGGAGGAAGTCTTGCACATCCTGCATACTGAGGGCCTCGCAGGAGTAGGCGGAGGAATGGACTCTGGTAAGTCAAATCTTAACTACTTCTTCCCACCCCCACCCCACCTGCATGCCAGCACATACCCCTACCCCCACCCCCACCCCCATCACAACAACTCCTTGTAAATGGCTCACCATCACAACCCACCCATCCAAACACCAAGCCCTGCATGCGACCACAAAGCATGGACACCCATCACAAAAGCATGCCCACTGCACACACACATCACCCCCACAAGCCACCCTCACAAAAGCCCCCACAAGGGAATGCCTGCACTTGGGTACACGGCCACCCACCCATCACACGAAATGGCACACACAGAAGCAATAACCATACCCTTATACCCCTGCAGGACCCGAACACCACCACACTGCCATGGAGGGTCCAGAGATGTCCATCCCACCCCCAGAAGAGGCCCCCAGCGATGACAGCAGCTCTGTCTCCCTGGACCCAGGTGACCAGCCCGGCCCATCGGGGACCTCTGGACAGTCGGTTCCCCACAGACAGCCACAGGCTACAGCAGACCTAACCCCCTCTGGGAACACCAGCACAGCTCCCACCCAGCGGGCCCATGCCTCTGTCTCCAGGACTCGTCAATCAGCAGTGTGTCCGCCACTACAGGGCACCCAGGTTGACCCACCACCCCAACAACAACAGGGACCTGGGGGCAGTGGTAGTGGGCACACCGTCCAGGGGACAGAGGCCCAGGAACACAGGGGAACTGGGAGGGCTGCTGTGCGACAGGGGGGGGACAGGCCCAGGGAACCCACTCTCCAAGAGGCCCTCTCCTCCATCATGGGAGCATACCACCACTCCCAGGAGATGATGGCGACGGTACTGGCCAGGTTCCAGGAGATCCAGGCACAGCAGGAGGAACGGTACATGGGGTTCAGAGAGGAACTGAGGAACATTGGTTCCGCAATGGGGACCATCGTCGTGGCCCTTAACCAGATAGTCACCGCATTGCGGGACCATGTGGCACCCCAAAGGGGCCCAGTCACTAGCCTAGACCAGGAACAGCCTACCACGTCCGCCGGCGCTAGTGGACAGGAGGCCCCAACACAACAACAGGCCACCAGAACCACACCTCCTGCTGAAGAAGAACCACCCCGCAAGCGGAACCTGAGATCTCACAAGAAGACAGTGTAGGATGCCGAGACCCCCGCCAGCATAAGATACCCCCTGATGTCATCCCACTGTCCCACATTGTCACCCTGTCCAACCTTTAACTGCCCCTGCTCCATCCTTCCACAGGCATATGGACAATGCACCTGTGAGACTGAGAACTGGACTCTGCCATGGATATCACTCCACCCCCACCCATCACTGTTTTACAATCATGTACCTATATGTAGCACTTAAAATAAATCACTTATTGCACTTAAAATAACAGGAGTCTGCTTGTATTCTTAACAAATGTATTACACATAACGGTGCAATAATGTTCAGTTACATTGTGATGACAACATACCAATGTCAATAAGCTTTAGTCCATGGGCAAACAAAGCAGAGGTCACGCAGTGGGTCATACAGCTCTGAAAAGGGAAGGGAAAGTCACAAATCAGTTAACAGGAACTGGGGGGAAACACAGACAGTAGAGACGCATGAGGCCTTAAGTAAATGTAAAATGGCGTGGGTGATTCTTACCTGTGTGCTACTGAAAATATTGTTGTATGACTGTATCCCTGTTGTCCGTGTCGTCCCCGTCGTCTTCCTCCTCTTCACTCTCCACAGGCTCCACAGCTGCTACAACACCACCGTCTGGACCATCCTCCTGCAGAAAAGGCACCTGGCGTCGCAAAGCAAGATTGTGAAGCATACAGCAGGCCACGATGATATGGCACACCTTCTTTGGTGAGTACATTAGGGATCCACCTGTCATATGCAGGCACCTAAACCTGGCCTTCAGGAGCCCGAAGGTCCTTTCTATGATCCTCCTAGTTCGGCCATGGGCCTCATTATACCGTTCCTCTGCCCTGGTCCGGGGATTCCTCACTGGGGTCAGTAGCCACGACAGGTTGGGGTAACCAGAGTCACCTAATAGCCACACACGGTGTCTCTGTAGCTGTTCCATCACATAAGGGATGCTGCTATTTCGCATGACATACGCGTCATGCACTGACCCAGGGAACTTGGCATTTACATGGGAGATGTACTGGTCAGCCAAACAGACCACCTGGACATTCATCGAATGATAACTTTTTCTGTTTCTGTACACCTGCTCACTTTCTTTGGGGGGAACCAAAGCCACATGGGTCCCATCAATGGCACCAATGATGTTGGGGATATGTCCAAGGGCATAGAAATCACCCTTCACTGTAGCCAAATCGCCCACCTCAGGGAACACAATGTAGCTCCGCATGTATTTCATCAGGGCAGACAACACTCTGGACAAAACCTTAGAAAACATAGGCTGAGACATCCCTGATGACATGGCCACTGTTGTCTGAAAAGACCCACTTGCCAAAAAATGGAGTACTGACAGAACCTGCACCAGAGGGGGAATCCCTGTGGGTTGGCGGATGGGGGACATCAGGTCTGGCTCCAGCTGGGCACACAGTTCATGTATAGTGGCTCGGTCAAGCCTGTATCTAAGTATGATATGTCGTTCTTCCATTGTCGACAGGTCCACCAGCGGTCGGTACACGGGAGGATTCATCCTTCTCCTCGCAAGTCCCAGCGGACGGTGCCTAGGAAGGACAACATGGAGCACAGAGTCAAGCAACCAACAGGTTCGTTCACACAGCTTGCACAGTACACGAATCGCTATGCATTGAAAGGCTTGTATGAGTATCAATGCAAGGCCTAGGCCTGTGTGACGCAGTAGAAATTATGCCATGTGGGCCCTTGAAATGGCGGCTGCCTGACCTGTGAAGTGTGACAGTGGGATGTGAGGTCAATGCGCTGGTGTGGCACACCGTGGCGGTAGGCGGTCGAAGACCGCGGTGCTAAGCCGCATTGGTTAACATTGCACCCTATGGGTTTCAGGAGCCAATGACGATGTGCGCCGGCAGTCGGGGTACGCACCGCGGCGGTACGCACCGCCGCGGGCGTGACCGCCATTTTCTATCTGATTAATCACTCAAGACCTGATCATCCACAGGAGAGGACCTATACTGCAAGTGCTGCTGTGACCTCGGTCTGGGAGATACAATGGCTGCTGCGACTGGGGAAAGGGCCCCTGCCTTCACTTCAGAAGAACTGGAGAAACTTGTTGATGGGGTCCTCCCCCAGTATGCGCTACTCTACGGTCCTCCAGACCAACTGGTTAGTACACAGGGTGCACGTTGAATGGGCTATGCCTGTGTTGAGTGGGGTGGATGTAAGATGGTGGGGAGGGGAGCGAATGAGGAGTGCAATGCACGACAGATGAGAGCATGTGCCACATGGCAAGGTTGGGGAGGGGGGGCCACTCACATTCACCAGTCAGAAAAGTGATGATATTTCCTTTCCCACCCTGTACATGTCACATAGGTCAGCGCCCATCAGAAGATCGAAATTTGGCGTGCCATCGCCAAGGACGTCCGGGCCCTGGGGGTCCACAACAGACGGGGCACCCACTGCCGATAGAGGTGGGAGGACATCCGCCGCGGGACCAGAAAGACCATTGAGTCTCTGCTGGTGATGGCCTCCCAACGTAGAAGGGGTGCCAGCCGCCAATTGACCCCCCTGATGTCCCGGATCCTGGCGGTGGCCTACCCCGATTTGGATGGGCGCGTGAGGACATCACAGCAGACACAAGGGGGTGAGTATCAGCACATTCTGCTATCTTTGCGCGCATTGGAGGTGTCTGGGTGGGGGAGGAGGGCTGTGGGTATCTCTAGGCCAGGGCGCATTCTGTAGGCTAGGCCCCTCCGTTAGGCATGGCCCTGCGCCCCCGCCCCCCACCTCTGTAGGGTGCCAAGTACAGCTATCCATGGTCCGCCCTCACCCATGTGTGCATTTGTTGTCCATAGACCTGTAGGCCTAGTCACAATAACTGAGTAGTGTACCCCGATTGCGCGGCCTAGTGCTGGGGGCTTCTGTGTCTGTCCTCTCCGACAACGGTGTTGCCAATGCATGCACTCAACCTGTCTTCATTTCTCCCCCCCCCATTTTCTTTGTCTTCCTGTTCATGTGTGCATTAGCATCATCAGGCGGAGGAGAAGTGGCATCGGCGCACGAGGGGCTGCATCTCACATGGCCCCGGAGGGCCATGCAACAGACTCCGAGTACACCAGTGAGACGGAGGACGAGGGGAGCTCCACAACGGGGACCCGTGGAGACGTCAGCGACACCGACACGTCCTCGGAAGGGAGCTCCCTTGCGGTGGCGGCAACATCCGTGCCCACCGCCACAACAGGTACAGCCGCCACCCAGCGCACCAGCCCCGCCCTCCCAGCAGCCCCTCAGCCTTCGCTCCGTGCCCGCTCGGCCAGGAAGCCGGCCATCTCCTTCGCCCCAGGCACCTCAGGCCCTGCCCCAGTTACCCCTGCTGCCCTCAGTGAGGAGGTCATTGACCTCCTGAGGACCATCATTGTTGGGCAGTCTACCCTTTTGAATGCCATCCATGGTGTAGAAAGGAGGTGCATCGGAGCAATGCATACCTGGAGGGCATTCATTCGGGTCAGGCTGCCCATCAGCGATCGTTCAACGCTCTGGCCTCAGCACTGACGGCAGCCATTGTCCCTGTCTCCAGCCTCCCTCTTCTAGTTCCTCTGCCTATCCCATCCACACCATCAGACCAGCCTGCACACACCTCAACACCCAAGGGCAGCTCATCCAGACATAAGCACCACAGATCCCACAAGCATTCACCCAAGCAACATCCAGATGCAGACATGCCAACAGTCACTACCACCTCTGTGTCCCCCACCTCCTCGTCTCCCTCCTCCCTCCCTGTGACGTCTCCACTCACACCTGCATGCACACCACCATCAGCCAGTACTTCCATCACCAGCACACCCTCCAGTACAGTCCGCACACGTGCAGTCACCACCCCCACTGCCATTTACACGTCCCCTGTGTCCTCTCCCAGTGTGTCTGTCACCCCCTCTTCCAAACCACACAAACGCAGGCAGCCACCCACCCAACAGCCATCCACCTCACGACAGCCTCCGTCACAAGCACCTGCACCCAAAGACAGCACACTTGACTCTCCTACAACCACATCCTCTTCCTCCACTCCCATACCCACTACACCTACCCGTCCCTGTCTTTCAAAATTGCTTTTCCTTTCCAACCTTGACCTCTTTCCAACCACTGACCCACCCCCTCCATCTGGTAAGAGTCCAAAGAGCACCTCAGCCACCACCAGCCCTGCATCTACTAGGACCATAGTGCAGGGCTATTGGAGTCCACCAGCTCCTAGGGCAGGAACATCGGCCAGCATTAAGGGGACAGCCAGTCCACCCCCTGGGAAGAGGACCAGAAAAACTAAGGTCCGGCGCGACAAGCCTGAGACGGCTGGCACCAAGGACAGTAGCCTTACCCCGTCACCTGCCACATCATCAAAGGGAGGCAAGGGCCACAGAGCTTCAGCGAAGGAGGGCAAGGGCTGCAGGGCGGAGAAGTCAGGCAGCAGGTGAGCTGAGCAGGAGGGCCCAACCAGCCCCATTCCGGGTGTGACGGACGACACCACGGGCCCAGGACTCCATCACAGGAGGGCCCCGCGACCGCAAGGTCGGATGGCAACTGAGCGGGAAGTATTGGCCAGGTCTGGCTCCCTAGAAACACAGGACAAGCACCGCTGAACAGGGGCCGCCGTGACAAGAACCGCTGAACAGGGCCCCACAGGACAAGCACCGCTGAACAGGGCCCCGCCATGACAAGCACCGCTGAACAGGGCCCCGCCGTGACAAGCACCGCTGAACAGGGGGCGCCGTGACAAGTACCGCTGAACAGGGCCCCACAGGACAAGCACCGCTGAACAGGGCCCCGCCGTGACAAGCACCGCTGAACAGGGCCCCGCCGTGACAAGCACCGCTGAACAGGGGCCGCCGTGACAAGAACCGCTGAACAGGGCCCCACAGGACAAGCACCGCTGAACAGGGCCCCGCCGTGACAAGCACCGCTGAACAGGGCCCCGCCGTGACAAGAACCGCTGAAGAGGGGCCGCCGTGACAAGCACCGCTGAACAGGGCCCCGCCGTGACAAGAACCGCTGAACAGGGCCCACCGTCTCAAGCACTGCTCCGCTGGGCACCGCCGTCTCAAGCACCGCTCCGCTGGGCCCTTCATGTCAAGCACCGCTCCACTGGGCCCTTCCTGTCAAGCAACGCTGGGCCCTTCCTGTCAAGCACCGCTCCGCTGGGCCCTTCCTGTCAAGCACCGCTCCGCTGGGCACTGCCGTCTCAAGCACCGCTCCGCTGGGCCCTTCCTGTCAAGCACCGCTCCGCTGGGCCCTTCCTGTCAAGCACCGCTCCACTGGGCCCTTCCTGTCAAGCACCGCTCCTCTGGGCCCTTCCTGTCAAGCACCGCTCCGCTGGGCACCGCCGTCTCAAGCACCGCTCCGCTGGGCCCTTCCTGTCAAGCACCGCTCCGCTGGGCAACGCCATCTCAAGCACCGCTGGCCCATTGACAGTGCCGGTTCTGTGTCGAGCAGGGCTTCACGGAGCACCCTGGGCACCATGCCTCCTCCATTACCAGTGGAGTCGGTAATCCATCTGATGGACTGTGGCTTTGCACTCCCCAGGATGGCACAGTGGGCAACCTTCCCACTGTAGGGACTTGAGAGACTGTGGCTTTGCACTCCCCAGGATGGCATAGTGGGCAACCCTCCCACTGTAGAGACTTGTGAGACTGTGGCTTTGCACTCCCCAGGATGGTACAGTGGCCATGGAGGCCCCTCGTGGATCTGGCGTCGTGGACTCATGTGGCTGATGTGCCCCCCCTTCCCTTCCCCCTGAGGTGCCTGTAGTTTTATCATCTGATGCCCCAGCAGTGTTCTCTCCAATGGTATCTGGTCTCCTGTGTGGGCTTTGCCCATGTGTTTGTGCACATTGGCCCACGGACTATGGAACTTTGACAAAATGTGCAGGACTTATTGCCTATGTATATATTTTTCACTATGTTCATTCTTTATTTTGTATCTTTCATATTGCATATTTCCCATAACTTCAATAGAGCTATAATATACATATATTTTAAAGATCATTTTAATTATGTCTTTGCATTACTCCAGGGGGTTTGGGGGGTGTCACTCTGACTTGTTGCTCTGCAATGGGGTGTAGGTATTTGGGGTGGGGGGTGGGTGTATGGCGTATGTGTGTGCCTGTAACCTTTCATCCTCCCCCCTCCCCTGTGTCGTAGGTGCAGTACTCACCGTTGTCGTCTGCGCCGGCCTTCGTACTCCTGGTAGATGAGCAGGTAGACAATAGCTGGTAGGATGTTTAATTCAGGTTCCATGCTGTCCTCCTTCCTCGTGGAGTGTATAGAGGTGAGCGTTTTCCCGTTCGTAGTCTGTTTCCGCCGTGTTTTTATCGGCGGGGCTCCCGCCCCGGAAAAGGTGGCGGATTGGTGAGTTGTGATAGGGTGGGCGGTACATTGTTTGCCGCCTGCCTGTTGGCGGTGACCGCCGTGCTGTTTGTCTGTCCCGCCGTGGCGGTCGGAGTGTTAAAGTGGCGACCTGTGTTGGCGGTTCCCGCCAGGGTCAGAATTCCATTTTTTTGACCGCCTGCCTGTTGGCGGGTTGGCCGCCGCTTTATCACCGACCGCCAGGGTCGGAATCATCCCCTTAGTCATTGAATGTGAATGAATCAGAGCACTTTTGAGTCTATGTTTCTCAGACCATTCCTCCACCTTGTCTACTTTATGTTTAATTACAGTAATAGGCACCTGACATGGTTCCTTACTCCTGTTTTTCCACTGACTGGCCACCGCTAATAGAAACCGGGCTCTTACAGGCCCTATTCCAGTGTTATAGGCCAAGACCTCAACTATCCAATTGAGAAGAAATATCATGCCCCCCACAAATAAAAACATAAAAACACAACTAATGGCAGTTAAAAACAAAAACAAAGTGCCAGAATGGGTTGCACATTTACCTTATCCGATCGCTGTCCGTGTATCAGCGAGCTTCATCAGTCTGCCCAAGGTCATGCGACCTCAACAGCTAGATCCCACATTTTCTTTTTTTTGGATGCTGCATCCAGAATTTCTTTCTTTCTTTCCTTGATTAACATCTTGTTAATTAGTGCTTATTTTATCTAACTTCCTTCTTTTCTTTTACAGGTTACCTGTTACTTAAATGATTTTTCAGTGTCTTGAAGAACAAGAACGATCAGAAACAAGATAGCACCAATAACAGAATTTTTAGAAATGCTAACTACTTTATCCATAATTAGATGCCATTAGACCTGACTACTTTTGTAATATTTTTCTTATTACAAGAGAATCTGTAGAGGCAAGTGAGGGGTACATTGATGGGCTCCTAATTTGTACCCTTTTATGCCAACCGGTTTATCGGTGTGCTTGCGAGGGAGTGAAAGTTTTTATATAACACATTTTATTGATTTTGTTGCAGGTATCAGTTAAAAAGACAATGATGCTTTTAAAATTCAACATCATGGCAAAGTAGAACCACAACTGGCAAAAAGATCAGTGTATATTTACATTGTATTCCCAAACCTTGGTCTGTCCTATTTCTAACCCATCTCAGGATGGTGCATGTCCACAGTAAGATCAAACTTCTTCATCCAGGGGATGTGGCATGTTCCTCCTTAGGTCAAGAAGGATACTCCTGCACTGGCACTACTCAGACCATAGTCTGTATTGTTTCTGAAGGCAACTCCTGGCCTCCTACCCATAGTACGTCCTTTTCTGTGTGTCTGGAAGCCACCACACACCCAGTCATCATCCAAAACCCAGCCCCCCAGCCCAGCCGTAACATCAATTCCATGCATGAGTGGTCCAACAGTCCTCTGGCATGAATGTGTGCCCCCAACTACAAATGTGCCTCTGAGCATGGTACAAGTAGATAGTTGATAAGGGAAAATATTTTGTGCACTACAGAATAGAAAGTGTAGCTGCTCTCTTGGGAAATGAGAGTCCTCCAGGTATCCGATAGGCCCAGGCCCTAAATGACCTTTGCCGGGGTATGGGACCCCAAGTCACGTACCCTCCCGACCTGTCTAGTGTCCCCTTGACCACTCCATTTAGATCTCCTTCCAGGACCCAGAGGCCTGATGGGAGTTCCTCTACTTGTACTCCAAAGGAGCACACAAACTGATCAGAGGCATGGACTAACCCTATTGCAACCTTTATACTACCACCTATCTGCCCTACCAATCATGCCATACCTGTGGCCCCTTAAGCAGTTGTGAATACTGCAACTCCCACGGACCACCTTGTAAAGCACATGCGAAACACCTAGGAGCTACCCATATGGACTAAAAGGGGGCATTTGTTATCCACCAGATGCATCTCTTGTAGGAGTAGGATGTCTGTTGATAGAAATTTGGCAGCTCATAGAAGGGCATCCCAATTGACCCTGTCCGGTAGAACATTAACATTCCACGTTGTTAGAAATGGGATCTCTAGTTGGCAGTGGTTTGCACCCTGTCCAAGTAGGGACCCTCACTCTAGTCAGGGTAAATGACCCACACAACTAAGATAATCCCTGTTTATACCCTTGGTACCTTGGCATGTGCAGTCAGGTTTATCTCACAGGCAATGTGTAAAGTATTTGTACATACAGTAACACAGTGAAAACACCACAGAAGTACTCCACATGAGTTTTTAACAATAGCCAATATTTATCTGAATAAAACAAGACCAAAACAAAAAAAAATCCAGCATACACAAGCAAAGATACACATTTTTAAAGATCAAGTCTCAGTAAAGCGCTTAGAAACACAATAGTTCCAACTGGGGCTATCACAATGTCATTGACAGAGTTGTTCTCAAAAGTCCGGGGCTACTTGCAGTGGACCAGGGAGGCGAGGCATTGGTTGCTTACTTCCAGGCAGAGGAGGTGATGCATTGGTTTCTTACAGTTGCAGGGGAGGTGATGCGGCATCGGTGGCCAGGCATCCATTCCTTACGATCCAGTGGGGTTGATGAATCCAGCAGGTCAAGAACAAAAGCGTCGACTTCACAGTGTGAGGATCACACCACTGGGCCACAGGTGCTGTGGTGGTGTTGGAGTTAGATGTCATGGATGACCGGGACATGGCATTCAGGACTCATGCTGTGGTGAGACTTCAGAGGTGCTGCAGCAGAGGTGGGCATGCAGTGTCATCACAGTCGTTGCACTCAGCAAGGACCATGGCTCCTGGTGCAGGCAGTGGCGCTGGCTCCAAAGTCGCTCTGGAGTTGATGCACTTGGTTTCTTCTTGGTTACACCAAAACACACTCCCAAGGGCACAAGAACTGGATTTGGCACTTCTTGGCGAGTCAAGACCCTCTGCAAGCGAGCCTGGGTACTGGCAGATGAAGACTTTGAAATCCCTGAGGCTTCTAACAGGAGGCATGCTCAATTCAAGCCCTTGGAGAACCTTGGAAAGCAGGTTGTAGAAAGCAAAGTCTATTCCTGTCACTCCCAGGAAAGAAGCAGCAAGCAGCAGGCCAGCACAGCAAAGCAACAGCAGAGTGGCGGTCCCTCCTATGGCATCTAGCTCTTCTTCCTGGCAGAATGTCCTCAGTCCTGAAGTGTTCTGAAGTTGTGGTCTCAAAGTACCAATATGTATACACATTTCTGCCTTTGAAGAAGGCAACTTCAAAGGAAAGTCTTTGTAGTGCACAAGACCCTGCCTTTCCTGCCCTAGCCCAGACATGCTACAGGGGGGTGGAGACTGCTTTGTACAGGAACAGGCACAGCCCTATTCAGGTGCAAGTGTCAGCTCCTCGCACCACTCTAGCCAAGGAAAACCCATAAGAATACACCTCACCTCCCTTTAAGTGACTGTCTAAAGTGAATTCACAAACAGCCTGTCATCCTGACAATTTAATAAAAAAATGTAGTTTTATATTGTGAGTTCAGAGGCCACAAACTCCCTATCTCTATTTGCTCCCAATGGAAAATTACACTTAAAAGATATTTCAAGGCAATCCCCATGTTAACCTATGGGATAGGCCTTGCTACAGTGAAAACTGAAGTTAGCAGTATTCCACTATCAGGACATGTAAAACATGCCAGTACATGCCTTACCTTTTAAATACACTGCACGCTGCTCATTGGGCTGCCTTAAGCCTGCCTTAGGGGTGACTTACATCCACTTGCCAGGTCGAACTGGTAGTTGAAACTGCTCACACAGACACTGCAGTGACAGTTCTGAGACATGTTTACAGGGCTACCCGTGTGGGTGACACAATCTGTGCTAAAGGCCCACTGATTTACAGGCCCTGGGTACACCCTGTGCACTGCACTAGGGACTTACAAGTAATCAAATATGCCAATCATGGATAATTACCAATACAATTTAGACAGAGAGTACTTGCGCTTTAGTACTGGTCAGCATTGGTAAGGTGCCCATAGTCCTAAAGCCAACAAAAACAGGCCAGGAAAGATAGAGGAAGAAGACAAAAAGCTCAAGGATGATCCTGCGAAAAGGGCCACGTCCAACACACGTCAATATATGTCTATGTCCCTGGGTTGGTGTGTGTTTATAAGCAGTCATTATTGGAGGTGATGGCCAAGTTATGGACCAGAGATGTGTGAGAGTGCCAGTGCAATTCTGGCAGTGTGCCATTGTGAACATGTGTAGCAGTGAGAGTACAAGAGCTGCATAAAACAATCTCAGACTCATAAATCAAAGAAAGACAGTGGACACAGGTCAAGTAGACTTCACCTTGGGAAGTCATTCTGCTATTAAAACTGTCTGAGGTCAAAGAGGGGGATAGTAGGTACCATTCAGCCACTGTTCAGAGGTTGGAGTGTTGTATCACATACACATGTGGTGGTTGTGACCATCAATGTGGAATTTGTGTGTTTGAGACTCTTTTGAGGGCTGGCAGCAAATTGGTGACTTCTCCTATCCTGTTGGGCCCGACCTGGGAGCTAGTTGCAGCCTGTGCTGGCATTCCCTGGCCTTCTTCCACCCATCTCCACACCTCCTTTAAGGTATGAAAGAAGAGAGTCCTGCTGTTGAAAATATCTTTGAGCAGGGCTGGAAACAACAACATGTATTGTATTTGCATGGCTCTCATCTTTTAGGGAGTCAATATGACCCCGGCGGTAGGTGGTAATGTGACGTAGTACCGCCAACAGGCTGGAGGTACATACTGTCACATTATGACATTGGCAGGTTGGCTGCAGCCAATCCGCCAATTTACCATTCCTACTGCCATGGCCGTAGCAGCCGCCGGGCCGGAGATAATAATCTCCAGCCGGGTGGCCGCTATTGTACAGTCGGTGGCATTCTGAGCAAGCCTACCACCATGGGTTTTGTGGCAGTTGCAACACCACGAAAACCATGGTAGTAGGCCCTACCAGTGTCAGGGAATTCCTTCCCTGTCATGGTAGGAGGCTCACCCACCTCCCCAAACACTGCCCAGAGGCCCGCCACCCACCCTCCATCCACACGCCCCCCTTCTGATCCTCCACCCCCCAGACACGCACACACTCGCAGACACGCACCACCCATACACCCACTCACTCACACTAGCATACACGCATTCATTCACGCATTCATTCACGCATACATCCATGCATTCTTGCACACATCCGCACACACATTCACACTGACATGCAGACACACATTCACATTTCCATTTTTACACGCATTCATACACCTACACAAACACTACACACTGATGCATTCACGCACACACTCGCACATTCATGCACACAACTCTCCCACACACACACAAACAACACCCCCCACTCCCCTCCCCTGTCGGAAGCCCATCTTACCTGTATCCAGGTAGTCTTCCGGGAGGGGATGGGGCGCTGCAACCGGCAGCAACACCCACCATGAGAACACCGCCAGGCAGTATCATGTATCATGATACGGCTGGCGGCGGTCTACTGATGTGGTGGTGCTGGTGGTAGCAGTGCCACCATACCACTATCTGCAAGCATGGCCACGGCTGGATTTCCACCCTTCTTGTTGCGGAAGTCTAGCTGTAGCCATAACCTGGCTAACGGATGGTAGCCGCAGTGATGGTCTTTTGGTGTCTGTCACCACGCCGAAAGGTGGCTTATACCACCAATGTCTTAATGTGGGCCAGTAACGTCAGTAAAGATCATGACTAGAGCGTAATTGTGTATTAAAGTATCCTGTTCCATGGAGCCCTGAAGAACAGCACCTCTATCTGCAAAGTTGACTATTCAGGCAATGATGGAGCGCTGTGGGGCCCCTGGAGGTGGTCGGGGCTAATAATCTGTGCACCTTCTCTACCTCAAAGTATAGGCAGACATGGTTTTTGAATACCTAGGATGTCAGCCATTGTGGAATAATTTGCATTGGAGTGTCCTCTCTGGGACTCCCACTATTCTGATTTTATTACGGCAGTAACACCCCCCATGTCTTCAAACTTGTTCTCCAGTTGATGTACCACTTTCTGCAGGCCAGTGATCATGACCTGTAGGCTGCAGAGAGAGTCCTCCATTTTCGATATCTGTCCCTCCATCTCTATAACCCTCTCCACTGTGTTGCAGAGATCCTGAGATTGAACGGTCAACTTTGAGTTCACCTTCTTGCCCTCTAGGGACTGTCTGGAGACTTGAATGGCTTAAAGCAAAGGGCCCATTGATCTTGTAAGGGGCCAGCAGCTAGTAAGCTGGCTCCCTGTCTGGTGTGGCCACAGTTTTTCTTTTTTTTTTATGTGTCAAAGTGTCCCTTTGAGGACTGGGTTCCCTGGTGTTTATTCTACTCTTGATGTTATCATTGCTGGTCAGCTCTGGAGTTCCTCTTTTTGTGAGCCCTCAAAGTCTCATATCTGGGAGGGTGCTCATTCTGTGACACATGGCCCAGCAAGACCCGAGCAAGCCAGTGTCATTAATGATACTAAACTTAGCCTGGTGTTCTCCCCAGGACCTTGATCTGAAGAAAGCGAAAGATCCTCTGCTATACTAGTCCTCTTGCTGTGTTGTTCCTGGTGCAGGTAGTCTCTATAATGCAGACACAGGGCACATCTTTTACTCATTTAGTCACCAACACAGCTGCCAAGTGAACTCCCTCTATCTCTTCCCCCACTCACTGCCATCATATCAGAAAAGTAATGAGGCGGCAGTGAAGGGGGGAATTGTATGGTGTGGGACTATGTCCTTGGTAAGGCTGCCCCTAAACTCCTCTGCAACTTTTGCCCCCATCCCTCCACCACGCAGCACGGACACTGATTTAATGGAGGGCTGTGGGCACCACCAGAAAACAGGTCTCAGCATCAGGGGGGCTGCGCACGTGATATGAAAAACTCCAAACCTGAGTCTCCGCATCTGTGAGGCCCCTATCAGGGCCTGCAAGGGCCACAGAATCACTGCTGTGCAGCCCTGAGTAAGGTCATGCAACCTAGCGGTAGGTCACCTCCTGCCTATGGACACCCAGCTGCACTGAGCCCTTTCCTGGTGCTTCATGCTCCAGCTGGGGTAAGCAGCTCTTTCTGCCTACATACTCCTCTGCCCTGCTGTGGAGCACGTCTTGGCAGAGAGTCAACTGCACTGGCTTCTCCAGCAGTGTTTAGGTTTCACCCATACTGTGTGTCAGTGGGCCGTGGCCTCCTTGGCCACTTTCCAATTGGTGATCGGACAGCTTCAGTGGTGTTTTGAGCCACCTATCATGTCTGCCTCTGGTTAAGAGTCCCCTTGTGTAGGAATAAAGGATGATTGTAGGTGTGGTGGTGGTGGAGCTCACCAAACAGCTCCGGCCACGCTCAGCCTAGTAGCCAGGCCCCTGTGAATTAGAGATTTTAATGGGCAGAGGTCTCATAGTAACATTATATCACAGTGTTTTGTTCATGAAGTGGCTGATGAAGGGTTCTACTCAGGATCTCAAGTTCTTTCATGAGACACTGAATAAGAATTATTACAACATAGGACTGAGTTTGCAATAGAATAAGAGAGTGCTTACATTTGGAGAATTATTCATAGGAAAAGAAACACTTTGCAGATGTAAATTCAGGAAAACTCTGTAAACAGCACACTACATGTAGCTACTTTACACCAAAAGTTTCAAGTGAACAACATACCCTACAGGCTACAGTTAAGAATTTAAATATTTAGTGGTTTCTGGTTGGTGAAGGACCTGCCTCATTGCTCTACCAGACTTCTATCTCTGGGTTTGTTGTAGGTTCAGTGCATGCTTCAAACTGACCTTCAGTGACAGATGCAGGTAGTGATAGATGCACGAGGACCCTGGAGATTTCCCTATGTCACTGACACAGCCCCAGCCCTCTGAGCCCAAGTTTAGAAGACTTTCATCATATTGCAAATGCCCAGGTGCATGGAATTTAAGGCCTCATCCTTGTAAGGCAGGCCCAATTTGAATCCCAGGAGTCAATCACGCCCACTAGCATGTGGCAACTATAAATGTGGCCTCCCAATGCACCTTCATCAGAACACTGCTGGACGTCCGAAGGGATGCCAGGTAGACTGAACATGCTGCTCTTGGAATTTGTGACCTGTTGGAAGGAGTGGCCTCACCCTCTACTTGAACCAAACCAGAAGATCGTCAAAGACTATAAGACTGATACCCCTGTGTAGATCCTTAAACATAAAATGAAATTTCTATGATGAATCTCTGCTGACTAGTGGCAACTGGACCTGAACTGATTTTGCTGTTCTCCTCTGTCTGGCAGCCTGAGAGCCTTAAAAAGGCACCCCTTGAGGATCTGGGGCCTTAGAAGTGTACTCCCGTGTTTGTGTGGGCACCAAAACAAGTTTGGGAACTTTTTCAAAACTTTTTGCTTCAGAGCTCCAGAGCATCAAAGGATCAAACCATGAAAAGAGAAGAGTTGTTTCTCAGAAAAACTACAAAATCTCCTTTGAGTTTGGGTCTTAGAACTTTTTTTGAACTTCCCTACTTCCATGTCCTAGCGGAGGTCAGTGTACTTGTTGTATCAGACCTGTGTCCATTGTGATCAGGTTGAAATCATGCCTAGGTTGTAGTCTAAGGAGACCATTCAATACCACTTGTGTTTTTCACTAGTTTGCATTGTTTTCACTTAAGCCCTTGGGTGCGTGTGTCGGCCAATGGGTGACACACCCACACCCTCCCTGGTGTGGGCCATGACCATTGACCGAAATCCAGGGAGATTTTTTTTGTTTAATGCACTCTGGAGATGCGGAATACCTTCTGCGTCTCCCCCGAAACTGTGATGTCAGTGCGCCTTGAGGCATGCTGACATCACCCTTTTTTCCCACTGGAGGATCGAGGAGCATGTGAGCGTCCTCTCCCCACTCCAGTGGGGAAAAAAGGGCCAAAATGGCTTCCCCAGATGCCAGGGAGGCATTGATGGAAAGGGGAGAGTCTCCACTTTCCATTGGTGCCTTCCTGGCACCATTGGCTGTCCGTGGAACACGAAACTACGCTAGGCACCAGGGATTTTATAGAGGGGTTTCAGCCCTCATGTAAGTGAGTTGCCCGACTCCTCAGGGGCATATATTTTTATTTTTAAAAAAAGAAGGGTTCCCCATCTGCGTGTGATTGCCCCCCACGGGATAGAAAATTATATTTTTTTAAAAAACTAATACATTTAAAAAATAGCGGGCTGACCCCAATGGGGGCATCATTTAAAGAAAATAAATAAGTGTGGCTTCACTTGGGGTCATGATCGGCCCCCAGGGAAGCCACATGCATTTTTAAAAAATGTGATAGACTCTCTCTCTTTATATGAAGGATCTCCAACCTTTTCTGTAAGATGAGCCACTTATGTTGAATGAAAATCATACTGAGCTACTAATGGTATTAGTGTTCTACAGACAACATTATGTTAGTGGCCACCGCATGCAAGACTGCCCGCAGTGATTACCTCAGTGCATCAGGTAGGGTTTACAGTCGGAATGTAAGAAAGGTTTTATCAATTTGAAATTGAATACTTTAGAAGTTTACCCATTTTCTCCAAACATCATCTTATGAGCTCTGAAAATACACACATTTTCATCTTGAATGCACACTTTTCAATTTTGGTATTCACATGCTAAGCCACTCAAGTAATAGCCTCAAACTTTGTAGGATGAGTTGCACATAGGACAGCCACTTATAGGTAGCTGAAGAGCTATCAGTAGCCAGTAGCTCACGAGCTACTCGTTGGAGATGCCCTGCTCTCTCTATCATGTATCTATCTATAGATAGATAGATAGATAGATAGATAGATAGATAGATAGATAGATAGATAGATAGATAGATAGATAGATAGATCTCTTTAAATATATATATATCACTTTGTTTTATAAATGTGATTGGCCCACCACAGGGAAACAACCCATAAATAAAAAGAAGCGAGATGATATATATGTATATATATATATATATATATTATAGAGAGGGGTATTTTTATAAGATATACTGTATAATCAATACATATATAAAGATGTATATCTGTCTTTCAGGCATAGATAGCTTTCAGGCAGCAATAGGAATGGCAAGATAACTCATGTGATTATGTTCCTGCTAGAGAAAGACATCAGACTTTTGTCTAGTGGCAGTTTTGATGCCATAAAGTAGTGCAGAAGGATTATGTTCCTGCTGCAAAGAGCATATCTGTATAATATGTCAATAGCTGAGTGGATTAGTAAAGCCATCTGTTACCTGTGCTTTAAAACAAATGAAATCTATGTGCGATGGGGCAATGGCGAGATGAAGGGCACTTCTGCTGGGTGGTAGTAAGGGAATACAAGGAGAAGGTCCTGGGACAGGAGCACCAAAAATGATAGTTGCCCTGGGCACCACTAACACTAAAGTCTGTGATGATGGGTGTATGACAAGGTAAAGAAATAGTGTGTCTTTTATGTTTTTTTTCAGTGTCTTCAGAGAACTGTTGATTGAAGGAAGAAGCAAAAGTAAGGTGACTGATATATTATTGCACACATCACACACATTCACACACACCCACCAGCAATTTTGCAGACAACACATCTGCCTTCTATGTAGGGCAGTGTTTTACAGGGACAGTTTAGCCAGTAGCAGAGATGGCGCCTTGTTGGATGACTGCTGCTGAAGCCATAACTCGGGTTGTGGCGGACAGCTCTGATTCAGGATCAGAGACTGAGGTAGCAGATACTGAGACAGCGTCTGAGAGACAGGACAAAGGAGCAGAACATGGAGTGATTTTTCAGTCGGCGGAGTCCCATTCTATGCACCCCTTCCAGTGATTCTGAGGGAGACAATGAGGACAGTTGTGCTGTCCGTTCAGAAGCACTGTCTGTGCAGTGGGACAACAGCCGGTTAGCCCAATCCATAGAGCAGGTCTCAAGCACAGATAGAGTGCTCTCTTGGCACTTCCCCAATAGAGTTCATCCCCAAATTCCACCTTTTACTGGTGACACTGGATGTAAAGTCGATACGGCCAACTTTTTGCCAGTCAACTACTTCCATCTCTTTTTGGATGTTGACTTCCTTCAACAAATTGTGCAGCAAACAAATTTGCGTGCAGAGCAATTTGAGGAAGCATGGAGGCACTCTAGGGCCACCTTCTAGGGCACCCCAGTGGACTCTCACTTCGCTGGTGGAGTTGAAGATATTTTTGGGCCTTATGCTCAAAATGGGGTTAGTGGAGCAGCCCACCTTACACTCCTACTGGGCGACTTGCACGGTTTGGGTAACCCTCATCTTTGCACTGTACATGAGCAGAGATCGTTTTGTGCTATTGCAGTGCATGTTGCATTTCAATGACAATTCTGCTGCATTGCCCGCGGACCATCTAGACCATGACAGGTTGTTCAAAATTTGACCTGTTGTGGAACATTTGTCGGCCAGGTTTCCAGAGATCTATACACCTGGAAAGAATATAGGAGCTGATGAGTCCTTGATCCTGTACAAAGGGCGGCTTAGTGTTCAGGCAGTACTTTGTGAGCAAGAGCTCTCTATGGCATCAAGCTCTACATGCTGTGTGAGAGCTCTTTTGGCTATGTATACAGCTCGGGAGTGTATAGAGGGAAGGACTCCACGCAAAACACTGTAGGTTGCCCTCCCATGTTAAGGACAGGAAGGTTGTATGGGAGATTGTCCAGCCACTCCATAGACAAAGGATTAATCTTTATGTGGACAATTTCTACACATGAGTAGAGCTGTTAAGTGAGCTCTACAAAGCTGGCAATGTGGCCTGTGGTACAGTTAGTTGTAACCGCAAAGGATTCCCGCAGGAGCTTTTTTGCAAAAAGCTCCAGAAATCCCAGAGTACTGTGTTGCGTTCCAACAAACTGCTCACAGTCAAGTTCTTGGATAGGGGTGATGTATATGTGCTCACTACAGTTCATGATGAGAGCACTTACCCCATAAGTCCACAACCCCACCTGTATACTTGATTTCAATAAGTACATGGGCAGAGTGGACAAGAAAGACCAAGTTCTTCAACCATACAATGCATGATGTAAAACTTGCACTTGGTACAAGAAACTGTTTACCCACCTGATCCAGATGGCACCATACAGTGCGTATGTTGTTTATTGTAAAACAACCACAGAGAGACTCATGTCTTCCTTTGACTTCCAGTTGTCTGTGATTGAAAGCCTCACTGCTGCTACAGAAGCAACAGCCACCACTTCAAATGTCCTGGAGGATGTGGCAAGGCTGCAGCAGCGACACTTTGCTGATTGCAATTTAAAACATCTAAAAAGGATTGTTTATGTCGTCTCTGTAATGTGTGCTCAAAGCATGGAAAGCAGCAGGAGAGTCCTTACTGTCCCAGTGCTAGATGGTAAGATGTTTGTGGATCAATGCATATTCCTGTAGCTTACATCACAGAAATGCAAGAAAAAATAGTTTTTTTAGTCAATGTTTCCCCTTTGCAGGGTATTCTGGGTAAAAGAAAAACTTTGGGAAATCCACAGAAGCCACATATCCATGGACTCCAATGGGTGTCTTATTTAGAAATATCTTGGTTTGGTAGGTTTACCTAAATGGTTCCAGATCCCATAAATAATTATTACACTCACCTCAGTTATCATTATCGCTACATTGCATTTTGGGCCCTTTCCTGTAGCAGGCACTTGGCCTACCCACACAAGTGTGGTACCATTTTTATTGGGAGAGGAATGCTGGGTGGAAGGAAGTTGGGGACTCCCCTCGGATTCCAGAACTTTGCATCAATGAAATGTGAGGAAAATGTGTTTTTAGACACATTGAGGTTTGCAGAGGATTCTGGGTTACAGAACTAGTGAGAGCCCCAAAAGTCACCCCATTCTGGATTTCGCTAGGTGTCTAACTGTCAAAAATGTATATGTTTGATAGGTTTCCTTAGGTGCTGGTTGAGCTAGAGGCCATGATCCACAGCTGGGTACTGTGCAAAAAACACGCATGTTTTCACTGGAAAAATGTGATGTGTCCAACTTGTGTTTTGGGGTGTTCTTGTCGTTTCTGAGTGACAGACCCTGGTGAGAGCCCCACAAGTCACCTCATTTTGGATTTCCCTAGGTGTCTTGTTTTTCAAAGTGTATAGGTTTGCTAGCTTTCCTCAGGTGCTGGCTGAGCTAGAGGCCAAAATTCCCAGCAAGGCACTTTGCAAAAAAGATGTCAGTTTTCATTGGAAAAATGTGATGTGTCCACCTGGTGTTTTGGGGCGTATCCTGTCTCAGTCTTTAGGCTTACCCACACAAGTGAGGTACCATTTTTATCAGGAGACTTGAGTTAACTCTCGGTGGAAGGAAGTTTGTGGCTCCCCCTAGTTCCCCTAAGTGTAGAGTTTTTAAAAATGTATACGTTTGTTAGGTTTCCCTAGGTGCCGGCTGAGCAAGAGGCCAAAATCCACATCTAGACAATTTACCAAAAAGTAGTCAGTTTGTAATGTGTCCATGTTGCTTTTTGGGGCGTTTCCTGTCGCGGGCACTAGGCCTTTTTTTTTTAATCAAACTTGTTTTTACAGGCAGTACATTAGACATACATAATAGTACGAGACAGTATCAACATCAGCTTTGTCGTGATATAAAGTTCCAACCAGTTTCGTTAATTAAAAGAAAAAGGAAGAACAGAAACTCATAGCATATAACCATCTACAAACATGAATTGGAGTTGGGAGGGTACAATGTTACATCATGTAATTCATATCATTACTGCAGACAGGAGGTCATTGGTGCCTTCTTCAAGATGATGGGGGGCTTGGAGATGATTGCAGTTCATACACCTTGATTTTCGGACAGGAAGAGGGACATCACCTGTCAGACAGGTTGCTGCACTAAATTTGAAATAAGTGCAGTGCTCTAGTACTGGTGGAGCAAACAGTCAGCGGGAGGCCTCTTGACAGATAGGATACTAATGGGCCCCACTTATATTCAACGTTTTTAAAGTCATCCCCAAAGATGCCTGCCATCCTCTCCATAGTCCGTGGTCTCCAACGACGAGTCTGCCTCTGGGTGAGTGCTGGGGCTTCTTTCTTTTTCCAGGCTGCCGCTATCGCCATTTTAGCAGCACCTAAACATAGCCACATAATGGACCTATCTACTCCTGTTTGATACTGGAATGTGTAATCTTGTAGTCCTAAGAATGCACAGTGGTCTGTGTTCGGTATGCCCCAGTATCCTTTACTGTATATCTTTGATGCAGGCCAAGATTTCATTCCAAAAAGAGCAGCTCTTGGTGCAATCCCACTATATGTGTCTGAAATCCCCTTGTATCCCACACCCTCCCCAGCATAAATCTGATGTGGCCGGAAATATGTTCTTCAGTTTGGTAGGGCAAAGGTACCAGTCGTACCTAATCTTATAGTGGGCTTCTCTCAGGGACATAAAGCGGTTGTATATCCTGGAACAATTTATCCCATTATGTGTTGAGAATGTCTTCCCTCAACACACGCTCCCAGAAGTTGTGATGGTGGGGCCTTGTCGAGTGACCTGTTGTGGTTAATAAGACATATAGATGGGAGATAATCCCTTTAGAGGGGGCCTGCCCTGTGTATGAATTGTTTAAATGGTGTGAACTCTCTCGTAGCTGCCTGTTGATTTTCAGGTTTCAGTGCTAAGTGGCACAGTTGAGCATAGTGATAAGATTCAGCTTGTGGAAGATTGAATTCTCGCTTACAGGTCTCAAACATCAATATGTCAGTATTGTGTAATAAGTCCGCTAATACCAGGCATCCTCCCTCACGCCATTTATCAGATGGTCCAGGTTGTAGGGCAGGGTGGAAAGGCTGGATTATATTGTAGTGGTGTGTGTGGGGAGGGGAAAGTCATCCAGCCTCTTGTGTTTGTTACCTCATCCCAGACCTTGAGCGTAGTTTTTATTGGTGTGCTGAGGTATGCATTATGGGGGAAGTCTGCCTTAGGCTTCCACAGAACATCCCAGATCACTTTCCCCACTATAGCCCGGTCCATGTGGAGCCAGTGTTTATCGGATTCTCTAAGGGAACATTCTGTGACAACTCTTAGTTGTGAAGCTTTATAATGTAACTGGAAATCTGGCAGACTCAGACCCCCTCTTCTTAGGCATGCTTAACATTTTGTAAGATAACCTGACCCTTTTTCAGTGCCATATAAACCGTACTAGAACGGTGCAGAGGGTTGAGAAAAAGGCACAATCCACTTCCAATGGCAGGCTCTGAAATGCATAGAGTATCTTAGACAAAAGTGTCATTTTAATGGCATTGATCCTCCCCAACCATGTGAGATAAAATGGGGCCCATCGTTTCAGGGTGTCTCTTATGCTTGTCAGTAGCGGGGAGTAGTTGGCCTTGTAAAGGTCAACTATATGTGTGGTGTGATTTTGATACCCAGATAGGTTATTTCCTTCTTTGCCCATTGGAAAGGTGTGGAGGCCACCAGCAATTCCATCTCCAGTGAGGCCATGTTCAGATTCATCATGTAGGACTTGGAAAGATTTACTTTAAATCCTGCCACCTTTTCATCCTGCAGGTCAGAGGACAAGGAGGCTGGATCAGTCAGTGTCAGGAGAACATCATACGTGAATAGTGATATTTTATGCTCTGTCGTCCCAAAGGTGCCCCCATGTATGGTGGGCGATGCATGAATGCGCGCAGCTAAGGGCTCTATACTAAGAGCAAATAGCAAGGGGGAGAGAGGACACCCCTGTCTTTTCCCCCTTGTCAACAGAAATGGGGCTGAACTAGTGCCATTTATCAACACTCTGGAAGAGGGAGCTGCATAATTGGGTCTTATCTTGATAAATGTCACACAGATCCCATATGCCCTAAGAACCTGGGTCATGAAGGCCCAGTCTACTCGATCAAATGCCTTTTTGGCTCTTCTGGCCCTTTTGACTTGTGTAGTATAAGTCGGTTTATCACCATCTGTACCTCAGTCTCCTCGATGGGTGCCCACAGTTGATCATTGTGTGCTTTCGTGGCTTTGGGCAAGTCAATATTCTCTAATATTGGCCATTTGGGCCGAGTCTAAGGTGGGTGTCACCGTGTATAGATCTCGGTAGAACCTACCAAATATATTTGCCTTCTCTCTGTCTGAGTCAGTGGGGTGCCATATATCCCCTATGTATTCCTTTTCACCCATAACTGTCTAGCTAGATGTGAACCCACCTTGTTCCCTTGTTCATAAGATGTTCTCTATAATCGTAATAGTGTGCGTTCTGCTTTATTTGCATGTATAGCAGTTAATTTGCCTCTCAAGGCCATCATTGAGTGCTGAAAGGGTATGGTCGGGTGGGCTTTATGTGCTTCTTCAGTAGCCTGTAGTTCCACCTCTAATGCTAGGCACTTCTGTCCCTTCTGTTTGTTTAGTGCTGCAGTTAGAGAGATACATTTCCCTTGGAGTACTGCTTTGAATGCATCCCATTTTATGGTTAGATTGGAGTCTGCAGGGTCGTTGAGTGTAAAATATTCCATGATGGTGGTGCGTATGTCTTCTCTAGAAGGCTTATCTCTGAGCAGGGAGGGTGGAAAGTGCCATTGCTGGGTTTTTGATCTGTTCCCTCTCCAGTCTATTGTGAGTTCCATTGGGGCGTGATCTGAGAAGGTGATGGAATGTATTGTTGCTTTACAAAGCTCCTGGGAAACCCCCTGACTAGCAAATACATAGTCAATCCTTGAATATGTTCGCTGAGTGTGGGAAAAAAATGTGTAATCTCTGTCGTTAGGGTGAAGTTTCCTCCAGGTATCAACTAGTCCTATCTCTAACATTGCCTGTTTCAGTGATTGCGAGAAGTTTCCTGTTGGCAAACGGTGGGGGGTATCTTGGTTTGTGTGCCAAGTAAGGTTAAAGTCCACCATCATAAACACATCTGCCCTTGCAAATGCCCCCAGTGTCACTAGGCACCCAAGTAGGAATCGTTCTTGGTTTGTTTTGGGTGTATATATGGAAGAAAAAGGGACTTGAAGGCCCTCATCACCCCTTTTACCATAACGTAGCAACCATCCTTGTCTGTGTGATGGTCTGTAGGTCTCAATTGTAGGGCTTGATGGAACAGGAGTGCTACTCCGTTGTGTTTCGTCGTGGCCGACAATTTGAAGATTTGTGGATATTGTTTATGTTTAAGCCTATGGTCTTCCTGCTCCTCTACACATCTCTTCAGGCATTATTCACGCTTCGGTTGTCATTTTTGGCCGTTTTGTTGTGAGTGACAGCCGTGCTGAGGGGATTCACGTCCCGGCAGCCATCTTGGCAAGCCCAGCCCGCCGTCTTTCAATATGTTTTTATTTCAAATGTTACTTTCTATAGGAAAACCTTGAAGGTGCTACACAAATGACCCCTTGCTGAGTATTCTGAGTTTCCCGCTGGGCTGGCGGGCGACTGCCAGAAGGCCGCCCGCCAGCCCAGCGGGAAACCCCCTTCCTTGAGGATGCCGGCTCCGAATGGAGCCGGCGGAGTGGAAGGGGTGCGACGGGTGCAGTTGCACCCGTCGCGATTTTCAGTGTCTGCTTGGCAGACACTGAAAATCTTGGTGGGGCCCTGTTAGGGGCCCCTGCAGTGCCCATGCCATTGGCATGGGCACTGCAGGGGCCCCCAGGGGCCCCACGACACCCGTTACCGCCAGCCAGGTTCTGGCGGTCAAAACCGCCAGAACCAGGCTGGCGGTAAGGGGGTCGGAATCCCCATGGCGGTGCTGCCTGCAGCGCCGCCATGGAGGATTCCCTAGGGCAGCGGGAAACCGGCGGGACACCGCCGGTTTCCTGTTTCTGACCGCGGCTGTACCGCCGCGGTCAGAATGCCCATGGATGCACCGCCAGCCTGTTGGCGGTGCATCCGCGGTCCCCGGCCCTGGCGGTAGTCAACCGCCAGGGTCAGAATGACCGTCTTTGTCTACTTTTCAGAAGTGTTTAGCTGTCTGGAATACACCATTGGTTTCACAGCCATTTCTGTCACTAACTGGAAGGCTGCTGAAAGCACAAAAAATAGTAACAAATGGGGTATGTCCCAGTAAAATGCCAAAACTCTGTTAAAAAATGTGGTTTTCAGATTCAAGTATGCCTGTCCTGAAGGCTGGAAAGATGGTGGTTTTAGCACCACAAACCCTTTGTTGATCTCATTTGCAGGAAAAACAACTGATGCTTTCTTCTGCCGCACTTTTTTCCCAATAAACCCAAATTTCAGCTGTATTTTGGCCAATTTCGTTGTCTCCTCCAGGGGATCCCACAAACTCTGGGTACCTTTAGTATCCCCAGGACCTTGAAAAAACAAAGGCTGTAAATTTGAATGGATAGCTTGTGTGGGCAAAATGTTATCTGGGCTTAAGTGCAAACTACCCAAAATTGCCAAAAAAGGGCTCCGCACTAGGGGTGTACGCCCAGCAACTAAGGGGTTAAATCCAAAAACCCATATCTTCATTACACCATTATTGGATTTTTGTGGTTTTTGAGTCTTTTTTGCTTTTAAAAGTTCTCTGTTTTTCAAAATTGGGGTGGAAGTTTGATTGTGCTGTGTTTTCAACTTGTTAACTTTTTCTGTACTTCTACATGCTTTACACATTTTCCTTAAATTAAGCCTGTCTGCTTTATTCCATAGGTACCAGGGGCTGAGATCAAGCTTTAAATTACTGAAACCTTTGCTAGACCTAACAAAGTTAGTAAATGTATTACTTGCGGTGGACTACTATCCACTCCAACTAATAATTCATTTTCTCACAGATGGTGAATACACTATTGCAGTGTGATTTGCAGAGGGGCATTTGGAGTCAGGGATTTACAGGCATTTTATCAGTCCATACTCTCTGGAAAGGTGTGAAGAGATATTTGAAACTTAGAAATTTAGAAACAATCTGTATTCATAAATTAAAGGCAGTGGAGAAAAGCTTGAACACTTATGAGGAGATACAAGTGTGCATTTTCAGAATAAGAACTGAGGCTATGACAGACAACGAATGCATCGAAATGATTAGGTTTGAAAGATTTAGGATTATGGGCTTTTGCTTTTTCAGTTTAAAGTATTGTCCCTTTCTGTGCTTTTAAGGCTGGATTTAGATTAGGTATATAATACTTGAGAGAGTATTAAGTCTTGAACAACGTAAGCTATAGATGTATTACAGTTTTTCACTAACTGTGTTTTTTAAATAGTACCTTTAAAATAGCACCTCTGTGGGTTTAACAATAATGTGACAATAAGATAAGTACACTTGTGGCAATGAAACATGTAGAAGGAGAATAGTTTCAAGACTGTGGTTCTCTTTAGATGTAAGCAATATTACATGTTTTATAATGATGGATTTTGATCAGGCAAACTAAGTGAGCAGTTGCCACATACTTGTCATATAGGGATTTACTGGTGTACTCACAAATCAGGATTGTGTCTCGAAATTTGTAATATGACACAACGGTTTACCAATGTGTGTGTTGACCAAACCTGGGGCTATCATTAGTGCCATAGAATGTACAGCGTGCTCGGGGTGTAACACATGATCGGAATTAATATTGAACCAATTGCTGCATAATCAAGAGATTATTGATTGTGAAATACAGAGAAAATGGGTATGTGGTTGGATAGCATAGAGTATCTGTTTTTGGGAAAAGATAAAATAGTAATAGAATGGGTTTGTGACCATGGACTCATATTGCCTTTATATTTATGTTTATTGATATTTTATTTTTCTCACCAATTTAAATTGTGATTGCTACTTATTATATTTTTATGTTTTTAATGGTGTGGGCTGTAATATACACAGTTATAGCAATCGCATACCATGTTTATGAAACAGTACTGCTGGTATTCTATTCTATTCTATTCATGAGTTCTTATAGAGCACATGGCTATCCTAAGGCCTCCTAGCGCTACCTAAGTCAGCAGCGGCACAAACGGTATGAGAGTTCTTTGTCAAAAACGAGGTCTTAAAGGCTTGACAAAAAGAGAGTTCATGATCCAGGCAGTGCAACTCAAGAGGCAATAGATTCCAAAGTCAGAGTGCCTGGTAAGCAATGGACTGGCCCCCCACTGGGCCCTCCAAGCTCTCCCATAGATAGGGGATGGACAGAGAATGAAGCAGGGTGGGGTCTTTGTTATTATTAGCCCTATAAAGCAGGCAGAGAGTTTTGAATTGAACACAGCAAGCCTCTGGGATCAGTGTAGATTGAGTAAGGCCTGGGCTACAGGCAAGTGTCTGGGGAAATTTAGCAACAGATGAGCAGCTGAATTTTGTATGGTCTGTAATACTTTTGTGACATAGGAGGGAGAGCCAAAGAACAAGGCATTCCCATAGTGAAGGCCTGTACAACCACTCTTTTCATGCAGAGTGCCAAAGCAGCTGGCAGTGAGTTTCATGGCATGTTTACACAGACAGCACTGCATCTAACCAGATACCAAGACTCTTTATTGACTATTTAGGGCTGGGAAGGCTGTGGAGGTAGTCTGGCAGGGGACTAGGGACTGGAGAACTGAGGTAGTTCCCTACCAGCATACCCTCTATTTTTTCCTCATTTAACTTCAGGTTGCAGATGGACATCCAGCAGTCAACTTCCTTTAGACATGCAGATAGTGAAGATTGGCTCAGATGGCCATCCTGGGAGATGGACATCACCCGCTGAGTGTCATCAGCATAGGACACCAGCGAGAGCCCATGAGCCTGAACAGCCTCGGCCAGAGGGTGCACATAAATGTTAAAGAGGGTACGGCTAAAGGAAGAGGCCTGAGGCAACCACAAAAGGATGGAAAGTTGGCTAAGAGAAAGCTCTAGTCCTGAACCTGAAAAGAGCGATTCTACAGGATGGACACAAGCCAGCTGAGGGTGGTATCTGTGACCCCAACACTGGATATTCTTTGCAGTAGGATGGCCCTGATCTAAGATGCTTCTGAGTTTCTGAACTACAGCCACTAAAGCTGTTTGTGTGCTGTGCTGCAGGTGGAAGCCCATCTGGGTGGGATGAAGCAGTGACTGTGATTCAAGGAAAGCCGAGCAATACTTGTTGATATACTTCATTAATTTGGAGACACCCAGCAGAAGCAAAATTGGCCTAAAGTTAGTGAGGTTCAGAGGGTCCAGATTGTTTTTTTTTTTCCAAAAGCGGCTTAACAATTGCATGCTTCCAGTGCAGGGGGACAGACCCAAAAGTAACCAAAAGATTAAGCACTTCAGTTAGAAATGGGGCGATTGAGGTGGTTGTTTGCTGCAAGATAGGCATAGGTACAGGGTCAAGCAGTAATCCTGATTTCACTGCCTTCAGCAAGTCTATAACTGTACTGACGGAGAGAGGAGGAAAAGCTGGAAGGGTCTGACCTAACAAGGCTTCAGAGACATCTCCAGGAGCCTCACTAGGGACAATTATGTTAGAGGTAGGAATGGAGGGAAATCCCGAATACATTTTCATTATTTCTTCCAGCAAAAAACAGCCAGTTTGTTACAGTACTTAGTTGATGCAGTTGGAAAAGGGCTGACTAAGGGCTGACAATTTTTATTTTATTTTTTATTTACTTCGAGGAACTTTCAGAATTGACCATCTTTGAAGAGCAATAAGCAGTTCGAGCAACTTTAATTTCAGAGTGGTAGCGGCGGGTGGCATTTAAGTAATATCATAGTCCTTCCTCCATTTCCTCGCCCACCGCTTTATTTTCCTTCTTAAGAAGAAGAAGATCGGAGGAAACCCAAGGTGATCTGTGGGTGCAGGATGGGGCTGAGCATGGCCTAACAGAAAGCACAGTGCCAATTGAGGTAAACAGCCAGTCGTCAAAGCGGCGGGCCGCCTTTTCCACAGAATCTGGGAGAGACGGTTTCAAGGATTCCAAGGTTATCTGTTGGTGTTTAATTTAGACAAGTGTCATACTAGGCATTTAGCTGGAGACTTATATAAGGGAGGACGGTCTTTAATCACACTAAAAGAGATCAAACTGTGGTCTGTCCAAGTAAGAGGAAATATTGATGTTTATAAGTATTAGGTCAATAGTGTGCCCCTTCATGTGAGTAGGACCAACTGAGATAGTTGCAGGGCAGCCATATCCTATAAAAGAGGCATTATTAGATTGATCATCCATGTGAAGTTAAAATCACCCAATAGGGTAAGATTAGGTCTCACTGTCACAAGACTAGATATTGCCTCAGGGACAGAACAAACAATTTTGGTATGGGGTCAGGTGGCCTATACAGCAGAATGCCTTGAAAAGAGAAAGTAGGATAGGGTGAGAGAGAAAAAGCTAAGCTCTCGCAATTGAGGATAGATAATGATTGAGTAAAGCATTTCAACAAGCTCCGGTACACAATTGTGAGTCCACCCCCAGCTTTGCCCACCCTGTCCAACCAAGAGATAAAATATTTGAAAACACCACAAAAAATACACCACACAGGTTTAAAAAAATAGCTAATATTTATCTGAATAAAATAAGGTAAAAACGACAAAGATCCAATAAGCACAAGTTGAAATATCACTTTTAAAAGGTTGAAAAGAGTCTCAATTCATAGAAATAAACAGTTGTCTCTTTGTTACACACAGTACCTAGTATGCATAAAAAATAACGATGCAGGGAGACCGCAGAGGAGGAGATGTGTGGAAAAATAAGGTGTTGCGTTGGATTTTCCGACGCAGCACAGACGATGCATTGTTTCTTTCCACACTGCAAGGGGTGCATTGTTTTTCTGCATGCAGTCTTGGTTCCTCATAGGAATGTGGGGATATTCTGATGCCCAGGGACAATATATTGAAAATTCTTGACACGCTGGAAGAAGGAGCAGACGCTGCGTTGATCCGGTAGGTGATGCATAAAATTTTCTATCGCAAGGTAGGCGCTATGTCGATTTTCCCATTGGGAAGTAGGGGCTGTGTGGTTTTGGTCAGCTGTGCGGCGATTTCTGCAGGCTTTGCGTAGATTTTTTGATGCACAAATTATTTCTTGAAGAGGTGAAGTCTTTATTGTCCCTGAGACCTCACAAACAGGAGGCAAGCCCAATTCAAGCCCTTGGAGAGCACTTTTGGGGAAGACCTTCCAGCAAAGTCAGAGGCCAGCAGGGCAGCAGGGCAACAGCACGGCAGCGGTCCTTCTCAACAAACCTGTCGAGATGAGTCATTTGGGTAACCAGGCAGCTTCTCTGACAGGATGCAGGTCAAGGTCCAAAAGTATCTGAGTTGGTAGGGTCATAGACACAGTTTATATACCCAAAAATGCCTTTGAAGTGGGGGAAACTTCAAAGGGTGGTTTTGAAGTGCACACGTTCCCCTTTCAGCCCAGTCCTGTCTGCCAGGGTCCCAGTGGGGGGTTTATCAGTCCTTTGTGTGAGGGCAGGCCACTGGACTTTGAAATGTAAGTGTCAGGCCCTCCACCCTTCTAGCCCAGGAAGACCCATTCAGTATGCAGATGAATGCAGATGTGACTGAGTGTCTTGTGTTTGTGGTTGTCTGGGTGAAATGCACAAGGAGGCTGTCAACCGGCATAGACCAGACATTGACTGGAGGCAGGCTGTAAGGCACAGATGGTTTTAAGTGCAAAGAAATGCTCACTTTCTAAAAGTGTCATTTCTAAAAGAGTAATATTAAATCCAACCTCACCAAAACGCAGGATTTTCTATTACCATTCTGGCCACACTAAACATTACCTGGTTACCCCTTTCAGATCAGAATCTACCACTCAAAAAGTGTCTGGGGGCAGTCCTAATGCTAGTCTATGAAAGGAGCAGGCCTCACAGTAGTGGAAAATGAATTTGGGAGTTTTCCACTACCAGGACCTATAAAACACATAGGTACATATCCTGCCTTTGCCTACATAGCACCCTGCCCTATGGGTTACCTAGGGCCTACCTTATGGGTCACCTACATGTATGAAATGGGTGTTTAAGGCTTGGCAAGTCCTTTTAAATGCCAAGTCCAAGTGGCAGTGAAACTGCACACACAGGCCTTGCAGTGGCAGGCCTGAGACATGGCTAAGGGGCTACTTACTTTTGTGGGTGGCTCAATCAGTGCTGCAAGCCCACTAGTAGAATTTAATTTACAGGCACTGGGCAAATGTAGTGCCCTTTACTAGGGACTTATAAGTAAATCAAATATGCCAATTGGGGATGAACCAATGTTACCATGTTTGTGAGAGAGCATATGCACTTTAGCACTGGTTAGCAGCGGTAAAGTGTGCAGAGTCCTAAAACCAGCAAAAACAGTGTCAGCAAAGTAGAGGGAGGAAGGCAAAATGTTGGGGGATGACCACCCTAAGACTGTCAGGTCTAACAGCCTCCAACAGAAATTCCCAGCTGAGAGTGTTGAACTCCTTCTTAATGTCTAAAGAGAGTGCCACCCTGTCATAATCTACCCTTTGGGTATCTTGAAGCAGTCTCAGGAGGCGTTGGATGTTTAAGAATATACGACGACCTGATTGATCAGGGTGAGGAGTCTGTTTGCGAGTATTTTACCCAGCACCAAATTAATCAGAGATAATGGACTATACGAGTGCACATCTAACAATCTCATCTGGATTTGGGCAGTACTACTATGAGCGTCTCTCACTGGGAGTCCAGAAGTTGGCCGCGCTCCTGTGCCTCACTAAATACCACCAGTAATGGTTGTGTACAATGTGCAGACTAAGTAGTGTAATATTCAGCCAGTAATCTGCCCATACACAGTGCTTTGTTTTGGGCAATCTGTCTGAACACCGCTCAAATTTCCTCAAGCCAGATCGGCTCATAGAGCTCTACTTTCTGCAGTGGAGGAGGCTGTTGAAAAAGTCTGCTATCTGACCCAGGGTGAGAGCAGGTCCTGCCGAATATAATCTGCAATAATAATCGCAGACAACATCATTAATTGTTGTCTTGGTATTGACCAGACAACCTGTGCCTAATCTAATAGCTCCAATCGGGGTGTGTTGGTGTTCATCGCGGATGAGCCATGCCAGTAGCCTACCCGAGTGGTCGCCCTCCCGCTGCCTGGACAGGTAGTACTTGTAGTCATGACTACTTAGGCATGTGGTTGCTTCTTTGTGCATTTTCCAGAGATCTCGAAGGCGGTCGAGTTCGGCAGTCCCTGCTGCAACCTATTTTTCTAGAGTTAGCAAGTCAGACTCCAATGACATCGGTTTGTGATGCCTTGTATGCCTGATTACCCTGGTTGCCAAGAGGCAGTGGCCTCTCATCACCATTTTATGTTAATGCCATTCTGTGGCACAAAGGTAGATAGAATCTTTAATGTGCCCAAAGTATTGGATGATACACACCACCAAATCCTCCCGAAATGGAGGATCGGATAGCGCCTCAGTTTGCAGGTGCCACGTGGGGACTCTTGTACATAGCCCATTCCATTGTAGCTCCACTAGCAGTGGGCAATGGTCAGACAGAGTGTGGGCCAAGTACTCCCCCTTTACCATCATATGAACCAAATGCGCCAATCATAATAATAGATCTAGCAAGGTGTGTCAGTCTTGGAGCAGGGAATAAAAGGAATATTTACATGTCAAGGGTTGTGCGATACGCCTTTAGTCATGGATCCCTCTCTACACCCATCAAGGAGCCAAACCCCTGTCACCTTCCTGCTCAGCTCACCGTGCAATGGTGGGTGGGACCTATGCAGTGCTATATCAGGCATGCAATTAAAAATCAGCCCCCCAAAAGACAAGTAGTTGTCGGGTCTTGGAAAAGAGCAGGTGTAAGCCGGCAAGGAACTCTCCATGTCCCGAGTTGGGTGCATATATCCCTGCCAGTGTGGATGGCGAGCTGTCTACATGTCTCTCCAAAATTACATATCTACCCTCTGCATCTGCATGCAAATGCTCCATAACATATGGGACTCCTGGCATGACTCAAATCTGCACCACCGGGCAAATGGTGATGTGGCCATGCCAAACACCTGCCCTCCTCTGTTTAGCTCTTAGCTGCTGGAGCTCCTTGTCAGTAAGACAGATCTCCTGTAATGTGGCTATGTGTGCATGTTGCCGCTTAAGATAGGCATGAATCCGATAACGTTTTATGTATGTTGCCATGCCACACATGTTCCATGTCAACAAATTGTAGTGCGGCATGGCCGTGTTAGGTCAGTGTCCATAACGTTTTACATAACTACAGGAATTAAATAAAGGATAGAAGAACCACTGTATGCGCTAATACCCCTCCACAACCAACATGCAGTCCGATGAACACCCCTCATGAAAGAACCCCCCTCTTCCCTGCCAGCTCCCCTCTGCAAAAATAAAAAGGCAACATTATACAGAACAGTTTCAACAAACATACCCCCAGGCTGTTGGCAAACAAACCATAGTAACAAAACTGCTTAACAAGAATGTAAATGGGGTCAAATGTGTCCATTTCGAAGTCTTTGGTAGAGCATGGAGCTTTCTAAAGAGTCTTACCTCGTGGCTTCTGCCCATAGTAGAAGGTACATTACCACATCCGGATCTCCCCCGTATAAGAAAAATACCTTCTGCCCACACCTCATGTCGCAGCTGCCGACTGCTCAGGAACAATTAGCCAAAGTCCCTGGCACCTGGGCAGCACCCCAGCAATGTAAACATGTCAGGCCAATCGCACCCCAAGTCAACTGAACCAAGTGAAGCTCAGGGCAGAGTATTTTGTAACTAAGGGGCAAGTAGTAATCAGCTGAACATCTGGCTCCAGGTGTAGTATTAGTCCTTTATCTCAAAGGCTGAAGTGGGTGCAGGCATGAACGTGACTTTCAGAGGTCATCAGCTGTACAAGGGGTGATCACTGGCCCCTTCGTGGAGTCAGCAGAAGAGCCACAGGAGTTCCCCGCTTCAGGGTTTGATTCCAGTATGTGGCCATCCTGGAATATTGTGAAGGGGTTTGCAATAAGTTGGGTGGCCCCTAGCAAAGCTTTAGCTTGACCCTCTGCTGCCTGTGCTCTGGTCGGTTTAGCTCTCGACGTGCTATGACGTTTGCATTAGGGGTGAGGGGTTAACAGTGCTCCTACCGCCGCTTCTCCCTGCAGTGGCTGGGCCAAACCTTTAACATGCAATCATGTCCAGACATCATCTGGGGATGCAAAAATGTGGGTTATTTCACCATCCATAATACAGAGTTTCGCAGGAAACAGTAGAGCGTATTTCACATCACAATCGCAGAGATGTTGTTTGACCTTGGTGTATGAGTTCCACATCCTTTGCACTTCTCCAGTGAAGTCAGGGTAGGCCGTGATAGAGGCATCCTCAAATTCCCAAGGCACCTTTGCACGGAAGTGTTGGAGTATGAGATCACGATCCATGTAACTGAGGAAGTGGGTGATAATTGGACTTAGGGGGTTTCCGGAGCGGCTGGTCTACCCACGATCCTGTGTGCCCGTTCAATCGAGAACATAATTGCCATTGCCATTGTTCAGTGAAGAGTATTGCGCTGGGGCCCCCAACTTGCTTTGGGAAGCTTATAAAGTGAACTTTGTTGCGCCTGGAGTACCCCACCCCTTCCTCCGCCCAACATTGTAGTATGGCTACCTCAGTGCTTAGGTGTTTCATTTGTGTCTGTAATTCTTCTTTCTTAGCCCTGCGTTGCACTATGGCCATCTCACACTCAGGTTTTGCGTTTGCATCTATAATTCCTGAACAGTGGGGTACAAGGTGACAAAGTATGATTCCATTTCCTCCACCCTATTGGTCAGTTTACAATGATCTGCTCGCAGTGCCTTACATCCTATGATACTGCATTGATTTTACTTTAGGGTATGTTTTGGTTTCCAATATGGCTTGGAGGACCTTTTCAAACTGGGTGGAGTGTGAGTGAAGAGTGGCGTTCAGCTGCTGGAGGGTCATTGCAGTGCTGTCCAGGGAGGCAGAGTAGGGCTGCAGACTCTCAGCCATAGCCTTTACATCTTTTGGTCTCACCATGTAATGGAAATTCGAGCCACAACGGGATGGGCCGAGCAGGATAACCCCCGTTAATGATAGAGAGGAGCTAGCAATTGCCCTGTGGCCGTATCCCTTGTGTGTCCCATTTGAATAACACCTCTGGCCCTACGCAATGAAAGATGACGGGGAGAAAGTTGATAGGGGCACCAGTGCAGTGCTGGGTTTGTTGGTATGGGGTCAAGGCCTAATCCCATACCCCACAGGGATTCTCGCGATGCCTCCTGCGGGTCTTTCAGCTGCCATTAGTCAAGCATGGAAGGTACCAACCTTCCTGTGCAGTAAACCATACTTGTTTGCGGTTGGGCCACACCTCAACCACAGGCACATTGTTGGGGAGGTGGCAGGTCACTCTAATGGTCTGGCCACCTCAGGGGCATTCCATGAGTCCCAGGCCATGCAGCATGGTCAGAGGGAGTAGATTGTAGCAGCCGGGACCCCCAGTCCCCACGTGCCCCATCACGCCCGGTTGGTGAAAGCAGCCAGAGTCAATGAAGTGGGGGTAAATGAAGATGATTGAAAGTAGGTAAGTGAATATGGCCTAGCAGGCTTGCACTGAAGCAGGAGGCATGCAAAGATGTAGGCCCAATATGGGTCTAGGTAACCCCCACCTATTGTGTCCTGAGGTGGTGCCAGCACCCCTCAACACTCTGCGGGGCAACAATGTAGATCCAAATGCCCCCAGGCTCTCAGCTCCATGCTCCGTCAATCTAGACGCCCCCGGGTGGCCTGGGGTGGGTGGAGCACCACTCTCACAGGTCCCATTAGCGCACCGCGGCCCACTCTCTCTCTGTCAGCTAGAATCCTCTGCACTGCAGGCAGACAGGCAAACAGGAAGGCAGGCCGCAGAGCTCTCATTGTGTGCTGGTCTCCCCCTGCAATGATGTGCGTGCCAGTCAGGTCCACAGGAGTGGGCCGCACCAGGAGGACTCTCCAGTGAATGTTACAGCCTTATGTGCAGGTCGCCACTTGGATGCGAATGATCTCCTTGCCTCATCTCAGCCCTGACAGCAGGAATCTCTATGGGCGTCACTGGCCTGCATGATTCCCATGGGCACACAATGGTGAAATTAAGGGGACTGGATGGGCAATGCAGGATTACTGTTGGGCCTGAAGGGTAGCTGAATTTTAGGGGACTTCTCTGGCCCCCATCTTGGCCACCTCCCTTCTTTTCACTGTTGGTTAATGTTGTTGTTGTTCATTGCAATGCAAAATTTGTTTATGTTGCTGTTCAAAATTTGTGATGTTATCATTTTACAGAACCAAATATCATCACTGTACTAGCATAGGTAGAGAGTAAGTGACACACTGTATCAAAATAGTTCTTCACACACCAATACAGACATTCTGTGATTTAGTCACAGAGAATTAGAGCCATTTATAAATCCAGAAATAATTCTTTTGCAGACACTTACACTTCCAACCTAACAGTATTACAGCTACTTCTGACCCAGACATACACTGTGACACACACTAACACACCTGGCAAAGCACTAATGCAGTCACATGCACACCCAGCCAAACACTTATTCAGCCACTGACATACCCAGGTACATACCATTGTACAGACTGACATACACGGCCAAACACTAATACAGCTACTGCCACACCCAGGCCAGACACTGGTGCAAATCTCACACATGCAGCCACACACTACTAAAGACACTCTCACAAACATGCACACAATGATGTAAACACTCAGCTAATCACTAATACAGCCAGTGATTCAGAGATATACTCTGATGCAACCACTGAGACACCCAGTGACATACCGATGCAGGCATTGACAGAAGCAATACTCCTATGTACACAATGTTGTAGCTACTGACACACCCAGCAAACACTAATGCAATCACTGACACACCCACGCACACACCAATGCAGACACTGATACACTCAGCCAAACACTAATACAGGGAGTGCAGAATTATTAGGCAAATTAGTATTTTGACCACATCATCCTCTTTATGCATGTTGTCTTACTCCAAGCTGTATAGGCTCGAAAGCCTACTACCAATTAAGCCTATTAGGTGATGTGCATCTCTGTAATGAGAAGGGGTGTGGTCTAATGACATCAACACCCTATATCAGGTGTGCATAATTATTAGGCAACTTCCTTTCCTTTGGCAAAATGGGTCAAAAGAAGGACTTGACAGGCTCAGAAAAGTCAAAAATAGTGAGATATCTTGCAGAGGGATGCAGCACTCTTAAAATTGCAAAGCTTCTGAAGCCTGATCATCGAACAATCAAGCGTTTCATTCAAAATAGTCAACAGGGTCGCAAGAAGCGTGTGGAAAAACCAAGGTGCAAAATAACTGCCCATGAACTGAGAAAAGTCAAGCGTGCAGCTGCCACAATGCCACTTGCCACCAGTTTGGCCATATTTCAGAGCTGCAACATCACTGGAGTGCCCAAAAGCACAAGGTGTGCAATACTCAGAGACATGGCCAAGGTAAGAAAGGCTGAAAGACAACCACCACTGAAAAAGACACACAAGCTGAAACGTCAAGACTGGGCCAAGAAATATCTCAAGACTGATTTTTCTAAGGTTTTATGGACTGATGAAATGAGAGTGAGTCTTGATGGGCCAGATGGATGGGCTCGTGGCTGGATTGGTAAAGGGCAGAGAGCTCCAGTCCGACTCAGATGCCAGCAAGGTGGAGGTGGAGTACTGGTTTGGGCTGGTATCATCAAAGATGAGCTTGTGGGGCCTTTTCGGGTTGAGGATGGAGTCAAGCTCAACTCCCAGTCCTACTGCCAGTTCCTGGAAGACACCTTCTTCAAGCAGTGGTACAGGAAGAAGTCTGCATCCTTCAAGAAAAACATGGTTTTCATGCAGGACAATGCTCCATCACACGCGTCCAAGTACTCCACAGCGTGGCTGGCAAGAAAGGGTATAAAAGAAGGAAATCTAATGACATGGCCTCCTTGTTCACCTGATCTGAACCCCATTGAGAACCTGTGGTCCATCATCAAATGTGAGATTTACAAGGAGGGAAAACAGTACACCTCTCTGAACAGTGTCTGGGAGGCTGTGGTTGCTGCTGCACGCAATGTTGATGGTGAACAGATCAAAACACTGACAGAATCCATGGATGGCAGGCTTTTGAGTGTCCTTGCAAAGAAAGGTGGCTATATTGGTCACTGATTTGTTTTTTTTTGTTTTTTTGAATGTCAGAAATGTATATTTGTGAATGTTGAGATGTTATATTGGTTTCACTGGTAATAATAAATAATTGAAATGGGTATATATTTTTTTTTGTTAAGTTGCCTAATAATTATGCACAGTAATAGTCACCTGCACACACAGATATCCCCCTAACATAGCTAAAACTAAAAACAAACTAAAAACTACTTCCAAAAATATTCAGCTTTGATATTAATGAGTTTTTTGGGTTCATTGAGAACATGGTTGTTGTTCAATAATAAAATTAATCCTCAAAAATACAACATGCCTAATAATTCTGCACTCCCTGTATAGCCGTAACCACATCCAAGCACACACTGATGCACGCACAGAAACACCCACGTAGACACTAACTAGCCAGTAACACAGCTAGCTAAATAGTAATACAGCTACTTAAAGACTCAGGGATACACTGAGACACTCAGTACACACACCCAAACACACACCCAAACACCAATGCAGGCACTGACACGCCCATGCACACAGTGATACATACACTGACATACTTAGCCAAACAATAATACCTATCAGTAAGAGAGGGAGTTGCACAGACAGTTAGATGTCCCTAATGTAAGAAACACAGCAAATAAGCAGTTCAAATAGTCAGTTGAGTAACTATTTACAAATTCATTGTGTGTTAATAAGATAGTCAGTTACAGAACAACATAGTTCAAACATGTTCAGTCAGACACTCAGGGACTCAGAAATACACTGACAATATATTTTCAAGTACTGGAATACCTAGGGGCATATTTATACTCTGTTGGCATCATTTTAGTGACTTTTTTTTCACTAAAACAGTGCAAACTTAACTCCAAATTTTTATTTTGACGCTAGACACATCCAGCATCAAAATATTGGAGTTAGCAAAAATTTTTGGATGCGTGAACCCACCTTGCGTCAATGAGATACGAGGTAGGCGTCCCTGTCCAAAAAATGACTCAAAGCCCGAAGCTCCATATTCATCCCTGTGCAAAAATGGCGCACAGGTAGAGGCAGACCTAAATATTGTCACTAAGCTTTCTTAGTGCCATTATTTAATGCCTGGCAGACCAGGTGTTAAGGCTGTGGAGTCATTTCCATGGCCAAACACCATGGGATGAGCCAACAGGTGCCCACTCCACGCCCCAGGAACACCCTCACCCACACCAGAGGGACACCAGAGGACTGGGGACCCCACCCTGGGTATGTATAGGTAAGTATTAATTTTCTTTTACTGTGCCATTGGGAGTTCCTTACATGGCCCTCCTGCATGGCACTGGGTCTAATGGCCACGCCCAGGGTGGTGGGCATGACTCCTGTCTTTACTAAGACAGAAGTCATTTGTGGGTGTTATTACGTCAAGATGTGACACTAGGCTGGTGAACACCAAATATATTGGTGTTAACCAGCCTAGCATCATTTCTGGCACCCTAACGCCATATTCCCCTACAGCCACCCCCCACAGGCAGGCGTCTTTACTTGTGACGCTAGCCGATCCTTAGCAATGGCTTGCGCCACTCCCTAAATATGGCACCCTGCTGGCGCTCAGGAATGACACAAGCAGGTGGTAAACTTTTTGATGCAAATCTGTGTTTGCGCAGTTTTGTGTCAAAAAGTATAAATATGCCCCCTAGTCTCTTACCTATAAACTACCACTGATTCACATTTATAGTTCTATACTGAGAGACTTCTGAATCCTTTTAGACACTGAAAAGACCACATATGCAGTTAGTTACCTGTTTTAGTACCTAATTTAATACTATTTTCTGTAGAGGTAAATGTATTCTTTATTTCCTTTCCAGATACCCACTTGTATTTAAAGAAGAATAAGTACAGCACCTGACAAAAGACAAAGAAGAAAGAAGCAGAAGCAACAGTACTACCTGCTTAAAACTCAGAGTGAAATGGAAGATAAGGTGGAGAGTGTAAGGGAAAATCATAGTTGCTAAGAGTACTAAGGGGATTCTGAAAAAAAAATGTTAAAAAATGCAAAAGCAGGGAAACGTTCCAGATAAAAAGTAAAGTGGGAAATCAACTCAGGACAAAGAGTATGTGATTTTGAAAGAAGGGCATATTATAAGAAAGCAGGTAGTTTGACATGGGGACAGAAGCAATTTAAAGAGATACCAGTTAAATGCTTTGAACTAGAGCAATACAGAAATTGCTAAGAAACATGAAGCAGTGTCAGAGAAGTGCTGCACCTAAGCAAAAGCAACATATTGAATGTAGTGTTTATCTTGATATTGAACAGAGTGATGATGCTAGATAAAAGAATATTGGGGGTGATTCTAACCCTGGCGGTCGGTGATAAAGCGGCGGCCAACCCGCCAACAGGCCGGCGGTCCAAAAAATGGAATTCTGACCCTGGCGGGAACCGCCAACACAGCCTGCCACTTTAACACTCCGACCGCCACGGCGGGACAAACAAACAGCGCGGCGGTCACCGCCAACAGACAGGCGGGAGACAATGTACCGCCCACACTATCACAACTCACCAATCCGCCACCTTTTCCGGGGCGGGAGCACCGCCGATAAAAACACGGCGGAAACAGACTACGAACGGGAAAACGCCCACCTCTACGCACTCCACGAGGAAGGAGGACAGCATGGAATCCGAATTAAACATACTACCTGCTCTCGTCTACCTGCTCATCTACCACGAGTACGAACGGCGGCGCAGACGACAACGGTGAGTACCGCACCTACGACACGGGGGAGGGGGGAGGAGGAAAGGTTACAGCACACACATATGCGACCCCCACCCCCCCAAACTATGTACACACCAATGCAGAGCAACAAGTCACAGTGACACCACCCAAACCCCCGCTGAAAAATGCAAAGACATAATTAAATTGTGAATCAAAATTTATGTAAAAATAGCCTCTAAGTCATGGTCAAATAGCAATAAAAATGTAAATAATTCAATTCAATATTTAGTGCAATCGATAAACCGAGGCAAATAGTCCTGCACATTTAACGAAAATCCAAGTGTCCGTGGGCCAAAGTGTATCAACACAAGGGCAAAGCCCACACAGGAGACCTGAGTCTTTGGAGAGAACACTGCAGGGGCATCTGATGACAAAACTACAGGCACCTCAGGGGGAAGTGAAGGGGGGGGCACCACAGCCACATGAGTCCACGACGCCAGATCCACGAAGGGGCCACCATGCCCACTGTGCCATCCTGGGGAGTGCAAAACCACAGTCTCTCAAGTCTCTACAGTGGGTGGGTTGCCCACTGTGCCATCCTGGGGAGTGCAAAGCCACAGTCCATCAGGTGGATAACAGTCACCACTGGTCAAGGAGGAGGCATGGTGGGCACAGTGAACCGTGAACAGTAGCTCGACACAGATCCAGCACTGTCATTGTGCCAGTCGTGCTTGAGACGGCGGGGCCCAGCGGAGCGGTGCTTGACAGGAAGGGCCCAGCGGAGCGGTGCTTGAGACGGCGGGGCCCAGCGGAGCGGTGCTTGACAGGGAGGGCCCAGCGGAGCGGTGCTTGAGACGGCGGGGCCCAGCGGAGCGGTGCTTGACAGGAAGGGCCCAGCGGAGCAGTGCTTGACAGGAAGGGCCCAGCGGAGCGGTGCTTGACAGGAAGGGCCCAGCGGAGCGGTGCTTGAGACGGCGGGGCCCAGCGGAGCGGTGCTTGAGACGGCGGGGCCCAGCGGAGCGGTGCTTGACAGGAAGGGCCCAGCTGAGCGGTGCTTGAGACGGCGGGGCCCAGCGGACCGGTGCTTGACAGGAAGGGCCCAGCGGAGCGGTGCTTGACAGGAAGGGCCCAGCGGAGCGGTGCTTGAGACGGCGGGGCCCAGCGGAGCAGTGCTTGACAGGAAGGGCCCAGCGGAGCGGTGCTTGACAGGAAGGGCCCAGCGGAGCGGTGCTTGACAGGAAGGCCCAGCGGAGCGGTGCTTGAGACGGCAGGGCCCAGCGGAGCAGTGCTTGAGACGGCGGGGCCCAGCGGAGCGGTGCTTGACAGGAAGGACCCAGCGGAGCGGTGCTTGAGACGGCGGAGCCCAGCGGAGCGGTGCTTGACAGGAAGGGCCCAGTGGAGCGGTGCTTGACAGGAAGGGCCCAGCGGAGCGGTGCTTGAGACGGCGGGGCCCAGCGGAGCGGTGCTTGAGACGGCGGGGCCCAGCGGAGCGGTGCTTGACAGGAAGGGCCCAGCGGAGCGGTGCTTGACAGGAAGGGCCCAGCGGAGCGGTGCTTGAGACGGCGGGGCCCAGCGGAGCGGTGCTTGAGACGGCGGGGCCCAGCAGAGCAGTGCTTGACAGGAAGGGCCCAGCGGAGCGGTGCTTGACAGGAAGGGCCCAGCGGAGCGGTGCTTGACAGGAAGGGCCCAGCGGAGCGGTGCTTGAGACGGCGGGGCCCAGCGGAGCGGTGCTTGAGACGGCGGGGCCCAGCAGAGCAGTGCTCTTCTGCACGGCGGGGCCCTGTTCAGCGGTGCTCTTCTGCACGGCGGGGCCCTGTTCAGCGGTGCTCTTTTGCAAGGCGGGGCCCTGTTCAGCGGTGCTCTTCTGCAAGGCGGGGCCCTGTTCAGCGGTGCTCTTCTGCACGGCGGGGCCCTGTTCAGCGGTGCTCTTCTGCAAGGCGGGGCCCTGTTCAGCGGTGCTCTTCTGCACGGCGGGGCCCTGTTCAGCGGTGCTCTTCTGCACGGCGGGGCACTGTTCAGCGGTGCTTGTCCAGTAATTCACGGGAGCCAGACCTGGCCTGGACTCCCTGCTCAGTCGCCCTCCGACCGTGCAGTTGCTGGACCCTTTGGGGACTGAGTCCTGGGCCCTTTGGTGTCCTCCCTTACAGCCGGGATGGGGCTTGTGGGTCCCTCCTGCTCCGCGCTCCTGCTGGCTGACTTCTCCGCCCTGCTGCCCTTTCGCTCTATAGAAGAGGCTCTCTGGCCCTTGCCTCCCCTGGATGTTGTGGCAGGTGAAGTGGCCGAACTTTGGTCCTTGGGGGCAGCCGTTGCACTCCTCTCACGGCGGCCCTTGAGTTTCCGGGTCCTCTTGCCTGGGGGGGGGGCTGGCTGTCCCCTTGCTGCTGATGGAAGTGGCACTGCTGCCAAAGGGTGGGCTCCAGAACCCATGCACCACAGTGACACTCGAAGCTGGGCTGGTGGTGGCTGAGGTGCTCTTGGGACTCTTAGCAGATGGAGGGGGTGGGTCAGGGGAGGGAAAGAGGTCAAGATTAGAGAGGTAAAAAAAATTAGGACCAAGGTAAAGGGTGGGAGTAGTGGTGATGGGAGTGGAGGAAGAGGATGTGGTTGTAGGAGAGTCAGGTGTGCTGTCTTTGGGTGCAGGTGATTGTGACGTAGGCTGTCGTGGGGTGGATGGCTGTTGGGTGGGTGGCTGCCTGCGTTTGTGTGTCTTGGAAGAGGGGGTGACAGACACAGTGGGAGAGGACACAGGGGACGTGTAAATGGCAGTGGGGGTGGTGACTGCACGTGTGCGGACTGGACCGGAGGGTGTGCTGGTGATGGAAGCACTGGCTGATGGTGGTGTGCATGCAGGTGTGAGTGTAGACGTCACAGGGAGGGAGGAGGGAGACGAGGAGGAGGGGGACACAGAGGTGGTAGTGACTGTTGGCATGTCTGCATCTGGGTGTTGCTTGGGTGAGTGTTTGTGGGATCTGTGGTGCTTGTGTCTGAATGAGCTGCCCTTGGGTGTTGAGGTGTGTGCAGGTTGGTCTGATGGTGTGGATGGGATAGGCAGAGAAACAGGAGACAGAGACAGGCTGGAGGCAGTTAGAAGAGGGAGGCTGGAAACAGGGACAATGGCTGCCGTCAGTGCTGAGGCCAGAGCATTGAACGATCGTTGATGGGCAGCCTGACCCGAATGAATGCCCTCCAGGTAGGCATTGCTCCGATACACCTCCCTTTCTACCCCCTGGATGGCATTCAAAAGGGTAGTCTGCCCAACAATGATGGTCTGAAGGAGGTCAATGACCTCCTCACTGAGGGCAGCAGGGGTGACAGGGGCAGGGCCTGAGGTGCCGGGGCGAAGGAGATGCCCGCCTTCTTGGGCGAGCGGGCACGGAGCGTAGGCTGAGGTGCTGCTGGGAGGGCGGGGCTGGTGCACTGGGTGGCGGCTGTACCTGTAGAGGCGGGGGGCCCGGATGTTGCCGCCACCGCTAGGGAGCTCCCATCCGAGGCCGTGTCGGTGTCGCCCACCGGTCCCCGTTGTAGTGCTCCCCTCGCCCTCCATATCACTGGTGCCCTCGGTGTCTGTACCATGGCCCACCGGGGCCTTGTGACTTGCAGCTCCCTCGTGCTCCGATGCCAAATCTCCTCCGCCTGATGATGCTAATGCACAAGCAGATTAAGAAAAAGGGGGGGGGGGGGAGAAATAATAAAACAGGTTGAGTGCATGCAATGTCAACACCGTTGGCGGAGAGGACAGACACAGGAGCCTCATGCACTACGCTGCGCAATCGGGGTATACTACTCAGTACTTGTGACCAGGCCTACAGGTCTATGCACAACAAATACACACCTGGATGATGCAGGACCATGGATAGCTGTACTTGGCACCCTACAGAGGTGGGGGGCGGGGGCACAGGGCCATGCCTAAAGGAGAGGAGTACACTACAGGAAACGCCCTGCCCTAATGTCACCCACAACCCTCCTCCCCCACCCAGACGCCTCCACTGCGCATAAAGATAGCAGAATGTGCTGATACTCACCCCCTTGTGTCTGCTGTGATGTCCTCAAGCGCCCATCCAAATCAGGGTTGGCCACCGCCAGGATCCGGGACATCAGGGGGGTCAGGGTACGACTGGCACCCCTCCTAGGTTGGGAGGCCATCCCCAGCAGTGACTCGGCGGTCTTCCTGGTCCCGCAGCGGATGTCCTCCCACCTCTTGCGGCAGTGGGTGCCCCGTCTGATGTGGACCCCCAGGGCCCGGACTTCCTTGGCGATGGCACGCCAAATGTCGACTTTCTGATGGGCGGGAAAGGAAAATTCATCATTTATCTGCATGTTAGATGCGATTGCCCCCCCCCTCCCCAACTTTGCCATGTGGCACATGCTGTCATCTGTCGTGTGTTGCACTCCTCATTCGCTCCCCTCCCCACCATCTTACATCCACCCCACTCAACACAGGCATAGCCCAATCAATGTGCATCCAGTGTACTTACCTGTTGGTCTGGAGGACCGTAGAGTAACGCATACTGGGGGAGGACCCCATCCACAAGTTTCTCCAACTCTTCAGACGTGAAGGCAGGGGCCCTTTCCCCAGTCGCAGCAGCCATTGTCTCTTCCAGACCGAGGTCACAGCAGCACATGCAGTATAGGTCCTCTCCTGTGGATGATCAGGTCTCGAGTGATTAAGCAGATAGAAAATGGCGGTCACGCCCGCGGCGGGGCGTACCGCGGCGGTGCGTACCGCGACCGCCGGCGCACCTCGTCATTGGCTCCTGAAACCCATAGGCTTCAATGTTAACCAATGCGGCTTCGTATAGCGGTCTTCGACCGCCTACCGCCACGGTGTGCCACGCCAGCGCATTGACCTCACATCCCATTGTCCCACTTCACAGGTCAGGCAGCCGCCATTTCAAGGGCCCACATGGCCTAATCTGTACTGCGTCACACAGGCCTAGGCCTTGCATTGACACACATACACGCCTTTCAAAACATAGATAATCGTGTGCTATGCAAGCTGTGGTGAACGTACCTGTGATTTGCTTGACTCTGTGCTCCATGTTGTCCTTCCTAGGCACCGTCCGCTGGGACTTGCGAGGAGAAGGATGAATCCTCGCGTGTACCGACCGCTGGTGGACCTGTCGACAATGGAAGAACGGCATATCATACTACGATACCGAATTAACCGAGCCACTATACATGAACTGTGTGCCCAGCTGGAGCCAGCCCTGATGTCCCCCATCCGCCAACCCACAGGAATTCCCCCTCTTGTGCAGGTTCTGTCAGTCCTCCATTTTTTGGCAAGTGGCTCATTCCAGACAACAGTGGCCATGTCATCTGGAATGTCTCAGCCTATGTTTTCTAAGGTTTTGGCCAGAGTGTTGTCTGCCCTGATGAAACACATGCGGAGCTACATTGTTTTCCCTGAGGAGGTTGATTTGGCCACTGTGAAGGGTGATTTCTATGCCCTTGGACATATCCCCAACATCATTGGTGCCATTGATGGGACCCATGTGGCTTTAGTACCCCCAAAAGACGATGAGCAGGTGTACAGAAACAGGAAAAGTTACCATTCTATGAATATCCAGGTGGTCTGTTTGGCTGACCAGTACATCTCCCATGTAAATGCCAAGTTCCCTGGGTCAGTGCATGACGCGTATTTTATGCGTAATAGCAGCATCCCTTATGTGATGGAACAGCTACAGAGACAACGTGTGTGGCTAATAGGTGACTCTGGTTACCCCAACCTGCCTTGGCTATTGACCCCAGTGAGGAATCCCCGGACCAGGGCAGAGGAACGGTACAATGAGGCCCATGGGCGAACTAGGAGGATCATAGAAAGAACCTTTGGCCTCCTGAAGGCCACGTTTAGGTGCCTGCATATGACAGGTGGATCCCTGATGTACTCACCAAAGAAGGTGTGCCATATCATCGTGGCCTGCTGCATGCTTCACAACCTGGCTTTGCGACGCCAGGTGCCTTTCCTGCAGGAGGATGGTCCAGATGGTGGTGTTGTGGCAGCTGTGGAGCCTGTGGAGAGTGAAGAGGAGGAAGACGACGGGGACGACACAGACAACAGGGACACAGTTATCCAACAGTATTTTCAGTAGCACACAGGTAAGAATCAACCACGCCATTTAACATTTGCAGAAAGCCTCCTACATCTTTACTTTGTGTATTTCCCCCCAGTTCTTTTAAAATGATGTTTGATTTTCCCTTCCCTTTTCAGTGCTGTATGACCCACTGCGTGACTTCAGCTTGGTTAGCCCATGGACTAATGCTTATTGACATCGGTATGTTGTCATCACAAAATTACCTGAACATTATTGATCAATAATGTGTTATACATTTGTAAATAATACAGGCTGACTCCTGAATGATTTCAGTGCAATGAGTGATTTATTTTAGTGCTAGATATTGGTACATGATATTAAAACGGTGATGGGTGAGGGTGGAGTTATGTCCATGGCAGAGTCCAGTTCTCAGTCACACAGGTGCATTGTCCATTGTGATTGCTACTTATTATATTTTTATGTTTTTACTGGTGTGGGCTGTAATATACACAGTTATAGCAATCGCATACCATGTTTATGAAACAGTACTGCTGGTATTCTATTCTATTCTATTCATGAGTTCTTATAGAGCACATGGCTATCCTAAGGCCTCCTAGCGCTACCTAAGTCAGCAGCGGCACAAACGGTATGAGAGTTCTTTGTCAAAAACGAGGTCTTAAAGGCTTGACAAAAAGAGAGTTCATGATCCAGGCAGTGCAACTCAAGAGGCAATAGATTCCAAAGTCAGAGTGCCTGGTAAGCAATGGACTGGCCCCCCACTGGGCCCTCCAAGCTCTCCCATAGATAGGGGATGGACAGAGAATGAAGCAGGGTGGGGTCTTTGTTATTATTAGCCCTATAAAGCAGGCAGAGAGTTTTGAATTGAACACAGCAAGCCTCTGGGATCAGTGTAGATTGAGTAAGGCCTGGGCTACAGGCAAGTGTCTGGGGAAATTTAGCAACAGATGAGCAGCTGAATTTTGTATGGTCTGTAATACTTTTGTGACATAGGAGGGAGAGCCAAAGAACAAGGCATTCCCATAGTGAAGGCCTGTACAACCACTCTTTTCATGCAGAGTGCCAAAGCAGCTGGCAGTGAGTTTCATGGCATGTTTACACAGACAGCACTGCATCTAACCAGATACCAAGACTCTTTATTGACTATTTAGGGCTGGGAAGGCTGTGGAGGTAGTCTGGCAGGGGACTAGGGACTGGAGAACTGAGGTAGTTCCCTACCAGCATACCCTCTATTTTTTCCTCATTTAACTTCAGGTTGCAGATGGACATCCAGCAGTCAACTTCCTTTAGACATGCAGATAGTGAAGATTGGCTCAGATGGCCATCCTGGGAGATGGACATCACCCGCTGAGTGTCATCAGCATAGGACACCAGCGAGAGCCCATGAGCCTGAACAGTCTCGGCCAGAGGGTGCACATAAATGTTAAAGAGGGTACGGCTAAAGGAAGAGGCCTGAGGCAACCACAAAAGGATGGAAAGTTGGCTAAGAGAAAGCTCTAGTCCTGAACCTGAAAAGAGCGATTCTACAGGATGGACACAAGCCAGCTGAGGGTGGTATCTGTGACCCCAACACTGGATATTCTTTGCAGTAGGATGGCCCTGATCTAAGATGCTTCTGAGTTTCTGAACTACAGCCACTAAAGCTGTTTGTGTGCTGTGCTGCAGGTGGAAGCCCATCTGGGTGGGATGAAGCAGTGACTGTGATTCAAGGAAAGCCGAGCAATACTTGTTGATATACTTCTTCATTAATTTGGAGACACCCAGCAGAAGCAAAATTGGCCTAAAGTTAGTGAGGTTCAGAGGGTCCAGATTGTTTTTTTTCTTCCAAAAGCGGCTTAACAATTGCATGCTTCCAGTGCAGGGGGACAGACCCAAAAGTAACCAAAAGATTAAGCACTTCAGTTAGAAATGGGGCGATTGAGGTGGTTGTTTGCTGCAAGATAGGCATAGGTACAGGGTCAAGCAGTAATCCTGATTTCACTGCCTTCAGCAAGTCTATAACTGTACTGACGGAGAGAGGAGGAAAAGCTGGAAGGGTCTGACCTAACAAGGCTTCAGAGACATCTCCAGGAGCCTCACTAGGGACAATTATGTTAGAGGTAGGAATGGAGGGAAATCCCGAATACATTTTCATTATTTCTTCCAGCAAAAAACAGCCAGTTTGTTACAGTACTTAGTTGATGCAGTTGGAAAAGGGCTGACTAAGGGCTGACAATTTTTTTTTTTTTTTTTATTTACTTCGAGGAACTTTCAGAATTTACCATCTTTGAAGAGCAATAAGCAGTTTGAGCAACTTTAATTTCAGAGTGGTAGCGGCGGGTGGCATTTAAGTAATATCATAGTCCTTCCTCCATTTCCTCGCCCACCGCTTTATTTTCCTTCTTAAGAAGAAGAAGATCGGAGGAAACCCAAGGTGATCTGTGGGTGCAGGATGGGGCTGAGCATGGCCTAACAGAAAGCACAGTGCCAATTGAGGTAAACAGCCAGTCGTCAAAGCGGCGGGCCGCCTTTTCCACAGAATCTGGGAGAGACGGTTTCAAGGATTCCAAGGTTATCTGTTGGTGTTTAATTTAGACAAGTGTCATACTAGGCATTTAGCTGGAGACTTATATAAGGGAGGACGGTCTTTAATCACACTAAAAGAGATCAAACTGTGGTCTGTCCAAGTAAGAGGAAATATTGATGTTTATAAGTATTAGGTCAATAGTGTGCCCCTTCATGTGAGTAGGACCAACTGAGATAGTTGCAGGGCAGCCATATCCTATAAAAGAGGCATTATTAGATTGATCATCCATGTGAAGTTAAAATCACCCAATAGGGTAAGATTAGGTCTCACTGTCACAAGACTAGATATTGCCTCAGGGACAGAACAAACAATTTTGGTATGGGGTCAGGTGGCCTATACAGCAGAATGCCTTGAAAAGAGAAAGTAGGATAGGGTGAGAGAGAAAAAGCTAAGCTCTCGCAATTGAGGATAGATAATGATTGAGTAAAGCATTTCAACAAGCTCCGGTACACAATTGTGAGTCCACCCCCAGCTTTGCCTACCCTGTCCAACCAAGAGATAAAATATTTGAAAACACCACAAAAAATACACCACACAGGTTTAAAAAAATAGCTAGTATTTATCTGAATAAAATAAGGTAAAAACGACAAAGATCCAATAAGCACAAGTTGAAATATCACTTTTAAAAGGTTGAAAAGAGTCTCAATTCATAGAAATAAACAGTTGTCTCTTTGTTACACACAGTACCTAGTATGCATAAAAAATAACGATGCAGGGAGACCGCAGAGGAGGAGATGTGTGGAAAAATAAGGTGTTGCGTTGGATTTTCCGACGCAGCACAGACGATGCATTGTTTCTTTCCACACTGCAAGGGGTGCATTGTTTTTCTGCATGCAGTCTTGGTTCCTCATAGGAATGTGGGGATATTCTGATGCCCAGGGACAATATATTGAAAATTCTTGACACGCTGGAAGAAGGAGCAGACGCTGCGTTGATCCGGTAGGTGATGCATAAAATTTTCTATCGCAAGGTAGGCGCTATGTCGATTTTCCCATTGGGAAGTAGGGGCTGTGTGGTTTTGGTCAGCTGTGCGGCGATTTCTGCAGGCTTTGCGTAGATTTTTTGATGCACAAATTATTTCTTGAAGAGGTGAAGTCTTTATTGTCCCTGAGACCTCACAAACAGGAGGCAAGCCCAATTCAAGCCCTTGGAGAGCACTTTTGGGGAAGACCTTCCAGCAAAGTCAGAGGCCAGCAGGGCAGCAGGGCAACAGCACGGCAGCGGTCCTTCTCAACAAACCTGTCGAGATGAGTCATTTGGGTAACCAGGCAGCTTCTCTGACAGGATGCAGGTCAAGGTCCAAAAGTATCTGAGTTGGTAGGGTCATAGACACAGTTTATATACCCAAAAATGCCTTTGAAGTGGGGGAAACTTCAAAGGGTGGTTTTGAAGTGCACACGTTCCCCTTTCAGCCCAGTCCTGTCTGCCAGGGTCCCAGTGGGGGGTTTATCAGTCCTTTGTGTGAGGGCAGGCCACTGGACTTTGAAATGTAAGTGTCAGGCCCTCCACCCTTCTAGCCCAGGAAGACCCATTCAGTATGCAGATGAATGCAGATGTGACTGAGTGTCTTGTGTTTGTGGTTGTCTGGGTGAAATGCACAAGGAGGCTGTCAACCGGCATAGACCAGACATTGACTGGAGGCAGGCTGTAAGGCACAGATGGTTTTAAGTGCAAAGAAATGCTCACTTTCTAAAAGTGTCATTTCTAAAAGAGTAATATTAAATCCAACCTCACCAAAACGCAGGATTTTCTATTACCATTCTGGCCACACTAAACATTACCTGGTTACCCCTTTCAGATCAGAATCTACCACTCAAAAAGTGTCTGGGGGCAGTCCTAATGCTAGTCTATGAAAGGAGCAGGCCTCACAGTAGTGGAAAATGAATTTGGGAGTTTTCCACTACCAGGACCTATAAAACACATAGGTACATATCCTGCCTTTGCCTACATAGCACCCTGCCCTATGGGTTACCTAGGGCCTACCTTATGGGTCACCTACATGTATGAAATGGGTGTTTAAGGCTTGGCAAGTCCTTTTAAATGCCAAGTCCAAGTGGCAGTGAAACTGCACACACAGGCCTTGCAGTGGCAGGCCTGAGACATGGCTAAGGGGCTACTTACTTTTGTGGGTGGCTCAATCAGTGCTGCAAGCCCACTAGTAGAATTTAATTTACAGGCACTGGGCAAATGTAGTGCCCTTTACTAGGGACTTATAAGTAAATCAAATATGCCAATTGGGGATGAACCAATGTTACCATGTTTGTGAGAGAGCATATGCACTTTAGCACTGGTTAGCAGCGGTAAAGTGTGCAGAGTCCTAAAACCAGTAAAAACAGTGTCAGCAAAGTAGAGGGAGGAAGGCAAAATGTTGGGGGATGACCACCCTAAGACTGTCAGGTCTAACAGCCTCCAACAGAAATTCCCAGCTGAGAGTGTTGAACTCCTTCTTAATGTCTAAAGAGAGTGCCACCCTGTCATAATCTACCCTTTGGGTATCTTGAAGCAGTCTCAGGAGGCGTTGGATGTTTAAGAATATACGACGACCTGATTGATCAGGGTGAGGAGTCTGTTTGCGAGTATTTTACCCAGCACCAAATTAATCAGAGATAATGGACTATACGAGTGCACATCTAACAATCTCATCTGGATTTGGGCAGTACTACTATGAGCGTCTCTCACTGGGAGTCCAGAAGTTGGCCGCGCTCCTGTGCCTCACTAAATACCACCAGTAATGGTTGTGTACAATGTGCAGACTAAGTAGTGTAATATTCAGCCAGTAATCTGCCCATACACAGTGCTTTGTTTTGGGCAATCTGTCTGAACACCGCTCAAATTTCCTCAAGCCAGATCGGCTCATAGAGCTCTACTTTCTGCAGTGGAGGAGGCTGTTGAAAAAGTCTGCTATCTGACCCAGGGTGAGAGCAGGTCCTGCCGAATATAATCTGCAATAATAATCGCAGACAACATCATTAATTGTTGTCTTGGTATTGACCAGACAACCTGTGCCTAATCTAATAGCTCCAATCGGGGTGTGTTGGTGTTCATCGCGGATGAGCCATGCCAGTAGCCTACCCGAGTGGTCGCCCTCCCGCTGCCTGGACAGGTAGTACTTGTAGTCATGACTACTTAGGCATGTGGTTGCTTCTTTGTGCATTTTCCAGAGATCTCGAAGGCGGTCGAGTTCGGCAGTCCCTGCTGCAACCTATTTTTCTAGAGTTAGCAAGTCAGACTCCAATGACATCGGTTTGTGATGCCTTGTATGCCTGATTACCCTGGTTGCCAAGAGGCAGTGGCCTCTCATCACCATTTTATGTTAATGCCATTCTGTGGCACAAAGGTAGATAGAATCTTTAATGTGCCCAAAGTATTGGATGATACACACCACCAAATCCTCCCGAAATGGAGGATCGGATAGCGCCTCAGTTTGCAGGTGCCACGTGGGGACTCTTGTACATAGCCCATTCCATTGTAGCTCCACTAGCAGTGGGCAATGGTCAGACAGAGTGTGGGCCAAGTACTCCCCCTTTACCATCATATGAACCAAATGCGCCAATCATAATAATAGATCTAGCAAGGTGTGTAAGTCTTGGAGCAGGGAATAAAAGGGATATTTACATGTCAAGGGTTGTGCGATACGCCTTTAGTCATGGATCCCTCTCTACACCCATCAAGGAGCCAAACCCCTGTCACCTTCCTGCTCAGCTCACCGTGCAATGGTGGATGGGACCTATGCAGTGCTATATCAGGCATGCAATTAAAAATCAGCCCCCCAAAAGACAAGTAGTTGTCGGGTCTTGGAAAAGAGCAGGTGTAAGCCGGCAAGGAACTCTCCATGTCCCGAGTTGGGTGCATATATCCCTGCCAGTGTGGATGGCGAGCTGTCTACATGTCTCTCCAAAATTACATATCTACCCTCTGCATCTGCATGCAAATGCTCCATAACATATGGGACTCCTGGCATGACTCAAATCTGCACCACCGGGCAAATGGTGATGTGGCCATGCCAAACACCTGCCCTCCTCTGTTTAGCTCTTAGCTGCTGGAGCTCCTTGTCAGTAAGACAGATCTCCTGTAATGTGGCTATGTGTGCATGTTGCCGCTTAAGATAGGCATGAATCCGATAACGTTTTATGTATGTTGCCATGCCACACATGTTCCATGTCAACAAATTGTAGTGCGGCATGGCCGTGTTAGGTCAGTGTCCATAACGTTTTACATAACTACAGGAATTAAATAAAGGATAGAAGAACCACTGTATGCGCTAATACCCCTCCACAACCAACATGCAGTCCGATGAACACCCCTCATGAAAGAACCCCCCTCTTCCCTGCCAGCTCCCCTCTGCAAAAATAAAAAGGCAACATTATACAGAACAGTTTCAACAAACATACCCCCAGGCTGTTGGCAAACAAACCATAGTAACAAAACTGCTTAACAAGAATGTAAATGGGGTCAAATGTGTCCATTTCGAAGTCTTTGGTGGAGCATGGAGCTTTCTAAAGAGTCTTACCTTGTGGCTTCTGCCCATAGTAGAAGGTACATTACCACATCCGGATCTCCCCCGTATAAGAAAAATACCTTCTGCCCACACCTCATGTCGCAGCTGCCGACTGCTCAGGAACAATTAGCCAAAGTCCCTGGCACCTGGGCAGCACCCCAGCAATGTAAACATGTCAGGCCAATCGCACCCCAAGTCAACTGAACCAAGTGAAGCTCAGGGCAGAGTATTTTGTAACTAAGGGGCAAGTAGTAATCAGCTGAACATCTGGCTCCAGGTGTAGTATTAGTCCTTTATCTCAAAGGCTGAAGTGGGTGCAGGCATGAACGTGACTTTCAGAGGTCATCAGCTGTACAAGGGGTGATCACTGGCCCCTTCGTGGAGTCAGCAGAAGAGCCACAGGAGTTCCCCGCTTCAGGGTTTGATTCCAGTATGTGGCCATCCTGGAATATTGTGAAGGGGTTTGCAATAAGTTGGGTGGCCCCTAGCAAAGCTTTAGCTTGACCCTCTGCTGCCTGTGCTCTGGTCGGTTTAGCTCTCGACGTGCTATGACGTTTGCATTAGGGGTGAGGGGTTAACAGTGCTCCTACCGCCGCTTCTCCCTGCAGTGGCTGGGCCAAACCTTTAACATGCAATCATGTCCAGACATCATCTGGGGATGCAAAAATGTGGGTTATTTCACCATCCATAATACAGAGTTTCGCAGGAAACAGTAGAGCGTATTTCACATCACAATCGCAGAGATGTTGTTTGACCTTGGTGTATGAGTTCCACATCCTTTGCACTTCTCCAGTGAAGTCAGGGTAGGCCGTGATAGAGGCATCCTCAAATTCCCAAGGCACCTTTGCACGGAAGTGTTGGAGTATGAGATCACGATCCATGTAACTGAGGAAGTGGGTGATAATTGGACTTAGGGGGTTTCCGGAGCGGCTGGTCTACCCACGATCCTGTGTGCCCGTTCAATCGAGAACATAATTGCCATTGCCATTGTTCAGTGAAGAGTATTGCGCTGGGGCCCCCAACTTGCTTTGGGAAGCCTATAAAGTGAACTTTGTTGCGCCTGGAGTACCCCACCCCTTCCTCCGCCCAACATTGTAGTATGGCTACCTCAGTGCTTAGGTGTTTCATTTGTGTCTGTAATTCTTCTTTCTTAGCCCTGCGTTGCACTATGGCCATCTCACACTCAGGTTTTGCGTTTGCATCTATAATTCCTGAACAGTGGGGTACAAGGTGACAAAGTATGATTCCATTTCCTCCACCCTATTGGTCAGTTTACAATGATCTGCTCGCAGTGCCTTACATCCTATGATACTGCATTGATTTTACTTTAGGGTATGTTTTGGTTTCCAATATGGCTTGGAGGACCTTTTCAAACTGGGTGGAGTGTGAGTGAAGAGTGGCGTTCAGCTGCTGGAGGGTCATTGCAGTGCTGTCCAGGGAGGCAGAGTAGGGCTGCAGACTCTCAGCCATAGCCTTTACATCTTTTGGTCTCACCATGTAATGGAAATTCGAGCCACAACGGGATGGGCCGAGCAGGATAACCCCCGTTAATGATAGAGAGGAGCTAGCAATTGCCCTGTGGCCGTATCCCTTGTGTGTCCCATTTGAATAACACCTCTGGCCCTAGGCAATGAAAGATGACGGGGAGAAAGTTGATAGGGGCACCAGTGCAGTGCTGGGTTTGTTGGTATGGGGTCAAGGCCTAATCCCATACCCCACAGGGTTTCTCGCGATGCCTCCTGCGGGTCTTTCAGCTGCATTAGTCAAGCATGGAAGGTACCAACCTTCCTGTGCAGTAAACCATACTTGTTTGCGGTTGGGCCACACCTCAACCACAGGCACATTGTTGGGGAGGTGGCAGGTCACTCTAATGGTCTGGCCACCTCAGGGGCATTCCATGAGTCCCAGGCCATGCAGCATGGTCAGAGGGAGTAGATTGTAGCAGCCGGGACCCCCAGTCCCCACGTGCCCCATCACGCCCGGTTGGTGAAAGCAGCCAGAGTCAATGAAGTGGGGGTAAATGAAGATGATTGAAAGTAGGTAAGTGAATATGGCCTAGCAGGCTTGCACTGAAGCAGGAGGCATGCAAAGATGTAGGCCCAATATGGGTCTAGGTAACCCCCACCTATTGTGTCCTGAGGTGGTGCCAGCACCCCTCAACACTCTGCGGGGCAACAATGTAGATCCAAATGCCCCCAGGCTCTCAGCTCCATGCTCCGTCAATCTAGACTCCCCCGGGTGGCCTGGGGTGGGTGGAGCACCACTCTCACAGGTCCCATTAGCGCACCGCGGCCCACTCTCTCTCTGTCAGCTAGAATCCTCCGCACTGCAGGCAGACAGGCAAACAGGAAGGCAGGCCGCAGAGCTCTCATTGTGTGCTGGTCTCCCCCTGCAATGATGTGCGTGCCAGTCAGGTCCACAGGAGTGGGCCGCACCAGGAGGACTCTCCAGTGAATGTTACAGCCTTATGTGCAGGTCGCCACTTGGATGCGAATGATCTCCTTGCCTCATCTCAGCCCTGACAGCAGGAATCTCTATGGGCGTCACTGGCCTGCATGATTCCCATGGGCACACAATGGTGAAATTAAGGGGACTGGATGGGCAATGCAGGATTACTGTTGGGCCTGAAGGGTAGCTGAATTTTAGGGGACTTCTCTGGCCCCCATCTTGGCCACGTCCCTTCTTTTCACTGTTGGTTAATGTTGTTGTTGTTCATTGCAATGCAAAATTTGTTTATGTTGCTGTTCAAAATTTGTGATGTTATCGTTTTACAGAACCAAATATCATCACTGTACTAGCATAGGTAGAGAGTAAGTGACACACTGTATCAAAATAGTTCTTCACACACCAATACAGACATTCTGTGATTTAGTCACAGAGAATTAGAGCCATTTATAAATCCAGAAATAATTCTTTTGCAGACACTTACACTTCCAACCTAACAGTATTACAGCTACTTCTGACCCAGACATACACTGTGACACACACTAACACACCTGGCAAAGCACTAATGCAGTCACATGCACACCCAGCCAAACACTTATTCAGCCACTGACATACCCAGGTACATACCATTGTACAGACTGACATACACGGCCAAACACTAATACAGCTACTGCCACACCCAGGCCAGACACTGGTGCAAATCTCACACATGCAGCCACACACTACTAAAGACACTCTCACAAACATGCACACAATGATGTAAACACTCAGCTAATCACTAATACAGCCAGTGATTCAGAGATATACTCTGATGCAACCACTGAGACACCCAGTGACATACCGATGCAGGCATTGACAGAAGCAATACTCCTATGTACACAATGTTGTAGCTACTGACACACCCAGCAAACACTAATGCAATCACTGACACACCCACGCACACACCAATGCAGACACTGATACACTCAGCCAAACACTAATATAGCCGTAACCACATCCAAGCACACACTGATGCACGCACAGAAACACCCACGTAGACACTAACTAGCCAGTAACACAGCTAGCTAAATAGTAATACAGCTACTTAAAGACTCAGGGATACACTGAGACACTCAGTACACACACCCAAACACCAATGCAGGCACTGACACGCCCATGCACACAGTGATACATACACTGACATACTTAGCCAAACAATAATACCTATCAGTAAGAGAGGGAGTTGCACAGACAGTTAGATGTCCCTAATGTAAGAAACACAGCAAATAAGCAGTACAAATAGTCAGTTGAGTAACTATTTACAAATTCATTGTGTGTTATTAAGATAGTCAGTTACAGAACAACATAGTTCAAACATGTTCAGTCAGACACTCAGGGACTCAGAAATACACTGACAATATATTTTCAAGTACTGGAATACCTAGGGGCATATTTATACTCTGTTGGCATCATTTTAGTGACTTTTTTTTCACTAAAACAGTGCAAACTTAACTCCAAATTTTTATTTTGACGCTAGACACATCCAGCATCAAAATATTGGAGTTAGCAAAAAATTTTGGATGCGTGAACCCACCTTGCGTCAATGAGATACGAGGTAGGCGTCCCTGTCCAAAAAATGACTCAAAGCCCGAAGCTCCATATTCATCCCTGTGCAAAAATGGCGCACAGGTAGAGGCAGACCTAAATATTGTCACTAAGCTTTCTTAGTGCCATTATTTAATGCCTGGCAGACCAGGTGTTAAGGCTGTGGAGTCATTTCCATGGCCAAACACCATGGGATGAGCCAACAGGTGCCCACTCCACGCCCCAGGAACACCCTCACCCACACCAGAGGGACACCAGAGGACTGGGGACCCCACCCTGGGTATGTATAGGTAAGTATTAATTTTTTTTTACTGTGCCATTGGGAGTTCCTTACATGGCCCTCCTGCATGGCACTGGGTCTAATGGCCACGCCCAGGGTGGTGGGCATGACTCCTGTCTTTACTAAGACAGAAGTCATTTGTGGGTGTTATTACGTCAAGATGTGACACTAGGCTGGTGAACACCAAATATATTGGTGTTAACCAGCCTAGCATCATTTCTGGCACCCTAACGCCATATTCCCCTACAGCCACCCCCCACAGGCAGGCGTCTTTACTTGTGACGCTAGCCGATCCTTAGCAATGGCTTGCGCCACTCCCTAAATATGGCACCCTGCTGGCGCTCAGGAATGACACAAGCAGGTGGTAAACTTTTTGATGCAAATCTGTGTTTGCGCAGTTTTGTGTCAAAAAGTATAAATATGCCCCCTAGTCTCTTACCTATAAACTACCACTGATTCACATTTATAGTTCTATACTGAGAGACTTCTGAATCCTTTTAGACACTGAAAAGACCACATATGCAGTTAGTTACCTGTTTTAGTACCTAATTTAATACTATTTTCTGTAGAGGTAAATGTATTCTTTATTTCCTTTCCAGATACCCACTTGTATTTAAAGAAGAATAAGTACAGCACCTGACAAGAGACAAAGAAGAAAGAAGCAGAAGCAACAGTACTACCTGCTTAAAACTCAGAGTGAAATGGAAGATAAGGTGGAGAGTGTAAGGGAAAATCATAGTTGCTAAGAGTACTAAGGGGATTCTGAAAAAAAAATGTTAAAAAATGCAAAAGCAGGGAAACGTTCCAGATAAAAAGTAAAGTGGGAAATCAACTCAGGACAAAGAGTATGTGATTTTGAAAGAAGGGCATATTATAAGAAAGCAGGTAGTTTGACATGGGGACAGAAGCAATTTAAAGAGATACCAGTTAAATGCTTTGAACTAGAGCAATACAGAAATTGCTAAGAAACATGAAGCAGTGTCAGAGAAGTGCTGCACCTAAGCAAAAGCAACATATTGAATGTAGTGTTTATCTTGATATTGAACAGAGTGATGATGCTAGATAAAAGAATATTGGGGGTGATTCTAACCCTGGCGGTCGGTGATAAAGCGGCGGCCAACCCGCCAACAGGCCAGCGGTCCAAAAAATTGAATTCTGACCCTGGCGGGAACCGCCAACACAGCCCGCCACTTTAACACTCCGACCGCCACGGCGGGACAAACAAACAGCGCGGCGGTCACCGCCAACAGACAGGCGGGAGACAATGTACCGCCCACACTATCACAACTCACCAATCCGCCACCTTTTCCGGGGCGGGAGCACAGCCGATAAAAACACGGCGGAAACAGACTACGAACGGGAAAACGCCCACCTCTACGCACTCCACGAGGAAGGAGGACAGCATGGAATCCGAATTAAACATACTACCTGCTCTCGTCTACCTGCTCATCTACCACGAGTACGAACGGCGGCGCAGACGACAACGGTGAGTACCGCACCTACGACACAGGGGAGGGGGGAGGAGGAAAGGTTACAGCACACACATATGCGACCCCCACCCCCCCAAACTATGTACACACCAATGCAGAGCAACAAGTCACAGTGACACCACCCAAACCCCCGCTGAAAAATGCAAAGACATAATTAAATTGTGAATCAAAATTTATGTAAAAATAGCCTCTGATAAGTCATGGTCAAATAGCAATAAAAATTTAAATAATTCAATTCAATATTTAGTGCAATCGATAAACCGAGGCAAATAGTCCTGCACATTTAACGAAAATCCAAGTGTCCGTGGGCCAAAGTGTATCAACACAAGGGCAAAGCCCACACAGGAGACCTGAGTCTTTGGAGAGAACACTGCAGGGGCATCTGATGACAAAACTACAGGCACCTCAGGGGGAAGTGAAGGGGGGGGCACCACAGCCACATGAGTCCACGACGCCAGATCCACGAAGGGGCCACCATGCCCACTGTGCCATCCTGGGGAGTGCAAAACCACAGTCTCTCAAGTCTCTACAGTGGGTGGGTTGCCCACTGTGCCATCCTGGGGAGTGCAAAGCCACAGTCCATCAGGTGGATAACAGTCACCACTGGTCAAGGAGGAGGCATGGTGGGCACAGTGAACCGTGAACAGTAGCTCGACACAGATCCAGCACTGTCATTGTGCCAGTGGTGCTTGAGACGGCGTGGCCCAGCGGAGCGGTGCTTGACAGGAAGGGCCCAGCGGAGCGGTGCTTGAGACGGCGGGGCCCAGCGGAGCGGTGCTTGACAGGGAGGGCCCAGCGGAGCGGTGCTTGAGACGGCGGGGCCCAGCGGAGCGGTGCTTGACAGGAAGGGCCCAGCTGAGCGGTGCTTGAGACGGCGGGGCCCAGCGGAGCGGTGCTTGACAGGAAGGGCCCAGCGGAGCGGTGCTTGACAGAGAGGACAGACACAGGAGCCTCATGCACTACGCTGCGCAATCGGGGTATACTACTCAGTACTTGTGACCAGGCCTACAGGTCTATGCACAACAAATACACACCTGGATGATGCAGGACCATGGATAGCTGTACTTGGCACCCTACAGAGGTGGGGGGCGGGGGCACAGGGCCATGCCTAAAGGAGAGGAGTACACTACAGGAAACGCCCTGCCCTAATGTCACCCACAACCCTCCTCCCCCACCCAGACGCCTCCACTGCGCATAAAGATAGCAGAATGTGCTGATACTCACCCCCTTGTGTCTGCTGTGATGTCCTCAAGCGCCCATCCAAATCAGGGTAGGCCACCGCCAGGATCCGGGACATCAGGGGGGTCAGGGTACGACTGGCACCCCTCCTAGGTTGGGAGGCCATCCCCAGCAGTGACTCTGCGGTCTTCCTGGTCCCGCGGCGGATGTCCTCCCACCTCTTGCGGCAGTGGGTGCCCCGTCTGATGTGGACCCCCAGGGCCCGGACTTCCTTGGCGATGGCACGCCAAATGTCGACTTTCTGATGGGCGCTAACCTATTTGACATGTACAGGGTGGGAAAGGAAAATTCATCATTTATCTGCATGTTAGATGCGATTGCCCCCCCCCCTCCCCAACTTTGCCATGTGGCACATGCTGTCATCTGTCGTGTGTTGCACTCCTCATTCGCTCCCCTCCCCACCATCTTACATCCACCCCACTCAACACAGGCATAGCCCAATCAATGTGCATCCAGTGTACTTACCTGTTGGTCTGGAGGACCGTAGAGTAACGCATACTGGGGGAGGACCCCATCCACAAGTTTCTCCAACTCTTCAGACGTGAAGGCAGGGGCCCTTTCCCCAGTCGCAGCAGCCATTGTCTCTTCCAGACCGAGGTCACAGCAGCACATGCAGTATAGGTCCTCTCCTGTGGATGATCAGGTCTCGAGTGATTAAGCAGATAGAAAATGGCGGTCACGCCCGCGGCGGGGCGTACCGCGGCGGTGCGTACCGCGACCGCCGGCGCACCTCGTCATTGGCTCCTGAAACCCATAGGCTTCAATGTTAACCAATGCGGCTTCGTATAGCGGTCTTCGACCGCCTACCGCCACGGTGTGCCACGCCAGCGCATTGACCTCACATCCCATTGTCCCACTTCACAGGTCAGGCAGCCGCCATTTCAAGGGCCCACATGGCCTAATCTGTACTGCGTCACACAGGCCTAGGCCTTGCATTGACACACATACACGCCTTTCAAAACATAGATAATCGTGTGCTATGCAAGCTGTGGTGAACGTACCTGTGATTTGCTTGACTCTGTGCTCCATGTTGTCCTTCCTAGGCACCGTCCGCTGGGACTTGCGAGGAGAAGGATGAATCCTCGCGTGTACCGACCGCTGGTGGACCTGTCGACAATGGAAGAACGGCATATCATACTACGATACCGACTTGACCGAGCCACTATACATGAACTGTGTGCCCAGCTGGAGCCAGCCCTGATGTCCCCCATCCGCCAACCCACAGGAATTCCCCCTCTTGTGCAGGTTCTGTCAGTCCTCCATTTTTTGGCAAGTGGCTCATTCCAGACAACAGTGGCCATGTCATCTGGAATGTCTCAGCCTATGTTTTCTAAGGTTTTGGCCAGAGTGTTGTCTGCCCTGATGAAACACATGCGGAGCTACATTGTTTTCCCTGAGGAGGTTGATTTGGCCACTGTGAAGGGTGATTTCTATGCCCTTGGACATATCCCCAACATCATTGGTGCCATTGATGGGACCCATGTGGCTTTAGTACCCCCAAAAGACGATGAGCAGGTGTACAGAAACAGGAAAAGTTACCATTCTATGAATATCCAGGTGGTCTGTTTGGCTGACCAGTACATCTCCCATGTAAATGCCAAGTTCCCTGGGTCAGTGCATGACGCGTATGTTATGCGTAATAGCAGCATCCCTTATGTGATGGAACAGCTACAGAGACAACGTGTGTGGCTAATAGGTGACTCTGGTTACCCCAACCTGCCTTGGCTATTGACCCCAGTGAGGAATCCCCGGACCAGGGCAGAGGAACGGTACAATGAGGCCCATGGGCGAACTAGGAGGATCATAGAAAGAACCTTTGGCCTCCTGAAGGCCACGTTTAGGTGCCTGCATATGACAGGTGGATCCCTGATGTACTCACCAAAGAAGGTGTGCCATATCATCGTGGCCTGCTGCATGCTTCACAACCTGGCTTTGCGACGCCAGGTGCCTTTCCTGCAGGAGGATGGTCCAGATGGTGGTGTTGTGGCAGCTGTGGAGCCTGTGGAGAGTGAAGAGGAGGAAGACGACGGGGACGACACAGACAACAGGGACACAGTTATCCAACAGTATTTTCAGTAGCACACAGGTAAGAATCAACCACGCCATTTAACATTTGCAGAAAGCCTCCTGCATCTTTACTTTGTGTATTTCCCCCCAGTTCTTTTAAAATGATGTTTGATTTTCCCTTCCCTTTTCAGTGCTGCATGACCCACTGCGTGACTTCAGCTTGGTTAGCCCATGGACTAATGCTTATTGACATCGGTATGTTGTCATCACAAAATTACCTGAACATTATTGATCAATAATGTGTTATACATTTGTAAATAATACAGGCTGACTCCTGAATGATTTCAGTGCAATGAGTGATTTATTTTAGTGCTAGATATTGGTACATGATATTAAAACGGTGATGGGTGAGGGTGGAGTTATGTCCATGGCAGAGTCCAGTTCTCAGTCACACTGGTGCATTGTCCATATGCCTGTGGAAGGATGGAGCAGGGGCAGTTCAAGGTTGGACAGGGTGACAATGTGGGACAGTGGGATGACATCCGGGGGTATCTTATGCTGGCGGGGGTCTTGGCATCCTACTCTGTCTTCCTTTGGGATCTCAGGCTCCTCTTGCGGGGTGGTTGTTCTTCAGCAGGAGGTGGGGTTCTGGTGGCCTGTCGTTGTGGTGGGGCCTCCTGTCCACTAGCGCCGGCGGAGGTGGTAGGCTGTTCCTGGTCCTGGCTAGTGACAGGGGCCCTTTGTGGTGCCACATGGTCCCGCAATGTGGTTTCTATACAGTTGAGGGCCTGGACTATGGTCCCCATAGCTGTACCAATGTTCCTGAGTTCATTGCTGAACCCCATGTACCGTTCCTCCTGCTGTGCCTGGATCTCGGTGAACCTGGCCAGTACCGTCGCCATCGTCTCCTGGGAGTGATGGTATGCTCCCATGATGGTGGTGAGGGCCTCTTGGAGAGTCGGTTCCCTGGGCCTGTCCTCCCCCCCTGTCGCACAGCAGCCCTCCCAGTTGCCCTGTTTCCCCGGGCCTCTGTCCCCTGGACGGTGTGCCCACTACCACTGCCCCCAGGTCCCTGTTGTTGTTGGGGTGTTGGGTCAGCCTGGGTGCCCTGTAGTGGCGGACACACCACTGATTGACGCGTCCTGGAGACAGAGGCATGGGCCCGCTGGGTGGGAGTTGTGCTGGTGGTCCCAGAGGGGGTTGGGTCTGCTGTGGCCTGTGTCTGTGTGTGGGGAACCGACTGTCCAGAGGTCCCCGATGGTCCGGGCTGGTCATCAGGTTCTAGGTCGACAGAGCTGCTGTCCTCACTGGGGGCCTGTTCTGGGGGTGGGATGGACATATCTGGACCCTCCGTGGCGGTGTGTTGGCGTTCGGGCCCTGCAGGGGTCAAAGAGTATGGTTATTGTTTTTGTGTGTGCCATGGTGTGCATTTTGAGTGCCCTTGTCCCCTAGTGCTGGCATTCCCTTGTGGGAGGTGTTGTGAGGGTGGGGGGGGGTGTATGGGTATGTGCAATGGTCATGCTTTGGTGATGGCTGTCTATGGGTTGTGTTGGCATTCAGGGGTTGGTGTTGTTTAGGGTGGGTTGTGCTGGTGAGACATTGGCAGGGAGGATGTGTGATGGGGGGTTGAGATTGGGGGTGAGGGTGGGGGTGGGGGTTGGCATGCTGGTGGTTGGGGGGGTGAAGTAGTTGAGATTTGACTTACCAGAGTCCATTCCTCCGTGTACTCCAGCAAGGCCATCAGGATGCAGGATGTTTACTACCTCTTGCTCCCATGCTGTGAATTGGGGTGGTGTGGGTGGGGGTCCGCCGCCAGTCTTCTGCACAGCGATGTTGTGTTGCGACACCATCAAGCGCACCTTCCCCCGTAGGTCGTTGCATCGCTTTCGGATATTTTCCCGATTTCTGGGATGCTGTCCCACAGCGTTGACCCTGTCTACGATCCTTTGCCATAGCTCCGCCTTCCTTGCTATAGTGGTGTGCTGCACCTGTGTGCCGAAGAGCTGGGGCTCTACCCTTATAATTTCCTCCACCATGACCCTCAGTTCTTGGTCCGAGAACCTGGGGTGTCTTTGGGGTGCCATGGGGTGGTGTGGATGAGGTGTGGGGTGGTGTTTGTGGTGATGTGCGTGGTGATGTGTGGTGATGTTTGCGTAGATGTGGTGTGTGTGAGGATGTTGTGTTCCTGTGTGTGTTGTGCTTTGCGTTCCCTGTGCTCTCTCTCAGTGTATTGCACCTTCTCTCAGATATTTGTGGTTGTAGGGGTTTGTGGGTGAAGTGGGTGTGTGTTTTATAGTTAATTGGGTGTGTAGGGGGCTGGGTGCCCAGAGTGCTTCATCGGGCGACTGACCACTGGGATGGCAGCCATGTCTGCGGTTGTGCCACTGGCTCAGGATGTTGCGGGGCCTCTGGCGGTGCTTGCGGCGGTGTCAGATGCGGCGGTGCTGGCTGCGGGCTCTGTGGCGGCGGTGCTGGCTGCGGGCTCTGTGGTGGTGGTGCTGGCTGCGGGCTCTGTGGCGGTGGTGCTGGCTGCGGGCTCTGTGGCGGTGCAGGTGGCGGTGTTCTCTGCCATACAGGTTGGCGTTGATGTGGACAGAAGGTGTGACACTGGTCCCTCAGTCGGTGCCACCATGCCCTCTCCTGACCTCACTTCACTTTCTGGCCCTTCCCCACCTTTGAAAGTGCACAGCTGTCTTGCCACTATCCCCTTTCGTTTTCCCTGACCCCTTGGTGGCACGTGTTTTCGGCTTCTCCCTCCAGGATGTGGGCAACTTTTTTAGCTTGGCAGGTGGTGGGATGTCCTTGCCCTCGCTCCGTGGCACACTGGCAGCCATGATGGTTGGCGCACTCCAATAGCCCGCAGTTGCTGGCACCACTGTGCCTGGGGATGTGGTGGCTGAGGTGCTGTGTTGGGACCTGGAAAGCCTGGCCCTAGGGGAAGGACGGGGGGTGTAGGGAAGAGGTCAATATTAGCCAGGAAAAGATTTTTAGACACACTGGGACGGGTAGTTGGCGGGGGTTTGGGAGTGGAGGAAGAGGTCCTAGTTGTAGGAGGTGTACGTCTGCTGGATTTGGGTGAAGGTGCATGGGCCGGAGGCTGTTGTGAGGTGGATGGCTGTTGGGTGGGTGTGTGCCTGCGTTTGTGTACTTTGGGAGGAGGGCTCACTGGGAGAGGACACTGGGGATGTGTGCATGGTAGTGAGGGTGGTGAGTGCACGTGAGCGGTGTGTGTGATGGGAGTGCTGGTGATGGAGGTAGTGGCTGAAGATGTAGTGCATGCAGGTGTGAGTGTAGAGAAGACTGGGAGGGAGGAGGGAGACGTGGAGGAGGGGGACACAGTGAAGGCACTGGATGTTGGTATGTCTGCATGGGTATGATGCTTGTGTGAGTGCCTGTGGGATGTGTGGTGCTTATGTTTGCTTGAGCCACCCTTGTGTGTTGAGGTGTGTACATGCTGGTCTGATGGTGTGCTTGGGATAGGCTGAGGTACAGGGGATTCGGTCTAGGTGGAGGAAGTTGGAGGGGGAGGTTGGACACAGGGACAATGGCTGCCATCAGTGCTGAGGCCAGAGTCTGAAATGTTCTCTGTTGGGCTGCCTGGCCAGAATGGATGCCCTCCAGGTATGCATTTGTTTGTTGCAAATGCCTCTCAACACCCTGGAGGGCATTCACAATGGTAGACTGCCCAACAGTGAGGGATCTCAGGAGGTCAATAGCCTCCTCACTGAGGGCAGCAGGGCTGACTGGGGCAGGACCTGAGGTGCCTGGGGCGAAGGAGATGCCCACCCTCCTGGGTGAGAGGGCACGGGACACACGCTGAAGGGCTGCTGGGAGGGCGGTGCTGGTAGGGGGGGTGGCGGATATACCTGTTGATGCGGGGGCACAGAGGGGCCAGCCACCGCAAGGGAGCTCCCATCAGAGGAGGAGTCACTGTCACTGATGTCACTTCCTGTCCCCGCCGTGGAGCTCCCCTCGCCATCTGTCCCACTGGCAGCTTCAGACTCTGTTTTTTCGCCCTCCAGGGCCAAGTGGGATGCAGCTCCCTCCTGCTCCGGTGCCACTGCTCCTTTGCCTGATAATGCTCTTGCACACAAGAACAGGGAGACCACAAAAAGGGGGGGGGAGACAGAAGAAAGACATGTTCAGTGCATGCAACACCACTACCATTGGCAGACACTACAGACACAGCAGCCCTCTGCACTACGCCATGCACTTATAGTTCCTAGATTTATCACATGCCCATGGGGTCCAAGGCCTAAGCCCAATTGCTGCACACATGGAAGTCACAGGAGCCTGACTAGGTGTAGATGGCACTAACCACTAGTGGGGTTGGGGTGCCACTGAACCTGCCTCTCAAGGGACCTTGCCTACCAAGCTCGCCCTGGCCTAGGGGAACACGCTGCCCACCTCCCCCACCCAGACACCTCCTGATGCACGCAGAGTCAGCTGAATGTGACTGTACTTACCGCCTTGTGGCTGCTGTGATGCCCTCAAGCGCCCATCCAACTCCGGATACACCACCGCCAGGATCTGGAACATCAGCGGGGTCATGGTGGGATGGGCACCCCTCCCACTTTGGGAGGCCATCCCCAGCTGGGCCTCCGCCATCTTCTTGCTCCAGCGGCGAAGGTCCTCCCATCTTTTACGGCAGTGGGTGCTCCGTCTGTGGTGGACCCCCAGGGTCCGGACGTCCTTGGCGATGGCACGCCAAATATCCTTCTTCTGGTGGGTGCTGACCTAGAGGAATAGTACAGGGGAAAAGGAAAATCTTTACCTGTCCAGACTGTCATACTCATTGGCCCATGTTCCCACCTTTGCCCTGACACAAAGACACTCACCATCCGCTCATGCAGGCCTGACTCCTCCCCCCATGTATCTTCCATCCCCACCGCTCCAAACAGGCATTACCCATGCAGCATGCTCACAGTGTACTCACCTGTTTGTCTGGAGGACCGTACAGTTGGGTTTACTGGGGGAGGACCCCATCCACTAGTTTCTGTAACTCCTCCGAAGTGAAGGCAGGGGCCCTTTCCCCAGACACATGAGCCATCGTCGCTTCCAGACTGAGGTCACAGCAGCACTTGCAGTGTAGGTCCTCTCCTGTTGAAGGTCAGGTATCAAGTGAGGGAACAGACAGAAAATGGCGGTCACATCTGCGGCGGTGCGTCCCGTCACCGCCAGCGTACATTGTCATTGGCTCCTCGGACCCATAGGGGCCAATGTTAACCAATGCAGGATTGCACCGCGGTCTTTGACCGCCTCCCGTGACGGTGTACAACGCCAGCGCAGTTACCTCATATCCCCTTGTCCCACCTTACAGGTCAGGCAGCCGCCATTTCAGGGGGCCACATGGCATTAATTTTAAATGAGTCACACCAATGTAGGCCTTGCATACACACAGTAACAGGCACATTACGGATTAATAACGTTTCTGCAAAAAACACATTGTGATACCTCAGTGTTGGCTGAATCTCTGCTCACTGTTCTCCTCCATAGGGCACGTCCGCTGGGGCAGGTGATAAGATGGTGGCATCCTCCAGTGTACGGACCGCTGGTGGACCTGTCGACAATGGAAGAGAGACACGTAATAGTCACCTACAGACTTGATCGTGCAACAATCCATGAACTGTGTGCCCAGTTGGAGCCAGACCTGATGTCAGCTATCCACCATCCCACAGGAATCCCCCTCTAGTGCAGGTCCTGTCAGTACTCCATTTCCTGGCAAGTGCTTCCTTCCAAACAACAGTGGCCATTGCATCAGGGATGTCCCAGCCAATGTTCTCTAACGTGTTGTCCAGAGTGTTGTCTGCCCTGCTGAAACACATGCGCAGCTACATCGTTTTCCCTCAGGTGGAGGATTTGCCCACAGTGAAAGGTGACTTCTATGCCCTGGCATCTATCCCCAACATCATAGGTGCCATTGATGGGACACATGTGGCCTTGGTACCCCCCGCAGGAGTGAACAGGTATACAGAAACCAGAAGAGCTCCCATTCGATGAATGTGCAGATGGTGTGTTTGGCCGAACAGTACATCTCCCATGTGAATGCCAAATTTCCTGGCTCAGTGTATGACGCTTACATTCTGAGGAATAGCAGCATCCCTTATGTGATGGGGGAAGTCCAGAGGCACCGTGTGTGGCTAATAGGTGAGGACATGGACCATATACAATGTGAATAGCTGTTTGGGTATGGGGTTGTCCCTAGGGGTTAGTATGTGTCTAACAGTTGTCCCTCGACATTTGCAGGTGAATCTGGTTACCTCAACCTGTCATGGCTACTGACCCCAGTGAGGAATTCTAGGACAAGGGCAGGGGAACGCTACAATGAGGTACATGGGCGAACTAGGAGGGTGATAGAAAGGACCTTCGGCCTCCTGAAGGCTAGGTTCCGGTGCCTACATATGACAGGTGGTTCTCTCTACTACTCACCAAAGAAGGTGTGCCAGATCATCGTGGCCTGCTGTATGCTGCGCAACCTGGCTTTGCGACAACAGGTGCCTTTTCAGCAGGAGGAGGGTCCTGCTGGAGGTCTTGTGGCAGCTGTTGAGCCTGTGGACAGTAAAGAAGAGGAGGCAGAAGAAGAGGATGTCGACAACAGAAACAACGTTATACAGCAATACTTCCAGCGAGACACAGGTAAGAAGATGTCACTGCCTCCCACATCTCATACTATTGTTTGAGCTATCATAAGTCTGTCATTTTCACTCAGTGTATGGACTGTAACTTGTCACTTTGCCATTCCATTTAACAGATGTGGGTCCCACTTTGTGCCTCTGCTATATTTCATCCAGCCCTACAGCTATGTTTCATCGGTATGTGAACAATTAAATAGACATTGCTATATTCCATAGTTACTGCAATTACACATTTGTGAAAGCACAGACTGACTCCAGATTGTTTTGTGATTGAAGTGTGTTTATTTCAGTGCAAATAAGTGGAGGGGGTTGTAAAATGGGCAGGGGTGATGGTGGAGGAATGTCCATGGCAGAGTCCAGTCTGTTGGTTTCACAGGTTGTAGGAAGTTTGCTCTGTATGAACTATTTCAAAGTAAGAAATAGCATGCACAGAGTCCAATGGTTCCCCTTAGAGGTAAGATAGTGGCAAAAAGAGATAATTCTAATGCTCTATTTTGTGGTAGTGTGGTCGAGCAGTAGGCTTATCAGAGGGTAGTGTTAAGCACTTGTTGTACACACACAGGCAATAAATGAGGAACACACACTCAAAGACAATTCCAGTCCAATAGGTTTTTGTATAGAAAAATATCTTGTCTTAGTTTATTTTAAGAACCAAAGGTTCAAGATTTACAATCAATACTTCAAATGAAAGGTACTTCACTTAGGTATCATAGGAACTTTGAATCAGCAAAATAGCATGTACAGTTTTGGCAAAAATGGCAATAATCTATTTTAAAACTAGACACAGTGCAAATTTCAACAGCTCCTGGGAGAGGTAAGTATTGGTTAGTTTTGCAGGTAAGTAAACCACCTACAGGGTTCAAAGTTGGGTCCAAGGTAGCCCACCGTTGGGGGTTCAGGGCAACCCCAAAGTTACCACACCAGCAGCTCAGAGCCGGTCAGGTGCAGAGGTCAAAGTAGTGCCCAAAACGCACAGGCTTCAATGGAGAAGGGGCTGCCCCGGTTCCAGTCTGCCAGCAGGCGTCAGGTTTGCAATAGGTTTCAATAGGAGACCCAGCGGTCCCTCTGCACGGGAGGTCGGATCCTTCAGGTCCTGGGGGCTGCAGGTGCAGTGTCTTTACCAGGCGTCGGGTTCTTGGAAGCAGGCAGTCGCGGTCAGAGGGAGCCTCTGGATTCCCTCTCCAGGCGTCGCTGATGGGGCTCAGGGGGGTCAACTCTGGCTACTCACAGGGTCACAGTCGCCGGGGAGTCCTCCCTGTAGTGTTGTTTCTCCGCAGGTCAAGCCAGGGGCGTCAGGTGCAGAGTGGAAAGTCTCACGCTTCTGGCGGGAAACGTGGAGTCCTTTTAAAGTTGTTTCTTTGTTGCAAGTTTTGGTTTCTTTGGAACAGGGCCGCTGTCCTTGGGAGTTCTTGGTCCTTTTAGATGCAGGGTAATCCTCTGAGGCTTCAGAGGTCGCTGGACCCTGGGGGACGCATTGCTGTTGCAGTTTTTCTTGAAGTGGGGAGACAGGCCGGTAGGGCTGGGGCCAAAGCAGTTGGTGTCTCCGTCTTCTCTGCAGGGCTTTCAGGTCAGCAGTCCTTCTTCGTCTTCAGGTTCCAGGAATCTATCTTACTTGGTTCAAGGGGCCCCTAAATACTCAATTTAGGGGTGTGTTTAGGTCTGGGGGGTTAGTAGCCAATGGCTACTAGCCCTGAGGGTGGCTACACCCTCTTTGTGCCTCCTCCCTGAGGGGAGGGGGGCACATCCCTAATCCTATTGGGGAAATCCTCCATCTGCAAGATGGAGGATTTCTAAAAGTCAGAGTCACCTCAGCTCAGGATACCTTAGGGGTTGTCCTGACTGGCCAGTGACTCCTCCTTGTTTTTCTCATTTTCTCCTCCGGCCTTGCCACCAAAAGTAGGGCCGTGGCCGGAGGGGGGCGGGCATCTATACTAGCTGGAATGCCCTGTGGCACTGTAACAAAGGGGGTGAGCCTCTGAGGCTCACCTCCAGGTGTTACAGTTCCTGCAGGGGGAGGTGAGAAGCACCTCCACCCAGTACAGGCTTTGTTACTAGCCACAGAGTGACAAAGGCACTCTCCCCATGTGGCCAGCAACATGTCTGGTGTGGGGCAGGCTGGTAAAACTAGTCAGCCCACACTGGAAGTCGGGTATGTTTTCAGGGGGCATCTCTAAGATGCCCTCTGGGAGGTATTTCACAATAAAATGTACACCGGCATCAGTGTGCATTTATTGTGCTCAGAAGTTTGATACCAAACTTCCCAGTTTTCAGTGTAGCCATTATGGTGCTGTGGAGTTTGTGTATGACAGACTCCCAGACCTATACTCTTATGGCTACCCTGCACTTACAATGTCTAAGGTTTTGCTTAGACACTGTAGGGGCATGGTGCTCATGCACCTATGCCCTCACCTATGGTATAGTGCACCATGCCTTAGGGCTGTAAGGCCTGCAAGAGGGGTGACTTATCTATACCATGGGCAGTGTGAGGTTGGCATGGCACCCTGAGGGGAGTGCCATGTCGACTTAGCCATTTTCTCCCCACCAGCCCACACAAGCTGGGAAGCAGTGTGTCTGTGCTGAGTGAGGGGTCTCCAGGGTGGTATAAGGCATGCTGCAGCCCTTAGAGACCTTCCCTGGTATCAGGGCCGTTGCTACCAGGGATACCAGTTACAAGGGACTTTCCTGGATGCCAGGGTGTGCCAATTGTGAAAACAAAGGTACAGGTTCAGGGAAAGAACACTGGTGCTGGGGCCTGGTTAGCAGGCCTCAGCACACTTTAAAATCATAACTTGGCATCAGCAAAGGCAAAATGTCAGGGGGTAACCATGCCAAGGAGGCATGTCCTTACAAAGGTGCATTGTCCAAAGGGGCATAGGAAGTGGAGCAAGGGCAGTTGTACGATGGACAGAGTGACAAAGTGGGACTTAAGGGTGACATTCAGGGGGGTCTCATTTCCTGACGGGGGTCTTGACAATGTTCTTTGTCTTGTTCCTGGATCTCAGGGACCGTTTGTGGGGTGGCTCTCCATCTGCAGGGGGTGGGGTGCTGGTGTCGTGGTCCTGTGGTGGTGCCTCCTGTCCACTAGCGCCGACGGAGGTGGAGGGCTGTTCATCATCCAGGCTAGTGTCAGGGGCCCCTTGTTGTGCCACAGTGTCCCTCCTGGTGTTGACAAGGTCCTGCAGCATCCCTGCAATGGTGACCAGGGTGGTGTTAATGAATTTGAGTTCCTCCCTGATCCCCAGATATTGTTTCTGCTGCAGCCGCTGGGTCTCCTGAAACTTGGCCAGTACTGTTGCCATCATCTCCTGGGAATTATGGTACGCTCCCATGATGTTGGACAGTTTCTCATGGAGAGTGGGTTCCCTGGGCTTATCCTCCACCTGTCACACAGCAGTCCTCCCAGTTCCCCTGTTTTCCTGTTCCTCTGTCCCCTGAACCGTGTGCCCACTGACACTGCCCACAGGTCCCTGATTTTCTTTGGGTGGTGGGTTTGCCTGGGTTCCCTGTAATGGTGGACACACAGCTGCTTGACGTGTCCTGGGGACAGAAGTATGGGCCCGCTGGGTGGGTGCTGTGGTGGTGTTTCCTGAGGAGGGAGGCTCTGTGGTGGCTTGTGCCAGTGTCAGGGGAACCGACTGTCCAGAGGTCCCAGATGGGCCAGGCTGGTCATCTTGATCCAGTTGTGCAGAACTGCTGTCATCACTGTGGGCCTCTTCTGTGGGGGGACTGGCTATGTCTGGAACCTCCTGTCCGGTGACATTGGGTAGGGGTCCTGCAGGGGTGTAAAGGCATGATTATGTCATCTGTGTGTGCCATTGTGTGCAATGGGTGAGTGACCCTGTACTCCAGTGCTTGCATTCTTGTCTAAGTCCTTGTGTGATATTTGGTTTGGGGTCTGTGTGGGTATCTGTAGTGGGCATGCTTTGGTGATGGGTGTCCATGCTTGGGTGTTGCATGCAGGGCTTGGTGTTGGGATTGGTGGGTTGTGATAGTGGGACATATGTGAGGTGTTGGAGTGATGGGGGTGAGGGTCAGAGCGGGGGTATGTGATAGCATGCAGTTAGGGTGGGGCTTATAATAGTTAAAATTTGATTTACCAGAGTCCATTCGTCCTGCTACTCCTGCACCTCCTCCCCCACAACTAACAACATGGGAGGAGCAAGTCTTGGCAATAATGCATCCTGAGGGCCTCGCCGGACTAGCAGGTGGACTGGACTGTCGTAAGTCAAATCTTTATTACTATATACCCCACCCTACCTGCATGCCCTCACAAACTCCTACCCCTATCCTCACTCCCATCACTCCACCATCTCACATATACCACACTATCACTACCCACCCATCCCAAAAGCAAGCCCTGAATGCCACACCAATGCATGGACACCAATCACAGACCTGCATGGACACCCATCACTAAAGCATGCACATTACAGAGAATCACCTAGCCCACAAAATCACCACTCACACAAGGCAAAGCTGACAGGGCAATCACAACCATACAGGGAAACAAACCCATGCACAAGATGGCACACACAGATACAATAACACTGCATTTACATCCCCACAGGACCCCCACTTAACGTCACCGGAGAGGAGGTGCCACCAACATCCAGCCTCCCCCAGAAGAGGCTCACAGTGATGACAGCAGCTCTGCATGCCTGGATCACGATGACCAACCTGGCCCATCAGGGACCTCTGGACAGTCGGTTACCCTGCCACAGTCCCATACCACCACAAAGCCTCCCCCCTCAGGAAACACCAGCACAGCACTCACCCAGCGGGCCCATACCTCTGTCCCCAGGACACGTCAATCAGCAGTGTGTCCACCATTACAGGGAACCCAGGCAAACCCACCACCCAAAGAAAATCAGGGACCTGGGGGCAGTGTCAGTGGGCACACGGTTCAGGAAACAGAGGAACAGGAAAACAAGGGAACTGGGAGGACTTCTGTGTGACAGGTGGAGGATAAGCCCAGGGAACCCACTCTCCAAGAGGCACTTGCAGGGATCCTGGGAGCATACCAACATTCCCAGGAGACCTTGGGCCATATACTGTACAAGTTGCAGGAGACCCAGCGGATACAGGAGGGACAGTACCTGGGGATCAGGGAGGACCTCAAACAGATCCACACCATCCTGTTCACCATTGCAGGGCTGCTGGCTGGCATGGCCAACACCATGAGGGAGGCAGTGGCACACCAATGGGCCCCTGACACTAGCCACACCGATGAACAGCCCTTCACGTCCGTCGGCGCTAGTGGACAGGAGGCCTCACCACAGGACCAATCGGCCACCAGCACCCCACCCCCTGCAGAAGGAGAAACACCCAGCAAACGGTCCCTTCGATCCAGGCAGAAGCCAGAGAACACTGGCAAGACCCTCACCAGGAAATAAGACTCTCCTGATTGTCACCCTTCTGTCCCACTCTGTTACCCTGTCCGCCTTGAACTACTATTGCTCCCCTTCCTATGCCCAATTGGACAATGCACCTGTGATACCAATAGACTGGACACTAGCTTGGACTTTCCTCCATCAGCAACCCAGCCCATTGCAATACCCCCTCCACTTATTTGCACAAAAATAAACACCCTTGGAACTAATACAAGTGTGGAGTCTGTCAATTGATTCAAATATGTATTAGTTTAACAAGCTGTAAACATTGCAACTCAACTGTACACTCATGTATACATAGATATGACCTGTAGTGGACAGCAGGGAACACACCAGGAGCCAGAGTGAGGCACATAGATCTGAAAATAAAGATGCCAAAGGGTACAGTAAGTGGCCATACAGTATGGAAAATCAGGCTGCCATGCACAATGTCAACACAAAACTGCAATGGAAAGTGAAGTTACAGTGTCTTACCTGTGTGTTACTGGAAGTACCGTTGTATGAGTGATCTTCTGTTGTTCACATCGTCTTCCTCTGCCTCCTCTTCCCTACAGTCCACAGACTCCACCGCTGCCACAAGACCATCTCCAGGCTCATCTTCCTGCAGAAAAGGTACCTGGTGTCCCAAGGCCAGGTGTGCAACATGCAACAAAGATCTGGCACACTTTTTTGGGAGAGTAGTACAGGTGGAGTCAGATGGAGGCACCGGAACCTGGTCTTCAGGAGGCCAAAGGTTCTTTCAATGATCCTCCTTGTTCGCCCATGTGCCTCATTGTAACATTCCTCTGCCCTTGTCCTGGCATTCCTCACTGGGGTCAGTAGCAATGATAGGTTGGGGTAACCAGAGTCACCTGCATATATTCAAGGGATACCAGTTAGACAGACACTCACCCTTAGGGACAACCCCACACCCAATCAAATTATTTGTTGAGCGTGCTACTCACCCGGAAGAGTCTCAAGGTGCCTGGGGGTGGGTTAGAGGGGGTGCTACTGCTCAAAGAGCCAGGTCTTAAGGTGCTTCCTGAAGGTCAGGAAGTCTTGGGTCTTACATAGGTTGGTTGGGAGTGAGTTCCAGATTTTGGCTGTGAGGTGGGAGAAGGATCTGCCGCCGGTTTTGGTACGGTGGATGCGAGAGACTTTTGCGAGGGCGAGGTTGGTGGAGCAGAGCTGGCGTGTCAGGATGTGGAAGTTGGGCCGATCATTGAGGTAGGCCGGTCCGGTGTTGTGGAGAGCTTTGTGAGCGTGGATTAGGATTTTGAAGACGATCCTTTTGTCGATGGGTAGCCAGTGGGGGTCTTTGAGGTGGGCAGAGATGTGTTTGTGGCGAGGGAAATTGAGGATGAGATGTGCTGAGGCGTTCTGGATGCGCTGGAATTTTTACTGGAGCTTGGCTGTTCTTCCCGCATAGAGGGCGCTGCCGTAGTCCAGTCTGCTACTAACGAGGGCGTGGATGACTGTTCTTCTGGTTTCTATGGGAATCCACCTGAAGGTGTTGCGGAGCATTCAAAGGGTGTTGAAGCATGAGGACGAGATGGCGTTGACTTGCTGGGTCATGGAGAGTGAAGAGTCTAGTATGAAGCCGAGGTTGCGTGCGTGGGTGGTTGGTGTTGGGGGTGGCCCCAGGGAGGCTGGTCACCAGGAGTCGTCCCATGCTGACTTGTTGGGGCCGAAGAAGATTATCTCAGTTTTTTCTGAGTTCAGTTTGAGGTGGCTTTCTGTCATCCAGTTGGCAATAGCGAGGAGTCCGGTGTGGAGGTTGTTCTGGGCAGTTGTGGGATCTCTTATGAGGGAGAAGATGAGCTGGGTGTCATCAGCGTAGGAGATGATGTTGAGGCCATGGGATCGGACGATGTTGGCTAGCGGAGCCATGTAGATATTGAAGAGGGTGGGGCTGATTGAGGATCCATGGGGGACTCCGCAGATGGTTTTGTTGGCCTTTGACCAGAACAGGGGGAGGCGAACTCTTTGTGTTCTCTCGGAGAGGAAGGAGGTGAGCCAGTTGCTAGTCCAGGGCTCTGTGGTGAAATCCGGCATCGAAGAGGCGTGTGCGGAGGGTTTGGTGACATACAGTGTCGAAGGCTGCAGAGAGATCGAGGAGGATAAGGGCAACGGTTTCACCTTTGTCTAGCCTGGCCCTGATGTCATCGGTGCAGGCGATGAGGGTGGTCTTGGTGCTGTGGTTTTTGCGGAATCCTGATTGGGAGACGTCGAGTGGGCTGTTGTCCTCCAGGAAGCGGGAAAGCTGGTTGTTGACTATCTTCTCTATGACCTTCACGGGGAAAGGGAGTAGGGAGATAGGTTGGTAGTTTTTAAGCTCTTTGGGGTCGGCTTTGGGCTTTTTGAGTAAATTGTTGACTTCGGCGTGTTTCCAGCTTTCCGAGAAAATGGCGGTCTCGAAGAAACTGTTAATGATGGTCCAGAGCTGGTGAGCAATGATTTGACTGGCCTTATTAAAGACGTGGTAAGGGCAGGAGTTCTGGGGGGAGCCGGAGTGGATGGTGCTCATGGTTTTGGTGGTTTCCTCATCGTTGGTGGCGGTTCAGGTGCTAAGTACGTTGGTGTAACAGGGTACAATGGGGTCGACCATGTCGGTGGTGGTGGTGTGATATTGTGGTGGAAGAAGATGGAGAGGGAGTCGCAGAGGTCTTGTGAGTGGGGAGGATCGGTGGAGCAGGACTTGGGGTTGGTGAGTTCCTTGGTGATGTTGAATAGCTCCTTGCTGTTGTGTGTGTTGTTGTCAATTTGTTCTTTGTAGAAAGATCTTTTGGTGGTCCGGATGAGCTGTTGGTGTTTGCGCATGGTTGCTTTGAGGGCAGTGAACTTGCTCTCTGATTTTTCTTGGCGCCAGGTCTTCTCAGCTTTCCGGCATTCTCGTTTGGAGGCCTGGAAGTCTGCGGTGAACCAGGGAGCTTTCTTGTTGACGCGGGTGTTGTTGGTTTTCTTGAGTGGAGCGAGGGTGTTGGCGCAGTCTTCGAGCCATTGCTTGAGGTTGAGAGCGGCGGTTTTGGGGTCACTGGTTTTGGGTGGTAGGGTTTGGGCGAGGTTGGAGATCAGTTGTTCCTTGGAGACCTTGCTCCACTTGCGGTGAGGGAGCGAATGCTGTTGGTGATGGGTGGTGGGCTTCAGGAAGGAAAAATGAACACAATGGTGGTCAGTACAGTGGAGTTTGGTGGTGTGGGTGAAGGTGATGTGGTTGCTGGAGGAGAAGAAGGCATCAAGCGTGTGCCCAGCTGAGTGGGTGAGCGAGGTGACCAGTTGCTTGAGGCCGAGGTTGGCGAGGTTGTCCAGAAGGACAGCAGAGTAGCAGTCGTTGGTGTTCTCCAGGTGGAAATTTACCTACATCAACTGGGTGGGGACCATGGGCTCACCTATTAGCCACACCCTGTGCCTCTGGAGTTGAGACATCACAAATATAATTCTGCTATTCCTCAAGATGAAGGCATCATGCACAGAGCAAAGATAATTGGCATTCACATGGGAGATGTACTGGTCCGCCAAATACACCATCTGCTCATTCAGAGAGTGATAGCTTTTTCTATTCCTGAACACTTGTTCATTCCTCCGGGAGGTGGGGGGACAAATGCTACATGTGTACCATCAATGGCACTAGTGATGCTGGGGATATGACCCAGGGCATAGAACTCAGCTTTCACTGTGGCCAAATCCTCCACCTGGGGGAATACGATGTAGCTGCGCATGTGTTTCAGCAGAGCAGACAACACTCTGGTCAACACGTTGGAGAACATAGGTTGTGACATCCCTGATGCCATGGCCACTGTTGCTTGGAATGAACCACTTGCCAGGAAATCGAGCTCTGACAGGACCTGCACTAGAGGGGGGATACCTGTGGGCTGGCGGATAGCTGAAATCAAGTCTGGCTCCAATTGGCTACACAGTTCTTGGATTGTGGACCTATCAAGTCTGTAGGTTAGGATAATGTGTCTGTCCTCCATTGTCGCCAGGTCCACCAGGGGTCTGTACATGGGAGGATGTCTCCATCTCATATTCATCCTCATCGGTTGAAGTCTAGGGAGAAAAACGGTGAGCAGAGGGTCATATTCACACATCTATTGAAATAATGATGCATCTCTTCCTTTACAGAAACAGCATGTGAATTTGAGAATCAGTTGATGTGCCAATGTCTGCTGTTACGCAGTTAGGTGCCATGCCCTCTGCCCCCCTGAAATGGCGGCTGCCTGACCTCTGTGGAGAGACAAGTGGAAAAGAGGTAATTCTGCAGCCTTTGTGCACCGTAGCGGTCAGCAGTCAACGACCGCCGCGCAACTTCACATTGGTTAACATTGGGCCCCGTGGGTTCCAGGAGCCAATGGCAATGTATGCTGGCGGTACGCACCGCCGCGGACCTGACCGCCATTTTCTAACTGTTCACTCACTTGCTACCTGACCTTCAACAGGAGAGGACCTACACTGCAAGTGCTGCTGTGACCTCTATCTGGAAGCGACAATGGCTCATGTGTCTGGAGAAATGGGCCCTCCCTTCGCTTTGGAGGAGTTAGAGAGACTGGTGGATGGGGTCCTGCCCCAGTACACTTTACTCTATGGTCCTCCAGACAAACAGGTGAGTATACTGTGAGCATGATGCGTGGGCCATGAATGTATGGAGTGCTGTGTGTGTAAGCCACATGTAGGGGGGGCTGAGGGGTCCTGCCCAGAGTGCTGCATATATGGTGGTCAATTTATGTGCATAAGGGGATGGGAGGGATATCGTGGGCCATGAGTATGACAGTCTGTACAGTATGACTAATGTATTTTCTGCTGTCTTTTTCCTGCAGGTCAGCGCCCATCAGAAAAAGGGTATTTGGCGTGCCATCACCAAGGAGGTGCGGACCCGGGGGTCTTTGACAGGTGGAGCACCCACTGCCGCAAACTGTGGGAGGACCTGCACCGCTGGGCAAGGAAGATGGCGGAGGCCCAGCTGGGGCTGGCCTCCCAATGAGGAAGGGATGTCCGTCGTACCCTGACCCCCCTGATGTTCTGCATCCTGGCGATGGCCTATCCGGAGTTGGATGGGCACTTGAAGGCATCACAGCAGCCTCAAGAGGGTGAGTACAGATTCAGAATCATGACTTTGAGCATGTGAATGTTTTACCTGGGTGGGAGATGTGGACTGTGGGTGCCTCTAGGCCAGGGTGAACATGGCAGGGTAGGTCCCTTGTTGGTCAGGCTCTGAAGCACTCCAACCCCAGTGGTGTTAGTGGGCATCTACTACTGGGCAGGGGCCTGTTTGTTTCAGGTGTGCAGCTGATGGCGTTATACTATATACCCAATGGGCTGGTGACTATCTTTGTAACTGGTAGTGCATGGCCTAGTGCATAGGACTGCTCCCTGTGTGTTGTGTACGCCAACTGTAGTGTTGTTGCTGGCATTAACCAAGTGTATCCTCTGTCTCTCCTCCCCCTTTTTGTTTTGTCATCCTGTCCTTGTGTGCATTAGCATCATCTGACAGAGGAGCAGAGGCACCGGCAACGGATGGAGCTGCATCCCACATGGGCCTGGAGACCAAATCCACTGATGGTGAGGGCACCAGTGGGACGGAGGGCGAGGGGAGCACCACGACAGAGACAGGAGGGGACACTACAGACAACGACTCCTCCTCCGATGGAAGCTCCCTGGCGGTGGCAGACACCTCTGTGCCCATCCCAACTACAGGTATGGCCGCCACCCCCGTACCAGCACCACCCTCCCAGCAGCCCCTGAGCGTATTTCCCGTGCCCGCTCCCCCAGGAGAGTGGGCATCTCCTGCGCCCCAGGCACCTCAGGCCCTGCCCCCAGTGAGGAGGCTATTGACCTCCTGAGATCCCTCACTGTTGGGGAGTCAACTATACTGAATGCCATCCAGGGTGTTGAGAGGCATTTGCAACAAACAAATGCATACCTGGAGGGCATTCACTCTGGCGTGGTGGCCCAACAGAGAGCATTTCAGGCTATGGCCTCCGCACTGATGACAGCCATTGTCCCTGTCTCCAGCCTCCCCCTCCAACATCCTCTACCCAGTCCCAATCCCCTCAACCCCAGCCTATCCCAAGCACACCTTTGGACCAGCATTCACCCAAATCAACACACAGAAGTGGCTCAGGCAAACACAAGCACCACACTTCATCTCACAGGCACTCACACAAGCACCATCCCCGGGCAGACACACCAACATCCACTTCCTCCACTGTGTCCCCCTCCTCCTCCTCGTCCACCTCCCTCCCAGTAGCGTCTCCACTCACACCTGCATGCACTACATCCTCATCCACTACCTCCATCACCAGCATGCTCATCACTACACGTCCCTCAATGGCAGTCACCACCCCCAAATCCATGCACACGCCCGTGTGTCCTCTCCCACTGTGTCTGTTACCTCACCTCCCAAAGTACACAAACACAAGCACACACCTACCCAACAGCCATCCACCTCACAACAGCATCCAGCTCATGCATGTGCACCCAAACACAGTAGACTGACACCACCTACAACCACTCCCTCTTCCTCCACTCCCAAACTTTCACCTTCATCCCACCCCAAAGTCCCTAAGAAGCTTTTCCTAGCCAACATTGACCTCTTCCCTACCCCCCGCCCTTCACCTCGGGCCAGGGTGGCCAGAACCCAGCCCAGCACCTTAGCCACCAAGTCCACGTCCGCTGTGGTTTCTGCAGCTGTCAGAGGATCTAAGGGGGCACCCGTCAGCCCAGCCAGTGTGCCACCAACCCCTGCCAAGGTCAAGAAGATTCTGTCACCTGGCAAGGTCAAGAAGGGGACAGCATCCAGCAAGGAGAAGGAGCCACAACCACCCAGCAAGGCTACGTCAAAGACTCCAGCTACCAGATCCAAGGTGACACCACCATCTGCCAAGGGCAGGATGGGGCACAGAACACCAGCCAAGACAATTCTGCCGTCCGAGCCTGCAGATGAAGGCCTGGTGGCTACCAGCAGAACCACCAGCACCGCCACCTGCACCGCTGCAAGCCCCGCTGCAAGCAGCGCCACCTGCACCGCCGGAGCACCACTACTGTCAGTAGCAGCAACCCCAGTGGGCAGGCGTCCGAGGCTGCAGGGGAAGGGCTGGAGCCTCCCCCCACCCTGGCAGCACTGGCACCTGCACCGGGTCCAGCACCACCACCTGCACCTCCACAAACCCCGACGCAAGCACTGTCACCTGCACCACTGAAAGTGGCACCACTGCCAGCAGCAGCAGTCCCAGTGGGCAGCCGTCCGAGGCTGCAAGGAAAGGGCTGGAGTCTCCCCCCACCACTGGCAGCACCGCCACTACCACCACTGTGCAGCCGTGGCTGCCGGTGGATGGACTGTAGCCCTGCCTCCAGGTGAGGGACTGTGACCTGGCACCCCAAAGTGCTGCATCACTGGCACAAAGCCCCCTCCAGAACCAGCCCCTCCTTGCTAGGAAGAAGCACGCTGGACACAAAGCCCCCTCCAGAACCAGTGGAAGAAGGCATCCACTCACCCTATCCTTGGCAGGAAGAAGCACACTGGGCACAAAGCCCCCTCCAGAACCAGTGGAAGAAGGCATCCACTTAGCCCCTTCTTGCCAGGAAGAAGCACAATGGGGACAAGGCCCCCTCCAGAACCAGAGGAAAAAGGCATCCACTCACCCTATCCTCGGCAGGAAGAAGCACACTGGGCACAAAGCCCCCTCCAGAACCAGTGGAAGAAGGCATCCACTCACCCTGTCCTTGGCAGGAAGAAGCACAATGGGCACAAGGCCCCCTCCAGAACCAGTGGAAGAAGGCATCCACTCACCCTCTCCTTGGCAGGAAGAAGCACACTGGGCACAAAGCCCCCTCCAGAACCAGTGGAAGAAGGTATCCAATCAGCCCCTCCTTGCAGGAAGAAGCACACTGGGCACAAAGCCCCCTCCAGAACCAGTGGACGAAGGCATCCACTCACCCTATCCTTGGCAGGAAGAAGCACACTGGGCACAAAGCCCCCTCCAAAACCAGTGGAGGAGCCATCCACTTGAGAGACTGTGGCTTTTCACTCCCCAGGAGCAACCAGTGGGCAAACCACCCACTTGAGAGACTGTGGCCTTGCACTCCCTAGGACCAAGCAGTGGGCATGGAGATCCTTCCAGGAGCAGTGGTGTTGTACCATCTTCCGGCTGAGGTGCCCCCCCTTCCCCGTCCCCCTGAGGTGCCTGTATGTTTTCAACCTGATGCCCCTGCAGTGTTCTCTCCATTTTGAGGCAGGAGTCAAGTGTGGGCTTGGCCTATGTGTTATGGCCCAGTGGGCCACAGACTATTTTTGTGTGGACATTGTCCCTCATTTTGTATTTATTTTATATATTTTACATACTGTTCATTTATTTATGTATGTATTACTACGGATTTCTAATATTACACTAATTTGACTCCATTCCTTTTGTCCTTGCATTATTCCTGAAGATTACGGGGTGTATATGTAATGTTGTTGCATGTGTTTGTGTGTATGGTGTTGGGGTGAGGGTGGGTGAGGGGGTGTTGCATGTGTGTGCCACTCTCTTTTTCCTCTCCCCTCCCTTGTGTGCTAGGTGCAGGACTCACTGTGGTCGCGTCGCCGGCGCTGGGGCTCCTGGTATATGAGCAGATACACCAGCATGGGGAGGACCTGCAGCTCGGGCTCCATGGCGTCCTGGTTCTTCCTTGAGTGTTGAGAGGTGAGTGGTTTCCTTTAGGAAGCTGGCCTGGCTTATGGTGGGTACCTGATGGTACTTACACCTTGTGCCAGGTCCAGTTATCCCTTATTAATAGATTAGTAGTGTTCTAGCAGCTTAGGCTGATAGAGGTAGCTATAGCAGAGCAGCTTAGGCTGAACTAGGAGACATGCAAAGTTCCTACCATACCACATATCATATAGCACTATATCATAAGAAACACAATACTCAGGGTTACTAAAAATAACGGTACTTTATTTTAGTGACAATGTGCCAAAAATATCTCAGAGGATATACTCCCTTAGGAGGTAAGTAAAATACACAAAACATACACACAAACCAAAATCAGGTAAGTAAACAGAAAAGTAGTGCAAACTGCAGAATACAATAGGATGCAATAGGCCTAGGGGCAACACAAACCATATACTCCAAAAGTGGAATGCAAACCACAAATGGATCCCAGGCCTAGTGTAGTGTGTGGAGTGTCGCTGGGAGTGTAAGAAAACACTAAGGGTGTCCAAGATACCCCACCCCAAGTCCCTGAAAAGTAGGAGTAAAGTTACCCTACTACCACAGAAGCACAGTAAAGTCGTGATAGGTGATTCTGCAAGGACAACAACTGACTGCAAAGCACTGAAGGCGGATTCCTGGACTTGAGGACCTGCAAAGGAAGGGGACCAAGACCAAGAGTCACGCAAGTGTCCGGGGGGCTGGAGCCCACTAAACCCCGGATGAAGGTGCAAATGGGCTGCCTCCGGGTGGAAGAAGCTGAAGACTCTGCAACAACGGAAGATGCCAGGAACTTATCATTTGCACAGAAGATGTCCCACGCCGTGCTGGAGGATGCAGTGCAGTTTCCATGCAGAAAGACTGCAAACAAGCCTTGCTAGCTGCAAAGGTCACGGTTGAAGAAAATGGGTGCTGCCCGGACCCAGGAAGGACCAGGAGGTTTCCCCCTTGGAGTAGGAGACAGAGGGGGTGCTCAACAGCACAGAGAGCCCATGCAGAAGCAGGCAGTACCCGCAGAAGCACTTGAACAGGCATTCAAGAAATCTGAGCACAGCAGTCGTCTCAACACTACAAAAGAGAGTCCCATGAAGTCGGTGGTCAACTCAGCGAGTTGAGCAATGCAAGACAGAGTGCTAGGGACCTGGGCTATGCTATGCACGAAGGATTCTTGCAAAAGTGCACAGATGCCCTAGCAGCTGCAGATCACGCAGTACACAGGATTACTGTCTGGGGTGGGGAGGCAAGGACTTACCTCCACCAAATTTGGACAGAAGAACCTCTGGACTGTTGGGGTCACTGGGATCCAGCTCCTGTGTTCCAGGAACCACGCTCGTCAAGATGAGAGGGGACCCAGAGGAGCGGTGATGCAGAAGTTTGGTGCCTGCGTTAGCAGGGGAGAAGATTCCATTGACCCACGGGAGATTTCTTCTTGGCTTCCAGTGCAGGGTGAAGGCAGACAGCCCTCAGAGCATGCACCACCAGGAAACAGGCAGGATTAGGTGCTACAATGGTGCTGGTAGTCATCTTGCCACTTTGTTGCAGTTTTGCAGGCGTCCTGGAGCAGTCAGCAGTCGATCCTTGGCAGAATTTGAAGAGAGAGATGCAGAGGAACTCTGGTGAGCTCTTGCATTCGTTATCTGAAGAGAAACCCACAGGAGAGACCCTAAACAGCCCTCATAGGATGTTTGGCCACCTAACCAGATAAGCACCTATCAGGAGGGGTCTCTGACGTCACCTGCTGGCATTGGCCACTCAGAGGCCTCCATTGTGCCCTCGCACCTCCACATTCAAGATGGCAGATGTCTGGGACACACTGGAGGGGCTCTGGGCATCACCCCTGGGGTGGTGATGGACAGGGGAGTGGTCACTACCCTTTCTTTTGTCCAGTTTCGTGCCAGAGCAGGGGCTGGGGGATCCCTGAACCGGTGTAGACTGGCTTATGCAAGGAGGGTACCATCTATGCCCTTCAAAGCATTTCCAGAGGCTGGGGGAGGCTACTCCTCCCCAGCCCTTAACACCCATTTCCAAAGGTGGAGGGTGTAACACCCTCTCTCAGAGGAAATTCTTTGTTCAGCCTTCCTGGGACTGGGCTGCCCAGACCTCAGGAGGGCAGAAGCCTGTCTGTGGGATGGCAGCAGCAGTAACTGCAGTGAAAACCCCAGAGAGCTAGTTTGGCAGTACCCGGGGTCCATGCTGGAGCCCCGGGGATGCATGGGATTGGCACCCCAATACCAGATTTGGCATGGGGGGACAAGTCCATGATCTTAGCCATGATACATGGCCATATTCGGAGTTACCATTGTGAAGCTACATATAGGTATTGACCTATATGTAGTGCACATGTGTAATGGTGTCCCCGCACTCACAAAGTCTGGGGAAAGTGCCCTGAACAACGTGGGGGCACCTTGGCTAGTGCCATGGTGCCTTAACACTTAGTAACTTTGCACCTAACCTTCACCAAGTGAGGGTGAGACATATAGGTGAACTATAAGTTACTTAAGTGCAGTGTAAAATGGCTGTGAAATAACGTGGACGTTATTTTGCTCAGGCTGTAGTGGCAGTCCTGTGTAAGAATTGTCTGAGCTCCCTATGGGTGACAAAAGAAATGCTGCAGCCCATAGGGATTTCCTGGAACCCTAATACCCTGGGTACCTAGGTACCATATACTAGGCAATTATAAGATTGTTCCAGTGTGCCAATCAGAATTGGTGAAAATGGTCACTAGCCTGCAGTGACAATTTTAAAGACAGAAAGAGCATAAGCACTGAGGTTCTGGTTAGCAGAGCCTCAGTGACACAGTTAGGCACCACACAGGGAACACATTTAGGCCACAAACTATGAGCACTGGGGTCCTGGCTAGAAGGGTCCCAGTGAGACATATCAAACACACTGACAAGTAGGGTTTTCACTATGAGCACTGGGGTCTTGGCTAGCAGGATCCCAGTGAGACAGTAACAACACCCTGACATATACTCACAAACAGGCCAAAAGTTGGGGTAACAAGGCTAGAAAGAAGCTGCTTTCCTACATTTCCCTTCTGAGAACTGTTTACGCTATGCTTTTGATGCCGTTGGTACCGCCCCGGAAAAGCTGGTGGATGGGCGGGTTGTAATTCTGTGGGCGCTACATAGTCTTCCGCCTGGCTGTTGGCGGTTACAGCCGCGGTGTTTGTTGCTACCACCATGGCAGTCGGAGTGTTAAAGTGGATGTATCTGTTGGTGGTTTCCGCCGTGGTCTTGATTCCATTTTTGTTAACGCCGGCCTGTTGGTGGTATTACTGCCGTTTTAACACCGACCGCCAGGGTTGTAATGAGGGCCTTAATGTACAAAATCTCTATGCAAAATAATTTGTTGACAAAGTTCATGGTAAGGATGAAAGGTTGAAATACCATTTGATTAATTTGACTTGGGACCAGTGAGTATTGGCATCATTGTCATGGCGAACTGAAATGTATGTTAAGAAAATTAGGTGCACCTGCTTGGTTTGTGACACTCAGTTGTGCAGAGTATGCATGAGATGATTTACTTGACTTTTTGAGAGAAGCAAACTCGATTTGAAGAGCTGAAGAACTTTATTCTTTGGATCCTGCTAATGTTTGTAGATATTTTAACCACAGGTTTTAAGCCATGCTATCTTTCATCTACAACAAAACAAATCATCCCGTTGGAGAAGTTACTGACTCCATTTTGCATAAAGAATTCCAAGCAAAAGGTGCTCCTCATATTCACATGCTGTTATGGATAAAAGATGCACCAAAAGTGGTAACGGACAGTGATGACCCTGTAATCTCTTTCATAGGACAGTATGTGACATGCTGTCCCGAAAGACATTGATGAAAAAGTCCTGAGACTGCAACTTCTGTGCTTTTAAACACATAGGCGTGGCAAATACTGTCATTGAAAATACAGGACGAAAAGGAGATTTTACACAAAATGGCATTTTGAATTTCCAAGACCTGTAATTTCCAAAGGAAAAGTGAACAGTTTTTTGCCTTTAGTAAGACATACACTGACACACCAAAAAACACATACAATCTCAGAAGAACAGAACAACAACAGAAGAACAAAGACTCCCAAGTATAATAGTGACTGTGCTTTTAAACACATATGCGTGACAAGGTCACTGATAAACTGGTGGTCCCAAAACCCACACCGTTACATCAACAGAACAACGCCCATCATATTATGACCCACAAATCACCACAGCGGACATTCAATGGCGGTAAACCATTGCCAGTACATACCGCTGCGCTCACAATGGACACCCACAGACAAAACAACACCACATTGGACAATTCAAACAACACACACCTGGCACCCATACACACACCACACCTACACACCTATAAACACCCACCCACATTACCCACAACCCTTTATGACTACAAAGCATTACCACCAGACACACACCAAGACCACTGACCCAACTGGAGCCACACACTACTCACACCTATACACCACTCATGCACTCCAGAGCACACACCCCAACACATTACACAACACACCCTTACCAACACACCTCACATAACACCCATGGCACCACAAAGACACCCCTGTTTCACAGAGGAGGAGCTAAGGGTCAAGGTGAAGGAAATTGTGAGGGTAGAACCACAGCTGTTTGGAGCACAGGTGCAGCAGATATCATTAGCCAGGAAGATGGAGCTTTGGCGGAGAACCATGGACAGGGTCAATGCCGTGGGACAGCACCCCAGAACTAGGGATGACATCAGGAAGAGATGGAATGACATACGTGGGAAGGTACGTTCCAAAGCAGCAAGACACCAGCTTGCTATCCAGAGGACTGGCGGTGGACCCCCACCTCCTCCCCTACAACTCACAGCATGGGAGCAGCAAATCTTGGCAATACTGCATCCTGAGGGCCTGGCCAGAGTCAGAGGGGGACTGGACTCTGGTAAGTCAACTCTCTACTATTATCAGCCCCCTACCTGAATACCATCACATCCCCTCACCCTCACTCGCATCACCCCACCATCACATTTCACTTATCCCAATGCCAAGCCGTGCATGCTGTACCAATGCATGGACACCCTTCACAGCCCTGCATGGACACTCATCACTAAAGCATGCACACCATAGAGAACTAACAATCCCACCGTACACTAACATGCACAAGTGAAAGCTGGCAGGGCAAATCCACCAATAGAGGTACCCCAGCCAATGTCAACGGAGAGGAGGTGCCAGCACTATTGAGTCCTCCAACAGAAGAGAACCACAGTGATGACAGTTACTCTGATATTCAGGATCTGGACAATCCACCTGGCCCATCAGGGACCACTGGACAGCCGGTTACCCAAGCCCAGTCACACACCACCACTGAGCCTCCCCATCTGGAAATACCACCACAGCACCCACCCAGCGTACCCATACCTCTGTCCCCAGGACACGTCAATCAGCAGTGTGCCCACCTCTACAGGGACCACAGGCCACACCTCTCCCCCAAGACAATCAGGGACCTGGGGTCAGTGGCCATGGGCACACAGTTCAGGGGACAGAGGCACAGGCCAACAGGGAAACTAGGATGAGTGCTGTGCACCAGGGGGAGGACAGGCCCAGGGAACCGATTCTCCAGGAGGCATTCTCCGAGATCCTGGAAGTGTATCAACATTCCCAGGACACGATGGGCCAGATCCTGCACAAAGTGCAGCAGAACAGGCGTCTCCAGTTGGGGCAGTACCAGGGGATCAGGGAGGACTTGCAGGCCATCAACAATACCCTGATCTCCATAGAAGGGGTGCTGGCAGACACGGCCAACATTATCAGGGAGGCAATCTCACATCAGCGGGCCCCTGCCACTAACCAGACATCTGAACAGCCTTCCACTTCTACTGCCGCTAGTGGCCACGCCACAGGACTCACAGGCCACCAGAACCTCTGCAGAAGGTGAACCATCCTGCAAATGTTCCCTGCGATCCAGACAGAAGCCATAGACATTTGCCAAGACCCCACCAGGAAATGAGACTCTACTGATTGTCACCCTTTTGTCTCACTCAGTCATCCACCTTGAACTGCCATTGCTCCCCTTCCTATGTCCCCTTGGACAATGCATCTGTGCTACAAACAGACTGGAACAATATCCTGGATTTTCCTCTATCATCACCCCATCCCATTGCACTTTCCCCCTATATGTTAGCACTTCAATAAACACCCTTTGAAAAACCACCATTTGGAGTATGTCATGTATATCAAATATGCATTATTTGAAACAGGTGCAAACATTGTAAATTAACTGTACATAGAATAAGCATAGATTAATGACCTGTAGCAGGCTGTAGTGATCACACCAGGAGTATATGTCAATTCACGGGCGTTGTTCTGTTGATGTAACGGTGTGGGTTTTGGGACCAACAGTAAGGGGGCATAGAAGTGGGAAATATCAGCATGCCATTGCCACACAGATTACAACCAAAGTCATTGAAATGTAAAAGTACAGTGCCCTACCTGTGTGTCATTGGAAGTATTGTCATGTAACTGATGTTCTGTTGTCCTTGTCCTCATTCTCTGCCTCCTTATCCTCACTGTCCACAGGGTCTACTTCTGCCACATGAGCATCTCCAGTCTCCTCCTCCTCTTGCAGTGCAGAAAAGTAACATGTCATCTGAGGGCCAGGTTGTGCAACATGCAGCATGCCACTACTATCTGGCAGACCTTCTTGGGTGAGTAGAACAGAGATCCACCTGTTAGATGGAGGCACCGGAACCTGGCTTTCAGGAGGCCAAAGGTCCTTTCAATGATCCATCTGGTTTACCCATGTGCCTCATTATAACGTTCTTCTGCCCTTGTCCTAGCATTCCTCACCTGGGTCAGCAGCCATGATAGGTTTGGGTAACCAGAGTCACCTGCAAATATTGAGGGACAACATTTAGCCACACACTATCCTATATGGCCAACACCATACCCATACACCAACATATACTGGGTGGGAAACAGGGCTCACCTATTAGCCACACCCTGTGCCTCTGTAGTTGGGCCATCACTTTTGGGATGCTGCTATTCCTCAGGACAAAGGCATCATGCACCGACCCAGGATACTTAGCACTGGCGTGCAAGATGTACTGGTCTGCCAAGCACACCATCTGAACATTCATGGAGTGGAAACTCTTACGATTCCCGAACACCTGTTTGTTCTGGAGGGGGGAACAAATAAAAAATGTGTACCATCAATCGCCCCAATTATGTTGGGGATATGTCCCATTGCATAAAACTCGGCCATCACTGTGGCCAAATCCTCAACCTGGGGGAAAACAATGTAACTGCACATGTGTTTTATTACGGCAGACAACACTCTTGTCAGCACTATTGAGAACATTGGCTATGACATTCCTGCTGCCAAGCCCACTGCCACTTGGAAAGAACGAGTTGCCAGGAAATGGAGTACGGGTAGCACTTGTACAAGAGGGGGATCCTTGTGGGGTAACGGATATCAGATATCAGGAAAGGCTCCAACTGGGCACACAACTCTGTGATTGTGGCCCTGTCCAGTCTATGGGTGAATATTATGTGCCTGTCCTCCAGTCTAGCCAAGTCCACCAGGGATACATAAACGGAGGTATGTCTCCCTCTCCTATTCATCCACAGCAATAGGGAACTAAGGGACACAAGAGTGAGGAGGCTGTCACAAACTGAACGTTGGAGCCACAACAGGGGTTTACAATCTGTGAACTTGTAATGGATCAGTGTCATTTGTCCAGTATGTGCCTATTTTTCCTCTGATGCAGCATGAATCCATAGGGCTGCCCCCCCATGAAATGGCGTCCACCTGTCCTGTATGGACGGACAGGTGGAATTGAGGTAATTCCGCTGATGTTGTGTGCAGTGGTGGGAGGTGGTCGGTAACTGCCGGGCAACTCTCAATTGGTTAATATTGTCCCTATGGGTTACAGTGGGCAATGGTGATCTACGCCGGCGGTGACTGTATACACACCGCGGACGTGACCGCCATTTTCTATCTCAATCCTCACTTGCTACCTGATCTTCCATAGGAGAGGATTTACACTGCATGTGCTGCTGTGACCTGTGTCTGGAACCTACCATGGCCCGTGTGACTGGGGAAAGGGCCCCAGCCTTCACTTCGGAGGAGTTGGAGACTGGTGAATGGGGTCCTACCCCAGTATGGACTGCTGTATGGGTCTCCAGACCAACAGATGAGTACACTTTGGGAACGATACATGTGGCATGGATGCATGGAGTTGTGTGTGTGAAGGCCTCGTGTAAGGGGGGTGTGTGGATGTCGTGTGCTGGGCTATGTGTGTGCCAATGGTGATGGAAACAGGTATGGTGGGCCATATATGTAACTGGCTGGACTGTTTGTCTAATGGTCTTTTCCTGTGTGTATTGCCTCTGCAGGTCACCCCCTATCAAAAGAAGGGTATATGGCGAACCATCGCCAAGGAGGTGCAGACCATGGGGGTCCATGGCAGGTGGAACACCCACTGTCTCAAAAGTTGGGAGGACCTGAGACGTGGGCATGGAAGACGGGGGAGGCCCAGCTGGGGATGGCCTCCCAACAAGGAAAGGGTGCCCGTCGAACCCTGACCCGCCTGATGGCCCGCATACTGGCGGTGGCCTATCCAGAGCTGGATGGGCGCTTGAGGGCATCACATCAGCCACAATGGGGTGAGTACAGTGGCTATCACTACAACTTAAGGCTGGTGGGGTGGGATCTGGGTGGTGGATGTGTGTTAATGGGTGCCCCTAGGCCAAGCCTGACATAGCAGCATAGGTCCTCTGGTGGGTAGGGTTCTGAAGAAATAATCCTGCCTACCTAGATTATAAGCATCTACTATTTGTCAGGGCTGTGTGGGTCCCAGGTGTGCTGCAGTTGGCACTGTGTGCCCCTCCTCATGCCCTGGTGGCTAGCAATATCAGCGGTGGTGCAATGCATAGTGCGTAGGCCTGTTCCCTGTGTGTTAGGGTGCTGTGTGCGTCAACGGTAGTGTTAGTGCAGCCATTGACCCAGTGTATCCTTTGTCTATCTCCCCCCTTTCTTGTTTTGTCATCCTGCCCTAATGTGCATTAGCATAATCTGGTGGAGCAGCAGAGGCACCGGCGACGGAGGGAGCTGCATCCCACAGGACCCAGGAGGCAGAGTCCACCGACCCTGAGGGCACCAGTGGGACAGAGGGCAAGGGGAGCACCACGGTGGAGACTTGAGGGGACAATTCAGACGCAGGTACCTCCTCTGATGGAAGCTCCCTGGTGCTGGTGAACACTTCTGTGACCACTCCAACTACAGGTACAGCTGCCACCCCCTGTACCAGCACTGCCCTCCCAGCAGCCCCTCTTCGAGCTGCCCATGCCCACTCACCCAGGAGAGTGGGCATCTCCTTCACCCCAGTCACCTCAGGCCCTGTCCCAGTGAGCCCTGCTGCCCTGAGTGAGGAGGCTATTGACCTCCTGAGATCCATCTCTGTAGGGCAGTCAACCATTGTGAGTGCCATCGAGGGGCTGGCAGCCCAGATGCAGCAATCAAATGCATTTCAGGAGGGCATTCACACTGAATTGGCGGCCCAACAGAGGTCGATCCAGGCTCTGGCCTCCTCTCTAATGGCAGCCATTGTCCCTACCATCCTCCCTCCAACTTCCACTTCCCAGTCCAATTCCCCTCAACCCCATCCCATCCCAAGCACACAGCCAGACGAGCATGCACACAGGACAACACCAAAGAGTGTCACAGGCAAACACAAGCACCACACTTCATCCCACAGGCACTCACACAAACACCATCCAGTTGCAGACACAACAACATCCACTATTTCCACTGTCTCATGTAGTGCACATGTGTAATGGTGTCCCCGCACTCACAAAGTCTGGGGAAAGTGCCCTGAACAACGTGGGGGCACCTTGGCTAGTGCCATGGTGCCTTAACACTTAGTAACTTTGCACCTAACCTTCACCAAGTGAGGGTGAGACATATAGGTGAACTATAAGTTACTTAAGTGCAGTGTAAAATGGCTGTGAAATAACGTGGACGTTATTTTGCTCAGGCTGTAGTGGCAGTCCTGTGTAAGAATTGTCTGAGCTCCCTATGGGTGACAAAAGAAATGCTGCAGCCCATAGGGATTTCCTGGAACCCTAATACCCTGGGTACCTAGGTACCATATACTAGGCAATTATAAGATTGTTCCAGTGTGCCAATCAGAATTGGTGAAAATGGTCACTAGCCTGCAGTGACAATTTTAAAGACAGAAAGAGCATAAGCACTGAGGTTCTGGTTAGCAGAGCCTCAGTGACACAGTTAGGCACCACACAGGGAACACATTTAGGCCACAAACTATGAGCACTGGGGTCCTGGCTAGAAGGGTCCCAGTGAGACATATCAAACACACTGACAAGTAGGGTTTTCACTATGAGCACTGGGGTCTTGGCTAGCAGGATCCCAGTGAGACAGTAACAACACCCTGACATATACTCACAAACAGGCCAAAAGTTGGGGTAACAAGGCTAGAAAGAAGCTGCTTTCCTACATTTCCCTTCTGAGAACTGTTTACGCTATGCTTTTGATGCCGTTGGTACCGCCCCGGAAAAGCTGGTGGATGGGCGGGTTGTAATTCTGTGGGCGCTACATAGTCTTCCGCCTGGCTGTTGGCGGTTACAGCCGCGGTGTTTGTTGCTACCACCATGGCAGTCGGAGTGTTAAAGTGGATGTATCTGTTGGTGGTTTCCGCCGTGGTCTTGATTCCATTTTTGTTAACGCCGGCCTGTTGGTGGTATTACTGCCGTTTTAACACCGACCGCCAGGGTTGTAATGAGGGCCTTAATGTACAAAATCTCTATGCAAAATAATTTGTTGACAAAGTTCATGGTAAGGATGAAAGGTTGAAATACCATTTGATTAATTTGACTTGGGACCAGTGAGTATTGGCATCATTGTCATGGCGAACTGAAATGTATGTTAAGAAAATTAGGTGCACCTGCTTGGTTTGTGACACTCAGTTGTGCAGAGTATGCATGAGATGATTTACTTGACTTTTTGAGAGAAGCAAACTCGATTTGAAGAGCTGAAGAACTTTATTCTTTGGATCCTGCTAATGTTTGTAGATATTTTAACCACAGGTTTTAAGCCATGCTATCTTTCATCTACAACAAAACAAATCATCCCGTTGGAGAAGTTACTGACTCCATTTGGCATAAAGAATTCCAAGCAAAAGGTGCTCCTCATATTCACATGCTGTTATGGATAAAAGATGCACCCAAAATGGTAACGGACAGTGATGACCCTGTAATCTCTTTCATAGGACAGTATGTGACATGCTGTTCCGAAAGACATTGATGACAAAGTCCTGAAACTGCAACTTCTGTGCTTTTAAACACATAGGCGTGGCAAATACTGTCATTGAAACTACAGGACGAAAAGGAGATTTTACACAAAATGGTATTTTGAATTTCCAAGACCTGGAATTTCCAAAGGAAAAGTGAACAGTTTTTTGCCTTTAGTAAGACATACACTGACACACCAAAAAACACATACAATCTCAGAAGAACAAAGAGCCCCAAGTATAATAGTGACTATAATCCTGTGATTCTCAAAATGTGGAATGCCAATATGGATACACAATTTGTGGCAAACAACTCCATCACTGTTACTCATTTTGTGACTTCCTATCAGAGAAGATGGAGCTGAAGAAGATATGAGAGTAGTTGTCTTCTGAAAAGTCTCTAAACATGAAATTGTACGGCTTGAGTATGAGAATGCTTTCACACAGGGAAATGGTTCCTATGAATGCTGTGATCAGTCAGCCAGCCATTTTGTACTCAAAGTCAAGGGCAATTGTTTGATAATCTAGGCCTTGCAAGCACAGGAAATGGAGTGTTGGAGTCTTTTTTTGCAAAAATTGAGTACCTAGAAAAGTTCAACCTGGAAAGTACTGACTTTGTGTTGGGCACATAACATCCCAGAAGGAGTCCACATCTTGAAAACATGTCTTTATAAAATACTTCAACACTACAGATATGGAAATAATGTAACAGATAATGTAGATGAAGTGAAATATGCAGTAGTTGGTTGCAGTGGTTATCTGGCTCGACAAACAAAAGCAGTCTATTTAACCACAGAAAACTAAAGGGTTATTTACGGTGGTGCAACATTTTTCTTGATGCAACAAAGGTGCAGGCTGCAGGTCCATATCTACAAGGCCACAAAAAGCCTCTTTGCACAGCTTTACATGGCCTTGTAGATATGGAGTAACACAGCGCAAGTCACTGAGTTTCCATACTCTGCATCAAAGAGGCATTCCATGGATCTTGTGGTGGGTGTCTGCACGCAACACCCATGGATTTTGATGCATTCCCAGATGTACAAGAATTTGTACACCTGGGAATTCGTCAAAAGCCTACTCCTCCCCAGGAGATGTGTAAGGGAGGTGCAACGAGGAGAAATACCTTTATTTCTCCTTGTTTTTTCCTTGTTCTATGTGTGCTACATTCTGTAGCACACATAGAAAAAGGAAAATGCCTCTTGTGATTCTTTTTATGCAGAAAGGTATCCCTTTCTGCAAAAAAACAATCAACTCCATAACACAGACACCCTTGCAGCATGCCCCAAGGATGCCTGCGTTGGTGCAAGGCAGCAATTTGTGCAGCAGTGCAGGGACCATGGACAGGAAGGCACTGTATCTTGTAGATATGGCACATTCCTTCCCTTTTCTTTTGACGCAGGGCAGGAGGAAGGCTTGTGGCACTGATCTGCGTCAAAAGTTTGTAAATATGGCACTTAGGCCCTCATTATGACATTGGCCGTAAATCCCTCTTACCTCCACACTGATGGCCGCCAACTTACCGCCGCAATGGCGGATATCCGTTCACCATTTTATGACACACACACTCCAATCCGACCAAATTCAGCCACATACACAAATCAGCCAGGTAGCTATAGCAGAGCAGCTTAGGCTGAACTAGAAGACATGCAAAGCTCCTACCATATGACATATCATATAGCATTAGATCATAAGAAACACAATACTCAGGGTTACTAAAAATAAAGGTACTTTATTTTAGTGACAATGTGGCAAAAATATCTCAGAGGATATACTCCCTTAGGAGGTAAGCAAAATACACAAAATACACCCACAAACCAAAATCAGGTAGGTAAACAGAAAAGTAGTGCAAAATCTAGAATACAATAGGATGCAATAGGCCTAGGGGAACACAAACCATATACTCCAAAAGTGGAATGCGAACCACGAATGGATCCCAGGCCTGGTGTAGTGTGTAGAGGGTCACTGGGAGTGTGAGAAACCACTAAGGGTGTCTAAGATAATCCACCCCAAGTCCCTGAAAAGTAGTAAAGTTACCCTACTACCCTAGAAGCACAATAACGTTGTGATAGGGGATTCTGCAAGGACAACAACTCACTGCAAAGCACTGAAGGCGGATTCCTGGACTTGAGGACCTGCAAAGGAAGGGGACCAAGACCAAGAGTCATGCATGTGTCCACGGGGGGCTGGAGCCCACTAAACCCCGGATGAAGGTTTAAATGGGCTGCCTCTGGGTGGAAGAAGCTGAAGATTCTGCAACAACGGAAGATGCCAGGAACTTATCCTTTGCAGAGAAGATGTCCCACAGCGTGCTGGAGGATGCAGTGTGGTTTCCACGCAGCAAGACTGTAAACAAGCCTTGCTAGCTGCAAAGGTCACGGTTGAAGAAAATGGGTGCTGCCCGGACCCAGGGAGGACCAGAAGGTTTCCCCCTTGGAGGAGGAGACAGAGGGGGCGCTCAATAGCACAGAAAGCCCATGCAGAAGCAGGCAGTACCCACAGAAGCACTTGAACAGGCATTCAAGAAATCTGAGCACAGCAGTCATCTCAACACTACAAAAGAGGGTCCCACGAAGTCGGTGGTCAACTCAGCGAGTTGAGCAATGCAAGACAGAGTGCTAGGGACCTGGGCTATGTTGTGCACAAAGGATTCCTTGCAAAAGTGCACAGATGTCGTAGCAGCTGCAGATCACGCAGTACACAGGATTACTGTCTGGCGTGGGGAGGCAAGGACTTACCTCCACCAAATTTGGACAAAAGGACCTCTGGACTGTTGGGGTCACTTGGATCCAGCTCCTGTGTTCCAGGAACCACGCTCTTCAAGACAGCTGAAGAACTGTATTCTTTGGATCCTGCTAAAGTTTGTAGATATTTAACCACAGGTTTCAAGGCATGCCGTCTTTCATCTACAACAAAACAAATCATCCCGTCGGAGAAGTTACTGACTCCATTTTGCATAAAGAATTCCAAGCAAGAGGTGCTCCTCATATTCACATGCTGTTATGGATAAAAGATGCACCAAAAGTGGTAACGGACAGTGATAACTCTGTAATCTCTTTCATAGAACAGTATGTGACATGCTATCCCGAAAGACATTGATGAAAAAGTCCTGAGACTGCAACTTCTGTGCTTTTAAACACATAGGCGTGGCAAATACTGTCATTGAAAATACAGGACGAAAAGGAGATTTTACACAAAATGGCATTTTGAATTTCCAAGACCTGTAATTTCCAAAGGAAAAGTGAACAGTTTTTTGCCTTTAGTAAGACATACACTGACACACCAAAAAACACATACAATCTCAGAAGAACAGAACAACAACAGAAGAACAAAGACTCCCAAGTATAATAGTGACTGTGCTTTTAAACACATATGCGTGACAAGGTCACTGATAAACTGGTGGTCCCAAAACCCACACCGTTACATCAACAGAACAACGCCCATCATATTATGACCCACAAATCACCACAGCGGACATTCAATGGCGGTAAACCATTGCCAGTACATACCGCTGCGCTCACAATGGACACCCACAGACAAAACAACACCACATTGGACAATTCAAACAACACACACCTGGCACCCATACACACACCACACCTACACACCTATAAACACCCACCCACATTACCCACAACCCTTTATGACTACAAAGCATTACCACCAGACACACACCAAGACCACTGACCCAACTGGAGCCACACACTACTCACACCTATACACCACTCATGCACTCCAGAGCACACACCCCAACACATTACACAACACACCCTTACCAACACACCTCACATAACACCCATGGCACCACAAAGACACCCCTGTTTCACAGAGGAGGAGCTAAGGGTCAAGGTGAAGGAAATTGTGAGGGTAGAACCACAGCTGTTTGGAGCACAGGTGCAGCAGATATCATTAGCCAGGAAGATGGAGCTTTGGCGGAGAACCATGGACAGGGTCAATGCCGTGGGACAGCACCCCAGAACTAGGGATGACATCAGGAAGAGATGGAATGACATACGTGGGAAGGTACGTTCCAAAGCAGCAAGACACCAGCTTGCTATCCAGAGGACTGGCGGTGGACCCCCACCTCCTCCCCTACAACTCACAGCATGGGAGCAGCAAATCTTGGCAATACTGCATCCTGAGGGCCTGGCCAGAGTCAGAGGGGGACTGGACTCTGGTAAGTCAACTCTCTACTATTATCAGCCCCCTACCTGAATACCATCACATCCCCTCACCCTCACTCGCATCACCCCACCATCACATTTCACTTATCCCAATGCCAAGCCGTGCATGCTGTACCAATGCATGGACACCCTTCACAGCCCTGCATGGACACTCATCACTAAAGCATGCACACCATAGAGAACTAACAATCCCACCGTACACTAACATGCACAAGTGAAAGCTGGCAGGGCAAATCCACCAATAGAGGTACCCCAGCCAATGTCAACGGAGAGGAGGTGCCAGCACTATTGAGTCCTCCAACAGAAGAGAACCACAGTGATGACAGTTACTCTGATATTCAGGATCTGGACAATCCACCTGGCCCATCAGGGACCACTGGACAGCCGGTTACCCAAGCCCAGTCACACACCACCACTGAGCCTCCCCATCTGGAAATACCACCACAGCACCCACCCAGCGTACCCATACCTCTGTCCCCAGGACACGTCAATCAGCAGTGTGCCCACCTCTACAGGGACCCCAGGCCACACCTCTCCCCCAAGACAATCAGGGACCTGGGGTCAGTGGCCATGGGCACACAGTTCAGGGGACAGAGGCACAGGCCAACAGGGAAACTAGGATGAGTGCTGTGCACCAGGGGGAGGACAGGCCCAGGGAACCGATTCTCCAGGAGGCATTCTCCGAGATCCTGGAAGTGTATCAACATTCCCAGGACACGATGGGCCAGATCCTGCACAAAGTGCAGCAGAACAGGCGTCTCCAGTTGGGGCAGTACCAGGGGATCAGGGAGGACTTGCAGGCCATCAACAATACCCTGATCTCCATAGAAGGGGTGCTGGCAGACACGGCCAACATTATCAGGGAGGCAATCTCACATCAGCGGGCCCCTGCCACTAACCAGACATCTGAACAGCCTTCCACTTCTACTGCCGCTAGTGGCCACGCCACAGGACTCACAGGCCACCAGAACCTCTGCAGAAGGTGAACCATCCTGCAAATGTTCCCTGCGATCCAGACAGAAGCCATAGACATTTGCCAAGACCCCACCAGGAAATGAGACTCTACTGATTGTCACCCTTTTGTCTCACTCAGTCATCCACCTTGAACTGCCATTGCTCCCCTTCCTATGTCCCCTTGGACAATGCATCTGTGCTACAAACAGACTGGAACAATATCCTGGATTTTCCTCTATCATCACCCCATCCCATTGCACTTTCCCCCTATATGTTAGCACTTCAATAAACACCCTTTGAAAAACCACCATTTGGAGTATGTCATGTATATCAAATATGCATTATTTGAAACAGGTGCAAACATTGTAAATTAACTGTACATAGAATAAGCATAGATTAATGACCTGTAGCAGGCTGTAGTGATCACACCAGGAGTATATGTCAATTCACGGGCGTTGTTCTGTTGATGTAACGGTGTGGGTTTTGGGACCAACAGTAAGGGGGCATAGAAGTGGGAAATATCAGCATGCCATTGCCACACAGATTACAACCAAAGTCATTGAAATGTAAAAGTACAGTGCCCTACCTGTGTGTCATTGGAAGTATTGTCATGTAACTGATGTTCTGTTGTCCTTGTCCTCATTCTCTGCCTCCTTATCCTCACTGTCCACAGGGTCTACTTCTGCCACATGAGCATCTCCAGTCTCCTCCTCCTCTTGCAGTGCAGAAAAGTAACATGTCATCTGAGGGCCAGGTTGTGCAACATGCAGCATGCCACTACTATCTGGCAGACCTTCTTGGGTGAGTAGAACAGAGATCCGCCTGTTAGATGGAGGCACCGGAACCTGGCTTTCAGGAGGCCAAAGGTCCTTTCAATGATCCATCTGGTTTACCCATGTGCCTCATTATAACGTTCTTCTGCCCTTGTCCTAGCATTCCTCACCTGGGTCAGCAGCCATGATAGGTTTGGGTAACCAGAGTCACCTGCAAATATTGAGGGACAACATTTAGCCACACACTATCCTATATGGCCAACACCATACCCATACACCAACATATACTGGGTGGGAAACAGGGCTCACCTATTAGCCACACCCTGTGCCTCTGTAGTTGGGCCATCACTTTTGGGATGCTGCTATTCCTCAGGACAAAGGCATCATGCACCGACCCAGGATACTTAGCACTGGTGTGCAAGATGTACTGGTCTGCCAAGCACACCATCTGAACATTCATGGAGTGGAAACTCTTACGATTCCCGAACACCTGTTTGTTCTGGAGGGGGGAACAAATAAAAAATGTGTACCATCAATCGCCCCAATTATGTTGGGGATATGTCCCATTGCATAAAACTCGGCCATCACTGTGGCCAAATCCTCAACCTGGGGGAAAACAATGTAACTGCACATGTGTTTTATTACGGCAGACAACACTCTTGTCAGCACTATTGAGAACATTGGCTATGACATTCCTGCTGCCAAGCCCACTGCCACTTGGAAAGAACGAGTTGCCAGGAAATGGAGTACGGGTAGCACTTGCACAAGAGGGGGATCCTTGTGGGGTAACGGATATCAGATATCAGGAAAGGCTCCAACTGGGCACACAACTCTGTGATTGTGGCCCTGTCCAGTCTATGGGTGAATATTATGTGCCTGTCCTCCAGTCTAGCCAAGTCCACCAGGGATACATAAACGGAGGTATGTCTCCCTCTCCTATTCATCCACAGCAATAGGGAACTAAGGGACACAAGAGTGAGGAGGCTGTCACAAACTGAACGTTGGAGCCACAACAGGGGTTTACAATCTGTGAACTTGTAATGGATCAGTGTCATTTGTCCAGTATGTGCCTATTTTTCCTCTGATGCAGCATGAATCCATAGGGCTGCCCCCCCATGAAATGGCGTCCACCTGTCCTGTATGGACGGACAGGTGGAATTGAGGTAATTCCGCTGATGTTGTGTGCAGTGGTGGGAGGTGGTCGGTAACTGCCGGGCAACTCTCAATTGGTTAATATTGTCCCTATGGGTTACAGTGGGCAATGGTGATCTACGCCGGCGGTGACTGTATACACACCGCGGACGTGACCGCCATTTTCTATCTCAATCCTCACTTGCTACCTGATCTTCCATAGGAGAGGATTTACACTGCATGTGCTGCTGTGACCTGTGTCTGGAACCTACCATGGCCCGTGTGACTGGGGAAAGGGCCCCAGCCTTCACTTCGGAGGAGTTGGAGACTGGTGAATGGGGTCCTACCCCAGTATGGACTGCTGTATGGGTCTCCAGACCAACAGATGAGTACACTGTGGGAACGATACATGTGGCATGGATGCATGGAGTTGTGTGTGTGAAGGCCTCGTGTAAGGGGGGTGTGTGGATGTCGTGTGCTGGGCTATGTGTGTGCCAATGGTGATGGAAACAGGTATGGTGGGCCATATATGTAACTGGCTGGACTGTTTGTCTAATGGTCTTTTCCTGTGTGTATTGCCTCTGCAGGTCACCGCCTATCAAAAGAAGGGTATATGGCGAACCATCGCCAAGGAGGTGCAGACCATGGGGGTCCATGGCAGGTGGAACACCCACTGTCTCAAAAGTTGGGAGGACCTGAGACGTGGGCATGGAAGACGGGGGAGGCCCAGCTGGGGATGGCCTCCCAACAAGGAAAGGGTGCCCGTCGAACCCTGACCCGCCTGATGGCCCGCATACTGGCGGTGGCCTATCCAGAGCTGGATGGGCGCTTGAGGGCATCACATCAGCCACAATGGGGTGAGTACAGTGGCTATCACTACAACTTAAGGCTGGTGGGGTGGGATCTGGGTGGTGGATGTGTGTTAATGGGTGCCCCTAGGCCAAGCCTGACATAGCAGCATAGGTCCTCTGGTGGGTAGGGTTCTGAAGAAATAATCCTGCCTACCTAGATTATAAGCATCTACTATTTGTCAGGGCTGTGTGGGTCCCAGGTGTGCTGCAGTTGGCACTGTGTGCCCCTCCTCATGCCCTGGTGGCTAGCAATATCAGCGGTGGTGCAATGCATAGTGCGTAGGCCTGTTCCCTGTGTGTTAGGGTGCTGTGTGCGTCAACGGTAGTGTTAGTGCAGCCATTGACCCAGTGTATCCTTTGTCTATCTCCCCCCTTTCTTGTTTTGTCATCCTGCCCTAATGTGCATTAGCATCATCTGGTGGAGCAGCAGAGGCACCGGCGACGGAGGGAGCTGCATCCCACAGGACCCAGGAGGCAGAGTCCACCGACCCTGAGGGCACCAGTGGGACAGAGGGCAAGGGGAGCACCACGGTGGAGACTTGAGGGGACAATTCAGACGCAGGTACCTCCTCTGATGGAAGCTCCCTGGTGCTGGTGAACACTTCTGTGACCACTCCAACTACAGGTACAGCTGCCACCCCCTGTACCAGCACTGCCCTCCCAGCAGCCCCTCTTCGAGCTGCCCATGCCCACTCACCCAGGAGAGTGGGCATCTCCTTCACCCCAGTCACCTCAGGCCCTGTCCCAGTGAGCCCTGCTGCCCTGAGTGAGGAGGCTATTGACCTCCTGAGATCCATCTCTGTAGGGCAGTCAACCATTGTGAGTGCCATCGAGGGGCTGGCAGCCCAGATGCAGCAATCAAATGCATTTCAGGAGGGCATTCACACTGAATTGGCGGCCCAACAGAGGTCGATCCAGGCTCTGGCCTCCTCTCTAATGGCAGCCATTGTCCCTACCATCCTCCCTCCAACTTCCACTTCCCAGTCCAATTCCCCTCAACCCCATCCCATCCCAAGCACACAGCCAGACGAGCATGCACACAGGACAACACCAAAGAGTGTCACAGGCAAACACAAGCACCACACTTCATCCCACAGGCACTCACACAAACACCATCCAGTTGCAGACACAACAACATCCACTATTTCCACTGTCTCCCCCTCCTCTTCCGCCACCTCCCACCCAGTTACGTCAACAATCACACCTGAATGCACAACATCATCATTGACTACCTGCATCATCACAACACCAAGCAGAACACACACCTCACTGGCAGACACCTCCACAACATCCATGCACATGTCCTCTGTATCCTCTCCCACTGTGTCTGTCCCCCCTAAAGTACACAAACGCAAGCACTAAGACACCCAACAGCCATCCACCTCACAACAGCATACAGCCCATGCACCTGCACCCAATTCCAGCAGACAAAGACCTCCAACAACCACTCCCTCATCCTCCACTCCCATTCCTTCTCCATCTTGCCACCCTAATGTCCCTAAGAAACTTTTCCTTTCCACCATTGACTTCTTCCCAACCCCTCCACCCTGTCCTGCACGTATGGCCTGGGTATCACGATCCCAGCCAAGCGCCTCAGCCACACAGTCCACGGGCCCCGTTCCATCCGCACCTACTCGTGGTGAAATAATTCCAGGCCACATATAATGAAGGGGAAGGAGCCTGCACTAGCCAGCCGAAAGGGGAAGGAGCCTGCAACAGCCAGCCGCAAGTGGAAGGAGCCTACACTACCAAGCAAGAATGGCAAGGAGCCTGCACCAGCAGGCAAGAAGGGCAAGGAGCCTGCATCAGCAGCTGTCACAAAGCCCCCACCACCAACTGTGGTTGTGCAGCCATCCAAGGGTGCAGGGGCTGTGCAGGAGCCCACCACCAGCACCACCACAGTGCAGCCATCCGAGAGTGCAGGGGCTGTGCAGGAGACGACCACCAGCACCACCACCACAGTGTAGCCATCTGAGGGTGCAGCCGTCACTGCCTGTGAATGCAATTTGATCCTGCCTCCATGGGCTTCTCTGCAGCCTGTCCACTACAGAACCAGTGGTCAAGTCACCCACCTGGGAGACTGTGGCCTATCACTCTCCAGGACCAAGCACAGAGCATGTTGCCCCCTTCAGAACCAGTGGGAAAGTCACCCACTCCAGAGACTGTGGCCTATCACTCCCCAGGACCAAGCACAGGGCATGTTGCCCCCTCCAGAAATAGTGGTCAAGACACCCATACCAGAGACTATGGCCTGTCACTCCCCAGGAACAAGCACAGGGCATGTTGTCCCCTCCAGAACCAGTGGGCAAGTCACACTCTCCAGAGACTGGCCTATTACTCCCCAGGACCAAGCAGAGGGCATGTTGCCCCCTCCAGAGAAAGTGGGCAAGTCACTCTCCTGAGAGACTGTGGCTTTGCACTCCCCAGGACAGAGTAATGGACATGTTGGTCCCTCCAGAACCAGTGGGCAAGTCACCCACCTGAGAGACTGTGGCCTATCACTCCCCAGGACCAAGCGCACAGGATGTTGCCCCCTCCAGAAGCAGTGGGGAAGGCACCCACTCCAGAGACTGTGGCCTTGCACTCCCCAGGACAGAGTACTGGGCATGTTGCCCCCTCCAGAACCAGTGGTCTTGTTTACTCTTCCGGCTGAGGTGCCTCCCCGAAGTGCCTGCCTATTTGCCAACTGATGCCTCTGCAGTGTTTACTCAATATTGACGCAGGTGACATGTGGGGCCTTGGACTTTGCCGTGTGGCTATGTGGCCGACGCGAACTGAGGACTGGGCAGTATCCCTTTTTCTGTACATTTATAGATATCTGTTACATTAGCTAAATTATTTTTATACTGTATTGATCTTATTACAGTCACTTTAGTAAATTCATGTTGTCCTTGCATTATTCAGCCGATTTAGGGGGATTCACTTATTTTCTTGTGCATCTGGTTGTGTGTATGGTGTATGTGTATGGGGTGTGTGCTAGGCGACTGTACTCATCGTTGTCGTCTTCGCCACCGTTGGTGTTCGTTGTGGAGCAGAACGTAGAATATCATCGGAAATACATGCAGTTCTGGTTCCTTCGTTGCGTGGTTCTTCCCTGTGTCTCCAATGGTGAGTCCTTTGACTTCTGAGCTCTGTTTCTGCCAGGTTTTTGATGTTGTTGATACCGCACCGGAAAAGGTGGCGGATTGTGTAGTCATAATATGGTGAACCGAACTTTGACTTCCACCTGGCTGTAGGTAGCTAATGCCATGGTGCCAGTTGTTTCCGACTTGGCATTCGGTGTGGTACATTGGCTGTCTACCGGAGATCTTTCTTCCATGGTCATAATTTGGCAGTAGTTACCGCCAGCCTGTTGGCTGTATTACCGCCACTTTATCACCGACCGCCAGGGTCATAATGAGGGCCTTAGTCGCCAGACTCCTCATAGAAGAGAATTTTGCTATGTGGCACTTCTACATCTGTTCAAGCCTTGGTGTTCTGAATCGGAATTACTCAGAGAGCTTGACTATCAGAACAGCATTCAGTGTTCAATATTTCCAAACTATGTAAAAATGTTAAATGATGAGATTTAACAGAAAGAAACAATTGCTTCTGAGATAGCTAAGGAGAGTTCACAAAGCAGCTAAAGTTTAGGACATCTGAGTCAAAATCCTCTTGACAACCAATCATTAAAAATTAAGCTGCCGCTGCCATGAATGATATGGAGACTGCAATGCAACAAGCAAGACAGAAAAGTTTTGATTTGGAACATTTAGTTGCACAACTAAATGAGGAGCAGAAATAAATATATATGGAGGGAATATAAGGAGTTGAACATGGATTCCTTCATGAGAAGAAACAGTGTACATGCCATCACTGGAGCCAACAGTATTAAATGCCAGTGGTCAAGCTGGCCCCGGGAAAAGATTTTTATTGCAAGTTTTAACTGCTTTCCTACAGAGGTCTACAGATTCTAATTTGCATCTGTATTAACAGCACCCATTGGATTAGCTGCACACAACACTAAAAGAATTGCTTTAAATCGACTACCCATGCAGCCTTTGGAACATGACAGCAAACTGGACTACCAAGAGTTATCCGGTGAAGCTTGTCATGCGTCTCAAGAGTACTGAAGAAATTGAAAATTGTAATCATTGATGAGGTGAGCACGGACTCAAATGTAATGCTTGTCTTTGTACACTTGAGAGTGCAACAGATTCTAGAGACAGACTATAACGTGGTGTTTGGAGGAAAGCACTTGATTGTGTTTGGCGATCTACTACAACTTAGCCCTATCAAAGGACAGCCTGTGTTCAAGACACTTCTCCATGATGATACGGAAGTATTGGAAACTAAAACATTTGGTTGAACTTCCATACAAACAACTACTTCAGAATGTGCGTCATGCATCTGATGTTGAACATGCCAATATTCTCAGTGAAATGACACTTAGAAAGTCAGCTTGTAAAGAAACTGTTTCCTACAAAGAAGATAGCAGCAAAGGTAATGTTCAGTTTTATTCAAGAAGGGAAGTCCGTTGTCTGCCTGATGCCTCTGGAACAGAAGATATTTTAAGTACAATAAGCATGTGGCACTTGGCATAGTGAGTGACCATGCAATTGAGTTCTCTAACAAGTAGCTGGTCTGGTTACTTGTGGAGGAGACAATGGTACTCTGAAAAATGCAGCAGAGGTGGACTTTCCTGATGCACCTGCTCTCTCCCGCATCATCCTGTTGTACAGTATCTTGTCTTGTGTATTGTCTTGAGGTGTTTCTACATACTGCTAGTACCATGAGAGTACTTTTTTGCAGTCCCTCTTGACAATTGCTTGCCTCAACTAGTACATTTGATATACTTTGCAGTGCCTTTCCTTCCCCTGAAGGGTTAGTGAAATGCTTCCACACACCACTTGTTGTTAGATGGTACTGAATCTTCCTCCTCATCCTGAACACCTGCAGAGATGTTGAAGCTCATGCCATTCTCACAAAAACACAAAAACACTTCTTCTGGATCCTTTTTGCTCCTTTTTCAACAGAGTTAACCAGAGAAATAACTGTTTTTGGGTGTGGCTTACATATACATGGGTCCAAATGTACCCAATCAAAAGGCAAGATTCTCCTGTGTCATTGAGTGAATTTGCAAATCTGGTCCATAGATTTAAAGTTCAGTGTAACTCATAAAATTACTCTGATTTAGAGTTTGGCAAAATTCGCTGAGATATAAATCCAGTTATATCCTATAGGATGTACATTTCAGCAGACGGGACATCCGTTGTGACTGATTAACCCCACCTCCAAACTCTAAATCAGGCCTTAGGTTTCTTCACAATCAAATATAAGGTGCCATATAAATATATACTTTCATACATGTTCACCCTGATGTCATTAATTAAAACAAAGGTCCCTGTATATTTAGTATGATTTGTTGTATTTTTTGACAAATCTGCGGTTCTGACTTTGAGTATTCATTCCGATCGTGTGATCAGAACAAAAAACTATGGTGTCCTTTCTATGTTTAAGGAGTAGCGGAGGAACAGGGATTCCCATTTTAAAACATAAATAAAACTTGTTTAATTGCAACTACAAAAATATTATATATTATAAATTAACTAGATATGTAATTTTCACCTTTTAAAAAATAAATACAGTCCATTTGAAAAAAAAGCTTAAAATTCAAGGAAATAAATATTAAAAACCAAAATAATGTGCACAATACTTAATATTAAAACTAAACTCCATAAATTAACGGAAACAACTAAATATTATACATAATACTTTAGAAATAGATTTTTTTTTAAACCTAAGAAATTCACTGAAAATAACAAAGGTTATAAGGACAATATAGTTTGGAAATAGAATTTAAAAAAAGCCTTAGCATTTCACTGAAAAAAAACAAAGCGTACACAAACATTATAATTAGGAAATAGAATTTTAAAACCTTAGACATTCACCAGAAAATCCAAAGGTTACAGGGATTTTATAGTTAGGCTGACATTTTAAACATACAAAACCATAGAAATACAGCAGTTATAGTTGTCTCACCTAACTATAACTTATGCCCCGACAATGCACTGCTTCCGACCTCATATATTGCATCACTCATGACATGGTAGGCAACATCACTCATGACATCACTGATGACATTTGAAATGATATATATATATTTATATATATATATATATATATATATATATATATATATATATATATATATATATATATATATATATATATATATATATATCTGTCTACACTGTAAGTTCAATGATGAAGAAGCCATATGTCTTCAAATTATTGATGGATGTCTGTCAGATTTATTCAGACAATGAATGCTGAGAGACACCGATAGTCTGGAGTGAGTTCTCATGGCTGCTAGAACTGAGAAACATGCTGGTAGACAAACTGCTGACATGGAGACAGTAGGTGCCTAGAATGAGTATGTCATGAACATGAAAAGTAAGCAGAATTACAAAACTGAAGGACACAAAGTGATGTGTCCAAAGAAAAGAACATGTGCTTTATGTGTGGAGTTTTACTTCCACATGAAGGTAAATGTCCCACCATTCAACAAGTATGCAAAGACTGTGGGAAGCAGAACCATTTTGTAACAGTTTACAAGGCGAAGGAAAAAGCTAAGTGCGTCACAATGTGAAAACAAAATGGATGACAGAAAGTTCCAGAAGTGATGTTCTTCGCACGCCCACAGGGCCAATCAGCAACATTAGCTGAGGCAAATCAACACCAAGAAAAGTTGATCGTAATCTAAATCGTCATCCAAGAGTTCTTCATGTTCATTGTCAAGCGATTGTGAGGAAGACGGTTTGCCATGTCGATATTTACCTCAGAATTTTTTTTAATGTTGAACTGGCTGCATGCAAAGACGAAAAATCAATGAATACATTTACAAAAGTCAGTCAAACATTGTCCAAAGATTATGCTAAATGTAAATAATTGCTTCATATCTGCTATTATTGACAGTGGTGCATCGATAAATATTATGTCTGCGGAGAAATATAATGAACTACCTCCATTGCCTCACTTACACGTTCAGAAACTAAAGTGTAGACATGTGCTACTTTGATGCCATTAAAAAGACAAGGTTGATTCATAGCAAATATAAGATACAAAAAAACAAAAGTACAAGAACCCATTCACGCACTTCAAGGTAATACAGAGAAGTGCCTGTTTACTCAGTCTCAATGCTGCTGCTGATATGGACTGACATCTGTGATCTACAACATGAATGCTCATCACCAAATAGTAAGTCAGCTACCGTCTTCGCTTCATAGGTTGGGAAAATTTATGGCTAGGGTTTGGTGGAACTCGCAAAGTTCTATTCCATGGAACTCTGCCAAGTTATCAAAAAGCTCAGTGAGATTCTGTGATGTTCCTCATGCAGCAGAATGCCCCCCGGTTCTAGATAATATTACACAACAATTGTTTAAGAAGATCAAGCAATGCGACCAGGTTGGCCACACATGGGCGGGCTCTGGGTCACGCACAGACTAACTAATTATCAGGCCAGCACTCAAAGAAGCCCATTGACCTGGTTGAACCATGGCTTACTCTGACCACCTGAGGTCAGTTGTTCTTCGTACTTACAGTCCTCTTTTTTATCCTTCCCACTTCTCGTCCAAAACAGCAAGCAGTAGCAAACTCACCTGCCTATGTCAAGATAGACTGCTATCTCCCTGTCCATGACATCCCCCTAGCACCCTGAAACTATTGGAGGATGACTCAGACTGACTCCACAGGCAAGACAATCAACACTTTGAAATTCTGTGCAACACACTGGGATTGGTTGAGGTACCACCATAGCTCCAATCATAGGTCACTTTACACATTATCGACCCTCCACTCCCAGATGATTCCCAATAAATGTTCTGCAAAGGGAACTGTTTTATGTGATACGTAAGTGCTAATATTAGTGAGCAATTTGTATGTTACTGACTGGAATGTGTTTTTGTACATAGCACTTGTTGCAGTTGGCTTAAAGTTTAGTGACACTGTAAACAATGAGTATCGTCATTACCCTACTCAAATTACTCATTTTACCTACCACTAAAGGGAGAAAGGCGTGAGTGATCATCACAAATCAGGTTGCATCTAGCTTTCTACTGCATGTGAATTAACCCACTCTGCTGGTCCCCACAGTAGGAAGGCATTGTGACCAGCCAGAACAGGAGTGCTGACATCTCAGCATACTGTAAAGGTGCTAAATAATAAAGCATTCTACCCTGCCTGTAAAATGTTTCAAAAGAGCTATATTACAATGCAGGAAAATAGGAAACCCACAACTGGGATAGTGTGTCCCTTTGATCCAGGATTGACACAGGGCAGGTTGAAGGTTAGGAAATGTTGTTGCCAATATATAACAGATCACTTCATTAGCCCTAGGTAACCTATTTGGAAGGTGTTATTGTATTGCATCCCCATGCTGTGTTGCCTAGCGAAGTCAATGGAGATATAATTATTATTATCTGCCATACTGCTTCGGCGTGGATTGCAAAGCGCTGAGTTCATGTATATTGACTAATGTACAACTATGTGCTCACGACGACTAAGTTGTAGTGCATTTTCTTCTGTATTACCACATTTGGAGACCTGCACCAAGACTGAGGCAAAAGTGTGACATTTTCTATGTTCTAACTCAAAAGGAAGTACAGATTCTGCATGAAAAGTCACTGTCAGTCACAGGAATGTGTCCGCCATATGAAAATCCTCAGAGGAGCAGGGAGTGTGGAATAGGGGTGAGTGGAGATAAACTCCGCCATGTAGCAGTTGAAGAGTTTTCACTGAACTAAGTGCTCCAAGCGGAGAATAGAGTGGGAAAAATCCATGAACTACTTTGGCGAAGCAGAGTTTACCGCCCACTCATACTTAAGACCATGAAAGTGAAACTACATATCAACGAGGACATTTGCCTTGTTGCTTAAAGACATAGACACATTGCATTTCATCTACAAGAAGCTGTTGAGAAAGCGGTTGAGACCTTGCTGAAGCCTGATATCGTTGAACAATTTACTGGTCCAACTCTGTGGGTTGCACCTATAGTGGTAGTGCCCAAAAGTACAGTGAATGAGCTGTACACATCTGTACTGATGTGCATAAAGCCAACAAGGAAAATGAAAGAGAATTATGTCTTGGTCCGCACATTGCTGACATGATCACACAGCTAAATGGTGCCAAAGTATTCTCTTGCCTTGATCTCAACAAAGGATATTATTGATTGGAACTCAAAGAAAATTGCACGTACATTACTACCTTTTCTACACACATTGAATTGTTCAGATGTAAACACTTAAGTTTTAGTGTGTCATCAGCTGACAAAATGTTAACATTTTCAAAATGTCATTCAGCATATCATACAACCTGTCATGAATACTTTCAAGTACAGTGATGACATCGTTTTCAGAGCTACTCGAAAGGAAAATGATAAGGCACTTACACATGTGTGTTGTTTACTTGCTAATGCAGGTTTAACTCAGAATGCTGAGAAATGTGAGTTTATCAAAACATAACTCAGATTCTTTGGCCATATCTTTTCTGATGGGGGTATGCTGCCAGACCCAGCTAAAGAACAAGCTTTGTCAGCCACCAATCCCCCAAAAGATGTTAGCACGTTACGTTCATTCCTTAGAACAGCCAGATACTCTTCCTGATACCTATGTGACTTTGCCACTGTCAGGCTAACAAAAATAAATGCTTCATTCTACTGGTCACACAAATGTGAACAAAGTTTTCAGAAAATCAACAATACATTTGAGAATGCCACTGAAATGGCATACTTTGATCCAAAGCTTCATATAGAGGTTGTAGTTCATGCAAGCCTGGTTGGGCTGGGGACAACCCCTGCCCAACACAGTGGACACCCAAATGCTCTAAGGAATATTGTGACATATGCAAACAGATGCTGGTCACAAACATGCCTCTTCACAACCTGAGAAGGAAAGTTGAGCAGAGGTGTGTGCTTGTGAACATTTCCACATATTCCTATATGGAAAACTTTCACTCTTGCAACTGATCATCAAGCATTACTTACCATCATTGGCAGTCCAAATGCCAAGATGTCTCCTGGAATTTAATGTTGGGGTTTGTGTCTACATGAATTTGACTACACTATTGTGCACCAAACAGGGAAAGATCAAAACACTGTTGACTACTTTTCACAAGTGCCACTACAGTGTCAAGTTACCTCTTGCAAAGAGGCTGAAGCCTACATTAACTTTATTGTAAAATCCAGGCCCCCTGCTGCTATTTCTTTGGAACAAATTATTACTGCAACAAATAAGGACCGCAAAATGTTAATACTGAAAGACATGATTGCACATCAATCCTGGAAACAGCACATGTGACCTCTCACACTTGACAGTGAAAATAAGAAGTTCAAAAATGTGAAAGCCAAACTGTCCATCACTCAAGAAGGTATTGTCTTATGTGGTTTAAGAATTGTCATACCAGAGAGTATGTGATAACAAGTAATTGAAGTGGCCCAAAAAAGGACATTATGGAATTGTTGCCACAAAACAAGCACTATGAGACTAAGGGGGTCATTCCAACCCTGGCGGTCGGTGATAAAGCGGCGGCCAACCCGCCAACAGGCAGGCGGTCAAAAAAATGGAATTCTGACCCTGGCGGGAACCGCCAACACAGCCCGCCACTTTAACACTCCGACCGCCACGGCGGGACAAACAAACAGCACAGCGGTCACCGCCAACAGACAGGCGGCAGACAATGTACTGCCCACCCTATCACAACTCACCAATCCATCACCTTTTCCAGGGCGGGAGCCCCGCCGATAAAAACACGGCAGAAACAGACTACGAACGGGAAAACGCCCACCTCTATACACTCCACGAGGAAGGAGGACAGCATGGAACCCGAATTAAATATCCTACCAGCTATTGTCTACCTACTCATCTACCAGGAGTACGAACGCCGGCGCAGACGACAACGGTGAGTACTGCACCTACGACACAGGGGAGGGGGGAGGAGGAAAGGTTACGGGCACACACATACGCGATACACCCACCCCCTCACCCCAAATACCTACACACCAATGCAGAGCAACAAGTCAGAGTGACACCCCCTAAACCCCCCGGAATAATGCAAAGACAAAATAAAATGATCATTAAAATCGAAGTATATTATAGCTCAATTGAAGTAATGGGAAATATGAAATATGAAATATACATATTAAATAATGAACATAGTTAAAAATATATACATAGGCTATAAGTCGTGCACATTTTGGCAAAGTTCCATAGTCCGTGGGCCAATATGCACAAACACATAGGCAAAGCCCACACACGAGACCAGATACCATTGGAGAGAACACTGCTGGGGCATCAGATGATAAAACTACAGGCACCTCAGGGGGAAGGGAAGGGGGTGCACCTCAGCCACATGAGTCCACGACGCCAGATCCACGAGGGGCCTCCATGCCCACTGTACCATCCTGGGGAGTGCAAAGCCACCGTCTCTCAAGTCTCTACAGTGGGTGGTTTGCCCACTGTTCCATTCTGGGGAGTGCAAAGCCACAGTCTCTCAAGTCTATAAGACACAGTCCATCAGATGGATTACCGACTCCACTGGTAATGGATGAGGCATGGTGGCCAGAGTGCTTCGTGAAGCCCTGCTCGACACAGAACCGGCACTGCCAATGGGCCAGCGGTGCTTGAGAGGAAGGGCCCAGCGGAGCGGTGCTTGAGATGAAGGGCCCAGCGGAGCGGTGCTTGAGAGGAAGGGCCCAGCGGAGCGGTGCTTGAGAGGAAGGGCCCAGCAGAGCAGTTCAGAGACGGCGGTGCTCAGCGGAGCGGTGCTTGAGAGGAAGGGCCCAGCGGAGCGGTGCTTGAGAGGAAGGGCCCAGCGGAGCGGTGCTTGACAGGAAGGGCCCAGCGGAGCGGTGCTTGACAGGAAGGGCCCAGCAGAGCAGTTCAGAGACGGCGGTGCCCAGCGGAGCGGTGCTTGAGAGGAAGGGCCCAGCGGAGCGGTGCTTGAGAGAAGGGCCCAGCAGAGCAGTTCAGAGACGGAGGTGCCCAGCGGAGCGGTGCTTGAGAGGAAGGGCCCAGCGGAGCGGTGCTTGAGAGGAAGGGCCCAGCGGAGCGGTGCTTGAGAGGAAGGGCCCAGCGGAGCGGTGCTTGACAGGAAGGGCCCAGCGGAGCGGTGCTTCTCACAGCGGCCCCTGTTCAGCGGTGCTTGTCACGGCGGCCCCTGTTCAGTGGTGCTTGTCTTGGCGGCCCCTGTTCAGCGGTGCTTCTCACAGCGGCCCCTGTTCAGCGGTGCTTGTCTTGGCGGGGCCCTGTTCAGCGGTGCTTGTCACCGCGGCCCCTGTTCAGTGGTGCTTGTCACGGCGGCCCCTGTTCAGCGGTGCTTGTCTTGGCAGCCCCTGTTCAGCGGTGCTTCTCACAGCGGCCCCTGTTCAGCGGTGCTTGTCTTGGTGGGGCCCTGTTCAGCGGTGCTTGTCACGGCGGCCCCTGTTCAGCGGTGCTTGTCACGGCGGCCCCTGTTCAGCGGTGCTTCTCACAGCGGCCCCTGTTCAGCGGTGCTTCTCACAGCGGCCCCTGTTCAGCGGTGCTTGTCTTGTGTTTCTAGGGAACCAGACCTGGCCAATACTTCCCGCTCAGTCGACATCCGACCTTTCGGTTGCGGGGCCCTCCTGTGATGGAGTCCTGGGCCCGTGGGTGTCCTCCGTCACACCCGGAATGGGGCTGGTGGGGCCCTCCTGGGCAGCACGCCTGCTGCCGGACTTGTCCGCCCTGCTGCCCTTGCCCTCCTTTGCTGAATCTCTGGGGCCCTTGCCTCCCTTTGTTGATGTGCCAGGTGACGGGGCAAGGCTACTGTCCTTGGTGGCAGCCGTCTCAGGCTTGTCGCGACGGCCCTTCGCTTTTTTGGTCCTCTTCCCAGGGGGTGGGCTGGCTGTCCCCTTGCTGCTGGCCGATGTTCCTGCCCTAGGAGCTGGTGGACTCCAATAGCCCTGAACTATGGTCCTAGTAGGTGCAGGGCTTGTGGTGGCTGAGGTGCTGTTTGGACTCTTACCAGATGGAGGGGGTGGGTCAGGTGAGGCAAAGAGGTTAATTTTGGAGAGGAAAAGTTTTTTAGGAGCAATGGGAAGGGTAGGTGCAGTGGGTATGGGAGTGGAGGAAGAGGATGTGGTTGTAGGAGAGTCAAGTGTGCTGTCTTTGGGTGCAGGTGCTTGTGACGGAGGCTGTCGTGAGGTGGATGGCTGTTGGGTGGGTGGCTGCCTGCGTTTGTGTGGTTTGGAAGAGGGGGTGACAGACACACTGGGAGAGGACACAGGGGACGTGTAAATGGCAGTGGGGGTGGTGACTGCACGTGTGCGGACTGTACTGGAGGGTGTGCTGGTGATGGAAGTACTGGCTGATGGGGGTGTGCATGCAGGTGTAAGTGGAGACGTCACAGGGAGGGAGAAGGGAGACGAGGAGGTGGGGGACACAGAGGAGGTAGTGACTGTTGGCATGTCTGCATCTGGATGTTGCTTGGGTGAATGCTTGTGTGATCTTTGGTGCTTATGTCTGGATGAGCTGCCCTTGGGTGTTGAGGTGTGTGCAGGCTGGCCTGATGGTGTGGATGGGATTAGGCAGAGGAACAGGAGACTGGGACTGAGTGGAGGGAGTTTGAAGAGGGAGGCTGGAGACAGGGACAATGGCTGCCGTCAGTGCTGAGGCCAGAGCGTTGAACGATCGCTGATGGGCAGCCTGACCCGAATGAATGCCCTCCAGGTATGCATTGCTCCGATGCACCTCCCTTTCTACCCCCTGGATGGCATTCAAAAGGGTAGACTGCCCAACAATGAGCGTCTGGAGGAGGTCAATGATCTCCGCACTGAGGGCAGCAGGGGTAACTGGGGCAGGGCCTGAGGTGCCTGGGGCGAAGGAGATGGCCGGCTTCCTGGCCGAGCGGGCACGGGCTGAACGCTGAGGGGCTGCTGGGAGGGTGGAGCTGGTGCGCTGGGTGGCGGCTGTACCTGTTGTAGCGGTGGGCACGGATGTTGCCGCCACCGCAAGGGAGCTCCCTTCCGAGGACGTGTCTGTGTCGCTGACGTCTCCACGGATCCCCGTTGTGGAGCCCCCCTCGCCCTCCGTCTCACTGGTGTACTCGGAGTCGGTTGCATGGCCCTCCGGGGCCATGTGAGATGCAGCTCCCTCGTGCACCGATGCCACTTCCCCTACGCCTGATGATGCTAATGCACACATGAACAGGAAGACAAAGAAAATGGGGGGGGAGAAATAAAGACAGGTTGAGTGCATGCATTGACAACACCGTTGTCGGAGAGGACAGACACAGAAGCCCCCAGCACTACGCCGCGCAATCGGGGTACACTACTCAGTTATTGTGACTTGGCCTACAGGTCTATGGACGACAAATGCACACATAGGTGAGGCCGGACCATGGATAGCTGTACATAGCACCCTACAGAGGTGGGGGGCGGGGGCACAGGGCCATGCCTAACGGAGGGGCCTAGCCTACAGAAAGCGCCCTGGCCTAGAGATAGCCACAGCCCTCCTCCCCCACCCAGACACCTCCACTGCGCGCAAAGATAGCAGAATGTCCTGATACTCACCCCCTTGTGTCTGCTGTGATGTCCTCACGCGCCCATCCAAATCGGGGTAGGCCACCGCCAGGATCAGGGGGATCAGGGGGGTCAATTGGCAGCTGGCACCCCTCCTACATTGGGAGGCCATCCCCTGCAGAGCCTCGGCGGTCTTTCTGGTCCCGCGGCGGATGTCCTCCCACCTCTTTCGGCAGTGGGTGCCCCGTCTGTTGTGGACCCCCAGGGCCCGGACGTCCTTGGCGATGGCACGCCAAATTTCGATCTTCTGATGGGCGCTGACCTATGTGACATGTACAGGGTGGGAAAAGAAACATCATCACTTTTCTGCATGGTCAATGTGAGTGGCCCCCCCTCACCAACCTTGCCATGTGGCACATGCTTTCATCTGTCGTGCGTTGCACTCCTCATTCGCTCACCTCCCCGCCATCTTACATCCACCCCACTCAACACAGGCATAGCCCATACAACGTGCACCCTGTGTACTAACCTGTTGGTCTGGAGGACCGTAGAGTAGCGCATACTGGGGGAGGACCCCATCAACAAGTTTCTCCAATTCCTCAGATGTGAAGGCAGGGGCCCTTTCCCCAGTCGCAGCAGCCATTGTCACTTCCAGACCGAGGTCACAGCAGCACTTGCAGTATAGGTCCTCTCCTGTGGATGATCAGGTCTCGAGTGATTAATCAGATAGAAAATGGCGGTCACGCCCGCGGCGGTGCGTACCGCGGCGGTGCGTACCGCGACCGCCGGCGCACATCGTCATTGGCTCCTGAAACCCATAGGGTGCAATGTTAACCAATGCGGCTTTGCACCGCCACGGTGTGCCACGCCAGCGCATTGACCTCACATCACATTGTCACACTTCACTGGTAAGGCAGCCGCCATTTCAAGGGCCCACATGGCTTAATTTCTACTGCGTCACACAGGCCTAGGCCTTGCATTGCCACTCATACAAGCCTTTCAATGCATAGCGAATCGTGTACTGTGCAAGCTGTGTGAACGTACCTGTGGGTTGCTTGACTCTGTGCTCCATGTTGTCCTTCCTAGGCACCGTCCGCTGGGACTTGCGAGGAGAAGCATGAATCCTCCCGTGTACAGACCGCTGGTGGACCTGTCGACAATGGAAGAACGACATATCATACTTACATACAGGCTTGACAGAGCCACTATACATGAACAGTGTGCCCAGCTGGAGCCAGACCTGATGTCCCCCATCCGCCAACCCACAGGAATTCCCCCTCTAGTGCAGGTTCTGTCAGTACTCCATTTTTTGGCAAGTGGGTCTTTTCAGACAACAGTGGCCATGTCATCAGGGATGTCTCAGCCTATGTTTTCTAAGGTTTTGTCCAGAATGTTGTCTGCCCTGATGAAATACATGAGGAGCTACATTGTGTTCCCTGACGTGGGCGATTTGGCTACAGTGAAGGGTGATTTCTATGCCCTTGGACATATTCCCAACATCATTGGTGCCATTGATGGGACCCATGTGGCTTTGGTTCCCCCCAAAGAAAGTGAGCAGGTGTACAGAAACAGAAAAAGTTATCATTCAATGAATGTCCAGGTGGTCTGTTTAGCTGACCAGTACATCTCCCATGTAAATGAAAAGTTCCCTGGGTCTGTGCATGACGCGTACATCATGCGAAATAGCAGCATCCCTTATGTGATGGAACAGCTACAGAGACACCGTGTGTGGCTAATAGGTGACTTTGGTTACCCCAACCTGTTGTGGCTACTGACCTCAGTGAGGAATCTCCGGACCAGGGCAGAGGAACGGTACAATGAGGCCCATGGGCGAACTAGGAGGATCATAGAAAGGACCTTCGGGCTCCTGAAGGCCAGGTTTAGGTGCCTGCATATGACAGGTGGATCCCTAATGTACTCACCAAAGAAGGTGTGCCATATCATCGTGGCCTGCTGTATGCTTCACAATCTTGCTATGCGACGCCAGGTGCCTTTTCTGCAGGAGGATGGTCCAGATGGTGGTGTTGTAGCAGCTGTGGAGCCTGTGGAGAGTGAAGAGGAGGAAGACGACGGGGACGACACGGACAACAGGGATACAGTGATACAACAGTATTTTCAGTAGCACACAGGTAAGAATCACCCACGCCATTTTACATTTAATTAAGGCCTCCTGCGTCTCTACTGTCTGTGTTTCCCCCCAGTTCCTTTTAACTGAATTGTGACTTTCCCTTCCCTTTTCAGAGCTGTATGACCCACTGCGTGAATTCTGCTTTGTTTGCCCATGAACTAAAGCTGTTTGACATTGGTATGTTGTCATCACAATGTAACTGAACATTTTTGCACCGTTATGTCTAATACATTTGTTAAGAATACAAGCAGACTCCTGATTTTTTAAGTGCAATAAGTGATTTATTTCAAGTGCTACATTTAGGTACATGATTGTAAAACGGTGATGGGTGGGGGTGGAGTAATGTCTATGGCAGAGTCCAGTTCTCAGTCTCACAGGTGCATTGTCCATATGCCTGTGGAAGGATGGAGCAGGGGCAGTTAAAGGTTGGACAGGGTGACAATGTGGGACAGTGGGATGACATCAGGGGGTATCTTATGCTGGCGGGGGTCTTGGCATCCTACTCTGTCTTCTTGTGAGATCTCAGGCCCCGCTTGCGGGGTGGTTCTTCTTCTGCAGGAGGTGGGGTTCTGGTGGCCTGTTGTTGTGTGGGGGCCTCCTGTCCACTAGCGCCGGCGGAGGTGGTAGGCTGTTCCTGGTCTGGGTTAGTGACAGGGGCCCTTTGGGGTGCCACATGGTCCCGCAATGTGGTGACTATCTGGTTAAGGACCACGACGATGGTCCCCATTGCGGAACCAATGTTCCTCAGTTCCTCTCTGAACCCCATGTACCGTTCCTCCTGCAGTGCCTGGATCTCCTGGAACCTGGCCAGTACCGTAGCCATCGTCTCCTGGGAGTGGTGGTAGGCTCCCATGATGGAGGAGAGGGCCTCTTGGAGAGTGGGTTCCCTGGGCCTGTCCCCCCCCTGTCGCACAGCAGCCCTCCCAGTTCCCATGTGTTCCTGGGCCTCTGTCCCCTGGACGGTGTGCCCACTACCACTGCCCCCAGGTCCCTATTGTTGTTGGGGTGGTGGGTCAACCTTGGTGCCCTGTAGTGGTGGACACACCGCTGATTGACGTGTCCTGGAGACAGAGGCATGGGCCCGCTGGGTGGGAGCTGTGCTGGTTTTCCTAGAGGGGGGTAGGTCTGATGTAGCCTGTGGCTGTCTGTGGGGAACCGACTGTTCCGAGGCCCCCGATGGCCCGGGCTGGTCATCTGGGTCCAGGGAGACAGAGCTGCTGTCATCGCTGGGGGCCTCTTCTGGGGGTGGGATGGACATCTCTGGACCCTCTGTGGCGGTGTGATGGCGTTCGGGTCCTGCAGGGGTATAAGGGTATGGTTATTGCTTCTGTGTGTGGCATTTCGTGTGATGGGTGGGTGGCCGTGTACCCAAGTGCAGGCATTCCCTTGTGGGGGCTTTTGTGAGGGTGGCTTGTGGGGGTGATGTGTGTGTGCAGTGGGCATGCTTTGGTGATGGGTGTCCATGCTTTGTGGTCGCATGCAGGGCTTGGTGTTGGGATGGGTGGGTTGTGATGGTGAGCCATTTGCAAGGAGCTGGTGTGATGGGGGTGGGGGTGAGGGTGGGGGTATATGCTGGCATGCAGGTGGGGTGGGGGTGGGAAGAAGTAGTTAAGATTTGACTTACCTGAGTCCATTCCTCCACCTACTCCTGCGAGGCCCTCAGGATGCAGGATGTGCAAGACTTCCTCCTCCCATGCTGTAAATTCTGGGGGAGTAGGTTGGGGTCCGCCGCCAGTCTTCTGCACCGCAATGTTGTGCCTTGATACCATGGAACGCACCTTCCCCGTAGGTCGTTCCAGCGCTTCCTTATGTCATCCCGATTGCGTGGATGCTGTCCCACAGCGTTGACCCTGTCGACTATCCTTTGCCATAGCTCCATCTTCCTAGCTATGCTGGTGTGCTGCACCTGTGCCCCGAAGAGCTGGGGCTCTACATGAACTATTTCCTCCACCATGACCCTGAGTTCTGCGTCAGAGAACCTGGGGTATCTTTGGGGTGCCATGGGGTGGTGTGGATGAGGTGAGGGATGTTGTATGTGTTGTAGAGTGTGATGTGTGGTGGTGTATGGTGTTTTGTGCGTGGTAATTGTGTGGGTGAGGTTGTGATTTGCCTCTGTGTGATGGTCTACTCTAAGCAGTGCTGTCTCTCTCTGTCCTTCACTCGCTATTGTGGTCGTAAGGGTTTGTGGGTGATGTGGGTGTGTGTTTTATATTGTATTGGGTGTGTGGGTGTGTTGTTTGTATGTGTATCAGGTGTGTGTATTTCAAATTGTCCAATGTGGTTGTGTTTTGTAAGGGTGTGTGTATTTTGAGCGGGCGGTGTGTACCGCCAATGGAATACAGCGGTTGAAAGACCGCCGCGTGGATTAGTCGGTCGGAATGGCATGGGCGTATTTCTGTTGGCGTGACGGTGGAGGTTTGGTCATCGCCAGTTTTTCGCTGACCTTTGGTGTGGCGGACTTTTGTGGATGTCGGGTTTTTGGCGGTTTGCCAGTTGCGGGTCAGAATGACCGTGGCGGTTTACCGCGGCCGCGGCGGTGTTATGGTCTTCTGACCGGCGGTAAGCGCCTTTTACCGCCGAGGTCAGAATGACCCCCTAAGTTTGTTTTCCTCATCTTGAAGAGAGAGTTGAAGGAGAGCTGAAGGCCTGTCATTTGTGCACTTGCTTAGCTCCCAAGATCTCACACCATACCTTGAACATTTCAGATTTACCAAAATATGTATAGGAGAGTTGCTGTTGATTTCTTTGGTCATCTTAACAGTGGTTATTATCGATGAATAGTCCCATTTTCTACTAGTAGAAGATCTCTCATCCATTATCCAAGAAAGGGTCATCGAGAAGTTAGATGGCACTTTTGCGATATGGGGTGTTCCTTCAATTCTGAAGTCTGACAATGGCCTGCCTTTCAATAGTCAAGAATTCAGAGACTTTTTTAATCATCTCAAGGTGAGTCATCAGAATAGTACACCTCTTTGGCCACAAGCAAATGGTCTTTTCAAACTGTTTATGAGCACCCTCAAAAAGACTGTTGAGTGTGCTAAATTGGAGAAGCTTAATCTGATCAGCTCTGACCGAGTGTACAAGTCGACCACTGATTCGACAATAGGTGAAATTCCTGCCACCCTGATGTTAGGACGAGCCATGATGACCAAGTTACTGCAATGGACCAACAAAAGACCTACAACAGATAGTGAACTTTGTCAAACAGATGTGTGTCGTAAACAAAAGATGAAATTATTTGCCCACAAGTGTCGATGGGCCAAAGACATTGTTTTTTAAGAAAGGAAATAAAGTATTGGTGTGGCAACAAAGAAACTGCAAATCTGGTACTCCCTTTGATACTGAACCTTTTGAATTTATAACTAGCAAAGGGCACGTGGTGACTGCTCACCATCCTGGAAAGAACATTACACAAGATTCTTCTCACTTCAGGCATCTACTTCTTCATTTACCAGTTCCTGACATCAGTAAATGAACTGGTAGAGAGCCCTTTGACTGCCTCTATCCCTGCATCACTGGTGCCAGTCATAGAGGTATTTCCTCTCTCTTCACAGCCACAGACCACATGATCTGGGCATTTAGTCAAAGTTCCAGGATGACTTATGGAAGTTGTAATATATATAACTGCAAAAAAAATATTTTTTATTTAACAAGGGGGAAGATGTAGTATCCTGTGTGTTAGCAATGATAAGACCCTTTTGATTCCTGCTGGGCCCTCATAGAAATGCGACATAAGTGTCTGGAGTGGTGAATAGATTTCATGTTAGAAGGTTGAGTTTGCAGAAACACGGAAAGAAATAAAGATGTGCAAGATCAAACTCCGTGAGTGGTGTAGTAATTTAAAAGTACCCAGGCTAGGGAGGAAACTACACATCCCACACATATTTATCAAAATATTCTATCCTACAACTAAAAACTACTTCGTCCTCACTTAGAATTTCATATACGTCATTACACCCTACATTTAGGGTGTAGAGGCCGACACGTAACACAGGCAGGAGAACATCTACACTACTCAATAGCCATATTCCTCTACTCGTTTATTCTAAAACTAATAACATTGTAATTTGTCGTCAAGTACCACCAGGGAGATTTTTATAACGTAGACATGGTTCTCCTTTCAATTTATTTAACTAGGCAGTGAAGGTGGAGAAAGGTACAGCTGTGATGGAGAACTCCATGTTCCAGGCCATTATTGAGCTTTAGAAGGCAGAGCACAGAGACTTCCTCAATTCTATTGCTCCTTTTGTTGTGGAAACCCCCCAAATAGCTGTGTCTAGAGTTTTTCCCACGAAGAATTGGAAGTCTTTAAGGAGGGGGTGTGCATCAAATAACCCCAGCTCTGTGAGGGACCAGACATCCTGTCAGGTAGTACAATGCAGATGGAGATCTATCAGCACATCACATTGTTACGCAGTGGGTGTTTACACCAGTGGTGCCACCAAGTACCAGATACAATGGTAGAGTCTCTGGTGCTGGGCGAGACTGAAGGCATAGGATGAGGTACGGCATCCTCCCAGTCCCATTGGTAATACCCAAGACTCTCTCCACTGCACAGAAGTTTCCTACAAACAACATGACCTACATTCCATTATCAGCTGGAGGCCTATGACTAGCAGCAACGTGTTAATTACCACCATAAAAAATATTATTTTATCTGTAGATTGAACATTATGTAGTACCATGTTTAATGCTTAATGTGCCTTTTTATATCTATGATGTCTGGATCATTAGTTTCCCTTTAAAGTACGAACATCAATCTATGTCATTTCAGTAAATATTTACTTGGCAACGTAAAAGCTTTTTTTTAAATGGTCAGACTACCATTTTCATGCAGTCCTATTTTTAAAGTGAGTGACTGTTGGGTTGGAAAAGTTCCCCCAGTGATAATGAACGTGCACCCTAGCCCAGAGTGTCACAGCTGCTTATAGATCTGGAAACCTAGCTATGAAATTGGTCATATGACATGCACAGATCATGCATGTGTGCCATGTCCTATGCCTACTCTGATGGATTGTGGTCTACTATGGAGCCAGAGAAGTGCCAAAAGCACTTAGTTTAAGATGGGTTCAGCTACTGAGTGCATCTGGATTCACAGGTTCTTTTGTTGCCCTCCAACCACAAATGCCTTGACCTGAGACAGATCTCCAGGTGTTCCTGATGTCAGAGCAAGAGGATGGGTAGGCACTTTTACATTCAATCCAGAACATCGGTAAGAACCTGTGTCTGGGTTGGGGAATGGACTTTAAATTTCTATTGGACTCTGTTATTGGATGATATAATTGCTCCTGACATTTTAGAAGATGTGGTGAAGTTTTGTATTGTACAAGCTGCTTTATGAGGCATGCATCATCCTACCTGTATCTCCTGCTTAGAATTCAGTCCTGCATAACCTGTCTGAATGTAACAGTAGTAAGGACAACTGCAAAGTGGTCAGCAACCTGGCGTTAGCTGGAATCATCTCAGGATTCTCCCAATAATGGGGGAAGCCCAACTTGACCCAAGCTGATTTAATCTCCCTCAACCAACAAACTTTTTCCCATCCCTGATAAGGTGTTATAAGATCTTTGATTGCTGCCCTGAAAGGCTCAAGTTCTTCCGTTTTCCACAATCAAACCCAATATAAAAGTGGTCTTAAACCCGCTGTATCTTTAATACTATTTATACCCAGATCTAATCTAAGAGGGATCATCGGCGTGCCCTTCCCCAACCTAGATATGTGTCTAAGAAAATTATTTTCTTCAGTTTGGAGGGTATCCAATTGTCTGTAAGAACCCCAGAGCTCCGCTCCATATAGGGCAGCAGCACGGACTTGGACTTTGTAAATTTCAGAAATGGGAATCAGAGGGGGGCTTGCTATGGCTCTGGCCTTTCGTTCTAACACCCCACCTCTTTGGTTTATAATAAGTTCCCCTTTTCTAATGGCTGCATCCCAACTGCCCCTATCCGATAACCAATGCCCAGATAATCGTACTCCGTGACCCTCTCCAAAAGGACTGAGTCCATCACTATATTTGCTTTTGTTTTCTTATTCGGAGCGCTATATATCATAGGTTTTGTTTTCTTAACATTGACATCCAGCCCATAATCTCTACAAAATGCACAGAATTGATTGACCAAATTTTGAATTCCCATAGATGTTTTGGCCAACAAAATGGCATAATCCGCGTAAAGCAAACATGGCACTTTCTTCCCTGCCAACTTAGGCGAGTCATTGGTACAATTTGCTAGGTAATTAATGCAATTTTTTATATATAGGAGGAAAAGGGTAGGGGCTAGAACACAACCTTGTCTATCTCTTCTTTTAATGGCAACTGGATCTGTTAGATCGCCTTCCTTTCCACTCCTAATTTGTGCATAGGTGTTCTCATGCAGTCGAACCCCAAGTTTCAAAAGACCTTTAGGAACGCCCATGTTGGATAATGTCAACCATAATAGGTTCCTGGGGACCAAATCAAAAGCGGCTCTGAGGGCAATGAAAACCACAAACAAAGTTCCCCCTCCTACTTCCACGGTCTTCCATTTGATTGCTTGTAATCTTAGGACTTGATCTATGGTACTGACTGCAGGTCTAAACCCTGCTTGCAAATTAGAGATGGCTTTGGACTCTAAAATCCATTCTTCGAGATGGGACAAGACTTGCTTTACAAAGATTTTTTGAGAATTGTCAAGTAAGCATATTGGGCGGTAGTTAGCGGGGTCATAGGGACTGCCTTTTTTAAAAATAGGAACTATCTCCGCTCCCTTCCAGGAGCTCGGGACTGGCACTCCTGCTGCAACTGCATTAAAAACCATGTTCAGATATGGGGCCCATATGTCCATTCTTGTCTTATAAAGGTCGCCTGGGATTTTATCAAGACCTGGGGCCTTTCCCCAATTCAATGAAACAATCGCAGCCTTGGTTTCTGCCAAGGTAAATTTGATTGGGGAGGCCTCAAAGGTCATAATATCATTCAGTTCTCTAGTAGTAGCTTCTGCAGGTCCTGAGTATAATCGGCCAAAATGTTCAGCCCACATTGCGGAAAGAATTGAAGTACCAGGCTGAAGACAAGATTCCCCACTAACTTCGGCAACCAATTTCCAAAACCTCGAAGTATCATTGACTTTTGCAGACTCCAGAAGGGCAGCCCATCTTGACTCATCCCAGCTCCTGCGGGCCCTGCTAAGTTCCTGTTTGTAGTCTTTCCTTGATTGTCTTATGTGCTCTGTCTGTCCCCCTCTCAGAGCTCTCAATAGTTTATGTTGTTCTTCCCTACATGAAATTCTAAACCACCTGGCGTTGCACTTCTTTTTTGCTTTACTACCAATCTCTTTGGTGAAAAAATGTTTTACGGAATTAAATAATTCTATATGAGCTGCTATAAGCCCTTCACCATCCTCTAAGAGCAGGGACATATGCTCCATTTGGTCAGCCAATAAGCTATATATGGATGTAATAGAACCTAAATTAGTATTCACAGATTCCCATTTGACATTACTTCTATTATTTGTCAATACAAGCTGTTGATCATAAATCTTAGGACAAGGGGCTTCAAGTAAAGGTAGCAGACCCCTAACCGATAAGATCAGTGGCTCATGGTCACTTTCCTCATGTTCTAAAACCTTCATATCAGCCATGTGACCCCACAACCGAATATCAAGCACAATATAATCTATCTGGCTCTTTTGGGCTCCACGCCTAAAGGTAGAATGAAGATTGGCATCCGAGCGGGAGCGACCATGACAGGCCCGAAGACCATATGCCAGTGTGATATCCACAACTTAATGTGTTGACCTATTCATTCTCGGTCTTTTGCTCGACACCAATTGTGGGATGCCCCAATATGCGTCCTCTTCTTTGTATAATTCCTGAGCCAGGGAATAGGGCTCAAAAGTAACATTAAAATCCCCTGCAATTAGAATGAAGTAAGTGGAAGTTTTACAGGAAAGAAAGCTATCCAAAATAGTCAAAGCATCTGACTCATATTTACTACCCAGACTCCTATTATAGATGTTAATTATTAGGAGCGGTTTCTCCTTGAGGGTTGGTATTGCTAAACCCATCAGATCGGGACAACCCATGTCTACTACTTCAAACCGACACTTGAGGGAACAGCTGAGTCATATGAGCAGTTCACGTGAAGGTCTCCCAGAGGTCGCCTTGCATGCTGAGACCCAATAGCTTTTGAACCCAATTCTATATTTGGGCTCCAGTGCCCACGTTTCTTGATGTTCATCTATAAATTTACCCCATGCAGGGATGCCCATTTTATTCTCCAGTCCTACAATGTTCCAACTAAGAACTGTATCTAACACATCTGCTCTACCTTGCAGTGCTTTAGCCGGGGACTGCCCTCTAACAAGTGGAATGCCATAAACATGCTTGGTACCCTTTGCAATTGTAGCTAGACTAGTCTCAATTACACATTCCGCTGCTTTATCACCCAAAGGATCTCTCACCCCAATTAGATTGAAGCCTGTCGTGGTCAGATCAAATACCCGGGCAGGTAGGATAGTCCCACAATTATTGGGACCTATTGATTCCGGAGCTGGATTGCTCACATGAGCCTCGCCCTCCTCACTAGCTCCCCAAGTAATAATCTCCCCACTCTGTTCACGAAAGAATGGAGGCTGGCTGTTTTCCATCCTACAAAGTTCTATCTGGGCAGGTGGAGGAGTTAGTGTAAAGCCTCTAGTGACTGCAATAGGAGTCTGATCAACCTCAGGGCTACCTATTCCTAGTCCTCGTGTTCCAGTAGTTCTAGATACAAGATAATCCCTGTCCAAATATCTGATTCCTAGGGACTTAGGTGGGCCCTGCGTGGGGCTGGCTTTTAGTCAATCGACTTCGGAAAGAGAGGGTGAAAGTGAGCTACATCCTAACTGGGGGGCAAGCTGCGTCTGAGAACAAGTAGAGCCTCCAAGTGGCATCAACACCCCATTAATGGCTGGTGTAACTAGTTGAGAATAGAAAGCTTGGAGTCTGCACAGAGATACCTCTCCCCCTGAAGGATTAGATTTACACACATTTGAAGAAAGCTGCTGAACAAGGGCAGGTGAATCAAAATTAATAACAATACAATCCCCTTTGCCAGGCTTTTTCAATGGACCCACCCAACACACCCTCCTCACCATTAATACTGAGGGTACCATGTGAAATGCAAATCTGGCGTTTATATGTAGCCAGTGTATAACCTTGTTTTTCAGTTCGGTAAATGATTCAGAGGTATTGGTTTTAAGTTTAGGAACATTTGTAATGACAAGAACTTAATTCCTCTATCCATCTGCACCGACTCCAGGGGGTCTGTTTGTAGGTAATTTTGATCAGGAGTAGCTTTATAGGTTTTCTTTCTCATATCGTTGGAAGAAACTGTTCCTCCATTCCCCCTCGAAAAGGAGGCGGATACCTTAGAACACTTGTCTTTTGAAACAGTGGCCAGCCTGCCAGTTGAATCCCTCTCTCGTTGATGCAGGGGATCAGGGCAATTCACTGAAAGCCTATGATCCTTGCCCAGTGGTAAAAGGAGACTACTGTCACTATTGCTCGGTGGACTCGGAGAAAGAGTTTGGCAGGGAAGTTGCAAATCCACTAAGGGGGGAGTAACCATCTGCTGGGACTTAATGAGGCCTCCCAGTTTCTCCTCGATAGCTTGTAGGCGGGTTACTATAGGGTGTAGCCTCTCAGAAAGCTCTTTTTTATATGTTCTATTATATAATCAATTACTGAACGATCAACAGTACATGCTTGAACTGGTGAGTGGTCCTTATTCCCAGTTAATGCGCCACGATTGGGGGAGCTCAAAATACGGGCCTGTTTATTCCTTAGATTTGCCTCACCTCATTTCCTTTTCCCTTTTGTATTGCACTCTGGATTGGGTATAAACCTGCCTAAAGTCGGCCGTGCCAGTTCTGATAGCTCAGTGGCATCATCCTGAATCACCGCAATAGGTTCCTGGGTAGTTTTTAAAAGGATTGAGGGTGGGATAGCTGGAGCAGTCTGTAAATCATGTGACTGAGGAGGTTGGATTAAAATTTGCGGTGGGGATAGGGATTGGCGGTTAGTTGCCAGCAACGGAGGGGCAGTTAAACGGCGCTCAACCATTTCAATTTCCTTTTCTAAGGCTCCAACCGCTTTTTGAAGAAATCCATCTAAGGTCTTGTTATTACCAGCCTTTTACCAGGGTGCCACCCCCTTCCGTCTGCCCATTTTATCCCTTCTTGTATTCCTTTAACCAACAGACGTGTTTTAAACTCCTTGATCAGCCTCTTACTATGCGCACTTGCCTCCTCTATTCCCACCCTATTCCCGCCCTACTGGGGCCTTGCTGAAACACTAAAATAGTGCAACAGTTTGTAATCCTCAGGCCTGCTGTGGGTTCAATGGCTGGTCCCCACCCCCAAATACAAAGATGAAAATAATGTGGCCCAGCCCAGCCTCCTCCAGGTGCTGACGGGCGCAGGACGGGCCCGTCCTTGCCCCGGGCTTTGCCGGGCACGTCCCGTGAAGCGGGTGCACCACTGAAGTTTAAAGGGGCTGTTAGCCCGCCCCCAGCAGCAGTCTGGTGATCCTGCACATCCCCGCGTATTATTTGTATTTTCTTTGCTTTTGTGGTTTTGTGGTACATATACTGAATTCAATTAATAAATGTAAAACTAAGATACATATATTCATTCTTAAAGTTTATTTTTTTATATTTAAATGTTTAAACATTTTTGTTTCTTATTCGGTTGTTAACTGTTTTAAATATGCTCTTAATAGTATAATTTTATAAGTGTCATTTTCAAACAGTTATTGTTCCTTTTTAATTACTGTCGTGGGTATTTTAATTATTGGCCTGGTCAGAGATATTGATAAGAAACTAAACTTATAGACAACTCTTTTAATTGTAATGATAACGAGGTTTCTTTTTATTTTCCTTAATTTGGCTTTTAAGAGTTTTTCAATTAAATCATGTCCTTTAGTTTTTTCCTCTTTGTCTCTCCTCTTTTCTCCTCTCTCTCTCTTTTTAATCGTCTTCTTCTTTGAGCTTTTCCTTTTTTAATTGTCTTGATTTCTCTGTTCTTGCTAGGTATAGCTCGGGTCCAGATGTCGACGTTCCCCCAAAGGATGAGTGAGAGTGAAAACAAGGAACAGAAGGAAAAGAGGTAAGTACTTTATGTTTGAATATTTTTCTTTATATCCTGGTGAGGGGGGGGAGAAGAAAAGGGAAAAGTGGGTCAATTGCCTAATAGTGAACATTCAGTGAACCACTCTTTAATCTTGGTGTAGTGAGTGTATTTGTGATAATGTCCAGCCAACAAGGGAAAAGAAAAGAAAAAAAATGTTTATGGCCTGCTTTTAGAGGTGAAGGTCAGACTGACTCTGATAGTTCCCTCGTGATTATAAAGGCTTATGTTGAAGATAGTCACTTTTACCACCCTCCTTCCTCACTCCTCTTTCCCCACCTCTCACTTCTCTCTTCGAAAATATGTTGTGGGACCCAGTATGAAGGCACGTACAACCCGCCACATCCCAGCAGGGATGTTTCTTCCTCTCCTTGAAGTTGTTCGGTTCCCCCGACTCATTCCATTTTGTCTGCATCTTCAGAGCCTCCTTCCTTCCAGGCGCCCTCTCTGTCTCCCTCAGCATCCTCTCCGTCACTTGCGGCATCTCCTCAATTGTTCCCGAACCTTCAGTCTTCACCCGTAATCCTTTCCGAATCTCCTCTGAGTCTCTCTCTTCGCCCCCTCAGTCCTTGTCTGTGCTCTATATTTCCTGGTTGGCGTGCGTGCTCTGGGACGTATCACTCTCCAGAGTGCCCCGGGGAACTCTTTGGTCGACCCAACCTCCGTAGTGGCGCTCGGAACTGTGGTGACTATGCTACAATTACATTAAATTTATTTGTTTTTATTCGATTTTCTTTATCCCCTTCTGTGCCGCAGACGTAATGGTTCCCCCCACGGCACAGTGCTCCTGTGCCGAGGACGTAACCATTACGTCCTCGACAGAGAGCCCGGAGGGAGCGCTAGCGCTCCCTCTGTGGGGTTTCCCCCCACCCGCCCAAGGCGGGGATGGAAGGGGAAGACCTTACCCTTCCACCCCCGCCCCCACCCACCCCAGCCCTCCCACCCCCCGTAATGACATCAGCGCGCAATCGCACGCTGACCTCATTACCCACTGCCGGTCGCACTGGAAGCCATTTGCTTCCAGTGCGTCGAGGAGAGAAACAGGTAAGTTTCTCCTCCGGCGGTTGGGGGGTTTGGGCCAAAGCGGCACCGGGGGAAAGAAAAGGCTTTTCCTTTCCCCCTGTGTCTCTTTGAGCATTGCTGCTGCCCGATCGGGCAGCAGGAATGCCCGCTAGACGCCAGGGATTTTTTTTTTATTAAGATTGAAATGTTTATGTGTTTGGGAGCGGCCCCTTGGGCAAGGGTTTCTCCCTTTTGGGGGCATGTTCATGTTGGCCAGTTCCTATTATTTTTAGGCCGATCTGCCCCTGAGGAGGGCAGAATCCCCTAGAAGCCAGGGATTTTTTTTTTTTATTTACTGTGAAATGTTTTGCGTTGGGGAGCGGCCCCTTGGGCAAGGTTCGCTCCCTTTTGGGGGCATGTTTATGTTGGCCATTTCTGCCCCCCTTGGGGGCAGATCGGTCTATTATTTTTAGGTTGATCTGCCCCCAAGGGGGGCAGAATCCACTAGACGCCAGGGATTTTGTTTTCTTTTTTTTCCAAAATGTTTACGTGTTTGGGAGCGGCCCCTTGGGCAAGGGTCGCTCCCTTTTGGGGGCATGTTTATTGAGGCCATTTCTGCCTCCCTTGGGGGCAGATTGGCCTATTATTTTTAGGCCGATCTGCCCCCCAATCCAATAGACGCCAGGGATTTGTTTTTTATTTACTGTGAAATGTTTTGCGTTGGGGAGAGGCCCCTTGGGCAAGGTTCGCTCCCATTTGGGGGCATGTTTCTTGTGGCCATTTCTGCCCCCCTTGGGGGCAGATCGGCCTATTATTTGTAGGCTGATCTGCCCCAAGGGGGGCAGAAACCACTAGAACACCAGGGATGTTTTTAAATATGTTTATTTATGTGGGGGGCATCCCCTTGGACAAGGGGCGCCCCCCCCCGGGGGGCATTGAACTGTTGGCCATTTCTGCCCCCCTTGGGGGCAGATGGGCCTATTTTTTTTAGGCCCATCTGCCCTCAAGGGGGGCAGAAGCCATGTAGGCACCAGGGATAGTGTGTGTGTGTGGTTTGTTTTTTGTTTGGGGACGGGCCCTTGGGTACATACTACTAATGGTATTTTCTGCCCTCCTTGGGGCAGATAGGCCTATCTTTTAGTAGTCTCATCTGCCCCTATGGCAGAATCCACCTAGGCACCAATTTCTAAATGCTTGATGGTGGGATGTTTGTCAACTGACGAAGTATTTGCATTTGCGATAATATTTTTCCTCCTTTTTGTTCTAGTTCAAAGCTTTTGCTTTTTTTGCTGTGGCTCCTTGTGGTTTTGGCGGTGGTTGACCTGCGGTTTGCATAGTTGCATGTTTTAGGTAAGTAAAAACAATTTACTCCAAAGGAGTATTGTTGCCATGCATGAATGACATGTTTGTAGGTGGTGTACTAAATGCAGGTTTGTGTGAAATGGTCCTTAGATTTGTGCACAATGATATTTGTGTTGTCTTATTTCTAATTTGCTTTTCTTTCTTTCTTTCTTTTTAGTGGGATATCATTGGTGATTGCTGTGTCTGTGCAGAGTACTTGCTGGTGATTCAAGATTTTTCAGGCAAGTGAGCGGTATAGTTTTTGAGTTTATAACTTTTACTAATAAAGCTTCACTTTATTACTTATCTTACACAGTGCTGGTTGGTGGTGCATTTGTCCAGTTAATTTTCGTAGGAAAGATCATGGCTAGCCGCAGGATGACCGCTCAGCAGGTGGTTGGTATGCTTTTTGAGTCATTGTCTGATCATGATTATGAGACGGACTCTGCATCTGAGACAGAGGAGGAAGTGAGGGATTCTGGCAGTGAAGTTTCTGTCGGAGAGGAATCTTCTGATGAGGAAGCCACACTCAGTGCAGATGAAGGGCCTGTTTCCGAGGAGGACACTGATGTGCCATTAGTGCAGCTACCTGTGGCTGAATGGTTTCCTGTTAGAAGACCTGAACTCTGGGTTGCCCCAAACATGGAGCAGCCAGAGTTGCCTGCCTTTACTGGTCTCTCGGGGTGTAGAGTCAATACTGAGAACTTTTTGCCTGTCAATTTCTTTGAGTTATTTGTGGATGATCTGTTTTTGGAAGAGATTGTTGAGCAGACTAATTTGTATGCGGAGCAGTATTTGAGGGACAACGCTGCTAGACTTAGGCCGCACTCCAGAGCTGCCCAGTGGATTCCCACAAATTTGGAGGAGATGAAAAGGTTTTTAGGTTTGACTCTTTTGATGGGGTTGATAAGGAAGCCGTCACTGGCTTCTTATTGGTCTACTAGCAACAATGAGTCATAATCGGTATTTGCTTCTTCTTAGGATGCTGCATTTTATTGACAATGCATTAGCCTTACCACGAGATCACCCTGATTCTGACCGTCGTTTTAAGATTAGGCCTGTCCTTGATCATTTTGTAGATCGGTTTTCAGAGGTCTATGTTCCAGGCAAAGAAATAGCTGTGGACGAGTCTTTGGTCCTCTTCAAGAGTCGTTTGGTTTTTAGGCAGTACATTCCTAGCAAGAGGGCACGATGTGGAATTAAATTGTATATGCTGTCTGAAAGTAGTACAGGATATGTGTATAATTTCCGTGTCTACACTGGTAGGGATTCCAGTATTGACCCCCCTGGTTGACCTCCCACTTTTGGAGTTACTGAGAAAATTGTGTGGGAACTTTGTAGACGACTGTTCAACAAAGGTCACCATTTGTATGAAGATAACTTTTATACTGGAGTGCAGTTGTTCAAGGAATTGTTTAGAGTGGACACTGTTGCTTGTGGCACAATTCGTTGTAACCGGAAAGGCTATCCAAGGGAGCTTGTCTGTAAAAAACTTGAGAGGGGACAGTGCAGTGCCTTCCGGAATGATGAGCTGCAAACTTTTAAGTTTTCAGACAGGAGGGATGTCTACATGCTAAGTACCATCCATGATGAGAGTACTTCCCCCGTGACTGTTTGGGGCCAGGTTGTTGAAGTGCGCAAACCTGTGTGCAGTTTAGATTATAATAAGCACATGGGAGGTGTAGATAGAGTTGATCAAAGGTTGGAACCTTATACTGCTATTCGTAAGTCTTAAGTTTGGTATAAGAAGTTAGTAATTCGCCTCTATTACTTAGCAACTTTTAATGCTTTTATTGTGTTTAAGGATAGGTCTACAGAGTCAGAGATGACATTTGTGAAATTTCAGGAGTCAGTGATAGAGAGCCTTATTGTGGTGGAACAGGCCAGAGTTCCTAGAGAAGCAGTGGTGGAGGATGTGGCTAGACTGAAAGATCACCACTTTGCTGAGCACATTCCTCCCACACCCAAAAAAGACTTTCCAGCTATGAAATGTAGAGTGTGTTTTCAAAGAGGTATCCGGAGGGAGACTCGAATGTACTGCCCAGATTGTCCTTCAAAGCCTGGGCTGTGTGTGGGTGGTTGTTTTAAGAATTACCACACCCAGAAGAATTACTGGGAACAACCATGAGTGTAAACTAATGTCTGTTTTGTATTTTCATGTGTTCAGTTTCATGGTTAGCATTTCTGTCATGTACTTAGTTAGAGCTTTTGTGTTTGTAGTTTTGTAATTATTTCTAATTAGTTAGAGGTTTCTTTGTTTTAAAAAAAAAGTGATGCCATTGTGTGTGGAGTGGGACTTGGCTGAGGGTGTACATAGTGTACATATTGACTTGCTGGTGGCTACAGCAACACACTGCCAGCCAAACACCAGTCCACACACTCCCATCAGCTGGTGTGATTGTTGTATCAGGCATGTGGGCGTATGTAAGTGATGGGCCCTTGAGTGGCGCTGTCTGTCGATGCGAGTGTTGTAATGTGCTGGGCCCGTGGCTGGCGGCGTGAATGGTCTTGTGCGTGTCATGTATGAAAAGTGTGTGAATGGACTGTAAAGCGGTTGGTGCCTTGCCGTGGCTTTACAGCTCACGAGCTGTGAGTCATTGGTTCAGTTTTTTGGCCTTTCAGTTATTAACAGTGCATTTCATTTTTGTGAAATCTCTTGTTAATAACATTTGATCCACTGAACCATCACTCACCCTCGTGCCAAATCCAACCAGTATGTGTGGTAAAAATGACAAAACCTGCTCCGCTGTAATCAGGCGTCACAGCACACCTGTGACACTCTAGGTGCCTCGGGTGGGAACCCGATGATGAAGCATGCCACCAACTTGGTTGGTGGGTGAGGGGTCTTTTTCACATAACCTAAGTGCGTTTCCTTTGACAATTTTAGTGTTTGGCACATCACAGACGTGTGTGGACACATCAAAGTGATATATTACAAAACTACCTGGGTTTGGGGGGGAGGGTGCACCTATGTTTTTGGTCCTGGGTGCGCCTTCATCTAGGGAAACCTACCAAACCCAGAAATCTTTTAAAACTAGACACCCCAAGGAGTCCAGGGAGGTGTGGCTTGCGTGGATCCCCCCCCAACATTTTCTTAGCCAGATCCCCCCCCAACATTTTCTTACCCAGACTCCTCTGCAAAATGTTTGTACGATCACCGCTCCAGCACAAAATTCCAACTCCCCAGCGTTTCCCTCAGTTTCCCAAGTAAAATGACACCTCACTTGTGTGGGTCCCCAAAGCAGAGTCAGCCTAAAGATGTATAAAACAAGAATATGTCCTTATCAACTCTCTGTGCTATCCCCTCTATCTCTACAAGTTTTTGGCCTTATTCTGTTGCAGGCACCTGGCCCACCCACACAAGTGAGGTATCATTTTTATCGGGAGACTTGGGGGAACGATGGGTGGAAGGAAATTTGTGGCTCCTCTCAGATTCCAGAACTTTCTGTCACCAAAATGTGAGGAAAATGTGTTTTTTTTGCCACATTTTGAGGTTTGCAAAGGATTCTGGGTAACAGAACCTGGTCAGAGCCCCACAAGTCACCCCATCTTGGATTCACCTAGGTCTCTAACTTTCAAAAATGCACAGGTTTGGTAGGTTTCCCTAGGTGCAGGCTGAGCTAGAGGCCAAAATCTACAGGTATTCACTTTGCAAAAAACACCTCTGTTTTCTGTCAAAAAATGGGATGTGTCCACGTTGTGTTTTGGGGCATTTCCTGTCGCAGGCGCTAGGCCTACCCACAAAAGTGAGGTGTCAATTTTATCGGGAGACTTGGGGGAACGCTGGGTGGAAGGAGATGTGTGGCTCTTCTCAGATTCCAGAAATTTCTGTCACCGAAATGTGAGGAAAATGTGTTTTTTTAGCCAAGTTTTGAGGTTTGCAAAGGATTCTGGGTAACAGAACCTGGTCAGAGCCCCACAAGTCACCCCATCTTGGATTCACCTAGGTCTCTAATTTTCAAAAATGCACAGGTTTGTTAGGTTTCCCTAGGTGCCGGCTGAGCTAGAGGCCAAAATCTACAGGTAGGCACTTTGCAAAAAAACACCTCTGTTTTCTGTCAAAAAATGGGATGTGTCCACATTGTGTTTTGGGGCATTTCCTGTCGCGGGCGCTAGGCCTACCCACACAAGTGATGTATCATTTTTATCGGAAGACTTGGGGGAACGCTGGGTGGAAGGAAATTTGTGGCTCCTCTCAGATTCCAGAACTTTCTGTCACCGAAATGTGAGGAAAATGTGTTTTTTTAGCCAATTCTTGAGGTTTGCAAAGGATTCTGGGTAACAGAACCTGGTCAGAGCCCCACAAGTCACCCCATCTTGGATTCACCTAGGTCTCTAATTTTCAAAAATGCACAGGTTTGGTAGGTTTCCCTAGGTGCCGGCTGAGCTAGAGGACAAAATCTACAGGTAGGCACTTTGCAAAAAAACACCTCTGTTTTCTGTCAAAAAATGGGATGTGTCCACATTGTGTTCTGGGGCATTTCCTGTCACGGGCGCTAGGCCTACCCACACAAGTGATGTATCATTTTTATCGGAAGACTTGGGGGAACGCAGGGTGGAAGGACATTTGTGGCTCCTCTCAGATTCCAGAACTTTCTGTCACCGAAATGAGAGGAAAAAGTGTTTTTTTTAGCCTAATTTTGGGGTTTGCAAAGGATTCTGGGTAACAGAACCTGGTCAGAGCCCCACAAGTCACCCCATCGTGGATCCACCTAGGTCTCTAATTTTCAAAAATGCACAGGTTTGGTAGGTTTCCCTAGGTGCCGGCTGAGCTAGAGGACAAAATCTACAGGTAGGCACTTTGCAAAAAACACCTCTGTTTTCTGTCAAAAAATGGGATGTGTCCACATTGTGTTTTGGGGCATTTCCTGTCGCGTGCGCTAGGCCTACCCACAAAAGTGAGGTATCATTTTTATCGGGAGACTTGGGGGAACACTGGGTGGAAGGAAATTTGTGGCTTCTCTCAGATTCCAGAACTTTCTGTCACCGAAATGTGAGGAAAATGTGTTTTTTTAGCCAAAATTTGAGGTTTGCAAAGGATTCTGGGTAACAGAACCTGGTCAGAGCCCCACAAGTCACTCCATCTTGGATTCCCCTATATGTCTAGTTTTAAAAAATGCACAGGTTTGGTAGGTTTCCCTAGGTGCCGGCTGAGTTAGAGGCCAAAATCTACAGGTAGGCACTTTGCAAAAAACACCTCTGTTTTCTGTCAAAAAATGGGATGTGTCCACATTGTGTTTTGGGGCATTTCCTGTCACGGGCGCTAGGCCTACCCACACAAGTGATGTATCATTTTTATCGGGAGACTTGGGGGAACATAGAATAGCAGAACAAGTGTTATTGCCCCTTGTCTTTCTCTACATTTTTTCCTTCCAAATATAAGAGAGTGTGTAAAAAAGACGTCTATTTGAGAAATGCCCTGTAATTCACATGCTAGTATGGGCACCCCGGAATTCAGAGATGTGCAAATAACCACTGCTCCTCAACACCTTATCTTGGGCCCATTTTGGAAATACAAAGCTTTTCTTGATAGCTATTTTTTACTCTTTATATTTCAGCAAATGAATTGCTGTATACCCGGTATAGAATGAAAACCCACTGCAAGGTGCAGCTCATTTATTGGCTCTGTATACCTAGAGTTCTTGATGAACCTACAAGTCCTATATATCCCTGCAACCAGAACGGGCCAGCAGAAGTAAAGGTTTATTGCTTTCAAGAATCTGACATTGAAGGAAAAAGTTACAGAGTAAAACGTAGAGAAAAAGTGCAGTTTTTTTCACCTCCATTTCAATATTTACTTTTTTCAGTTGTTATTTTCTGTAGGAAACCCTTGTAGGATCTACACAAATTACCCCTTGCTGAATCCAGAATTTTGTCTAATTTTCAGAAATGTTTCGGTATGTGGGATCCAGCATTAGTTTCACACCCATTTCGGTCACTGACTGGAAGGAGGCTGAAAGCACAAAAAAATCATAAAAATGGGGTATGTCCCAGTAAAATGCCAAAATTGTGTTGGAAAATTGGGTTTTCTGATTCAAGTCTGCCTGTTCCTGAAAGGTGGGAAGCTGGTGATTTTAGCACTGCAAACCCTTTGTTGATGCCATTTTCAGGGACAAAACCACAAGCCTTCTTCTGCAGCCCCATTTCCCCATTTTATTTAAAAAAATGAAATGTTCACTGTATTTTGGCTAATTTCTTGGCCTCTGTCTGGGGAACCCCCAAAGTCTGGGTACCTCTATAATCCCTAGGATGTTGGAAAAAAAGGACGCAAATTTGGAGTGGGTAGCTTATGTGAACAAAAAGTTATGAGGGCCTAAGCGCGAACTGCCCCAAACAGCCAGAAAAAGGCTCGGCACAGGAGGGGGGAAAAGGCCTGGCAGCGAAGTGGTTATAATTATGTTTAGTTCACTAACTAATGCATAATTTGTGGTTAACAATAAAAGTGCTGTAAACTGTTTTTTATTTTTTTCTCTCTGTGATGTTCTACTCCTCCCTTACCATCTCTCCCTGTTAGTTTTTTTATGTTCTTTTCTTTTCCTTGCTATTTTTCTTACAGACATTCAACCTTTCTTCTGCTCTTTCCTTTCCCCTCTCTTTTGTTCATTCTCTCACCTTTCTCTTGTTTCCACCATTTGTTTTCCGCAACGTAACCCTCTTTTTTTTTTCTTTTTCCTTTTCCTTATTTGTCAACCCATTCAAGATCTTCTTTCCCATGATGTCGATGTGCATTAATGAATTGGCTGAATGAAGCTCTGTCTCTATTTGTTGGGAGTCGATTTTATTGTAAATTGCTCAAATTATTCAGTCTTTTCTTGCTTTTTATTCAACAGTAGCCAATCTAGATCAAAAAAACTAAATTTCCAAGAAAAACTGATAACAGGACTACAAACGGTTTCATAACTATACAACAGCCAATGAGATGTTGAGTAACTCAATAATTATCTTGACTGAGAGCAACCAAACCTCTCTTCTTGCTGCTCACAGTCAAGTTAAGTACAAAATGTACCTCCCATTAATACTTACCAATATTGTGGCGTTATTTGTTGTATTAGTAAATCTACTTACCTTTGTATATGCGTGTGAGCACATCCTGATTTGCTCGTTTTTATCTCGAACGTCTTTTTCCATTAGAGGTACTCTTCACCCTGTGCTCCTCAGATCACTGTTCCACGTCACCTTGCTCTGTCACCTCAGCAGCACTTCGTTCAGTTAAGGCCTCAGCCTCTGGCAATATTTGGCCCGCCCCCTTCTTGTCTCCTCCCTCATTGTAGCCCTTTTATCGGCTTACTCCTCCCATCCCACACACCCCTTTCTCCATTACCGCACCACCTTATAGGTCCTTTTCCCTTTACGCCTGCATCAGTTAACACTTTCCAAACCCCTTTTTCACCTTTAATTTTTTAATACACTTTCCTCCTTCGTATTTTCAGTTTTCTTACTGTGTTTTCTATAAAATACGTTTACATTTCTTCCCCATTTTTTGAAATTATGTCTGAAGAAGAGAAACCTCAGACTTTTAAAAACAACTTAACATCCTTCATTAAGGATTCAATTCAACAGGCTGTTGCTGTTTCCATGTTGGATTTTTCTAAAGAACCTAGAAGCTTCTTTATCAAAAATGATCTCTTCCTCTAAGGACTTTCCCTCTAAAAAAGGGAAACATGCATGTGGTAACTCCTGTTGATTCCTCCAAAGGGGTTTCATCAAATATTGGTTGTCCCACCCGAGAAGATTCTTTATCGGGGGTGTCCTCCTCCCCTCTCCAAATTTCCCAATTAGAGAAACTAACGGTAATGATGATGTCTTGACTGACACTTTTAATTTTGATATATATTCTGCTAATAATACTTATGGGCCTCCAGAGAAAAGGCGTAAAATTTCTCCTACTGATGGTGGTGATTACCCCCTAGTGTCTAACGAACTTCTTGATTATACTGGTAAACCTATGTTTGATCCTTCCTTATTCACCATCCCAATTCCTCTGAATGGTTCCCTTCTGAGCATGTGGCCAATTATGTTACAAATTATCCTTGCTATGCTCTTGATAAATCATCTCGTAATGAATTAAAATCGGAATGCCCCCGCCCTTAAAAGCATCATGGCCACTCCTGTCATTCACCCTAATATGTTGATGATTTTTACTAAATACGAGAAAGACCCTACAAAGGGAGTTGACAGAGCCTGGTCCAATTGCCAGGACACCTGGCTAGGAAACTTTCCATTTTGGGGTAAAATGATCCACGCTGGCATGTTTATCATGCCAACATGATAGACATTCTTTATTGTCATTTCTGAAGGTCATCCTCCAAAGTGAGGTGTATCTTCAAAAATAACTAATGTCCATCATTAATGCAGAGTTCTGTCCCTTTATCCATAATGTGTCTCGGACCCCCCAGGGAAAAATTATCTCAGCACCAAGAATCTGCAAGCATGGGAAGCAGGTTAAAAGTTGTAAAAAATCGCAAACGATTATACAAATAATTCTAACATTTGAATAATACAATAAGCAGCAGCATTGGCAAATAGATGCATGCCCATCGTTATTGCATGATATCAGCCCCATACACCCACTGCACAGTAAAATATCGTTTTAATAATAAAGATTTTATCTCAAGATGCAATTTGGCATTAATATTCGCTATAAGGGTAATTAATTTAAGCTCAAAACCGTTGAAAAGACTGACCCACTATATTTTTGATTAAGGAGCATGTTTTCCTTAGGGGTTCTAAAACACGTATTCTGAGAGCAGAAGGGGTAATCTATCTTAATGAACTGGTTATTAGTTTTTCTGAGAGCCTGTTTCTATCAACACCTACGGCATCTGGTTATGAATGTATAATTTATTTAGGCGTGTGTGTGAGACGCTGCCATTATCTGAAAAGCAGATGACCTGACTTCAAAATTTACAAAATATGATTTCAACATTCAACGTCTTTCCTAAATACTGCTCTTGACTTAAAAGAAGAAAATCATGGTTTACTAAAGTCCAGTCCAGTTGTTGTATTCCTATGTTTAGAAAGCTCGCCGCACCCAGTACACCTCTCTGTCACAGTAAGTCATATCGAGGGCAGGCCATCTGGAATCATTAATGCATATCTCTAAATTAAATTAAAAAAATAAAATACAATTTTGTAAATTAGCACTGCAGAAATTAACTACGACCCAGCATAATGTCTTGCAGTATATCATGCCCGCTCGCCACCAAGGCTGCTTTATTTACTTAGACAAGTTTTAAATATATTTTTCAAACATATTCAGACATGCTCATGGAGCTGATCATTACATCATTTGAATTTAGCAATAAAAAACGCTGTGCCATTTACTACATTCTTGTGGATGTGTGCCACACATCTCCTCACAAAATACAAATGAAATGATAGCATCACCAGAATTTACTGAGTGATATTAGTTAAGGGGTCTCCAGGGATAAGTAAAATACAAGCATGGAAAACATAAAGAGATTAATTTCGGTGTTACCTCCCTTACAATACAAGGTCTGAAGGAGTATGGAATCCGATGATAATTAAATTAGAAACTGAGTAGCTTTGACAGAACATAGTTGAAAGCTTGACAGTGTTACTTTCTTTATTATGTCAGGCAATGTGGCGAACATCTTAAAATTATAAGAAATCAACCCTCAATATGGCTGTTTTCTTCTGTTTGAGGCCTGACTGAACGAGACAGTAAGCAGTAGCAAATTTGCTTTGCCATTTCCAGCGCATTTTAGAAGCATCTGACTTTGGTAAAGCCAATAGTAGTGGCAACCGACACACAGAAGACGTATAGCAGGAGTCGGATTGCAGAAACGGGGTGGGAAAGGCAGAGCAGGCAAGGGATGATGGAGAGAAGGAGGTGAGAGTGGGTTAAAAAGCAGACAAGGACAGAGGGGGAGATAGTGGCACTGATTAATCTGGGAGCCGTAGGAAGGGTTGTGGTGGAGGAGGTTTAGGAAAAGAGGTGGAAAGATTTCTGGCATTTTAAGTGTTTCGAATAAGTCAGAGGAAAAAGGAGGACATGCACTCTCACGGACCACTACATGAGAAATGAAAAATAAGTAAATAGTTCCAGGACTTGTAAAGACACGTCAGCCATACAACTGGGAGAGTAAAAATTAGGGACAAAAGGCATTCATTAAAGAACAGGGACCTGAAATGGAAAGGAAAGCCATCTGATCATGAGCAAGGAGCCAATCCAAAGGTCGCTCTATGTAGTATTGTATGTAATGCTGTCTGGAACAAAATTCGCTCTATGTAGTAATGTATGTAGTGCCCTCTCGGACAAAGAGCTAAAGCTGTCTGTACCAAGATTGCTATAATAAGTGTTTTGCTCTGCACCAAGCCAGTGCAGATATTCTTGATATAGCTGCATGTGCCTTTGCTGGGAATTACAAAAAGATATAATTTTCTGCAGTGCCGGATCCGTGTCTAAATTCCGGCACAAGCACCAGAAGTCATTATGTGTGTCTGCAAGAGAAGGTGCGCAGCTCACAGATAAACAAAACTACAGGCCACGCTGATCAATAAAAGAGAACAGGAAGCCCCAGACTACTAATGACAGGCCCCTCGCAAGGGCAGGGTGTGAAATGGACATGTGCAATTCTGTCTGCCGTGCCAGTGCTTGCATTTGCACAACTCTCCATTACTTTCGAGACATGCTGGCCGGTGACTGGCAGTCGTTGCAGAAGGAAAAGTGTCAATGGACTGACATTCATCACTAGACATTCATTGTGTTCAAAGTTACCTATTTTAAGTGGTTATGTATGCCCAATAAATATAATTCATCCACTTTCAAAGATTAATTGGCACTTCAATGAAAATACAAAACACAATAATACACTATAATTCATGCACACATTACCTTATTTTTTTATTACCAAAATGTTCGTATTGAGAAGTGCTTTGAATATGTGGCTGTTTGCTCAAAAAAAGTTGTTTTAGCTTTGAAATAGTTCATAGACTACGTACTCTTTCAAAAAGGAGGTTTTGAAAGCCAGGGAGAGAAAAATATCACTCAGAAAAATCAGATGGCTTCGTTGCTTAAATTTCAACACAGCAGTAGTCCCGGGGGACCCAAAAAAGCAGATTTTTAAAAGTTAATTTCTCAAAAAGAGCTGAAGGATTTACACAAAACAATAAAAAGCACACCTTTTGAGTAAAGTTCTAACTTTCTGCCACGTTCGATGTACTTGCGTTCAGCTTTTTTTCTATAGGAGAGCAAAGTTTACTATGCAAATTAACACAGAAACTTACGAATTTGGAACCCCTGATTGTTCTTGGCCCCTTTTTTGAAGGCTCGCCCTAAAACTCTCCATGATTGAGACAACAAGGATGAACTGTAAATGTTTGTGATTTGTCAAATGACAAAACAAAAACCAGTCTTTCTGTGGAAAATGTGACCTAATTTTACACTGTGCCAATACTATTCTGTATTATGTTTCGAACAATATGACGGTGTTTTCATTGAAAGTCTTTATTTGATTTACCTATAACGTTTGATTCTGTGGATTGCTTTCAAGAAACTTGCTAATCTACTAATCAGTCAGCTAAATGTTAGTATGCTGTACATAGTAAATAAGTTAACCGATGGGTTGGAAAGCAAGTGTTTTCTCCCTTTAGCTCCCGTAAGAAGATTTACTCCATCTACAGCCCAAACTGGTGAGTCCTGCCTAGCAAATCCTGCCAATCATGTTGTGAATTATGTACAAAATGTGACTTCCCTGATTAGGGCTGAAAGTGTTTTCTTCCACTATCTCACAAATGAGCTCCAACTCACGAGTTTGCTCTGTGAAAAAAAATCCACAGCCATGGGGGGACAACTGCTAACGTGTGCAACCCAGGACAATGGTTATATGTGGAAAATAAAACCTCTACTGAAAAAGCGCATTAACGGGTGTTTGACTCATGAGTTGGAGTCGACTGGCGAGTTCAAGACTGCTCATTCTAGAGACAGGATGGATTGTAATTTTGGGCCTGACTCGCAAAAGGTTTCTATCTCACGGCTTTCAGGCACTGTAGAAAACAGCAGACGCAAAGCCAAACAATACAACCATTTCCAATGCAATGGGTCTCGTGTTTGATTGAGCTAGAGCTATTAGCGTTGTAAATTTCTAACTGACTTTTCTTGCCACATCAATTGGAAATAAAAAGTAAAACAGTTGCCATAAGCAAGCTGATTCAAAGCCCCACGGCCGCCAAGGGGAGGCACAAAAGGAAAAAGAAGCCCGCTCGTAGTCTAAAGTATTGGTAAAAGTACAATTATTCATGTAACCGGGCCGATGGCCAAGGCGGTAAAAAAACTGCCCCAAGGAGTGACAAATGTAGAGCATTTACCAATGATAAGAAGGGATTTTCGAAAAGCAAGCCCATGAACTAGTGATAGTGATGGGCCTGCGGTGGGCGTGGTTAAAAACCCACAGATAGATTACAAGAGGCCAGAGCACTTGCATGCTCGTCCTAAAAAATAGTTTCTTGCTTTGAATGGAAAGCTTCAAATAGGGCACCTCAAGTAGGCCACATCTATGCCCAATCCTTTCTGCACAACACCAGCAAATTCAGCTGATGTGCGCAATGCCCACAATTTTAAGCCTGGGAAATCTAAGGTAAAAAACACAGGCTTCTGCAGTGTTGCTTTGAATTTGCTAATAAGTTCAGACTGCCTGCTGGCTCTGCGTACAGCATTGTGTTATGACATGCCTCTGAGTGTAAAGACAGAAAAGCAGCTGCTTCTTTTGCTGCCTGCCAGCCCAAACACGTCTTTCCAAACAATAGCTTTAATACAGTCCTCACCCACTCCTCCCCGAGCTCCTTGTTTCTGGATTTACCTTGGCGAGTGGGGAGAGCGAAGAAGACAGGCATGCTTCTGTATTTCCTTTCCAGTTACCAATTGTTAGCGAGGAGCACAGCTTTTAACATCTAGGGCCCCATTATGAGTTTGGCGGATGGAAATCTCTGCCTGCCAAACTCCTGACATGGTGGCCGCCGCCTGTGCGGTGACCTCCCCGCCGGAACTATTATAGGTTTCCTGCTAGGTCGGTGGGTGGAAATGTACGTTTCACCCACTGGCCTAGCAAGAAACTGGCAGCAGCATTGTCTCTGGCTCGTAATTGGCTTGCAAAGCAGACAGTGAACATTGCGATGGTGCTGGCCTGTGGGGCCCCTGCACCACCCATGACAAGTGTATCAGCAGTGCAGTGGTCCCCCGGTGGCCCCCTGCACCTGTTCTCTGCCAGCCTTTTCCTGGCGGTGTTACTGCCAGGAAAAGGCTGGCGGAGAACGAGGTTGTAATCCCCAGGGCAGCAGTGCTCGCAGTGCTGCCCTGTCAGATTAGGATCTCTACCACCGCCAGACTGCCGGGATCCATACTTCTGGCAGAGCTGGCGGTTCCCTGGCAGTCCGACAACCAGGGTTGTTATATGGCAGCCGGACCGCCGCATTGGCGGTAGTCTAGACTGCCACCACAAGTGTGGCTGTCTCTAGACCACCGCTCTCGTAATAAGGACTTTAGTGTGCAGTGTTATATTTCACTTGTGTAAACATTTGGGCTGTGGGGAGAATGAGGAAGCCACTTTTTAATAAAGTTGATATTTCTGTTGTTTCTAGTGACAGCCAGGATTGCAGCTCCTAAAAGTGTATAGTATGCCAGCTTTGACCCTGAATGCATGGAAGGGGGAGCAAGGGGTCAGGTGGGAAGGGGTGCAGGGTTAGTAAGTGCAGGGTCGAGGTAAAAATGAACAAAGTTTTCTGTAACCCTTTGATTTTTCTCGCTCAGGTAGCTACACATAAAAAACACAATTTAAATGAAGAAGAAATGGAAGTTAAGGTAGAAAAGGGAAATGACCCCTTTTAAAAACCACAATTCATTAATTCGATCATCGCAGGTGCCTATGCATATAATCAGACAGTCACAGAATTGAATCCCGATTTGCATTATGGGGAATAGGGGCGTTTGTGAATATATCAGCAAGCTAAATTGCTACTTTGTGTAAACTGGAGAGAACAGATCTGCACCATTTCTGCAAAGAAATGGCATAATTCTGCTCTCTGCATGTGCTGGCGCTCTTTGAGCTGCCATGCGCCAGTGCATGCACCTTGAGCCATTGTGCAAGGGCGTGTGTGTTGTGGTCTCCATACTTTTTGTGCAAAAAAGGGGTTCCTTCCTACTCAAAAACTATGGCCCATATTTAAGAAGAATGGTGCACAACTGCGCTAGTGCAGTTGTGCATAATTTTTTTAACACAAGCTAACGTCATTCCCTAATGCCATCCATGCACCATATTTAAGAAATGTCTCACAATGGCATTAAGGAATGGTTATTGTTAAAAAATAAATAAATGATGTTTACCATTGTGACGTGCCGTAAGGAAATATGACACTAATGCTGCAAAGTTGGCGCTAGACTGTTTAGCAGCACATAATATGTCGCAAAAGGGTTAGCTCAATTTTTTTACTGCATTAGCGTCAATACAAAACAAGCAGGAAAAATAGACATTTGAAGAGAAGATGGAGTTTTCAGGCCAGGAGAAACCCCAGGGAGACCTTAATCACCCAAGTACCAGCCTGGAGGGTCCAGAAAAGTCCCAGCAGAAGAGAAAGCACAAGTGTAGATTTAGTGAGGAGGAGCATGACATCCTGGTCAGCGAGGTGATGGAGCACCAACACCAGCTCTTCATCACCTCCAAGTTGCCAGTTGCTAGGAGAGATGCAAAATGGCAGGAAATAGTAGACAAAGTCAACAGCGTGGCAGAGGTGAAGAGGACTGTCACCAAGTGCAAGAAGCACTTGCATGATTGCAAGTGCAGGATTAAGGAGAAACTGCCCAGGAATAGATAGGCAGCATGGCAGATTGTAGGTGGAAGCCCCGCACCAGAGGAGGACCTGGATGAGGTGGAAAAGATGGTTGCAGCGGTAATCCCGGAGGAAATGTTCACTAAAATCACAGGACAGAGCAGACTACCAAGAACCACAACAAATGCAGGGCAAGTTGCAGGGGGAGAACATCTGGAATTCCACAAGTGGCAGAAAGGGGAGGCACATAGTACAAACTCATGGACCCTGAATCAAGACACGCCATCCCCACCCAAGCCACACATCTACTGACGTTTTGGTTGTCCTATGCCCTCCAACATATACACAACATGGACATAGTCCACTCACTCTGTCTGTGATCCACCTTGTAATTATGCAGCACATTGCCTGGGAGGGATGTACAAATATTGTGGCTGTGGCTGTGCCATGACAAAACCCATTGCATATTGTCAAAGCCCCTGTGCCTACACAAATTAGACATCAGAGACTAGGATGGAAGTCGGGTGGTGTATCTGGCCAAAATGATTCCCTTCCTCCTTGTCCCATTGCCCTTCTCATGTGTGCTGTATCCTGCAGCACACATTGAAATGCAACCTTAGCAAAAATAGCTTGTACATGTGAAGGAAGGGTCACCTCCCTGCGCATAAACAAATCATCTCCTTAACCCCTTTGTCACCATGGACGTAATGGTTACGTCCATGGAAGTGCCCGTGTGGTGCCATGGATGTAACCATTAAGTCCTGCGACCGGCCCTCAGGGGAAGCGCTAGCGCTCCCCCCGAGGGCTGCCCCCTCACCCCCCCAGGCCAGGGCTGAAAGGGGAATCCCTTCTCCTTCCACCCCCGACCCCCCCCACTCCCCATGTGAAGTCAGCCTCCCCCATCGCGCTGAAAGCTCCAGCGAGATCGGAAGAGAAATGCTTTGCATTTCTCTCCCGATCACGTGGGGGAGGCCAAGAGAGGCTTCAAAGGGAAGGAAATGTATTTCCTTCCCTTTGAAGTCTCTCTCTGCGTTTTGGCAGCCGGATTGAAAGCAATCCGGCTGTCAAAACGCCCACTAGACATCAGGGATGTCTTTTTTTATAAATTAAATTGGCATAAGGGAGCGACCCTTTGGGCAAGGGTCGCTCCCAGGGGGGGCATTTTTTTTTAAGGCCTTTTCTGCCCCCCCTGGGGCAGATTGTCCTATTTTTATGAGGCCAATCTGCCCCCAAGGGGGGCAGAAACCACTAGACACCAGGGAGTTATTTTGTTTGTTTGTGAATTTCACATAAGGGGAGCGACCCCTTAGGCAAGGGTCGTTCCCCTGGGGGGCAAATTTATTTTAGGCCATTTCTGGCCCCCCACGGGGGCAGAGCAGCCTATTTTAATTAGGCCGATCAGCCCCCAAGGGGGGCAGAAACCACTAGGCACCGGGGATTTTTGTTGTTGTTGTTGTTTTACAGATGGGGAGCGACCCCTTAGGCAAGGGTCGCTCCCCTGGAGGGGCAAATTGTATTTAGGCCATTTCTGCCCTCTTTGGGGGCAGATCGGCCGATTTTAGGTCACTCAAGGGGGGCAGAAACCACTAGGCACCAGGGATCTTTTTTTTTTTGCGCCGTCACGCAAGGGGAGTGACCTTGTAGGCAAGGGTCGCTCCCTGGGAAGGTGGTGGGGGGCACATTTATTTTAGGCCATTTCTGCCCCCCCGGGGGCAGATCGGCCTATTGTTATTAGGCGATCTTCCCCCAGGGGGCAGAAACCTCTAGGCGCCAGGGCTAATTTTTTTTTGTGTTTTTTTTTTGGTTTGTTTGTTTTTTTAGAGATGGGGAGCGACCCCTTAGGCAAGGGTCTCTCCCCTGGAGGGGCAAATTGTATATAGACCATTTCTGCCCCCCTTGGGGGCAAATAGGCCGAATTTAGGTGAATCTGCCTCCAAAGGGGGCAGAAACCACTAGGCACTGTGGGGATCTATTTTTTGTGCTGTCACGCAAGGGGAGCGACCCCGTAGGCAAGGGTCGCTCCCCGGTAGGGGGTCGGGGGAACATTTATTTTAGGCCATTTCTGCCCCCCCTGGGGCAGGCTGAGCTAGAGGCCAAAAACCACAGGTAGGTACTTTGCAAAAAACACCTCTGTTTTCTATGAAAAAATGTGATGTGTCCACGTTGTGTTTTGGGCCATTTCCTTTCGTGGGCGCTAGGCCCACCCACATAATTGAGGTACCATTTTTATCGGGAGACTTGGGGGAACGCTGGGTGGAAGGACATTTGTGGCTCCTCTCAGATTCCAGAACTTTCTGTCACCGAAATGAGAGGAAAAAGTGTTTTTTTAGCCAAATTTTGGGTTTTGCAAAGGATTCTGGGTAACAGAACCGGGGCAGAGCCCCACAAGTCACCCCATCTTGGATTCCCCTGGGTATCTAGTTTTCAAAAATGCACAGGTTTGGTAGGTTTCCCTTGGGGGCCGGCTGAGCTAGGGGCCAAAATCCACAGGCAGGCACTGTTTTCCGTGAAAAAATGTGATGTGTCCACGTTGTGTTTTGGGCCATTTCCTTTTGTGGGCGCTAGGCCTGCCCACACAAGTGAGGTACCATTTTTATCGGGAGACTTGGGGAAACGCTGGGTGGAAGGAAAGTTGTGGCTCCTTTCAGATTCCAGAACTTTCTGTCACCGAAATGTGAGGAAAATGTGTTTCTTTAGCCAAATTTTGAGGTTTGCAAAGGATTCTGGGTAACAGAACCTGGTCAGAGCCCCACAAGTCACCCCATCTTGGATTCCCCTAGGTCTCTAGTTTTCAAAAATGCACAGGTTTGGTAGGTTTCCTTAGGTGCCGGCTGAGCTAGGGGCCAAAATCTACAGGTAGACACTTTGCAAAAAACACCTCTGTTTTCAGTAAAAAAAATTGGGATGTGTCCACGTTGTCTTTTGGGCCATTTTCTTTCGTGGGCGCTAGGCCTACCCACACAAGTGAGGTACCATTTTTATCGGGAGACTTGGGGGAACGCTGGGTGGAAGGAAATTTGTGGCTCCTCTCAGATTCCAGAACTTTCTGTAACCGAAATATGAGGAAAATTTGGTTTTTTAGCCAAATTTTGAGGTTTGCAAAGGATTCTGGGTAACAGAACCTTTTCAGAACCCCACAAGTCACCCCATCCTGGATTCCCCTAGGTCTCTAGTTTTCAAAAATGCACAGGTTTGGTAGGTTTCCCTAGGTGCCGGCTGAGCTAGAGGCCAAAATCTACAGGTAGGCACTTTGCAAAAAAACCCCTCTGTTTTCTGTCAGAAAACGGGATGTGTCCACGTTGTGTTTTGGGGCATTTCCTGTCGCGAGTGCTAGGCCTACCCACACAAGTGAGGTATCATTTTTATCGGGAGACTTGGGGGAACATAGAATATCAAAACAAGTGTTATTGCCCCTTGTCTTTCTCTACTTTTTTTCCTTCCAAATATAAGAGAGTGTGTAAAAAAGACGTCTATTTGAGAAATGCCCTGTAATTCACATACTAGTATGGGCACCCCGGAATTCAGAGATGTGCAAATAACCCCACTGCTCCTCAACACCTTATCTTGTGCCCATTTTGGAAATACAAAGGTTTTCTTGATAGCTATTTTTTACTCTTGATATTTCAGCAAATGAATTGCTTCATACCCGGTATAGAATGAAAACCCAAGGCAGGGTGCAGGTCATTTATTGGCTCTGGGTACCTAGAGTTCTTGATGAACCTACAAGCCCTATATATCCTCGCAACCAGAAGAGTCCAGCAGACGTAACGGTATATTGTTTTAAAAAATCTGACATTGCAGGAGAAAGTTACAGAGTAAAACGTAGAGAAAAATTGCAGATTTTTTCACCTCAATTTCAATGCTTTTTTTTTCAGTTGTTATTTTCTGTAGGAAACCCTTGTAATATCTACACAAATTACCCCTTGCTGAATTCAGAATTTTGTCTCCTTTTCAGATACGTTTTGGTTTCTGGGATCCAGCATTGGTTTCATGCTCATTTCTGTCACTGACTGGAAGGAGGCTGAAAGCACAAAAAATCGTAAAAATGGGGTATGTCCCAGTAAAATGGCAAAATTGTGTTGAAAAATTGGGTTTTCTGCTTCATGTCTGCCTGTTCCTGAAAGCTGGGAAGCTGGTGATTTTAGCACCGCAAACCCTTTGTTGATGCTATTTTCAGGGAAAAAACCACAAGCCTTCTTCTGCAGCCCCTTTTTCCCATTTTTAAAAAACAAAACAACATTTTCACTGTATTTTGGCTAGTTTCTTGACCTCCTTCTGGGGAACCCACAAAGTCTGGGTACCTCTAGAATCCCTAGGATGTTGGAAAAAAAGGACGCAAATTTGGCGTGGGTAGCTTATGTGAACAAAAATGTATGTTGGCCTAAGCGCGAACTGCCCCAAATAGCCAAAAAAAGGCTTGGCACCTGAGGGGGAAAAGGCCTGGCAGCGAAGGGGTTAAGGCAGGCACTGCTTCATCATGCTGCAACAATGCCTGTGTTGGTGCAGGGAGAACAAATCTGTGCAGGCGCAGTGAGAACTACAGAGCTATACCGTATTCAAGTAAATATGGCATATCCCTGAGTATGTAAACTAGTGCAGTGTTGTCCAACACATATTGCTGCTGCCCTGAGCCATACCACATGAGAAAATATCTGCCCTGGGCTGGCATTAGATTTTGGCGCTGCTTCCGGTTTACGAAAGCTCCTAAATCTGAGACAATGTCAAAACACAATGGGTGTTGCTGTGGCACGCCGACAGCAACACCCATTGCACGCACCTTCCACACTAAGTGCTACGTGTGAATGGGACACATAGACAAGGTGGCGTTAAGCCACAAAAAGTGGCTTCACGCCACCTTGTAAATACAGCACATGACATTGCACCACCAGAGCCTCACCAAAAGTAACACCCAGGTGGCGCTCGGGGCACCTAAGTATGCCCCCAAATAACTTGTGAGCTTGAACCATCTATGATGCACAATGGAACACATACCTTTATGATGCACAATGAAACCCATATGTCATTGGCAGTAAACCTACCGCCGCGGTGACAGTCGCCAAAAGACCGTCACGGCGGCTGCCATCCGTCCGCCATACTATGATCATTGCCAGACTTCCGCCACAATAAGGGTGGAAATCCGGCAATGATCATGCTGGCGGATGGTGGTAAGGTGGCGCTGCTACCATCAACACCGCCACACCAGTAGACCCCCGCCAGCCGTATCATGACCTGTGATATGGCCTGGCGGTGTTCTGCTGGTGGGCGCTGCTGGCGGTAGCAGCACCGCTTCCCATTCCCTGCCGGAAGACCACCTGGAAGAAGGTAAGTTGGGCTTCCGACAGGGGAGGGGGTTGGGGTGTTGTGTGTGTGTGGGGTTGTGTGCATGAACATGTGAGTAGTGTTGTTTTTGTGGGTGTATGCATGTGTGTGAATGCATGTAAGAATGGTAATGTGAGTGCGTGTCTGCATGTCAGAGTGAATGCGTATACGAATGTGAAAACTATAATGGTGGTGCACCTCTTATCAGTTCACATATAAAGAAGTCCAATTCTCTTGTGATGTGGATATATCAAATCTTCTCTTTATTTTCTTCCATTCACTTATTTCCTTCCATATTGTTCTTGGTGAAGCATAATGTACATAGTAGCAACAGCCAACACATTTCGCCCTTTAACATAGGGCTTCTTCAGGGCTGTTTCATAATGTGTAATAAGAAATAAAAACACAAACAACACTTAAACACATAGGTGGTCATTCTGACCCTGGCGGTCTTTGACCGCCAGGGCGGAGGACCGCGGGAGCACCGCCGACAGGCCGGCGGTGCTCCAATGGGGATTCCGACCGCGGCGGTAAAGCCGCGGTCGGACCGGCACCACTGGCGGGGTCCCGCCAGTGTACCGCGGCCCCATTGAATCCTCCGCGGCGGCGCAGCTTGCTGCACCGCCGCGGGGATTCCGACCCCCCCCTACCGCCATCCAGATCCCGGCGGTCGGACCGCCGAGATCCGGATGGCGGTAGGGGGGGTCGCGGGGCCCCTGGGGGCCCCTGCAGTGCCCATGCCACTGGCATGGGCATTGCAGGGGCCCCCGTAAGAGGGCCCCTAAATGTATTTCACTGTCTGCTGCGCAGACAGTGAAATACGCGACGGGTGCAACTGCACCCGTCGCACAGCTTCCACTCCGCCGGCTCGATTCCGAGCCGGCTTCATCGTGGAAGCCTCTTTCCCGCTGGGCTGGCTGGCGGTCTGAAGGCGACCGCCCGCCAGCCCAGCGGGAAAGTCAGAATTACCGCCGCGGTCTTTCGACCGCGGAACGGTAACCTGACGGCGGGACTTTGGCGGTCGGCCTCCGCCGCCCGCCAAGGTCAGAATGAGGGCCATAGTCAGAACAACACATAATTATGAGACAAAACATGAAAGTAAGCGTAAATACAAATATAGATGAAAGTAAAAATAGACATATAAATATATAAGTATATACACAAACGTGAGTCCAAAATGCTACAAGGAATTCCCTAGACAACAGTGAAACCAAGTGGTGTGACATAAGAAAACTTACAGGGGAATTTACACGTGACTCAAGAATAAAAAGAAAGTATAAAAAATGTTAAATGATGGAGAAATATCCAGTGTAATAAAATAGTTTTTATTATCACCAGTGTCAGAGGCCGACTGTGTACATGCATAATCATGCGATGGTCCATAATTGCTAAGTAGAAACATACCTATTCAGTTTCTGGTTGGTTATGGTATAAACATTTCTTCACATACATATTCTTAGTGGATCTGGTGGGAAGAGGGACAAAAACAAGAACCAGACCATTGTATGACCAAACCGGAATGAGCCATGGGCAGTGAGTGCCAACATATCAAGATAGTTATCTTCAGCCTAGCACCCCCGTCATGTCATTCATGCATTTATCAAGATAAAGAAACTTGTGTCACTCATAAAGTAACAATTAGCAAAGAAATCCCTTACATTATATAGACCATCCACCGATGGTCATTGTCGGATGGTTGGTTATGTAAACCGGTTACCACAGGAAAGTAAGGGGGTCACAAATGAAATGGAGCTCGGTCCACGAGAGATTATCCGTGGGCTCCTGGACCTCACTGGGTTTAGAAAATACACGGTGTGGCTGCTGTGTCGGGTGGAAGGGGGGGAATTTCCTTTTACGGGCTAGGTGGTCTCACACACTATATAGTGTCATGCTTCATCATTTGACCACCAAACCCCACCCAGGTAGGATAGTACCACCTGGGTGGACTTAACCTCGCCGGTAAAAGAACAGGAGGGAGTGCGTAAATATATTATATCTGGAGATAATGGGATCCAGCTAAGCTAAGTGGATATAAAAGCACCTAGGTAGTTACCTGTGTGTAGTCTGCACTTTTCATAGTGGTAACTGCTGGTGCAACTAAAAACAGGGCTGGACACCACAGTGAGAACAAAGACTCACTGGGTCACCTCACTAAAAATTGGCCGACATGTTTCTGCCCTCTACTAGGAGCCGTGGAAGGTCTAGGGGCATTCTTCAGGGCCTAGGATCCCTAACCATCATTGAAGGTGCAGATAGATAAGCCTCCCCTCGTAAAAAAGGGGGGGGAATATGATATATTGATAGAGTGGGCCTACCTGAAGCAAGGAACTACCTCGCGGAGGCCTGAAGGGATAGAGAACGTAAGTGCATCAACACAGCACAGTGAAACACACTTAATACTGAATTAAATGTAAATATAAAAATTAAATATAAATTGAAAATGGTGCCACAGCAAGCCAAAATCATGCAGAGCACACAGTGAAATAATAAACCTTACCCTAATGACTGAGGCTAATTGCCTCAGATTCCAGGAGGGGGAGTGTCCCCTTATAGTCACACTCTAGGGGCGGGGAAGGTTGGATGGGGGGGAGGAGAAAGGGAATTTAAAAAAAATGATATATGCTGTATGACACAGTAGGTGTCCATTAATAACGGTAAAGAATGCATGATGAGCCCAGCCCTCGGTGCGAGCTGGGGGCTGTGGAGGTGCCTATTTAAGGAGAGTCTAGCACACACTGACTAATGAAAATGACCTGTGAGCATCAAATGAAATAAAAAAGTAGAATTTAACTGCCTCAAGTAGTGAGAAGGTAATGGAAAGGTAATCCACATGGGCACAAACACACAAGAATTAACAATGCAAACAACCAGACATTCAGGCTTATCTGTAGTGTAGCTGGAGGTCCTCCATCAAGCAAGTGCTGAGGCACTTACTACATCAAAGGAGGCGCTCACTGTGTGCCTATCCCGACCCCTCGCTGGACCGCCTGTGGTGTTTGGTCTAGCGCAGAGGCGGTATAAGTACCCGTTGTGAAAAGAAGCGCACCTGTACACAATTACCCGAGCCGGTTTGAACCGGTCTCGAGCACTAGGGCGCTGAGTGAGAGACGCTGTGCGCCATCTCCAGGGCGTCGGGGAAACGAGTGTCCTGCGTCCCGAGGCGGCGCGCATGCGCGCCCGCGATAAGGAGTCTGGGGATTGTGGTCCCCAGACCCATCGTGTGTGTGCGATGTAAAAGCCTGTGCCTGGGAGATGATTTCCTGGCAACAGGCGGGTCAAATTAGAGCCGAGAAGAAATACCCGAGCTCAAGCCCCGGAGGGATGGTGGGGAGGGGGTTGGGGGGCTTTGGAAAAAAAACCCGGAGGGAGAAAGGGGGGGAGGCGAAACACCCAAGAGGGAAGAAAGGAGGGGTGAGAGATATCACTGTAGAGGGAGGGCTGGGGGGAGAAAAGGAGGGTGAAGAAAAGTAAAGGGGGAAGGAAAGGGGGAGCCATAGTGAAAAGGGGTGGGGGAGAGAAAGGAAGGGAAAAGGGGAAAAGAAGGTTATGTAAACCGATAAGTATTTTAAATACTGAATCCTCCGTTAGTGTAGACAAGTTAACAAAAGGTAAAATGTCCTACCCAAATATTCAAGAAGGATTCATAATGCCGGATGGAAACTAATCATGGCCCTCAATATGGTTAGAGAACCATTCGAAGCAGGAGAAATCCAGCAGCACTTCGCCGGCGCGGTTTCAAATTTACCACCACTGGTGTTCTCAAATCGGCGCTTATAATGTGATGCCTCTGTTCTCGAGAATCTGTGGCCGGGAAATGAAAATAGAACAATTCGAAGCAGGAGAAGTCCTTCAGCACTTCCCCGGCACGGTTTCGAATTTACCGCCACCGTCAGCGTTCTCAAGTATGGGCGCTTATTATGTTATCCCTCTGATCCTGGAAATCCGGGATCGAGAACTAAAAATAGAGAGTGGACCATAGAATTAAGAGTAGCGGCCATATTGGTAGTATGTATCACTGCATCAATAAGTGGTAAAAAGAACCACATCTTAGCACAACAGAAATATCAAACAACCTAAGTGTGAAAAAAGGGGGCGGCCATCTTATTCGGGGTTATATACATGATCCTGCAGTTAGTATATCTGAGAAAGAAGTAAGGCCTATATATGCACATCATCGTTTAACAAATTGGTAATACAAATAATGTAGAAATACTAAGGTATTTACAATTACTGAGATATTCACAGAAAAATATATAAAAAAAGTTAACCGCCACTAATAACGATTTAACATTTAACATCGTAATCCAAAGGACATGTATAGTTCCGAAATATTCATGGTTAATATATCTGAAAAAAGTGCAAGGCCTGATTATACCAATCATCATTTATCAAATTAGTAGTACAGGTACATAACATGGTTGCAAAGAGCAATGGAACTAAATACCCATATAGTTTCATAACAAATTGATGTGCAAGATGTTGTGCTATATCCACCTATCCACTTCAATTAGTACTTGAACAAAAATATAGACATTTTCTATATATACAAATATGAAACCTTGTTATCGATAGTAGTGAAATTCATGATCCGTATTGTGACCCAACTCAACCGCCCGTAGGCGGCAAATCCATGCTGCCTCCTTTTGACGCAGGATGAGTTCTCTGTTTCCTCCTCTTGGGTGGGGGGGGATGTGATCTACCCCTTGCAACCAGATATGGGCATCATCTGGATGAAATAACATTATATGGGATGTTAGTGGGTATCTAGTGTCCTTGTTTCTAATAGCACGTATGTGTTCCTGTATTCTTAGTTTAAGAGACCGCACAGTACTTCCCACATAGATCTTGTTGCATGTATAGCCCAAAATGTAGATCACATATTTCATACTGCAATTGACAAAATGCTTGATAGTGTATGTTCTAGTAGTGTTATAACAAGAGTCTTTGGACTTATCCAAACCCAGGGAACAGATATTACATTCATGACATATATAAAAACCCTTTGGTTTCTTTGAGAACCATGTAAGTTTATTTGGGAAAGCAGCGTAGGTAGGGCATAGTTGATCCCTGAGTGTCATGCCTCTGTGATAAATAATCTTTGGTGTCTTGGGTATATGCCCTTTCAATACTGGTATGTCCATAAGTAAATGCCAGTGACGTTTTAAGATCCTAAAAATGTCCTGGCTGTGGACTGAATATCGGGTCACAAGAGACAGCTAGTCAGAACATTTATTTTTATCTTTGTGAGATTTCACAATCAAAGTCTCCTAGAGATTTTCATGATCCGTTTTTCCACATCAGATAAAGTCCTATCATTGTACCCTCTCTTAATAAATCTCTGTTTAGCAAATTGAATTTGTGTGAGAAATGTATCATTGGTACTACAGTTGCGTCTCACGCGCACCGTCTCACCAAATGGGATATTATAAATTACTGATTTAGGGTGGGCGCTTGTTGCATGTAGAATGCTGGTACAAGCTGTAGATTCTCTATATAAAACACTCTGTATGCGGTTATGTGTTACAAAAAATCTAATATCCAGAAAATCAATTGTATCTTTAATGTAGTGTATGCTAAGTTTAACGTTGTATGGGTTATTGTTAAGAAAAGCATGGTACATGTTTAACTGTTCAATCGTCCCATTCCATGGCAGAATATTATCATCTATATATCTACCCCGGAACACAATAAATTCTGTCCAGGGGGAGGCATGTTTGCCCCATGCATGTATTTTCTCGTATCAGCCCATAAAAAGGCATGCGTACGATGGGGCAAATTTTGAACCCATTGCGGTCCCTTGAACTTGTTGGAGCCAATCAGTGTTATGCAGGAAGTAGTTTTTCGACAGGATAATGTCAATCATTTCCAAAAGCATGAGATTGTGTTCGTAGTGATCAGCTGTTCTTGTATTCAGGTAAGAGGTGATCGCTTGAGTTCCAAATAGTTTTTGAATGCAAGTATATAGGCTATTCACGCCCATGGTGACAAATAGAAGGTCATCTGACGTACGAATGTGTGTGAGCATGACTGGATGTATGCGTGTGTGAATGCGTGTATGCCAGTGTGACTGAGTGGGTGTATGCATGGTATGTGTCTGCGGGTGTATGCGTGTATGGGGGTGAGGATCGGAAGGGGCGGGTGGAAGGAGGGGGGATGGGGGCCATCTGAGGAGTGTTGGGGGGTGGGTGAGCTGCCTACCAGTGACAGGGAAGGAATTCCCTGTCACTGGTAGGGCCTACCGCCATGGTATTTGTGGCGTTGCTAACGCCATGCAAACCATGGTGGTAGGCAGGCTCAAAATGCCACTGGCGGTACTATAGCTGCTGCCGGGCTAGAGATTGACATCTCTGGCGTGGCGGCTGCTACCGCCATGGCAGTCTGAGTGGAGAAGTGGTGGGGTTGGCTGCAGCCAACCCGTCATTCTCATAATGTGGCGGTATGTACCGCCAGCCGGGTAGCGTTACTGCCGCAACATTACCACTCACCACCGGGGTCATAATGAACCCCATAATGTACAACTACAACCTTAGGTCAGTAACATGTCACTGAGCCTCCAGTAGCAAATAAATGATGTGCCATGTCAGCAGCCACAACAATCTAAGATTGACTTCACACTATCTCATTGCAGAGGATAATGGCTTACTTCCTGCTGAGCTGCCTGTCCTGGATTTTATAGATGACATGGATGACCAGCTGCCAACCATTAATGAACGGACTCTCCAGGATGCCCTAGGATCCCTCCAGACACCACCTCCAGCCTCAGGGAGGACACACATGGTTGCAGGGTCTCCACATGAACCGCCCAGCTACCAACACACACCATCAGTCTGTACTGACACAGCCCTAGACTCCGAGGACTCAGAGATCACCTTTCAGGGGACAGTGATAGGAGTCCAGCGGGAGCTGGCCAGGCAAGTGCGGGTGGGGATGGAGACCATGGCAAGCAGCCTAAAGGGAGTGAGGACGTGCCTCAGTCCAAAAAATTTACAACTCAGCTGCCATCAGAGGCACCCACTTCCCACTATGTGGACTCCAGCAGTCTCTAGCTGACATAGCTGCTGTCATGAGGCAGAGGCTACAACAATTGCCATCCCAAACTGGCAGCAACATAACAGACACCAGGCTGGGGGCTATGCAGAATACCCTGGAGTCCATACAGCGGGAAATGGCCTCCCTCAGGGAAAACATGGCTGCCTACCACCATGATGTTGCTTCCGTGTTGAAAAATCAGCAGTTCCTCCTTGCTGTAGTGATACCTTATGTGGTCCCACAAAGGGCATCTGCAGTGACCTTTGACTCCACATCTCTATCCCCTGAAGTGTGTGTGGCCCCATCACCCTCCACAACAGCACCAGCCATGGCACAAGAGGCACCACACACATCACAGGATGAAGATGTGACAGGAATAACATTCACAATGAAAAGCACCTGGTATCTCTAGTCTGTGCCACATGGACAGTATCTCCTTAGTTTTGGGCTTAAGATCATGCCAGTGTTGTGACAGTAGGAAATGTGCCTTCTTCACCCAACCACAGTTGACTTACCTGCTATGTACTGTCATTATCTCCATTCTTACCAATTAGCAATGTTTAACCTCCTCACTAATGCACATTACTCCTAATCATTTCTCATGACATGTCCCTCAACCCTGGACTCTGATTGTGCTACACATGGCTAACGTTCACTCATGGGGTCTGTGAAATGGACATTGTATAGAATTTATAAATACTCTTTCACCTGTATATAAAGCAGCTTGTAAACATGTAGCATTTTTATGTTTACTATGATCCATCTACTCAGCTAAATGATTGCATTTTGTGAATGCATGTCAATGAGTACAGAATATTAATACATGAGTGCATTACTGTCAGACACAAAGCCACACACTAGGACCCTAACATGAGAAAGGTGAATGATGGTGTTGCTGGCTACAACCAATTTACTGAGTATGCTATACCAACATTGAACAGATATCCTTTGAAGTTGACATACAGCATGAATTGCTCAGAACCAAGTCAATGGTAAATGGTAATTTACCCAGATGGGAGTAGCAGTATAACTTATTTTTGTGGTTCTGAAGAAGCTAACCATATCAGTGATGGGCACCTGTCAGTGTTGCAGGATACCGTTCCAATTTTGTCTGTTGTCAGATGTGCCACACTTGCCAACAATGAAACTTCAGGACCCTACCAATAACAGTTGAAGTTTCATACTTACCTGTCCAATATAAAGTATACATGCACATTCTGAATGGCTGGAATAGTGGATGACAAATGTATGGACTAGTTGACGTTATTTAGCAGAAAGTCTGACAGCTCCTTGGTCATAGGAGAAGCACATGATAATCCTTGGGAATCAAGACAGTAAGCATACCCTAGGCCATTCCTCCAACTTGACTAGTGCACAGATGAGAAACCCCAGACACTCAATCAACTGTGAAGAAAGAACTAGTCTAATAGAAACAGGATTGATTGTAAAATTTTAAACAACCATATTTCTACTATTATCCTAAAAACTACCCTACACTAAACTAAGCTAAACTATCTGAATTTAACCTACAACTACACCTATCTAACCTATTCTAAACTTATCTTACACATGAAACACCACACTCTAAACATTGTCCCCCACCCCGCTTAAGAGACAAGATACAAGTAGGACATGTATATAATAATATATATTATATTTATATTTTTCCTTTTATTTAGTTTTTTATACACAAATACCCTAACATGACCCCCACCAGTGAGAAAATGTACAAAAACTGCCCCCAACTGTTCTTAATCTAACCTATGCCTACCCTACACTAACCTAATACTACCCTTCTAAAAGTTTTTTCTTGATGTACTTCAAAATCTTCTTGTTGTCAGCACTCCTTCTTCAATTTGTCCCGTCTGGCCATATTGTTGACAATGTCCCATGTCATGTCCCTTTCAGATTGGCTGCTCATGACTGCAGAAGGTGGCTGCACAGGTGCCTGGCTCCTAACAGGTGCATCTTGTGTGGAGGGGCTTGGGCCTGCAGAGGCCCCCTGCACCCGTGATGTTTTGCTCACATTGTCCTTCTTTTGCTGCGGCTTCTTGTGAAGGTCCATATTTGTGAACGTATGCCATTCCCCCTTGGACTTTTCCTTGAGGAACCTCCTTCCTATCCCGTGGTATCCGGCAACCACTTCCATAATGTGCCTGTACCTTTCAGCCCTTTTGTGGAATGCATGCCATTGGTCAGGTGTCATATTGGCAGCTGAAAAATGAGGAGAATCAAGCATCACATTCAGCATTGGGTGGAGGTTGAGCAGACATATAATGTACACTGCAACTTCAGATGACTTATGCACTCCACCACACATTCTTGAACAATGACTTACTCTTCATCTATGACTATTACCTACCAGACATCTACGGTATTATGTACATGTCACTGGGATGATGTCTATCCATTGTTGACCATCAGGGCCCACAGGCGAGTGGACTAAATTGTCCTTGATCAACATTTGTGTTATCAAACCTGTGAGGATCACACGCCCAAACAAGTCTGGATGTCTTGTGTGCAAGTCCATAAGGGGGCTTTGCATGCAATCCAACACCTTGACACCCCTGGTGAAACATCAAGGCTTGCCCAGACATCATGGATGCATTGTGGGGGCCATATGATTTGGGGTCTAGAAACTTCCCGCCGGCTATTCTAATGTTTGGTAAATCATAATTTGTGTGTCCTGGTTTAAGACCTGGCCTGAGCATACGTTACAAGGGGTCACAATATTGCCCTTGATGTGCCCACATGTACAACTAATGCAACGTCCCCAGAAAGTTTGGCCAAAGCCTGACCTGCACATCAAAGGTATCTACACATTACAGAACTAATGTCCCCTACCCTGTGCTATGTTGTGCTACATGTGTAAAATGGCACACACATGGTGGCTGTATGGGTGCCCTTGGACCCACAGTGTGTTTGGCAATGTACTGGGTGCCTCAACAATATTCTTATATATTGAACATCATGTGCACATGTGTGTCAGACATCATCAAAGTACCAGGTACCCACTCATCATTCACATCATATGCACATGAGATGTGACCTACATCACTCACAAATATCATGGTGGCAGGATCATAATGTGAATCCTTCTGAGATCTGGCTTGGAAAAGTTCATAGACATTTCCCACAACTACCTGGAGCTGAGTTGTCTCCTAATTGTGTACACAACTGACTGTTGTCTAGCACAATATGGGTCCTCGCAGCACTACAGCCTCAATATATATGTGAAGGGCACTGTGGCACCTGTGATGCAAGTGTCTCCTACGCAAGCCCCTGAGAGACCTCTAAATAAATAGTCTACATCTGTACCACCTTGTGAGCAAGTGTAAGCTATGTGTGGCATACAGTGCTGTCGATAGTGCTGTGATAAAGTTGTTGTCAACAGGCATGCTATTTACATAAACAGCTGCTGTGAAACCTATCATGATATACATCAATGAATATGTGGCCAGCGATTCCATTTCCTAATACCCACAATTATATGCCAGCACACGTTGCCCTTTGCACTACAACAAAGCCATTCTCAATGCTCAATATTCCAACAGACATGATGTTACCATCCTTACTCCAATGATATCATATCATTGGTCAGGCAAAACCATAATTTATAACATTCCACACATCAGACTAACTCACACCAAACTGTGGATTGGCACACATAACGCTCAAAATGACACTTAGTGGCTGCATCAGGGTCTTCAAATCTGGCAACCTCACCAACGGTGTACGGTGGAGGTCCACCTGTAAGACATGAATGGAAAACATTGGTTAGTGATATTTGTACCTATCAGTTAATGGACGACATTGTTCACTACCAACTTGTTAGGCTGAGTGAGCAAGTCATCCTAGTGGTAGATTAGAGCAACTAACTATTATCAGTCAATCACCCATAGGGGGTCATTACGACCCTGGCGGTCGGTGGTATAGTGGAGGTATTACCGCCAACAGGCTAGCGATACCTACCTCACTGTTATGACATTGGCGGTTTGGCTTAACACACCGACCGCCATGACAGTAACAACCGCCGGTCTGAAGACTTCAGTCTCCAGCCCGGCAGCCGTCACTAGGCCGTCCATGGCATTATGACCCCACCCACTGCCATGGTTTCTGCGGTTTCTGTACCACCAGTGGTTTCTGTACCACTACAGAAACCATGGTGGTAGGCACTATCAGTGCCAGGGAATTCCTTCCATGGCACAGATAGCGGTCTCACCTGCCCCCTCCTCCTCCCCAGAGGCCTTCCCCCACCCTCCCCCTCCCCCTCCCGACCCTCCGCACATTACCACACATACACTCTCATACATACACACCCATACACACAAGCATACACACATTCACCCACGCATTCATACATTCATACACACTCATAGCAACACTCACGAACATACATCCAGGCACTCACACAATCACATGACACAACATGCACGTACACTCACACCCACTCATGCACACATGCATTACACATGCATGCACGCATTCACAGACAGTCACACACACCCCCACAAATGCACACAACATCCTCCAGGGGGTCCTCCGGCAAGAGACGGGACACAGTGCTTCTGCCAGCAGCAGCGTCCACCAGCAAAACATTGCCAGGCCGTATCATGGAACATAATACAGTAGGTGGTGTTTTGCTGGCATGGAGCTACTGCTGGCAGCGGCATAACCTTACTGTCGTCCACCGCCATGACCGGAGATGGATATCCGCCAGCCTTCTGACAGAATTCCATCTACGGTCATAATGCCATGGACGGTCGGTAGCCACAGCAACGGTATGTTGGCGGTCGTCGCCGTGGCGGTAGGCGGCATTTGCCACCAAGGTCCTAATGAGAGCCATAGTCTCATATAATGGAGACCCAGGCAACTACAAACCATCACTTTCCCTGAAACTCCTGTGGTGCTTTTCACTGCACCATATATGCATTGCATTGTCATGCATGTGTTGTTAGCTCTACACCTCCGTGACAATATGGGAATGCATGACACTATACACTGCATCTGAGGGGCATGCGATGGTTGCAGTGGCCATCCCATTGTGACTCCCATAGCATTTGAGCCTGCCCCAGATGTTGTCACCTAACTGTCACCCCAAAATGACAAACAACTGCCCAGGGGTTCTGTGGGTATTCCAAAGTATTGAGGAATGCCCTAATACATCCTTGTATGTAGTTACTAATATGTGTGTGCCATCACAAGGCACACACACAGGCAATAATGCCATGGGAGTTTACTTGTGTTTAAATAGTTGTATCTACCTGCACATTGACTGATTGAAATTATGGATGTATTACCAATAGTGTGCGGCCAGCCACTGTTAGCATGGTATACTATTATTTGTCCTGGGAGATATAAGAACATGCACATAGACATATGCCTCAACACAGACACACTTGCTCTGTGGTCCAAGGATGTATATGTTGGTACAGGTTTCTGAGTAATGTGTCAGTTATGGAGCTGATGCTTGGCAGCTGCATACTGTAAGTAAGATGCAGCAGGCCTGTGGTACTAAATCCGCACATTTGTATGTGGTAATAGACATAGGGGGTCATTCTGACCTCGGCGGTAAAAGGCGCTTACCGCTGGTCAGAAGACCGCCACAACACCGCCGCGGTAAACCGCCACGGTCATTCTGACCCGCAACAGGCAAACCGCCAAAAACCCGACATCCAAAAAAGTCCGCCACACCAACGGCCAGCCAAAAACTGGCGATGACCAAACCTCCACCGTCACGCCAACAGAGATACGCCCATGCCATTCCGACCCACGAATCCACGCGGCGGTCTTTCAACCGCGGTATTCCATTGACGGTACACACCGCCGCGGTCAAAATACACACACACTTACAAAACACAACCACATTGGACAATTTGAAATACACACACCTGATACACATACACACAACACTCCCACACACCCAATACAATATAAAACACACACCCACATCACCCACAAACCCCTACAACCACAAATCAGAGACAGCACAGAATAGAGAACACCATCACACAGAGGCACACTACACCCTCACCCACACAACATTCACGCACAAACCACCACACACCACCACACTCACCACACTCATCAACACATACACCACCCCACACCTCACCCACACCACCCCATGGCACCCCCAAGACACCCCAGGTTTTCAGACGCAGAATTCAGGGTCAAGGTGGAGGAAATAGTTCGGGTAGAGCCCTAGCTCTTTGGGACACAGGTGCAGCACACCAGCATTGCCAGGAAGATGGAGCTATGGCAAAGAATAGTGGACAGGGTCAACGCTGTGGGACAGCATCCACGAAATCGGGACGACATCAGGAAGCGGTGGAACGACCTACGGGGGAAGGTGCGTTCCATGGTATCCAGACACAACATCGCGGTGCAGAAGACTGGCGGCGGACCCCCACCTCAACCCCCAGAATTTACAGCATGGGAGGAGCAAGTCTTGAACATCCTGCATCCTGAGGGCCTCGCAGGAGTAGCTGGAGGAATGGACTCTGGTAAGTCTCATCTTCACTATTTCATCCCCCCACCCCACCAGCAGGCCAACTCATACCCCCACCCTCCCCCCCACCCCCATCACACATCCTCCTTGCTAATGTCTCACCATCACAACCCACCCATCCCAACACCAAACCCTGCATGCCACCACAAACCATGGACACCCATCACCTAAGCATGCCCACTGCACATACCCATCTCCCCCACAAGCCACCGTCACAACAGCCCCACAAGGGAATGCCAGCACTGGGGTACACGGGCACCCACCCATTGCACGATATGGCACACACAGAAGCAATAACCATACTCTTATACCTCTGCAGGACCCGAACGCCACCACACCGCCCAGGAGCGTCCAGAAATGTCCATCCCACCCCCAGAAGAGGCCCCCAGTGATGACAGCAGCTCTGTCTCCCTGGACCCAGATGACCAGCCCGGCCCATCGGGGACCTCGGGACAGTCGGTTCCCCTCACACAGCCACAGGCCACAGCAGACCTACCCCCCTCTGGGAACACCAGCACAGCTCCCACCCAGCGGGACCATGCCTCTGTCTCCAGGACACGTCAATCAGCAGTGTGTCCACCACTACAGGGCACCCAGGTTAACCCACCACCCCAACAACAACAGGGACCTGGGGGCAGTGGTAGTGGGCACACGGTCCAGGGGACGGAGGCACAGGAACACAGGGGAACTGGGAGGGCTGCTGTGCGACAGGGGGGGGACAGGCCCAGGGAACCCACTCTCCATGAGGCCCTCTCCTCCATCATGGGAGCATACCACCACTCCCAGGAGACGATGGCTACGGTACTGGCCAGGTTCCAGGAGATCCAGGTACTGCAGGAGGAACAGTTTATGGGGTTCAGGGAAGAACTCAGAAACATTACTTCCGCAATGGGCACCATTGTCGAAGCTCTCAACCAGATTGTCACCACATTGCGGGACCATGTGGCACCACAAGGGGCCCCTGTCACTAGCATGGACCAAGAACAGGCTACCACCTCTGCCGGCGCTAGTGGACAGGAGGCCCCCACACAAGAACAACAGGCCACCAGAACCCCACCCCCTGCAGAAGGAGAACCACCCCGCAAGCGGGGCCTGAGATCTAGGAAGAAGACAGAGTAGGATGCCAAGACCCCCGCCAGGAAAGGATACCCCCTGATGTCATCCCACTGTCCCACATTGTCACCCTGTCCAGCCTTAACCTGCCCCTGCTCCACCTTTCACAGGCATATGGACAATGCACCTGTGAGACTGAAAATCTGGACTCTGCCATGGACATTCCTCCACCATCACCCATCACCGATTTTTCAACCATGTCCCTAAATTGAGCACTTTAATAAAAACACTTACTGCACAAAAATAATCTGGAGTCTGCCTGTATTTTGAACAAATGTATTAGACATAACCGTTGCAAAATGTCAAGTTACATTGTGATGACAACATACCACTGTCACACAGCTGTAGTCCATGGGCAAACAAAGCAGAGGTCACGCAGTGGGGCCCACATCTCTGAAATTGGAAGGGAAAGTCACAACTCAGTTACCATACACTGGGTGAAAAGGACAGACAGTAGAGAGGCAGGAGACTGTAAGTAAATGTAAAATGCCGGTGTTGATTCTCACCTGTGTGTTATTGAAAATACTGCTCTATTACTGTGTCCCTGTTGTCTGTGTCGTCCTCGTCGTCTTCCTCCTCTTCACTCTCCACAGGCTCCACAGCTGCCACAACACCACCATCTGGAGCATCCTCCTGCAGGAAAGGCACCTGGCGTCGCAAAGCCAGGTTGTGAAGCATACAGCAGGCCACAATGATATGACACACCTTCTTTGGTGAGTACATTAGGGATCCACCTGTCATATGCAGGCACCTAAACCTGGCCTTCAGGAGGCCGAAGGTGTGTTCATTCACCCTCCTAGTCCGCCCATGGGCCTCATTGTACCGTTCCTCTGCCCTGGTCCTGGGATTCCTCACTGGGGTCAGTAGCCAGGACAGGTTGGGGTAACCAGAGTCACCAATTAGCCACACACAGTGTCTCTGTAGTTGTTCCATCACATAAGGGATGCTGCTATTTCGCATGATGTACGCGTCATGCACTGACCCAGGGAACTTGGCATTTACATAGAGATGTACTGGTCAGCCAAACAGACCACCTGGACATTCATCGAATGATAACTTTTTCTGTTCCTGTACACCTGTTCACTCCTGCTGGGGGGGACCAAAGCCACATGTGTCCCATCAATGGCACCAATGATGTTGGGAATATGTCCAAGGGCATAGAAATCACCCTTCACTGTAGCCAAATCGCCCACCTCAGGGAAAACAATGTAGCTCCGCATGTATTTCATCAGGGCAGACAACACTCTGGACAACACCTTTGAAAACATAGGCTGAGACATCCCTGATGAAATGGCCACTGTTGATTGAAATGACCCACTTGCCAAAAAATGGAGTACTGACAGAACCTGCAATAGAGGGGGAATCCCTGTGGGTTGGCGGATGGGTGACATCAGGTCTGGCTCCAGCTGGGCACACAGTTCCTGTATAGTGGCTCTGTCAAGCCTGTATGTCAGTATGACATGTCTTTCTTCCATTGTCGACAGGTCCACCAGCGGTCTGTACACGGGAAGATTCCTCCATCTCCTCGCAAGTCCCAGCGGTGCCTAGGAAGGACAACATGGAGCACAGAGTCAATCAACCCACAGATACGTTCCCACAGCTTGCACAGTACACAATTCTCTATGCAGTGAATGGCTTGTATGAGTGTCGATGCAAGGCCTAGGCATGTGTGACGCAGTAGAAATTAAGCCATGTGGGCCCTTGAAATGGCGGCTGCCTGACCTGTGAAGTGTGACAATGGGATGTGAGGTCAATGCGCTGGCGTGGCATACCGTGGCGGTAGGCGGTCGACCGCGGTGCAAAGTCGCATTGGCTAACATTGAACCCTATGGGTTTCAGGAGCCAATGACGATGTGTGCCGGCGGTCGCGGAACGCACCGCCGCGGTACGCACCGCCGCGGGCGTGACCGCCATTTTCTATCTGCTTAATCACTCGAGACCTGATCATCCACAGGAGAGGACCTATACTGCAAGTGCTGCTGTGACCTCGGTCTGGAAGAGACGATGGCTGCTGCGACTGGGGAAAGGGCCCCTGCCTTCACTTCAGAAGAATTGGAGAAACTCGTGGATGGGGTCCTCCCCAAGTATGCGCTACTCTACGGTCCTCCAGACCATCAGGTAAGTACACTGGGACCAGGCTTTGTGGCCAATGCCTGTGTTGAGTGGGGTGAATGAACGATGGTGGGGAGGGGAGCGAATGAGGCATGCATCAAACGACAGATGAGAGCATGTGCCACATGGCAAGGGTGGGGAGGGGGGGCCACTCACCTCGAGCATGCAGAAAATTATGATATTTAATTTTCTCCCCCTGTACATGTCACATAGGTCAGCGCCCATCAGAAAATCGACATTTGACGTGCCATCGCCAAGGACGTCCGGACCCTGGGGGACCACAACAGACGGGGCACCCACTGCCACAAGAGGTGGGAGGACATCCGCCGCGGGAGCAGGAAGACCGCGGAGGCTCTGCTGGGGATGGCCTTCCAACGTAGCAGGGGTGCCACTCGTCAATTGACCCCCCTGATGTCCTGGATCCTGGCAGTGGCCTACCCAGATTTGGATGGGCACGTGAGGACATCACAGCAGACACAAGGGGGTGAGTACAAGCACATTCTGCTATCTTAGCGTGCAGTAGAGGTGTCTGGGTGGGGGAGGAGGGCTGTGGGTATCCCTAGGCCAGGGCGATTTCTGTAGGCTAGGCCCCTCCGTAAGGCATGGCCCTGTGCCCCCACCCCCCACCTCTGTAGGGTGCCAAGTACAGCGATTCATGGCCCTGTGTCACCTATGTGTACAGTTGTCATCCATAGGCTTGTAGGCCAAGTCCCAATGATTGAGTAGTGTACCCCAAGTGCGCGGCGTAGTGCAGGGGGCTTCTGTGTCTGTCCTCTCCGCCAACTGAGTCGCCAATGCATGCACTCAACATGTCTTTATTTCCCCCCCCTTTTTTGTTGGCCTTCCTGTTCATGTGTGCATTAGCATCATCAGGCGGAGGAGAAGTGGCATCGGAGCATGAGGGAGCTGCATCTCACATGGCCCTGGAGGGCCATGCAACCGACTCGGAGTTCACCAGTGAGACGGAGGGCGAGGGGAGCTCCACAACGGGGACACGTGGAGACACCAGCGACACAGACACGTCCTCGGAAGGAAGCTCCCTTGTGGTGGCGGCAACATCCGTGCCCACCGCTACAACAGGTACAGCCGCCACCCAGCGCACCAGCTCCGCCCTCCAAGCAGCCCCTCAGCGTTCGCCCCGTGCCCGCTCACACACGAAGGTGGGCATCTCCTTCGCCCCAGGCACCTCAGGCCCTGCCCCAGTTACCCCTGCTGCCCTCAGTGAGGAGGTCATTGACCTCCTCAGGACGCTCATTGTTGGGTAGTCTACCCTTTTGAATGCCATCCAGGGGGTAGAAAGGGAGGTGCACCGGAGCAATGCATACCTGGAGGGCATTCATTCGGGTCAGGCTGCCCATCAGCGATTGTTCAACGCTCTGGCCTCAGCACTGACGGCAGCCATTGTACCTGTCTCCTGCCTCCCTCCTCCAACTTCCTCAACCCAGTCCCACTCCCATGTTCCTCTGCCTATCCCAGACACACCTACAGACCAGCCTGCACACACCTCAACACAGAAGGGCAGCTCATCCAGACATAAGCACCACACATCACACAAGCATTCACCCAAGCAACAGCCACATGCAGACATGCCAACAGCCACTGCCTCCTCGGTGTCCCCCTCCTCCTCGTCTCCCTCCTCCCTCCCTGTCACGTCTCCACTCACACTTGCATGCACAACATCATCAGCCACTACGTCCATCACCAGCACACCCACCAGAACACTCCGCACACGTGCAGTCACCACCCCCACTGCCATTTACACGTCCCCTGTGTCCATGTCCCCTGTGTCCTCTCCCAGTGTGTCTGTCACCCCCTCTTCCAAACCACACAAACGCAGGCAGCCACCCACCCAACAGCCATCCACCTCACGACAGCCTCAAGCACAAGCACCTGCACCCAAAGACACCAGACTTGACTCTCCTACAACCACATCCTCTTCCTCCACTCCCATACCCACTGCACCTACCCTTCCCACTGCTCCTAAAAAGCTTTTCCTGTCCAAAATTAACCTCTTTCCCTCACCTGACCCACCCCCTCCATCTCGTAAGAGTCTAATCAGCACCTCAGCCACCACAACCCCTGGACCTACAAGGACCATAGTCCAAGGATATTGGAGTCCACCACCTTCAAGGGCAGCTACTTCGGCTAGCAGTAAAGGGACAGCCAGCCCACCCCCTGAGAAAAAATAAAAGAAAGGCAAGGCCCGGCGCGAGAGGCCAGAGACGGCAGCCTCCAAAGGCACTAACCTGGCACCGTCAGGAAGTGGGGTGTCACCTGGCATATCGACAAAGGGAGGCAAGGGCCACAGAGGAGCAGGGAAGGATGGCAAGGGCAGCACGGCCAACAAGTCCGGCAGCAGGCGAGCTGCCCAGGAGGGCCCTACCAGCCCCAATCCAGGTGTGAAGGAGGACACCCACGGGCCCAGGACACCAGCACAGGAGGGCCCCGCAAGCGAGAAGACAGATGTGCACGAAGGGCCCGGCAGCCACATGTCGGGTGGCGAGTGAACTCCACATAATGGCCGGATCTGGTGCCCTGGAGACACATGTCAAGAACCGCCGAACAGGGCCCTTCAAGTCAAGCACCGCTGAACAGGGCACCGCCGTCTCAAGCACCGCTGAACAGGGCCCATCAAGTCAAGAACCGCTGAACAGGGCCCTTCAAGTAAAGCACCGCTGAACAGGGCACCGCCGTCTCAAGAACCGCTGAACAGGGCCCTTCAAGTCAAGAACCGCTGAACAGGGCCCTTCAAGTCAAGCACCGCTGAACAGGGCCCTTCAAGTCAAGCACCACTGAACAGGGCACCGCCGTCTCAAGAACCGCTGAACAGGGCCCTTCAAGTCAAGAACCGCTGAACAGGGCCCTTCAAGTCAAGCACCGCTGAACAGGGCCCTTCAAGTCAAGCACCGCTGAACAGGGCACCGCTGTCTCAAGCACCGCTGAACAGGGCCCTTCAAGTCAAGCACCGCTGAACAGGGCACCGCCGTCTCAAGCATCGCTGAACAGGGCCCTTCAAGTCAAGCACTGCTGAACAGGGCCCTTCAAGTCAAGCACCGCTGAACAGGGCACCGCCGTCTCAAGCACCGCTGAACAGGGCCCTTCAAGTCAAGAACCGCTGAACAGGGCCCTTCAAGTAAAGCACCGCTGAACAGGGCACCGCCGTCTCAAGCACCGCTGAACAGGGCCCTTCAAGTCAAGCATCGCTGAACAGGGCACCACCGTCTCAAGAACCTCTGAACAGGGCCCTTCAAGTCAAGAACCGCTGAACAGGAACCTTCAAGTCAAGCACCGCTGAACAGGGCCCTTCAAGTCAAGCACCGCTGAGCAGGGCACCGCCGTCTCAAGAACTGCTGAACAGGGCCCTTCAAGTCAAGAACCGCTGAACAGGGCCCTTCAAGTCAAGCACCGCTAAACAGGGCCCTTCAAGTCAAGCACCACTGAACAGGGCACCGCCGTCTCAAGAACCGCTGAACAGGGCCCTTCAAGTCAAGCACCGCTGAACAGGGCACCGCCGTCTCAAGCACCGCTGAACAGGGCCCTTCAAGTCAAGCACCGCTGAACAGGGCCCTTCAAGTCAAGCACCGCTGAACAGGGCACCGCCGTCTCAAGCACCGCTGAACAGGGCCCTTCAAGTCAAGAACCGCTGAACAGGGCCCTTCAAGTAAAGCACCGCTGAACAGGGCACCGCCGTCTCAAGCACCGCTGAACAGGGCCCTTCAAGTCAAGCATCGCTGAACACGGCACCGCCGTCTCAAGCACCGCTGAACAGGGCCCTTCAAGTCAAGAACCGCTGAACAGGGCCCTTCAAGTAAAGCACCGCTGAACAGGGCACCGCCATCTCAAGAACCTCTGAACAGGGCCCTTCAAGTCAAGAACCGCTGAACAGGGCCCTTCAAGTCAAGCACTGCTGAACAGGGCCCTTCAAGTCAAGCACCGCTGAGCAGGGCACCGCCGTCTCAAGAACCGCTGAACAGGGCCCTTCAAGTCAAGAACCGCTGAACAGGGCCCTTCAAGTCAAGCACCGCTGAACAGGGCCCTTCAAGTCAAGCACCACTGAACAGGGCACCGCCGTCTCAAGCACCGCTGAACAGGGCCCTTCAAGTCAAGCACCGCTGAACAGGGCACCGCCGTCTCAAGCACCGCTGAACAGGGCCCTTCAAGTCAAGCACCGCTGAACAGGGCCCTTCAAGTCAAGCACCGCTGAACAGGGCACCGCCGTCTCAAGTACCGCTGAACAGGGCCCTTCAAGTCAAGAACCGCTGAACAGGGCCCTTCAAGTAAAGCACCGCTGAACAGGGCACCGCCGTCTCAAGCACCGCTGAACAGGGCCCTTCAAGTCAAGCACCGCTGAACAGGGCACCGCCGTCTCAAGCACTGCTGAACAGGGCCCTTCAAGTCAAGCACTGCTGAACAGGGCACCGCCGTCTCAAGCACCGCTGAACAGGGCCCTTCAAGTCAAGCACCGCTGAACAGGGCACTGCCGTCTCAAGCACCGCTGAACAGGGCCCTTCAAGTAAAGCACCGCTGAACAGGGCCCTTCAAGTCAAGCACTGCTCCGCTGGGCCCTTCATCTCAAGCACCGCTCCGCTGGGCCCTTCATCTCAAGCACCGCTCCACTGGGCCCTTCATCTCAAGCACCGCTCCGCTGGGCCCCGCCATCTCTGCACCGCTCCGCTGGGCCCTTCATCTCAAGCACCGCTGCACTGGGCCCTTCATCTCAAGCACCGCTCCGCTGGGCACCGCCGTCTCTGCACCGCTCCGCTGGGCCCTTCATCTCAAGCACCGCTCCGCTGGGCCCTTCATCTCAAGCACCGCTCCGCTGGGCCCCGCCGTCTCTGCACCGCTCCGCTGGGCCCTTCATCTCAAGCACCGCTCCGCTGGGCCCTTCATCTCAAGCACCGCTCCGCTGGGCCCCGCCGTCTCTGCACTGCTCTGCTGGGCCCTTCATCTCAAGCACCGCTCCGCTGGGCCCTTCATCTCAAGCACCGCTCCGCTGGGCCCTGCCGTCTCTGCACCGCTCCGCTGGGCCCTTCATCTCAAGCACCGCTGCACTGGGCCCTTCATCTGAAGCACCGCTCCGCTGGGCGCTTCATCTGAAGCACCGCTCCGCTGGGCCCTTCATCTCAAGCACCGCTCTGCTGGGCCCTTCATCTCAAGCACCGCTCCGCTGGGCACCGCCGTCTCTGCACCGCTGAACAGGGCCCTTCAAGTCAAGCACCGCTGGCCCATTGGCAGAAGGGGCAGGCCCGGATCTGTGTCGGGCAGGGCTGCACGATGCACTCTGGGCACCATGCCTCCTCCAGTACCAGTGGAGTCTGTAATCCACTTGAGAGACTGTGGCTTTGCACTCCCCAGGATTGAACAGTGGGCAACCCACCCACTGTAGAGACTTGAGAGACTGTGGCTTGGATATGGCAGTGGGCAACCCACCCACTGTAGAGGCTTGAGAGACTGTGGCTTGGATATGGCAGTGGGCAACCCACCCACTGTAGAGACTTGAGAGACTGTTGCTTGGATATGGCAGTGGGCAACCCACCCACTGTAGAGACTTAAGAGACTGTGGCTTTGCACTCCCCAGGATGGGACAGTGGCCATGGAGGCCCCTCGTGGATCTGGCGTCGTGGACTCATGTGGCTGAGGTGCCCCCCCTTTCCTTCCCCCTGAGGTGCCTGTAGTTTTGCTATCTGATGCCCCTGCAGTGTTCTCTCCAATGGATTCGGGTCTCCTGTGTAGGCTTTGCCCATGTGTTTAGGCCCATTGGCCCACGTACAATGACTGAAACTCAATTTGGACAGGACAATTTACATATGTGTATTTAGTTATAGATGTATATACGAAATAATTTTTTACTTAGCCGTACAATATATTTAAATTTCATGATCAGTTTATTTTGTCTTTGCATTCTTCCGGGGGGTTTGGGGGGTGTCACTCTGAGTTGTTGATCTGCATTGATGTGTAGGTAGTTGTGGGTGAGGGTGAGGGTGGGTGTGTCGCGTATGTGTGTGCCCGTAATTTTTTGCCTCCCCCCTCCCTTGTGTCGTAGGTGCAGTACTCACCGTTGTCTTCTGCGCCGGCGTTCGTGCTCCTGGTAGAGGAGCAGGTAGACAATAGCTGGTAGGATGTGTAGTTCTGGTTCCATGCTGTCCAGATTCCTCGTGGAGTGTGTAGAGGTGAGCGTTTTCCCGTTCGTAGTCTGTTTCCGCCGTGTTTTTATCGGCGGGGCTCCCGCCCCGGAAAAGGTGGCGGATTGGTGAGTTGTGATAGGGTGGGCGGTACATTGACTCCCGCCTGTCTGTTGGCGGTGACCGCCGCACTGTTTGTTTGTCCCGCCGTGGCGGTCGGAGTGTTAAAGTGGCGGTCTCTGTTGGCGGTTCCCGCCAGGGTCAGAATTCCATTTTTTAAACCGCCTGCCTGTTGGCGGTTTGGCCGCCGCTTTAACACCGACCGCCAGGGTTGGAATGACCCCCATAGTTTGGGATGAATGTGATACACAATATACAGGAAGAGGAAAGTGCTAGTATTCTGGACTCCGTGCATAGTCAATCTTCTTTACATGGCCTTGGCCAATGACACAAAGAGGCAGATTGAACAACAGTGAGGTAGCATCAGGTGCATCACTACAGGCCTTGTGGCCCTCAGTGCACCCATTACCACAGCCATGTGCGCGCCTAATGAGAATTAAGGCACATCACGATGTAGGTAGGGTCCAACTGCATCTATTTATATGTTGGAAAATTATGTACTCAGTAGGAGTTGCAACAAAACAGATCATCACAACTTCTGCTGAGTACATTGAGGCCCATCACATTCATGTATATGCCCTCATATAACACCTGCTCTCTGCAGCCGTTCCAAGTGCATGAAATATGGAATTTAGGTATTTCTCATTTTCCCTAGAGGCTTTTTCATTTGTCCCGCAAACAGGTTGTGGGCCCCCCTCCCATACAAGATGCATGGCAGAGGCCTCATGTTGTGCTGCTCAAAACCGAGTTGCCCTATGCATGCATCAAAACACTTTGTAATGGTTGTGCAGTGAAGATGGCACATCTGCCCTGCCTCAGCTTTATTATTGTACATTAGAATGGCAGCCCTCAGGTGGTGCTGGGAATCTGCATACAACATGTTGAGATCCTTAAACATGACATGCTGCACTCAACCGTATCAGCACCTGTCATGCACATGCAAATAATGGACTTGGTACGGAAATGGGATACTTAACAACTGCTCCACCAATCTCGATGCCCAGGTGATCTAGCTGATCTTGCTCCCTTAAGATGAGGTCAGCCCAGCGGTGTTTCAATTAGTGGTCATTCCTTCTGATGGGAAAAACTCTAGTCAGGTGGTGGAACACCTTGGCCCACAACAGCTTCCTGGCCTCTGTGAGGTAGCCTTGTATGACAAGGCCACCCAGCTCCAGCATCATAGGGAGGTAATGTTGTACCAGCCACATAAAGCCCCCCAGCTCATCGGCCGACATCCTGGCCAGCTTCCCTTTCCCTGGCAAAAATGCACTGAAAATGCAGTTGACAGAAAAAAATGCCCTGAGACTACCCCAGCTACCCAAAAAACTATCCTACCCCAGACAAACACACCACAATACAGTGACAGATACAGAACATTTAAAATACAAAAGACAGATTAAAAGACAAATAATACAAAACAGCTACAGGATACAGCACAAAAACACTCGAAATACTCCAAAATTCCGACAGCACCAGCTCCACACACCCTCACACAGTCACAGACAATAAGACTGGGAAGTGAACTCACTGTACAATGTATGCAGGCAGGATGTCCTATTTCATCACATCCTGGGCCTGTGCGTAATGTTTCCAGTCATGCGTCGGTTTTTTTCAACATGACTGTCATGCGTACATTTTTTCCTGTTGTGTGTGAAAAGGCCTGTGGACGTGCGATAGACGCTCAGGGGCTAGGCGTCTTTTTGCTTAGGAGAAAAGTACGGCATATGCGTATGCCTGTAAATTTTTGACGCATGAATGCCATGCATCACATTTTTCAGACTTGTGCATGAAAAGGCCGGTGGACGTGCAATAGATGGTCAGGGTCAGGCGCATTTTATCTGTGGAGAAAAGCATGAGGTTTATGCGTTCGCTTCTATATTTTTGACGCATGACTGTCATGCATCGAATTTTCACCATGGTGTGTGAAAAGGCATGTGACGTGTGATAGACACTCAGGGGCCAGGCGTCATTTTTCGGACATTGCAGAGTGTAGATGTGTGCCGTATGCGTCATTATTTTTTGAAGCATGGCGGAAATGTGTGGAATTTTGCAATGTAGGCCTTGAGTGCACACATATTCACTTACCATGTCACTTGGGCTATGCAACAATGTTGTAATTATGGTATGGGTACATTTGTGTAACTACCCATTCATATCTTTATGGTGACATATGTTGAACCTGTAGGGTTGTTTACGAGTCTGCTGCATATGATTACTCATACCTTGTGCATATGTGCATGTGCAGCCACACTGTGTCCACATAGATGTTAGCACATGTATACTATGAGAGTACATATGTGTTTGAACACCTATTTGTGGGAATACCACATTGTTATGTCTTATATACAAATGTACTCATACCAACAACACAAAATATATGATGGCCTATGTCCAAAACATGGTAGTGACAGCCATGACAATTTGTACTCAGAGGATGCAGTAAACTAGGACTGGGTTGACATCACGTTACCCCTGTCAATTTGCGTGTGCATGTGTGTCCACTCTGTGGCGTGTTGTTGGTTTTGCCTTCCTGATGCTCTGCTACATGTGTGACAATGTAGTTCCCTTTGAAGGAGATGTACACATGTGTCACTGACAGTTGCTATGGCGTGTGTGTTATGTGTAAAGATATGTGTAGTGTCTTTGCAGTAACATATGACCGCAGTGGTGTATTCATGGCATGTGAAACCTCACATAACTATCTTCCTGCATGGACACATGTTGGACTTTGACAAATGCCTGTGTAGTCATATCAGTGACGCCTACGGCTCCATATGTTGGAACACATGTGAAGGTCATTTCTTTCAGTCACTGATCTTGTGATGCATATATCCTTACGTTTGTGGTAGGTTGCCTTTTGTTTAGAATCCTGTACACATTACCATGCCTGAGCCATTTCAGTGGTACTTGTCTGCTGAGATATGTTGTATATGTGTGCATGCCACCAACTAGGCACTAATATTTGTCTACATCATGTTTGTCATGACAGTCACTTACAATGGCATACCACTGTGTAGCAGTGTTGCAGTCTGGCATAGATGGCAGCCTACTCTTCATCACTACTGTGGGAGTTTGTAAAGCAACACAAACCTATGGTTGCATGTGAAGGGGCAGGTGTAAGGAGCTCCAGCTTACCCAGGCCACTGTGCACACGCATCAGGCCCCTGACAATGTCATAAATTTATGTAGCCAGAGCAGTGGTGTTAGGGTGTTTTAAGCAGGGATCTAGCCTCTTCATGATTCTTATCCAGGAGAGCAATGCACACTCCCCTGCAGACAGGTACATGTGATCAAACAGACCAGAATATCACATTTTCCTCTGTGGTATTTGATGTTAGCCTTCTCCTCTCATGTACAGAGGACTGGGTACTTGCACGTGTAGGACATTTCTCATCATTTGATGTTCTTAGTAATTTCCATGGGCAGCTAGGTTAGGGGTTGTATATCTGTTGTGACTTCTATTTTGGGAATGTGCCAGGGTACAGATAGTGTTATCTGTCACTGCCTCCTGTCATGTTGGCATGTGATGGGCAACTATGAGGTTATGGTAGTGGCAAACATAACTGGGTTATGTGCTGGCCTGACCACCCTCTCTGTACATATGTTGGATGTTCACTTGTAGACATTGATGTGTTGCACAGTCAGTATTGGTCTATGCGTGTGCCTTCTCCATGCTTCACCGCATTACTTGTAAGGTATATATTGTCTCCAACATTGCTTCCTTTCGTTAGGCTGCTTGCACTTTGTATACATCTTTTACAGAAACATTGTCTGGTCATAGATAGACAGGATGCAATATAAACTGTAGATGTAATGTATTTGTGAGATGTAACGAGTGCCACACACACATGACATTACACCTGCCACAGCACTTGTGTTGTCTCCAAGTGACCTCCCATGTTGTTTTTGCAAGTATCTGTGGGTATCTCTCAGCTGTCCATCCACATCCTCTATTGGACATGGGTATGCATTTCTTCTAGCATGCAACAACCTACGTAACTCATACCATGACAATGATATTTAGGTGTGAAATCATCTCAGTGCTGCTTTTTTTCATTGGCCAAATGCAACATATATGGCTACTTCTACTCCCATTCATTTTTTGATGGATCTCTGACATTTTTTAACATTGCTGGACATAGTTGCACATTCCACACATGACTCCCATGTTAGAGCCCAAAACATGTATGGGATAATTTGTGAGTGTTGACACCTTGCACTTGTTCTGGCATGTGAGTGACAATGAGTGGTGTGTATAGCTATGTGCTATGTAATGTTGTGATGCAGAGCATACTAGGTAACCATGCAAACTCTTTGCTACCTACAACATACACCTCTACATCAGTCTTCAAATGTTTGTCTTGAATTGTGGTAGGCATGTGTCAAAGCAGCAGATGTGTGTGAAAAGTGTTCATCTTATGTACATAGGCTATGTAACAAACTCTGCCTACATTAAACTAAGACAATTATATGGTAGTGCATTGTCCCATTTAATTCTTAGATCCTGACAATTGGTCATATGTTTGGATAGTACTGTTCTATCACCCCAATCAGGGAAGTCCATCAAGGTATTAATTGGTCTCCCCTGACTTTAGGCTGCTGGGGGGCTGTGTTGGACCAGGCCCTTTTTGCAGGGTCATCCTCAAACTTTTTGCTTCCTTCCTCCTAATTTTTCTGAGCCACTTTTGTTGGCTTTCAGACTCTGGGCACTTTACCACTGCTAACCAGTGCTAAAGAACATATGCTCTCTGTGTAAATTATACTCTTGATTGGTTTATCCATGATTGGCATATTTGATTTACTGGTAAGTCTCTCGTAAAGTGCACTAGGGGTGCCCAGGACCTGTAAATCAAATGCTATTAGTGGGCCTGCAGCACTAATTGTAACAACCACATGAGTAACCTTGTAAACATAGCTCAGACCTGCCACTGCAGTGTCTGTGTGTGCAGTTTACAATGCTAGGTCGACTTGGCAAGTGTACCCAGTTCCCAGACCTAAACCTTCCCTTTTTATACATGTAAGGCACCCCTACGTTAGGTCCTAGGTAGCCCCATCGACAGGGTGCAGTGTATGATAAAGGTAGGACATGTACTGATGTTTTCCCATGTCATAACAGAGAATATTGCCAAATTCGGGTGTCACTGTTGCAAGGTCTATCTCTCTCATAGGTTAACATGGGGACTGCCTTTAAATAACTTTTAAGTGTATTTTCCCTTTGGGAGCAGATAGAGAATTGGAGTTTGGGGTCCCTGAACTCTCAATTTAAAATCACATCTTTTTGTAAAGTTGGTTTTTAAATTGTCTGTTTGAAAAGGCTACTTTTAGAAAGTGGGCATTTTCTTGCTTAAACCATTCTGTGCATTTGCCTGCTTGTGTATTCCACATCTGGGTCAGACTAACAGTTGGGCTGTTGCGAATCCCCTCTAGACGGTGCCACAAAGGGAGTTGGGGTGTAGCCTGCATGTCCTGATGGGCCATCTAGGCTACAGTGGAGGGAGAAGTGGTCACTTACACCTGAAAGGGCTGTGTCTGCCCTCAAACAATGCAGTCTCCGACCCCCTTGTTTGTGTCTGGGGCCAGACCTGGGCAAGGCAGGATCTTGTCAACAACATAGACTTTCCTTTGAAGTTTGTCTGCTTCAAAGCCAGAAAGGGGTATAAGTAGTGGAACCAAAACTCCAGACTTTTAGAATCTTTCTTAATCACGAGGAACCTCTGCTAAAGAGAAGAGCTGGAGGAGGAGTAATGCCCCTTTGCTGTGTGTGCTATGCAGGGTTGGCCTATAGTTGCTGCTTCTGTTTATAAGAGAGCAAAGGGTGAACTTTGCTGTGTATCCTGCTTGAGAAAGTTCTCTAAGGGCTTGGAGTAAAGCCTGCCTCCTGATGGAAGTCTCAGGGACACTAAAGACTTCAGTTTAATCTGCCCACAGGACTGGGAACTGTGTGTGTTGTGCTGTTCAGCTGGAGCTATCAACTTCAAAGAAGTGTCTTTTTAAGTAATTCTAAAATATTGGCTATTTTTCTAAAACTGGTTTGGTGTCCTTTTGAAATGTTTTCGCTGTATTACTGTGTGTTATGTGTAAAGTCTTTACACATTGCTTCTGAGATAGCACAGACTGCTTGTGCCAAGCTACCAAAGGGGTGAGCATGGGTTATCTGAGCTGGGTAACTCCCTTATCCTGACTAGAGTGAGGGTTCCCACTTGGACAGAGTGCAATCCGACTGCCAACTAGAGACCCCATTTCTAACAAGCACCCGTAGCTGCTTCATTTGTCTGGCAACCCATAGCACACTCCACAGCCAACATGTGTGTGTCATAAGTGAGGCACAGCCCACCATGTGTCAGCTTTGTGCCCAATGGCAGTGCCAGGACATAATCCCATGGATACAATGTGCAGGCTCTTCCTCTAACATTGGTTATACTCCCTGTACAATTACTGAAGGTCCATAGTTACAAATGATGTCCCCCCTTGTCACACACTGTGCAGGCAGAGCAACAGTCACCCAGAGATGTCACAGAGTTCAGTTCTGACATTACTCAAACACCATTTGATCACAGCCCCTACCTTATCTGTGCCCCCATTGCATACATATTGGTAGGCGATGTGGGGGAAGGGCTAGGAATTAGACTGTTGCCCACTTGACAGCACGATATATGTTGTGGTGCATGGACCTAGGCCTTCAGGAGTTACATGCTCGTGAATTGCGTATCACTGATATGTGAAATGGAGGCAGTAGACACTCTTACCTCACAAACAATGTTGCAACCATGCTTGTAACTATTGTGTTTCTTACGTGCTCCCTGAAGTTTGAGTTACATTCCAATGGTATATGTAGTACAGAATTAGTAGACCGAGGAGTTTCAAGTGCAAAGCATTTTATTGGTGCTATTTACAATGTGATGATGATAGTCCAGTCACTATGTATAAATGTTCTGTCCTATGTGGAGTCTCCTGCAAACTCCTGCAGCAGTGTTCTGTTGCCTCCCCTCTGAATTAGCTGCACCATCATCATCCTACTCCTTGTTGGAGACTTCAACCTGTTCATCCCAGAGAACATTTGTTCTTATACATATGTTATGGAGGATCGCACATGCCATTATGATTGTACATACCAGTGGTGGAGCATACAGGAGACTTCCTTCTGTCAGGGCCAGGCACCTGAACCTTGACTTCAGAAGCCCAAATGTCCTCTCGACCACATTGGGTTTTCTTCTGTGCCCTTCATTATATGCACGCTCTTCCATCATTGTGGGATTAGCAAATGTAGTCATTACCCATGGCTGTATGCTATACATAATATATTGATCACTGCAAAGAAATGAGAGAAGATGCGTTGGTAAAGCTTGATAGGGGTTTGGAAAATACCGTGGCAGTTGTTAGTTGTAGGTAGAGTCATGACTCAGACTTGCTTGTGGTATAGTGTTTGTTCCTGTTTTTGTGAAATGCTTTCATAGGTCTGTATTGAGGGACATGATAATCTTGGGTAGTGGCTCAGGGACCTGGGAATTTTCATATTGATTCCAAACTGATGGGTAAACAATTGCAAAGATGTTTTGTGTAGTCCATATTTGAGGCAGTGTCCTATTGTTGGATGGAACCTACCTCCTCCTTGCACCACAATGGTGTCAGATATAGAGACACCATGGTAGCCCTACAAAACCAAACTGTGCCGTCGATGTTACCATGTGGCACTACGCATGCAGTGCAACACTTAGTGACCATTTGTGGCAGATGAAGGATGTGCCAGCCATCAAGTGTACGAGGGTGTGTATCATATATTTTTAGGATGATTTATTTTAGTGCAGTAGTATCTCCTAGCTTCCAATGCATGATTTATCACAGAAACTTTCAACACAGGCACAGTACAGGCTTTGGCAGGGGGCACACCTATTTTTTACATGAGTCCCTATGTACGTTGCATGTAAGGTCAGGTATGTCCTCTATACTCCTGCTGAGTCCTACTATGGCATCCATGATCTTTACAGTTTTGCACAAACTCTGAAGCATGGTGGGCTGTTTCTAGTATACAGAACATACATGGTGGTGTTAGGGGTGCTAAGGGGCGCATGTGAGGTGGCACTGGAGTAGGTGCTGCCCCATTTCTCATGATTCTTCCCCATGGCCTTTCATGGAAGGTTAATTTGTATTCCTGTGTGTGCGCATAATGCAGCAGACAGGTGTATGTGCACACTACTGGTATGTCAAGTATGTGTAGATGATATGTAGTTGGTAATGGCACAACTTGGTGGAATTTGACATAAATGCTGCCTGAGGTTTGCACACCATGTTTTTTGTGGGGCTGTGCCTATGTGTGACTTTCTTTAAATGACTATGCAATTGACATCTTTGTTTGGTGTAATGTGTGTGGGACTTGTAGTGGTTTATGGGCAGCTTCTGTATGCAAAAGGGACATTGCTCCACCGGTCCGCACGTGGTGTGCCAGTCAGATTGTGGCTGTGTTATGTCTATATGAGTGTATGTGTTTGTGATGTGTAATGATTGCCATGTCGTGTGGCATGTTGCATATGTGTTGTTGCCTGCACATCTGTGTTCCCCTGCCCATTTGTATTTAGTGTGGTGTATGTCTTGTTTTTCCTACATGGTTGGTGTGTTGTATGAGTAATGATTGGCATGGTGGCTTACCTACGAGTAGGTGATTGCCATATTGCCCATCCTGGAACCGCTCGTTGATAGTCGAATTGCAGAATATGTAGGCTTCATGGACGCTGCAGGGATATTTTGCTAGGATGTTAGTGAAGAGCCCACAGTGGTCCACAATGGCCTGCACATTGATCGAATGGGTGTGCTTGCGGATCCTACATAGATGTTCAGTTGCTGCAGGTGGCACCATTTGGACATGGATGCGGTCCATTGCACCCAGCACATGTGGGAACCCAGTAATTTGATAGAAACCTTGCGTGGTCTCCTGCTGCATTTTCTGGGTGTTTGGGAAGCAGCTGTGGTGGAGTTTGAGGCATATGATTGTGTCCGGGACCTTAGGTAGGAAGACCAAAAAGGATGGCTGGGACATTCCAACCCCTTATGCACCCATTATCTAAAACAATCCAGACCCCAGCATATGAAGGACAGCGAGGAGTTTTGTCATGGGTGGAATAGTTGTATGAGTTTGCACCATTGCTGTGATGTGTGGCACAATGTGGTACAGCAGGCGTACAATGGACTCCCAGTTCAGTCGGTACATCCTGATGACATCTTGTTCCCTGAGGCCAAAGATGGTTGTCTGCTGTCTGAAGATCCTCTCCGCCTTTGTGACTGCTGTGGTGGTGTTTGGGGTTGCTGCAGTGGTGGTGGAGGGACCTGCTGTCTTCACTGACATCTGCAGTGTGTGCCAAGCTGGAGCAGGGACACTTCCATGTGGTCCAGGAGATTGCAAATGCTCCTTCTGTGTGTTTTCCTTGACTGGTGGTGTGTGGACCTCTTTTAATGCCTGGTCCAGGTGTTAAATGTTGATGCCAACCGGACTTAACAACATTTTTGAGGTCCGCTTCCTTGGTATGTGCCATTTTTGCATTGGGATGTAAATGTGGCGCTGGAGGTCTGGTGTCATTTTTTGGATCACCTACTTTGCATCTCATTGTCACCATGAGATGCGAGGTGGGCTGGCGCTTCCTAAAAATGGTCTAACTCCAATATTTTGAGGCTAGACGAGTCTAGCCTCAAAATATAAATATGGAGTTCAGTTAGCGCCGCTTAACATGAAAAAAAAACTTAAGGCTGAGGTGACACTAACTTTCCATAAATATGGACCTTTGTTTTAAGGCTATTTCCTCCAAGCATGTGTGCTGCAGAATGCAGCAAAACATTCAAAGAGGAAATACAGGGTGGGCACAGGATTTTGGCATACAACCTTGTTTACAAGTCTTTGTAGATATGAAATTGTGTCAAAATCCATGTGAGCGAGCACACAAAACCCCATGTACCACCTATGAAATGCCTCCCTGGCGCAAAGTAATGCAAGGCAGTGTATTATGATGCATTGGGTTACTTTTTATTACAAACCAACATATATCGTTAATTGTTTTGGATTGTAAATCCCCGCAAAAGGCTTTGCATGGGGCCTGCTTGCATTAAAATAGTAAAGCAAACCCGAAGTAAACTCTTCTTAAGTCTGATCCCACATACTTAAACTAAAAGAAGTACTTTTAAAATATATATTTTAGTAATATGAAATCAGACTGTTCTTAGTACAGAAGTTGTTTATAAATTTCCATTAGGACGCCTCCAGGATTTAGATGGTAACGTCCATACATCAAGCCTCAAATTAAAAACTCAAGGCCTACAAAGGCTCTCAAACAGTCTTTACATTTGCAAATTAACCAACTGCACACATTTACCTTTTGGCTGTTGGGAGGGACCGTGGCGGGAGAGTTTCTAATAATTTTTTGTTCACAAAAGCTGGTCATTGTTAGTGCTTGTTGTTGAGGCACAATTGTAACATTAGAAACTCCCCAGTCTACCATGTTTCAAGACTGTAACCACCAGCTGTCACATCTGGACAGCCTACCATACTTTTCTTTATTAAATGTGAACAGCTACACCATGTATACAGTTCACAATCCAACACAAGATAAAACTTTATATAACTATTGATTTTCATTTACACGAGGTGCTGCAAAATTGCAGCAAAAATTGCAATAGTGTGCTGCAAAATGTATTTTTTTGTGCCACAATATTTCCTAATTCATGACGCATAATCCTGGAGGGGAGGGGGGCGATAAAACCGTCTGTGGATACGTCCTGTAGTTCTTTTATCATGAGGGGAAACTTTAGAGCACATACGATTTTCAACTCTTAACTTCCAGGTGTCATTAACCAGGATAATGTTAACCAAACAGCATAGACAAGATCTATTTACCTGTTGTCACATGCAAATCTAACCTCTATTTTGAAATATTATTGTGTCTGGAGAAGAAGAGCAACATGTTTTTCTTCAATCAGCCCTCAGAAGGAGACAGAAGAGGGCAAACTGTCCTTTACTGAAATTTACAGCTAAGTGGGAGAGCTTGCTGTATAATTTCTGGAGCCTCTGTGGTAGTTTTCCCGATTTCGACCACACTGTGATTTCTATGCAACATTTTGACACGTGAGCTAAATTGCACTTTCTCGGTTTCACAGAACGGCATTACCAGCCCCAACGTACTTTTCAGTCTTCGGTAGAATGGATTTTTAACGGGAGGATAAGAGTAACAAGTTACCTTAGAATAATTAGAGTGCAACATGAGCTTCCAAACTAAAACGTGAGGTGAATCGGACAACTATCAATGAAATACTAAAAGGTGTACATTCTCTGGGTTCATGATTTTGTTATGGAGTGTGTAGACTAAATAGTGATTTGATTGGAGAAGGCAAATTATTACTTGGTAAAATTACCAAAAAAGAGGTGTATACTCCTACAGATCCCGATGAAAGTAGTTCCCTTTGATTTTATGCAGAAGTCAGAAATATCAGGCATATGTTATTAAGATGATTCTTCATGTGCAGGAAAGACATTAAAAATCAAAAGAGTAATAAGAAGCTAAGAAAGAAAAACTGAGATTTAGACATTTTGGCCAAATGCAGTACAGTGTGGTAAACAGAAATATATTGTGGCTGAATGAAATAGAACAATAAACGATGTGATATTCGAGTGCTTTTGAGGATGGCTAAACTTCGTCTAAACCTGTGGGTTGTGGCATTCTAAAGTTTTAGCTGATTTGTTGTATTACTGAATTACCTTTCACGTCTTCAAATGGTATTTTTCAACAGGAGCAAGGGATCCTAGTCTAGCTAGAAACGTGCTAAAATACTACATTCAGGGGTCAGCATACTGATTCGCTAGGGGCCTGCAGTTCCTACGCGAATGCTACTTTAAAAGCATAGTTGAAATAATATGTGGTGCACTTATCTGATTTCTCTATTTTGTAACATATTTGTGAGGTATTTTGCTCTCCTTTGTCACGGATTGGAGCCAATTTGAACTCACTTTTAAAGAAAGGAGACCGACATCTCCTTTTGGCTATGGAATGGTAGAAAGGAGTTTGGAGAAAGGGTTTCTACATTGTTCACAAACAGAGATTCTAGAAAGCTGCTTGACCATTAATAATGTGATGGATCGTTTTAGGTTGGAACTGATCACTAAAGACAACATTTGTATTGTGACTTGTCCCTTGACTCTGATAAGGTGAGCTGCCTACTTTGAAGGAAACTGTGTGTTTGCTCCTCTCCTGGCCAATGTTTACATCTTTAACCTTTCATCATGATTCATAGATATCATACATTTACTACCAGTTTCAGTCATTTACTTTGATACGCTGATGATACTAGTTTTCAGATGAGAATGTCACCATGCATCCATTGTGTGCACAGAGGCCTTGGCCTTTCCATGACATTGCAAGATGTGGGTTCAGTAGTGCCAAGATACTGTGATTTGTGATATATAGTTTGACCAGACCTTTTTTTCTGTGTCAGTGACAGCATGGCCTATTGACCCATATCATGTAAAGTTCTGCTGTCATGTGAAACCTGGAACCTGCTACTGCCATTGTGTGGGCATGTTGAGTGCATGTGTGTGTACAATGGGTGTGTGATAAAATTATAGTAGGACTCTATGTGTGCATGAATGTGAGTGCTGAAGCCAGTGGGAACCAGCTAGAACGTCCCCTGATTTATCATGACACAAGATGGAGGATGAGGGTAGCTCCACCCAGCCTGTGGAAGTGTATTGCCTGCATTCCTGTGGCTGAAGGGCGAGTTACAGACACTGAGGTGAATAAGATGGAGAATGTGCTACCTTCAGAAATTCCATGATGACTTTGTTAGCAAGGGTCTGCTAATTGATTATTTCTGAGTGCTGCAACTTGGTTAATATAAGACTGCAGTTTTCGTTGATCCAGATGAGTCCTTTGTCTCTCCCAGATTACTGATTCAAGAAGGCTGAAGATAGCTAGGCGCAGAGAACTCACACTTCATTGTGCTTATGTTTCTGGTTTACCTTGTTTGAAGCTGGACCCATTGCTACTGACTGAGAGAAGCATCACTTTACACAAAGACTGTCTGAAAAGCAGCCTGGAAATTACATTTCAAAAGGTGCCAATCCCAACCATTTTTCAAGCATGTGATAGTGGATCCACATGCTCTCTTTTAACAAATTTGCATTAAAGAGTGTGTTCATCACAAGTGAACATGAACAAGTCTTCCACAGAGTACGTGAAGGACTGCTGTGCATCCAGGGCTGGTGGCTTCCTGATACCCAGGCCCGTATTTATACTTATTTTGCGCCGAATTTGCGTCGTTTTTTGACGCAAAAACGGCGCAAACTTGCAAAATTCCATTGTATTTTGTAGGTTTGCGCCGTTTTGCGTCAAAAAGCGGCGCAAATGCGGCGCTAAAAAAAGTATAAATACGGGCCCCAGTCTCTAAGAGGAAGAGGCTGCTTATACTGTTCTCTTATAAGTGTCTGTGACTGTCTTGGGTGTGTGATCTAAATGTAAAGTGTTTATAGTGTGAGGTGGGATAAGGTGTAATTTTGTTTTGGAACACAGGGAACGTGCTAACTGCAGAGACATGTTCATCTGTGTGACAGGATGAGCCTGATTCCCTCAGTTTTGTTTTATAGGCAATGGTGGTGGCTTCACCTGTTCAGCAGGTACAGTAGTCTCTAATAGAGAATTCTAGGATCATGAAATATATCTCTTTCTCTAGAAACTAAACGAATGACAATCACCTCTGACTGTCCAGGAAACAAAAAAATACAATTCTCAGAAAAAAATTACAAGACACAGGAACTGGAATCTAAGGTATTTAATTAAGGATTATAGGAAGCTGGCCTGGAGTGTGGTGGGTACCCAAGGTACTTACACCTTATACCAGGTATCTCCTCTTAGTGAAGTGTAGGCATGTCTAAGAGCCAGGCTCTCAAGAGGTAGCTGTGGATGAGCAGCCAAGGCTTATGCCGGAGACATGCAAAGCTCATAAAATAGCACTGTAGTCACACAGCACTTCCACACATGAAAGAAAACAGTCAGTTGTCCAAAAATAAATATACTTTATTTTTGGAACACAATACCACAACATACTAGAAGGGCAACCCTCCAGTAGGAGGTAAGTAATACACTAACAATATACACTAGTAATCAGCAATAGGCATAGAACAGGTTTGAAAACTGTGCAAATATCAATAACCTATAGGGAACCTAGGGATAGCCCAAACCATATACAAAAAAAATGGAATGGGAGCACACGACCCCCACCGAGGTAAGTGGAATGTGTAGAGGGGAGGTAGGAGTACTAGAAAACCAAAGAGATAAAACACATTACCTCCCAGCAACCAGGAAAGCAGGAGTAAGTCACTGGAATTTCCCCAAACCATCCAAAAGGAGTAGAAATTGAAGAAAAGAAGACACCCAGACAAGACTGCAAGAAACCAGCAGTGGATTTCTGAAGAAGGAAGACCTGTGGAGAGAGGGGACCAAGTACAAGAGTCACAGTGGAGTCCAGGATGAGTAGGAGCTACTTCCCACCCAGCGGTACTTGCAGGAGTTGGTTGACAGTGATAAAGAACAGGTCAGCACTGCAGCCCTAAAGCCGTAGAAGAGTTCCTGATGGATGCAGAAGATGTCCCATGCTAGAGTGAAGATTGCAGATGGGTGTAAGGGCAGGAATTCCACCAACAAGCCTTGGCAAGGGCAAACTTGCGGTTAGTGGAAAAGTAGTGCTGCCAAGGACCAGCGAGGCCCAGGAGGACTCAACCCAGAAGGGGGAGTTAGAGGGGACCCTCTGCGTCGCAGAGAGTCCACAGGAGCAGAGGCATCAGTCTCAGGAGTCCCACAGGATGGGGACACAGGAGTCGCAGAAGGAGCCCATGCAGCACTACAACAGAGGATCCCACGCTGCAGGAGAACCACGCAGGAGGCTTTGCTTTGCAGGAAGGAGTGCTGGGGGATGGAGCTGCAAGTAGTCTGAAGATCCCTTGGAGGAGATGCTAACAAGCCTAGGCAACTGCAAAAGACGTGGTGCACCTGGGTACTGTCCTGAGTGGGAAGGCAAAGGCTGACCTCCACTAAAGTTGGACAGCTGGCAGAGAGGACCAAGAGGACAACTTTAGACCACCACCTGTGATGCAGGACCCATGCAGCTCAAGATGAGTGGAGATCCAGGCAGCAGGTCATCATTTGCTGCAGGTGCCTGCAGTTGCAGGAGAGTGACTCGTAAACTCCAAGGGAGATTCCTTCTTCTTGTGCATTCTGAAGCGTTTCTGTCTTCCAAGGATGCACAGCTGGGGAAATGTTGCAAAGCTGGCAGGAGTCTGGAAACAAAGTTGCAGAAGAGACTTCTTTGTTGGTTGCAGCATTGTCGGCTCCTGGAGGGGCCAGTCGCAGTTCAAGTGGCCAGAAGTCAAAGTGGAGGTTGCAGAGGAATCCTGCTGGAGTCTTGCTAGCCGAATCTGAGGACCCACCCAAGAGAGAGAGACCCTAAATAGCCCTGAAAGGGGGATTAGTTAGATAGCCAGGTAAGCACCTAACAGGAGGGGGCTCTGACATCAACTGCCTGGCGTGGCCACTCAGATGCTCCCAGAGTTCCCTACCAAGTTTGGAAACAAGATGGCAGAACCCAGGGACCCTCTGGAAGAGCTCTGAGCACCACCCATGGGGCGGTGAAGGACAGGTAAGTGGGCACTCCCCTTTCCATTGTCCCGTTTCATACCAGTGTGGGCTGGTTTATGCATGGAGGGCACCAAATGTGCCCTTCAAAGCATACCAGTGGCTTGGGAGGCTAACCCTCCCAAGCCAGCCACACATATTTCCAAAGGGAGAGGGTGTAACCTCCCTCTTTCAAACAAATCCTTTGTTCAGCCTTTCTGGGATTGAGAGGATCAAGCAGCAGGAGGGCAGAAACCTGTCTGAGGGGTGGCGGCAGCTTGGGCTGCCTGGAAAACCTGGTAAGACTGGTGGTAGCAATGCTGGGGGTCCTCTAAGGAGCCCCCAGAGTGCATGGAATAATACTTCCAATAATTGCAACAGTAGTGGGGTATGATTCTGACATGTTTGATACCAAACATGGCCATGTTCAGAGTTGCCATTATGTAGCTGGACATAGGTAGAGACCTATGTCCAGTACTTGTGAAAAATGGCATCCCCGCATTCACAAAGTCCAGGAAAATGGATCTGGAATTTGTGGAGGCATCTCTGCTAGTGCAGAAGTGCCCTCACACACAGGTATCTGCACCCTGCCCTCTTGTCTGAGAGGACCTACCATAGGGGTGACTTATTGTGAGCTGGTGCAATGACCTGTAGTGAAAACGGGTGTATGCACCCGTTTTACGCAGACTGCAATGGAAGGCCTGCAGAACCATTTGCATGGGCTCCCTGTGTGTCTGGCAGAATAACTGATGCAGCCCATAGGGATCCCCTGGAAACCCAATGCCCTGGGTACCAAGGTACCATATACTAGGGACTTACATGGGTGCACCAGTATGCCAATTGTGGAAAGAAAAAGGTTAAGTTACCAATTTAGTAAGGAGCGAGCATAATCACCGGGGTCCTGGTTAGCAGTATCCCAGTGAACACAGTCAAACACACTGACAACAGGCAGAAAATGAGGCTAACCATGCCAAAAAAAAGGGCACTTTCCTACAAGGATTAGTAAACTATTGTCAGGCAGCTCAGTTTGCTAATGCACCTTATGCAGCTGTCTCATTGTAAACATCTGAAGTATATTTAAAATAATGTTCTCCTTAGTGGAAATCGGGTCTTGATAACATGATCACTATTAGAAGAGTTCCAGAATATAACTGAATTCCACAAATGCTGGCTGGGGTCCTTGTGCAACCATAAGATGCGTTGGGTGTATAGAGTCCAGCTGCTCCCCTGAAACACAATATACCATGGCTCAACATAAAAGAAAACCCAGATTCAAGGTCTGTGCATTCCTCCCTGTTAGAAATGGGGTTTTTGGTTGGCAGTCAGGTTACCCCCTGTCCAAGCAAAAGCCCTCACTCTAGTCAGGGTAAGTCACACACAATCCAAAATCAGCCTGTGCTCACCCTCCGGTAGCTTGGCACGAGCAGTCAGGCTTAACTTAGAAGGCAATGTGTAAAGCATTTGTGCAATAAATCATACAACACCATAGTATAACACCACAAAAATACACCACACAGTGTTTAGAAAAATATAGAATATTTATCTGGATAATTGTAGGTCAAAACGATCAAAGTTGCAATACGAATTTGTAAAGATATCACTGAAAAGTGATATTAAGAGTCTTTAAGTCTTTAAAAAGCAATAAAGTGTCTTTCAAGCACAGGGTACCTGGTTTCTGGTGGGAAATCTCCTCAGAGGGCCACAGGAGAAGAGATGCGTGGAAAAAGGGGTGGGTGCGTCGTTTTCCGCTCAGCACACACAGACTTGCGTCGTTCTTTTCCACGCGGGGAAGTCGGGCGTCGTTTTCCGGCGCGCAGACAGTCTCTTTTTGTGGATCGCGAGGATTACCAGATGTCCCGGGTCTGTGCGTGGATTCTCCTGCTTATTTTCCGGCTGCGCGTCGTTCTGCGGGGCTGCGCGTCGAAGTTTCGATCTCACGGTAGGCGTCGCGTCGATTTCTCCTTGGAAGTCGGGCGGCGTTGACCTTGCGAGGCCGTGCGTCGAAATTTTGGTCTCACGGCAGGCGTCGCGTCGATTTCTCCTTGGAAGTCGGGCGGCGTTGTCCTTGCGAGGCCGTGCGTCAAAGTTTCGCACTCACGGTAGGCGTCGCGTCGATTTCTCCTTGGAAGTCGGGCGGCTTTGTCCTTGCAAGGTTGTGCGTCGAAGTCTCGATCGTCCCGAGGGCGTCGCGTTGATCAGCGTCGGTGTGCGGCGTTTTTCTCGCCGCGAAACAAGCTGTGCGTCGAAATTTTCGGCGCACGGAGCGTCCACGTGAAAGGAAGAAGTCTTTTTGGTCCTGAGACTTCAAGGAACAGGAGGCAAGCTCTATCCAAGCCCTTGGAGAGCACTTTCACAGCCAGACAAGAGTTCAGCAAGGCAGCAGGGCAACAGCAAGACAGCAGTCCTTTGGAGAAAGCAGACAGGTGAGTCCTTTGAGCAGCCAGGCAGTTCTTCTTGGCAGGATGTAGTTTCTGGTTCAGGTTTCTTCTCCAGCAAGTGTCTGATGAGGTAGGGCAGAGGCCCTGTTTTATACTAAGTTGTGCCTTTGAAGTGGGGGTGACTTCAAAGAGTCTCTAAGAAATGCACCAAGTTCCCTTTCAGTTCAATCCTGTCTGCCAGAGTCCCAGTAGGGGGTGTGGCAGTCCTTTGTGTGAGGGCAGGCCCTCCACCCTCCCAGCCCAGGAAGACCCATTCAAAATGCAGATGTATGCAAGTGAGGCTGAGTACCCTGTGTTTGGGGTGTGTCTGAGTGAATGCACAAGGAGCTGTCAACTAAACCTAGCCAGACGTGGATTGAAGGGCACAACAAGTTTTTAGTGCAAAGAAATGCTCACTTTCTAAAAGTGGCATTTCTAGAATAGTAATATTAAATCCGACTTCACCAGTCAGCAGGATTTTATATTACCATTCTGGCCATACCAAATATGACCTTCCTGCTCCTTTCAGATCAGCAGCTGCCACTTCAACAGTGTATGAGGGCAGCCCCAATGTTAGCCTATGAAGGGAGCAGGCCTCACAGTAGTGTAAAAACGAATTTAGGAGTTTTACACTACCAGGACATATAACTACACAGGTACATGTCCTGCCTTTTACCTACACAGCACCCTGCTCTAGGGGTTACCTAGGGCACACATTAGGGATGACTTATATGTAGAAAAAGGGGAGTTCTAGGCTTGGCAAGTACTTTTAAATGCCAAGTCGAAGTGGCAGTGAAACTGCACACACAGGCCTGGCAATGGCAGGCCTGAGACATGGTTAAGGGGCTACTGAGGTGGGTGGCACAACCAGTGCTGCAGGCCCACTAGTAGCATTTAATCTCCATGCCCTAGGCACATGTAGTGCACTCTAATAGGGACTTACAGGTAAATTAAATAGTCAATCATGGATAAACCAATCAATAGTACAATTTACACAGAGAGCATATGCACTTTAGCACTGGTTAGCAGTGGTAAAGTGCTCAGAGGTCAAAAGCCAACAACAACAGGTCAGAAAAAATAGGAGGAAGGAGGCAAAAAGTTTGGGGATGTCCCTGTCAAAAAGCCAGGTCCAACATGACCCCCCACCAGCCTAAAGCCAGGGGAGAACAATCACTATCCTGATGTACTTCCCTGTTTGAGGCGACAGAACAAGGACCCAGGCCCACAACAGCAGGGGCATGCTCCAGTTCTTCGCCTTCCTGACTCCAATTGGATCCCTCTGTCCATACTCTCAGGGCCCACTAAGCCCATCCATGGGGAACCTTTCTCCTTTCCTGCGGATCCCATCTGTGCAGCACCTAACCTTACATTGCTCACAGATGTATCCCAGGAGCAGGATAGTACCACCAGGACCAACACAGTGGTGTTGCCCATTCTATCCCCGGGGTGGGACACTTGTCCCCTCCCCAGGGATAACTCTGTCCACCCGGACAGCAAGCCACTGTGGTTACTGACAGTTGTCAGGGATGAGAGCCAGGCCCCAGGCCTCTCAAAGCTCTCCCACCACTGTGGCTGTGGAGAGTGGGGGGCGGTAGCCCCAGGTGCTGGGCACCCTTTAACCACTCTCCCTTCCACCAGGTCAGGGATGACAGCCTGAACCTGGTCCTCCCCTCTGGGGCTCTGTACCCTCCCTCCTGGAGCGGTACCCCCAGAGTCCACCATGGTCAGGGTGCTTATAGAAGTCGCCCTGTACCATTCCTCCACCAGTGCAGGGCTGTTAACCTGCAACTGGCCCTCCAACCTGGGGTCTGTACCTTCAGGTTGGACTAGGGCCCGGGGTGAGGCTTCCCTCCCCCTGCCCTCTCTTCTGGGGTCCAGCACTCTCCAACTAGGAGTGGCCTCCTCAGAAGACAATAGGGTAGGGGCACTGTTATCAGTAGCCCCTCTCTCCAGGTCCGGGGGGACACCCTGAACCTGGTCTTCCAGCCCAGGGTCTGTACCCTCAGACTGGATCACTGCCTGGCAAACCAGGACTTTCTGGGAGGCACACCTACCCCCCACCAGGTCAGAGTTTAACCTCTGCACCTGACCATTCAACTCAGAGTCGCCACCCTGAAGTTGAACAATTGCCTGGCACGCCAGGACTTCCTGGAGGGCACACTGACCCTCCACCAGGTCAGAGTTTAACCTCTGAACTGGACCATTCAACTCAGAGTCACCACCCTGAAGTTGAACAATTGCCTGGCGCACCAGGGCTTTCTGGGAGGCACACCTACCTCCCACCAGGTCAGAGTTTAACCTCTGAGCCTGGTTCTCCAACCCAGGGTCACCACCCTGAGGTTGGGCAATTGCCTGGCACGCCAGGACTTTCTGGGGGGCACACCTACCCCCCACCAGGTCAGAGTTTAACCTCTGAACCTGGTCCTCCAACCCAGAGTCAACACCCTGAGGTTGGACAATTGCCTGGCACAGCAGGGCTTCTTGGGAGGCACACCTACCCCCCACCAGGTCAGAGTTTAACCTCTGAACCTGGGTATCCAACCCAGAGTCACCACCCTGAGGTTGAACAATTGCCTGGCACGCCAGGACTTTCTGGGGGGCACACCTACCCCCCACCAGGTCAGAGTTTAACCTCTGAACCTGGATATCCAACCCAGAGTCACCACCCTGAGGTTGAACCATTGCCTGGCAGGCCAGGACTTTCAGGGAGGCACACCTACCTCCCACCAGGTCAGAGTTTAACCTCTGAGCCTGGTTCTCCAACCCAGGGTCACCACCCTGAGGTTGAACCATTGCCTGATATACCAGGACTTTCTGGGGGGCAAACCTACCCCCCACCAGGTCAGAGTTTGACCTCTGAACCGGGTTAGCCAACCCAGAGTCACCACCCTGAGGTTGGGCAATTGCCTGGCATCCCAGGACTTTCTGGGAGGCACACCTACCTCCCACCAGGTCAGAGTTTAACCTCTGAACCTGGCCATCCAACCCAGAGTCGACACCCTGAGGTTGGACAACTGCCTGGCACGCCAGGACTTTCTGGGGGGCACACCTACCCCCCACCATGTCAGAGTTTGACCTCTTCACCTGGTAAGCCAACCCAGAGTCACCACCCTGAGGTTGAGCCATTGCCTGGCATTCCAGGACTTTCTGGGGGGCACATCTACCCCCCACCAGGTCAAAGTTTAACCTCTGAACCCGGTTATCCAACCCAGAGTCACCACCCTGAGGTTGAATCTTTGCCTGGCATGCCAGGACTTCCTGGGGGGCACTCTCACCCCCCACAAGGGACAAGCCGTCCCCAAGGGCCACACAAGAGTCTGGTTGGCGCAGGTCTCCCGACCTCTGCCCATCCGGCAGAGTCTGGGTTTCCCCCAAACCAGAAACGGTCTCACCTGGGTCATTCCTGGGGGGCTCTGCTCTCAGAGCTGACCCCTGACTTTCAAGATCCTCCACTGGGGTCTGCCACCCCCTCTCAACCCTATGTCTGGACTTCTGCACCCCCTCACTAGGAGTGGTACTGCCAGACACCAGAACTGTTGGGATGCTGTCTACAGTCATCCCCCCAAGTTCTTCTGACACTGCGGGGCTTCCCTCAAAAGGTGGCCCTACGGTACAGGTTAGGCTCTGAGACCTACCTGGGACACTACAATCCTCTCCCACCACACTTGGTCGGGAACCACCTAGACCACTCCCTTCAGGAGCACCCCCAAATGCCTCTTCAGACTCTCTGGTACTCACCCAAAAGTCTGCCTCCACTGTAAGTTCCCTTGGGTCAGAGAACTCACACTCCACCTGGTGTTGGCGTAGCTCTGGAAAATAAGGACTAGACATATGCTCTCCAGCAATTACCTCACTCTGCCCTTCACATGTATTAACCACAGTACCCTTCACCCAACCACCCAGTAACTCAGCCTTGGAAAAGCACTCTATGTCACCCTCTTGAGACTGGTGAGACAGTATCTGCCTGTCCCTGACACTCAACCCATACTCTTCTGGGATGTCTCTACACTCTATATCCAGGACGTCCCCCAGGGGGGAACCCTTTTCTCTGTCACTCTCTGCTAGAGTCAGTAAAGTGTCCCTCCCCCCAGTAGGAATATGACTCCCTGTGCCAGTTCCCCAATCCTTCTCAGGGACCCTGTGCATAACGGGAACTACCTCATACCCTTGAACTACCTGGGGTGTGTCAACTCCCTTCTTCAAGTTGGGCACCACATCTCTGGGCTTGTGCCCTTCTTCAGCAGTACTAGATGCAAGATTTTTGCTGCCACCATCTGAACTGGACTCAGCCCTTCCGGCCTCCAGTTTCAGCTCTTTACCGCTCAGCTCTTGAGCTGCAATCTTTTCTTCTTCCAGGGCTAAAAGTCTTTTTGCCTCAACCTCTGCAAGATACTCCTCTAATTGTTGCTCCTGTCGCCTTTGACTTCGGAGCCATTCATCTATTTCTGGGTCACTGTCCAACTCTGAGTAGCCCTCCTCCTCATCTGAGTAGTCTTCCTCCTCATCTGAGGGGTACTTAGTCATTTGGTTTCTTGCTGCCTCTCTCTCTGCCCATCTTTCCTCCCCCCAGACTATGTAGTGATGGAGCATCTCCGCTTTAGTAGATCTCCTTGCTACAGGAAGGCCCCATTGTCTGCAAAGCTTCCTTAGGTCAGCCTTAGTGAGGTGGTCAGTACGAACAAAGCATGAGTTGGTAAGCAATCCCATTCTGATAAGATCTTACTAGCAAAAACCAAAATCCAAAGTCCAAAATATCAATAGTATATCCAGGAGGACATCAGAGAACCAAAGCCAAAAAAGATGAAAAATCAAGTTGACCTTCAACTGTGGGTAGGTAGTGAAATACTTAGCTACTGTATGTCACTGCACAAACACAAGTCCTATCCTCACCGCTGATCACCAATGTTAGAAATGGGGTTTTTGGTTGGCAGTCAGGTTACCCCCTGTCCAAGCAAAAGCCCTCACTCTAGTCAGGGTAAGTCACACACAATCCAAAATCAGCCTGTGCTCACCCTCCGGTAGCTTGGCACGAGCAGTCAGGCTTAACTTAGAAGGCAATGTGTAAAGCATTTGTGCAATAAATCATACAACACCATAGTATAACACCACAAAAATACACCACACAGTGTTTAGAAAAATATAGAATATTTATCTGGATAATTGTAGGTCAAAACGATCAAAGTTGCAATACGAATTTGTAAAGATATCACTGAAAAGTGATATTAAGAGTCTTTAAGTCTTTAAAAAGCAATAAAGTGTCTTTCAAGCACAGGGTACCTGGTTTCTGGTGGGAAATCTCCTCAGAGGGCCACAGGAGAAGAGATGCGTGGAAAAAGGGGTGGGTGCGTCGTTTTCCGCTCAGCACACACAGACTTGCGTCGTTCTTTTCCACGCGGGGAAGTCGGGCGTCGTTTTCCGGCGCGCAGACAGTCTCTTTTTGTGGATCGCGAGGATTACCAGATGTCCCGGGTCTGTGCGTGGATTCTCCTGCTTATTTTCCGGCTGCGCGTCGTTCTGCGGGGCTGCGCGTCGAAGTTTCGATCTCACGGTAGGCGTCGCGTCGATTTCTCCTTGGAAGTCAGGCGGCGTTGACCTTGCGAGGCCGTGCGTCGAAATTTTGGTCTCACGGCAGGCGTCGCGTCGATTTCTCCTTGGAAGTCGGGCGGCGTTGTCCTTGCGAGGCCGTGCGTCAAAGTTTCGCACTCACGGTAGGCGTCGCGTCGATTTCTCCTTGGAAGTCGGGCGGCTTTGTCCTTGCAAGGTTGTGCGTCGAAGTCTCGATCGTCCCGAGGGCGTCGCGTTGATCAGCGTCGGTGTGCGGCGTTTTTCTCGCCGCGAAACAAGCTGTGCGTCGAAATTTTCGGCGCACGGAGCGTCCACGTGAAAGGAAGAAGTCTTTTTGGTCCTGAGACTTCAAGGAACAGGAGGCAAGCTCTATCCAAGCCCTTGGAGAGCACTTTCACAGCCAGACAAGAGTTCAGCAAGGCAGCAGGGCAACAGCAAGACAGCAGTCCTTTGGAGAAAGCAGACAGGTGAGTCCTTTGAGCAGCCAGGCAGTTCTTCTTGGCAGGATGTAGTTTCTGGTTCAGGTTTCTTCTCCAGCAAGTGTCTGATGAGGTAGGGCAGAGGCCCTGTTTTATACTAAGTTGTGCCTTTGAAGTGGGGGTGACTTCAAAGAGTCTCTAAGAAATGCACCAAGTTCCCTTTCAGTTCAATCCTGTCTGCCAGAGTCCCAGTAGGGGGTGTGGCAGTCCTTTGTGTGAGGGCAGGCCCTCCACCCTCCCAGCCCAGGAAGACCCATTCAAAATGCAGATGTATGCAAGTGAGGCTGAGTACCCTGTGTTTGGGGTGTGTCTGAGTGAATGCACAAGGAGCTGTCAACTAAACCTAGCCAGACGTGGATTGAAGGGCACAACAAGTTTTTAGTGCAAAGAAATGCTCACTTTCTAAAAGTGGCATTTCTAGAATAGTAATATTAAATCCGACTTCACCAGTCAGCAGGATTTTATATTACCATTCTGGCCATACCAAATATGACCTTCCTGCTCCTTTCAGATCAGCAGCTGCCACTTCAACAGTGTATGAGGGCAGCCCCAATGTTAGCCTATGAAGGGAGCAGGCCTCACAGTAGTGTAAAAACGAATTTAGGAGTTTTACACTACCAGGACATATAACTACACAGGTACATGTCCTGCCTTTTACCTACACAGCACCCTGCTCTAGGGGTTACCTAGGGCACACATTAGGGATGACTTATATGTAGAAAAAGGGGAGTTCTAGGCTTGGCAAGTACTTTTAAATGCCAAGTCGAAGTGGCAGTGAAACTGCACACACAGGCCTGGCAATGGCAGGCCTGAGACATGGTTAAGGGGCTACTGAGGTGGGTGGCACAACCAGTGCTGCAGGCCCACTAGTAGCATTTAATCTCCATGCCCTAGGCACATGTAGTGCACTCTAATAGGGACTTACAGGTAAATTAAATAGTCAATCATGGATAAACCAATCAATAGTACAATTTACACAGAGAGCATATGCACTTTAGCACTGGTTAGCAGTGGTAAAGTGCTCAGAGGTCAAAAGCCAACAACAACAGGTCAGAAAAAATAGGAGGAAGGAGGCAAAAAGTTTGGGGATGTCCCTGTCAAAAAGCCAGGTCCAACACTCCCGTACTGGTGCATTCTGGTACTTACAGTGTGAATGGTTTCAGCATGGAAACATGAATACAGCTCACCGCTAAGCCCCACAAAGCGATGTTCAAACTGGACAACATAATGTGACATTACGAAACTTCACCATACAGGGAAGATGTCCTGTTTATCCAGCTGCATGCGTGTAGAATATGAAACATCCTCTTTCCTTTATTTTAGGATTTAATCTTTATGGAAGACACTTAACATTGTACTATGAGCCAGAGAAAATGTTTGTTAGATTATCTGTTACTATACTTTCTCGTGCTCACATGGCCTCAGCACAAATCAGCTGCAGATTCTGGGGCCCACTGTAGAGATAAGACAATATGGAAGGAGGGAATGGGGTGCTTGTGGGGACAAGGAAAAATAAGAATGCAAGCACTGAAGGAGAAGTAAAGGGGTTTTGGTAAACAACATGGGAGACATAAGAAGCATGGGGGTGTGTATGGGAAGAAGCAATATGGACGTCACAGGAGAAGGTAAAGCAAAAAGGAGAGCAAGGGTGGCAAACTGTCAAGAGACAGCAATGTGGAGCTGGTGAGGAGAAGTACTCGGACAAGAGTGAGCAATGGGAGGGCACAGGTAATAAGTCCATTGTTCAGGGGAGGGACAAACACATGAAGAGGAAGGAAACCTACAGCAGCTGACCAATTAAAACTGAGAGAATGAGACAATGAAGTCTACCAATGGTATGTAATGAGCGAGCCCACTGGAAACTAACAATACATCTCGAACATACAGTGCATGCGCTGACTTTGCAAGACCTAAAAAATCAACCAAGATAAAAAATATTATACTATTACAACAAAATAGAAGTTATTTGAAAAGAATAAAATACATTTAGAAATGCCTCATACACAAACAGCCTTAGGAAAAAATTACCCCTGTAAAATACTTTTAAAAGCTGCAGAAAAAACACATACTTAACCTCCTCATACAAGCCTCTGGGCAAGCACATGGGTATGAGTTTAGCTGAGAACAAAGAAGAATGTTTGGCTACTTTGGTCTGTACTCTTGGAGCCATTCCCATGCTAGTTCCAACAGAGACATGCAGACAGAAAACTAAATTTGGCATGAAGTCAAGACATTAAAAAGCTCTTCAAATATTAAAAAATACCTTTGCACAGTAGCAGTGAGAATGCAGACTAGGCCCCAATTAGTAACACACTACAGTGTAATGATGTGCTATACAAAACATAAGGAAAAAGAGAAACATATATTTATAAATATATATATACTCCAATCCTACATGAGTCAGCTTGCACCTCCTACTACAAACTCCCAGTCACACAGCAAACAATAAAATAACAAAAATGTTGGTGCCTGCCCTCCTTTACACCACAAACATTTTCAAAAGCACTGCATTTAAATCTAAAATTACCAAAATTCTGCATAATTCTGCCTACCTGGCAGCCGCTGCTGGCCACAATTTCAATGGAGGAAGAAGCTGCATAGCTGCAGAGGTAGAACCTTTCAGCCTGGAAAGGCTGCAACCATAAGGTACACATCCTCATTGGGCAATTGGACTATTGCGGTCTCCAATTGCCTCTGCATTTGACCAGTGGAGGGCCACAACTGCTGATCACATTACAGGCCCTGCTATGATGCATTCATTTGGTAAAGAGAGGCCACTGTACACTCAGAAGACATAGGCTGCACTTGGTCTTGCTCCTGCAATCACTGCAGAAACAAGAAGCAGGTAACATGTGTTTCCACCTGTGATTAAATCAGAGAGACGGTAATGCTACAGAAAACCTGAGTACAAAGCCTTGAGACTTTTAGGCCCACCTCAATAAACTTGTAAGAAACAGCAAGGTGGCTGTGCATGTGAAACTGTGGGTTCAGATTAAAATACTCTGTCGTTTTCTTAATTCATGGCTCTGCCACAGAATACTGGTGGTTATATCAGAAAGATAACTGGAGGGGGGTGATGTGCCCACAGAGCTACAGCCCTGAATTTGGAAAACAAATTTCACAGCATTGTATGTAGTTCTGCTGTGTAATTTAAAGTACTTTCAATTACATAAAGACATGCTCCTGGCTGGATATTAGGTCATTGAATCAAATGGGTGACTATTGAATTCTGAGCTCTTGTCCCCACCAATCTACCTCCATGAGAAGCCTGTGACTGCTTGTGCTTTCTAGCCTGCAAGTCAAAGCAGAAAGAGTAATACTAGCCATAGTTTGCATAATGAAAGTAGGCGGCACCTAAGCACCCCAGTGGCAAATTAACTCAAAGACCGCAGTTGAAGCCCAGTAGTCCCTGTCGGCCCAATGACCCCTAGAAAAGGGTCTGAGAACTTCTATTGTGGGTCATAAGGTACGCTTGAACCCCCTTATTTTTTTGGTCTATGCTGTAAGGAATTGAGCTGCTGGTTCAGGTGGGTAAAACTCAACTCAAGCAGAAATCACAATCCTTGTCAGGGTAAAGTCACAAGCAAACCCTAAATTAGCCCCGGGTAAAATGGCACAGAGCAGTCAGGCTTAACTAGAGGCAATGTGTAAAGTATTTGTGCAACGTTTCCAAACATAACACAGTGAAAACACACCACAAAAGGAACCCACACAGGATTAGATAAATACAGTAATAAGTAATAAATAAAACAAGACCAAAATGACAAAAGTCCAATCAGTAGAACAGGAAATATGGAAGTTTAGAGGTTTCAGTGAAAATAGGCTACTGTGGATATCTGGCTGCACTGGACTGGGACAAGTCAGAAGATCAGGCAAGGGATTGTCAATGCGAGGTCTTGTGTCGGGAAAGCTTTGCAGAGGCACCAGTTCTGATGTGGGCTGTGAGGTCAGTGCAGATGCAATGGGTTGGTTCTGCTTGGGGTTGCACTATGGAGCAGAGGAGATGTAGGATCCACAGATAGGCTGGCAGAGCACCTTAAGGCCCACTTCCAAGGGTTCAAGGACATGGGAGGCACTACTTTGCAGGGAAGGACACACGGATGGCAGAGTGCAGGAGGTGGATACAAGGTTGATGGAGCCTTCTCTCCCTGAGACTCTAGTCAGGAGGCCAGCCAATTAAACATGGGTTGAACAGATGCAGAACCAGTCCTTTGCACCCAGGCAAAAAGGCAGCAAGCTGCAGGTCAGCAAGCAGGGCAGCAGTCCTTCAGAGCAGCTGTCCAGCAGAGTGGAAGCCCTGGCAGGGTATACACAGGTCCAGAAGTGTACTGAAGAGGTTGTGTCTGAGATCTAATATATATTCCTGGTACCCTTTCTCTGGAAGGTGGGAGAAGCTCCTTTTAATTCTCTTGGAAAGGCACAAGCTTCCTGTCTTTCCTGCTATGGCTCCAGACTAACTACAGAGTGTTAGTAGGGATGTCCCCATTTCTGCGCTCCCATCTTGTGAGTGCTGGCCATTCCAGACACACCTAAGCACTCTATTGTGCGTGGCTGTCTAGATGGAACAGATAAAGCCCAACTGTCAGCAATACACAGTAATGTGACCTAGAGAAAGGGTGCAGGCATTAAGGGCCAGATGTACAACCATTTGTTTTGCAACTCACGTGTTGTGATTTCATTGTGAATCGCAAAGTGTGAGTCACAAAACAAAATGTACAACAGTGTCTGAGACACTGTTAGCAATTCCCACGTGGGTTGCAAGGGACCTGCTCCATTAACATTCATGAGACATGTCACAATTAGCGATCCATTTGGGAACGATCGCACTCACAGTGAAGGTGGCCTGCTGGTGTCAACAGACCACTATGTCTGTGATGGCTTCTTAATGAAAGCAGTTTTCTTAAAAAGCAGCGGAAAACAGTATGAATTTCAAAAATAAAAATGAAATGTTTCAGTTTCATTTTTTCAGAGTAGGCAGTGGCCTGTGAGACCACCTTCCTACTGTGAAAAAATGTTTGCGCCCCCATTTAGAAAGGGGAAGGGGTCCCTTAGGGACCCCTTCCTGTTTGCGAATGGATTAACACCACTATGAAATTATTGTTCATTGCAATTGTTTTCTGACCACATTCATGACCACAAATCAATCATACATCCCCTTACAAGTAGCAGTTAGGAAGGGACATTAAATTAAATGAGGGGGGCGTGGCCAAAATGGCGGCGAGTGCGTTCGCTTGAATCAGAGCTCCGCACGCGGCCTACAATTATCCTGTAATCCCTATGTCCCCAGGTGTTAAAAATCCCCGGACCCCCATGCTTTATGCTTAATAATATCCCGAGACCCCGGAAACCTGACCCAACTGACGCATCGGCTAGCCCGGGGCCCGGCCGGAGACGAGAGGCGGACGCGCACCCAGCGCGGAGCCAAACGGTCCGGCGATCGCAGCAGCTGTGCCCTGCGCGCAGGTACAGAGGAATGCCAATGCGGCGGGCGGGCACGGCGTAGAGCTGCGGATGCACCCTTGCATGAGTTGACCATTGTGGGGGCGCATGCCACAGGCCCAATCTGACGGGCAGCTTAAGACTCCGGATGGACAACTGGGCCCGATCGCTGAGCACGCGCATGGAGGCGCGGCCCGATTGCGATCCAGTCACGATCGTGGAAGGAGCCGCAGCGCGGAACAGATGAGCCTGAACTTTTCGGGAACTGCTGCTCAATTACACCGAACGCTTGCATGCTGAAGAGAGACTAGGCCAATAGGGAGGTACGAAGCCCGGCAAAAAACGAGGGCCGCTAGCCATTTCTTACACGAAACATACATTGGAGTTCAGAGGGGAACTCAAACTACGCTGTGCCGTTTTGAAGGAGTGACTCGGGAGGGCCCAGAAGTCAAGCACTATGTGAGTTAATCACCACACCCACCAACGATATTGCGTACAGTCCGGGAGCAATGTCGTTTTTTCTTTTTCTCTTTCCCTAACATAAAACGCACAAATACGGGTGCTGCAGCGCGCAATCGTCAACTGCAAATACCCGGCACATCTCTCTTGCAGGGAGCAAAGTCGATTTTCTCCTAACATAAAACGCACAGACACGGGCGCTGCAGCGCGCAATCGTCAACTGCACGTAACCGGTGCATACCACTTGCAGAACGCATCAAGCTCCCACTGATGGGCGCACGACAAATCTCGCCTAATCGTATATAAAGAACCTAGTAATCAAGGCATAACAAATGTCGTAACCGCATAAACTGGCCACCTCAATCACAACGCAATACGAAGTGAACTCAGAACAGGCGCCACTATGGTGAAACCGAAGCCGCCGAGGGGCCAATCAGAGACCAGACTTGGGAACCCGTCAACGATGGAGAGCTCAGATCCACTGCACAAAGTGACTGAAACGCTAGCTGCTCACTCGTTACAAATCGACAAGGTACTGCAGGCTATATTAGAAACTAAAAAATCCCGGGAAGGAAAGATAGATGCAATGGCAGTGGAAGTCACTATACTACGCACTGAACACCGGAAGCTAGCGGATAGAGTAACCACCGTCGAATCAACTCTATAAACATCTCAACCAAATATAGAGGACATGAAAAACCGAATACAACAACAGGAATCTGAGATAATACAGCTCCAAAGACGCGCGGAGGAAGCGGAAGGACGCTCACGCCGAAATAACATTAGATTCATGGGATTCCCGGAGCGAATCGAGCTCCCTAACGCAGAGTTATTTCTAGAATGCTGGCTAAAAGATCACATACTGAAACAGAAGGCCTCCCCTTTCCTGACGGTGGAGCGTGCACACCGGATCCCGGGCGGTCCCGCACGCCCAGGGGCACCCCCTCGCCCATTAATAGCCAGACTGTTGAATTACCGTGACAGAGATCAAATCCTAAAGGGCTTTCGTGCGCTGGGACCCGTCAAAACTGAAAACGCAAAAATCACGGCCTACCCGGACTATACAGCGGAGGTCCAGCGCAGACGTGCCACTTTTACTAAAGCAAAACAGGTACTACGCGACAAGAACATTCCATACTCCCTCATGTACCCTGCTAGACTACGCGTAGTGGATGGCGACAAAACTCACATCTTCCCGTCCCCAGAGGATGTATGGACTTGGATCCACGCCAAGGGCTTAGCAGACCCCACAGATGAACACACAGAGCAAAAGGAATGGTTGACACAAAAAAAGCGTAAGAAAAGGAAATTGAAACCCAGAACCGGATCACGTCCTACTGAAAAACAAGCAGCTGACTGGCAAGCTCAAGCATTAAAGGACGTCAATAGGTTCTCGAACATCCGAATACAGCACAACCGCGAATATTGCCCCACGGACTCAGACTCGATGGAGACCCCGCAAAGCCTATCCGCATCCCCACTAATCCTGGGACCGGTGGTCACGCCGCGCACCGCAGACGACCTTTAAAAGGGAACACATAGATGCAGCGATCAACCTACTCCGGAAGTCATAAACAATATGTGCCCGCGGCCTGCATGCTCTCAGGCCTATGAGTGCCTGAATGGGAGAAGACGACATCCGAATGGGCCGGTTTTCTCGGCCACCTTGGACCATATACTACAGCAGCCACCTAACCCAGATGGGTTCCCGTATGGACACGAATCTTCTCGAAGCCACTCTCGCACCTGTTGTGCCTGGTTATCCACACTTTTCCTCTTTTCCCCCTTTCTTCTATACTTCTCTCTCTCTTGACTCTTCAAGGTATGTACTAGTCACGCCGCACTCGAGGGTTGGTCCGACTCGGGGGTGGGTGGGTGATGGGTGAGGGGACGCTGCGAATCCTACTTGACAATGCGCACCGCTTGCGATACGTACACAAAACGCTTTAATGACATACAACATTGTAACTTGGAACATAAGGGGTCTAGCTAATCCTACTAAAAGACGCAGAGTACATACATATCTCAGACGCCACAAGGTGCATATAGCTATACTACAGGAGACCCATGCTACCACACAAGAATTAAAGGAAATTAATAAGAGCTGGTCGGGCACTGTCTATGGAACTAAAATATCCAAATACGCCAAGGGAGTACTGATCTGGATTGCTTCAGGGGTCCCATACGCGGTCCAAGACACATATATAGACACAGATGGCAGATATGTCTGCCTCACTGGAGAGTTGGATGGTAGACAGCTAACCATAGCTGGTATATATGCCCCAAATTCGGGACAAGGGGAATTCCTGAGGGCCACGTCCGTACAGATCTCACAAGACCCGTCCATACCAATTATCTGGGAGGAGACTTTAACAGCATACTGAACATCTCTATGGACAGATCGCACCCGCCAATGATAAGTGCCCCTAGTAGGCGGGTATCTGAGATGCTAAGGTCCTGGATAACAGAACGTAGACTGCAAGATGCATGGAGAAGTCTTCATCCCATTGATAGAGAGTACTCCTTTTATTCACCGGTACACAACCCCCACACACGGATTGATTTACTATTATACTCGGCCATGTTAACACACTCAATACATAGCACCAACTATCTGGCCAAAGCCCTATCAGATCACTGCCCCCTAATTGTTACACTGAGATGGGGCACTCAGCCATCACGAATACCTGCTTGGCGCTTACAACCCACCCTGTTGCGCGACCCGCCATTCCGGGAAGAACTAGCTGATACCATAAAGTCATATTTCACAATTAATAGTCGAACAGCCACAACACGCGCAATTGAGTGGGATGGACACAAGGTGGTAGTCAGGGGCATGTGCCTCGGGGCTGCAGGAGGTATTCAACGCACTCTACTCTCAGAACTACATGACACCGAAGAGAAATTACGCAAGGCGGAATGTGTTGCGGCCTTAAATAGTACTGCTAACAATAACACGATCACACTCAAAAAGCAATGGGGCGATATTGAAACCCGTCTACGGAAATTCGACTATCGACACCACACGGCGCGACTACACGCCGAGGGCGATAGATCAAGCCGCATGCTGGCCTGGTTAGCGAAAGGGACTCAGCGGCATACTCCCATAAACGCCATCCGCCTAGATACTTGTGTGATTGTGAATACACAATCAGAAATAAACAACGCATTTAAGCAGTATTATGCAAGGTTATATCAGGCAGAACCTCCTCCACTTGCACCACAACTAGAAGGCTTTTTCAGGACCTCCCACATAAATCATCTAACAACTGCACAAGCACTAGAGCTAGACAAACCCATCGAAAGTGACGAAATAAAGCAAGCACTGCAACAGCTAGCCCACAATAAAGCCCCAGGGGGAGATGGCCTACCGATCGAGTACTACCAGACTTTCTCATCACAAACGCTTACTCCATATCTGACTATGTTACAGGAGGCATATGAAACAGGTCGTCTCTCAGATTCACAACGTGAAGCAACGATTGTAGTCCTTCATAAAAAGGGCCGCGACCCACTAGACGTACGCTCTTACCGACCCTTATCACTTTTAAACACGGACTGTAAAATATTAGGTAAGGTACTGTCAATCCGACTTCTCCCAATAATCTTATCCCTGGTACACCCAGATCAATCCGGATTCATACCGGGACGCAGCACCTCTATCAACATCAGGAACCTATTGCGCTTGATAGCTGAAACTCCTGATACAGACTACTCCAGAGTGGCGGTCTCACTAGATGTCGAAAAAGCTTTCGACACACTGGGATGGCCATATTTGATGGCAACACTGCAGTTAATGGGATTTGGTAAAGCGTTCATAAGCTGGATATCTATCCTAAATTCAGACCCCATAGCAAGAGTAAAAACGGGCACTATCACTTTGGAAAAATTCAAGATCGGTAGAGGCACACGCCAGGGATGCCCCCTATCACCACTTTTGTTCGCATTGGCCATAGAACCCCTCGCGGCTAAATTGCGTAATGAAGCCACAAGATGGGGCATACCAGACAGCATGGAACACTGCATAGTCTCCTTATACGCAGACGATGCATTAATATACTTACGTAACCACTCCGAATCCCTACCAAACCTGCTACAATTATTGAACTCATTTGGAGACATATCCGGCCTGCGCGTTAACTGGGCTAAATCATTTCTACTCCCCATGCGCCGATTACCCGACACACAGACCCACATACTCACCGAGCATAACTTACAATGGACTTACAGCCCTTTTAAATATCTAGGAGTGCACATATATCATGACGAATCTGACCTTAAGGAGGGCAACTTAGACCGGACGATTAGATCAATAAAAGGACTGTTGCCCTTTTGGTGTGCACTACCACTATCACCTATGGGCAGAGTTGCATTAATCAAAATGATTATACTCCCTTGACTACTATATTTTTTCGCTGCCCTACCATTATGGCTCCCTAGCACTTTTTTCGCACAGCTGACCAAGCTGTTGATAGACTTGATCTGGAGCACCAGACGTAAACGTGTGGCCTTGGCTAAGATCTATCTACCACCGGACAGAGGCGGGATGGGTGTACCACAATTTGAACTCTACTACGCAGCTGCTCAGCTGCACTGGATCCTAATTTGGCTACAAGACCCTACTCATTCTGAAAGCCACACTGTGAGCACACAACTGGGTGGTTTAAACACACTGGAATGGCTTATAGGGCGTGTGGCCCTCCCGCGGCACAGTAATATCCTGTTAAAAGTGGCTGAAAGGGTGTGGCGGCGCTATGTGAATAGGGGACCTGGAAAACCACCATACTCGCCTAAGACCCCATTACTCACCATCCCAGGTGTGCATAGACTACATGGCCGTATGTGTCTCACCGACTGGGCCACCAAAGGCCTCCGGTCAGTGGGAGAATTATTCGCAGAGGGCCAATTTATCCCCTATGAGGTACTTGCGACGACGTACACTCTGGGACCGGATGGTTTTATTATGTACGGCACACTACAATCTTTAATACGTAACGCATGGGGACATGGTAGCAGGGAACCACAATCATCACCTATTCTGCATGAATTGCTCTTAGACACCGGTACACCACTGCGAATCTCATTGATCCACAACGCACTGCGAGCTAACCCAGAGGAAGTACAATCACAAGCCAAGAACAAATGGGAAAAAGCACAACACACACAATTTACAGCATCAGCATGGTCCATGGCCCTCACATCCACACGCGAGATATCGCGCAACGCACGTTTCAGATATACCCAGCTCAACTACCTGCACCAGACATACCTGACTCCACACCGAATCCACCGCATGTACCCCCAAGCTAGTACTGATTGTCCAAGATGTGGTAACACGGAAGCTGATTTCTTACACATGACCTGGAACTGCTCACCACTACTCCGCGCATGGCAAGACATCACACAACAAACTGCGACATGGCTGGGAATACCCTTAGCACCTACCCCTGAGTCCTGCCTATTGGGTATCCGACACAAATGTAGCAAAGATAAACAAAAACACAGATGCGCAGATCTAGCATTTGTAATCATCAAACGACTCATCGCCACGCAGTGGAAGTCACCTAGCGCCCCAGACTCCCGCCACTGGATAGCTGATGTACAGCGTTAGGTCAATGCAGAAATACAAGTATTGCATTCACTATGCGACATAGGAGTGGTAGTCAAGCGTGTCGATATATGGGACTCCTTTGTGGATCAACTACAGGAAAAAGATGATACACGACCTCCCTAGCCTACTGGAACAACAATGATCTGAGACATCATAACCAACATATTTTTCATGTGCAACTACATAGATCTGAAACTTAATTTGAACACACTTGATAAGCATATAAACACACACCCTAGATATACAGCTGCAAAGCTTTATCCACAAAGGTACACTCCTCCTATGACAAACATACCCTGCTCGAAATTAATACTTTACACCCTGTTCGCCTCTAGTGCGCCCCCTACATAGGATCATCAAATATCAGACCCTCGGCCATTTATCAAGCAAATTATAATCTTCATACCCCTCTACTATCTATTCTCTTTTCCCACTCTGCTCCTATCTCTTATAAGTATTCAGTTGTATGCGCTTTGTTTATGTCATAAATGCAATAAAAAGATTCAACAAAAAAAAGGAAGGGACATTAAATGTTACTAGTGGACCTTCAGCATTGATTGTGCCACCTACTACAGTAGCCTTTCAAATCTATCTCAGGCCTGCAACATTTCAACCTGGCAAATGTACACAGTTCCCAGGCCCAAACCTTGCTTTTTATCACATATAGGTCACCTCTAAGGCTGGTCCTGGTTCGCACCAAGGGCCAGGGGCAGTGTATTTAAAAGGTGGATATGTACTTTTTAGTTTAACATGTCCAGGTAGTGAAAAACTCCTAAATTCATGATTTGTTGTTGCAAGGCGTATCTCTCCAATAGACTACCATTGGGAGTGCCTTAGAACATTGTTTAAGTGCAATTCCCAATTGAGAAGAGATAGAAATGTGGTGTTTGGTGTCTCTGGACTCACAATTTAAAATCACAACTTGCTTTAACTTGCTTCAACCATTCTGTGCCTTTGCCTGTCTCTGAATACACATCTGAGGTCAATGACCGTTGGGCTTTGTGCATCTCCTTTAGACAGTCACACACAAAGGGAGCTTGGGTGTGACATTTGCAACTTGTTGGGCCATCACCTGGCTGATAGGTCTTCCTGGACTAGATGAGAGGGAGAAGCTGACACCAAGACCTGAAAAGGGCAGTGTCTCTCCTTACACAATGGGCTGTGTACCCCTTGTAGAGTGTCTGGAGCCAGGAAAGGAGGGTAAGGGACCTTGTGATCTTACAAGGCCTCTTTTGAATTCTCGCCAACTTCAAAGACCCGTTTTGGTATAAGTCCTGGATACCAAACATTTCCAAATCAGTTAACTTTTGGGTCCTGAGGAAACTCTGCCAAGAAGAAAAGCTGTGCTGCCAGGAGGGACTGCCAATTTGCTACTTACTATGCTGTGTTAGCCTACTGCTTGCTGAATGCTGTGCTGTCACTTTGCAACTTGCACTGCTCTGTTGGTCTGCTGCCTCTTGCATTGAGAAGGACTACTCCTGCACTACAACCTTAAAGGACACCTCAAGTAACTCCAAGGGCTTCTTGGCTTGCCCCCTGTTTGAAATCTCAGGGTCATCAAACATTTCAGCTGCGCACCACAACCATGGCACTAGGTCACCCATGAGTCCGGTAGCAGTACGTCTCAACGATGAACCATGTACTTGACTGCCCTGAATGTGTAACTATAGTGGGTTCCCATTACAACTTGGGGCTATGGTTATAAATGATTCCTAATACACCAGGGACTGTTCGTACGTGCTCTTTATTTGCTTCTTGATAATGGTTAACGTATAGATATGAGTTTGGTTAGATACTGTTTATCTCCTTAGGTAAGGTCCTGGGGTTTTTCTTGGTCTTTGTCACAGGGAATGTTATATTTTCTTCTTCTTTCAAGTCTTCCTCGTCTGGGTGTCGTGGTCAAGATGTGTTGGCCTTCAGGGTGATACTGGACCTCTCCGTCCCAGGATAGTGGTGGCCAGTCCCCAAAGAAAATGAAAAGACAAGGTGAGTGCGGGTCTTTGGGGACTATTTATTATAGGAGGGTTAGTAGGCGGGTGTGCGAGGGTAGAGGTGGTGCAGGGTGTGAGAGTGTCAGGCTTTTAGGTGTACCGCAATCTCCCCAGTGAGCTTAAATCTCTAATACAGGTCAATTCTCTTTCTTTTGTTGGAGGGTGGTTATTTTCACCACTCCCTCCTCGTGAAATTGAAGGTAAGTGTGCACTCTGTCAAACGTTCCTTTTTTCAATCCCTTCCTCCCGGTCCCTCCCCTGCATTCCCCTCTGGCTCCCACCCCGAATCCACCTGGGTAAGAACTTTACCCGGAGGCATGATCGTACCTGTGCTAGCTTTGCCCCTCCAGGGATGTGTGGCGCTGGGGTTGTGTCTACCGTCAGTCTTCGTGGGCGTCTCTAGGTTTCCTTCAACGCTTCCCAGGGTGGCTGGATTCCCTCGTCATTCTTCCAACTCCTCACGGCCTCTCTCCTTCGGCTCTGCTTCTTTTCTTTCCTCCGTCCCCCGGCTCCGTCCTTTCTCCATCCTCCGGCTCCATCCCTTCTCCGTCCTCCGGCTCGAGCGATCCTTTCCTCTCCGGCTTCCCATCTTCTACTCTCTCCGCGTCTTTAACCCAGATATCTGGGTCAGGAAGCACTTCCGGGTGTGCGATTCCCCAGACGGTACCCCCGGGGCACTTTCCAGCCAGCTCAGGGGTGTGGCTCTTAACCGTGGCAGTGATCGCCCGGTTACAGTAACACACATGCTGAGTGCTTCTTTGATCACCAAAGTCAGTGTGTTGAGTGCTTCTTCATTCACCAAAGTTAACACGTGCTGAGCGCTCTCCATCCACCAAACTTGGTGTGTGTTGAGCGCTTCGTCTTCCACCAAAGTCAGTACTGGCTGAGCACTTCTTCGTTCACCAAAGACAGCGCGTGTTGAGTGCTTTTTCATTCACCAAAGTCAGTGCTTGAGGAGCACTTCTTCATTCACTAAATTCAGCGTGTGCCAAGTGCTGCTTCATTACCAAGCCAGCATAGGGAGCACTTCTTTGTTTACCAAAGCCAGCATGTGTAGCACTTCGTCGTTCACCAAGGTCTGCGTGTATCCAGCACAGTCCAACATTCTGCACCGGTGCGCTGTCTCCAGCCCCCCTGCTGCCACGACTAACAACATCTGCACACAACTGTCCAGACACTGACAAGGTACTGTGAGTAAGGGGAGCGGGCAGACTGCTCAGCCTCCATGCATGCATACTGAGATCCCACACCACAGTCCTGGGCCATCTGTATCAGAACTTTCATTACAAGTGCCTTTATTAGCACTCCGCTAAGGAGAACTTATTTTAACTTCCTGAAAGGGAGCACCTGCATCTTTCTAAGAACTGTGGGCCCTATTCACAAAGGTAAACTAAGGCCAAAAGTTTAAGTATAGACCAAAAGTGTAAACTTAGAACAAAAGTCTAACTTTACTCAAAGTATAGTTAGACTTTAGGTTTAAACATAAACTTTTGGCCTAAATTTAGACTTTTGGTCTACGTTTTCCTTAGTGAAATGGGCCCTGTAAGTTCAATACTACGCTTTCACCGTGATAACCTATGCAAATGTGATTGAATTTTGGTTGTTTAAGTCTAAGTTTAATCAGAAAAATTATCCCTATTTTTCTAAACTGGTGTGGAGTCTTTTTGTGATGTTTTCACTGTGTTTCTGTAATTCAAGTGCTGCACAAATACTTTACACATTGCCTCTTAGGTTAAGCCTGACTGCTCTGTGCTACGCTACCCAAGGGTAAGCACAGGTTAATTTAGGAAGTGTAACTGACTTACCCTGACTAGGATTGTGGTCCCCACTTGGACAGAGTGCGTGCTGCTGCCAACTAGAGACCCAATTTCTAACACACCTTTTTAAATGTAATAAGGTAACTCCAATGTTATCCCATGCGAGAGGTAGGTCTTGTCATAGTGAAAAATTAATTTAAGAGTGTTTCATTACCAGGAGAAGTAAAACTAAAAGATATATGTTCAACGTTTTAAATACCCTGCCCTCTCGGCTGTCCAGAGCCTACCCTAGGGCTGATATATGTGTTAAAAAGGAAGGTTTGGGCCTAGCAAAAGTTTTCTTTTGCCAGGTCGAAATGGCAGTTAATAACTGCACATACAGGCTGCAGTGTGAGACCTGAGACATGTATAATGGGCTAATTAAGTGGGTGGCACGACCAGTGCTGTAGGACCGGGCGTAGCATTTCATACACAGGCCCTGGGTACATGAAGTACCACTTTACTAGAAACGTACAAGTAAATTAAATATGCCAATTGGGAATAGGCCAATGTTACCATCCTTTAAGAAGTGAACACGTGCACTTTGTACGGCTTAGCAGTGGTAAAGTACACAGAGTCCTACAAGCCAACTAAAATGGCTTCCAAAACAGGAAAGTGACAGTAGAAAAGGTCTTGAGATGATCCTGCAGAGAGGGCCAAGTTCAACATTTGCAATGAGGTTTAAATTGTTTTATGAGAACAGTCCACTCATAAGATTGGAAGAGTCATGTTTATGCTCTCAAAATGTACAGCATCATGGAACATTATTAACTTGAGCAAAGCAGTTTTTAGTTATGTGTCTTGCACTGACATTTCTATTTCCATTATTCCTACACATGGAGTCTCATTTCTCATACAGTGTTTTTGAATATTTCTTGTTTCAATTGTACCTTGCAGAAACCTTTTTTACAACATGCTCCTTGGCTGATTACTACTCAGTGATCCTTTTTTTCTCAATCTGCTTGTTGGTCTGTTTTTCCTGCGCTCTATGAGGAGTTTGGTATCAGCAGGTTAGGGTGGGTGCTATAGTTGTGTGCTGACAAGCATGAAGGAAGCCTAGGTTAACAATTTGTTTGCTTGAGCTTTTTCACAACACTATGCAACACTTAGTGAGGCAGAGTGCAGCGAATGAGAACACTAAAAAATATGACATGGGTCCAGCACAAAGCACACTTTGAGGTGTGGAGCACTAACAACTTGATAATGAATAGAAGGGTAAGGGTGTAAAAGGAAGACAACAGCACAAAAACAATGGAATTTTATTTAACCCTTTGGGTGCGGGCGTCGGCCACGTTCGGGAAGGCCTCGTAAGAAAGGGGAGAATCTCCCTTTTCTTACGAGGCCTTCCTGAAAGTGTTTCCTGGCCCCCTATCGCAGCCCAGGAAACACCACTAGACACCAGGGATTTCACTTGGGGGAGTCGGCCCCCCCACCCCCTGGGGGAATATTTAAAAAGAAAAAGAAGGTAGGTGTTCCCTGGGGAGGTACGATCGTTATTAAAAAATAAAATAAAAATAAAGAAATGGACAGGGGGTCGCCCGTGGGCAGGGCGACACCCCATGGAGGCAATTTTTTTTTTAGTTGTTGTAGGGTTTCCCTGGCCCCCAAGGAAACCATACAGCTACTAAAAAAAATATAGATCCATATATATATATATATATATATATATATATATATATATATATATATATATAGATCTATATATATAGATCTATTTATGTAGATATATCTATCTACATGGATATATCTATAGATAGATCTATATACATAGATCTATCTATAGATATATCCATGTAGATATATATATATAGAGATAGATATATATATCTATATCTATATCTATATCTATATCTATATCTATATCTATATATATATATATATATATATAAATCACTTTTGTCACTACATGTGTGGTTTCCCTGGGGGCTGCGATCGGCCCCCAGGAAAACCAGACCCACATATAAAGTGATATATATATATATATATATATACATATACATACATATATATATGTGTATATATATATATATATATATATATATATAGCTTTGCCACCAGTTGTCTTGCAGTTGCAGCTTGCGTCTTCAAAGCAATGCACATACTTCAACTGACGCATTTCAACTGTAGCTTTTAGGCAGCAATAAAAAAGTCAAGTAAGTATTGTGATTATGTTTCTGCTACAAAAGGGTCAGACTTTTGTCTAGTAGCAGTTTTAGTGCCATAAAGAAGCGCAATAGGTTTATATGCCTACTGCAAAGAGCAAATCTGTATTTTATGTGAATAGCTGAGTACATTAGTAAAGTCAGCCATTACCTGCGCTATAATACAAATGAAATGTATGTGCGGGTGGAGGGCGGCTATGGAGAGATGAAGGGCACTTTTGCTGGTTGGTAATGAGGGAATCCGAGGAGGAGGGAGTGGGAGCACCAATAATGATTGTTGGACTGTGACGAATGGTATGTGACAAGGTGTTTTTTGAGTGTTTTGAAAGAACGTGCTGATTGAGGAAAGAAGCGCAGGTAAGGTGGCCTCTACTGTTGCACGTATCTCACACACACCATCGATTTTGTGACTGTCTACGTAGGCCAGTGTTTTAGAGCAACAGTTTTGCAGAGATGGCATCTTGTTGGATGACTGCTGCCGTCACTCTGGTTATAGAGGACAGCTCTGACATAGGATCAGAGACTGAGACATCAGATACTGAGACAGCATCTGAGGGATAGGACAATGGCGCAGACTCTGGGAGTGATTTTTCAGTCGGAGGGGTCCCATTCGATAACTCATTATCGATAGTAAATTATGAGGGAGGTGATGAGGACAGTCCTGCTGTCCCTTCGCAAGCACAGTCTGTGCAATGGGGTAATAGTGGGTTATCCAACCCAGAGAGCAGGTGAATGCGGCGGCAAGCAGAGAGAGAGAGTGCTCTCTTGGGAGCTCCCCAATTTAGTTCAGCCCCAGATTCCACCACCCAAATCGTATTGTGGAGACATCAAAATTATCTATCACAAAACAAACTGGTTTTGTAAGGCAGGCACCTGTGTTTTTGGTCCTGGGTTCAGTGGCCATATAGAGAAACACACTAAACCCAAAGACATTCGGGGGAGTCCACAGAGGTGTGACTTGTGTGTATTCCCCAAAGTTTTCGTACCCAGAATACCCTGCAAAGCTGAAATGTTGAATAAAAACTCTATTATTCTCGCATTTATGTCACGCAAACTGCAGGAATATGCTGGGATCCACAAAATTCCTACCACCCAGTGATTCCTCACCTGTCCTGATAAAAACACTACCCCACTTGAGTGCCTACACCTAGTGCCTGCGTCAGGAATGGATCACCCCAGGGTCAACAGCTGCCTCATGTAAGGGCCAACATTGACCGTTGTGTGATCTATTCCAGTCGCGGGCACCAGGCCTACCCACACAAGTGAGGTACCATTTTTATCGGGAGACTTGGGGGAACGCTGGGTGGAAGGAAATTTGTGGCTCCTCTCAGATTCCAGAACTTTCTGTCACATAAATGTGAGGAAAATTTGTTTTTTTAGCCAAATTTTGAGGTTTGCAAATGATTCTGGGTAACAGAACCTGGTCAGAGCCCCACAAGTCACCCCATCTTGGATTCCCCTAGGTCTCTAGTTTTAAAAAATGCACAGGTTTGGTAGGTTTCCCTAGATGCCGGCTGAGCTAGAGGCCAAAATCTACAGGTAGGCACTCTGCAAAAAACACCTCTGTTTTCAGTCAAAAAATGTGATGTGTCGACGATGTGCTTTGGGGCATTTCCTGTCGCGGGCACTAAGCCTACCCACACAAATGAGGTATCAGATTTATCGGGAGACTTGGGGGAAAGCTGGGGGGAAGGAAATTTGTGGCTCCTATCAGATTCCAAAGCTTTCTGTCACCAAAATGTGAGGAAAATGTGTTTTTGTAGCCACATTTTGAGGTTTGCAAAGGATTCTGGGTAACAGAACCTGGTCAGAGCCCCACAAGTCACCCCATCTTGGATTCCCCTAGGTCTCTAGTTTGAAAAAATGCACAGGTTTGGCAGGTTCCCTAGGTGCCGGCTGAGCTAGAGGCCAAAATCTACATGTAGGCACTTTGCAAAAAACACCTCAGTTTTCTGTAAAAAAATGGGATGTGTCCACGTTGTGTTTTGGGGCATTTCCTGTCGCGGGCGCTAGGCCTACCCACACAAGTGAGGTATCAATTTTATCGGGAGACTTGAGGTAACGCTGGGTGGAAGGGAATTTGTGGCTTCTCTCAGATTCCAGAACTTTCTGTCACCAAAAGGTGAGGAAAATGTGTTTTTTTAGCCAAATTTTGAGGTTTGCAAATGATTCTGGGAAACAGAACCCGGTCAGAGCCCCACAAATCACTCCACCTTGGATTTCCCTAGGTATCTAGTTTTCAAAAATGCCAAGGTTTGCTAGGTTTCCCTAGGTGCCGGCTGAGCTAGAGGGCAAAATCTACAGCTAGGCACTGCAAAAAACACGACAGATTTCAATGTAAAAATGTGATGTGTCCCTGTTGCGTTTCCTGTCGCGAGCATTAGGCCTACCCACGCAAGTGAGGTACCATTTTTATCGGGAGACTTGGGGGAGCACAGAATAGCAAAACAAGTGTTATTGCTCCTTGTCTTTCTCTAAATTTTTTCCTTCCAAATGTAAGACAGTGTGTAAAAAAGACGTATAATTGAGAAATGGCCTGTAATTCACATGCTAGTATGGGCACCCCGGAATTCAGAGATGTGCAAATAACCACTGCTTCTCAACACCTTACCTTATGCCCATTTTGGAAATACAAAGGTTTTCTTGATACCTATTTTTCACTCTTTATATTTCAGCAAATGAATTGCTGTATACCCTGAATAGAATGAAAACCCATTGCAAGGTGCACCTCATTTATTGGCTCTGGGTACCTAGGGATCTTGATGAACCTACAAGCCCTATATATCCTCGCAACCGGAAGAGTCCAGCACACGTAACGGTATATTGCTTTAAAAAATCTGACATTGAAGGAAAAAGTTACAGAGTAAAACGTGGGGAAAAATGGCTGTTTTTTTCAGCTCACTTTCAATATTTTTATTATTTCAGCTGTTATTTTCTGTAGGAAAACCTTGTAGGATCTACACAAATGACCCCTTGCTGAATTCACAATTTTGTCTACTTTTCAGAAATGTTTATCTTTCCGGGATACAGCATTGGTTTCATACCCATTCCTGTCACTAACGGGAAGGAGGGTGAAAGCACCAAAAATAGTAAAAATGGGGTATGTCCCAGTAAAATGCCAAAATTGTGTTGAAAAATGTGGTTTTCTGATTCAAGTCTGCCCGTTCCTGAAAGGTGGGAAGATGGTGATTTTAGCACCAGAAACCCTTTGTTGATGGCATTTTTAGGGAAAAAAACACAAGGATTCCTCTGCAGGTCTTTTTTCAAATTTTTTTGAAAAAAACAACATTTTCACTGTATTTTGGCTAATTTCTTGGTCTCCTCTAGGGGAAACCACAAACTCTTGGTACCATTAGAATTCCTAGGATGATGGAAAAAAAGGACGCAAATTTTGCGTGGATAGCTTATGTGGACAAAAAGTTAAGAAGGCCTAAGCGCGAACTACCCCAAGAAAGGCCCAGCAGCTAAGAGGTTAAAGTCTGAGTTACTTTCTAGTGGCCGGGCTGGGCTTCAAAACCTAATACTGTCATGAACACGATGTTTGTCATATAGAGAACCTTTTATCTCATTATGATGCGATTCTGTTAGTTAGTACTTTTGTAACATATTCTTCTGTTTTACAAATGTGTCACAAAGTGGTGATACACAAGCTTCTGCAAAACACATTCATAATAGTTAAATATATATTGATGATTGTTTAGTTTAGATATCTTTTCAACAAGAAGCTGCAAGAACACTTGGAGGTTCTATATTTATTGTTTAGTTTAGGAAGCATTTTGCAAACACTATATTATTTGGCACAATGAAGCAAGACAACTTGCTGTGCTGCATGAAATGGAGAGGACAGGAATGCGCAATTCTACTAAGATATGGTGCATTCCTTTCTCCTTCTGCACTGGTGCAATTGTGGCTGCAAGGCGACAACGCAGGTAACTTTGCACCATGGTGAAAGGGTGCTTGTGTTACAGCCAGGATTGTTTTTTGCAGAAAGGGTCAGCTATGAGCACAAAAAGCAACACTCTGAGGCTTTTTCCTCTTTCTATGTGTGCTGCAGAATGCAGCACATGAAGTAAAGAAGGACAAATAAGGAGAAATAAAGATGTTTCTCCTTGTTACGCCTACCCTCGGAAGCCATACCATTTTAGTGTATTCCCAGGTTAACTACTGATAGTAAATCTGTGAATGAGCCAAAAACCATGGGTGGATGCATGGGAACACTCATGATCCACCCACAGAATGCATTCCATGAGAAGAGTAATACAAGGCAGTAACTTGTTGTTCCTTGTGTTACTTCAGGTTTATAGTCATTGGCATAGTCATAGGCACAGTAAAATCTCATTTAAGGGCGGCTTTGCTTTTGCTTCACCTTGCATATTGCAAAGGTAGTGCAAATCGTTGATAAATCTGGCTCTCTAACTGTACCCTTCCAGATTCTATTATTTTTCATCACTTGTCTTCTCCGATTCTTTTAATTTCTTGACTTGTCTTTTCAGACTTCTATTTCTCTTTTTAGAAAGCGTGACATTTTTAGACACCTGCAAAAATATTGGAATCCTGTCTGCTTACTCTCTAGACTGAAATATTTTATTATTTTCAGTTATGGATGGTTCATTTATGGAACATCATGGATGCTCACTGTATAGGAGGATAGAAGATTTCACATCAGTGATCAAGATCAGGACCAGCACTGCTCCAGATTCCACCTTGACTTCTTAAGAAGGATATGCCTAAACTTAGTAAGGCTCCAGCTAAGCTCTTAGCCTTCACTGACGGGTGTCGGGATGTGTTTGTTCTTGTTACAGACAATTGTCCTCGCCCTTATGCCTAGAATATCAGGCAGGCTGTTTCAGGCAGAACAACAGAGCTTTTTGTCCCAAACTAGGTATGCACATCACCTCTGGAACTTGAAGGGTAGACTTATGAGTTACTGATTCTGCTAAAACTAGATATAGCACAGTGAGGGTGTTAGGGCTTCAAAATTCAATAAACACATTACCATATGATTCCTTGCTGTTTTCACTGTTCATGAACGGCTTTGTGCTTTAATTTTTATCTTCTGTGATGTTACTTTTCATATTTTGTGCAGTAGGTTAGGACTTTTTAAATAAATATTTTTAATCCCTTTAATAGTGATAATTGAGTGTGTTTTTCATTGACGAGATAAGGTTTGGTGTTCCACTGTATCCCTGAACTCAATTTATGAGACTGATCATTGCAAGAAACATTTCTTGTGTAGTATTGCTCAATGGGTCATGTATGGGTTGTAGTCCAATTGGATTTCTAATTTGTATTAGTGCACTGACTGAGTTCATATGCCAGTGCACCAGGGTGGTAGAAACCAGGCACACATAAGCAACTTATTGCAAGCATAATATTGCATGACATTCCCAGGTGTAACATGCAATTTCTACTAAATGCCACATTTTACGCTGCTTGTTCTTTGCTGAATGTCATCATGGAGGCAGTTCCTTCATTATTTCATTGCTATTTCACTGCACTAACACGGCCAATGACAAAATTGCCATGGTATCTTTTGTAAATCTGATTATGTCGATTTTTATACAATTCACCCAACAAAGTAAATCAGACATTCATAGATTTATACAATGCATGAATGTTAATTAAAAAATGGGACTGATCGTGCGAACTAGAACAAAAGCATAAATATAAATGTGGGTGAAGAGTGTCCGTGTGTGTACATGTGTCTGTGCCTGCCGTGTATCAGTGTTTGCACTGTGGCAATCTATGATGACCTTTAGTGGTTCCACAATTTCCAGAGCGGAAGACTTGTTGAAATATATTAAGGTTGCTAAGCATGAACCTTATTGCCATCTTGCATGGTCAGCCTAAACATGCACATGTATTGGAAATTCATTAAACTAGTTTAAGATGGTAACTCATAGATTTGATATATCCCCCAAGACTCATGTCAAAATTACTGGAGCTGTTAACAAATTCGGTCAGTTAATTGAAATAATGCAATTGTGAAGAGCATATCAAGAGACAGAGTAACAAACTAATGACTAAGGGCCTGATTTAGATTTCGGCGGGCAGGTAACTCCGTCACAATGGTGACGGATATCCGCTCGCTGAAATATAAATCTCATTATGTTCTATGGGATTTATATTTCAGCGGACGTAATATCCATCACTGTTGTGACGGAGTAACCAATCCGGCGAGATCTAAATCAGGCCCTCCGATATATCAAAAAGAGTGACAGAAGTCATAATGTATTCTACTGAAATTAGTTGATATAGGACACTTAAAATGGAGTCATTTGATTGCGTTATTTGAAAACCTAGAATGATTGGTCTTATGGAAGTAGGTGAAGCTGGAATTAACTTAAAAAAACTGTATTTCATTTATTGCAGATCTAGCTGCTGAAGGTACCTGGATGTGAATAAAGCTACGCACATACAGAGTGTTCATAATAAACAATTTCATTTTACAGGCTAGACAAGTTAATCTATAAAAACTGTACTAACTATTTCAACTCAAGGATATCACCTCAGGTACTTTTACATAATGTATTTGCATCTAGGAAATTCAGCTGCTGTCTTTGTTTTCCACTGTTTAATTATTATTTTGGGCTCTAGATATCAGTGTTTGGACCATTGTAGAACTGTAACCTGCCAAACAGCTCCTAGCTGAATATGTACTTCTCTAACTATGGGAACAATCATGTAATTACATTAGCATTTCTGTAAATGTCATAAGTGAAATCCAATTGCTGCACAAGAATGAATTTCATCTATAAGCTTTCAGGAGACATTTATTCACCACAAACATCTGTAGAAAGTGTAACATGGGCTTAATGCAGTCCATGCAGATGTGCAGGCATAAGGTCAATGTTCGAACAAGAAGGCCATTTTGCAACCAAAGTGCCAATTATAACACTTATAAGTGAGCTGCAAATGTACACTGGAAGATTGAGCAGTTGCTTAGAGTTCATGTGTGAAATGTGTGCTTTAATGAAGATAAAAGGGGCCTATCTGCCATTGCATGATACGGCTGCAGTGTCTGCAGTATTTAGGTGCAGGGAAATGCCTCTTTTGTATGGTCATCCCCTTTTTTATAAACTGATGCTGCCGGGCTTTTTAATAATTAAGAAAGGCCCTAAATGCCCACAGGACAAGGTGCATGATGTTTAAAAAGTAGGACACCTGTACTTATGTTTTACATGTCCTGGTAGTGAAAAACCTCCAAAGTTGTTTTTCGCTTTAGCAAAGCTAAATGTACCATAGAAGAGCACTGGGTTACAATAAAACACAGTTCATTGCATAACTTAAGGCTGGGAATAGCTATCAACATGATTCAAGGACTAAATTTAATGGTGGTTTAAAATCCAACCTAATGGTGATGCCAGATTTTGTATTACTATAGTGCAAATTACACGTTTAGAAAATGGACCTTTTCCTGCCTAAGGCAAATATGCCTTTTATGTCAGTGTTCATTGTGACCTGTTAATGGCTTCCTATGGTGATATATGCATTGCTTCCAGACAGTGGACGATAGGCTTGGGTGTAGGAGATGCTTTTATCTTTGAGCAGGATGGTCTGGGGTGTGTGCCCATTTCCCCCTGAGATTCAAAGGAAGCCTGTCAATGGCAGATAAACTCATACCCAAAGATATTTGGACAGAATATTGGAAACAAAAACTTTGTTGACCAACATATTGTGTCAAGAATGTCAAATGCATAATATCCTGAAGGTACGTTACTGTAGGTAAGCTGAGCTTTACTATGTAAACTCCACATATATGTACCTGTTCTCTGAAGTGTATTCCAAAGGCTAGTTAGTTGGCCCCCTGTTAAGCTAGAAGGACACAAAATCATCTAGAAGAAGAAGCCACCTTTCCTGAAGTGCCCAGCTGAACAGTTCCAACTTGACCTGCCCTGAACATGCTGGTGGCTTTGGTTGGAGTGAGTGCTGAACCCCAAGTACTGTTCCTGAGGTCCTGGAACACTTGGCTGGTGTGAAAGTGTATGCCTCCTGCCAAACCCTAAAGGTATGGACTTAAAAACGTTTTCTAAAATTCTGCGAGTGCAACTGTTATGAGATTAGCCCCAGCTTGCCAGCTAAATCCACAGAGGGTGCATCACCAGTGGGCTTGACTTCACATTAGTTACCACTACGTTCTCCAGTCGATAAAAAGGCCACTTCAATGTCATTTTGCAGTTTCTTTGACGCTGTCAATGAGGACTTGATAAGCATCTATGACCACCAAGGTATGGAAACCTGGGATTTTCTTGCCTTCAGTGATGAACCCTATAGGACACCGTCCTCCTGCACCTCAGTAAAGTTGAGCCCTGCTTCGGCTCCCTTTGTAACTGTAGAGGCCGATAGACACGTTGATGACAGGAAATGATTAGAAGAAGGAAGATAACTCTGTGACCCAGACAAACCTAGCCCTTGTATGCAACTGGTAATCAAACATGGTCAGCTGTAATTTTGACTTTGATTCAATCTAGCGTGACCAATTGCCCATAGTAGGTGGTGTGAGCTTGCTGGTGCTAAAATTTAATTCAAACTTGACATACACTGGAGCGCTGATAATATACAAATCATGGGTCCAGTATGGACGCACACAGACAGCAAACATCCACTCTACACCAATTCCTCACGATCACATCTCTGACCTTGAATGCCATCTTCTAATAGTCTGAGAAAATATAATTTGACATCATGTCACACAATTTGAATATTCTGTCACTGAACATAAAAGGCCTCAATCAACCAGTCAAGAGTAGAGTTCTAGCTGATTATTGCAATAAAAAATGGTTGACATTATACTGCTTCAAAAGACTCATCTGAGGTCGCATACAGGATGCAAAATTCTACTGCCATTGGATTGCTGACATTGGTATCTCGCAAACACCACAAAAGAAAAATTGCATGGTTACACTGGTCTAAAAAAAAAACAGAATTTCAGTGGTTAGTCACACGCATGACCAATTGGGTAGATGGCTGATTTCTAAAATGAACAGAGGTGAATTTGAGTTGTTCGTTGTGAATATTTGTGCCTCAAATTACAACATCTGCAAATTCTGGATATACCTTGACCAACAAATTTTGGATCTCCCAGATGACTCTGGTATTATTTTGGGCAGTGATTTAAATTTTCCCATGGACGGCAATTTGGACAGGATCTCTGCTAATAAATTTATTGGTACCAAAGCTCATAAACAAATGAGGATTTGCTGTAAAAACAACAACCTGATAGACGTTTGGAATCTCCACAACCTTGCTGGGAGTGACTATAATTTTTACTCTTCTCCACACATTTTGTTCTCATGTAATGATTACATCCTAGTGAGTAAACGCAAGCTCAACCTTACTGAAGACTCCAAAATTGAACCCGTAGTGATATCTGATCATGCCTGTATATCCATTCAACTAATTGGTAACATTACAACTCCACCACCCCACCAATGGCGGCTCAATGATGACCTTCTCAATGACCTTGCTCTCAAAAAAGATATAGAGAATACCTTAGATGACTAACTCAAAGAAAATCTCTCAAATGCTGCCACAACCCGCTGGGATGCCCTCAAACCACACTATGGGGGACTTTGATCCAGATGGCCTCCTATAAAAATAGATCCATCAACAACCGTCTCAAAGAACTTGAAAGATTTATTTAGAGTCTCAATAACCAACTTATTGAGACACTCCAAGACTCTACGCTCCTCCCTACATTAGGTTCAGTACAATATGAATAACATCAAATTTGAGTCAAAGATCTCCTAAGTGGATCAATGTCATCAAAGCGGGGCAGCTCTGTATCCGCAACAAACCCTGCAAAGCGCTAGCTAATTATCTGAATACACAAAAAAACATATCAATTGTAGCAGCCATAAAAACCCGGAGCGGAGATGTCAGCACCTCCACCGCTGACATCATGGAATCATTCAAGGGTTTCTATAAAGATCTATACAACTCAAATACCACTGTTCCCCTCAATAAAATTAATGAATTTCTTGATTCCTGCAAGCCCCCTTCGCTGTCACCACAAGACTATATCACCCTCAACAAACTGATTACAAAGAATGAGTTCAGTGCTATACAATCTCTAAAAATTGGACCAGATGGCTCTACGACCACATTTTATCAAATTTTTGTCAACAAGGTGTCAGGCAAACTGCATGCCATCTTCCACCAATTTGCGGCCTGGGGCAGTATATCTAGCTCCACCACCAAGGACACCATTCTAGAAATACCCAAAGAAGGAAAAGTCGACCTAGATGTTAAAAATTAGAGGCCAGTATCCTTGATTAATAATGACTGTAAAAAGTATGCCAAAATTGCCGCCCATAGACTTGAATTAGTTATCCAACAACTTATTCTGAACTCCCAAACAGGCTTCCTCAAGGGATGGTTGGTGCAGACAACATTAGAATCTTCTGTCATGACTTAGAAAGATCCAAATCAAATCTGTCTCCAACCGCGGCCTTAGGGGTCGATTATGAGTTTGGTGTATGGGAACACCCATCCGCCAAACTCCAAACGTGGTGGTCGCCACCCTGCTGGCGATCTCCCGCCAGCCCCATTATGACTTTCCCACTGGGCTGACAGGTGGAAAACAGGGTTTCAGCCAGTTAGCCTAGTGGGAAAGTGGCAGCAGCATTGTCACTGGCTCATAATTGAATCGGCATCAGCGTTGTTGCACGCAGGGAGTGCTCACACGGTGGTACCGCCATGAAAAGGCTGGCAGAGAACAAGGTTGTAATCAGCAGGGCAGCACTGACTTCAGTGCCGCCCTGGATGATTACAACTTCCACCTGTCATCGGACCGTTGGGATCAAAGATGCTGGCGGGGATGGCAGTAGGTTGCCGGGTGTGCCTGCCAACCTCATAATGTGGTGGTCAGACCGCCGCAACTGTGACTGCCTCTGCGGCATTATATAAGGCCCTCAATCTGGATGCAGAGAAGACCTAAGGTCTCCTGGCCTTTTTTCAATGACACTCTGCATAAATATTGCCTTGGCAAGGACTTCATAAGGAAGGCTATGGTTCTATACTCCAGACTGACTGCAAGAGTAAGGGTGAACTGACCCTTCTCTCATCCCTTCTTTTTATCACAAAGCACTGACAAGGGTGATCACTATCCCCCTTGCGCTTTCCCTTAATGATTGAACCACTAGAATCAGCATTCAGAAACATCCAGTGGATCCCTGGCATTTAAATATGGGTAAACAAGTAATGGCCGCTTACGCAGGTGATCGCCTGTAGTTTACAGAGGATGCCACACATGCCAATCCAATCATTATGACAGAAATAAATTGATATTCCCAAGTTGCAAAGTATTCTCTAAATAAAGATAAGACAAATGTTTTCCTGTTAAATGTACACTGCTCACCTATGGTCATTGGCAAGCTGTGTTCTCTTCAGATCTCAAACAATCACTCACCCTCAATGAACAAAAAACTCTCCAGAAACTTAATGAACATCTCTCTAATTGAACTGCAAAAAACATCACCTGGCGGGGTTGTGTAAGTACTGTAAAATGATGATTGCACCAGTGATTGATTTCCTATCAAGTATGCTCCTGATATGTCTATCCATCACATTTTTAAATCCATGGACATTGCCATATCTGAATTTATCAGGAAAATGAAAAAAGCAAGAATTGCTATGAAAATTCTGAAGAGGAACAAATGCTCTGGTGGTATAAATATTCCTGACTACACCCACTATCAAAGAGCGATCTTGATAGCACAAGCTGTGTGGTTGATCAATCCTCAGGACCCGAACCCTTCTCAGTAGCTGTCCATTGAAATAGGCCTTGTCATGCCTTTGCCCCTTTGCTCCATTCTCACTATTCATAATACACCAAAACTCCTGATAGATCACTCCTGGCAAAGTTTGGCAGATACTGCATCCTTACTCCTCCTGCTCAACAAACGCTCAAAATACAGGTTACAGGGATCGATCTTCACTTCTCTTTGGTTCAATCACCAGACTAAAATAGAGGGAAAGACAGTCTTTTGGTCCACTTTGGCTTACCAAGGAATAAACAACATCAACATGTGGGCTCCAGTTCCAATCCTACACCCTTCTCTACCCTACAAACTAATTATGACCTTTCCAATATTGATATTTATAACTTTCTCCGCTCGGAGGAGCACTGGGTAAGCTAAAGCCTCCTTATGAACGAGACATCCCAAACCTACTTATTAACCTGAAAAAAAGAGGCCACATTGCCTCACATCTATACAAACTTCTTGACACATACAATGTGAATCCTTGAGTCTTCATACCAGAAAATGGGAAACATACGTCTCACTTGCAAACAACCTGCACATCAATGAAATGAGCTGGCAAAATAATTGGAAATCTCCCTTCAACGCCAACATTTCTCCCTCCTTAGCTCAAACTAGATTTTGGTCTATTGATAAGACCTATTGGACCCCAGATAGATTAGACAAACTCTGCATGAGGGATTCTCCCCTCTGCTGGTGATGTGAGGAAGACACAGGGGATCTTCCACACATGTTCTTTTCATACAAAATGACATGTCCATTCTGGGCAAAAATCCAAAATCTTTTACAGCAGCGTACAGGGCACTCACTAGAAACTCACTTCCTCTCAACCACCCTAGGATTCCATGCTAATCTTCAATCAACTCTTCTAGACCCTCATACATGAATATTAGTTGACCCCCTGTTATCCCTAGGTACAAAAACAACCCTTTCTGAGTGGAAATCATCATCTGTTAGCTCCTTTGATAAGTGGTGGAACTTATTCTGCTCCATCAGGAGTGCAGCTAACACTTTATATTCAAGCGTACATGGCTCCTCCATCCCAAGGTGACTTTGGGATGCTCTTGACATATTTCAACAGGAACACAAATCCCCACAATCACCCCCATCGCCTGCCTGATGTCTTATCAAGGTAATAATCCCTCTCTGTCCCGAGTAGCCATTCTATCCATGTCCTACAAGTTTTACATATCTGCATACGTACTATATATATCTGTGTGTGTGTATATATATATATATATATACACACACAGATATATATTTGTATAGATGTTTACATATATAAAGTATAAGCGTAGATACTGAAATGACATGTCTATATTACATTTGTTCAATTCTACAGGCCGTGTTATCTGACTGTCATACCTATGGCCATACTGTGTGGACTTATGGAGTGTAATGCATAGTCGGCTTTTACTTTCTATTTCCATTCCTGTCTGTTGTTTATTTTCTTTACAAAAAAAGAATTGAAAAAATAAAAACTATCTAAAATTAAGAAAAAAAATCAAACTTTACAAATTCATATCTCTGGTTCCCTTTGCTTGGCATTCCATCATTTTGGTGTCATTTTGCTCATTAAAGTATTCACTATTTCGATAAATTAGAGTAACAATTTTATTCTGTTGTGTTTTTGCTTTTTCAGCTATATTGTTACTTCTAGGGCCCATATGCACAACATTCTGAAATTGTGATTCCCACATAACAAATCCAGAGAAATCACTATTTGGGAATTGCAAGATGGAATGTATGTAACCTGCAATTTCCTAATAAAGATTCCTAAGGACTTACATTTGCTATAAGGAAATGGCAAATTAGGAAAACCATTGTACTTTACCATGTTTCTTATTCCAAAAAACATAAGAGGAATTTACACAAAGTAAAAGCAGCACCCCTGGCCCAGACTCTGTCTCTAGTCTTAGTAAAGTTTTGACCAGTGCACTTTACATGCCAATGAGCAAATGTGTGCTATTGAATACTGAATATGACAAGTAATTTCTGGGACACTTGCCATGAACATCTCCCTCCTCCTAGTCAGGAAATCCTCATGCCAGACATTGCTATGAGCATGGATCTGCATTTCTCGTTGAATAATGTGAGAAGAAGAAACCATTACCTCACATTACAAACACGCTAATGGATCCTGTATGAATTGAGTTTGCCAATCTCTTATCAAGTAATAAGCCATTGCCAAATTCACCCGGAAACAGTTGGTTAGTTATTTCACTGTGACAGAACATGAAGGAGTCATGGATGGTGGCTAGAAAATTGCCTACAAGGCCATTTATGATACATTAGGCATCACTGACTACCTGTCATTGTGCGATTGGGTGCTTTTCATATTTTTGAATATTAATTCATTTGTACAGGAAGGCATGTGGCAGTATGTGTGTCATCAACACAGCCAATGACACGGGGAAGCTGTATTGCCCTGTAAAACAATACTTTGGTCTGCTGCAAATATTGGTGCATATTTGGTAAACATATGTATTTGTTTACTTTGCTAACCATGCTGCCCAGAAACATGTGACACACCTAGAAAATGCACTTTTGCGACAGTCATCCTGTCACTGCTATGATTCCTTGGTGACTGCCTCAAGCGAAGAGGTGTGGACAGCACTCTACTTGCACGGGTGGTGGGATTGCATCACTTCTGACTGTTGGGGTCTGTAGCTGAGATTGTAACTCAACAAATTATTCCAAAAAACCTCACTACTGAGTCTGCACTTTCATATATCACCTCCTAAGTCTGTTAAAAAAGGGTTACCTTCACCCTATATATCTTCTCCTGTCGCCACCTCCTTCTCTGTCTGCCATCCACAGTCCTCATCCTCCTTGCAAAGACATACAGAGCCACCATTCTGAATGAGCTAGATGCACTTTGGGTGTTTTTTTTTATTTGCACCTGGTTGCCACCAGATCAGAATCAATGGTAATTTAATTTCCTTTCTACATGTGGTTAGGGAATAGCAATTAGGAAATACCTAGTATGGATTTCCTATTTTGCATTTTGTACCACAGCAAATGCTTTTCGTACATAACTAAATTACATTTTTAATTTCCTAATTGTGATTAGCAGCATTAGGAAATGCAAAGTGCCTTTGTACCTATGGGACTACATGCTTTAAACATTCTTTTAAATTATGGCTGTCTGTTCTGTGTCATAGCTACTATTAATTGATGTCTAGTTTAGATTACAGAAACATTTACTGGGCCTTGAAGGATAGTGACATTATTGCTTGGGGAGGACTACCATACCCCCTATTAATAATCCACTTTCTAACAATAGGTAAGCAACTATAACAAAATTAATCAAAATGTTGCTTTGGCTTATCTAAACTTGTTAAAAGGTTTTTGATTAGTCATTATATCTGCCTAAACATTATGTTGGGCAAAAAAAGCTAATCCCTTTTATCAGCAGAATTCCCTTTGGCTACCACATAAAGATGTCACGTTTTGTTTTTGAAGTACTCTGGTGGACTACTAAACCACAAAGACTGGAGTAGAAAGAGCTCCAGAAAAGTGATGCTCTGTGCCCAGCTGCAAGATAATCTATGAAACTAGTAGGCTAGGTGTGAAAAAACTGAGAACTTTAATTTGATTTGCTAATGGGTTGTCACCAATCACAGTTGATTTAACCTCACATATGTTGTTATGACTAGGCACTGATCAGGACAGTAGACTAACATTTGTTTGAAGACTTACCATCTGCCTCATAAAGATTGTGAAGTAACTGTTCCCAGCTTTGCCTGCTGTCCTGCTTTGAGTGAACTTTTAATAAGTATGCCGTCATACATGCATTTATTTGGCCCTTGTTAAGCCAAGAGATGAGGCAGAAAAAGTGGAGTTCAAACAGGCGCCTCATAGATGCCATGTAGTCATTCTCTGTTTTGTCAATATTGTGGTGTTTTTTAGCACGTTTCACTATCGTACATTCCTGTTTTAAGTTATCTTTTTAAAATAGCATCTTATTTAGTTTTTCAGGCCCTATAATTGCTCTTTGTCAGGGGTGCAAAAGAGGCCACTGCAGCCCAGTGGTGCCGGGCATGGGTCCTCCAGACTTATCCATGCTGCAGGGTGGCCGTATCTGTAAAGTGGGAACGGAGAGCCATGCAGGCTCTCCGTGTTTCAGTAACGTGCTCAACGTGTCCGGGAGGGGCACGGAGCAGCAGACTATAAATAAAGAACGGAACGGCGGTGACGCAGTTCCCCAGTGTGAAAGCAACCACGAAGGTCTGTGTGTTTAATTGACCGATGCGCCACGTGTCTACAATGGCGACGAGCGGGATGCGAGACATCGCGCTGTAATCAAATAAGTGTAAAAAAAAAAGGGTATGAGCGAAGAAAGGGCATACCTGAAGAGCGGTTCAGCTGACCGCTGAAAGAAGAAATCAACCAAGCGGTGAGGTGCCGGCTGCTGGGAGGAAAGAAAAAGTGACGGCGGGAGCCCGATCGTTGAGCGGCTGAGTCGCTTGTATGGTGTGGAAGAAGGGTGGTGCCGTGTGGTTTCCTGGTCGGGGAAACCTAAGAAGGTGAGCCCGGCCCCACCCCCAGAAGAAGACCGTCATGTGGAGCGGAGATCGCTCCGGGGAATGCTCTGCCTTCGGGCGTGTCCGTGCTGCAAATAAGCAGCTGAAATTGACGAGCTGGGTTTTCTCAGCCGAGCGCTTTGTTTACAAGCGTCTCGGGACTGAGAAAACTGGAAACTGACACGTTGAGAAAGCTGGAAACTGACACGTGCTTTTCCCAGACGAGGAAGCGTGTCAAGAAAGGAACGGGAAGGCGTGTCTGAAAAGAGAAAGGAAATTGACAACGCCAGAGAGAAGGAGGGGGTGAAACTGGCAGGGAGACCCCCAGGAAGAAGAAAAAAAAAAAAAAAAAAAAAAAAGAAAAGAAAGGGTGAAATCAAAGGAAGAAAAGAGAAATTAAAAAAAAAAAAAAAAAAAAAAAAACTTTATTAACTCTTGCAACACACTAGACTGAGGGAGTGTGAAAATGAGTGCCCCACCACAAGACAATGTGAACAATGCCAATCCTCCTCAACCACCAGGGAATCCTCAACTCCCAGCACAACTAAATAATAGTATTCACTCCTCGATTACCTCTTTACCACCGTTTAGCCAACTGATTGACCCGGCCACAGCTGCGCCAAGGTGGCGTCTGTGGATAAATCGCCTAGAAAACTATTTTTGCGCTACCCGAGAGACGGATGGAGCAGTGCGTAGATCTGTGATGCTGCTGATGGGTGGAGATGAACTACAGGAGCTGTTTGATTCTCTGCCTGATACTGGGGACAAGTCTGATTTTAACGCAGCGGTGACTGCTTTGAACAGGCATTTTGATCCTCAACTTAACTCGGATTATGAACGTTTCAAACTGAGACAGGCGCAACAGACTGAAGTCGAGTCAATGGATATGTTTTACGCCAGATTGAGAAAACTAGTGAGTTTGTGCACGGGTCTCAACCAACAAGAAGAAATCAGAGCACAGATTATTCAAGGATGTCGGTCTAATGCTTTGAGAAAGCTTATCCTTCGGCAACAGGGCATTTCCCTTGATGATATTCTGATTCTGGCGAGGTCACATGAGCTATCGGCAGTATGAGCAGATGCTATGGCGGCAGTGAGAGGTCAGTCATTGGCTGCTGCTTCATCGACTCGTGTAGTTCAAGTCAAAGAAGAACAGGTGGATGCCGTCCAGACACGTCAGGCAACACCTCGTAAGATGAACCCTAATAAACCCAGTGAGAGAGCCTGCGGAAGCTGTGGTTATGAACATCGACCGAATGCGGGGTGTCCTGCAAAAGGGCAGTCGTGTAACCGCTGTGGGAAACCTAATCATTTTGCTAAGATGTGCAGGTCCAGGAGGAATAAGCCAGGAGAGCAGAAAGGAAGGGACACGAATGTCAGAGCTGTATCCAAAAGTGCGGAGGAAGTAAGAGACCAGGCGACAGCAAGTGGTCCAGTTTTTGAGGAGGATGAAGAAGAGGACATTTTTGTAATATCATTTACGGGAGGAAAACCAGGAAAAAAGAGACCCCCACCCATGAGTGATGTTCACGTCAATGGCACGCTGGTTTCTGTACTTATTGACACAGGAGCGTCTGTCAACGTCATGGACGAAACCCTTTTTAAGAAGTTAGTACCTGCCCCGCCACTCACCTTGACAGCTACCAAAATATATAATTATGGGGGAAGAGATCCCCTCCCCCTTAAAGGAACCGTAGAAGTGGCCGTAAGCAGTGGAGACAGATCAAAAGAGGCAAAGTTTTATGTTGTGGCTGGGGATCGTGGCACCTTGCTAGGATGTCACACGGCTGAAGAGTTGGAGTTAGTGTTCTTTGCGCGTCAAATATATGACACTCAAGTGGAACGCCTTCTCCATGAGTTCCCGCAGCTGTTCGAGGGACTAGGATGCTTGAAAGGAAAGTGCATCAAGTTGCACATAGACCACAATGTGGTTCCTGTGGCCTTGCGACATCGTCGAGTGCCTTTTCATCTACGGCCGGTTGTTGAGAAGGAGTTGCTGTCGTTGGAAGAACAAGGAGTCATTGAAAAGGTGGATGGGCCTACGCCATGGGTGTCACCGTTGGTGATCGCACCGAAACCCAAACAGCCGGGAGCGATTCGTCTGTGTGTGGACATGCGCCTGCCGAATAAGGCTATCAGGAGAGAGAGGCATATAACCCCTACTATGGATGACATCATTGCAGACCTGAACGGGGCCCAATGGTTCTCAAAGTTGGATCTTAATGCAGGTTATCATCAGCTGGAGCTAGACCCGGAAAGTAGGAACATTACTTCCTTCTCGACACATGTAGGGCTAAGAAGGTACAAGAGACTAAGGGGGTCATTCTAACATTGGCGGGCGGCGGAGGCCGCCCGCCAATGTTCCCCCTCCAAAATACCGCTCTGCGGTCGCAAGACCGCTGAGGGTATTTTGGGATTTGCCCTGGGCTGGCGGGCGGCCGCCAAAAGGCCGCCCGCCAGCCCAGGGCAAATCAACCTTCCCACTAGGACGCTGGCTCAGAATTGAGCCGGCGGAGTGGGAAGGTGCGACGGGTGCAGTTGCACCCGTCGCGTATTTCAGTGTCTGCAAAGCAGACACTGAAATACTAAGTGGGACCCTCTTACGGGGGCCCCTGCAGTGCCCATGCCCATTGGCATGGGCACTGCAGGGGCCCCCAGGGGCCCCGCTGCACCCCCTACCACCATCCTGTTCCTGGCGGGAGACCCGCCAGGAACAGGATGGCGGAGGGGGTGTCAGAATCCCCATGGCGGCGGAGCGCGCTCCGCCGCCATGGAGGATTCCCCCGAGTAGCGGAAAGTCGGCGGGAGACCGCCGACTTTCCGTTTCTGACCGCGGCTGAACCGCCGCGGTCAGAATGCTCGAGGGAGCACCGCCAGCCTGTTGGCGGTGCTCCCGTGGTCGGTGACCCTGGCGGTCACCGGCCGCCAGGGTCAGAATGACCCCCTAAGTTTTGGAGTGTCGTCAGCCGCTGAAGTATTTCAGAATGCAATTCGAGAAACGCTGTCCGGATTACCGGGGGTAATCAACTTAAGTGATGACATTTTGATATACTCTAAAACTAGAGAAGAGCATCATCGCCATCTAAGGGCGACATTGAAAAGATTGACTGAAGCAGGGCTAACACTTCATAAGAAGAAGTGTGCCTTCTATCAAAACTCGGTAGAGTTTTTCGGATATGTGTTTTCAAAAGATGGTCTGCAAGTGGACCCCCGGAAGGCTGAAGCGATCCGTCAAGCCCCTGTTCCGCAGAATCCAACGGAAGTTCGTAGTTTTCTGGGAATGGCCACATATTGTGGAAGGTTTATACCCCAGCTTGCCACCATGTCTGAACCGCTTCGACAACTCACGAAAGGGCAGCACCGTTGGGACTGGACTCCAGATGCGCAACAGGCATTTATGGATATTAAAAATGCATTGCTGGATAAAGCAACTATGGCTTGTTTTAACCCAGGTAGGAAAACTGAAGTGGTGGTGGATGCGAGCCCCGTTGTGCTTGGAGCGGTGCTCTTACAGGAACAGAGGCATCAAGAGTGGATCCCTGTTGCATACGCCAGTCGAGCGTTGTCGGCGGTTGAAACCCGGTATGCGCAGATCGAGCGTGAGGCGCTAGCCATTCGATGGGCTTGCCGCCATTTCCACCTGTATTTGTATGGACATGAATTTCAAGTAGTAACTGACCACAAGCCATTGGTCCCTTTGTTTATGGGTAGACCGCCTCTTGCACCTCCGAGAATTGAAAGATGGACTGTCCTACTTCAACCTTATAGATTCACGGTGGTATATCGGCCTGGTGCGAATAATCCTGCAGATTATCTGTCTCGACACCCGTCTCCAAAGGTGTTTGATGTTCATCAGGAACAGGATGAAGAGAATACTGAAGTTTTTGTTAGCATGGTTGTGCAGTCGGCATGTCCTAATGCTCTCCTCGTAACTGACATTGTGAACGCTACCCGGGAAGATGCGCTGTTGAATAACGTCAAAGAGGCGTTAAGTCACAAAAGGTGGAAGTATTTTCTAGAGAAGACCCACATGTCCTGCCCTGATCAAAAAGTGGCTATGCAGAGTATCTGGAAGGTGCGTGATGAGCTATCTATGGATGGTGATGGGTTGGTTCTGAGAGGAAGGAAAATCGTGCTTCCACAATGTCTCTGGTCAAGGGTGATCGAGTCGGCTCATCAAGGGCACCAAGGGGCTGCTAAAACCAAAGCAAGATTACGAGCTAAAGTCTGGTTCCCGGGTATGGATACTCAGGTTGATGAAATGGTAGGGAGATGTCATTCTTGCATCATCACGTCAATAGAGCCCCCAAGTTGCCCAGTGGTAACTGAACCGGCCACTCTGAAACCATGGGCTAAAGTGAGCATGGACTTTGGGAGTTTCCCAGATGGAAGATTGACTGTAGTTTTAATTGACTCTTATACCAAATTCCCTGTGGTGGACGTTGTGGCGTCAACGTCGTTTGAAAATGTAAGGCCAATTCTGCAAAAGACATTTGCTTTGTTTGGTTTGCCGGATGAAATCCGAACTGATAATGGTCCTCCTTTCCACGGACAAGAGTTCAAGTCATACCTTGACGGTCTTGTCATTCGTCATCGTAAGATAATGCCTTACTGGCCTCAGGCAAATGGGGATGTGGAAAGGTTCATGCGAACTTTGAACAGGGCTCTCAGGATTGGAGTGGAGCAAAATGAGAATAGTGAACAATGTCTGTATCAATTTTTAAGTGCTTACCGTCAAACCCCTCATAGCACCACTGGTTGTGCTCCTTCCTCTTTGATGTTCAAAGTGTCTCCACGTGATTGTATTCCCTCCAGTCCTAAATGGAAACCTCCGGTGTTGGATGTAAAGGCCACTCAAAGCAGGCGAAAAGCCACTAACCAGAGGGCGAGTGTCCAACGACGAGCGAAGTATCGAGGATTCCAAGAAGGAGATCGAGTGGTTGTGAGATGTCGGCGGGAGGAGGGAAGTTCCGAACGCCGTTTGAGCCTGATGTGTGGGAAGTGATTGGCATCAAAGGATCCATGGTAACGGCAGCACGAGGGAGACAAAGAGTAACGCAAAACGTATCACATTTCAAAAGGGCTGGTCTAAGAGAGTTGACCAGTGAAGATGGAGAGATAGAGGACATCTCCTATGATTCACCAATACTGGCTGAAGAAAGGAAGGATGATACGGAGCCAACGAGGATCGAACAAACCAGGCCTGGTTTGGTTCTTGAACATGGAAGTGGTAATACCAGAAGTGCGAGATATGACTTACGCCCTAATCCTGTGCCGAGCAGTCAGCTAAAAGACTTTGTTTGTTGAACAGTTTGTTGGAAAGTAAGTGTCGGTGTCGTCTGGAGTGTAAGCACACTGTGAAAAGAATGTTGGGAACAGTGTGCAACGACCCCCAGCCGTATAAAAGGGACTCTGTGAGCGACACTAGGGTTCAGGGTGTCAAGAAACAAATTTGTGGTGTTTTCAGTCGTTTGTTAGCAAAGAGAGAGTTATTTCAATTTTATATTGAAGCTTGTCATATGAAAATGTTTTACTGTTTGTTTAAGTTCAATTGATTAATCCCTGTCCATGTGGAGTAAAACATGGGGGAGATGTAAAGTGGGAACGGAGAGCCATGCGGACTCTCTGTGTTTCAGTAACGTGCTCAACGTGTCCGGGAGGGGCACGGAGCAGCAGACTATAAATAAAGAACGGAACGGCGGTGACGCAGTTCCCCAGTGTGATAGCAACCACGAAGGTCTGTGTGTTTAATTGACCGATGCGCCACGTGTTCACAGTATCAACCCCTAGTGAGTACGAGGGGCCCCTTCAGCATATCTTGCGGGGGCTCACAATTTGTTACACCACTGCTCTTTTTGGTCAACAAATACTAGGGGTCAAGTTCAAAAGCAAATTCTGCTGGTAGATCAGATTTAGGAGCACACATCCGTGAATTTATTAATGCAAGCCATTTTTAATAGCTAGCCTCGTAATGATAAATGCTATTCCTGCAGAATATTACCCCACATTTGTATGACTTTATGCAAGGATGAATCCCATTCATGCACAAGGACGTGGACATTTTAAGAGGTGTTCAGCCTTGAAAGTTTATCAACTACAAACCTGTCACTTTCTTGCAATTCAGAAGCTTCCCTCCTCCTGGTTCACACTCTGCACACAGAATCAGACTGGGAAAGATGAGAGGCCCGGGTACCAAAATAAAAGGGGGCCCTGATTAGTCAATTAGAAGGCTAAAAAAATGGCCCATGTTTGTAAACTGGGGGAGTTTTGAACTTGTAAAAAACGCACTGTATGTATGGAAGACTACATGGATTTGAGAGTGCTGCATGCAATGTTTGTTTTCATATAAAAAAATAAACCCCAAACACTGTCCACCAGACTATACAACAGGACAGCAAACAGCCAAAAAATGGCCCATACACTGACTGACACATTAGCCCATTGAGCACTTTCTGGCTGCCCTATAGAGAAGTCGGACCCTGTCTGCATGTAATTAGAGGTCTATTCATGCTCAGAGCTGGAATAAATCACTTCTATGGGTGGGAAGGTATACGTCATACAGAACATCTCCATAGTTCTTGGACGTGTACGTGAAGGGCTTAAAAAAAGGGGAATAAAATATCAAAATATATGTCTGCCACAACCTTCCAGGCACAGTTGGGAATGCTTTGTGAATGCGGAACTAACGTAAATCTGCATCTGCATGGGAACATAAAGCTCTATGTGAAATTTTACTTTTTTTGTGAATCAGGACCAATATTAATCACATCATACATATATCAGCGCAAGTGGCCTAAACAGCACAGAAAGATCTTATGTTGGCAGTGTGAGCTACATTAATGACTGTAGACTGTCAGCCAGGCTGGGTCAACCTGTACAGGAGTCTGAACAAGTACAATAACTACCAATGTGCAGTAGATCAAAATGAGCTCCAAATTATTGTAGCCAAACAAATAGCAATATAGGTGTTATGAGCTGCTCACTTGAACTCCAGGTGGTTCCAAATGGGCAACTATATTCCCCAAATCCTCCTGAGGCCTAACTGGGATAGCAGTCCTCTAAGAATGCTGCACTACCAGTAGCCCTTAAGGGGAAGATGGGTTGTGATTAACCAAGAGAAATACCAGATTTTTCTATAGGTCTGGTCTTGTCAGCATCACTGGACTCAGGATTGACTGATGTCTGGGATTCACCAACTCAGATATCAGGATAATATGCATTCAAGCGTGTACACCGGAAATACCTGTAATGAACAAACAGGAATTATTATCTGATCACTGATTGCGTGAAAACACACCAGTATTTAATATTACACCCTCCTATGGAATTCAAAGACCCAAGAGCCACTATTACACAAAAAATGTACTCTTCCCAAAATTCAAGAGTTCGAAGAAAGACTTCTGAACAATTGTCCAAGATCAATTTTAAAGAACTGGCCACGTCGATATTCAGTGTATCTATATAGCAATCTAAGTAAAGTCTTGCAAGTGCTTGTGGTCATTTAACCCAACTGCTGAGTTCACATAGTTGTAAGAAAGAGATAATCTCAAAGAGATTTCTTAAATGAGCCTTTAACTTGCCTCTGTGGCCGTTAATTATTTGTTTCTAAATACCTCGTTAATAGGCTCTTTTTGTCTTTCTATTTTTTTCTCTCTTTCTTTTCTAAGATACGAAGCATCGGTGATCAGTAATACAGACTGTGTGCAGTGGAAGTGGCACGAAGAACTGGAACCGAAAGATGCCAAGGGAAAGTCATGGAAGTCTGGACTGCTGACTGCAGATGCAGCATAGCAGAAAATAGGAAAGTGAGCCAGAGCCAGACCAGCCGAATCTCTCGAGCCGGTAAGTGGATCATAGCCAAAAGAGGCTAAGCAGGGAGTGTTCTTGGGGAGCGGTTTATATATGCACATGTAGTGCTATGACAGTCTTTTCTCAGGAACTGCTAGTGCACGTTGACTGATGTGGGTGTGCTGCACATTTTCTGTTGGAAGCGGTTAACATGTGTTACGCTGCAAAAGCAAGAGCAATGGATCAAAGTCAAATACAATGAACAGTGTTCTAAAACCTAATATAAGTGATGTTTAAGTGAAAACATATCTGAATGAAAACATGCTCAATGTTTCTTATAAGTGGTACTTAAGTGGCAAGATGCTTGAGCGAAACCAACTTTCACAGAAGGTGAACTCACACAATCAGTTTGCTGAGCATCCACTATCTCCAGAGAATAAGGCATATACAAATGGAATACAATCAATTAATCAGGGCAGGGGGGCAAATAATGATCCTTCAGACTCGCAGTAGCATGTGTTGGCATGCTATTGATGGGATTTATGACACTAGCAGAATAAAATGCTATGGCCTTCATTGCAAGAAACACAATAAACCAGATTATGACACAAATATATATTGGACCCAAACTGGGAGCACAAGTGGTGCTCAAGTACAACACTGATGTGGCTATATTTCCCTGCACACATTTTGTCAGATAAAATCTGGCAAAATGTGTACAGGGAAAAACCATAATACAGTGAGTGTTGCAGTTTAAACTAGGGGAATCCAGTGGTATTACCAGGCTATTCCCATTTCAGATTGGGGTACTTGGGATGAAATGCAATACTGCATTTGGATTAGAAGTCGCATAGAGGGTCTGAAAAGTATATGGAAGTTAGAACATCACAAAGTTAAGAGAAACACAACCTAAGAGCCCATCATTGAAATTGTCTTATTAGGTCTTGGCTAGCCAGCACATCCATTGTTTCTTCAAGACATGTAGCATACATACTATGGTCTTACATCCTGCCCACAGCTTTTTATTTGCTTGCTGCAGATTGCTCTCATTTCCTTTTCTCCGGTTTGTGAAGGCATGCCTATGTCATGTGCTCTCCTTGTGATAGGCCCTGCCCTGGAGCATGAATCAAGTACATGTGTTCATCCGCTGCTCCCATTTTTGGAGATACTTTTTTCTTTGTGTTCCAGCACACCACAACAGTCCTTGTGTTTTTCCTTGTGCTCCACTCTATTTCTTTTATGTCCCAGCACAACACAAGAGTGCTTGCATTATTTCCCTCTTCCGCAGACTATTTTTTCTCCACCCTTACCTGCCCACTCTCTGTTTCATAAATTCTCTCACATCCCCTTACAACCCCCACATTCCCCCCACCACCTTGGTTCGTGTCGTGCCAGTAAAACTAGAAGCAGTTTCAAGTGGAAAAATGTGCTCTTGCAACCGTCTTGCATGATTTTCATTTTCTTGCTTCTACTTTAGGCATCTTTAGTGTGCTTTGTCAGCATTCCCTCTCAGGCAGGAGGAAATATGAGAAGAGTGCTGGTCGTGTGGTGGTTCCTTTGTATACAGCAGTGAGCAGCAGCTCCTGAATTGCTTTCGATTTTGAATGTTTCTTTGCTCCTTTACTGGTTGGTATTCACCCTGAAGCTGTGATCCTGAAGGCCTCTCGAGGGAATTTAAAATGTATTGGTCTCCCCTTGAAATGCCTTCTTTTGCAGAAATAAGATCTGCTCTGTGCCCATGTCTACTTATCCCAACCAAGGGGAGATTAAGCGTCCACTTAATCTCCTCATGCCTAGAAACAGTGCTTGTCAGTTTGTGTAATGTGCCTAGTGCTTATGTAAAGTGCTTGGCTTTCAAAGCCTTAACTTAAGGAAGGACAAATAGCTACCTATGTCACGACTGAGGTGTACAAAGTAAAACCAGAAAACCTGGAAAATCGTGGCTTCTCTAATTAAAATGTGTGCTCTTGGCCAAAAATGTTATTTCACCAAAACGTTTTTCGTCATTAGTGAACATGAAAGCGCTTTCAAATATGTGAGTTCAGAATACCGGTGGACAAAACTATCACTTTTAATAAGTACTTCTCAGTGCAGTGATTCACTTGTACCTTACTAATGCCACAACTCATCTACACTACAGCCTGCTCTGACTTCTCTCCTGAGTTTACATGAGGGGGTTGAGAGTAGCGATGTGTGTATGTCATACACAAACTGCTAGCAACAGATTGCAACACAACAAGTGCTGGAAGAAGCAGAAACTCTTAGCCTGGCACATCTCACTGACAAGGCTTGCTTTAACTAATGACTGGGTGGTGACTACAGATAGCAGGCAGGGAGCCTGGTGATCACAGAGCAGCACCGCCTTTTTTTAAATTTTCTTTCTGTGTGCTGATGAGCTGTTTGTCCAGTGGTATGATTAGAAAAGAAATGCCCCTTTTATTCCCAAACTCCATATTAATGGCAATGGCTTCTAGCAATGGTGGCATTAGTGCGCACAGCATTTTAACTTCCTACAACTATATTTTTTATCAGAATATCTACATTAAATCACAGCGTTATTTCATGCCTACCACATTTTTTAAAATGTGTAAGTACTACAAATATACAACAGCACTTTTTTTAATTTTATAGAAACTTTTCATAATTTACATGATGTGTGTTGTATGAATTGCATAGCACACATTTTCAGGACTCAGCTGCTGAATAGGGCTCCAAAACATCAACTGCACTCCATCCCCTTCAGTGTTGTGTTGCTTGACTTGCCCCACATTATTTTGCTTGATTATCTTCTCCCCAACCGTCCGCCACCCCATACTGTGTTGTGTAGCTTAACTCACCTCCTATTGTGTTGCTTTACTCACCCTCCCACCTCCATTGTTTCGCTGGACTTGCTGCAATTCAACATGGCTTAAAGATATTGACATTGACAATACCAATAGCACTTGGATTGCCGAGCCCTATTGACTTTGACCGTGCATGTTTTTCAGATAGTGTCTCTTATGACAGAGTTTGCAAACAGACCCACTTTCATTAAAATAAATGGTTTCTGAGTCTGAGGTTGCACCAAGTTGTAAAAAGGGGAGAGTCTTGAAGAACAATTATAAACCGATATTGGCTTGACCTTGTGTGTATCACGGAAAGTAATATGTCTTGGGTTGCTTATTGGCCCTTCTTAAAAATATGTTCCCATCACACTTCAACATTAGGAGGCCCATTGTCCCTAATTTTTTAAATCCTGCAAAGTTTAGAAAGTATGTAATAGAATTGTACTTTACTTCTATGTCTGCCAAGGCACCTGCGTATATCATCCTTTCATTTACCTGGAAACCCAGCAAGAGTGACACTGCAGTTGAACTGCTAGAATTCTCTCATTTTACTTTTAATTTTTCCTTCATAAAGTGATGCAACCAATTATGGGGCATATTTTTAAGAAGTTGATGCTCCAGTTTTCATGCATTGCCCCTGCCCCACCTAGCGACATCATGGGTGTGCCATATTTACAATACGGTGCACCATTGCGCATGTTGGGCCAATAACATCAAAAAAAATTATGCTATTGTGGCGCTTTGCTGCACTAGCGTCAAAAATGTTGACCGTAGTGCAGCAAAGTGAAAGAGGGCCCATTGATTAAAATAAGTGCTTCACTTTAATGCCTGCTTTTTAAAATGACGCCAAATATGGCGCAGTGAGATTTTGTAGATTTCACTGCGCCCTTTTTGCGGGCCACTTAACACTGGAACGTCGCCCTTTGCATACATTAAGCCTGACACAGGCTTCAAAGTGGAGCAATGCATGCTTTGTCCCACTTTGTCAGTATGACGATGTGAAAATTGCCTCCTTGAGACACATTAGCATTTAAAAAAATTACGGTCGTGTGGAGCAAGGAGGTGCCAGGGCCTTGTAAATCTGGCCCTATTGAATATCCCGGCAGCACCAGCGTCAGACAGCACCCATACACAAAGAAACATGCACTTTAGTGTCCTTCGTTAATTACAAATCTCGACCGAAAGTGCCTAGTGCAATGTTTTAATATGGATGTGCTGATAGGTGCTGGACTGCTGACCTTTGAAAAGGAAAGAAGTTAGCTCCCTTGATATATAAAGATTGCTTCTTGGAGAGGTTAAACAGAAATCCACTGCGCAAAATGTGCCATAATGCAGAAATGCACCAAGTATTCATAGCTCTAATAAAAATACTGGGAATTTCATTGATTGCTTTATTAAGAACAAAACCTTTCCATGCATGTGACTGATTTCATATGTCCAATTAGAGGGAGAAGTTCAGAGAGAGCAATGGTATAAATGATTCTAGTGGATGTAAAGGCAGTGCTGGAACATCGTTTAATTAAAGGCCAAGGCAGATTAAATCCAGCTTCTTGAAAGATTTATAGCGTTATTAAAGAAGTTCTGAAATAGAGCACATCTTTTATTAAATGGTTTCATTGCACAGGAAAGGTAACTTGGATTTCTATAGTGGGACTATTGACCAATCTTCAGGTCCACAGGATCGATATGTGTAGGATATCCGAATTGGGTTATCTGAAGGCCAAACCCGCACTAAATGGAGTGATTTGAATGTCAGCAACACACTAGCCGAAGCTGCAAATTTGCAAAGCTCTCTGTTTCAGCAGAGCTGTCAAGGAGAAACTCTTTTGGTAGTTGTTAAATTCTGTTCACCAGGGTAGGAATGTAGTGGTTATGCAGTACATTTTAGGGGCAAAACCCTAAAATGTCCACACAGTTTGACCAAGATGTCCAAGGACTCTGATCCCACCTATGTCAATCATTGTGTGGTATGGAGTTTTAATGCGCTCTAGGGATTCACAAAGCTATTTGATTGTGGGTGTAAGTACCTCTACTGATTTGGAGTTCTTCAAAATGAGTGCAGAATTCTCTACATCTATAAATCCCACTCCGTGGGTACCAAAAATGCATGTTGCAATGCATTCTAATGTATGGCTATCCTTGGAGGTTTTTGAAAAGCCACAAACAAGTATGTTTGTGGGCATTCACAAAAATTCTTCACAATCCTCTCCCCATCCTGGAAACTGTACAATTTGTTCTCCTGCAAAGTGCTTGCATAATGCTTTTTTCAAAGTGGGAACGGGAATGGATCACCCAAAGATTTGCAGAGCATGTAGCACAAGAACAACCTTCACTGTGAAAAATATTTCCATTGTGGAGAAAAAAAAATCTGTTTACACAGGATACCAAAAGCACCTACTGTGGAGTTTTCCGCTATGGAAACTCTGTACAGGGCGTATAGGATAAACTGTGCCTAGCCAAGTATTCCAAAAGTACCCTTGCCAAAAACAGAAAAACAAATACAGGCAGCAGTAGTGATATCCACCAGTCATTTTCTGACTTTATTTGTGAATTTGGCCAAGACCAATACTAAGACGTACATGCATATTTTAGGCATGAGCTCCCCAGATCCATGGTAGTGGGGTCTTTCATGGGGCACTGTGGAACTAAAGCTGACTTGTTGCAAGTTTGTTAAGGAAAATATAATCTTGGGAGTATTTCATGTGACAGGATTGTTTTAGATACTCAATTTTTTTCTTTTCAATCTTCTGAAATGTTTGCTAGACGTGACTACTGTATGAACATAACAGATTTCCTCATGAACATGAGTTTTTCAAAGTATTTAGACACACACTGTTTCATTGACTTGGGTGCGCCGTTACTCCACACAATAGCACAAGCTATTAGAAATGCTTGTGACCGCACACATTTAAAATGTTATACTGCTGAATTACTCCAGAGCACTTTCCAGGTAGGATTTCATTTAACTAACGAATCTCCATCTGAACTTTTCTTGATAGAAGCTCCCAAACTTATCAGTGTCATGGTACTCTAGCTGGGCCATTATTTGCTTTTCCTGCCGTGCATGTCAGACTCAGACATTTAAAACTAGTTACAGTTGCCCTCTGTAAATAAGAAGCAAATCTTCCTTTGAACCTCACAGCACGGTGGTGGGTGGGCTATCAGGTCAAGTGATGCCGATGGCCGAGCCATCTGAAAAGTCCTGCAACTCCCCTACCTTTAAATGGGGGGAGGGGACTGCAGAGTCAGCAGGACAGCTAGACACCATTTTTTGGCAAAAGCCTCAGATCAACCCAAGTCTAAATGAGGCTACATGTATTGCTAGAATGTGTTTTCCGAAGGGACCTAAGCTATACATTACAGTTGTCCTTTTACCTCATATTCGAAATAGTGCAGGTCATTTGTCAGCAGCATTATACTACAATGAAGGCATTAGACTACTCACTGAGAGTCAGGAGTGGCACTGGGTCTCCATGACTTTGAGATAGTACACAAGTTGACCACTTGAGTATTGGCCCAACTGAATATCTCCAGGTTGCAAGACTGCCATTTGTCCCGCAGAGCATTCAATTTAACAATGTGCTACCCCGCCAGTTTCTGAATTTGGAGATAGAGGGACTGATTACAACTTTGGAGGAGGGTGTTAATCCGTCCCAAATGTGACAGATATCCTACCCACCGTATTACGAGTTCCATAGGATATAATAGACTCGTAATACGGCGGGTGGTATATCCGTCACATTTGGGACGGATTAACACCCTCCTCCAAAGTTGTAATCAGGCCCAGAATGTTGACAGATAAATATTGAATGTGAGCTTTGTCATTCTGGAAGATCAATATGGAAATCCTCTTTCTTACAATATTGGGCTTCTTGTCGAGTCATTAGCTGTAGAATCTGTTCACAATTGTGTTTCTAACAGTGATATTCCACCAGTTCCTTCTTAAACATTTGATGAGAGCCATAGTTTCAGGGCACTTCAAGTATTGTTTTCTTTAAGCTAGAAGCTTTTTCCTTAATACGCTTTTCATTATATTACTTTCCTTCTGTAAAGCAGTAATACATTTGTAGAATGAGTGATTCACATTTCAGGAAAGTGGGTTTTAGAACAAAATGTGAATCTAACTCACTGAGCACATAAAGGATATAGGTCCCTTTGACTATGTCGACTTGGTAGAAATGGTTATGTTATGAACTTGGCTATTCTGGGTGGCTATCTGTTTAACACAAAATATATAAAAGGGTGAAATGGATTAATGGAGATTTACAGATGTCTAACCTACTGAGCTTTCTGTGAAAATGGCTGTAAATGCTTTTAATTATTAAATCAAAAAGTTGGAGATGTGGGACCAAGGCCATGTATGACTAGGTCCCTTGTGCAAATTAAAAAAAAAATCTACACAGGAACAAATTCTAAGTCAAAACGATGAGGTTTATTAAAATATAAGAATCATTACAGAAGGCAAAAAGTAGTCAAATTCAAAACAGCATAATGGTGAATCAAATAATACAAATGCTATTGGATCAACATGATGTTTACCTCCAAAGCAGCTAAAAAGCCACTACCAAAGATTAATTCAGCAACAGGACTAGCATGTAGTCAGCCTTCAAAAAATTAGGCAAAAAGTCTAGATCAAAGGGCAAACTAGAGCAGAGTCTGCTCCATAGTACATAAGCAAAAAGTCTAAATATAAATCAACAGTGTGACATCGAGAGACTACTCAGTTTGAAAAGCAAGGAAAGTCTGGCAAAGCTTCCAAAAAGGGCACAATTTATCGGTTTCAGGCATTGAAAGCCACACTCTTGACATGGTGAGAGATGACATAACAGAGTTGTACCAATAACGCTACATACACATAAACCAATGGCATTTCAAGAAAATATGATACGTCAAATAAGAAGCACTTAGGAAAACCTACTTTCATGTGTAACTATAATAAGGCATACATAGGAAATTAAGTAAATAATATAACATGTGTGCAACAAATAAAACATTAGACATACAACTGGTCAGAGCAGATGCAGATAAACGGCCTTAATTGGTTACACATTTGGAAATGTTCTGCATATGGCTTCCTTCTCAAGTATCAATAACTAATACATTTCAGTTTGGCAAGTAAACAGAATAGTGAATTCTATTTCTCTTATGTCCAAAATGAAAAGAGAAAAAAGAGAAAGAAGAAGAAAACATCACATTCATGTAATGTAATGGCACATTTGTTGTCACTTTTTCAAATGCAGGCTGGCTAGGTCAAAGGCATGTCAACTGGAGCTAACTAAACACATTTAGTTTAAGTATTAATAACTTTTAATTAAAAACATGTCTGCACAGTATACCCTTGACTCATTCAAACAAAATAGGAGTGAATCAGATATCCACTTTGAAAGGATTTAAAGGGCTCAAAGTATAGCTTTCAGGTTGTTGCATAGTAGAAGGTGAAGTGAAATAGAGAACACGCAGACTGTAGTAGAACACAGAGCAGAAAGAAGTTGGACTGTTGAGCAGATTTGCATGAGAGAAAAAAATCAGAGGGGGCAAGGAGACAAGAAGAGCTCAGGAGAGAGTGATGGCAACATGGAACTGTTAATGAGAACAGAAAGAAGCAGAGACAGTGAGGAGAAAAGAACACCAGACCATAGTAGGGATGAGGAGAGAGTAGTAGTGGTATGGTGACTCAAGAGGAAAAGGAGCACAGGAGGCAAGGACACCAGAGGACAGGAGTAGAGCAGAGACGATTGCAGAAGTTGAGAGGAAGAGATGGAAGAACCACATGAGTCCCATATTTTCGTGTGAACCACTAGCCCCAATGAGTGATGTGCTGAATCCTTACCAGCCATGGTCCCAGCAAAGGAATGTGCTTTAAATCAAGTATTTAGAGTAAGGTGGTATAAGCCTAAGGCGGTCATTATGACCCTACCAGTCGCTGTAAATGTGGTGGTAATACCGACAACAGGCTGGGGGTACATACCGCCACATTATGACATTGGTGGGTTGGCTGAAGCCAACCTTCCAATATACCACACCGAACGCCATGGTGGTAGCAGCCGCTGGGCCGAAGATAACAATCTCTAACCTGGCGGCAGCTACTCCACAGGCAGAGGCATTTTAACCATGGCGATAGGCCCTACCAGTGACTGGGAGGTGACAGGTAATTCCTTCCCTGTCACTGGTAGGAGGCCCACCCACTCCCCCTAACACTCCCCAGACACTCCCCACCCCCCTCCATCCACGCTCCCATCCTTCCAAATCCCCCCATACACGCACACTTGCAGGCACACACCACACATTCACACACTCACTCACACACCAAACAACACAAGACACACATTCACATTCATGCACACACTCACACATTCATGCACACACCCACCCCACACACACACACACAACACCCTCCACCCCACTCCCCTGTTGGAAACCTGACTTACCTGTATACATATAATACAGCGGGCGGCAGTCTTCTGGCGTGGCATTGGTGGTGGTAGCAGCGCCACATTAACACCGTCCACCAGTATGGCCACAGCCGGATTTCTGCCCTTCTTGTGGCGAAATCCGGCTGTGGTTATAATTTGGCAGACAGATGTTAGCCGCAGAGACAGTCTTTTGTCAGGGTCGCCGCAGTGGTAGGCAGCACTTACCGCCAATGTTGTAATGTACCCCTAAGTCTGAGTGAAATTAGCATAATGTCTTTTTGTGAAAATTATGTAAAATTCACCTCAATGTACGCAAACATGCATTGATATGCAAAAACTTTGATCTTGAATTTTGAATTATCGTGCGTGATGCAATCAACTGCCACTCACATTTGGTTTATCCATGTTGTTTCTGTGCTCCCCCTATGGGATTTTTATCTAAACAAAATCTCAAATATGCAGTATGGCAGAATGTCAATTCTCTGGTATTTCATGTAACAGTCATGTAATGCTAGAGATTATGCAAGATTACTTTGGTGTACAGAAATTTTACATAGGCTTGGGTAAATCATTACAAGCAAGCATCTAGATCACAAAATGAAGTGGAATATAGTAATCTATACTGCACTCTCATCCTATTAAGTAGTTGTCACTGTGAGGTAATGCTGCAGTCTGACTTTCCATTGAATGACATTTTTTGATTTGCACCAAAGTTACCAACTGGTTGGTGTCAGCTAAAGTCCCACTGCCAATTTTTGTAAGGAAATGCTTCCTTGGCATGGTTACCCCCTGACTTTTTGCCTTTGCTGATGTCAAGTTATGATTTGAAAGAGTGCTGAGGCCTGCTAACCAGGCCCCAGCACCAGTGTTCTTTCCCTAACCTGTACCTTTGTGTCCACAATTGGCACACCCTGGCATCCAGGTAAGTCCCTTGTAACTGGTACCCCTGGTACCAAAGGCCCTGATGCCAAGGAAGGTCTCTAAGGGCTGCAGCATGTCTTATGCCACCCTGGGGACCCCTCACTCAGCACAGACACACTGCTTGCCAGCTTGTGTGTGCTGGTGGGGGGATAATGACTAAGTCGACATGGCACTCCCCTCAGGGTGCCATGCCAACCTCACACTGCCTATGGCATAGATAAGGCACTCCTCTAGCAGGCCTTACAGCCCTAAGGCAGGGTGCACTATACCATAGGTGAGGGCATAGGTGCATGAGCACTATGCCCCTACAGTGTCTAAGCAAAACCTTAGCCATTGTAAGTGCAGGGTAGCCATAAGAGTATATGGTCTGGGAGTCTATCAAACACGAACTCCACAGCATCATAATGGCTACACTGAAAACTGGGAAGTTTGGTATCAAACTTCTCAGCACAATAAATGCACACTGATGCCAGTGTACATTTTATTGTGAAATACACCCCAGAGGGCATCTTAGAGATGCCCCCTAAAAACATACCCGACTTCCAGTGTGGGCTGACTAGTTTTGCCAGCCTGCCACATACCAGACATGTTGCTGGCCACATGGGGAGAGTGCCTTTGTCACTCTGTGGCTAGTAACAAAGCCTGTACTGGGTGGAGGTGCTTCTCACCTCCCCCTGCAGGAACTGGAACACCTGGCGGTGAGCCTCAAAGGCTCACCCCCTTTGTTACAGCGCCACAGTGCATCCCAGCTAGTGGAGATGTCCGTCCCCTCCGGCCACGGCCCCACTTTTGGCGGCAAGGCCGGAGGAGATAGTGAGAAAAACAAGGAGGAGTCACTGGCAAGTCAGGACAACCCCTAAGGTGTCCTGAGCTGAGGTGACTCTGACTTTTAGAAATCCTCCATCTTGCAGATGGAGGATTCCCCCAAAAGGATTTGGGATGTGCCCCCTCCCCTCAGGGAGGAGGCACAAAGAGGGTGTAGCCACCCTCAGGGCTAGTAGCCATTGGCTACTAACCCCCTAGACCTAAACACACCCCTACATCGAGTATTTAGGGGCCCCCAGAACCTAGGAAAACAGATTCCTGCAACCTAAGACGAAGAAGGACTGCTGACCTGAAGCCCTGCAGAGAAGACGGAGACACCAACTGCTTTGGCCCCAGCCCTACCGGCCTGTCTCCCCACTTCAAGAAAAACTGCAACAGCGACGCGTTCCCCAGGGTCCAGCGACCTCTGAAGCCTAAGAGGACTACCCTGCATCTAAAAGGACCAAGAACTCCCGAGGACAGCGGCCCTGTTCCACAACGACTGAAACTTGCAACAAAGAAACAACTTTTAAAGGACTCCAGTTTTCGCGCCGGAAGTGTGAGACTTTCCACTCTGCACCCGACGCCCCCGGCTCGACCTGCGGAGAACCAACACTACAGGGAGGACTCCCCGGCGACTGCGACCCTATGAGTAGTCAGAGTTGACCCCCCTTGAGCCCCCCCAGCGACGCCTGCAGAGGGAATCCAGAGTCTCCCCCTGACCGCGACTGCCTGCTTCAAAGAACCCGACGCCTAATAAAGACACTGCACCCGCAGCCCCCAGGACCTGAAGGGTCTGAACTCCAGTGTAGGAGCCACCCCCAGGTGGCCCTCTCCCTTGCCCAGGTGGTAGCTACCCCGAGAAGCACCCACCCTTGCCTGCCTGCATCGCTGAAGAGACCCCTGGGTCTCCCATTGAAACCTATTGCGAACCCGACGCCTGTTTGCACACTGCACCCGGCCACCCTCGTGCCGCTGAGGGTGTACTTTCTGTGCTGACTTGTCTCCCCCCCGGTGTCCTACAAAACCCCCCTGGTCTGCCTTGCGAAGTCGCAGGTACTTACCTGCTGGCAGACCGGGGCACCCCCTTCTCCATTGAAGCCTATGCGTTTTGGGCACCACTTTGACCTCTGCACCTGACCGGCCCTGAACTGCTGGTGTGGTAACTTTGGGGTTGCCCTGAACCCCCAACGGTGGGCTACCTTGGACCCAACTGTGAACCCTGTAGGTGTTTTACTTACCTGCAAAACTAACCAAAACGTACCTTCCCCAGGAACTGTTTGAAATTGCACTGTGTCTAGTTTTAAAATAGCTTATTGCCATTTTTGCCAAAACTGTACATGCTATTTTGTTGATTCAAAGTTCCTATGATACCTTTCATTTAAAGTATTGATTGCAGATCTTGAACCTATGGTTCTTAAAATAAACTAAGAAAATATATTTTTCTATACAAAAATCTATTGGCCTAGAATTGTCTTTGAGTGTGTGTACCTCATTTATTGCCTGTGTGTGTACAACAAATGCTTAACACTACCCTCTGATAAGCCTACTGCTCGACCACACTACCACAAAATAGAGCATTAGAATTATCTCTTTTTGCCACTATCTTATCTCTAAGGGGAACCCTTGGACTCTGTGCATGCTATTTCTTACTTTGAAATAGTACATACAGAGCCAACTTCCTACACTGGTGGATCACGGGTGGGGGACAAGACTTTGCATTTGCTGGACTACTCAGCCAATACCTGATCACACGACTAAATTCCAAAAATTGTCATTAGAAACAGATTTTTAAAATTTGAGCTATATTTCGAAACTTTTAAAAGTCCTGCTAGGGCCTTGTGTTAGTCCCTGTTAGCATTTCTTTTAGAGTTTAAAAGTTTTGTAAAAGTCTGAATTAAGTTCTAGAGATAGTTTTAGATTCTTAAAAAGAATTCCAACTTTTAGAAACAAAATGTCTTCTACAGAAGAGTTAGTGATGGAACTCAACCTCACCCTGTACCTGCATCTTAGGATGTCAGAGTTAAGGTCTCTCTGTAAAATCTAAAAGATAAAGACTGGTTCAAACCCTACCAAAGTACAGCTCCAGGAGCTCTTGGCAGAGTTTGCTAAAAACAACCCCTCTGCTGATGCCTTCACAGAGGGGGACACTAGTGAGTTGGAGGAAATCCCACCTCCAACCCTAGATAGGGAGACCAGGGTTCCTCCAACCCTGACTCCACAAGTGATAGTCAGAGATGCTGCTTCTCTCACAGGAGAGTCAAGCAACTCTGGAAGTATTGAGGGATGCCTCAATGAAGATGACCTCCTGTTAGCCAGGATGGCCAGAAGATTGGCTTTGGAAAAACAGATCCTAGCCTTAGAAAGGGAAAGACAAGAGATGGGCTTAGGTCCCATCAATGGTGGCAGCACCATAAATAGGGTCAGAGATTCTCCTGACATGCTAAAACTCCATAAAGGGATTGTAACTAAATATGAAGATGGTGATGACATCACCAAATGGTTCACAGCTTTTGAGAGGGCTTGTGTAAGCAGAAAAGTAAACAAATCTCACTGGGGTGCTCTCCTTTGGGAAATGTCCACTGAAAAGTGTAGGGATAGACTCCTCACACTCTCTGGAAAAGATGCAGAATCCTATGACCTCATGAAGGCTACCCTGATTGAGGGCTTTGGATTCTTAACTGAGGAGTACAGGATTAGGTTCAGGGGGGCTAAAAAATCCTCGAGCCAGACCTGGGTTGATTTTGTTGACTTCTTAGTCAAAACACTGAATGGTTGGATTCATGGTAGTGGTGTAAATGATTATGATGAGCTGTACAATTTATTTGTGAAAGAACACCTGTTAAGTAATTGTTTCAATGACAAACTGCATCAGCATCTGGTAGACCTAGGACCAATTTCTCCCCAAGAATTGGGAAAGAAGGCGGACCACTGGGTCAAGACTAGGGTGACCAAGAGTTCAACAGGGGGTGACCAAAAGAAAGGGGTCACAAAGACTCTACATGTCTCCAGGTGGGATCAACAGTGTGCCCAGAGCAAATCAGGGTTCACACTGAAGCTACATTAGTCTAGTGGGTAGGGTGGACTTAGCCACACTGGCTGCCTGGCCCCCTAATATGCAAAAATACAGGCAGCAACTCTTAATTAATGGGATTAGTGTAAAAGGCCTGAGGGATACAGGTGCCAGTCTCACCATGGTGACAGAGAAACTGGTTTCCCCTGGTCAATACCTGGCTGGACAAACGTTTCCAGTCACCAACGCTGACAATCAGACTACAGTACATCCCATGGCTATGGTAACTTTAGAGTGGGGAGGGGGTCAATGGCCTGAAACAGGTAGTTGTCTCCTCAAATATCCCTGTAGACTGTTTGCTTGGAAATGACCTGGAGTCCTCAGCATGGGCTGAGGTAGAACTCAAAACCCATGCAGCCATGCTGGGTATCCCTGAACTGGTGTGTGTCAAGACAAGGGCACAGAGCAAGGCTCAGGGTGAAAAAGTGGTGTTGGAGCCTGGAATAATGGCCCAACCCCCCAAGAGGAAAGGAAAGAAGACTGGGGAACCAGCTTCAACACAACAAAAGAAAGGGAACCTCTCTTCAAAGGAAGAAGTTCTGCCCTCTGAAGGAACTGAGCCCATGGAGTTGGAACCTTATCAAGTTGAGCTCTTAGGCCCAGGTGGACCCACAAGGGAACAATTGTGTAAGGGGGAAGAAACATGTCCCTCTCTTGAAGGCCTTAGGCAGCAAGCTGCTGAAGAGACCAAAGGAAAAATCACTGGAACACATTGGGGGTCATTACAACCCTGGCGGACGGTGTTAAAGCGGCAGTAAGACCGCAAACAGGCCGGCGAAAAAAAAAAAGGGAATTATGACCGTGGCGGAAACTGCCAACAAAGACAGCCACTTTAACACTCCGACCGGCACGGCGGTACGTACAAACAATGCTGCGGTCACCGCCAACAGACAGGCGAAGACAAAGTACCGCCCACAGTATCACAACCTACCAATCCGCCACCTTTTCCGGGGCGGATTTACCGTGGATGAAAACACGGCGGAAACAGCCATTTCACTGGGAAAACGCTCACCTCTACACACTCCACGAGGAAGGAGGACACCATGGAGCCGGAACTCCAAATACACCCTGCGATAGTCATCCTGCTCCTGTATGATCATCATCAACGCCGGCGCATAAGACAACGGTGAGTACTGCACCTACGACATAGGGGAGGGGGAGGCAAAAGTCAGGGACACACACACGCAACACCCCCACCCCCACCCCCACCCCGACCCTCACCCACTACAACACACACACCAATGCATATCCAAACATAACAGTAACAACCCCAAAACACCCCGGGAATGCAAAGACAAAAGGAAATGAGTGCAACCATTGTAATATATCAAAATACTGTAACCAAATACATACAGATATAATTTCACATTCAACAAAATATACATCACGATTAGTAGTGCAGGTAATGCACCATTCAATGTCCGTGGACCACAGGGCCCAAAATGCATGGGCGAGGCCCACACACGATACCTGAGCAAAACGGAGAGAACACTGCTGGGGCATCAGATAGAAATACAACAGGCACCTCAGGGGGAAGAGACGGGGGGCACCTCAGCCGGATGATAGCACCACGCCAGATCCACGAGGGGGCTCCATGCCCATTGATGTATCCTGGGGAGTGCAAAGCCACAGTCTCTCAAGTCTCTACAGTGGGTGGGTGGCCCACTGTTCAATCCTGGGGAGTGCAAAGCCACAGTCTCTCAAGTCTCTACAGTGGGTGAGTTGCCCACTGTTCAATCCTGGGGAGTGCAAAGCCACAGTCTCTCAAGTCTCTACAGTGTGTGGGTTGCCCACTGCCATATCCTGGGGAGTGCAAAGCCACAGTCTCTCAAGTCTCTACAGTGGGTGGCTTGCCCACTGTTCAATCCTGGGGAGTGCAAAGGCACAGTCTCTCAAGTCTCTACAGCGGTGCTTGACTTTGCTGTCTCTGGCCTGTGCAGCAGTGTTTGCCATTGCGGTTCCTCATTGCCCAGCGGGGCTGTGGCTGCCGGGGCCCTCCTGGGCACTGACTCTGGCGGTGGCCTCCTGGCCAGTGACGATGGGACTGCCCTCCTGGGCACTGACTCTGGCGATGGCCTCCTGGCCAGTGACGATCGGGCTGCCCTCCTGGGCACTGACTCTGGCGGTGGCCTCCTGGCCAGTGACGATCGGGCTGGCGGTGGCCTCCTGGGCAGCGGGGATGATGCGGCCTTCTCCGCCGTGCTGCTCTTCCCAGACTTTGGCGCTTTCTTCTGCCCCTTCCCCACCTTGGGAGGAGTCACAGCTGAGTGGACAGTCCCCCCGGGACCCTTGTGAGCGGCTTTGCCGGCTGGAGTCTTCCCCCTATCCCGTCGGACACTGTCCAACTTCTGGTGCTTCACAGGGGGGGACTGGCTGTGCTGTGGCTCCGTGTCACACTGGCTGCCCTGGTGCCCGGTGCACTCCACATACCTCTAACGGGCACCACTGGTACCAGAGTTTTTTTTGGCTGAGGTGCTAGTACGGGACCTATGAATTGGAGGGGGGGGGTGGTGGGAAAGAGGTCAAGGTTGCTCAGGAAAAGTTTCTTACAAACACTGGGACGGGTAGCTGGAGGGGGTCTGGGAGTGGAGGAAGAGGAGGTGGTTGTAGGAGGTGTAACTTTTGATGATTTGGGTGCAGGTGCATGCGCTGGAGGCTGTTGTGAGGTGGATGAATGTTGGGTGTGTGTGTGCCCGCGTTTGTGTACTTTGGGAGGGGGCGTCACAGACACACTGGGAGGGGACACAGGGGACTTGTAAATAGTAGTGGGGGTGGTGAGTGCAGGTAAGCGGGGTGTGGTGGTGGGTGTGCTGGTGCGGGACCTAGTTGCTATAGTGGTAGTGCATGCAGGTGAGGGTGTAGACAACACTGGGAGGGATACGACGAGGAGGGGGTCACAGTGGAGTCAGTGGATGTTGCTGTGTCTGTATGTGTGTGATGCTTGTGTGAGTGCCTGTGGGATGTGTGGTGCTTATGTTTGCCTGAGCTTCCCTTGTGTGTTGAGGTGTGTGCAGGCTGGTCTGATGGTGTGCTTGGGATAGGCAGAGGTACAGGGGATTGGGTCTGGGTGGAGGAATTTGGAGGGGGGAGACTAGCGACAGGGACAATGGCTGCCAACAGTGCTGAGGCCAGAGATTGCAGGGTTCGATGATGGGCAGCCTGGCCAGAATGAATGCCCTCCAGGAATGCATTAGTGTGTTGCAACTCCCTTTCTACACCCTGGATGGCATTCACAATGGTAGACTGCCCAACAGTGAGTTACCTGAGGAGGTCAATGGCCTCCTCACTGAGGGCAGAGGAGGTAACAGGGGCAGGGGCTGAGGTGCCTGGGGCGAAGGCGATGCCCACCCTCCTGGGTGAGCGGGCACGGGGCGAAGGTTGAGGGGCTGCTGGGAGGGCGGTGCTGGTAGTGGGGGTGGCGGCTGTACCTGTAGAAGTGGGGGGCACAGATTTTGCCACCACCGCAAGGGAGCTCCCATCGGAGGACGAGTCCGTGTTGCTGGTTGCTGATCCGGTGACCGCCGCAAAGCTCCCCTCGCCCTCCGTCCCACTGGTGTATTCAGAGTCCGTGGTGTGGCCCTCCATGGCCATGTGGGATGCAGCTCCCTCATGCTCCTGTGCCTCTGTACCTCCGCCTGATGATGCTGATGCACAAAAGAATAGGGAGAGCACTAAAGGGCGGGGGGAATGACAGAAGAAAGACAGGTTGAGTGCATGGCTTACCGCTACCGTTGCCGGACAATACAGACACAGCAGCCCCCTGCACTACGCCGTGCTGTTGGGCTCTACTGATGCAGTCCCTTGGATATGGCCTACACGGCTATGGTCTACATCAGCACACATAGATGACACAGGGGCATGTATACCTGTACTTGGCACTCTACAGAGGTAGGGTGGAGTGCCACATGGCCTGCATTACGAAGGGGCATAGCCTACGGAACTCGCCCTGGCCTAGGGAAACCCACAGCCCGCCTCCCCCACCCAGACGCCTTCACTGCGTGCAAAGTCCGCTGAATGAGAGTGTACTCACCCCCTTGTGTCTGCTGTGATGCCCTCAAGCGCCCATCTAACTCAGGGTAGGCCACCGCCAGGATCCAGAACATCAGGGGGGTCATGGTGCGACGGGCACCCCTCCCACGTTGGGAGGCCATCCCCAGCTGAGGCTCTGCCGTCTTCATGATCCAGCAGCGAATGTCCTCCCATCTTTTCCGGCAGTGGGTGCTCCGTCTCTGGTGGACTTGTGATGTGTGACATTACATTTGAGAACGGATTTTGTCACTGTCATAGCTAATACACATTTTCTAAATCACAGACTGACTCCGGATTGTTTTGTGCTTCAAGGGTGTTTATTGAAGTGCTAATTATTGGAGAGGGTGGTAAAATGGTGAGGGGTGATGGTGGAGGAATGTCCATGGCAGAGTCCAGTCTATTAGTCTCACAGGTGCACTGCCCATATGGGCATAGGAAGTGGAGCTGGGGAAGTTCCAATAAGGACAGGGTTACAAAGTGTGACAGTGGGATGACAATGAGGGTGGTCTCATTTCTTGGCGGGGGTCTTGCCATCATGCTCTGTCCTGTTCCTGGATCTCAGGGACCGCTTGCGGGGTGGTTCTCCGTCTGCAGGGGGTGGGGTGCTGGTGTGGTGGTCCTGTGGCGGGGCGTCATGTCCACTTGCGCCGGCGGAGGTGGTGGGCAGTTCATCGTCCATGCTAGTGTCAGGAGCCCCTTGGAGTGCCACGGTGTCCCTCATGGTGTTCTGTATGTCCTTCAGCACCCCTACAATGGTGCCCAGGGTGGAGCTGATGGTTCTGAGTTCCTCCCTGAACCCCAAATACTGCTCCTCCTGCAGGTGCTGGGTCTCCTGAAACTTGGCCAGGACCGTAGCCATCATCTCCTGGGAGTGGTGGTATGCTCCCATGATGGAGGAGAGTGCCTCGTGGAGAGTGGGTTCCCTTGGCCTGTCTGCCCCCTGTCGCACAGCAGCCCTCCCAGTTCCCCTGTGTTGCTGTGCCTCCGTCCCCTGGACCGTGTGCCCACTACCACTGCCCCATGTCCCTGTTGTTGTTGGGGTGGTGGGTTATCCTGGGTTCCCTGTAGTAGTGGACACACAGCTGATTGACGTGTCCTGGGGACGGAGGTATGGGCCCGCTGGGTGGGTGCTGTGCTGGTGTTTCCAGAGGGTGGAAGGTCTGTGTTGGGCTGTGCCTGTGCGAGGGGAACCGACTGTCCCGAGGCCCACAATGGTCCGGGCTGGTCATCTGGATCCAGTTGGCCAGAGCTGCTGTCATCAGTGTGGGCCTCTTCTGTGGGTGGGGTAGAGATGTCTGGACCCTCCTGTCTGGTGACGTTGGTAGTGGTCCTGCAGGGGTGTAAAAGCATGATTATTGCATCTGTGTGTGTCATGGTGTGCAATGGGTGGGTGAGCATGTACCCCAGTGCTAGCATTCCTGTGTGGGGGCTTGTGTGATGATGGTTGGGGGGGTGTTATGGGTATGTGCAGTAGCCATGCTTTACTGAGGAGTGTCCATGCTTTGTTGTGTCATGCAGGGCTTGGTGTTGAGATGGGTGGTTTGTGTTATTAGTACATTAGTGAGGAGTTGGAGTGATAGGGGAGGGGGTGAGGGTGGGGGTAGGTGATAGCATGCAGGTAGGGTGGGGGATATGATAGTTAAGATTTGACTCACCAGAGTCCATTCCTCCACCGACTCCTCCGAGGCCCTCAGGATGCATAATGGTCAAGACCTGCTCCTCCCATGTTGTTAGTTGTGGGGGAGGAGGTGGGGGTCCGCCACCAGTCCGCTGTACTGCGATGTTGTGCCTGGAGACCACAGAACGCACCTTCCCCCGTAGGTCGTTCCACCTCTTCCTGATGTCCTCACGATTTCTTGGGTGCTGTCCCACTGCGTTGACCCTGTTGACTATTCTTCGCCATACCTCCATCTTCCTAGCTGTGGAGGTGTGCTGCACCTGTGATCCAAATAGCTGTGGCTCTACCCGTATGATTTCCTCCACCATGACCCTGAGTTCCTCCTCGGAGAACCTGGGGTGTCTTTGCCGTGCCATGGGGTGGTGTAGGTGATGTGTGGGGTGGTGTATGTGGTGATGAGTGTGGTGATGTGTAGTGGTGTGTGGTGTTTTGTGCATGGATGTTGTGTGGGTGATGGTGTTGTGTGCCTCTGTGTGGTGGGGTTGTCTATGCTGCGCTGTCTCTCTGGCCTTCGTCAATAATTTTTGGTCGTAGGGGTTTGTGGGTGATGCGGGTGTGTGTTTTATATTGTGTTGGGTGTGTGGGAGTGGTGTTTGTATGTGTATCAGGTGTGTGTATTTTGATTTGTCCAATGTGGCGGTGTTTTGGAGATGTGTGTGTATTTTGAGCGCAGCGGTGTGTACCGCCAATGCAATACCGCGGTTGAAAGACCGCCGCGTGGATTCGTGGGTTGTGATAGCATGGGCGTGTTTCTGTTGGCGTGACGGTGGAGGATTTGTTTTCGCCAGTTTATCGCTGACCTTTGGTGTGGCGGACTTGTGTGGGTGTCTGAATTTCGGCGGATTCCGAGATGTGGGTCATAATAGCTGTGGCGGATTTCCGCGGCGGTGTATTGATGGTCTTCTGCACGGCGGTAAGCGGCTTTTACCGCCAATGTTTTAATGACCCCCATAGAGTCTATTGGGAAGATGGACTCCTCTACACTGAGGCAAGAGATCCCAAACCTGGAGCCACTAGGAGAGTGGTAGTGTCTCAGGAGTTTAGGAAGTTCATTCTGACCTTAGCTCCTGATATTCCACTTGCTGGGCATTTGTGACAAGCCAAGATTTGGGAAAGGTTAGTTAACCATTTCTATTGGCCCAACATGTATCAGAAAGTAAAGGAGTTTTGTGTATCCTGTGCCACCTGTCAAGCCAGTGGTAAGACAGGTGGACACCCAAAGGCCCCCCTCATTCCACTTCCAGTGGTGGGGGTCCCCTTTGAAAGAGTGGGTGTGGACATAGTGGGTCCACTTGAACCTCCCACAGCCTCAGGGAACCAGTATATCCTAGTGGTAGTAGATCATGCCACTAGGTACCCTGAAGCAATTCCCCTTAGGTCCACTACTGCCCCTGCAGTAGCTAAAACACTCATTGGTATCTTTACCAGAGTGGGATTTCCTAAGGAGGTGGTGTCTGACAGGGGTACCAACTTCATGTCAGCATACCTGAAACACATGTGGAATGAGTGTGGTGTGACTTACAAATTCACCACACCATACCATCCACAAACCAATGGTCTTGTGGAAAGATTTAACAAGACATTGAAAGGCATGATCATGGGGCTCCCTGAAAAGCTCAAAAGGAGATGGGATGTCCTCTTGCCATGTCTGCTTTTCGCCTACAGAGAGGTGCCTCAGAAGGGAGTAGGGTTTTCCCCCTTTGAACCTCTGTTTGGCCATCCTGTAAGGGGACCACTAGCTCTTGTAAAAGAAGGCTGGGAGAGAACTATTCATGAGCCTAAACAAGATATAGTGGACTAAGTACTAGGCCTACGTTCCAGGATGGCAGAGTACATGGAAAAGGCAAGCAAAAACCTTGAGGCCAGCCAACAACTCCAGAAGATGTGGTATGACCAGAAGGCTGCTATGGTTGAGTTTCAGCCACGGCAGAAAGTCTGGGTTCTGGAGCCTGTGGCTCCCAGGGCACTTCAGGACAGATGGAGTGGACCTTACCCAGTGCTAGAGAGAAAGAGTCAGGTTACATACCTGGTAGACCTAGGCACTAGCAGGACCCTCAAAAGGGTGATCCATGTGAACCGCCTCAAACTCTTTCATGACAGGGCAGATGTGAATCTGTTGATGGTAACAGATGAGGACCAGGAATCTGAGAGTGAACCTCTCCCTGATCTCCTCTCCACAGACCCTAAAGATGGCTCAGTAGTTGGAGTGATCTATTTAGACACCCTCTCTGGCCAACAGCAATCTGTCTGTAGGAAAGTCTTACAACAATTTGCTGAGCTCTTTTCCCTAACCCCTGGACAGACACACCTGTGTACCCATGATGTGGACACAGAAGACAGCATGCCTGTCAAAAACAACATTTTCAGACAGTCTGACCAAGTTAAGGAAAGCATCAAAGTGAAAGTCCACAAGATGCTGGAATTGGGAGTCATTGAGCACTCTGACAGCCCCTGGGCTAGCCCAGTGGTCTTAGTCCCCAAACCACACACCAAGGATGGTAAGAGAGAGATGAGGTTTTGTGTGGATTACAGAGGACTTAATTCTGTCACCAAGACAGACACCCATCCCATTCCAAGGGCAGATGAATTAATTGACAAACTAGGTGCTGCCAGATACTTAAGTACCTTTGACTTGACAGCAGGGTACTGGCAAATCAAAATGGCACCAGGAGCAAAGGAAAAGGCAGCATTCTCAACACCTGATGGGCATTATCAGTTTACTGTTATGCCCTTTGGCTTAAAGAAGGCCCCTGCCACCTTCCAAAGGTTGGTGAATCAAGTCCTTGCTGGCTTGGAGTCCTTTAGTGCAGCTTATCTTGACGATATTGCTGTCTTTAGCTCCAGCTGGCAGGATCACCTGGTCCACCTGAAGAAGGTTTTGAAGGCCCTGCAAGCAGCAGGCCTCTCTATCAAGGAATCCAAATGTCAGATAGGGCAGGGAACTGTGGTTTACTTGGGACACCTTGTAGGTGGAGGCCAAGTTCAGCCACTCCAACCCAAGATCCAGACTATTCTGGACTGGGTAGCTCCAAAAACCCAGACTCAAGTCAGGGCATTCCTTGGCTTGACTGGGTACTACAGGAGGTTTGTGAAGGGATATGGATCAATAGTGACACACCTCACAGAACTTACCTCCAAGAAAATGCCTAAGAAGGTAAACTGGACTGTAGAATGCCAACAGGCCTTTGACACCCAGAAACAAGCTATGTGCACAGCACCAGTTCTAAAAGCTCCTGATTACTCCAAGCAGTTCATTGTGCAGACTGATGCCTCTGAACATGGGATAGGGGCAGTTTTGTCCCAAACAAATGATGATGGCCTTGACCAGCCTGTTGCTTTCATTAGCAGGAGGTTACTCCCCAGGGAGCAGCGTTGGAGTGCCATTGAGAGGGAGGCCTTTGCTGTGGTTTGGTCCCTGAAGAAGCTGAGACCATACCTCTTTGGTACTCACTTTGTAGTTCAAACTGACCACAGACCTCTCAGATGGCTAATGCAAATGAAAGGTGAAAATCCAAAACTGTTGCGGTGGTCCATCTCCCTACAGGGAATGGACTTTATAGTGGAACACAGACCTGGGACTGCCCGTGCCAATGCAGATGGCCTTTCCATGTTCTTCCACTTAGAAAATGAAGACTCTATTGGGAAAGGTGAGTCTCATCCTCTTTCGTTTGGGTGGGTTGTGTAAGGAAATGCCTCCTTGGCATGGTTACCCTCTGACTTTTTGCCTTTGCTGATGCCAAGTTATGATTTGAAAGTGTGCTGAGGCCTGCTAACCAGGCCCCAGCACCAGTGTTCTTTCCCTAACCTGTACCTTTGTCTCCACAATTGGCACACCCTGGCATCCAGGTAAGTCCCTTGTAACTGGTACCCCTGGTACCAACGGCCATGATACTAGGGAAGGTCTCTAAGGGCTGCAGCATGTCTTATACCACCCTGGGGACCCCTCACTCAGCACAGACACACTGCTTGCCAGCTTGTGTGTGCTGGTGGGGAGAAAATGACTAAGTCGACATGGCTCTCCCCTCAGGGTGCCATGCCAACCTCACACTGCCTATGGCATAGATAAGTCACCCCTCTAGCAGGCCTTACAGCCCTAAGGCAGGGTACACTATACCATAGGTGAGGGCATAGGTGCATGAGCACAATGCCCCTACAGTGTCTAAGCAAAACCTTAGACATTGTAAGTGCAGGGTAGCCATAAGAGTATATGGTCTGGGAGTCTGTCAAACACGAACTCCACAGCACCATAATGGCTACACTGAAAACTGGGAAGTTTGGTATCAAACTTCTCAGCACAATAAATGCACACTGATGCCAGTGTACATTTTATTGTCAAATACACCCCAGAGGGCATCTTAGAGATGCCCACTGAAAACATACCAGACTTCCAGTGTGGGCTGACTAGTTTTGCCAGCCTGCCACACACCAGACATGTTGCTGGCCTCATGGGGAGAGTGCCTTTGTCACTCTGTGGTTAGTAACAAAGCCTGTACTGGGTGGAGGTGCGTCTCACCTCCCCCTGCAGGAACTGGAACACCTGGCAGAGAGCCTCAAAGGCTCACCCCCTTTGTTACAGTGCCACAGGGCATCCCAGCTAGTGGAGATTCCTGCCCCCTCCGGCCACGGCCCCACTTTTGGCGGCAAGGCCGGAGGAGAAAATGAGAAAAACAAGGAGTCACTGGCTAGTCAGGACAACCCCTAAGGTGTCCTGAGCTGAGGTGACTCTGACTTTTAGAAATCCTCCATCTTGCAGATGGAGGATTCCGCCAATAGGATTAGGGATGTGCCCCCCTCCCCTCAGGGAGGAGGCACAAAGAGGGTGTAACCACCCTCAGGGCTAGTAGCCATTGGCTACTAACCCCCCAGACCTAAACACACCCCTAAATCGAGTATTTAGGGGCCCCCAGAACCTAGGAAAACAGATTCCTGCAACATAAGACGAAGAAGGACTTCTGACCTGAAGCCCTGCAGAGAAGACGGAGACACCAACTGCTTTGGCCCCAGCCCTACCGGCCTGTCTCCCCACTTCAAGAAAAACTGCAACAGCGACGCGTTCCCTAGGGTCCAGCGACCTCTGAAGCCTCAGAGGACTACCCTGCATCTAAAAGGACCCAGAACTCCCGAGGGCAGCGACCCTGTTCCACAAAGACTGAAACTTGCAACAAAGAAACAACTTTTAAAGGACTCCACGTTTCCCGCTGGAAGCGTGAGACATTTCACTCTGCACCCGACGCCCGCGGCTCGACCTGCGGAGAAACAACACTACAGGGAGAAAAGTTATTTTTTTATACAAAACCTATTGGCCTGGAATTGTCTTTGAGTGTGTGTTCCTCACTTATTGCCTGTGTGTGTACAACAAATGCTTAACACTACCCTCTGATAAGCCTACTGCTCGACCACACTACCACAAAAAAGAGCATTAGAATTATCTCTTTTTGCCAATATCTTATCTCTAAGGGGAACCCTTGGACTCTGTGCATGCTATTTCTTACTTTGAAATAGTACATACAGAGCCAACTTCCTACACTGTTCAGTAGAAGTATAAGCATTAAAAAAAATGCACAGTGAACTTTGTAGGTTTAACGCTTTTGAAAAGCATGGGCATTTGAGGTCCGCATTTCCTTTCAGATGACAGAAATTACAAAAAATAAAGGAATCCCTTATAAAGGGGGTCCTTTTCTTCCATCTTCCTTTTCACATCTGCTCTTCCTGAGGTAGAATTTCAGCTTCAATGATTCTGATTAGTTGCTTCAAGAAAAAACTTTCTCCTAGGGCGACTATTTCAGGAAGCAGAGCAGTGTCCCTGCTTTAGATAAAAAAGAAAGGAGGCAATATAAGGAGCTATGTTTGGTACACTTTGACACACTATGCAACGTAAGGTGGGCACGAAGGTAATTTTTTTCCCTTTTTTACATTGATTTTAATTACAACAGTCACAGGAACCGTGGTTGATTTCTAGAACTGTGGTTTTCCAGCGCATAAAATGGCCAGCAAGGCCCATGGAAACAATCGTAATTCCATTGCCTATGTTGTAGAACTGCAGATCCTTTTCAGATTGAAGCAGCAGGGATTATCCACTCATGGTAAATGGGTACAGGACCTGGCTGGATACCAGGCAGTGTGACCAATAAACACTGAGCATGGTTGAAGGCCATGTGCAGCGAGGTTGTTCAAAAGCAGCTGTTTGTACAAAGGCACTGATTGGTGGCCAGGCCCTGGGCACAGTGCCTGTCATGCACTGCCAAAGGTGGTGCATAACGGGGTTGTCAGCTCACAGCAGATGAGGTGCAGGGTTTGGCTGGGGATCCGACCCTCTGGACAAAAAACACTGCATCAGTGCTTAATTTGAGTCAGTGGTTGCCAGTCGGGGGCACCAGCACTTATTTTTGGGGCCTGGCCCTTATTTTTCTCCATCCAGACATTTACCACACGCAAAAGACACATAAGGGGAAGACGGAGGAAGAGAAATACAGAAAGGCGTCACAAAGGGAGAACGCAGAAAGCTGCAAGAGTGAGCTGGCAGGGTGAGGAGTGGCTATAAGTAGATTAAAGAAGTCGAAGATGGCTTTAGGATTATTGCCTCAGTGATCTATGCTTACACATTTAATTGCAGCAGCCATGTGTTTCAGAGGAGAGCTTTGGGCACTGGCTCATTTTTATTTACAAATTGAGCACTTCACTGCACACTACCGAAGGTGAGGGTTGTCTGTCCGTGGCAGGTAAGATCTCTGGAAGGCAATCTCTTTGACACAGGGCTAAGTGCCTGCACAGAGGGGACTGTCCACCCACAGCGGGTTTGATGCATGGCCTAGCCAGACTCCATGCCCTCTGATTATCGATGTGCACAGTTGAAAATTGAGTACAGGAAGGGTTGCCTGCTTTTGGCAGGCTGGACAAAGGGCTGTGCCAGGAGCCAGGCCCTGTAAGCAACCCACACTTCCCAACTTTTAAGCACTTTCTCACTGACTCTCTCACACACTGTCTCACTCACCCATCTGTTCTCATGCATATCACTTTCACTGAGTCTCTGCCAGATCTGGTCCACCTACTTCAGCTGACCAACAGGATGTGTAAGTTGTAGTGCCTAATTCTCAGATGGTACTTGAGTCAGCTTACCTGTGTCATACATAGCCCATACACCCCAGAACCTCCTTGATCCTGCAAGTAGTTTCCTGCACTGAGTCTCATTTGGACTCAATCTCATAGAAAATAAACAATATAAATTATTATACAATTCTTAAACTTTTAACATTAGTTCTGAAAAGAAACCTTTTTGTTTTGTTTATATGACACTTTTTAGTTTTTTGTGTTTTATGTTCTTTGGGTAAAAATATGAAAAATACAACATCAACAGTGGGAAGAAGTATTTTAATTTGTGTGTTCTTCCAAGCAGTAAGATGCTTATCCCTGGAAGATGTCCTAGACCTGACATTCCTTGGCTACCAGGCTTAGTTTCTTATGGCACATATTTTAAGGAGTATTTGTTTGCCTACAGGTATAGTATATCATTTTCACACAGTGAACATAAGTGGTGAGCTTGAGCACTTTGTGTTATGTTATGTTAAATTGTAGAGAACACTAGTCACCCATGAGGGTATCCAGGTGCTTGAGCTGGTGAGTGAGCGTGTAGGGCCCTGCGAAGAGTCAGGTCTCTAGCTTCTTACTGAACTCATGAAAAGAGGAGGAGGCCCCTATGTGCTGAGGGAGGTCGTTGCATGTTTTGGGTGCAATGTAGGAGAACAAGCTGTTAAGGTATGCTGGCCCAATGTTGTGTAGGGCTTTGTATGTGTGAGTGACGAGTTTGAGTTGTCTGTGTTTGTAAATAGGGCACCAGTGGAGCTTCTTGTGGTGCAGTACAATGTGGGTGTGGCATGGGAGGTCATGTATGAGTCTAGAAGCAGTGTTCTGGTTGGTCTGGAGTCATTGTAGCAGGAGTTTGGAGATTCCAGCATAGATTGTGTTGCCATAGTTAATCCTGCTTGTGATGAGTGCTTCGGTGATGGTTCATCTGGTGTAGTGGATTGGAATACAGTGGGGTTGAATGGATTAGAGTGAATTGGATTGGAGTAGGGTGGATTGGAATCCAAAGCTCCAGAAGGACCATCACTTGGACCCTCATCTTCAGCCAACTGGACTATGGCAATGCTTTCTATGCATGGATCACAGCTCATCTCCTCTGACTACTACAGATCGTACTGAACGCTGCATCCACATTCCTCCTGGATCTCCCTAGATGAACCCACATCAGCCCGTACTTCGGGGAACACCACTGCCCTCCTGTGCAGAAAAGTTGCCAGTTCAAGTTCCTGACCATACATACAAGGCCCCACACAGCTACGGACCAACCTTTTTCAACCACCACCTGAACTTCCATCAGCTCACCAGACACATCCGCTCCGCATCCCATTCTCTAACCCTCAATCCGATATAGCAGATTTGGAGGTCACTCCTTCACATACAGAGAAGACATGGAAAGAGCTACTCTTTCGTCAACAGACCTCACTATCTCTTCCAAAGTTATGAAAGTCCCAGAAGAACTGGCTATTCAGCTAATCAACTGGACCCTGCCAGCACCTGGATGCCTCCATGGGTGACAAGTACCGCTCATCAAATCTTCTGAGAGATTGACTGATTGAGTGGAATGGCAGGAACTACGAGACAGGAGCAAATATGACTAGCAGTCAACCTGGTGGGCCTTCTTGTCAGCTCCTCACACACCTTTGTTATCAGTGAAGCCTTCTATGCTCAGATATACCCAAAGAATCACAAGTGTAGCCCCCTAAGGTCAGCGCACCCTCCTGAACTGCCTTTATCTTCTGGGCTCAATGTGTATACAGATCGTCCCTGAGCTGACGTAGCCCAATGTGCACAAGTATAATGCAATGTGCATGGCTAGAACCCTTTATTCTTAGTAAACAGGAGTTTAGTTCTTAGAAGCCACAAAACTCCAATATCCAACTCTTCAGAAAATACCCTGCTAACAACTCAGTTCTGCATTTTAAAAGTGGGTTTACTCAAAATAAAAAGAAATTGCATTTGAAAAGTAGATCGCTGTAATGAGAACTAAGAAGAAGCAAATGAAATTGAAACTGGGCTACACCCCGAGGCTGTTTTGGACACCTGGGAAGGGCAATGAAACACAAGCAGTAGGGTTAATTGCCAAACACAAATAAGCCACACATTATTTATATATCAATTTGTCAAGCTCTGACATCTGTTGATAAAAATAGCACAGTTAGTTATCATGATGTCTAAAACACCCAGCTTGAGTTTTCAAGGAACACACAAATTTAAGGATAAATGATGTCTTTCTGAATTCAGACAATGTAGAAACCAAAATACAAGCTGTTGGAAATGGGGTCTTTGGTTGGCAGTCAGGTTACCCCCTGTCCGAGCAAGGATCCTCACTCTAGTCAGGGTAAGTCACACACAATCCGAATTATCCTGTGTCCACCCTCTGGTAGCTGGGACTGAGCAGTCAGGCTTAACTTAGAAGGCAATGTGTATAGTATTTGTGCACTAAATCATACAATAACACAATATAGCACCACGAAAATACACCACACAGTGTTTAGAAAAATATGTAATATTTATCTGGCTCTTTGCAGGTCATAACAATCAAGGATGCAATAAGTAAATGTAGAGATATCACTGAAAGGTGATATAAAGTGTCTTAAGTCTTTTTAAAGCAAACAAAGTCTCTTTCAAGCACAAAGTACCTGGTTCACATAAAAAATCTCCGCAAGGGGCCGCAGAGGAGGAGAGGCATTGAAACAAAGGGGTGTGGGTCAATTTCTAGGGCTGCACACAGTGATGCGTTGTTTAGTTTCCTCGCTGGGACAGCTGTGCGTCGATTTCGCAGGGACAGCTGTGCGTCGATTTCCGGCGCTCAGTCGTGGATCCTCTTCGGGTTGTGGGGTTTTCAGACGCCCCGGGGTCTGTGTGTGGAATCCTGGCCTTGCAGAGCGAAGTCACAAACGCTGCGTCGTTCCGGTGGGCATTGTGTGGAAGTTTCTTCCATACAGCAGGCGCTGCATTGATTTCCCCTCTGGAACTCGGGCTGCGTTGTCCCAGGTCGGCTGTGTGTCGTTCTGGTGGGCCGTGCTTCGAAGTTCTGGTCGCAACGCAGGTGCCGCGTCGATCTTCTCCTTGCTAAGTCACGCTGCGTTGTTCCGGTTCGGCGTGCAGCGAATGTCTCACTGAGGGGCAGGCTGTGCGTCGGTTTCAGCAAGCTGTGTGGCGAAAAAGTTTCAGCGCACAAGGAGTTTAGTTGCAAGAGAGAAGTCTTTTTGGTCCTGAGACTTCAGGGAACAGGAGGCAAGCTCTATCCAAGCCCATGGAGAGCATTTCTTCACCACAGCCAGAAACCAGCAAGGCAGCAGGGCAACAGCAAGGCAGCAGTCCTTCACAGAAAGCAGTCAGATGAGTCCTTTAGGCAGCCCGGCAGTTCTTCTTGGCAGGATGCAGGTTCTGGTTACAAGTTTCTTCTCCAGGAAGTGTCTGAGTTGGGAGGGGCAGAGGCCCTGTTTATATACCCAAATCTGCCTTTGAAGTGGGGGAGACTTCAAAGAGTGGCTTCCCAACCAAAGACATCAAACGCCTCCAACGTATCCAAAATGCCTCCGCCCGACTGATCCTCAACATACCCCGCCGAAGTCACATCTCCCCTCACCTAAAGGAACTCCACTGGCTCCCGGTAGACAAGAGGATCACCTTCAAACTCCTGACCCACGCTCACAAGGCACTTCACAACACCGGACCCTCCTACCTCAACACCAGACTTCACTTCTACACCCCTACACGTCAACTCCGATCTGCCAACCTCGCCCTCGCCATCGTACCCCGAATCCAGCGCAAGACATCCGGCGGCAGATCCTTCTCCTTCCTCGCCGCCAAGACCTGGAACTCTCTCCCCACATCCCTTCGCCAGACCCAGGACCTCCTCGCATTCAGAAGGCTCCTCAAGACCTGGCTCTTCGACCGATAAACCAGCAGCGCTCCCCTCCCCCCCCCCCCCCTCAGCGCCTCGAAACCCTGACGGGTACATAGCGCGCTTTATAAATACTATGATTGATTGATTGATTGATTGATTGAGAAGTGCACCAGGTCCCCTTTCAGTTCCCTTCTGTCTGCCAGGGTCCCAGTAGGGGGTGTGACAGTCCTTTGTGTGAGAGCAGGCCCTCCACCCTCCCAGAAAGACGTAAGTGCAGAGAAATGCTCACTTTCTAAAAGTGGCATTTCTAAAACAGTAATATTAAATCCAACTTCACCAGTCAGCAGAATTTTATACCTCCATTCTGGCCATACTAAATATGACCTTCCTACTCCTTTCAGATCAGCAGCTACCACTCAAACAATGTATGAGGGCAGTCCCAATGTTAGCCTATAAAGGGAGCAGGCCTCACAGCAGTGTAAAAACGAATTTGGGAGTTTTACACTACAAGGACATGTAAACTACATAGGTACATGTCCTGCCTTTTGCCTACACAGCACCCTGCCCTATGGGTTACCTAGGTCATACCTTAGGGGTGTCTTCTATGTAGAAAAAGGGGAGTTTTAGGCTTGATAAGTACTTCTAAATGCCAAGTCGAATTGGCAGTGAAACTGCACACACAGGCCTTGCAATGGCAGGCCTGCGACAAGGTTAAGGCACTACTTTAGTGGGTGTCACAACTAGTGCTGCAGGCCCACTAGTAGTATTTAATCTACAAGCCCTGGGCACATATAGTGCACACTACTAGGGACTTATTGGTAAAATAAATAATCCAGTTCGGTTTGATCCAATGTTACCATGTTTAAAGGGAGAGAGCATATGCACTTTAGCACTGGTTAGCAGTGGTAAAGTGTGCAGAGTCTAAAAAACAGCAAAAACAGTGTCCAAAAAGTGGAGGGAGGCAGGCAAAATTTTAGGGGTGACCACCCTTAGGCTGTCAGGTCTAACATAAACGCATTTAAGTACAAAGTTTCACAAATAGTGATTGTTGGAAAATGGGTTATTTGTAAGGGCAGTTAGGTACCTATACTTAGCAACAGGCCACTAACCTCCACTTAGGTCCAGTTAGGTCTCAGTAAATTAAACCCAGCTCAACCCTTGGTAGCTTGGCAACGAGCATCAATGCTTAACTTAGGAGACAGAGGGGGTCATTCTGACCCCGGCGGTCTAAGACCGCCGGGGCCAGGGTCGGTGGGAGCACCGCCGACAGGCCGGCGGTGCTCCCAAGGGCATTCCGACCGCGGCGGTAAAGCCGCGGTCGGACCGGCAACACTGGCGGTCTCCCGCCAGTGTACCGCCGCCCTTTGAAATCCTCGAAGGTGGCGCAGCTAGCTGCGCCGCCGAGGGGATTCCGACCCCCCCTACCGCCATCCAGTTCCCGGCGGTCTGCCCGCCGGGAACCGGATGGCGGTAGGTGGGGTCGCAGGGCCCCTGGGGGCCCCTGCAGTGCCCATGCCACTGGCATGGGCACTGCAGGGGCCCCCGTAAGAGGGCCCCTACAAGTATTTCACTGTCTGCTTGGCAGACAGTGAAATACGCGACGGGTGCAACAGCACCCGTCGCACCTTCCCACTCCGCCTGCTCGATTACGAGCCGGCATCCTCATGGGAAGGGAGTTTTTCCCTGGGCTGGCGGGCGGTCTTTTGGCGACCGCCCGCCAGCCCAGGGAAAAACGTAGAATACCCTCCGCGGTCTACTGACCGCGGTGCGGTATTTCGGAGGGGGGAACTCTGGCGGGTGGCCTCCGCCGCCCGCCAGAGTTAGAATGACCCCCAGAGTGTAAAGCATTCAAATATCACAAAACAGTAATAAAATAAAACACAGGAAACTGTTTCAAAATCCAAAACCAGTTTATAAAAACAGATTATATTTTTATCTTTAAAATGACACAAAAACAAATAAAATCATATAAGGGGAACCGGAGATATGATTTTTTAAAGAATTATAGTTTTTTTAGCACCTAGAAACAAAAAGCGCCCATCGGGTCATCTGGTTTCACCTCCACCGGGGCAAAGTCAAAGTTTAAGGTTGACCACAATGGAGCCTGAATCGGCTACACGCCGCGGGAGGCCTCGGTTAAAAGTTTACCTTCACACTTAGGTGGTCATTACAACCCTGGTGGTCGGTGTTAAAGAGGCAGTTAAACCGCCAACAGGCCGGCGGTCAAAAAAATTGGATCATGACCGTGGCGGAAACCGCCAACATAGACAGCCACTTTAACACTCCGACCGCCAAGGCGGTAGAAACAAACATCGCGGCGGTAACTGCCAACAGACAGGCGGAAGACAATGTACCCCCAACATTATTACAAGGCCCCAATCCGCCACCTTTTCCAGGGCGGATTCACCGCAAACAAAAAGACAGCGGAAACAGGACTTGGAAGGGAAAACGCTCACCTCTGCACACCCCACGAGGAATCAGGACGCCATGGAACCCAAGCTCCAGATTCTTCCAGCCTTTTATCTTCCTGCTCCTCTACCAGGAACAACAAAGACGGCGGCGAAGTCAGACCATGGTGAGTACTGCACCTACGACACAGGGGGGGGAGGGAAAAAAGAGTGACACACGCATGCAACACGCAACACTCCCGCCCCTACCCTCACCCACTACAACACACATGCAAGTACATGTTGATACAATACATTAACAACCCCCAACCCCCCCCTGGAAGAATGCAAGGACAAAAGGAAATGAGTCCAACGATTGTAATATATTCAATTACATTAATCAAAAATATATATACATATATAAAGATATTCACACTCTAAACAAATATATACACCAAGAATACAAGTCCAAGGTATTCCATCATCGTAGTCCATGGATCACTGGGCCCAAATTGCATGTGCGAGGCCCACACTCAATAGCCGAACAAGAAGGAGAGAACACTGCTGGGGCATCAGATAGAAATAAAACAGGCACCTCAGGGGGAAGGGGGGTCACCTCAGCCGGATGAATGCACGACGCCAGACCCACGAGGGGGCTCCATGCCCATTGATGTATCCTGGGGAGTGCAAAGCCACAGTCTCTCAAGCCTCTCCAGTGGGTGGTTTGCCCACTGCTGCATCCTGGGGAGTGCAAAGCCACAGTCCCTCAAGTCTCTCCAGTGGGTGGGTTGCCCACTGCTTTATCCTGGGGATTGCAAAGCCACAGTCTCTCAAGTCTCTCCAGTGGGTGGGTTGCCCACTGCTTTATCCTGGGGAGTGCAAAGCCACAGTCTCTCAAGTCTCTCCAGTGGGTGGTTTGCCCACTGCTGTATCCTGGGGAGTGCAAAGCCACAATCTCTCAAGTGGATAACAGTCTCCACTGGTTCTGGAGGGGGCTTGGTGCCCAGAGTGCTTCATCCTGCCAAGGACAGAGGTAGTGGATGTATCTCTCCACTGGTTCTGGAGGGGACTTTGTGCCTAGAGTGCTTCATCCTGCCAAGGACTGTGGTAGTGGATGCCTTTCTCCACTGGTTCTGGAGGGGGCTTGGTGCCCAGAGTGCTTCATCCTGCCAAGGACTGAGGTAGTGGATGTGATACTCCACTGGTTCTGGAGGGGGCTTGGTGCCCAGAGTGCTTCATCCTGCTCGTGGTGGCCTCAGTAGCGTCGGAATCTTTGGCGCTCACTGGCCTGCAGTGCTTGTTGCGGCGGTGTCCTGTTCAACGGCGCTGGAGGCGGCGGTGTCCTGTTCAGCGGTGCTGGTGGCAGCGGTGTCCTTGGCAGCGGTGCTTGTGGCGGCGGTGTCCTTGGCAGCAGTGCTTGTGGCGGTGGTGTCCTGTTCAGCGGTGCTGGTGGCAGCGGTGACCTTGGCATCGGTTCTTTTGGCGGCGGTGTCCTTGGCTGCGGTGCGTGTGGCGGCGGTGTCCTGTTCAGCAGTGCTGGTGGCGGCGGTGTCCTGTTCAGCGGTGCTGGTGGTGGCAGTGTCCTATTCAGCAGTGCTGGTGGTGGCGGTGTCCTTGGCAGTGGTGCTTGTGGCGGCGGTGTCCTTGGCAGCGGTGCTTGTGGCGGCGGTGTCCTTGGCAGCGGTGCTGGTGGGGATGGTGTCCTTGACAGCGGTGCTTGTTGCGGTCTTGTCCACCATGCAGGTTTTCCCAAACTTGCCTGTTTTACTGTGCCCCTTCCCCACCTTGGATGGAGGCGCAGCTGGCTCCACACTCCCAACTGTACCACTGGGAGCGGCTTTGGTGGAAGATTTTTTTCCTCTCTCCCACTGGGCACTGCCCAACTTTTTGTGCTTTTGAGGTGGGGGACTGTGTGTGCTCTGGCTCCTTGGCACACTGGCTGCCCTGCTGCCTGGCGTACTCCAGAAGCCGGTTACTACTGGCACCAATGTTCCCGCAGATGTTGTGGCTGAGGCGCTGGTTTGGGACCTGGTGAGGCGGGCCCTAGAGACTGAAGGGGTTGGGGAGGTGAGGGGAAGTGGTCAAGGTTGGACAGGAAAGGTTTTTTGGACGCACTGGGACGGGTAGATGGAGGGGGTTTGGGAGTGGAGGAAGAGGTAGTTGTTGTAGGAGGTGTACGTTTGGTGACTTTGGGTGAAGGTGCATGGGCTGGAGGCTGTTGTGAGGTAGATGGCTGTTTGGTGGGTGTGTGGCTGCGTTTGTGTACCTTGGGAGGTGGCCTCACAGACACACTGGGAGAGGACACAGGGGACGTTTGAATGGTAGTGGGGGTGGTGACTGCACGTGAGCGGGGTGTGGTGGTGGGTGTGCTGGTGATGAGGTAGTGGCTGACGATGTAGTGCATGCAGGTGTCAGTGGAGACGAGACTGGGAGGAAGGAGGGAGATGAGGAGGAGGGGGACACAGTGGAGGCAGTGGCTGTTGGTATGTCTGCATGTGTATGATGCTTGCTTGAGTGCCTGTGGGATGTGTGGTGCTTATGTTTGCCTGAGCTTCCCTTGTGTGTTGACGTGTGTGCATGCTGGTCTGATGGTGTGCTTGGGATAGGCTGAGGTACAGGGGTTTGGGTCTGGGTGGAGGAAGATGGTGGGGGGAGGCTAGAAACTGGGACAATGGCTGCCATCAGTGCTGAGGACAGAGTCTGAAAAGCTCGCTGATGGGCTGCCTGACCAGAATGAATGCCCTCCAGGTATGTATTCGTCTGTTGCAACTGCCTCTCTACACCCTGGATGGCATTCAAAATGGTAGACTGCCTAACAGTTGAGGGATCCTGAGGAGGTCAATGGCCTCCTCACTGAGGGTAGCAGGGGTGACAGGGGCAGGGGCTGAGGTGCCTGGGGCGAAGGAGATGCCCACCCTCCTGGGTGAGCGGCCACGGGGCAAATGCTGAGGGGCTGCTGGGAGGGCGGTGCTGGTAGGGGGGGTGGCAGCTGCACATGTAGATGCGGGGGGCACAGAGGGGGCCTGCCACTGCAAGGGAGCTCCCATCAGAGGAGGAGTCTGTGTCACTGGTGTCTGCTCCTGTCCCCACCGTGGAGCTCCCCTCGCCCTCCGTCCCACTGTTGGCTTCTGACTCCGTTGTGTCGCCCTCCAGGGCCATGTCGGATGCAGCTCCCTCCTGATCCTGTGCCACTGCTCCTCCGCCTGATGATGCTAATGCACACAAGCACAGGGAGACCACAAAAAGGGGGGGGAGACTGAAGAAAGACATGTTGAGTGCATGCAATACCGCTACCGTTGGCGGACAGTACAGACACAGAAGCCCCCTGCACTACGCCGTGCACTTGGAGTTCCCTAATCAATCACAGGGACATGGGTTACAAGGCTATGCCCGATTGCTGCACACATGGATGTCCCAGAAGCCTGACTAGGTGTAGTTGGCTCTGTACACAGGTGGGGTGGGGTGCCACAGGGCCTGCCTTAAGAAGGGACCTTGCCTACTAAACTCGCCCTGGCCTAGGATAACCCACAGCCCACCTCCCCCACCCAGACACCTACACTGCACACTGAATCAGCAGAAAGGGGGGGGAGACTGAAGAAAGACATTGAGTGCATGCAATACCGCTACCGTTGGCGGACACGACAGACACAGAAGCCCCCTGCACTACTCTGCGCACTTGGAGTCCACTATTCAATCCCAGGGACATGGGTTACAAGGCTATGCCCGATTTCTGCACACATGGATGTCACAGGAGCCTGACTAGGTGTAGTTGGCACTGTACACAGGTGGGGTGGGGTGCCAAAGGGCCTGCCTTAAGTAGGGTCCTTGCCTACTAAACTCGCCCTGGCCTAGGGGGACCCACAGCCCACCTCCCCCACCCAGACACCTGCAATGCGCGCTGAATCAGCTGAATGAGAGTGTACTCACCCCCTTGTGGCTGCTCTGCCTCATTGTAGTGTTCCTCTGCCCCTGTCCTGGGATTCCTCACTGGGGTCAGTAGCCATGACAGGTTGGGGTAACCAGAGTCACCTGCAAATGGTGAGGCACACACTAACTCTTAGGGACATCCCCAGACCCAGACACCTAGTCACATTGTATTGGGTCCATGTCCTCACCTAATAGCCACACACGGTGCCTCTGGAGTTGCCCCATCACATAAGGGATGCTGCTATTCCTCAGAATGTAAGTGTCATGCACAGAGCCAGGGAATTTAGCATTCTCATGGGAGATGTACTGGTCTGCCAAACACACCATCTGCACATTCATCGAATGGTAACTCTTCCGCTTTCTGTACAGCTGTTCACTCCTGCGGTGGGGTACCAAGGCCACCTGTGTCCCATCAATGGCACCTATGATGTTGGGGATATGTCCCAGGGCATAGAAGTCACCTTTCACTGTAGGTAAATCCTCCACCTGAGGGAAAACGATGGAGCTCCACATGTGTTTCAGCAGGGCAGACCACACTCTGAACAACACGTTGGAAAACATAGGCTGGGACAACACTGATGCTTTGGCCACTGTTGTTTGAAAAGACCCGCTTGCTAGTAAATGGAGTACTGACAGCACTTGCACTTGAGGGGGGATTCCTGTGGGATGACGGATAACTGACATCAGGTCTGGCTCCAACTGGGCACACAGTTCCTGGATTGTGGCATGATCACTCCTGTAGGTGATGATCACATGTCTTTCCTCCATTGTCGACAGGTCCACCATCGGTCTGTACACCGGAGGATGCCGCCATCCCCTCACATGCCCCAGTGGACGGTGCCTATGGAGGAGAACAGCGAGCAGAGAGTCAACCATCTCTGAAGTACGTAAACAAAGCTTACTCTGAAAATATTAGCAATTCGAAAAAATTGCCTGTATGAATGTTTAGGCAAGGCCTAGATATGTGTGATTCAGTCAAAATTAATGCCATGTGGCCCCCTGAAATGGCGTCTGCCTGACCTGTAATGTGGGACAAGGGGATATGAGGTAACTGCGCTGGCGTTATACATGCGGTAGGCGGTCGAAGACCGCGGCACAATCCTGCATTGGTTAACATTGGACCCTATGGGTCCGAGGAGCCAATGACGATGTACGCCGGCGGTGACGGTACGCACCGCCGCTGACATGACCGCCATTTTCTCTCTGTTCAATCACTCGATACCTGAGCTTCGACAGGAGAGGACCTATACTGCAAGTGCTGCTGTGACCTCAGTCTGGAAGGGACAATGGCTCATGTGTCTGGGGAAAGGGCCCCTGCCTTCAGCAAAGAGGAGTTGGAGAATCTCGTGGATGGAGTCCTCCCCTATTACACGCTACTCTATGGTCCTCCAGTCAAACAGGTAAGTACACTGTGAGCATGCTGTATGGGCAATGCCTGTGTGGAGTGGGGTGGATGTAAGATACGGGGTGAGAATGAGGCGTGCATGAAAAGACGTTGAGTGCATGTGCGGCATGGCAAGGGTAGGGATGCGGGCCAATGACTGTGACGGTGCGGAAGGTAATAACTTCTCCTTTTCCCCTGTACTATTCTTGTAGGTCAGCACCCACCAGAAGAAGGACATTCACAGCAGCAACAAGGGGGTAAGTACACTCTCATTCTGTTGATTCAGTGTGCAGTGTAGGTGTCTGGGTGGGGGAGGTGGGCTGTGGGTTCCCCTAGGCCAGGGCGAGTTTAGTAGGCAAGGACCCTACTTAAGGCAGGCCCTTTGGCACCCCACCCCACCTGTGTACAGTGCCAACTACACCTAGTCAGGCTCCTGTGACATCCATGTGTGCAGAAATCGGGCATAGCCTTTTAACCCATGTCCCTGGGATTGAATAGTGGACTCCAAGTGCGCAGAGTAGTGCAGGGGGCTTCTGTGTCTGTCGTGTCCGCCAACGGTAGCGGTATTGCATGCACTCAACGTCTTTCTTCTGTCTCCCCCCCCTTTTTGTGATCTCCCTGTTCTTGTGTGCATTAGCAACATCAGGCAGAGGAGCAGTGGCACCGGAGCAGGAGGGACTTGCGTCACACATGGCCCTGGAGGGCGACACAACGGAGTCTGAATTCACCAGTGGGACGGAGGGCGAGGGGAGCTCCACGGGGGGGACAGGAGCTGAGACCAGCGATACGGACTCCTCCTCTGATGGGAGCTCCCATGCAGTGCCGGCCCCTCTGTGCCCACCGCATCTACAGGTACAGCCGCCACCCCCCCTACCAGCACTGCCCTCCCAGCAGCCCCACAGCTTTTGCCCCGTGCCCGCTCACCCAGGAGGTTGGGCATCACCTTCGCCCCAGACACCTCAGGCCCTGCCCCAGTCACCCCTGCTGCCCTCAGTGAGGAGGCCATTGACCTCCTCAGGTCCCTCACTGTTGGGCAGTCTACCATTTTGAATGCCATCCAGGGTGTAGAGAGGCAGTTGCAACAAACCAATGCACACCTGGAGGGCATTTACTTTGGTCAGGCAGCCCTTCAGTGAGCTTTTCAGACTCTGGCCTCAGCACTGATGGCAGCCATTGTCCCTATCTCTAGCCTCCCCCCTCCAACTTCCTCCACCCAGACCCAATCCCAAGTACCTCAGCCTATCCCAAGCACACCATCAGACCAGCATACACACACGTCAACACACAAGGGAAGCTCAGGCAAACATAAGCACCACACATCCCACAGGCACTCACGCAAGCATCAGACCCATGCAGACACACCAACATCCACTGCCTCCACTGTGTCCCCCTCCTCCTCGTCTCCCTCCTCCCTCCCTTTCTCGTCTCCACTCACACCTGCATGCACTACATCCTCAGCCACTACGTCCATCACCAGCACACCCACCACCACACACCACTCATGTGCAGTCACCACCCCCACTACCATTCACACGTCCCCTGTGTCCTCTCCCTGTGTGTCTGTGAGGCCACCTCCCAAGGTACACAAAAGCAGCCCCACACCCACCCAACAGCCATCCACCTCACGACAGCCTCCAGCCCATGCACCTTCACCCAAAGTCAGCAAACGTACACCTCCTACAACAACTACCTCTTCCTCCACTCCCAAAGCCCCTCTAGGTACCCGTCCCAGTGTTCTAAGAAACTTTTCCTGGCCAACCTTGACCTCTTTCCCTCACCTCCCCCACCCCTTCAGTCTCCCAGGGCTCGACTCTCCAGGTCCCAACCTAGCACCTCAGCCACAACATGGGCGGGACCAGTGGTGCCAGTAGTCACCGGATTATGGAGTGCACCAGGCAGCAGGGCAGCCAGTGTGGCAAGGAGCCACAGTACGGACAGGCCCCCACCTGTCAAGCATAAAAAGTTGGCCAGTGCCCAGCGGGAGAGGGGAAAGAAATCAGCCACCAAAGCCGCCCCCGAGGGGGTTCAGTTAAGAGTGTGGAGACAGCTGTGACACCATCCAAGGTGGGGAAGGGGCACAGTAAAACCGGCAAGTCGGGAAGAGCAGCACGGCGGACAAGACCACCACCAGCCCCGCTGACCAGGACAAGACCGCCAGCAGCCCCGCTGCCCAGGACAAGACCGTCAGCAGCAGCCCCGCTGCCCAGGACGAGACCGCCAGCAGCACCGCAGGCCAATAAGCATCAATGATTCTGACGCTACTGAGGCCACCACAGGCAGGATGAAACACTCTGGGCACAAAGCCCCCTCTAGAACCAGTGGAGATTTACATCCACTACCTCAGTCCTTGGCAGGATGAAGCACTCTGGGCAAAAATCCCATTCCAGAACCAGTGGAGATTTACATCCATTACCTCAGTCCTTGGCAGGATGAAGCACTCTGGGCACAAAGCCCCCTCCAGAACCAGTGGAGATTTACATCCACTACCTCAGTCCTTGGCAGGATGAAGCACTCTGGGCACAAAGCCCCCTCCAGAACCAGTGGAGATTTACATCCACTACCTCTGTCCTTGGTAGGATGAAGCACTCTGGGCACAAAGCCCCCTACACAACCAGTGGAGACTGTTATCCACTACCTCAGTCCTTGGCAGGATGAAGCACTCTGGGCACAAAGCCCTCTCCAGAACCAGTGGAGATTTACATCCACTACCTCAGTCCTTGGCAGGATGAAGCACTCTGGGCACAAAGCCTCCTCCAGAACCAGTGGAGATTTACATCCACTACCTCAGTCCTTGGCAGGATGAAGCACTCTGGGCACAAAGCCTCCTCCAGAACCAGTGGAGACTGTTATCCACTTGAGAGACTGTGGCTTTGCACTCCCCAGGATTGGATAGTGGGCAACCCACCCACTGTAGAGACTTGAGAGACTGTGGCTTTGCACTCCCCAGGATTTGACAGTGGGCAACCCACCCACTGTAGAGACTTGAGAGACTGTGGCTTTGCACTCCCCAGGATTGGACAGTGGGCAAACCACCCACTGTAGAGACTTGAGACACTGTGGCTTTGCACTCCCCAGGATTGAACAGTGGGCAACCCACCCACTGGAGAGACTTGAGAGACTGTGGCTTTGCACTCCCCAGGATAAAGCAGTGGGCAACCCACCCACTGGAGAGACTTGAGAGACTGTGGCTTTGCACTCCCCAGGATTTGACATTGGGCAACCCACCCACTGTAGAGACTTGAGAGACTGTGGCTTTGCACTCCCCAGGATTGGACAGTGGGCAAACCACCCACTGTAGAGACTTGAGACACTGTGGCTTTGCACTCCCCAGGATTGAACAGTGGGCAACCCACCCACTGTAGAGACTTGAGAGACTGTGGCTTTGCACTCCCCAGGATTGTACAGTGGGCATGGAGCCCCCTCGTGGATCTGGCATTGTGCACTCATCCGGCTGAGGTGCCCCCCCCCTGAGGTGCCTGTTTTGTTTCTATGTGATGCCCCAGCAGTGTTCTCTCCATCTTGTTCGGGTATTGAGTGTGGGCCTCGTCCATGCCTTTTGGGCCCAGTGATCCACGGACTATGATGGTGGAATCCCTTGGACTTGTGTTCTTGGTGTATATAATTGTATATAGTATAAATGTATATATATGTAAATATTTTTGATTTATGTATTTGAATATGTCACAATTATTCAACTCATTTCCTTTTGTCCTCGCCTTCTTCCAGGGAAGGTTGGGGGTATAACTGTAATGTATCATGCTGTATTTGTGTGTGTGTTGTAGTGGGTGAGGGTGGGGGTGGGGGTGTTGCGTATTGCGTGTGTGTGTCACTGTTTTTTCCCTCCCCCCTCCCCTGTGTTGTAGGTGCAGTACTCACCGTGGTCTTTGCCGCCGGCGTTGGTGCTCCTGGTAGAGGAGCAGGAAGATAAAGGCTGGAAAAATCTGAAATTCTAGTTCCATGGAGTCCTGGTTCCTTGTGGGGTGTGTAGAGGTGAGCGTTTTCCCTTCGAAGTCCTGTTTTCACTGTGTTTTTGTTCGCGGTGAGTCCGCCCCGGAAAAGGTGGCGGATTGGTGGGTTGTAATAGTGTGGGCGGTACATTGTCCTCCACCTGTCTGTTGGCGGCTACTGCTGCGGTGTTTGTTTGTACCGCCGTGGCGGTCGGAGTGTTAACGTGGCTGTCTATGTTGGCGGTTTCCGCCACGGTCGTGATTCCATTTTTTTACCGCCGACTTGTTGGCGGTTTTACCGCCGCTTTAACACCGACCGCCAGGGTTGAAATGAAGGGCCTTAGTCTCTTATTTTGGAGATTTTCTCTACCGGGACGAACCTGCAAATCAGGCCAGGTCGCGGTTGAGGCAAGCCGGCTAGAGTTGCCGTGGCGGGTTGGTCCCTCTATGGAGCTTTTTTTCAAAAGTTCTTCAAACTTCTCCAAACTTCTGGGGATTCTCCCATATGTTCCTTTAAGGTTCTTTTGGGGTCCATAGCTCACCCCAAGGGTCCAGAAGCTCTGAGATGATTCTTGGGGGTGCGGACTACAACTCCCAGAATGCACCTGGCGCATACTCCTTTTTTTTCCACTGGGCAGTGGTCATCTGGTTGATTTCTTCAGGAGTTGGTGCAGGGGACTCTGGGTAGCAATTTTGCACCTGTAGCAAACAGGGAGTCCCTCCTTGAACCAGTTGAAGCTAGGCAAAGTCCTTCTTGTGGTGAAGCCTAAGTGTGCACCTGGGGCAGTCCTTCTGAGTGCAGGTTCCAGGTGCAGGCCAGGGGTCCAGCAGGGCAGTCTTTCTTCTCCTTTGGTTCTTCCTTTTGGAATCTGATGGGATCTGAGGTGTGGGTGCAGGTCTGCCAGTTTTATCCTTGCTCCTGGGTGGAAAACAGGGGGGTCCTGATTCTCCAATCAGGTGCAGGGTCCATCCCCCTGTGATGACCACTTCCTGGGAAGTGTGGCAAAAATCAATCCCAGGAGGCAACATTCTTTAAAAATCCATCATCGCTGAATCAGATTTTTGGAGGTTACATCTGGCTAAGCCCACCCACTGGTGTGGCTAAAAATCATAAACACACCCCTCTCCTGCCCTCTCCTAATCTAATGAAGAGGCCACCTAGTTGTCTGGGGTTGCAGGATGTGGGGGTGTTGCTGGGTTGTTCCAAATGTCCTCCTCTGCCTTTGAAGACCAGTTTGGCAGCCCTCCCCCTTCCTGCCTCACCATCTGCTGAGGGGAAATTCCCTCCCACAGGCACATCTCTTTGTGTGAAGCCAGGCCACTTCACACCTCATCAAGGCAGCCTGGCCAGGCTCCCAGAGGCTGGCCAATCAGGGCACAGCAGCAAAAACAATGCAGGGCTGAAATTGGCAACTTTTCAGGTGAAGTTTAAAACTCTTTACCTGAACAAGTTATATTAAATCCAACAACTGGAAGTTGTGGGATTTATTATAACAATCAATTTGATACCAAACTCTTGGTATCCATCATTTAAGGGGACTTTAAAAATTAAAATAAAGTCTCCCAATTCTAGCCTATGAAGGCCATTTACTACAATGAGGGAAAAATTAATGTGGCTGTTTTTACCTCACCAGGGCTTATAAAACTATTTTATAAGGTCCCTGCTTATAGTTACATGGCACCCAGCCCTAGGGGCACATAGGGCACACCTTAGGGGTGACTTATATGTAAAAATAAGGTAGTTTAAGACTTTGGAACTACTTTTAATTCCAAAGTCAAATTTGCATATAACTTTAATTTAAAAGCAGCCAGCAAGGCAGGCCTGCTTTAAAATGACACTGGGCACCTCAGCAGTGCACCTATGGGTGGACTACCTATGCTGTGGTCCCTAAACCTACATGCCCTACCATATACTAGGGACTTATAGGTAGGTTAACTTAGCCAATTATAATTAGCCTAATTTGCATATCCACTTTACACAGAGCACTGGCCCTGGGACTGGTAAGCAGTACCCAGGGCACAGCCAAGAGTCAGTAACCACCAGTACCTGTCCAAAAAGTGTGAGGGTGACCACGGCAAAAAAGAGGACTTTCCTACAGTGATAATCACGATCTATGATAAAGACACCATCAATATAAGTAGATCCTACAACTCAGTACAGCTGTCAATGGATTAATTACAAAGGTGAAATTGTGCACATGGCTCAAAAGCTTTAGATGAAAATTCAGTAGATCCTAATGTTAATGACTATTTGCTGTCTAAAATAGCTACTGGTGTTTAGATAGAGAAGATAAATACCACAGTAAAATGACAGTTTCTTTTGAATATATTCCAATAACTGTACAATCTGCACTAACTCACAGGCCTGTAGGGCAGTTCTCTTTGGGTGAAAAGTCACACTCTAGAAATCAAAATAAGATAGAAGAACATATAAGGATGATTTCTTATAAGGATTGACTTTCTCATTCAACACTGATTGGATTATATATACAGTGTTATTATAGATGTTATGTTATGGTGTGTCGATTTGTACATTGCACCAATCACCCTTGAAGGAATACAGGCCCCCGAGCACTGTGGATATCTTCCTGTTCTTCATTACTCTCCTCAGCATGTTCTTCTGAACTTCCCCTCTCCTGTTGTTCCTGTCCATAAGTAATCGCTTAAGAGAAAAACATTTTGAACCTCCAAAAACTAAAAGCACCTCATAACAACTAGGTAGTCTCCTTTACTGTAAAGCTCTCCTATAACAGGGAGTATAATGACATGTAGCAAAAGGTTAAGAACACCTTAATTGTGGATGCGTATATTCTCTGGGACCATTAAAACATCTTTAATGGCCTTCAAGGAATAACAGGTTGACGGCGGTTTCTGGTGCATGCCCTTAAACTGCAGTTCTGGTTCCTACTGCCGCGAATTCTAGGAGGCTTAAAATGTGGATCTGATTCTGTGGTTCTGGTTCTCACTGTCACAAATCAGAAGGCTTCAAACATACACATTTTGAAATCTAACCCAAGTGTAAGTATGAGAACAGTCCCTGCAAAGTAAAGGGAGGCCCATTGAAAGTAATGGGCTTGTCATTTTAACGTCTGCTCTGAGCAGGTGTTAAAAATGATGCGGAAAATGGCGCAGTGAAATGTTGTAACTTTCACTGGGCCATTTTTACAGGCCTCCCTGTGGGGTAACACCCCCCTTGCATACATTATACTTGGCGCAAGCATAATGTGGCACAAGGGGGCGCAAAGTGGCACAATGCAAGCATTGAGCCACTTTGTAAATACAGTATGGCGAAGGAGAATGAATTCCTTAACACCACATTAGAATACAAATTGCGCTACTGTGGCTCTAAGAGGCACTAGGTCCTTGTAAATCTGGACCATAGTTGCAGCACTGGAGCATTGTTTCAAGTGAGCCACGAAGAACTGGCGAATCAGGGAATACCACAATAAATTAATAAATAAAGAAGGGGGCATCACATTGGTTAAACCAGTGGTTCCCAACGTTTTGACTTCTGTGGATCCCCACTTTATCATTAATGGAACCCAGAGACCCCCACTGAATCATCATTGGAATCCGAGGACCCCCCTGAGTCATTACTGGAAGCATGAGACCTAATTTGTCAATATTTGTTAATATTTTTTTATTTTTTAAGCAGTCGCGGACCCCCTGAAAAGGCTTTGCGGATCCCCAGGGGTCCCCGGACCACAGGTTGGGAACCACTGGGTTAAACCATCCACACTCTTTTAAAATGTCTACAACCTGTAGAAGTAAGAGGCCCACCGCTTAGAGACACTATTTTCATGTTGTTGTTTTCACTTCTGCTGTTGTCATCCAAACAGACTCGGCAAAGAAGGAGGAGTTAGCTGAGGGCAGTCGTCTGCCGAGAGACAGCAGGATGGCTAAAGTTTGAATGGCTTGTAAATCCACCCTGCACGTAAACAGTGCGTTAAAGGACCATATTAGACATATTACTCATTGTGTATTTTTTATTATACATGATTTATTCATTCATTCTAGCACACTCTAGAATGTTTTGAGCATTATCCGTTTATGATTGTGCGTGTGGTTGTGTGTGTGTTCTATGATGACATCACACTCGTCCTGGCCCCAGCAAGGCACCTCAAGTAAAACACAAGTATTTGGAATCAAAGTTACCTCTAGGGAGATATTTATAATTGTAAATAACATTGCAATATGTCTGATCAGAGTGCATCTACCACACTTCTACACTTCGCCAGGAAATCCCTATAGTATGGCGGCGCGGACTCTTCCTCTGAAAGCTGGTGAAGGCTCTGACACCTTTTCATCGGGGGTGGTGTGGCAAGTGTTACTACTTCTTACCGTGCTTGGAGAAAGTGCTTTCATAAGCACCACTGGTATTGGATCTCATCCTTTGCATGGCATGAACACAGAGTCACCGTCCATCCATCCATGCATCCATCCATCCACCCATCTGCCAGTTTGTTAACTCATCATGCACCCTTCGACATACAAACACGCTCTTTCAGCAATCTATCAGCCAGCCATCCATCCTCTCCCAGTTAGAGACATATACACATAAAATCTGATAATCACTTTATTCATACACACAAAACACATATCGCCATTCATCCTCGTACTAACTCTTATCCAACAACAGAAATTCTGCACCTACAGTTTCAATAAATTGACCTATTCAACTAATCCTCATATTCCCCATTCATCTAAAGACACAATGTCCCCATTCTCCACCCACTCATTCACTTATTCATCCACTCACTGGGCCATTGTTCCACTTACGTGTGTATGAATGCACACATTAACTCATCCACTAACAACTTACTCCTTTCACTCACCCACCCACTAACCCATCCACTAGCTCACTCGCCCATCCACTAACCCCCCTCAGAGATCTACTCACTCAATGATCGACTAAATAATCCACTTATCCATTGGTCCACTTAATATCTTGTCAACTCTCACGTCCCACCATCTGTCCACTCGCTGATCCATTCACCTCTTCACCTACTAACCCATCAAAAGAATCACCCTCACAACAGCTCATGAATCCATAAATACCTTTATAAAGACTTAGGGATTCGTAGCAGAAAACTTACATGTGTTTGTGTGTTCATAAGATTCAGTGTGAAGGAATAGATCTTGAAAGAGGATGATGATGATAACAATGTGCTGTGTGGTGGAAAGAGTTTATATTTGTATTCTATTCAATGCAGTAAGCAGAAAATACATAGGAAGATAAGGCATGTTTTTGTTGTTCCAACTACTGTAGATTCTGTGATTAAATCAACCAGATCGCCATCATTCAGAGAGATATGTAACTATTTCCGTTGAAAAGCAGTTGAAAGCAGGATAAAAGCCAAAAACAGCTGCAGCTTTTTTTATCACAGTTCTCCTATCACTGTTACTGCCGTATCGCTGTTGCCTTCCAGAGCTGCCGGCGGCTATATTTTATTAGAGCTGCAAAAAAGCGATAGGAGGTTTCTGGCTTCCCGGAGAAGACGCTCAATTCAACCACTCTCAAATTAAATAGCTCTACCACCTGTAATTAAGTTATAGTATAGGAACAATGGATAGTGTCATATGTTGTCTTTTCCAAATCATGTACAAACAAGCATTGGAAAAGCCAACAGTGTGCCCTTGCCAAACCTGTCATTTTTTAAATGTCTTTTTTGTTTTTAAAAAAATTTGGAAAACACTTTCAAAATGTAAAAATAGCAGTAGAAATACCACCGTCTACAGGCGGCATGCACATATTTGGAAAGAAGTAAGCAAAAATGACCCATCATACAACAAACAAAATCATGAACTAAAGTCAGAAATGAAATCACTTCTTTTTATGCTGATGTGCTCATGTGAAATAGTAAAATGTCGTCAATCATAGTGGTTGAAGTGGGCTGACCAATTGCTACATTCTGTAGATTCTAGTGTGGCCATTATCTAATTGAGAATGGCATGTGAACATAATAATTGATGTAGGGGGCTGACTGAAAGCCACTATGGAGGTCATTACAACATTGGCGGTAAAAGCCGCTTACCGCTGTGCAGAAGACCGCCAACACACCGGCGTGGCCGCGGAATTCCGCCACAGCTATTATGACCCACATCCCGGAATCCAACAAAATTCAGACAACCGCACAAGTCCGCCACACCAAAGGTCAGTGATAAACTGGCGAAAACAAAACCGACAAAGTCACGCCAACAGAAATACGCCCACACTATCTAGACACATGAATTCACGCGGCGGTCTTCCAACCGCAGTATTCCATTGGCGGTACACACCGCCGCGCTCAAAATACACACACATCTCCAAAACCCCACCACATTGGACAATTCGAAATACACACACCTGATACACATACACACCACTCCCACACACCCATTACAATATAAAACACACATCCACATCACCCACAACCCCTATGACCACTATTACAGAGAGAAGGCCAGAGAGAGACACCACCATCCACAAACTAGCATCCACAGGCACACAACACCATCACCCACACAACTTCCACGCACAAAACACCACACACCACTACATATCACCACACTTATCACCACACACACCACCTCACACATCATCTACACCACCCCATGGCACGGCAAAGACACCCCAGGTTCTTGGAGGAGGAGCTCAGGGTCATGGTGGAGGAAATTGTCCGGGTAGAGCCACAGCTATTTGGATCCCAGGTGCAGCACACCTCAATTGCAAGGAAGATGGAGCTATGGCAACGCAGTGGGACAACACCCAAGAAATCGGGAGGACATCAGGAAGAGGTGGAACGACCTACGGGGGAAGGTGCGTTCCGTGGTCTCAAGACACCACCAGGCGGTTTAGCAGACTGGCGGCGGACCCCCCCCCCCCCCACCCACAACTAACAACTTGGGAGGAGCAGGTCTTGGCGATTCTGCATCCTGAAGGCCTCGCAGGAGTCGGTGGAGGAATGGACTCTGGTAAGTCAAAGCTTTAAAAACCATATCCCCCACCCTACCCGCATGCTATCACATACCCCCACCCTCGCCCCCACCCCTATTACTCCAACTCCTCACAAATGTACCAATATCACAAACCACACATTCCAACACCAAGCCCTGCATGCAACACCAACCCATGGGCACCCATCACTAAAGCATGCCCACTGCACATACCCATACACCCCCCTAAACCATCATCACACAAGCCCCCACACAGGAATGCCCGCACTGGGGTACACGGTCACCCACCCATTGCACACCATGACACACACAGATGCAATAATCATGCCTTTACACCCCTGCAGGACCACTACCCAACGTCACCAGACAGGAGGGTCCAGACATCTCCACTCCACCCACAGAAGAGGCACTCAGTGATGACAGCACCTCTGTCCACCTGGATCTAGATGACCAGCCCGGACCATTGTGGGCCTCGGGACAGTGGGTTCCCCTCACACAGGCACAGGCCAGCACAGACCTTCCCCCCTCTGGCAACACCAGCACAGCACCCACCCAACGGGCCCATACCTCCGTCCCCAGGACACGTCAATCAGCTGTGTGTCCACTACTACAGGGAACCCAGGATAACCCACCACCCCAACAACAACAGGGACCTGGGTGCAGTGGCAGTGGGCACAAGGTCCAGGGGACGGAGGCCCAGGAACACAGGGGAACTGGGAGGGCTGCTGTGCGACAGGGGGCGGACAGGCCAAGGGAACCCACTCTCCACGAGGCCCTCTCCTCCATCATGGGAGTATACCACCACTATCAGAAGACGATGGCAACGGTACTGGCCAAGTTTCAGGAGATCCAGCGCATGCAGGAGGAACAGTATTTGGGGTTCAGGGAGGAACTCAGAACCATCAGCTCTGCCCTGGGCACCATCGTAGGGGTGCTGAAGGAAGTACTCAACACCAGGAGGGACACTGTGGCACTACAAGGGGCCCCTGACACTAGCATGGACGAAGAACTGCCCACCACCTCTGCCGGCGCTAGTGGACAGGACGCCCCGCTACAGGACCACCACACCAGCACCCCACCCCCTGCAGAGGGAGAACCACCCTGCAAACGGTCCCTGAGATCCAGGAACAAGACAGAGCACAATGCCAAGACCAACGCCAAGAAATGAGACCACCCTGATTGTCATCCAACTGTCCCACTTTGTCACCCTGTCCATATTGAAACTGCCCCAGCTCCACTTCCTATGCCCATATGGGCAATGCACCTGTGAGACTAATAGACTGGACTCTGCCATGGACAGTCCTTCGCCATCACCCCTCACCATTTAACTTCCCCCTCCAATATTTTGTATCTAAATAAACACACCTAAAGCACCAAAAGATCTTGAGACTGTCTGTGATTTCGAAATAGTGTATTTGCAATTACCGTTACAAAATGTTCATGAAATAGTAATGTCAACATACCTATGTCACACAGCTTTAGTCCATGAGGAACATAAGCAGATGACACACGTTGGGACCCACACCTGTGAAACCATAAGGGAAAGTGACAACTCAGTAACCATACACTGGGTGAAATCGACAGACAGGATAGAGGTAGAAGTGTAAAAGTACATTTAGTAGGCAGGAATGTATCCTCACCTGTGTTTCACTGGAAATATTGCTGGATGACTGAGTCCCTGTTCTGCATGCCTTCTTCCTCTGCTTCCTCCTCATCACTGTCCACAGGCTCCACAGCTGCCACAACACCGCCATCTGGACCATCCTCCTGCAGAAAAGGCACCTGTCGTCGCAAAGCCAAGTTGTGAAGCATACAGCAGGCCACGATGATCTGGCACACCTTCTTTGGTGAGTAGAATAGGCATCCACCTGTCATATGGAGGCACGTGAACCTGGCCTTCAGGAGGCCGAAGGTCCGCTCGATCACCCTCCTAGTTCGCCCATGGGCCTCATTGTAGCGTTCCTCTGCCCTGGTCCTGGGATTCCTCACTGGGGTCAGTAGCCATGACAGGTTGGGGTAACCAGAATCACCTAATAGCCACACACGGTGCCTCTGGAGTTGACCCATCACATAAGGGATGCTGCTATTCCGCATGATGTAGGCGTCATGCACTGAGCCAGGGAACATGGCATTCACATGGGAGATGTACTGGTCTGCCAAACATACCATCTGTACATTCATGGAATGATAACTCTTCCAGTTCCTGTACACCTGTTCACTCCTGTGGGGGGGACCAAAGCCACATGGGTCCCATCAATGGCACCTATGATGTTGGGGATATGTCCAACGGCATAGAAGTCACCTTTCACTGTAGGCAAATCCTCCACCTGAGGGAAAACGATGTATCTCCGCATGTGTTTCAGCAGGGTAGCCAACACTCTGGACAATACGTTGGAAAACATAGGCTGGGACATCCCTGATGCCATGGCCACAGCTGTTTGAAAAGACCCACTTGCAAGGAAATGGAGCACTGATAGCACCTGCACTTGAGGGGGGATTCCTGTGGGATGGCGGATTGCTGACATCAGGTCACTCTCCAACTGTGTACACAGTTCCTGGATTGTGGCACGGCCAAACCTGTAGGTGATAATAAAATTTCTTTCCTCCATTGTTGACAGGTCCACCAGCGGTCGGTACACCGGAGGATTCCGCCATCTCCTCACATGTCTCAGCGGACGGTGCCTATGAAGGACAACAGCGAGCACAGAGTAAAACAACTCAGAGGTATGTACCCACAGTCTACACAGAACACCATTCATATACAAAATGTGGCCTGTATGTGTGTTGAGACTAGGCCTAGGTATGTGTGACGCAGTTGGTAATTAGGCCATGTGGGCCCCTGAAATGGCAGCTGCCTGACCTGTAAAGTGGGACAATGGGATGTGAGGTAACTGCGCTGGCGTTGTACACCGTTGCGGTAGGCGGTCGAAGACCGCGGCGCAATGCTGCATTGGTTACCATTGGACCCTATGGGTCCCAGGAGCCAATGACGATGTACGCCGGCGGTGATGGTACGCACCGCCGCGGACGTGACCGCCATTTTCTATCTGTTAAATCACTCGATACCTGATCTTCGACAGGAGAGGACCTACACTGCAAGTGCTGCTGTGACCTCGGTCTGGAAGAGACAATGGCTCATGCGTCTGGGGAAAGGGCCCCTGCCTTTACATTGGAGTAGTTGGAGGAGTTCGTCGATCGGGTCCTCCTCCAGTACACGCTACTCTACGGTCCTCCAGACCAACAGGTAAGTACACAGGGAGCATGTTGTATAGGCTATGCCTGTGTGGAGAGGGCTGGTTGTAAGAAGGAAGGGGGCAGAGTTCTGCGTGCATGAAAGATAGTGGGTGCATGTGCCACATGGCAAGGGTAGGGATGGGGGCCACTCACTTTGATAGCGCAGTTGTTAATGACTTCTCTTCTTCCCCTTCTTCATGTAGGTCAGCACCCACCAGAAGAAGGATATTTGGCGTGCCATCGCCAAGGACGTCCGGACCCTGGGGGTCCACCACAGACGGAGCACCCACTGCCGGAAAAGATGGGAGGCCATTCGCCGCTGGAGCAAGAAGACGGCGGAGGCTCAGCTGGGGATGGCCTCCCAACGTGGGCGGGGTGCCTGTTGAACCATGACCCCCTTGTTGTTCAGGATCCTGTCGGTGGCCTACCGGGAGTTGGATGGGAGCTTGAGGGCATCACAGCAGACACAAGGGGGTCAGTACACTCTCATTTAGCTGACTTTACGCGCAGTGGAGGGGTCTGGGTGGGGGAGGAGGGCTGTGGGTTTCACTAGGCCAGGGCGAGTTCCGTAGGCTAGGCCCCTTCGTAAGGCATGGCCCTGTGGCCACCCACCCCACCTCTGTAGAGTACAGCTATTCATGCCCCTGTGTCATCTATGTGTGCAGATGTCGTCCATAGCCTTGTAGGCCATTTCCCAGGAATTGCACTGTAGAGCCCAACTGCGCGACGTAGTGCAGGGGGCTTCTGTGTCTGTCTTGTCCGCCAATGGTAGCGGTAAGCCATGCACTCAACATGTCTTTCTTCTGTTCCCCCCCTACCAGCACTGCCCTCCCAGCAGCACCTCAGCCTTCGCCCCGTGCCCGCTCACCCAGGAGGGTGGGCATCACCTTCGCCCCAGGCACCTCAGCCCCTGCCCCTTTCACCTCTGCTGCCCTCAGTGAGGAGGCCATTGACCTGCTCAGGTCACTCACTGTTGGGCAGTCTACCATTTTGGATGCCATCCAGGGTGTAGAAAGGAAGTTGCAACAAACCAATGCATTCCTGGAGGGCATTCATTCTGGTCAGGCGGCCCTTCACCGATCCTTTCAAACTCCAGCCCCAGCATTGATGGCAGCCATTGTCCCTCCCCCTCCAACTCCCTCCACCCAGACCCAATCCCCTGTACCTCTGCCTATCCCAAGCACACCATCAGACCAGCCTGCACACACCTCACCACACAAGGGAAGCTCAGGAAAACATAAGCACCACACATCCCACAGGCACTCACGCAAGCATCACACACATACAGACACACCAACATCCACTGCCTCCACTGTGTCCCCCTCCTCGTCGTCTCCCTCCTCCCTCCCCGTCTCGTCTACACTCATACCTGCACGCACTACCTCTACAGCCACTACGTCCCGCACCAGCACACCCACCACCACACCCCGCTCATGTGCAGTCACCACCCCACTACCATTCACACGTCCACTATGTCCTCTTCCAGTGTGTCTGTGACGCCAAACAACTTTTTCTGTCCACCCTTGACCTATTTCACACCACCCTCCCCGTCCAACTCATAGGTCCCGAACTAGCACCTCAGAAATAAAATCTCCGGCACCAGTGGTGCCTGTTGTCACAGGTATGTGGAGTGCACCGGCCACCAGGACAGCCAGTGTGTCACGGAGCCACAGCACAGCCAGTCCCCCCCCTGTGAAGCACCAGAAGTTGGCCAGTGCCCGGCAGGAGAGGGGGAAGTCTCCAGCCACCCAAGCCGCTCCCAGGGGTCCCGGTGGGAGTGTGGACTCAGCCGTGACTCCTCCCAAGGAAGGGCCAGAAGAAACCCGGCAAGTCTGGGAGGAGCAGCACGGAGGAGAAGACCGCCATCATCCACGCTGCCCAGGATGCCACCGGCAGCCCCATCGTCGCTGCCCAGGAGGCCACCGCCAGCCCCGCCCAGGAGGCCACCACCAGCCCCATCATCGCTGCCCAGGAGGCCACCGCCAGCCCCATCATCACTGCCCAGGGGGCCGCTGCCAGCCCCATCGTCGCTGCCCAGGAGGACCCAGCCAGCCACAGCCCAGCTGCCCAGGAGGGCCCCACCAGCCACAGCCCAGCTGCCCAGGAGGGCCCCGCCAGCCACATCCCAGCTGCCCAGGAGGGCCCCGCCAGCCACAGCCCAGCTGACCAATGAAGGACCGCCAGCCCCAGCCCAGCTGAGCAATGAAGGACCGCCAAGTCAAGCACCGCTGAACAGGGCAAGGACCACCAAGTCACACACCGCTGAACAGGGCAAGCACCGCTGAACAGGGCAAGCACCGCCAAGTCAAGCACCGCTGAACAGGGCAAGCACCTCTGAACAGGGCAAGGACCGCCAAGTCAAGCACCGCTGAACAGGGCAAGCACCGCTGAACAGGGCAAGGACCGCCAAGTCAAGCACCGCTGAACAGGACAAGCACCACTGAACAAGGCAAGCACCGCCAAGTCAAGCACCGCTGAACAGGGCAAGCACCGCTGAACAGGGCAAGGACCGCCAAGTCAAGCACCGCTGAACAGGGCAAGCACCGCCAAGTCAAGCACCGCTGAACAGGGCAAGCACCACTGAACAGGGCAAGCACCGCCAACTCAAGCACCGCTGAATAGGGCAAGCACCACTGAACAGGGCAAGGACCGCCAAGTCAAGCACCGCTGAACATGGCAAGCACCGCTGAACAGGGCAAGCACCGCCAAGTCAAGCACCGCTGAACAGGGCAAGCACCGCCAACTCAAGCACTGCTAGCCCATGAGCGGCAGGGGCACTCACGCAACAGGGACCGTCACGGGGTGAGTGATGCACTCTGGGCACCAGTCCCCCTCCAGAACCAGTGGAGAAAGACATCCACAACGTCTGTCCTTGGCAGGATGGAGCACTCTGGGCACCAGTCCCCCTTCTGTCCTTGGCAGGATGAAGCACTCTGGGCACCAAGCACCCTCCAGAACCAGTGGAGAAAGACATCCACTACGTCTGTCCTTGGCAGGATGAAGCACTCTGGGCACCAGTCCCCCTCCAGAACCAGTGGAGAAAGACATCCACTATGTCTGTCCTTGGCAGGATGAAGCACTCTGGGCACCAAGCTCCCTCCAGAACCAGTGGAGAAAGACATCCACTATGTCTGTCCTTGGCAGGATGAAGCACTCTGGACACCAAGCCCCCTCCAGAACCAGTGGAGAAAGACATCCACTACGTCTGTCCTTGGCAGGATGAAGCACTCTGGGCACCAGTCCCCCTCCAGAACAAGCCCCCTCCAGAACCAGTGGAGAAAGACATCCACTACGTCTGTCGTTGGCAGGATGAAGCACTCTGGGCACCAAGCCCCCTCTAGAACCAGTGGAGACAGGCATCCACTTGAGAGACTGTGGCTTTGCACTCCCCAGGATGCAGCAGTGGGCAAGCCACCCACTGTAGAGACTTGAGAGACTGTGGCTTTGCATACCCCAGGATGCAGCAGTGGGCAACCCAGCCACTATAGAGACTTGAGAGACTGTGGCTTTGCACTCCCCAGGATGCAGCAGTGGGCAAACCACCCACTGTAGAGACTTAAGAGACTGTGGCTTTGCACTCCCCAGGATACATCAATGGGCATGGAGGCCCCTCGTGGATCTGGCGTCATGCACTCATCCGGCTGAGGTGCCCCCCCTTCCCTTCCCCCTGAGGTGCCTGTTGTATTTCTATCTGATGCCCCTGCAGTGTTCCCTCTGTTTTGATCTGGTATTGTGTGTGGGCCTCGCCCAGGCATTTTGGGCCCAGTGGTCCTTGGACTATAAATGGTGCAATACCTGGACTACTAATCTTGGTGTATATTTTGTTAATAGTGTATATATGTATATTTTTGCTTACTGATTTTTGATATATTACAATGGTTACACTCATTTCCTTATGTCTTTGCATTCTTCCGGGGGGTTTGGGGGGTGTGACTGTAATGTATAGTTATGCATTGGTGTGTGTGTTGCAGTGGGTGAGGGTGGGGGTGGGGGTGTTGCGTGTGTGTCCCTGTTTTTTGCCTCCCCCTCCCCTGTGTCGTAGGTGCAGTACTCACCGTGGTCTTCACCACCGGCGTTGGTGCTCCTGGTACAGGAGCAGGAAGACTATCGCAGGGAGAATATGGAGTTCCGGCTCCATGGTGTCCTCCTTCCTCGTGGAGTATGTAGAGGTGAGCGTTTTCCCTTCGAATTTCCTGTTTCCGCCGTTTTTTTATCCGCGGTGTATCCGCCCCGGAAAAGGTGGCGGATTGGCTTGTCATAATAGTGTGGGCGGTACATTGTCCTCCGCCTGTCTGTTGGCGGTGACCGCCAAGCTGTTTGTTTGTACCGCCGTGGTGGTTGGAGTGTTGAAGTGGCTGTCTTTGTTGGCGGTTTCCGCCACGGTCGTAATTAAAACATTTTTACCGCCGGCCTGTTGGCGGTCTTACCGCCACTTTAACACCGTCGGCCAGGGTTGTAATGACCACCTATATGTATATACATTAAAAAAGTATTTTTATTATAGTATTTTTGGGGAAAACCTTGCAGGCGAGACAACTTTGAACACTATGATAGCACCCTTTGTACTCTCCAATATTTTGCAGGGGAAACACCTGTCTCTATAAAAAAAAGAAGTCTAATGTGGTATAGAAATTGATCTTCATCCCAGAATGTCTCAGGGGACTGATCATTGTTCTGGAGTGTCATGGGCAAGCTCCTCAACAACAATTATACACACCGTTAGTCTTCACAATCAACTACACACAATTGTGTGTTTTCTTTCACTCCCCACTACAAAAGTTGCCTTTTCTCTGCAAGTTTACTTTTTTGACTTCGCAGTCTTCCCAGCACTTTAATTCTTTCTGCTCTGTGATGTCATGAGCCATGGGCCCACATGCTATCAAAATAAGGCACACAGAATCATGGCTATGGTTACTGGTAACTGGCTTAGAGCACGTGCACTGGAGTTCTTTTATTAATCTGAAGATAAATAGTGGCTGTGTATTGTAATGGTGCGCACTTCCCAAAAATGTTCTTTGCTAGTATACAAGTCTGAAACAGTAAATGTTATTAACAACTCAGCATATACATTGTAAAGAGCGCCAGGGTGGCTCCACACCCAGCCACAGGGTGTGTAGGTTGTGATCCAAGAGGTCCACAGTGAATGAATGAAGTTGAAAGAACCACGGCACATCCAAGCATTCCAAATATTAGTCCTTTAATCTTCTTGGGTATTCATTGAATAAAAGCAACCGCTATACTGTTCCATGTACATACAGCCGACATTGTCAGGGTGAAGGGATTACACAACTAAAATAAGCCCTGTTCACCCCTTGTTAGCATGGTACGAGCAGTCAGGCTTATCTTAGAGGCAATGGCTAAAGCAGTTGTACATAACACACACAGTAACACAGTGAAAACAAATGGAGACCACACCGGTTAGAAAATAAACAATCTTTATCTAAACTAACCAAGACCAGAACAACAAAAATCCAACATATAGAACTCAAACTATGACTCATGACTATGGTTTAAGAAATTCTTTCTATAGATCTCTATGAATGCAGGGCTGTTACACACAGTACCTTTGGGTGCATCAGACTCCAAGGCAGAAACAGCCACAAAGGAAGAAAGTGTCAAAAAGCACAGGGATGCTTCGATTCCTGGGTCCACGAGGAGGGATGCGTCAGTTCTGCTGCATGCAGGAGAAGTGTTGTGTTGAGTCTGGACTGTAAGGGGATGCAAGGCGTCAAGTTCTAAGACAGTTCCTTTCAAAGGTGCTGCATTAGAAATTTGGGTGCACAGGTGTGATGCGTGGAAATCCAGACACTAAGGGGGTCATTCTGACCTCCGCGGGCGGCGGAAGCCGCCCGCCTGGCGGGAACCGCCAGAAGACCGTACCGCGGTCAAATGACCGCGGCGGTCATTCTGACTTTCCCGCTGGGCCGGCGGGCGACCGCCAGAAGGCCGCCCGCCGGCCCAGCGGGAAAGCCCCTTCAACAATGAAGCCGGCTCCGAATGGAGCCAGCGGAGTTGAAGGGGTGCGATGGGTGCAGTTGCACCCGTCGCGATTTTCAGTGTCTGCTAGGCAGACACTGAAAATCAATATGGGGCCCTGTTAGGGGGCCCCTGCAGTGCCCATGCCAGTGGCATGGGCACTGCAGGGGCCCCCAGGGGCCCCACGACACCCGTTCCCGCCAGCCTCTTCCTGGCGGTGTAAACCGCCAGGAACAGGCTGGCGGGAAGGGGGTCGGAATCCCCATGGCAGCGCTGCTTGCAGCGCCGCCGTGGAGGATTCACTGGGGCAGGGGAAAACCGGAGGGAAACTGCCGGTTTCCCTTTTCTGACCACGGCTTTACCGCCGCGGTCAGAATTGCCCCTGAAGCACCGCCAGCCTGTTGGTGGTGCTTCCTCCAACCCCGGCCCTGGCGGTCCATGACCGCCAGGGTCGGAATGGCCCCCTAAATGTCGATGTGCTAGTGGTAGGCAGGTGCTGCATTTATTTCCTCAGTCGCAGTCCAATGATGAGTTGTTTCTTTCAGCTTTACAGCAGGGTCTACATAAGAGTCATTGTGGGGGTTTCAGGCATCAGTGACATTAGGTACTGGATTCCGGCGGAGGAGGTGCATGGAAATGTCTCCTTACAGCTCTTTAGCTCTTCTCCTTGGCAGAGTCTCCTCTTGATCCAGAAGTGTTCTGAAAGTCTGGGGTTTTAGGTCCAATACGTATACCCCTTTTGGCCTTTGAAGTAGGCATACGTCAAAGGAAAGTCTTTGTTGGTCATAAGACCTTGCCTTGCCCTGGCTTGGCTCCACACTCCGGGGGGGGGGTGGAGACAGCATTGTGAGAGGACAGGCACACTCTTAGCCAGGTGTCAGTCACAACTCCTTCCAACTCCTCCCAGCAGCCTAGCACAGGAAGACTCATCAGCTGGATGATGGGCCATCAGGATATGCATGGCACACCGCAGCTCGCTTTGTGTGACTGTCTAGAGTGTATGCATGACCAGTCCCTGTCATTCTAAACCAGAAGTTGATTTCACAAGCAGGAAGATACACAGAATGGCAAAGCAAGAAAATCCCTACTTTATGAAAGTGCCATTTTCAAACACAATCTAAAAAACACCTTCACTAAAAGATGCATTTTTGAATTCTTAGTTCAGGGAACCCAAATCTCTATCACTTCCCAATTAAAAGCTACACTGTTAAGGTGTTAGAAGGCAGCTCCAATGAGAGACAGGCATTGCAAAGGTGAGACATGATTTTAGCAGTATTTCACTATTAGAAAACGTAAAACACACCAATACATGTCCTTCCTTTCATGTACACTGCATCTTACCCATGGGGCTACTGTGGGCCCACCTTAGAGGTGCCTCACATGTACTTAAATGGAAGGTTCGGGCCTGGCAAGTGGGTGAACTTGCCAGGTTGACATGGCAGTTTAAAATGGCACTCAGAGACACTGCAGTGGCAGGTCGGAGCCAAGTTTGCAGGGCTACTCAGGAGGGTGGGACAATCAGTGCTGCAGTAACACTAGTAGCATTTGACTTACCAGGCCTGGGCACACACAGTGTACTCTACTAGGCACTTATCTATAAATCAAATATGCCAATCATGGATAACCAATAACAATCACAATTTACACAGGGGGCACTTGCACTTTAGCACTGATCAGCTGTGGTAAAGTGCCCAGCGTACCAAAACCAGTGAAAGCAAAATCCAGCACACATTCAGAAGTACCAGAGGTGGAGGTAAAAAGACAGGGGAAACCACGCTAAAGATGCTAGGTCTAAAAAATGATTTTCCTCTCTTGAATACACAGAGAAGGGCAAGGATGTGTGGCTGCCACAGAGGATAAAAAGTTAGTCTGTTTTGTCTCATGTGGGCTTTCGGAGCAGCTTTGTGGTGGGCAGTTTCTGCAGTGGAGCAAATGAGTGCTGATCAGGCAGGGTTTGGTCTCTAGTGATGTGTTCCTCTAAAATACTGTTCTGTCTCTTCACTTCATTATTTCATATTTGCTTAACATGCCTCGCCTCGATGAGTAAACAGACAGATCAATGTGGTGCAGATAATAATCATGGTGCAGCCCATTCATCCACTTTTTCTGTCTTTTATTTTCACAGTATGTGCCAATTCACAGCTCTGCTATGGAGCCTGGGCACCCTCTGGTGGAGGTTAAATATTACTGTAGAGTTGCTGCAGTCTCTCCTGCCAGTGCACCGACTCCCAGTCGCTCCGCCCAACACCTTCTCTATTTGTAGTCCTGACCATAGTCTGGAGCCCTCGGTGGCTGGCCGCTGGTAGGCACTGTAGCTGAACTGCACCTTTGCCTGCAGGCGGTTCCCTGAATGTGGGTGAGCACAGGGTCCCTAACAAGGCACTCCATCTCTCATATGTCACTCTCTCTCTACTCCATCCTTGGACGTTCGAGCCCAGCATGTGCACCTTGCTGAGTGGTGCTGTCATTTCTCCTTTTCCTCTTTGCTGCAGCGGAAGCCTTATTGGGGCTCACTGGGTTTCTCTACTCTTCACTTGACAGGGCGTGCTAGGTGCAGTGCTGTGGAACAGCCACTGGGTGGTGCTGAATTCACTTGTCCTAGACTGGAGCTGCTTGTCTCATGCCGTGGGTCATTTTCCCCACACGGCCGTCAAAGAAGTAGATATGGGGAAGGTAATGCCATGCAGGCGTGGCCTTTTTCCTCATCCACTCCAAAGTAAGTGCTGTTTCTCCACAAAGAAGGGCTGCAGAGTCAGCGGAGTAAATTCAGGGTAGGAAACGGCCTTGGACTACAATGTAGAACTCTCTTGGCAGTAACAATAGGTGGGCGGTGGACAGGGAATCAAAGCATGGGTGGTTACTTTCCTCTTGCCGCTAGTCAGCGCCAGTGTGGGCTATGTGCAGCAGGTGGGGTTTCTTTATGCCCCCACCCAGCAAAGTCTACTGTGTAGTTGCAGGGAGGGTTTGGCACTTGCCATGAGTGGCAGCCGGCTGCCAGTTCAGGTGCCAAGCTGTTTGTCGCATGTGGGGCTCAACAGGTCAACAGGTGGTTCAGGTGCTGCACTTGAGCCTCTGTCGGGCTAGGTCATGGGGCACTCAAGGCTCGTTGCTGATGCTGGACGGCAGGGCAGCTTGCTGTTTCCATACTTTTTTTTTCTCAGTCAGGGCCTTGTTATTTGTGACCCGGTGTGGTACCTTGAGGGGGTTCCGAAGCCCTTCATCACTCTTCCCGACTCATGGGAGTATCTCAAGGCAGACAGCAGCTGGGTCAGCAAACTGCTGGAGATGAACCGTCTCAGTCATCTCCTTCTTCACAGCTCTTCACTCAGGGCAGCATGGATTGTAGGGTCAGACCCGCTCGTCACCAATGTGATGTTGTGGGTCCTGGGGCCCACATGCTATAAAAATAAGGCACACAGAACATGGCTCTGGTTACTGGTAACTCGCAAAGAGCACATGCACTTGGACTCTTTTTTTGGCAGGGTCATCTGACCAGTGACGCCTGTGTTGGATGGGTGTGGGGTGGGTGAAAAGTCCATCCCTCAAGGAGTGCCTGTGTAACAAACACTAGAATGTGTCCATCAGGACACTACATGCTCCTCCACTAATATTGATCTGCAGTGCTGCCTTGTCACGAGTTTCTAGGCCACAGTACTAACATTATGTTTAATTCTCATATTCAAATATGTTCAGCAGAAAACAAAGATTCACCATAATTTTGAGAAATTGGTTCTCCCCCCTATTTTTCCGTGGCCTTACCTGTGTTCCTCCTTTTGCTTTAAGGCACTTAAACGATGCCCGACATGTCAATACCGCTATCCAAATACACCAAATAAAACGAAAACATGATTCTGTCATTTACTTGTTTCTGTTGGCCTTTGCCACGTGATGCCGGAAGCTCAGGGTTATGTTCACTACCTGCAAAATATGAATTTCCCTTTAAATCTTATGGGCCTCGTTCCGAGTCCCTTGTTATTTGTAGGTTATTACGCACGTTGTAAAATATGGGGTTATAGCGCTTGTATGCCCCTGTTCTATACAGCAACATTCAGAATATACTGCATTTCCACACAAACAAATCCTCCAGGATGCAGGTTTTACCTGGCAGAATGTGTGCATGAAAAAATGTGGTATTGCTGCACAAGCCAAGTTTGCAAGGCTACTCAGGAGGGTGGGACAATCAGTGCTGCCGGAACACTAGTAGCATTTGACTTACCAGCCCTAATCATAATGGAGTTTCTTTTGAGGAGTAGATATGTGTAAGAGAAGAGACGGGAACCTTATGAGCACAAAAAATGAAACACCTGCTTTCTATGTTAAACTAAAAGCCCCAGGACTGTACCCTAACTATGAGTGATCTGACTCATGCTCTTAGAAACTGGAAGCATGGGCTATGACACAGGATTCAGAAGTTGTATACAAAATGGGTGTGATCTTTTACGAGCTGTGCTTCATAATCTTTCTTCTGTGTAATTTGAATATCAGAACACCTATTGTTAGGTTCAGTGCTTAACAGATAACATAAACACACTCACCTTCCCATTTCCATCTGCACAGATTCCACAAAGTGTTCTATGCGCAGCACCTCATGTTTGAGAGACTCCTGCTAAAATAAAGTGTTAGTTGCAAAGAACTTAACTGCTTCAGCTTCTAGGAGCTAGGAGCTACATCAATCACCTACAACAAATATGCAATAAATATAAACTAGATAAAAATTAACCTTTCCTTGAATCTGCACACCTTAATAAATCAGTATGTGGATGGTAATCCATTCACTTCCTGGTGAGTTGATTAGTAGAATGGTATTATTTCAGACCTTAGATATAAACTCTTTCTTTACCAACTTTCTGTCCAAACCTTGATAGGTCCAGTGTGTCCTCCTCTTTCATGGTATACTGGATGTACAACTAAGTCCTAGACTTAATAACTTAGGTGGAGGCCAACACAATGCTAAAATACCTGTGTTGCATTCTCCGTTGCGTTGTAAAGTACCAGAGTTACAAAGCTTCACACAGATATCACATTCGTGCTCAACACTGCCCAATGTAAAGTTGACACCTAAACTATTGCATTACTTCCCCATTCAAAATAAAAACAAAAATCAGTAGAAACCAACCACACTTTGGAAAAGTGTGTCTGAAGTGTGTGACCTCACCCAGAAAAGACAGGAGCATTTTGGGAACCAGGAACAGGCGAAGTACCAGAAATCTGAAAAGGAGCAGAAGAGAAAACTGCACTTAAGATAAGAGGAGGTGGAAATCCTCCATGATGAGCAGACAAATGCAAAAGCAGTATCTGTGAGGTCCAATTTTGTACCAGGACAAAAATCAGCATTGTGGAATTACAAGCAACATATTTGAGAGCACGCAGGAGCGTGATTTACAATCTCTCATCTGATGGATTTTTTTTAAGTTGATGATGACATTGAGGAATCAACAACAGTAAACAATTTATATTTCCGTCCACCCCATTTGGCCACACAGTGAGATCCAAGAATCAATAATTGAAGTAAAGTAATTTGTTTTCAATCAAGAATCATTCCAATGTATATGCAAATCTTGAAAATGTTAAAAAGGTACAGAATTACAGATGGCAAGCTAAAATATTGTAATTGAGTTAATATCATCAAATTAAGAAACAAAGCACTAATGATCACAACAATACAGAAACTGAGAATTAGCACTAGAGGTTCCATAAAGAAACCCCTGGTCTCTCTTCTAAACAACAAATTATTCTGAATACATCTAAATTCCTGCAAAGAAAAAGAACACACTAACAAAGCAAAATAGACTTTAGAATTAAGGCCTTCAGTCAGTTAAAGTTAGCCTGACTCTAACTAAACATTTAATGTGCATTACAAATGCATGATTATAGAAGCACAGGTTACCTTTCAGAATAAACATAAAACATAATGAAGAGGAATGCATATTACTTCAATAAATGCAACTTAAAGAATTAATGTAAAATGAGAATGATGAAGACATAAGCAATTTAAATGAACATTAGTGTGCACGTTTATAAAGCTTCAGTGATTACATTACATTAGTGCATTTACACACATTTTTTTTATTAGAGCACACAGTAACTATAATATCAAATGTAAATGTGTAATTTGCGCATTGATGACTTGTAACGGATGGAGTCTAAATTGTGCTACTCCTGGTTGTTGGCCTGAAATCCACACCAGTGCAGAAAGTGAAGGCAGAGATGGTGCTGCCCTGGTGATGGAACTCATTTACTTGCAGACCTCATTACTCTAAGGTACCATGAGGCATATTTAAAAGTCCTTAGCTCCACCGGAGCATCAATTTTCATGATGCTCCGGTGGCACTATGCCCTGCACAGTATTTACAAGGTGGCGTTAAGCCACTTTATGTGGCTTAATGCCACCTTGTAAATATGGCCCTTTCACATGTAGCTCTTTGCGTGGAAGGGATGTGCAATCGGTGACCCTGTGGGTGTGCCACAGCAAAACCCATTGCATTTTGGCGCTGCCCCACAATTATGAGCTTTCGTAAAGCTGAGGTAGCGCCAAAATCTAACGCCACCCCAGGGGTGGCGTTAGCTTGGAGCAACGAGGAGAAATACTTTGATTTCTTCTCGTTTTTTTTTATGTTCTATGTGTGCTGCATTGTGCAGCACACATAGAAAGAGTACATCGCCATTTGTTCCTTCCTGCACAAACCCCCCCCCCAACAAAGCCATCCTAGCACCATGGCACAAGGGTGGCTGTGTTGGGTTTCAGATGCAAATTTAGTGCAGGGGACAAGACAGGGGTAAACCATATTCTATTAAATATGGTGCAGTCTTGCATTGTGAAAATGATGGAGCAGCATCACACTCTGCCATTTTCTGTTAAACATGGGCCCAAATGTATTACAGTATTCAATAACATTTTGGGTCAAGCCAGAGGCAATTAAGTTAAGTAGGGGTGGTACCTATAAGGCATAATTTAAAGAGGGTTTTCCTAAATGTGACAAACATTATAGTTGGACCCTTTAGGAAACAAAATGAAGTGCTGTCTTCTATCACCTTTATTCTCTTGTGTCTATAAATTCTTACATAAAACATTATTTTCTGAATAAAATGAAATTCAATAAATACATGAAATGATAAACTGTGAAATGCTGTTTGGAAATGCTGTTTGCCCACCAAAATGACCTTATTGAAACTGTTTTTCCTCAGCCTCAACAAGGCGACAGAAATTCAAAACGTTTGGCATAGCTTTAAATAACTAGTTGCGATAGATCACAGTCTGTACATGCATTTCAGGTAGATGGCCTTAAATTGTAACGCAATAGAAATTGTGTCAAAAGATAAGTGGGCCTGTGGTTTGGAGACTGCAACTGAAAGCGCTGGCCGACCTTATAGGAATTATTGACACTAATCCTGCTAAACTCATTGAGGCCCATTATAATCAGTGGTGTTCCTTCTTTTAATGCCTGCAGTGAGCAGGCGTCAAAAATGGCAAAATAATGATGCAATGAAATCTCTCAGATTTCTTTGATCCATTTACTCAGCCCCTCCTAACGGGTGAATGACCCCTTTGCATACATTATGCCTGATGCAGGCATAATGTAGCACAAAGTGTTACAAAGTGCATTGCACCACTTTGTAAAAATGGTGTGGGGATTTTGGCCTCGTTGGGCCACATAAGCATAAAAAAAAATGATGCTATTGTGGTACAAGGAGGCGCTAGGGGCTCTTAAATATGACCCCAAATGTCTTTTTGGAGTTAATTGTATGATACTCGATCCCCATTTTTGCTCCATTGTTTGATGTGAATGGAGACTGCAACTGACACATGAAACGGGTGACACAAAGGGGAGCACAACATAATATCAAACCAAGTAGCCATTTTGTTAAAAAATATGTGACCTATTGATAGGTAGTAGCAAACCAGTCTTCTCAATTTGAGAGACCAAACTCTGGATATCCTTGCCAGTGAAAATATCCAGGACCGTCCATTTTTCACAGAGCTGAAAACCAGCAACCTTTTGTTTCACCAGCATATTCTAGTGTAATTTTGGTAATTTTACATTACACTTGTGTTGCAGAGTTCGAAAAATTCTACTCTTCCTCCACATAACATAAATTAATGCCATCTGGTAAATATTTTCCATAAACACATGGGAGCAATCCTTGCATCGAAAGTGGATGTGAAAACGCATTTCATTCTAAATGACAGCCCCAAATTCCAGTTTTGCATTTGTGTAATATTGCTTCATTTTTCTGGAGTGTTGCGTAATTACACCAATGCAAAGTATGCCAATCCCACACTCTCCTATTGAATACCTGGCTATTTCCAAGATAAGTATGTCAACAGCGGACCCCAAGGAGAACCTGAAAAAATTTACCACTCATCAGCACTAATTCAGCTAGGGAAGGTTGGTAATTTCAGCAGGGAGGGGGCGGGCAGTCCTCAAAAGGAACACATGCACACTCACTCTCACCCATGCTGTCACATAGAAGCACAGACCCATTCACATCACTCATTCACTCACAAATACACATACATACATTCATATGCATGCACTAAACATTACAAAAATTAAAACTTACGTGCTGCAGCTCTCAGACATCCCAGGAGGATTGTGACTGCCACCTTCTCTCATTGGCTAACCTTAGGTCAGCCAATGAGAGCTTAGATCAGCCAATGAGAGGAGACAGCAGTCCCTCACTCATCATAGAGGGGATGGGGTCAATGACAATGCGGACCACAACCCCACTCTGTGATGAGATGTTAGTGGTAGTCATTGGCACTGGGCATTGCGGGCTTAAAACTGTAGAGCCAGGTCCCTGGATATCAGTGATGCAAAGTACAGTTCAGGTATCCAGGAGCCTGTGCATTTAGCATGGGTACAGCATCTGGCTGCCTGACCTGAACCAGAACAGTGTTTTGAGGCTGACCTTTGCTCAGCCTGACAGGCACTCTTCTTGATGGTAAAAAGGCAGGGGGTGGGGTTCCTCTTTCCTTAAGGACTAGACAAGGCCGAATTCGGCCCAGTATTATGATGGCAATGCCAGGTAACAAACCACACCATGACCAAACTGGTGAGATAAAGACTCTAAAACAATATACCTTTACATGGTTCCACACCATAGAAATATATCTGATGCTCCAAGGGAGACGATTGATTCATCTAGGATACTTACTCTTATGATCCATGACTAATACACCAGCACATAGAGACCGTGCAGACAATTGTAACCAGCAAAGGCTGATACTCCAACAGTCAGCCGTCCAGCAGCTGATTAGAATCCAATACAAGCTGAAATATTATATACATGTCACATGGTTCTTCTTTATCTACTATGGGAAAACAGTTACAGGTCATACCATAATCCAGTATCCTATCCATCCACAACATTTAGCCACTCTACTTACCCACCGTATGGATGGGCATTTGATGAGATCTGGTTATCACTCTTAGCCATTTTTGTCTCTTAAATAGTTCTCCATTCAGGTCTTGGCAAACCACATACTCTGACTGCTTCTGATATCTTTTAACTATATTCATAGAAAGATGGTCATAGTCCGGTCACTCCTGTTAGATCTCAAACCCTTCCTTCCCAATCAGTCCTGCACAGGTCATTAAGGCTTTGGAATGGACAATAGGAGTGGTGACCTTCAAGGGCTGTATTACACATAGGGTGCACTGTCCTTATTTGCACCATGGAGCACCTTTAAGCAGGTACACCAGGTGCAAAAAGGGACATTACTTCCTATTACAATGAACATGCTGACTTCTGTAAAAGCCGGGAGCTCATGCTGCTCTGGGGGCAGCACATTCAGTGAAGTATGGTGCTCTGTGTCTCTCAGTGCAGGCAGATACCTGCCTGTAGATGGGTTAGAGATCCCCCTTCAGGCAGGTGAAGTGAGTGGCTGCACCCACCTGCAGAGATATGCACGTGAAGCTCACACCAGAAGGCTGCTCTCAGGGTGCACAATGAGAGCGCAGCACCTTTTGTGGCACATTATCAGTGTGCCTCCTAAAGTCATGTCACTGTCTGTAATATGAAGTGTGCAGAAGCAAAATAATTCCCTTGTTTGCATGGAATAACACCCCCATGCAGACAATGGAACATTATCCCAGGCTAGCGATGGCGCTACATGTGCACCAACACTATTAGTATTAGAGAAGGGTCTGCACACTTGTGTAGCCCCTGGGAGACTTTACTTGAAATATGACATGAAGTGGCTCGCAGAACCAATCAAGGCAGCTAGTATGCTACAAATAGGTAAAAGAAGGTGAAGTCCCACTTAGAAAGTCTTTGTTAAGAACCAAAGGACCATGAGTTCAGTAAATTTTGGATGAACAGGATTACGAAGAAAATCTTAGTTAGTCCAATTTGAAATGTTTATTATGTTGTTAGAAAGCAAATAAGTAACTCCCAATTGAGATACATCAGAATAGATCCAGAGAGAGAACAAGGGTCAGCCAACACGTGTTTCGCCCCACAGGCACGTTCGCCAGGGCTTTCTCAAGGCCTTTTGACAAAATTCGGCTTTCTAAGACAATCAGTTGTTATATACATAGTTGCATATTTGATAATCTGGAAGGGAAATCCGAAGATTATGCTTTCGCGTCCGTCTCCATAATTTTAAACGAGACGTACGGGGTGATAAATAACTTCCTGAGCTGGAGCGCTAAATTTCCATATAGCTGTTATCATGCTGGGCAGCAACTGTAAAAGCAAGTGGTTTATCAAGTAATGCCTAATGCACATAAGAACATTTGTATGGTGAACTGAAGTGCTTGTGACGCTATTGCAGCTATATGGAAATTAAGCGCTCCAGCTCAGGAAGTTATTTATATGGAACTGTGCATTATGGGATTTGGAGTTTGGTTATTGAAGTCACATGACTGTGTATATAAAAAGCACTGGCTCACTCACACCTGCTCTTACTTACCTGTGATCAAGGCATGCTATTGCCGAAACAAGTCAGGATTTTTTGTCTTGCTTCTCAGAAATGCTATTAAATGCTTGGATTTTAACATGGACTGGTGCCTGGGCTTTTCGTGTTTGGGAGATATTTTCTGTGGGATGCTTTGCCCCAGTGGCCCAGGCCGCCCTGCAGGGTCTGTGGCCCCTTACGGAGCAGGAGGTGACAATGATAGTTTTATAGAAGGTGCCCGACCCGCTCACCTTCATGCAAACAGGGCATTTATCTGAGAAATATATTGTGATGGAGGTGAGCAAGGGATAGGAGGGAGACAGTGGGGCATATTTATACTCTGTTTGCGCCGGATTTGCGTCGTTTTTTTTACGCAAATCCGACGCAAAACGAACTCCATATTTATACTTTGGCGTTAGACCCGTCTAGCGCCAAAGATCTTGGAGTTTGCGTCATTTTTTAGCGTGGACACCTTCCTTGCGTTAATGATATGCAAGGTAGGCGTTCCCGTCTAAAAAATGACTCCGAGGCACGTGCGCCGTATTTACACTCCCAGGCAAAAATGACGCCCGGGAGTGGGCAGGTCCAAAAAAATGACGTCCAGCCGCTTTAGCGTCATTTTTTAACGCCTGGTCAGGGCAGGCGTTAAGGGACCTGTGGGCTCGGAAGGAGCCCAGAGGTGCCCTCCCATGCCCCCAGGGACACCCCCTGCCACCCTTGCCCACCCCAGGAGGACGCCCAAGGATGGAGGGACCCATCCCAGGGAACTTAAGGTAAGTTCAGATAAGTATTTTTTTTTTTTTTTTGTGGCATAGGGGGGCCTGATTTGTGCCCCCCTACATGCCACTATGCCCAATGACCATGCCCAGGGGACATAAGTCCCCTGGGCATGGCCATTGGGCAAGGGGGCATGACTCCTGTCTTTGCTAAGACATGAGTCATTTCAATGGGGGTTGGGAGTCAAAAAAAATGGCGGTAATCGGGTTGAGGCGAAAATTTTGCCTCAGCCTGACTTGCCCCATTTTTTGGCGGCCAAGCTCCATTTTCCCCTACGCCGGCGCTGCCTGGTGTAAGTCATTTTTTTTTACACACACCAGGCAGCTCCGCCGGCTAACGTCATTCCATAAATAAGGCGCCCACATGGCGCTTTGGAATGGCGTTAGCCGGCGTTAAATTTTTTGACGCACAACTGCGTTGGCACAGTTGTGCGCCAAAAAGTATAAATACGGCCCAGTGTGCCTTTCCTCTTACTTTTCATGTATTCCTTGAACTGCTGTTATCATGCTGGGCAGCAACTGTAAAAGCAAGTGGATTATCAAGTAATGGATACCTAATGCACATAAGAACATTCGTATGGTGAACTGAAGTGCTTGTGACGCTATTGCAGCTATATGGAAATTAAGCGCTCCAGCTCAGGAAGTTATTTATATGGAACTGTGCATTATGGGATTTGGAGTTTGGTTATTGAAGTTCCATGACTGTGTATATAAAAAGCACTGACTCACTCACACCTGCTCTAACTTACCTGTGAACAAGGCATGCTGTTGCCAAAATGCGTCAGGATTTTTTGTCTTGCTGCTAAGAAATGCTTTTAAATGCTTGGATTTTAACATGGACTGGTGCCTGGGCTTTTCGTGTTTGGGAGATTTTTTATATGGGATGCTTCGCCCTAGTGGCCTAGGCCGCCCAGCAGGGTCTGTGATATATAAAAGTTGCTTAGTCCTTGCGCTATGACGAAAGAAAATAATTCCCCAAATTAACAGCCTTGCACTTCCTTCCTAAATTACATAAAGATCCAACTAATCCCCCGGGAAGGCCCATAGTTTCTTCAAAGGGGAGGTTATTGGAAAACACTTCCAAGTACATCGATTTCTTTTTACAACCCTTTGTTGAAGCGCTTCCCTCATACATCAGGGATACTACTGATTTTCTACAATTGATTAATAACATTTCCTGGGAAGATGACTTTTTGTTCATGTGTTTAGATGTTAATACTCTTTACACAAGTATTCCTCATGATTTAGGCATTCAAGCAACTAGACATTTCCTAGGGCTAGATCTTTGTCCTATTTGTTACATACAGAAATGCTTTTGGATATGATTTAAATCTGTCTCACCAATAATTTTTTTATCTTTAACAAGGAGATATGTAGATAAATACAAGGAACTGCAATAGGTACCTGTTTTGCCCCCAGCTAGGCAGGACTTTTCCTGGGCTGGTGGGAAGAACAGATGGTCGATAGCATTGAATGCTTTAAATCACATGTAGCCCTTTGGGTTAGGTATAAAGATTACATCTTTTGTATTTGGAAAGGTGATGTAGATTCAGCATATGGCTTTTTTCAATATCTTGAATGACAATTCTTTGAATTTGAAATTTACCAGTAGGATTGATTCATAATTAATTACATTTTTGGATGTGTTAATTTGCAAGGAGAAGGGTAAATTAACAAGTACCTTACATAGAAAAGAAACAGCAGGCAACAGTTTGTTCCATGCTAGTAGTAGTCATCCCAAAAATGAAATACACAGCATTCCTTAGGGAGAGCTTTTGAGAGCCCGACGTAATTGTAGCTCAGGTGAAGTTTTTCATCTTGAAGTAAAAATAATGACTGAGAGATTTTCTCAGAGAGGTTATAATAAATCTACGATTAATAAGGCGATCCAAAAAGTCTCTCAAATGAAGAGAAATGACCTGTTAGTTATGAAGAATAAAAATCAAAATATGGAACAACCTATTAGGTTTATTACAACTTATAATGATAGTACCAATGAGGTGAGAAAGATTTTCAATAAATTCTGGCCAGTTTTGAAGACTGATGACACATTTTCTAACAATTTATGTGATTTTCCTTTATTTACATTTCGGAGAAGTCCGTCTTTAGTACCAGAAGAGCAAATTGATAATCCAGTGGAAGGTTTTTACATTTGTGTTAAATGTAAAGCTTGTAGGCACAGTGTGAACACAAAAAAGGTGAATTTTCCTACAATGTTGAAACCTTCTATTATTAAGAAACATTTAACCTGCCTTTCGGATTATTGTGTTTATGCATTAATGTGTCCTTGTAACACATTTTATATTGTAAGTACTATTCATACAGCAAAGAAACAGGTATTGGAACATGCCCTAGCTATTGCACATCAGGACAAAATGTATTCAATAGCAAGACACTTCAAGGAGTTTCATTCACAGAATGTCAATTTAGTGAGGTTTGTAGTTCTGGACAGAATTTCAATCAGTGAAAGAGGAGGTAATAGAACTCTACTGTTGAGAAGATTAGAGTCAAAATATATTATAAGGTTTAATCCACTTTATCTAATAGGTCTTAACTTGGATGAGGAGTTGGTAGTACATGTAAGTTATTAGCATCTTTTAGTTGGTCATAAAAATAGGAGTTAGGTTGCTTGAAGTCATATATGGGCATATACTAGTGTTTCTAGTTAAGAAATAGGGTCCTTTTATATGATCTAAATGTATGTTTGCAGGTCACGTCTTCAGCATGTTTTAAACGTCTTTAAAGTCAGTTTTACATTTTATATTTGTTCTTTGTTTTTTTCACAGTCACAGTGGTGGTAGAGTACAAAGGGACACATTGACTGAAATCCAAGCAGGATGATTATGAGATTGATGGAAGGCAAAAGAGCTATTATATCCTCTTATATGGGTTTAATAAATGAACTAAAAGGCTAATTTAAGAAAAGAAAAAATCTTTCAGTAACAATATGTGCAAAATTGTTTAATACGGATGAAAGACTGTCTTGTTTTTCTATATTATTTCATAAATCATAGGTGTAGATAAAACTGAAGCACATTAGGTGCAATTTTCTTGGAGGTAATATCTAGCCCACTTGGGCATGATTATAGAAATTAGGGACGTTATTTAAACTGTCAGGGTTATCATTTATCATTTAGCTTATGATAATCACACCAAGATGGCCGCAAATATTTTGCTCTTAGATGGATACATGTTCAGTTCTAGTGATAATTGGATTGGGAAATCTCACAGAGATAAAACTGCTGTAGAATTTGTTGGTAGTACCATTTAACATTTGTAAGGTATTTGAAATGATTATAATACAAAGTAATTTGTTCTATAATGCTTTTATAGCCTTTGAATTGCCTCTGTTATTGTTAATTTACCAAAATTTAGCCACTGAAAGTTGGCTCTAATCATTACGGTCCTGCTTTGAATAGAAGACTATGTAGTCTGTTATCTGTGTTAATTGTAGTTTGGAGTATGGGAATATAAACAGAAACTGTCATGACGTTTGTTGCTTGTGAACAAGGAAACTTTGTTTCCGAAACGCTTAAAGTGCTGTGTGTGTCATTAAAGACTCACATTAGCAAGCCACATGTAACTGGGACTTTCGTTTTGACTCAGCGGATATTGATCGCTTGAAGTAAGATGAAGATTATTGGAATATATATAAATATATATATATGCAAAAAACGAAGTTGTCGTCCGGACAAAAGCACACTCTTAACAAGTTGCAATTTATTTTGGAAAGCAGTAAAGCCAGTAAAATTCAAAGAACTCTTGACACATTCTCCAGGCCTTTCGCGTTTCAGACATCTCATCCTTGGTCACAGGCCAAATGCTTGGGTTGAGCAAATGATTGCAAGCACCTGATGGAATAATTTCAGCAAAACTCAGTAACTGTGCTTTGAATTCACCTACTAAAGTTTTTAAATGTGCTTTAATGTGTGTTTGGCTGCAGCAACCTACCAAGACATAAATGATTGTCTACTAAAGATGCAATATAAATGAGCAGGACTACCATTACCAGGATGCATTGTGTAACTCACAGAGCATTTAATCAAGTAATCAGGTGCCTTCAGGGGGAGGAGCCAAGATGGCGACCGGGAAGGACGCTTCGTAAAGCGCTCCGTCTCGGGCTCGCCTCCAAAACGATTGCGGGGCACCCCGGGGTCGGCAATATCCTCATACAGAGGAGTAACCCGCTCCAGGAGCCTCTCTCCCCTTGCTGACGGCCACGGGGGCGCTGGGGCGGCTGAGTGGAGGAGCCGCCGAGGGACAACATCGCCTCAGGACTGCGGCCGCCATTTTGCCTCAGCGCGAGGCTCGGAGCTCCGTCCCGGAGCCCCTGAGGTGAGGTGGGGGTGCGGCGGTGGGGGGATCCCGTTGCGGGAGGGCAGCGGACCTGCCTCGGGGCTCTCCCCCCCCCCCCTACCGCTGGACAACCCTCTCCACTGCCGTGGTGGGGAGGGGCGGTGGGACGGTGAAGCCGTGATTGGGGACCTTGGGCGGTTCCCCCCCCCTTGGCCTGCGTTCTGGCTGCAAGGCGTGCCCCCCCCTTTGATTTAGGGGGGTCGCGCAGTAAAAGTCACGGGGCTGAACGGAGGAGCCGCCGAGGGACGACATCGCCTCAGGACAGCGGCCGCCATTTTGCCTCGGTGCGAGGCTCGGAGCTCCGTCCCGGAGCCCCTGAGGTGAGGTGGGGGTGTGGCGGTGGGGGGATCCCGCTGCGGAAGGGCAGCGGACCTGCCTCGGGGCTCTCCCCCCCCCCTCTACCGCTGAACAACCCTCTCCACTGCCGTGGTGGGGAGGAGCAGAGGGGCAGTGAAGCCGTGATTGGGGACCTTTGGCGGTCCCCCCCCCCCTTGGCCTGCGTTCCGGCTGCAAGGCGTGCCCCCCCCTTCGACTTAGGGGGGTCGCGCAGTAAAAGTCACGGTGCGCATCTGGAGCCCTGGCGGTTTGCTCTACACGCCCCCCTGGACACTCCTAGTGGCTCCTGCAATTCATGAACGTCTGCGGTCTACGAGTGGGGCCCCCCCCGAAGTATATTATGACTCCACCATTCCCCCGGTAAGAGGAGCAGAACCCTGCATGGAAGCCCAATTGGAAGTGAGTGCATATGGCAATTGACCTTGTGAGGGTGGGGGACCCACGCCCAGGCCCTGAATCGTTGGAGCCGACATGATGGGCATATTGGATTGACTTCGGAGATCATCCCGCTATCCGTCGCCCCCCCGCTGGTGCCGGGTGAGGGACCTGGAAACGGGCAACCAAGCAGGAACTCATTTCGTGGAATATTAGGCAGTTTGTAATCCAAAAAACTTAAAGCGCATGACGGTGGGGATCCGTGAGTACACACAGTCCTTCATATCCGTCCAACCTGGGGCTCGAGGAGCTCATGTAAGCGCAGTAGAAACAGAGACCCATAAATCGAGTCAAAATGGCCGGGAGATCAAAATCAGCGAGGAATCAGGACCGGGGCACACAGGGACCAGCGCTTGGGGACCAACAACCTACTCCTACCTTACAATCACTGGAATCTACACTTTTGGCCCATTCTACACAATTCGAGAGAGTACTCCAAGCAATTATGGACACTAAAATTTCATTAGAAAATAGAATAGATACGGTATCGCAAGATCTAAATATTCTTAGAGCGGACCACCGCAAATTATCCGAAAAAGTGAAGTCAACGGAAGAGACGCTAAATGACATGTGCCCCAAAGTAACGGACAACCAAAAACAAATTCTCCGCCTGGACCTAGAGGTAAAAACACTGCTGAGGAGAGCAGAAGAGGCGGAGGGAAGATCACGCCGCAACAACATACGGTTTCTTGGTCTTCCGGAAAACTCAATAGAACAAAACACAGAGATTCAACTGTAACAGTGGTTAGCCAAAGAGGTCCTGAACGGAGCCCCGTCGAAATTCTTCTCAGTAGAAAGAGCACACAGGACTCCCGGGTGCCCCCCAGTACCGAGCCAGTCCCCAAGACCACTTTAGAGACCGGGATGTGATACTGCAACAATTCCGCAGCAAAGGTCCATTTCAATATGAGGACTCAACTGTTCACGCTTACCCAGACTTCACTCAGGAAGTGCAAAGACAACGCAACTCCTTTGCTCAAATTAAGCAACGTCTCTGTGAACATGACATAAAGTATGCTCTGCTATTTCCCGCTAAATTAAGAGTACTAACAGATGAACGCACCCACGTGTTCACATCTCCGGAAGACGCTTGGACATGGCTACACGCCAAGGGGTTTGCCCAACCCCGAGAAGAAACCGGTATTAACGACAACTGGTCCACAGCATCCAATCGGAAACGCCCCAAAAGACGACCCGGGGGTCAACCTACGGAGAAACAGGCTGCGGAAGAGAGAGCCAGGGTCCTGAAGGAAACTCCCCTGCTGACACAAAATGCTTTTGAGACACTCAGAACCCATCCGGAGGAGGGTTCGGAATCGGATTCAATAAGCTCGGATTCCACACTGACGGGGTCGCTGAAAGGCCCGGAGATTACTCCCCGGACCGCGGACATACTCTGAACAACTGATGCTGACCCACCACCAGGGCGGGACCCGCTGCCACAGAAGGAGAACAGGATTGAATATTGTGTGTCCCGCCGACAGCGGCTGGATATATCGCTTGAAATTATGTATCCTTGTTTCTCTGCTTTCAGAGTCAACTCCTGTATTTAGCCTGCGTGTAATTGGAGGTGACGCGCGGCAGGGGAGGGTTGGTTTGCTGCGCCCCGGGGATGCCCCACACAACTTGCAGGCTGAATCTGCAGAAGGATGCGAGCCCCTATAATGAGCCGCACCCGGATAGTATTATAGCTCCCCCGCAGACATCCACACGGACACTGCCTAGGTCGCACCTCTCTGGGGTGTGCGTTTGTTTTTTGTTGGTTCACAGTTGGGGTTGGGATCCAGTTGGGGAGGGAGGGAGGGTAATAACCAGTTTGTACACCGCGGGTCTGCGCATAACACAAGACACATAGATGGAGGTTGGGGTACGGGCTGTAGTGGCGATGGGGAGGGGGAGGACTGCTTGGACCCCATCAGGGACCAGACTGTTAGATGCACCACTACGAAACAAACATGGCCCAGCAAACAGGCCACAACGTAAGCAAATATATCATAGTCACCTGGAATGTCAGGGGTCTAGGGAACCACAGAAAAAGGTCCAGGGTGCATGCAAGACTCAAACGCCAGGGCACACACATTGCAATTTTACAAGAAACCCACCTACTGGACCCAGACTTACAAGAACTGCGGAACAGATGGGGAGGTCAGATCGTAGGCACATCTTATTCAACCTTTGCGAGGGGGGTCCTGATATGGATGGCAGGGAGTGTTCCATTTCTTCTAACATCATACAGGACAGACCAGGGAGGTAGGTACGTGGTGGTGGAGGGTAAATTTGACGGAAAACAATTGTCACTCATAGGAATATACGCCCCGAACACTGCGTTGCCTGTGTTCCTGAACACGCTCACCCCAGCTCTATTGACTAACCCTGAAGCACCTGCAATATGGGGTGGTGATTTCAATAATACGCCGGACCTGACATTGGATAGGTCAAGCCCCCCCACACATTCAGCGGCCAACAGACGCCCCGGGTACCCACTGGTGACATGGGCCAGTGACATGGGTCTCTGCGATTTGTGGTGCATGAAGCACCCGCAGCGCAGAGAATACTCATTTTACTCAGTACCACACAAAGTATACACTAGGATAGATCTGCTATGGGGTACCCGGGACATTTGCACAGTAACCAACGGGATTGAATACTTAGCTAAGTCACTATCAGACCACTTACCGCTTAAAATAACTTTAGATTGGGGCAGGAGGCGACAAGCGATCCCAACCTGGAGATTACAAGTGGAAGCGTTGCAGGACCCTGCATTTAAAGACGCTTTGAGTACAGCGCTCAAGCAGTACTGGGAATTGAATGCTGGCACTACAAGCTTAAGAGCAGTAGAGTGGGACGCACATAAAGCAGTGACCCGCGGGCACTGCATTTCCACTACATGGGGGGTAAGACGCACACTCCATGCAGAGGTTACCAAACTGGAAAAGAAACTAAGAGCACTAGAAAACGCAGTGGCCCGCAGCGAAACACCATATACGTCATTAAAAGATGCGCGCGCAGAATACGCAGCTGCAGACGCCACACTACGCCTACATGACTACAAATATCACTTGACCAGATTACAAGCGGAAGGCGACAGATCGGGTAGGCTGCTCGCATGGCTCCTGCGGGAGGAACGGCAATGCCCCCCAATAGGGGCAATAGTGTTAGGCGTAGGCGCAATAGCAACCACACAGGATGAAATTAATGATGCGTTCAGGAAATACTACACACAGCTATACAGCACACGCACATCATGCACCCCCCAACAACTCGAGTCCTTTTTGGTGGAATCCTCTCTGCCCCAACTCACACAAAATGACAGGGAGACATTAGAGGCCCCCATCACACTAGGAGAACTAAATAAGGCTCTTGAACAACTACCTAGAAATAAAGCTCCAGGGGCAGACGGCCTGCCATCAGAATACTACTCCACCTTTGCAACACACCTGGTCGCACATCTCCTAAAAGTCATGGAAGAAGCAGAGATCAAGGGAAGTCTCCCCCCCACAATGAGAGAGGCAATGATAGTGGTCCTCCCGAAACAGGGGCGAGACCCCACTGACGGTAGGTCCTATAGACCCCTGTCTCTACTAAATCTAGATTGCAAACTACTTGGCAAAATACAAGCCAACAGGCTAGCTCCTCATATGCACACTTTAATACACGAAGACCAGAATGGATTTATCCCAAAACGCAACACCTTTCTCAACATTCGTAGGCTACTAAGCGTAATGGGCGATACCCCCCCGAGTGCATCTGAGGAAGCGGTGATTTCGCTAGACATCGAAAAAGCATTCGACACACTAGAATGGGACTTCCTGTTTGCCACCATGCAGCGAATGGGCATAGGCCCAAAATGTATAAGATGGGTACGCATACTGTACACCAACCCGCAGGCCAGGATGAAGACAGGAGGAGTCATATCAGAGAGCTTCCCAATTAGCAGGGGAACAAGGCAGGGCTGTCCCCTTTCCCCCCTGTTGTTCGCCCTGGCGATGGAACCACTGGCCGCGCGTGTCCGTGCAAAAACAGAAGAATGGGGGGGGGTAAGGAACGGCACATCCCACGTCATATCATTGTATGCAGATGATGCTTTGATCTATATACGCAGTGTTGGGGAGGCACTGCCCCCGGTGATGTCATTGCTACGCGAGTTTGGAGAGATATCGGGCTTGATAGTTAATTGGGGGAAATCCTGTATATTCCCACTGGTTGGCCGGTCCCCAGCGAGACGAGAGAACACTTCACCTGGCCCATTAAAATGGTGCTTCGACACATTCAAATATCTCGGGGTTAACGTCTATCACAGTGCTGAAGACCTCAGGGATGGCAACCTGGGGAGGGCGGTGACATCTATAAAGAGCTCATTGCGTTTCTGGAATAAATTACCGCTCTCACCATTGGGAAAAGTTGCCATAGCCAACATGCTAGTGCTGCCCAGGCTGCTATATCACTTCGCTGCCCTGCCGATCATAATTCCTAAAAGTTTCTTCAACAGTTTAAATTCTGCATTGGTGCAGCTGGTATGGGGTGATGGCAGAAGGCGAGTCGCACTCAACACACTATATCACCCAGTGGCGGCGGGTGGACTGGGAGCCCCTAACTTTGAGCTCTACTCTGCGGCAGCACAGCTGCAGTGGATCTCAAATTGGATTCATAACTCGGGGTCGGCGGAAGCTGCCTGGCTGGTAACCCGACTCCGGGGAGTCCCCCTGCTTGAGTGGCTCTCGAGCAAGCAAACTAAAAGCACATGCGCAAACCCATTGATGGCAGCAGCACATGCATACTGGAAGAAGTATATTCAAAAAGATGCCAAAAAAATTCCCTACTCACCTCTCATACCACTAGAACGAATCCCTGGATGGGTGACAACTGGTTCTCACCTATCCGCAACCTGGATAGAAGCGGGCATAAGCACGGTAGGAGAATGCTTCGAGGAAGGAAAACTAATGTCCTTCGAAGATATACAGGCCCTCACAGAGATCAGCCCAGGGCAATTTCTGACATACCACGCTATATGTCATGCAATTAGAGGTACATGGGGGCCCGGGGACGCTGAGCCAGACATCTCAATGAACCTACACCATATGCTGAGCTACGACACACGTGAAAAAGTAGTCTCAAATACATACAAACTACTAAATAAGCCCCCGGAGTCTAATCTGCAGAAAGCCCGAGAAAGGTGGAATGCCGTACTGCCTGACCCGATCACAGAGACAGAATGGTCAAAAGCCCTGAGCCACACACGCGAGGTCTCAAGGAACCCCAGATTCCGATACACACAATTTAATTACTTACATCAGACTTATTTAGCGCCAGCCAGAATTAAACGTATGTTCCCTGGATCGGACCCAACTTGCCCTAGATGTAAAACCCCAGCAGCACAGTTTTATCATATGGTCTGGGAGTGCCCGCAGGTAAGGGGGGAGTGGACCGCGCTGACCACTGCACTGTCGGAAATGACTGGCCTGGGCTTGGACGCGAATCCCAAATCCTGTCTACTTGGCCTCAGGACCAGAACAAAAAGGAGCAAATTTATGCACAGATTCGTAGACCTGGCTTATGCAATGTACAAAAGACTAATAGCCATGATCTGGAAGGCCTCTAAGGCCCCTGACCATGGAGCTTGGCTCGCTCTTACGCTTCGCTGGACACGTGCTGAATATCAGGTACTAACGAAACTGGCGCGAGGTGGTCCTCGACACTCGGGCTGTGAAACCTGGGGCACATTGGTCTCCAAACTAGAAACAAAGAATGACGAAAAACCTCCCTGAATAGCAGTCAGACGCGATAACATAGACAATTGTAGGTTTCACCCCGGTTGCAATACCACAGTAATCATGAGTAGCGCACACACCTGCCAATGGTGCCTAAGCACAGATATAAATACACTGCACCCCCAAATACACACTAGCCAATTAATACACACAGCCCATCGTCCCCAACTAGTAAACTCAGGGTCTTCAGAAGTTAAGTTGTCCCTTCCCCCGCCCCCGCTCTCTCCCGTCCATCTTAGGGTTCGCCCTGAACTAGAACTCTTGCTGGCATCGAAACCTCCGCAAGAAAGATAGTATCAAATGCGCGAACTAGCAATGCCTGTAAGTACAGACATAAAAGCGCGGATCTAGCGGTGTACGAAAGTTATTGGTTGTTTGTTAAATCTAATAAATAAGCGCACAGCAAACTATTGTAACTGTAAACATCCTATCACTGCTGCTAAATGGTTGCATCGAAATGTTTGATTTTATTGAAAATTTAATAAAAATATGTAAAAAAAAAAAAAAATCAGGTGCCTTCAATCATTTGCCCAACCCAAGCATTTGACCTGTGACCAAGGACCAGATGTCTGAACCACGTAAGGCCTGGAGAATGTGTAAAGAATTCTTTGAATGTCACCAGCTTTGCTGCTTTCCAAAATAAACTGTAACCTGTTGCGAGTGCACTTTTGTCTGGAGGACAACTTTGTGTTTTGCGCACAATTCATGGCCTGTCCAGCCGTGAAAGCGGCACCACTGCAGATAGAAAGCAGGTCTGTGTGACTTCACTACAGCCTCATACAAATAGCAACAGGATGGAATAATTTCAGCAAAACTCAGGAACTGTGCTTTGAATTCGCCTACTAAGGTTTTTAAATGTGCTTTAATGTGTGTTTGGCTGCAGCAACCTACCAAGGCAGAAATGATTGTCTACGAAAGATGTAACATAAATGTGCAGGACTACCACTACCAGGATGCATTGTGTAACTCAGCAGAGCATTTAAACAAGTAATCAGGTGCCTGCATTCATTTGCTCAACTCAACCATTTGGCCTGTGACCAAGGACGAGATGTCTGAAACGCGTAAGGCCTGGAAAATGTGGAAAGAATTCTTTGAATGTTACTGGCTTTGCTGCTTTCCAAAATAAACTGCAACCTGTTGAGAGTGCGCTTTTGTCCGGAGGACAACTTTGTTTAGCACATAATTAACAGCCTGTCCAGCTGTGAAAGCAGCACCACCGTAGACAGAAAGCAGGTCTGTGTGACTTTACTACATCGTCATACAAAGAGCAACGGGATGGAATAATTTCAGCAAAACTCAGTAACTGTGCTTTCAATTCGTCTACTAAGGTTTTTAAATGTGCTTTAATGTGTCTTTGGCTGCAACAGCCTACCAAGGCAGAAATTATTGTCTACTAAAGATGTAATATAAATGTTCAGGACTACCACTGCCAGGATGCATTGTGTAACTCAGCAGAGCATTTAATCAAGTAATCAAGTGCCTGCAATCATTTGCTCAAAAAAAGCATTTGGCCTGTGACCAAGGACGAGATGTCTGACACGCGTAAGGCCTGGAAAATGTGTAAAGAATCCTTTGAATGTTACTGGCTTTGCTGCTTTCCAAAATGAACTGCAACCTGTTGAGAGTGTGCTTTTGTCCAGCGGACAACTTTGTTTTGCACGTAATTAACGGCCTGTCCAGCCGTGAAAGCAGCACCACTGCAGATAGAAAGCAGGTCTGTGTTACTTTACTACATCATCATACAAAGAGCAACAGGGTGACATAATTTCTGTAAAACTCAGTAACTGTGCTTTGAATTGCCCTTCTAAGGTTTTTAAATGTGCTTTAATGTGTGTTTTGCTGCAGCAATCTACCAAGACAGATATGATTGTCTACTAAAGATGTAATATAAATTTGCAAGACTACCACTACCAGGATGCATTGTGTAACTCACCAGATAATTCTTTGAATGTAGCTGGCTTTGCTGCTTTCCAAAATAAACTGAAACCTGATGAGAGTGCACATTTGTCAGGGAGGACAACTTTGTTTTGCACATCATTAACGGCCTGTCCAGCCGTGAAAGCAGCACCACTGCAGATAGAAAGCAGGTCTGTGTTACTTTACTACATTGTCATACAAAGAGCAACAGGATGGAATAATTTTAGCAAAGCTCAGGAACTGTGCTGTGAATTCACCTACTAAGGTTTTTAAATGTGCTTTAATGTGTGTTTTGCTGCAGCAACCTACCAAGGCAGAAATTATTGTCGGTGAAGATGTATTATAAATGTGCAGGACTACCACTACCAGGATGCATTGTGTAGCTCGCCGTAGCATTTAATCAAGTAATCAGGTGCCTGCAATCATTTGCTCAACCCAAGCATTTCGCCTGTGACCAAGGACGAGATGTCTGAAACACGTGAGGCCTGGAAAATGTGGAAAGAATTCTTTGAATGTTAATGGCTTTGCTGCTTTCCAAAATAAACTGCAACCTGTTGAGAGTGCACTTTGTTTTGCGCACAATTAATGGCCTGTCCAGCCGTGAAAGAAGCACCACTGCAGATAGAAAGCAGGTCTGTGTGACTTCACTACAGCCTCATACAAATAGCAACAGGATGGAATAATTTCTGCAAAACTCAGGAACTGTGCTTTGAATTCACCTACTAAGGTTTTTAAATGTGCTTTAATGTGTGTTTGGCTGCAGCAACCTACCAAGGCAGAAATGATTGTCTCCGAAAGATGTAACATAAATGTGCAGGACTACCACTACCAGGATGCATTGTGTAACTCAGCAGAGCATTTAAACAAGTAATCAGGTGCCTGCAATCATTTGCTCAACTCAACCATTTGGCCTGTGACCAAGGACGAGTTGTCTGAAACGCGTAAGGCCTGGAAAATGTGGAAAGAATTCTTTGAATGTTACTGGCTTTGCTGCTTTCCAAAATAAACTGCAACCTGTTGAGAGTGCGCTTTTGTCCGGAGGACAACTTTGTTTAGCACATAATTAACAGCCTGTCCAGCTGTGAAAGCAGCACCACTGCAGACAGAAAGCAGGTCTGTGTGACTTTACTACATCGTCATACAAAGAGCAACGGGATGGAATAATTTCAGCAAAACTCAGTAACTGTGCTTTCAATTCGCCTACTAAGGTTTTTAAATGTGCTTTAATGTGTCTTTGGCTGCAACAGCCTACCAAGGCAAAAATGATTGTCTACTAAAGATGTAATATAAATGTGTAGGACTAAAACTACCAGGATGCATTGTGTAATTCACCAGAGAATTTAATCAAGTAATCAGGTGCCTGCAATCATTTGCTCAACCCAAGCATTTGGCCTGTGACAAAGGACAAGATGTCTGAAACGCGGACGGCCTGGAGAACATGTAAAGAATTCTTTGAATGTTACTGACTTTGCTGCTTTCCAAAATTAATTGCAACCTGTTGAGAGTGCACTTTGTTTTGCACATAATTAACGACCTGTCCAGCCGTGAAAGCAGCACCACTGCAGATAGAAAGCAGGTCTGTGTGACTTTACTACATCATCATACAAAGAGCAACAGGATGGAATAATTTCAACAAAACTCAGTAACTGTGCTTTGGATTCGCCTACTCAAGATTTTAAATGTTCTTTAAGGTGTGTTTGGCTGCAGCAACCTACCAAGGCAGAAATGATTGTCTTCTAAATATGCAATACAAATGTGCAATATTACCACTACCAGCATTCATTGTGTAACTCATCAGAGAATTCTTTGAATGTTACTGGTTTTGCTGCTTTCCAAAATAAATTGCAACCTGTTGAGAGTGCACTTTTGTCTGGAGTACAACTTTGTTTTACACATAATTAACGGCCTGTCCAGCCGTGAAAGCAGCACCACTGCAGATAGAAAGCAGGTCTGTGTGAGTTTACTACATCGTCATTCATACAGCAACAGGATGGAATAATTTCAGCAAAACTTGGTAACTGTGGTTTGAATTCACCTACTAAGGTTTTTGAATGTGCTTTAATGTGTCTTTCGCTGCAGCAACCTACCAAGGCCGAAATGATTGTTTACTAAAGATTTAATATAAATGTGCAGGACTACCACTACCAGGATGCATTGTGTAACTCACCAGAGCATTTAATCAAGTAATCAGGTGCCTGCAATCATTTGCTCATCGAAGGCGAATTCAAAGCACAGTTACTGAGTTTTGCTGAAATTATTCCATCCTGTTGCTCTTTGTATGAGGATGTAGTAAAGTCACACAGACCTGCTTTCTCACTGAAATGGTACTGCTTTCACAGCTGGACATGCAGTTAATTATATGCAAAACAAAGTTGTCCTCTGGACAAAAGCGCACTCTCAACAGGTTGCAGTTTATTTTGGAAAGCAGCAAAGCCAGTAACATTCAAAGAATTCTTTACACATTTTCCAGGCCTTACGCGTTTGAGACATCTCGTCCTTGGTCACAGGCCAAATGCTTTTGTTGAGCAAATGATTGCAGGCATCTGATTACTTGATTAAATGTTCTGGTGAGTTACACAATGCATCTTGGCAGTGGAAGTCCTGCACATTTATATTACATCTTTCGTAGACAATCATTTCTGCCTTGGTAGGTTGCTGCAGCCAAACACACATTAAAGCACATTTAAAAACCTTAGTAGGTGAATGCAAAGCACAGTTACTGAGTTTTGTTGAAATTATTCCACCCTGTTGCTCTTTGTATGATGATGTAGTAAAGTCAGACAGACCTGCTTTCTATCTGCAGTGGTGCTGCTTTCACGGCTGGACAGGCCGTTAATAATTTGCAAAACAAAGTTGTCCTCCGGACAAAAGCGCACTCTCATCAGGTTGCAAGTTATTGTGGAAAGTAGCAAAGCCGGTAACATTAAAATAATTCTTTACATGCTATCCAGGCCTTACGCTTTTCAGACATCTGGTCCTTGGTCACAGGCCAAATACTTGGGTTGGGCAAATGATTGCAGGCACCTGATTACTTGATTAAATGCTCTGGTGAGTTACACAATGCATCCTGGTAGTGGTAGTCCTGCACATTTATATTACATCTTTAGTAGACAATCATTTCTGCCTTGGTAGGTTGCTGCAGCCAAACACACATTAAAGCACATTTAAAAACCTTAGTAGGCGAATTCGAAGCACGGTTACTGAGTTTTGCTGAAATTATTCCATCCCGTTTCTCCTTGTATGAAAATGTAGTAAAGTCACACAGACCTGCTTTCTATCTGCAGTGGTGCTGCTTTCGCGGCTGGACAGGGCGTTAATTATGTGCAAAACAAAGTTGTTTTCCAGACAAAAGCACACTCTCAACAGGTTGCAGTTTATTTTGGAAAGCAGCAAAGCCAGTAACATTCAAATAATTCTTTCCACATTATCCAGGCCTTACGCAATTCAGACATCTCAGCCTTGGTCACAGGCCAAATGCTTGGGTTGAGCAAATGATTGCAGGCACCTGATTACTTGATTAAATGCTATGGTGAGTTACACAATACATCCTGGTAATGGTAGTCCTGCACATTTATATTACATCTTTAGTAGACAATCATTTCTGCTTGGTAGGTTGCTGCAGCCAAAAACACATAAAAGCACATTTAAAAATCTTAGTAGGCGAATTCAAAGCACAGTTACTGAGTTTTGCTGAAATTCTTCCATCCTGTTGCTCTTTGTATGACGATGTATTAAAGTCACACAGACCTGCTTTCTATCTGCATTGTGCGGTCCTAGGATGCTTGGTACCGGTCCAGGGAGGACCTGGCTTGGAAGTTCTGGCTGGACTGTTCCCATTAGGAACAGGGTCAAGATTGATTTGCATATGGCTGGGTCTAAACTGTGGTGGCATGGTGAGCAAAAGAACAATTGATTAAACCCAGATCTGTGACTGGGGGTGAGTGTATGCATTGTTCAGCACTCTGTCCATTATCCTTTTGTGTTGCTATAGTTGCCCTAAGTGGGAAGGGTATGTCCAGACGTGGGTCCTGTGCTCACTGTGCCACTGGATTCAAGCTAGCCTGGCTGATGAAAGGTGATACTCTGAAACTGGTCCTAGGATGCTTGTTTCTGGTCTAGGGAGGACCTGGCTTAGCAGTTTGGGCTGCACTGTTCCCATGAGGAACAGGGTCAAGACTGATTTGCATATGGCTAGGTCCCAACTGGGGTGGCATGCTGAGCAGAAGAACAATTGATTAAACCCAGATGTGTGACTAGGGGTGAGTGTATGGATTGTTCAGCACTCCGTCCATCATCCTTTTGTGATCTGCAGTGGTGTTGCTTTCACGGCCAGACAGGCCGTTAATTATGTGCAAAACAAAGTTGTCTTCCGGAAAAAAAGCGCTCTCTCAACAGGTTACAGTTTATTTTGAAAAGCAGTAAAGCCAGTAACATTCAAAGAATTCTCTGGTGAGTTACACAATGCATCCTGGTAATGGTAGTCCTGCATATTTATATTACATCTTTAGTAGACAATCATTTCTGCCTTGGTAGGTTGCTGCAGCCAGACACACATTAAAGCACATCTAAAAACCTTAGTAGGTGAATTCAAAGCACAGTTACTGAGTTTTGCTGAAATTATTCCATCCTGTTGCTCTTTGTATGACGATGTAGTAAAGTCACACAGACCTGCTTTCTATCTGCAGTGGTGCTGCTTTCACGACAGGACAGGCCGTTGATTATGTGCAAAACAAAGTTGTACTCTGGACAAAAGTGCACTCTCAACAGGTTGCAATTTATTTTGGAAAGCAGCAAAGCTGGTGACATTCAAAGAATTCTTTACACATTCTCCAGGCCTTACGCTTTTCAGACATCTCATCCTTGGTCACAGGCCAAATGCTTGGGTTGGGGAAATGATTGCAGGCACCTTATTACTTGATTAAATGCTCTGGTGAGTTACACAATGCATCCTGGTACTGGTAGTCCTGCACATTTACATTGCATATTTAGTAGACAATCATTTCTGCCTTGGTAGATTGCTGCAGCCAAACACACATTAAAGCACATTTCAAAACCTTAGTAGGCTAAATTAAAGCACAGTTACTGAGTTTTGCTGAAATTATTCCAACCAGTTGCTCTTTGTATGACGATGTAGTTAAGTCACACAGATTTGCTTTCTATCTGCAGTGGTGCTGCTTTCATGGCTGGAGAGGCCGTTAATTATGTGCAAAACAAAGTTGTGCTCCGGACAAAAGCGCACTCTCAACAGGTTGCAATTTATTTTGGAAAGCAGCTAAGCCAGTAACATTCAAATAATTCTTTCCACATTTTTCCAGGCATTACTTGCTTCAGACATCTCGTCCTTGGAACACAGGCTAAATGCTTGGGTAGAGCAAATGATTGCAGGCACCTGATTACTTGTTTAAATGCTCTGCTGAGTTACACAAGGCATTCTGGTAGTGGTAGTCCTGCACATTTGTATTACATCTTTCGTAGACAATCATTTCTGCCTTGGTAGGTTGCTGCAGCCAAACACACAATAAAGCACATTTAAAAACCTTAGTAGGTGAATTCACAGCACAGCTCCTCAGTTTTGCTCAAATGATTCCATCCTGTTGCTCTCTGTATGGGGATGTAGTAAAGTCACACAGACCTGCTTTCTGTCTGCAGTGGTACTGCTTTCACGGCTGGACAGGTCGTTATTTATGTGCAAAACAAACTTGTCCTCCGGACAAAAGCGCACTCTCAACAGGTTGCAATTTATTTTGGAAAGCAGCTAAGCCAGTAACATTCAAAGAATTCTTTCCACATTTTTCCAGGCCTTACTTGCTTCAGACATCTCGTCCTTGGAACACAGGCTAAATGCTTGGGTAGAGCAAATGATTGCAGGCACCTGATTACTTGTTTAAATGCTCTGCTGAGTTACACAATGCATTCTGGTAGTGGTAGTCCTGCACATTTATATTACATCTTTAGTAGACAATCATTTCTGCCTTGGTAGGTTACTGCAGCCAAACACACATTAAAGCACATGAAAAACCTTAGTAGGCGAATTCATAGCACAGTTCCTGAGTTTTGCTGAAATTATTCCATCCTGGTGCTCTTTGTATGACGATGTAGTAAAGTCAACCAGACGTGCTTTCTATCTGCAGTGTGCGGTCCTAGGATGCTTGTTTCCGGTCCAGGGAGGACCTGGCTTGGCAGTTCGGGCTGGACTGTTCCCATGAGGAACAGAGTCAAGACTGATTTGCATATGGCTGGGTCTAAACTGTGGTGGCATGGTGAGCAAAAGAACAATTGATTAAACCCAGATCTGTGACTGGGGGTGAGTGTATGCATTGTTCAGCACTCCGTCCATCATGCTTTTGTGTTGCTAAAGTTGCCCTAAGTGGGAAGGGTATGCCCAGACATGGGTCCTGTGCTCACTGTGCCCCTGGATTCAAACTAGCCTGACTGATGAAGGGTGATACCCTGAAACTGGTCCTAGGATGCTTGTTTCTGGTCTAGGGAGGACCTGGCTTAGCAGTTTGGGCTGCACTGTTCCCATGAGGAACAGGGTCAAGACTGATTTGCATATGGCTGGGTCCCAACTGGGGTGGCATGCTGAGCAAAAGAACAATTGATTAAACCCAGATGTGTGACTGGGGGTGAGTGTATGCATTTTTCAGCACTCCGTCCATCATCCTTTTGTGATCTGCAGTGGTGTTGCTTTCACAGCCAGACAGGCCGTTAATTATGTGCAAAACAAAGTTGTCCTCCGGAATAAAAGCGCTCTCTCAACAGGTTGCAGTTTATTTTGGAAAGCAGCAGAGCCAGTAACATTCAAAGAATTCTCTGGTGAGTTACACAATGCATCCTGGTAATGGTAGTCCTGCATATTTATATTACATCTTTAGTAGACAATCATTTCTGCCATGGTAGGTTGCTGCAGCCAAACACACATTAAAGCAAATCTAAAAACCTAAGTAGGTGAACTCAAAGCACAGTTACTGAGTTTTTCTGAAATTATTCCATCCTGTTGCTCTTTGTATGACGATGGAATAAAGTCACACAGACCTGCTTTCTATCTGCAGTGGTGCTGCTTTCACGACTGGACAGGCCGTTGATTATGTGCAAAACAAAGTTGTACTCTGGACAAAAGTGCACTCTCAACAGGTTGCAATTTATTTTGGAAAGCAGCAAAGCTGGTAACATTCAAATAATTATTTACACATTCTCCAGGCCTTACGCTTTTCAGACATCTCATCCTTGGTCACAGGTCAAATGCTTGGGTTGGGAAAATGATTGCAGGCACCTTATTACTTGATTAAATGCTCTGGTGAGATACACAAGGCATCCTGGTAGTGGTAGTCCTGCACATTTACATTGCATATTTAGTAGACAATCATTTCTGCCTTGGTAGATTGCTGCAGCCAAACACACATTAAAGCACATTTAAAAACCTTAGTAGGCGAAATCAAAGCACAATTACTGAGTTTTGCTGAAATTATTCCATCCAGTTGCTCTTTGTATGACAATGTAGTAAAGTCACACAGATTTGCTTTCTATCTGCAGTGGTGCTGCTTTCATGGCTGAACAGGCCGTTAATTATGTGCAAAACAAAGTTGTCCTCCGGCAAAAGCGCACTCTCAACAGGTTGCAATTTATTTTGGAAAGCAGCTAAGCCAGTAACATTCAAAGAATTCTTTCCACATTTTCCAGGCCTTACTTGCTTCAGACATCTCGTCCTTGGAACACAGGCTAAATGCTTGGGTAGAGCAAATGATTGCAGGCACCTGATTACTTGTTTAAATGCTCTGGTGAGTTACACAATGCGTCCTGGCAGTGGTAGTCCTGCACATTTATATTACATCTTTAGCAGACAATCATTTCTGCCTTGGTAGGTTGCTGCAGCCAAACACACATTAAAGCACATGAAAAACCTTAGTAGGCGAATTCACAGCACAGTTCCTGAGTTTTGCTGAAATTATTCCATCCTGTTGCTCTTTGTATGACGATGTAGTAAAGTCAACCAGACATGCTTTCTATCTGCAGTGTGCGGTCCTAGGATGCTTGTTTCCGGTCCAGGGAGGACCTGGCTTGGCAGTTCGGGCTGGACTGTTCCCATGAGGAACAGGGTCAAGTCTTATTATGTAATGGGGATGCGAGGTTGTTGAGAGTGGCATGTTGTTTATTTTGTTTGTTTCTGTTTAGTGTGAATGGAGTATGGGTTAGGGGTGGTGGATGAGCATGTGGATCATGATGTAAGGCTCTAAATTGTGCAATGGAGGAGAGGCGAGTGAATGGAAATTGTTGGGTTGGGGTGCTTGTGGTAGGTGTTTGTGAAGAGTGAGAAAGTTGCTGAGTTGGGGTGCTTGTGGTAGGTGTTTGTGAAGAGTGAGAAAGTAGGGGTAAAGATAGGACAGGACTTGTATTCTTTGTGTAGTCCTGAGGGTGGGAGGGGTGTGACGATAAGTGTAATGAAAGTTTGTGTTGAATTGATGTGCTGATGTGTGTGGACTGCATTGTTTTTGTGGAATAGTGAGATGTTGTTGTTTTTGGTGAGGGATTTGTATGTGAGATAGTGCTGGTGGGTGGAATTAGAGTGTTAGATGGGGTGCTGATGTGTTTTGGAGATGAATGTGCGAGGTGTGTAGGAGGCGATGTTTGTGTGTCAGGGGAGTTAGTGTTAGTTGTGATGAATGGAAGAGGTAATATGTGTGGTGGAGTGAAGTGTGGGGATTGTATGGTTGTGTGTAATTGGTGAAGGGAGGGGAAGGGTGTTTGTAGATGGTGTGTTGGAAGGCTGGGTTTGGGCATTGTTATGATGAAAGGTGGTCGGTGTGGGTCAAACAGAGGATAGTGTTGTTGGTTAGTATGAACAGGGAGTGTGTATCTGGAAGGCTGAGAATGAAAGAAATGTATAGTGTTGTTTTGTGTTGTGTGGGTGATGGGAGGTTGTGTTAGTGGGAGTGGACAGAGTAGTGTTTGTTGTGAGAATGCAGGTGTTTGACTGTTGTAGTTGTGGAGGATATGTGTATATGTGTTCTATAATGGGTATTGTGTTGAGTGATGGGACATTGCAATCTGTCTGCGGTCAGTTTGTGATGCATGAGTTGGATGTCTTTGCAGATAATGTGTTTGCATGTTGATGGGTGTGTAGGGACTGAAATCAATCCTGGTCAATAGTGAATTGGGCAGCATTTATGGCCCTATTCCCTAGTCCCTACCTGTCCCGAACAGACCCAATAAGGCAACTGCCCTTGTCCTCTCCGTCCTTTGCCTCGACGCCCGGGCTAAGACGCCCTGAGTCCTAGGCTTAAATAGCCCTACTGACCAATAGGAACCTGGTCCTAACCCAAACCAATCCAATTTCTAACCCTGATTCAAACAACTAATGGGAGACCCAGCCCTAATCACCAATCATACCCTCAATCCTGACCACCAATCCCAGCCCCAGCCCTAGAACCAGCAACCAATCAGATTCTCAGCCCTATCCACCAATCACAGCCCTAGAACCAACAACCAATCAGATTCTCTGCCCTATCCACCAATCACAGCCCTAGAACCAACAACCAATCAGATACTAAGCCCTATCCACCAATCACAGCCCTAGAACCACCAGCCAAACAGAATCTCAGCCCTATCCACCAATCACAGCCCTAGAACCAACAACGAATCAGAATCTCAGCCCTATCCACCAATCACAGCCCTAGAACCAACAGCCAATCAGAATCTCAGCCCTTTCCACCAATCACAGCCCTAGAACCAACAACCAATCAGAATCTCAGCCCTATCCACCAATCACAGCCCTAGAACCAACAGCCAATTAGAATCTCAGCCCTATCCACCAATCATAGCCCCAGCCCTGGAGCCAACAACCAACATATACATATATCTATCTGTCTCTGTTGGAAGGTGGGTCATTAGTTGTGTGGCTTGCACAAGTAATGGGTCCACACGCGACCGCCACTGGGAACCAAACACCCCATTGTAGCGCTTGACTCTCTTAGGGTAGCACTGCAGAGCAGTCCAAGGCTTACTCAAGGGAGGTGGTGTGGGATAGTAATCCCCATTCACGAGCACATAAGCATGACCCCCAATAAATGATTGCCAAGTCTGTGCTTTTTCTTTTGATAAAGTAAAAGTACATTTATTTCTCACATACACTACCCAATACTATGCAACAATCTACAAATATAGACAAAGTGATGGAATCACTCTGGGAAAACATTATGTAATCTCTCATGTTTCCTCAAGGGAGGATATAATCCAACAATCCACATGGCAAAACAATCCCCGGTGTCCCCCTTGCGACATTTGAACATTTGACAGTAAGGTGAAATGAACACACCTACATTTGCAATTAAATACATCTATCTTGCCAAGAGGTGGCTGTCAGTGTCATTATTCAAATTAGCATCATCAGGGAACATATAGGACCATATTCACACAATTTAACCATTAGGATTACTTTCACTTAATTGACCATCAAATAACAGTTCAATACATTGGGTAATACCAGCCTACACCTTTAGTAGAAACAGTCCCACAAGCCAGAACAAAAGTTCACATAAGCTTGGGTTCCAACCACATGTTGGTAATCTTGGGGGGTTATCCTTCTTTTGTCCCACCCTATCTAGGGTGGGGACACAAACGGCGTTGAGTGGAGGCTGCATTGCTCCTGCAGCTCCACCTGTCTCTGGGCATGAATTTGGTGGTGGCCCCAACTTCCTGGGACCATCACAATCTTGTTTAGGGGACCATCCCCCGGCTCCAGCCCCACAAAGCATATTGAATGTGCGGATCTCCTGCTGCGCCAGGGAGAGCAGCTTTGCTGCCTAAAGCCGATGCTGGTTCCTGGGGGTTCCAGTCCCACCCAGGCACCCCCACACAAGGGAAAGTCTCCCTCGTTGGAGGGCGGCGCAGGGAGCCCACCCCTGGCTGCCGCTGCTGACTCCCCGCATGGTCAGCACCTCCGGGCCCCTCCTTGTCTCCGCAGGGAGCGCAACGGCACTCCCCGATGCCAGCATCTTCTTGGGGCCCCGGGATGGGATTGCGCTCCCCGGCTTCTGCTTCGCCGCTGGCTCCTTCACAGCCGGCGGCTATCTGGCGGGACAGTGCGATGGCGCCCCCCACTCCTCATTTTTCACGGGGCCCCGGGATGGGTTCCGTGGCCCCCCACTTCAAATCTTCACGGGGAGCGCGATGGCGCTTCCCGACTTTACTGCGGCCGCAGGGGGCCCTGGGATGGGGCCTGGTGTCCCTACCCACCGCGCCAGGGTGGTGCTCGATGGCGCCTCCCCATCGACTCAAATCAGGCCAGGCTTCACGTGGTCCCAGGATGGGGTCCGGGGCCCCTTCCTCATCCAGAGGGTGAGTGCAATGGCACTCCCCTCGCTCCTCTTCCTCCTGGGTCAGCCCCCGGGCCCATCCCAGGGGCACAGTCTCGAGCAGCTGCGGAGCCTCACGCGCTTCGAAGCTGCTTCTCCAGAGGTCAAAGGTCGCCATCCTTTTTCCTGGGATATCTTGGGCCGCTAAGGGCCGATTTTCATCATTCTTGTGTCGTTTCGCTCCTGGTGACAAGCCCTTGCCACCAGGAGCACTCTCCTCAGGCCTCTGGCATTGAAGGGTCCCAGATCATTGGGAGCCAGTCCCACTGACTCTCTGCACTAGCCTTTCCTCTGGGTTCCTTCATTTCCTTCTGGGCAGCGTGGTCTCCTTGCGCTAGCCCAGTCGTTCCCCCAACTAGTCCTCTGGGGGGGATAAGGGGGCCAGCTTGCCTGGACCTGGCATTTGCCTTGCTGGCCTGGAATCCTTCAGGGGCAGAGTCCCTGCCCCAAGGGAAGTCAGGAGGTTCTTCCTTCCAGTTATCTATGTCGCCCGTCTGCAGTCCCAGTGTCCAGCAGTGAAGCACTGCCAAGAGAGAGAGCTCCCCCCTGTGCAGGACCTTTTAAGTAGGGGTGGAAGTGTCCAGCAGGTCTGCACCTCTGGCCTATCCAGATGTGCCATATCACTTCCTTGCCCCCGTCCCTTCCTTCTTGCGCAGACTTCTGGGATAGCTCAAAATGGCATCCTCAAGGAGTTAGTTGGCACATGTGCTCTGAAAGTGTCAGCACCTCCTCACTGACATTCCTCACAGAGCCTCTCCAGCCTGCTCCTGGCACAGAATGACAGCTGGCTGATTGTTGCAAGGCCCTGCTCAAGCAACTGGACAGAGCAGTAATTGGCCCTAATCCTGAGCTGACTCAGAGAAAGATGACATCCATGGACGACCCATAAGTTGTACAACTATGCTCTTGTAATCTACTGCATCATTCTTTTCTTACAGGTTACAGTGTACGTTAGTGTGACTCTGTTCTCAGTGGACCCCAGAGAACTGGAGTTGCACCTCCTTTCCCATTGACATTTAATGGAGTATCCCCACAATGCAAATACCTTAAGCACATTGACATTGGCATTGAACTGAGTGTTCCCACAGTGAAAAGACAGTAAGCACACTGACTCTCCCTCACATGTGTGCACCCTGCTCATGAGACCTACTCCAGGTCACCACCCACTCTGCTCAGTTCCTCCTGCACCAGGCTTACCTAAGTGTAGTTCTTGGGCTGCGCACACCAGGAATCCTCCTCCCACAGCCCTCATATGGTGCACATCCATGTGCACACATGATCACATGTAACCCGCCCGGGGCCTCCTGCCCTTGCTGCGCCACAGCAGCATTTCCTTAGCACGGCGGCACCAGGGATAAACACGCTCAGTCCATTTTACCATGAGTTTACTGTGTGTGAGTCCACGCATAGGAGGCTCCCTCACAGTAAAAAGTCAAAAAACAGGTGGTCAAAAAGCGAAAAATCAGGGCAGACCTGATGGTCAGAACCGTCTTCTAACAGTCTATATATATATATATATATATATATATATACACATATATATAAATACACACACACAAATCCTTTTCAGGGTTAGCGTGACACATAAATTAAGCACAAAAAGAAGAGAGAACTCTGGTTAGCTCCTAAATTTAGGTGGAGAGCAGCCCATAAGGAACACCTTGCAAAACCAATAATACTCTAGATTTGCTCACCTCAAATGTCTGTTTATCTAGCAACGTTTATAAGCATGAGACTAGTGCAGTGCTAGCGACACCGAGCTAGATAGGGACAACGTTTGTTGCCATTTGCACAGCAAAACGTCAAGCATAGGATTGACCCAGTTCCATCATTGCCAACCTGTAAAATGACAAAAGCCATTCACCGCTCAAGGCACAGAATTACAGCTTTGGACTGGTAAAATACCATTGAGGCCAACCTGGAAAGAGTAGAAGCAACCCCTGACATATGTTTTGCTATCATTATAGCTGTTCAAAGGGGTTTAGCTTTGTCCAGACACAAGCGAGCACCCAATATAGGTAAAAAAAAAACCCTTTCAGGGTTGGAGTGATGCATAAATTGTGCAAAAAAGAAGAGAGAACTCTGTGTAGCTCCCAAGTTTTGGTGGAGAGCACCTCCAACAAGAAACACCTTGCACAACCAACAACACTATAGATTTGTTCACCTCAAATATCTTTTTATCTAACAAGGTTTTTAAGCACAGGATTAGCACAGTGCTGTCCATGACAAGGTAGATAGGAATAAAATATTTTCCCATTTGTACATCAAAATCTTTAAGCATAGGACTGACCCAGTGCCATCCCCGTTGAGCTGTAAAATAACAAAATCCATTCACCACTCCAGGCACAGTATTACAGCTTTGGACTGGTAAGATACCATCCATGCCAGCCAGGAATGAATAAAAGCAACCCCTGACAAGTACTTCCCTATCATTATAGCTCTTCAGAGGGGGTTAGTTTTGTCCAGACACAAGGGAGCACATGGTATAAGTCACAACAAATCCCTTTCAGGATTAGAGTGTGTTAGAAATGGGGTCTCTGGTTGGCAGTCAGTTTGTACTCTGTCTAAGCAAGGACCCTCGCTCTAGTCAGGGAGATATACACTTGAATAACCCTGCTCTCCCTTGGTAGCTTGGCACAAACAGTAAGGCTTATCTCAATGGCAATGTGTAAAGTATTTGTACCAACGCACTCAGTAATACAGGCAAAACACCACAAAATGGACACCAAACCAGTTTAGAAAAATAGGTAATATTTATCTAAATCAAACAAGACAAAAATCCAACATGCACACGTCAAGACATGAATTTTCAAAGTAGAAAGAGTCTTACTCCATAGAAAACAATGGAAACATTGATTTTTTTAAAGTTCCTGGTTTGTGTCAAAAAGTAAGCCGCACGTGCGAGCATGCTCTGGAAAAGTCAGTGATGCATTGATTCCTTACTCACAAGTGAGGCGGTGCATCCTTTCTTCTCTGTCTGATAGGCAATGTGTAGTTTTTCTCTCCTGCAAAACAGCGATGAGTTGATTTCCGGCCAGGCACCTCAGATCCACGCATCCTTGCATTGATTTTTGACACCCAACGATGATGCATGAAAAATCCAGCCACACGGTATTGGAAAGTGTGTTCCGTGGGGGTTTCTCGGAAAGCAAACAGGTGTTGCGTTGTTCCTCCACCATGATGCATCGATCTTCCAGTTGCGATGCAGGTGGTGCATGGATTTTAGGCCCGACCTGGGTAGCATGTAATTTTTCAGCCGCTTTGCATTTGGTGCATCAATATTTTTCCCGCACTGTGTTCTGTGCATGGATTTCAGTCCTTGTTCTGCCAACTTCACCTCGAAAGGGCCAGGGACTGGATGGGGCACCACTTGGCAGGGCAGGAGTCTCAGCAGAGAATCTGGATGCTGGCAGAGGAAGTCTTGAGACAGCTCATTCCAAATCCTTGGAGATTCTTCATAAGCAGGAATATAGCACAACGTCCAGTCTTTGTCCCCTTTTAGGCAGAAGCAGCAACTGCAAGCCAACCCACAAAGCACTGTCACAGTCAAAGGGGCAGTACTGCTCCTCCACCTCTTTAGCTCTTCTCCTTGGCAGAGGTTTCTCTTGATTGGAGAAGTAATCTGAAAATCTTGGATTTTCGGGCCACTACTTATATCCCTTTCTGCCTTTGAAGTACGCAAACTTCAAAGGAAAGTCTCTGTTGTTCACAAGATCCTGCCTTGCCCAGGCCTGGCTCCAGACTCACACCACTGGGTTGGAGACTGTATTGTGTGAGGGCAGGCACAGCCTATTCAGGTGTAAGTGACCACTCCTCCCTCCACTCTAGCCCAGATGGCTCATCAGGATATGCAGGCTACACCACAGCTCCCTTTGTGTCACTGTCTAGACGGGATTCACAAACAGCCCAATTGTCAGTCTGACCCACACAGAGAATACACAAGCAGGCAGAGTCACATAATGGTTTAAGCAAGAAAATGCCCACTTTCTAAAAGTGGCATGTTCAAACTAAAAGATGTATTTTCAAATTGTGAGTTCAGAGACATGAAGCTCCATATTTCTATCTGCTCTCAAAGGGAAACCTCCCTTAAAATATATTTAAAGGCAGCCCCTGTGGGAGGCTGGCCTGGCTTATAGTGGGTACCTTGTGGTACTTACACCTTGTGCCAGGTCCAGTTATCCCTTATTAGTAGATTAGTAGTGTTCTAGCAGCTCAGGCTGATAGAGGTAGCTATAGCAGAGCAGCTTAGGCTGAACTAGGAGACATGCAAAGCTCCTACCATACCACTTATATCACTTAGCACTATATCATAAGAAACACAATACTCAGTCACTAAAAATAAAGGAACTTTATTTTAGTGACAATATGCCGAAAGTATCTCAGAGGATATACTCCCTTAGGAGGTAAGTAAAATACACAAAATATACACACAGACCAAAATCAGGTAAGTAAACAGTTAGCAAAGTAGAGCAAATACTGTAGAACACAATAGAATGCAATAGGAGACAATAGGCCTAGGGGGCAACACAAACCATGTAATCCAAAAGTGGAATGAGAACCACAAATGGACCCCAGGCCTAGTGTAGTGTGTAGAGGGTCGCTGGGAGTGTAAGAAAACACTAAGGGTGTCCAAGATATCCCACCCCAAGACCCTGAAAAGTAGGAGTAAAGTTACCCTACTACCCCAGACAGACAGTAAAGACGAGATAGGGGATTCTGCAAAGGCAACAACTGACTGCAAAGCTCTGAAGACGAATTCCTGGACCTGAGGACCTGCAAAGGAAGGGGACCAAGTCCAAGAGTCATACAAGTGTCCAGGGGGGACAGGAGCCCACTAAACCCCGGATGAAGGTGCAAAAGGGCTGCCTCTGGGTGGAAGAAGCCAACGATTCTGCAACAACGAAAGGTGCCAGGAACTTCTCCTTTGGTCACAAGATGTCCCATGGCGTGCTGGAGGATGCAGAGTTCTTTCCACGCAGAAAGACCACAAGCAAGCCTTGCTAGCTGCAAGAGTCATGGTTGAAGGTTTTGGGTGCTGCCTGGGCCCATTCAAGATGGCAGAGGTCTGGGACACACTGGAGGAGCTCTTGGCACCTCCCCTTGGGAGGTGCTGGTCAGGGGAGTAGCCACTCTCCTTTCCTTTGTCCAGTTTCGCACCAGAGCACGGCTGGGTTGATCTCTGAACCGTTGTAGACTGGCTTATGCAAGGAGGGAACCATCTGTGCTCTTCAAAGCATTTCCAGAGGCCAGGGGAGGCTACTCCTCTCAGGCCCTTAACACCTATTTCCAAAGGGAGAGGGTGTAACACCCTCTCTCAGAGGAAATCCTTTGTTCTGCCTTCCTGGGACTAGGCTGCCCAGGCCCCAGGGGGGCAGAAACCTGTCTGAGGATTGGCAGCAGCGGTAGCTGCAGAGAAAACCCCAGAGAGTTAGTTTGGCAGTACCCGGGCTCTATGCTGGAGCCCTGGGGATGCATTGAATTGTCCCCCCAATACCAGAATGGTATTGGGGAGACAATTCCATGATTCTAGACATGTTACATGGCCATGTTCGGAGTTACCATTGTGACGCTACATATAGGTATTGACCTATATGTAGTTTACGTGTGTAATGGTGTCCCCGCACTCACAAAGTCTGGGGTATTTGCCCTGAATGATGTGGGGGCACCTTGGCTAGTGCCAGGGTGCCCTCACACTAAGGCCCATATTTATACTTTTTTAGCACTGCAATTGTGCCGCTTTTTGACGCAAAAGTGGCGCAAACTTACAAAAAACAATTGTATTTTGGAGGTTTGCGCCGCTTTTGCGTCAAAAAGCAGCTCAAATGCAGCGCTAAGGAAGTATACATATGGGCCTAAGTAACTTTGCACCTAACCTTCACTAAGTGAGGGTTAGATATATAGGTGACTTATAAGTTACTGAAGCGCAGTGTAAAATGGCTGTGAAATAACGTGAACGTTATTTCACTCAGGCTGCAGTGGCAGTCCTGTGTAAGAATTGTCTCAGCTCCCTATGGGTGGCAAAAGAAATGCTGCAGACCATATGGATCTCCTGGAACCCCAATACCCTGGGTACCTAGGTACCATATACTAGGGAATTATAAGGGTGTTCCAGTGTGCCAATCAGAATTGGTAAAATTAGTCACTAGCCTGCAGTGACAATTTTAAAAGCAGGGAGAGCAAAAACACTGAGGTTCTGGTTAGCAGAGCCTCAGTGATACAGTTAGGCACCACACAGGGAACACATACAGGGCACACTTTATGAGCACTGGGGTCCTGGCTAGCAGGATCCCAGTGACACAGGCAAAAACAACATACATACAGGTAAAAAATGGGGGTAACATGCCAGGCAAGATGGTACTTTCCTACAGCCCCCATGTTAACCTATGAGAGAGATAGGCCTTTCAACAGTGAAAACCAAATTTGGCAGTAATTCCCTGCTGGGACACGTAAAACACATCAGTACATGTCACATCTTTAACATACACTGCATCCTGCCCATAGGGCTACCTAGGGCCTACCTTAGGGGTGCCTTACAGGTATAAAAAGGGAAGGGTTAGGCCTGGTAATTGGGTGCACTTGCCAGGTTGGATTGGTAGTTTAAAACTGCACACACAGACACTGCAGTGGCAGGTCTGAGCAATGCTTACAGGGCTACTCCTGTGGGTGGCACAATCCGTGCTGCAGGCCCACTAGTAGCATTTGATTTACAGGCCCTGGGCACCTCTAGTGCACTGTATTAGGGATTTACTAGTAAATCAAATATTCCAATCATGGAAAGTCAATTACACATATATTTTACATAGGTGCACTTGCACTTTAGCACTGGAATGCAGTGGTAAAGTGCCTAGAGTAACAAGAACAGCAAACACAGAGTCCAGCACACATCAACAACCTGGAAAACAAAGGCAAAAAGTTAGGGGAGACCACACCCAGGATGCCAAGTCTAACAGACGCACACATGGTGGTTGTATGGGTACCCTAAGGAGCACAGGAAGAGTGGCACTACATAGGGTGCAGCTACAGAATTCCTTCTTATTGAACTACCTGTGCACATGCATGTCTAATATTTACTAAGTACCAGGTATACACTCAGCATTCACATTATATGCACATGTGATGTGACCAAGCTCTCTCACAATTATCATGATGGGTAGATCATGTTGGTAAATCTAGTTTGCTACAATCCGTAGACATGTCCCACATCCATCTGGAGCTGAGTTGTATTCTCATAGTGTACTCAAATGACTGTTGCCCAGCACAATAAGGCTCCCTGCATGGCCGCTGCCTCACTTAGGCCCTCATTACAACCTTGGCAGTAAATGATGCCTACCGCTGTGCTGACGGCTGCCAACATACTGTGACCGCGGTGGTATACCGCTATGGGTAATATTACCCACACAGAGAAATCGTCCACTATAGACACCCACACAAGTCCACCAGACAAAAGGTCAGTGATAAAATGGCTGTACCAAAACCCACAACGTTATGCCAACAGGAATACAGCCACAGTATCAGGACCCACAAATCGGTACACACCGCCGCACTCAAAATACACACACACTTACAAAACTACACCACATTGGACAATTCAAACTACACACACCTGACACACATTCACCCACCACACCCACACACTCAGACCACTTTCAAACACACACACACATTACCCAAAACCCTTTCAATGAAAAAGAAGATTGTGAACAGAGAGAGAGACAAGCCAGGAGCACCCACTCAATCTGAGCCACAAAACACCATCACCCATACACCATCCACACACATCACACCACACACCACAACACATCACCCCACACATCCTCACACATACCACTCACATCACATCCATGGCACCCCAAAGACATCCCAGGTTTTCAGAGGAGGAGCTAAGGGTCAAGGTGGAGGAAATCATCCGGGTAGAGGAACAGCTATTCGGATCAAAGGTGCAGCAGACGTCAATTGCAAGGAAGATGGAGCTATGGCGGAGAATAGTGGACAGGGTCAACGCCATGGGACCACACCCAAGAACAAGGGATGACATCAGGAAGAGGTGGAACGACCTACAGGGGAAGGCGTGTTACGTGGTTGCAAGACACCAGGCAGCCGTATGGAAGACTGGCGGTGGACCCCCACCTCATCCCCCACAACTAACAACATGGGAGGAGCAAGTCTTGGCAATAGTGCATCCTGAGGGCCTTGCAGGAGTAGCAGGAGGACTGGACTCTGGTAAGTCAAATCTTTACTACTATATCCCCCACCTTGCCTGCATACCATCACAAACTCCAATCCCTACCCTCACCCCATCACTCCACCACCTCACAAATACCCCACTATCACAACCCACCCATCCCAATACCAAGCCCTGCATGCAACACCTATGCATGGACATCCATCACAGACCTGCATGGACACCCATCACTAAAGCATGCCCAGTAGAGAGAATCACCTAGCCCACAAAATACCCATGCACACAAGGCAAAGCTGACAGGGCAATCACAACCATACAGGGAAACACACCCATGCACAAGATGGCACACGCAGACACAATAACACTGCATTTTCATCCCCACACGACCCCCACTCAACGTCACCGGAGAGGAGGTGCCACCAACATCCTGTCCCCCCACAGATGAGTCCCACAATGACGACAGCAGCTCTGCACGCCTGGATTACGATGACCAACCTGGCCCATCAGTGACCATACCACTGTCCCCAGGACATGTCAATCAGCGGTGGGTCCACCACTACAAGGACCCCAGGAAACCCCACAACCCCAAGACAATCAGGGACCTGGGGTCAGTGGTAGTGGACACAGGTTTCAGGGGACAGAGGCACAGGACAACAGGGAAGCTGGGTGGACTGCTGTGTGACAGGTGGAGGACAGGCCCAGGGAACCCACTCTCCACAAGGCACTTGCAGGGATCCTGGGAGCATACCAACATTCCCAGGAGACTCTGGGCCAGATACTGGCCAAGTTGCAGGAGACCCAGTGGCTGCAGGAGTGACAGTACCTGGGGATCAGGGAAGACCTCAAAGACATCCACATCATCCTGGTCACTATTACAGGGGTGCTGGCTGACATGGCCAACACCATAAGGGAGGCAGTGGCACAACAACGGGCCCCTGACACTAGCCACACAGATAAATATCCCTCCACCTCCGCCGGTGCTAGTGGACAGGAGGCCCCGCCACTGGAACAAAAGGCCACCAGCACCCCACCCCTTGCAGAAGGAGAACCACCCCGCAAATGGTCCCTGCGATCCAGGCAGAATCCAGAATACATTGCCAAGACCCCCGCCAGGAAATAAGACCTTCCTGATTGTCACCTTTCTGTCCCACTCTGTCACCCTGTCCACCTTGAACTGCCATTGCTGCCCTTCCCATGCCCCATTGGACAATGCACCTGTGATACAAAGAGACTGGACTCTAACTGGACATTCCTCCACCATCACCCCAGCCCATTGCACATCACCCCCAACCTCTTAGCACTTAAATAAACACCCATGGAACACATACAATTCTGGAGTCTGTCAATTGATTGAAATATGGATTAGTACAACATTCTGAAAACAATGCAAATCTTGTGTACAGTAATTTATACATTGGTATGACCTGTAGTGGGAAGCAGTAAACATAGCAGGAGCCAGAGAGGGCCCCGGAGATCTGAAAATAGGGATGTCAAGTGGTACAATGAGTGAGCATAGACATAGGGAAATATTGCTGCCATGTACAATGTCCAACAGAAAACTGAAAAGAAAAGTGAAGTAACAGTGTCTTACCTGTGTGTCACTGGAAGTACTGCTGTATGATATTACTTCTGTTGTCCACATCTTCTTCCTCTGTCTCCTCTTCCTCACTGTCCACAGGCTCCACCACTGCCACAAGAACATCTCCAGGCTCACCCTCCTGCAGAAAAGGCACTTGGCATCTCAATGCTAGGTTGTGCAACATGCAACATGCAACGATGATCTGGCACACCTTCTTGGGTGAGTAGCACAGGGATCCACCTGTCAGATGGAGGCAGTGGAACCTGGCCTTCAGGAGGCCGAAGGTTCTCTCAATAATCCTCCTTGTTCATCCATGTGCCTCATTGTAACATTCTTCTGCCTTTGTCCTGGGATTCCTCACTGGGGTCAGTAGCCATGAGAGGCTGGGGTAACCAGAGTCACCTGCAAATATTGAGGGACAACTGTTAGACACACTCTAACCCTTAGGGACAACCCCATACCCAGACACCAACATATACTGGGTGGGGAACTTGGGCTCACCTATTAGCAACACCTGGTGCCTCTGGAGTTGAGCTATCACATATGGGATGCTGCTATTCCTCAAGATAAAGGCATCAGGAACAGAGCCAGGATGCTTGGCATTCCACTGGGAGATGTACTGGTCAGCCAAACACACCATCTGCACATTCATAGAGTGATAGCTTTTTCTATTCCTGAACACTTGTTCATTTCCCCATGGGGGGACAAATGCTACATGTGTACCATCAATGGCACCAATGATGTTGGTGATATATCCCAGGGCATGAAAGTCAGCTTTCACTATGACCAAATCCTCCACCTGGGGGAATACGATGTAGCTGCGCATGTGTTTCACGGGACAGACAACACTCTGGTCAACACGATGGAGAACATTGGCTGAGACATTGTTGATGCCATGGCCACTGTTCCTTGGAAGGAACCACTTGCCAGGAAATGGAGCACTGACAGGACCTGCACTAGAGGGGGATACCTGTGGGGTGGCGGATAGCTGACATCAGGTCTGGCTCCAATTGGGCGCACAGTTCTTGGATTGTGGCCCGATCAAGTCTGTATGTTAGGATAATCTGACTGTCCTCCATTGTCACAAAGTCCACCAGGGGTCTGTACACTGGAGAATGTCTCCATCTCATATTCATCCTCAGCGTTTGAAGCCTAGGGAGGAAAATGGTGAGCAGAGGGTCCTGTTCACACATCAATTGCAATAATGATGGATCTCTTCATTTACAGAACCAGTATGTGAATCTGAGAGTCAGTTGATGTGCCAATGTCGGCTGTGATGCAGTTATGTGCCATCGCCTGTGCCCCCCTGAAATGGCGCCTGCCTGACCTGTGAGGAGGGACAAGTGGAAATTAGGCAATTCCTCTGGCGTAGTGTGCTGTTGCGGTAGGTGGTCGATGACCGCTGTGCAACTTTGCATTGGTTATCATTGGACCCTATGGGTTCCAGGAGCCAATGGCGATGTACGCCAGCGGTGACGGTACGCACCGCCGCAAACGTGACCACCATGTTCTATCTGTTCACTCACTTGCTACCTGACCTTCCACAGGAGAGGACCTACACTGCAAGTGCTGCTGTGACATGCGTTTGGAAGCAACAATGGCTCATGTGTCTGTGGAAAGGGCCCCTGCCTTCACTGCAGAGGAGTTGGAGGGACTGGTGGATGGGGTCCCACCCCAGTACACTTTAGTCTATGGTCTTCCAGACAAACAGGTGAGTACACTGTGAGCATGATGCGTGGGCCATGAATGTATGCAGTGCTGTGTGTGCAAGCCACATGTGGGGGGGGGCTGAGGTGTCCATGGCAGAGACCTGCATGTTTGGTGGTCAATGTATGTGCCTTAGTGGATGGGAAGGATATGGTGGGCCATGAGTGTGACAGTCCGGACGGCATTACTAATTCCTTTTCAGCTGTATTTATACTGCAGATCAGCGCCCATCAGAAAAAGGGTATTTGGCATCCCATCGCCAAGGAGGTACAGACCGTGGGGGTCTTTGACAGGCGAAGCACCCATTGCCGCAAACGGTGGGAGGACCTGCGCCGCTGAACAAGGAAGACAGTGGAGGCCCAGCTGGGGCTGGCCTCCCAATGAGGAAGGGGTGCCCATCGTACCCTGAACCCCCTGATGTTCCGCATCCTGACGGTGGCCTAACCGGAGTTGGATGGGGGCTTGAGGGCATCACAGCAGCCACAAGGGGGTGAGTACAAATTCAGATTAATGAGTTGGCGTGCGTTAAGGTTTTACCTGCGTAGGGGATGTGGACGGTGGGTGCCCCTAGGCCAGGGCGAACATGACAGGGTAGGTCCCTTGTTGGGCAGGATCTGAAGCACTTCAAACCTAATGGTGTTAGTGGGCATATAATACTGGACACGGTCCTGTGAGTTTCAGGTGTGCAGCTGATAGCGTTATGTCATGTCCCCCATGGGCTGGTGACTAGCATTGTAACTGGCAGTTCATGGCCTAGTGCATAGGGCAGCTCCCTGTGTGTTGTGTACGCCAACGGTAATGTTGTTGCTGGCATTGACAAAGTGTATCATCTGTCTCTCCCCCACCTTTTTGTTTTGTCACCCTGTCCTTTTGTGCATTAGCATCATCTGGCAGAGGAGCAGAGGCACCGGCGACGGAGGGAGCTGCATCCCACATGGGCCTGGAGGCCGAATCCACTGAGGGTGAGGGCACCAGTGGGACGGAGGGCAAGGGGAGCACCACGACAGAGACAGGAGGGGACACTACTGACAGCGACTCCTCCTCCGATGGAAGCTCCCTGGCGGTGGCAGAAACCTCTGTGCCCACCCCAATAACAGGTACAGCTGCCACCTCCTCCAGCACAACCTTTCTAGCAGCCCGTCAGCGTGTTTCCTGTGCCTGCTCACCCAGGAGGGTGGGCATCTCCTTCGCCCCGGCACCACAGGCCCTGCCCCAGTCAGCCCTGCTGCCCTCAGTGAGGAGGCTATTGACTTCCTGAGATCCCTCACTGTTGGGCAGTCAACCATTCTGAATGCCATCCAGGGTGTCAAGAGGGATTTGCAACAAACAAATGCATATCTGGAGGGCATTCACTCTGGCGTGGCGGCCCAACAGAGAGCATTTCAGGCTCTGGCCTCTGCACTGATGGCAGTCATTGTCCCTGTCACTAGCCTCCCCCCTCCAACTTCCTCTACCCAGTCCCAATCCCCTCAACCCCAGCCTATCCCAAGCACACCTTCAGACCAGCATTCACCCAAATCAACACACAAAAGTGGCTCAGGCAAACACAAGCACCACACTTCATCTCACAGGTACTCACACAAGCACCATCACCGTGCAGCAGACACACCAACATCCACTGCCTCCAATGTGTCCCCCTCCTCGTCATCCTCCACCTCCCTCCCAGTAGCATCTCCACTCACACGTGCATGCACTACATCCTCATCCACTACCTCCATCACCTACACACCCCTTACTGGCAGTCACCACCCCCACATCCATGCACACGTCCCCTGTGTCCTTTTCCACTGTGTCAGTGACCCCTCCTCCCAAAGTACACAAACGCAAGCACACACCCACCCAGCAGCCATCCACCTCACAACAGCATCCAGCTCATGCACCCGCACCCAAACACAGCAGACTGACACCTCCTACAACCACTCCCTCTTCCTCCACTCCCAAACCTTCACCCTCTTCCCGCCCCAATGTCCCTAAGAAGCTTTTCCCAGCCAACATTGACCTGTTCCCTACCCCTCCCACTCTGTCCTTGCCCTCTGGTCAGGGTGGCCAAAACCCACCCCAGCACCCCAGCCACCAAGTCCACATCCGCTGTGGTTCCTGCAGCTGTCTGAGGATCAAAGGGGGCACCCCCCAGGCCAGCCAGTGTGCCACCAACCCCTGCCAAGGCAAAGAACATTCTGCCACCTGGCAAGGTGAAAAAGGGGACAGCATCCAGTAAGGGGAAGAAGCCACAACCACCCAGCAAGGCCACCTCAAAGACTCCAGCTGCCAGATCCAAGGTGACACCACCATCTGCCAAGGACAGGAAGGGGCACAAACACCAGCCAAGGCACTTCAGCCGTCCGAGCCTGTAGGTGAAGGCCTGGTGGCTACCAGCACAACCGCCAGCACCGCCACCTGCCACGCCACAAGCACCACGACTGTCAGCAGCAGCAGTCCAAGTGGACAGCCGTCTGAGACTGCAGGAGAATGGCTGGAGCCTCCCCCCACCACCGGCAACACCGGCACCTCCACCGCGGCAGCACCACCACCTGCACCGCCACAAGCACCGCCACCTGCACTGCTAAGAGTGACACCACTGCCAGCAGCAGCAACCCCAGTGGGCGGACGTTTGAGGCTGCAGGGGAAGGGCTGGAGCCTCCCCCCACCACTGAAAGCACCGCCACTACCACCACTGTGCAGCCATAGCCGCCGGCAAATGGACTGTAGCCCTGCCTCCATGGACTATCATGCATCCTGACCACTGCAAATCTCGTGGGTCTGACACCTAGGTGAGGGACTGTGACCTGACACCCCCCATGTGCTGCATCACTGGGCACAAAGCCCCCTCCAGAACCAGTGGAGAAATGCATCCACTCACCCTATCCTTGGCAGGATGAAGCACACTGGGCACAATGCCCCATCCAGAACCAGTTGAGAAAGGCATTCACTCACCATATCCTTGGAAGGATGAAGCACACTGTGTACAATGCCCCCTCCAGAACCAGTGGAGAAAGGCATCCACTCACCCTAATCTTGCCAGGTTGAAGCACACTGGGCACAAAGCCCCCTCCAGAACCAGTGGATAAAGGCATCCACTCACCCTATCCTTGCCAGGATGAAGCACACTGGGCACAAAGCCCCCTCCAGAACCAGTGGAGAAATGCATCCACTCACCCTATCTTCGGCAGGATGAAGCACACTGGGCACAATGCCCCCTCCAGAACCAGTGGAGAAAGACATCCACTCACCCTATCTTCGGCAGGATGAAGCACACTGGGCACAAAGCCCCCTCTAGAACCAGTGGAGAAAGGCATCCACTCATGGCATCATTGGCAGGGTGAAGCACACTACACAATGACCCCTCCAGAACCAGTGGAGAAAGGCATCCACTCACCCTATCCTTGGCAGGATGAAGCACACTGGGCACAAAACCCCCTCCAGAACCAGTGGGGAAAGGCATCCCTATCCTTGCCAGGATGAAGCACACTTCGCACAAAGCCCCATCCAGAACCAGTGGAGAAAGGCATCCACTCACTGCATCCTTGGCAGGATGAAGCACACTGGGCTAAATGCCCCCTCTAGAACCAGTGGAAGAAGCCATCCACTTGAGAGACTGTGGCCTTGCAGTCCCCAGGACCAGGCAGTGGGCAAACCACCCACTGGAGAGACTTGAGAGACTGTGGCTTTGCACTCCCCAGGACCAGGCAGTGGGCAAACCACTCACTTGAGAGACTGTAGCCTGGCACTCCCCAGGACCAGGCAGTGGGCAAACCACCCACTTGAGAGACTGTGGATTTGCACTCTCCAGGACCAAGCAGTGGCCAAACCACCCACTTGAGAGACTTGAGAGACTGTGGCCTTGCACTCCCCAGGACATCGTTGTGGGCATGGAGCCCCCTCCAGGAGCAGTGGCGTTGTATCATCTTCCAGCTGAGGTGCCCCCCTTCCCCATCCTCCTGAGGTGCCTGTGTGTTTTAGACCTGATGCCCCTGCAGTGTTCTCTCAGTTTTGAGGCAGGAGTCAAGTGTGGGCTTGGTCTCTGTGTTATGGCCCAGTGGGCCACGGACTATTTTTGTGTGGACATTGTCCCTCATTTTGTATATATTGTATATATTGTACATACTGTTTATTTATTTAAGAACGTATTTCTCTAGAATTCTAATATTACACTAATTTTACTCAATTCCTTTTGTCCTTGCATTCTTCCGGAGGGTTACGGGGTGTATATGTAATGTTGTTGCATGTGTTTGTGCGTATGGTGTTGGGGTGAAGGTGGTGGCGGGGCTTTTGCGTGTGTGTGTCACTTTCTCCCCCCCCCCTCCCCTGTCTCCTAGGTGCTGTACTCACCGTGGTTGTCATCGCCACCATTGGTGCTCTTGATACATGAGCAGATGCACCAGAATGGGCAGAACGTGCAGCTCGGGCTCCATGGTGTCCTGGATCTTCGTTGAGTGTCGAGAGGTGAATGGTTTCCCTTCTAAGTACTGTTTCTGCTGTGCTTTTGATGGCGTTGGTACTGCCCCAGAAAAGCCGGCAGATGGGTGTGTTGTATTGGAGGGGGCAGTACATTGTCTTCCGCCTGCCTGTTGGCAGTTACCGCCGAGTTGTTTGTTACTACCGCTGGGGCAGTCGGAGTTTTTAAAGTGGCTGTATGTGTTGGCGGTTTCCGCCGTGGTCATGATCCCATTTTTTTCCGGCCGGCCTGTTGGTGGTATTACCGCTGCTTTAACACTGACCGCCAGGGTTGTAATGAGGGACTTAGGCCCGTATTTATACTTTTTTTGCGCTGCATTTGTGTCGTTTTTTGAAGCAAAAACGGCGCAAACTTGCAAAATACCATTGTATTTTGTAGGTTTGCGCCGTTTTGCGTCAAAAAGCGGTGCAAATGCGGCGCTAAAAAAAGTATAAATACGGGCCTTAATCTCTTAAGAGTAGTGAGGCACCGGTGGTGCAAGTGCCTCCTAAATAAGCCTGCTAAAGACCTCAACATTTATACATAATCTGTACCATTTCCTGAGTAACTGAATGACTCGCAGTGTTGTAAAAAGTGCTGTGACAAATATGTTGGCAACAGGCATGCTATTCAGATAAACAGCACCTCTGACATGTATCTTGTCTGACATCATTGTGAATGTGGGCATGCTTTCCTTTTCGTAGCACCCATCATTCCATAGCACCACACAATGGCACTTGTGCAACAATTAACTTATTTTCCATCCTGAACATTGTATCAAACATAATGTCCACATCCGAACTCAGATGTCATCTCATTGGTCATACATTACATTTCAACATTGGGTTGTACACATCATGCCCTTTCACACAAACCCCTGGAATGACACATGTGACACACAAGGTGACACTTAGGGGGTCATTCTGACCCTGGGGGTCACCGACCGCCAGGGCCAACGACCACGGAAGCACCGCCAACAGGCTGGCGGTGCTTCCTGGGCCATTCTGACCGCAGCGGTAAAGCTGCGGTCAGAAAAGGGGAACCAGCGGTTTCCCGCCGGTTTACCCCTGGCCCAGGGAATCCTCCATGGGGATTCCGACCCCCTTCCCGCCATCCTGTTCCTGACGTTTTTTACCGCCAGGAACAGGATGGCGGGAACGGGTGTCGTGGGGTCCCTGGGGGCCCCTGCACTGCCCATGCCAGTGGCATGGGCAGTGCAGGGGCCCCCTAACAGGGCCCCACAAAGATTTTCAGTGTCTGCTTTGCAGACACTGAAAATCGCGAAGGGTGCCACTGCACCCGTCGCACCCCTGCTAATCCGCCGGCTCCATTCGGAGCCGGCTTCCTCTTTGCAGGGGCTTTCCCGCTGGGCCGGCGGGCGATCTTTTGGAGATCGCCCGCCGGCCCAGCGGGAAAGTTAGAATGACCGCTGCGGTCATTTGACCGCGGTGCAGTCTTATGGCGGTTTCCGCCCGCCGGGGTCGGAATGACCCCCTTAGTGTCTGCATCGGGGTTTTCAATTTGGAACATTTCTCCAACAGTGTAGGGTCGAGGCCCACCCACAAGACATGACAGGAACACTTACTAGTGATTTTGGAACATTTATGTGCATAGACAACTGTTATACATTCAACTTGTAAGGCTGAATAAGCAAGTCAACTTTGTGGTAGGACTGAACAACTGCCAAACATTACAATTCTGTCAGTAAGACAAAGGGTCAGATAACAGAGGCCCTGGCACCACCAAAGGGTCACTTTCCCTGATGCTCCATTGATGCATTTCACTGCACCATGTCTAAATGGATTTGTTATGCAGCTTTTTGTAGTGTTACACCTCCATGTTCATATGAGGAAGCATGACACAGTATTCTGCATCAGTGGGGCATGAAATTGTTGTTGCAGTGGCCGTCCCATTGTAACACCCATTATTTTTGACGCTGCCACAGATGTTGAAGACATCTTACCTATAATTAGTGCAAAAAGACTAACAACTGCCCAGAGGTGGTGTAGGCATAGGAAAGTGTTGAGCAATGCATTGATACGTCTTTGTTTCTTGCTTTGTCGTGGATGTGTGCGTATGTGCACATAGGTCTCCCTTCCTGCACATTAACAAAATAATATAACAGATGTCTTCGCACTACTATGTGGGCAGCCATTGTCACCATTGTAGACTGTTTATGTACTGGAAGGGATTCCAACCAGCACATACACTCTCCCTTTAACACAGACACAATTGCACTGGGGTCCAATTATGCCTGCATTGCTGTGTTATGTGCCGGTGCAGGAGCAGACGCAGGCCTGTCCCGTACTCTTGGTAATATGGGGCGGGCCTGCATTACAAATTCAGCACACGTGTGTTTGATATTTTACACTTTATGGGGTGTATGTGATACTTAATGTACACAAAGAGGAATGTGCAAGTAGTCTGCACCCAGTGCATAGCTCAGCTCACTTAAATGGCATTAGCTTAAAACACAAATGGTCAGATCTGAGGAAGGGGGTGCTCCATATAGTGCACCGCCACTTTCCCTGCGCCCATAAGCACCCCACTACCGCCACCATGTTTGCACCATATTTATAATACAGCACACCATTACGCAGGGTAGGGGGCAATAGCATCATTTTTTTACGCTAATGATGTACTCTGCAGGAGTAGCACCAAAACTTTGGTGCTACTCCTGCAGAGTAAATAGGGGCCCATTATAAATAATGGTATGCACTCTTTTAATGGGGGAACCCACTCCTTGCATACATCATGGCTGGCGCAGGCATGATGTGGGGCAAATGTTTTACAAAGTGGTGCAATGCATTAATTGCGCCACTTTGTAAATATGGGGCTGGGAAAATGCCACTTTAGCGCCGCCTTTATCATGAAAAACAATTATGCACAAAGGTGGCGCTAGGGGCTCTTAAATCTGCCCCAATACTTCCTGTCCTGACCCTTGACAAAACATGCTGCAGTCAACCTTATGTACTCCTGTCATGCACATGCAAATGAGGATGTTGCAAAGCAAATGGGGTCCTTACCAACTGGTCCACCAGTCTGATTCCACATGTGATACAGTAGATCTTGATCTCGTGCAATGAAGTCTGCCTAACGGTTTTTGATCTGGTGGTCAGCGTACACTACTCCAAATATCTGTTATAGGTGGTGGAGCACGTGCCCCACTGCAGCTTCTGTGCCTCTGTTGGGTAGCCCTGTTTTACCTAGCCACCCAAAGTTAACATCAGAGGAAGGCAGCCAGATGAACCCTCCCAGTTCATCAGCACACATCCTATGTGCTCTCCATTTCCCAGGCATTTTCCAGTTTCCCCTCACTGCAAATCAAATAGACAAACACCCCACAATACAATAACAATAACAGGATGAAAACACTACAGAACACTCAGGAAAGTGACAAAATGCACAGGACAGCAGCAGAACACAGCACAAAACTCTCAATAACCACCACCCCTCGACCAGCACCAGCTCCAGACACCCTCTTACAATCACAGACAAAAAGACTGTAAAGTAAAAGGGAAATTGAAATCACTGTACCATGTATGCAGCAAGGAAGTCGTGTTTTATCACTTCCTGGGCACTGGTGTCACGTTTTCTGATAGGTGTTATTTTGTTTTACACCTGACGGTCATGCGTTTTTTTCCCCATTAAGATTAACAAGGCCTATGGACTTGCAATTGATGCACAGGGGCCAAGCGTCATTTTTTGGAATACTATAGTATTGCCTTTTGCGTCAAAACATTTGACGCATAATGCGAATGTATGGTATACCTTCCTATGAAGGCTGAAAAGTCCTGTCAACTTGCGATTGACGTGCAGGGGACAGGCGTCACTTTTTGGAATAGCGTAGTATGGAGTAATGCTGTTTGGGTCCAAAAAAAGTACGCCTTACAGGAATGCGTGGAAAGGCTGACAGTGCACCCAGAATCACATACCATGCCACAGGGCCTATGCATGTATGTAGTCAGTATGGTATGGCTACCTGTGTGTGCATGTGCATTCATACTATAACTGTAACATCAGAATATGTTACCATATGTGTGTATGTGTGTGTGATGCATGCAATGAAATATGTGCATGTGTTTGTAGACCTTATACATGCATACATGTTACAGCATGTGTACTGCGAGTGTACATATGTGATGTAACATATATTTGTGGGTCCACCACATTGTCATGTCTGATTTCCAAATGCACTTTTGACAACAACGCATTAGATATGATGGGCTATGTCCAATACATGTTCATGCATGTGATACCCTTGACAAATCTTACTCAGAGGTTGTAGTGGACTATGACTGGGTTGATTTCACATAACCTCTGGGTATGTGAGTGCATGTGTGTCCACACTGTGGCATGTTGTATGCTTCAGAGTTCATTATGCTATGCTTGACAGGTAACTTGGTTCCCCATGCATCTATTTTGCGTGAAATGGTGTACTCACATGTGTCAATGAATGTTGGTATGTGACGTGTGTGTGTGTAAAGACGTGTAGTGTAAGATGTGTAAAGAATGCCAAAGCAGTGTGTAATAGAATATGAAACCTCACAAATCTCCCTTCCTGCATGTACATATGGTGGCATTATATGATGGCTGTGTAGTCATATCAGTGCCACTGATGTTTCCATATGTGGGAAAACTTCTGAAGGTCATTTAAGTCTATGTATGATCATATGATACAAATGCATTTTCAATGGTGGAAAATAGAGCTTTGTGCATACTCCAATACACAATACGAGGCCTGTACCACTGAAGTGGTACATGTGTGCAGAGAAATCAGACATACGTGTGCAAGGCACAAACTAGGTACATGCAATAAACCACAATACGTTTGATATGACCGTTACATACAATGGCATACAACTGTGTAACAGGGTTGCAGTCAGGCAATGATGGCACCCTAGTCATCATTGCTCTTGTGTGACTTTGGGGGTCATTCTGACCTCGGCGGTAAAAGCCGCTTACCGCCGGTCAGAAGACCGCCACAATACCGCTGCGGCCGCGGTCAGCCGCTACGGACATTCTGACCCACACCTGCCAAACCTCCAAAAATCCGTCCTCCATTGCAGTCCGCCACATCAGCGGCCAGCGATAAACTGGAGATGACCAAACCTCCACCGCCACGCCAACAGAAATACGCCCATGCCATTACGATCCACAAATCCACGCGGCGGTCTTTCAAACGCGGTAGTCTATTGGCGGTACACACCGCCGCGGTCAAAATACACACACATTTACAAAACACTACCACATTGGACAATTTGAAATACACACACCTGATACACATACACACACCACTCCCACACACCCAATACAATATAAAACACACACCCACATCACCCACAAACCCCTACAACCAAAAATCAGAGACGAAGGAGAGAGAGACACATCAGAGAATAGAGAGCCAGACACACAGAGGCACACTACAACATCACACACACCACATAGTAGCACAAAGCACCACACACCAACACACTCATCACCACATACACCACCCCACACCTCATCCACACCACCCCATGGCACCACAAAGACACCCACGCTTTACGGACCAAGAACTCAGGGTGATGGTGGAGGAAATCATAAGAGTGGAACCCCAGCTCTTCGGCTCACAGGTGCAGCACACCACCATAGCAAGGAAGGCGGAGCTATGGCAGCGGATCGTGGACAGGGTCAACGCGGTGGGACAGCATCCCAGAAATAGGGACGACATCCGCAAACAATGGAACGACCTACGGGGGAAGGTGCGCTCGATGGTGTCGCGACACAACATCGCGGTGCAGAAGACTGGCAGAGGACCCCCACCCACCCCAACAGAATTCACAGCATGGGAGCAAGAGGTCCTGAACATCCTGCATCCTGACGGGCTCGCTGGAGTAGGCGGAGGAATGGACTCTGGTAAGTCCTATCTCATATACTTCATCCCCCCCACCCCACCAGCATGCCAACCCACACCCCCACCCTCACCCCCAACCCCCCATCACACATCATCCCTGCGAATGTTTCCCTAGCACAACCCACCCAACCCCTCACCAACCCTTGCATGCCACCACAAACATTGGACACCCATTACCTAAGCATGACCACTGCACATACCCATCCCCCCCACAAACCACCCTCACAACACCACCCACAAGGGAATGCCTGCACTGGGGGACAAGGGCACCCATAAATCGCACGCTATTTCACACACAGAAACTATAACCATACTCTCTCACCCCATGCAGGACCCGAACGCCAACACACCGGTCAGGAGGGTCCTCAAATGTCCATCCCACCCCCGGAACAGGCCCCCAGTGATGACAGCAGCTCTGTCGACCTGGAAGCTGATGACCAGCCCGGACCATCGGGGACCTCTGGGCAGTGGGTTCCCCAAACACAGACACAGGCCACAGCAGACCCAAACCCCCCTGGGAACAACAGCACAGCTCCCACCCAGCGGGCCCATGCCTCTGTCTCTAGGACAGGTCAAGCAGCGGTGTGTCTGCCACTACAGGGCACCCAGGCTAACCCAACACCCCAACAACAACAGGGACCTGGGGGCAGTGGGAGTGGGCACACCGTCGAGGGGACAGAGGCCCAGGCAAACAGGGCAACTTGGAGGGCTGCTGTGCGACAGGGGGGGGAGGAGAGGCCCAGGGAACCCACTCTCCAAGAGGCCCTCACTACCATCATGGGAGCATACCACCACTCCCAAGAGACGATGGCGACGGTACTGGCCAGGTTCACCGAGATACAGGCACAGCAGGAAGAACGCTACATGGGGTACAGCAACCAACTCACCACCATCGCTACCGCCATGGGGAGCATGGTCCAGGCCCTCAACAGGATAGAAGACACGTTGCGGGACCATGTGGCACCACACAGGGCCACTGTCACTAGCCAGGAACAGCCTACCACCTCCGCCGGCGCTAGTGGACAAGAGGCCCACACACAACGACAGGCCACAAGAACCCCACCTCCTGCTGAAGAACAACCACCCCGCAAGAGGAGCCTAAGACCCAAAAAGAATCCAGAGTAGCATGCCAAGACCACCGCCAGCATGAGATACCCCCAGAAGTCATCCCACTGTACCACATTGCAACCCTGTCCAAACTCAAACAGCCCCTGCTCCATCCTTCCACAGGCATATGGACAATACACCTGTGAGACTGAGAACTGGACTCTGCCATGGACATTACTCCACCCCCACCCATCACCGTTTCCATATAATGTACCATTATCTAAGCACACAAAATAAAACAATTATTGCACAGAAAACCGTTTGGAGTCATGCTGTATTTTAAAAAAATCGTACAACACATAACAGTTCACAATATGTGATGTCAGTTAGTGATGACAACATACCAATGTCAATACGCTGTAGTACATGGCCAAACCAAGCAGAAGTCGGGCTATGAGTCATTAAGCACTGAGAAGGGAAGGGAAAAAGAATATGTTATTTAAAAGAGCTGGGGGGAAATACATAAAGTTGAGATGCATGAGTCTCTAAGTAAATGGGAAATGGCGTGGCTGAACCTTACCTGTGTGCTACTGAAAATACTGTTGTATGACAGCTTCCCTGTTGTCTGTTTCCTCACCGTCGTCTTCCTCCTCTTCACTCTCCACAGGCTCCACGGCTTCTACGACACCACCATCTGGACCATCCTCCTGCATGAAAGGCACCTGGCGTCGCAAAGCCAGGTTGTGAAGCATACAGCAGGCCACGATGATGTGGCACACCTTCTTTGGTGAGTACATTAGGGATCCACCTGTCATATGCAGGCACCTAAACCTGGCCTTCAGGAGGCCGAAGGTCCTTTCTATGACCCTCCTAGTACGCCCATGGGCCTCATTGTACCGTTCCTCTGCCCTGGTCCTGGGATTCCTCACTGGGGTCAATAGCCACGGCAGGTTGGGGTAACCAGAGTCACCTATTAGCCACACACGCTGTCTCTGTAGCTGTTCCATCACATAGGGGACGCTGCTATTACGCATAACATACGCGTCATGCACTGACCCAGGGAACATGGCATTAACATGGGAGATGTACTGGTCTGCCAAACAGACAACCTGCACATTCATAGAATGGTAATTTTTCCTATTTCTGTACACCTGTTCATCGTCATTTGGGGGTACTAATGCCACATGGGTCCCATCAATGGCACCAATGATGTTGGGGATATGTCCAAGGGCATAGAAATCACCCTTCACTGTGGCCAAATCAGCCTCTTCTGGGAATATGATGTAGCTCCGCATGAGTTTCATCAGGGCAGACAACACTCTGGACAGAATCTTTGAAAACATAGGCTGAGACATTCCAGATGACATGGCCACTGTTGTCTGGAATGAGCCACTTGCAAAAAAATGGAGGACTGATAGAACCTGCACTAGAGGGGGAATTCCTGTGGGTTGGCGGATGGGTGACATCAGGTCTGGCTCCAGCTGGGCACACAGTTCATGTATAGTGGCTCGGTCAAGTCGGTATCGGAGTATTATATGGCGTTCTTCCATTGTCGACAGGTCAACCAGCGGCCGGTACACGGGAGGATTCCTCCTTCTCCTCGCAAGTCCCTGCGGACGGTGCCTAGGAAGGACAACATGGAGCACTGAGTCAATCAACTGACAGGTACGTACAACACAGCTTGCACACTACACGAAAATGTATTGATTGCTAGGTTTGTATGTGTGCAAAAGCAAGGCCTAGGCCTGTGTGACGCAGTAGAATTTAAGCCATGTGGGCCCTTGAAATGGCGGCTGCCTGACCTGTGAAGTGGGACAATGGAATGTGAGGTCAATGTGCTGGCGTGGCACACCGTGGCGGTAGGCGGTCGAAGACCGCGGCGCAAAGCAGCATTGGTTAACATTGAACCCTATGGGATTCAGGAGCCAATGACGATGTGCGCCGGCGGTCGCGGTACGCACCGCCGCGGTACGGACCGCCGCGGGCGTGACCGCCATTTTCTATCTGATTAATCACTCGAGACCTGATCATCCACAGGAGAGGACCTATACTGCAAGTGCTGCTGTGAACTCGGTCTGGAAGTGACAATGGCTGCTGCGACTGGGGAAAGGGCCCCTGCCTTCACGTCTGAAGAGTTGGAGAAACTTGTGGACGGGGTCCTCCCCCAGTATGCGCTACTCTACGGTCCTCCAGACCAACAGGTGAGTACACTGAGTGCACATTGAATGGGTAATGCCTGTGTGGAGTGGGGTGGCTGTCAGTTGGTGGGGTGGGGAGAAAATGAGGAATGCAACGCACGACTGATGAGAGTATGGGCCACATGGCAAGGGTGGGGAGGGGGGGCATGTACTCCAAACATGCAGAAATGTGACGTTTTCTCTTTCCCACCCTGTACATGTCAAACAGGTGAGCGCCCATCAGAAAATCGATATTTGGCGTGCCATCGCCAAGGAAGTACGGGCCCTGGGGGTCCACACCAGACGGGGCACCCACTGTCGGAAGAGGTGGGAGGACATCCGCCGCGGAACCCGAAAGACCGCCGAGTCACTGCTGGGGATGGCCTCCCGACCTAGGAGGGGTGCCAGTCGTACCCTGACCCCCCTGATGTCCCGGATCCTGGCGGTGGCCTACCCTGATTTGGATGGGCGCTTGAGGACATCACAGCAGACACAAGGGGGTGAGTATCAGCACATTCTCCTATCTATACGCGCAGTGGAGGCGTCTGGGTGGGGGAGGAGGGCTGTGGGTGACAGTAGGCCAGGGCGCTTTCTGTAGTGTAGTCCCCTCCCTTAGACATGGCCCTGTGCCCCCGCCCACCACCTCTGTAGGGTGCCAAGTGCAGCTATCCATGGTCCAACATCACCCATGAGCGCGTCTGTTGTCCCTAGACCTGTTGGCCTAGTCAGTACAGAGTAGTGTACCCCAAGTTCGCGGCTTAGTGCATGAGGCACCTGTGTCTGTCCTCTCCGCCAAGGCTATTGACAAGGCATGCACTCAACTTTGTTTTCTTTCTCCCCCCACCCTTATTCTTTGTTTCTTGTGCATTAGCATCATCAGGCGGAGGAGAATTGGCGTCGGAGCACGAGGGAGCTGCTGGTCACCAGGCCCCGGTTGGCACTGACACAGACACTGAGGGCACCAGTGATCCGGAGGGCGAGGGGAGCACCACAACGGGGGCCGGTGGAGACACCAGCGACACGGACACGTCCTCGTTTGGGAGCTCCCTAGCAGGGGCGGCAACATCTGTGCCCCCCGCAACAACAGGTACAGCCGCCACCCAGCGCACCAGCACCGCCCTCCCAGCAGCCCCTCAGTCTTCGCTCCGTGCCCGTTCACCCAGGAAGGCGCGCGTCTCCTTCGCCCCAGGCACCTCAGCCCCTGCCTCTGTTACCCCTGCTGCCCTCAGTGCGGAGCTCATTGACCTCGTGAGGACGCTCATTGTTGGGCAGACTACCCTTTTGAATGCCATCCAGGGGGTGCAAAGGGAGGTGCAACAGAGCAATGCCTACCTGGAGGGCATTCATTCGGGTCAGGCTGCCCATCAACGAGCGTTCACTTCTCTGGCCTCAGCACTGACGGCAGCCATTGTTCCTGTCTCCAGTCTCCCTCTTCTAACTGCCTCCAGCCTTTCTCTGTCTCCTGTTCCTCAGCCTATCCCATCCACACCATCTGACCAGCCTGCACACACCTCAACACCCAAGGCCAGCTCATCCAAACATAAGCACCACAGAACACACAAGCATTCACCCAAGCAACACCCAGTTGCAGACATACCAACAGTCACTACCACCTCTGTGTCCCCCTCCTCCTCGTCTCCCTCCTCCCTTCCTGTGACGTCTACACTCACACCTGCATGCACACCAACATCAGCCAGTTCTTCCATCACCAGCACACCCTCCACTACAGTCCTCACACGTGCAGTCACCACCCCCACTGCCATGTACACGTCCCCTGTGTCCTCTCCCACTGTGTCTGTCACCCCCTCTTCCAAGACACATAAACGCAGGCAGACACCCAAACAACAGCCAACCACCTCACGACAGCCTACGTCTCAGTCACCTGCACCCAAAGACAGCACACCTGACTCTCCTACAACCACATCCTCTTCCTCCACTTCTATCTCCACTACTCCTACCCTTTACCCTGGTCCCAAGAAATATTACCTCTCAAATGTTGACCTCTTTCCCTCCCCTGACCCACCCCCTCCATCTGGGAAAAGTCCCAAAGGCACCTCAGCCACCACCAGCCCAGCTTCCAAGGTACAAGTGGTGCATGGAATATGGAGTCCACCCTTTGGCGGCAGTGACACTTCACTGAGCAGCAAGGGGACTGGCAGCCCCCCCCCAGGCAAGAGGACCCGGAAAGTGAAGGGCCGCCGTGAGCGGACTGAGACGGCTGCCCCCAAGGAGGTGACTCCGGCCACTTCACCTGCCACAAAAGCCAGGGGAGGCAAGGGCCCGAGAGCCCCATCTAAGGAGCGGAAGGGCAGCAGGGCGGAGAGGCCAGCCAGCAGGAGCGCGGAGCAGGAGGGCCCCACACGCCCTATCCCGGCTGCAAGGGTCGACACCAAAGGGCCCAGGACTCCGTCTCCGAAGGGGCCTGACACTGCACGTTCGGAGGGCGAGTGAGCAGGTTGTCCAGGCCAGGTCTGACTCCCTACACTGACTGGAAGAGCACCGCTGAACATGGCCCCGCCATGAAGACAAGCACCGCTGAACAGGGCCCTGCCGTGCAGAAGAGCACCGCTGAACAGGGCCCCGCCATGAAGACAAGCACCGCTGAACAGGGCCCCGCCGTGCAGAAGAGCACCGCTGAACAGGGCCCCGCCGTGCAGAAGAGCACCGCTGAACAGGGCCCCGCCATGAAGACAAGCACCGCTGAACAGGGCCCCGCCGTGCAGAAGAGCACCGCTGAACAGGGCCCCGCCATGAAGACAAGCACCGCTGAACAGGGCCCCGCCGTGCAGAAGAGCACCGCTGAAGAGGGCCCCGCCGTCTCAAGCACCGCTCCGCTGGGCCCTTCCTGTCAAGCACCGCTCCGCTGGGCCGTTCATCTCAAGCACCGCTCCGCTGGGCCCTTCCTGTCAAGCACCGCTCCGCTGGGCCCTTCCTGTCAAGCACCGCTCCGCTGGGCCCTTCATCTCAAGCACCGCTCCGCTGGGCCCTTCCTGTCAAGCACCGCTCCGCTGGGCCCCGCCGTCTCAAGCACCGCTCCGCTGGGCCCTTCCTGTCAAGCACCGCTCCGCTGGGCCCCGCCGTCTCAAGCACTGCTCCGCTGGGCCCTTCCTGTCAAGCACCGCTCCGCTGGGCCCCGCCGTCTCAAGCACCGCTCCGCTGGGCCCTTCCTGTCAAGCACCACTCCGCTGGGCCCTTCCTGTCAGGCACTGTTCAGGGTTCACTGTGCCCACCATGCATCCTCCTTGTCCAGTGGGGACATTTATCCACCTGATGGACTGTGGCTTTGCACACCCCAGGATGGCACAGTGGGCAACCCACCCACTGCAGAGACTTGAGAGACTGTGGCTTTGCACTCCCCATGATTGAACAGTGGGCAACCCACCCACTGTAGAGACTTGAGAGACTGTGGCTTTGCACTCCCCAGGATTGAACAGTGGGCAACCCACCCACTTGTGAGACTTGAGAGACTGTGGCTTTGCACTCCCCAGGATGGCACAGTGGGCAATCCACCCACTGTAGAGACTTTGCGAGACTGTGGCTTTGCACTCCCCAGGATATGGCAGTGGGCATGGTGGGCCCTTCGTGTATCTGGCGTCGTGGACTCATGTGGCTGTGGTGCCCCCCCCTTCCCTTCCCCCTGAGGTGCCTGTAGTTTTGTCACCAGATGCCCCTGCAGTGTTCTCTCCAAAGGACTCAGGTCTCCTGTGTGGGCTTTGCCCTTGTTTCGCTACACTTTGGCCCACGGACATGATGGATTCGTAAGATGTGCAGGACTACTTGCTTCAGTTATCCACTGCTGTGTAAATAATTTGTTTATCAGAAGAAAGTTTTGATCGTTGAAAATTACTTTTCTGAGACTATTTTGTTCATAAATATTTTTTCTCAATTTGGTTATGTGATTGTATTTTTTACGGGTGTTTGGGTGGTGTCACTGTGACTTGTTGCTCTGCATTGGAGTGTACATCTTGGGGGGGGTGGGGGTCGCATATGTGTGTGCCCGTAACCTTTCCTCCTCCCCCCCTCCCGTGTGTCGTAGGTGCAGTACTCACCGTTGCCGTCTGCGGCGGAGTTCGTACTCGTGGTAGATGAGCAGGTAGACGAGAGCAGGTAGGATGTTCAATTCGGGTTCCATGCTGTCCTCCGTCCTCGTGGAGTGCGTAGAGGTGAGCGTTTTCCCGTTCGTAGTCTGTTTCCGCCGTGTTTTTATCGGCGGGGCTCCCGCCCCGGAAAAGGTGGCGGATTGGTGAGTTGTGATAGGGTGGGCGGTACATTGTCTGCCGCCTGCCTGTTGGCGGTGACCGCCGCGCTGTTTGTTTGTCCCGCCGTGGCAGTCGGAGTGTTAAAGTGGCGGTCTCTGTTGGCGGTTCCCGCCAGGGTCAGAATTCCATTTTTCGGACCGCCAGCCTGTTGGCGGGTTGGCCGCCGCTTTTTCGCCTACCGCCAGGGTCAGAATCACCACCTTTGTGTGCCCACACAGTCCCATGGTTGCATGTTTTGATGCAGGTTGATGGTGCTCTACTCAGCTCAGTCCACTGTGCACAAGCATCAGGCCCTGGGTCAAGAGTCAATGTAGCCTCATCATGGGAGTTACGGTGTGTTGGGCGTGTTTCTACCCTCATCATGATAGCTCTTCAGCAGCACAATGCAGAGTTCCCTGCAGACAGACATCTGCACAAATGTGATCCCATGGCCTGGGATTTTCAATTACTTTTAGGGTAGTTGATGTCAGGCTTGCCCTATCATGTACAGGGGACTGGCTGCTTGTAAGTGTAGGACATGTATCATCATTTGGCATGGTCTGACACAAATGGTTATTCATTTTTTTGTATTTTCCATATGCAGCTTGATTAGGGCATGTCTATCTAGTGTAACTTGTTTATGTTTTCTGACCCAGGGGACAGATTGTGACATATGTCACCGCCTTTCTGTCACAATAGTATGTGATGGGCAACTACATTGTTGTTACTGTTTCAAACATGAATGGGTTATGTACTGACCTAGACATCCTCCATGAACATATGTCGGATGATCTCATGGTAACACTGTTGTGTTGCACCATCAGCATTGGTCTATGTGTGTACCTTCTCCAACATTAATGCCATATCTTGTTTAGAATTGATTTGGTCCTACATTGCTGGCATTCTTTTGGATGCGTACATGTTGTACACATCTTCTACTGCAACATCGTTCGATCATACATGGACAGGATGCTATGTGTGACTTATGAAATTTGAAGATGTGCACATCTTCTACTGCTAGCTACTTGATAGTTTCCCTCCCATTTCCAGGCTTTGCAAGATTAGATGCCTTCCACACACACATTATAGTACACCAGTCACAGCACTTGTGTAGTGTCCAAGTGACCTTCCCATGTTGTATCTCCAAGTGTCTGAGGGAATCTCTCAGCTGTTCTTCCACATACTTTGGTGTACATGAGCATGCACTCACATCTGTCTTCCACAACCTGCGTCAGCGTCTTTTTAAAAAAACATTCTTAACTCTGTTTATTGTTTTTTCTCACCATTTAGAAATCATTAATACATATATACATTCTTCAATACAATCTAAACATAAGAGCTCATTGTATAGATTTGGGTCACGTTCAACAACAGGATCATGCGTAATTTAGCTAGTCACTGTGTTAATCATCTACCTGTGTCTGCCGTTAACGCTTCTCACCATTCTCATCCCGTGTTCCTACCCGCATACTGGATATCTCCATTGAAACTGTAAACCATCTAAACAACAAGGTAGCTAAAAAGTAACTACTAAAAACAAACAGCACGCATGTGGCATAAGTGGTGGCATGTGAGATCCATTCTGGCTATAACTTCTAGATCACTCTACTGTTGGGGTCGGCTTCAGCGTCCTCCTGTACCTTCCTCGTTGTGCATTGTCCTCTGTCTGACAGGGGCCCCACTGGTCTCGATTAGAGTCATACTTCCTGACCAGTGTGGTATTAGGGTCTCCCTTCCCTCCCTAGAGTTCACCCGTCGCTGCCAGTTAATACATCTTCGCTCGTGGCCCCCCATGCTCATGACTGTCCTTCCACCCTCTCCCCACCCCCAGTGTTCTCCTCCTCAGCCTCCCTCCCTGGGGTCCCATCGTTCTTGTACTCCCGTGCCCTCTCCCATCCTCGTCTCCGGTCCTCCAAGGCCTCCATTATTTCTTTCCACAATGGATCCAAATGTTTTGCCTTGACCCCTCATGCCTCCTCTCTTTGCAGCGCCTGAAGTCCGGCCTAGGCCCATACAGAGACATCTGTTTTCCAGTCCTCCAATTTCGGTCCTGCCTGAGACTTCCAGGTCATTGCTATTCTGTGCCTATACAAGACCATTGCAAGATCCAAAAACCTACTACCCACTTTGTTAGATGCAGGTCTCTTGTGCAGTCCCACCAAGCACAGAAGAGGGCTCATGTGTAGTCGAGTACCGAGGACCTCTTCCAGTTCCTCCTGTACTCTTGTCCATCCCCGCTGTATGCTGGGGCAGTCCCAAACCATATGGTGAAAGTCTGGGTCTGCCACCTGACATCTGGGGCAGTCCATTGACCCCCCCCCATAGATCACTTTAAGTCTATGTGGGGTGAGGTATGTTCTGTGGATATAGTTGTATTGAATGTATTTGAACCGTGTGTTTCTGGATACTGTCCAAGGATATGCCAATACTCTTTGCCACTCTGTATCCGTTAAGGCTCTACCCCCTGTCTCCTCCCACTTTGCTCTCAGGGTCTGGAAGGGCTTCAAGGTAGTATCAATGGAAGCCTTGTAAAGTTTAGTGAGCAGATGACTGTCCTCCCCCGTCAATAGTAGAGGCAATAAGGCATGGGTCTCTGGTTCTGCATTTACTGTAGGCCATATTCGTCGCACAGCTAGCACCAGCATTTGGTATGTCAGAAGTTGTCCCCCCGGGATCCCATCCTCTTCCATTAGTCCCACAAAGGGTCTCAGTACCCCCTTTAGGAAAAGGTCTCCTAACGTCAGCACCCCCGCCTGGGTCCAGGCCCTGACCTGGCCCCCACTCAAAGAGTGGTCTGGCGTTCCCAGCAGCATGCCATTCAGGAGCAGTCCAGGGGAATGGGCCACTGTCACCTAAGTATGCTTCAGACTCTTCTTCCAGCAGGAAAGATCCACCGTCAGTAGGACCAATCTCCCAGGTGGGAGGTTCCTAGTATCCAGCAGGCCCACCACCAGGGCATCTGTCGCTATCTCACCACAAACCACACTCAATCCCATCCTATGTCCCCCAGAGAACCATCTAGCCACCCATTGGAGCTGGCATTCCCGGTAGTACAATTCAAAATCTGTGACCGCCAGTCCCCCATCCAGTGCAGGCCGGCAGAGAGTAGAGAGCGATGTTCGCTGACGCCCCCATCCCATAAGAGCCACCTAAGGAGCACATTTAGGGGGTCATTACAACATTGGCGGTAAATGCCGCTTACCGCCGTGCAGAAGACCGCCAACACACAGCCGCGGCCGCAGAATTCCGCCACAGCTATTACGACCCACAGCTCGGAATCTGCCAAAATCCAGACACCCACACAAGTCCACCACACCAAAGGTCAGTGATAAACTGGTGATAACAAAACCTCCACTGTCACACCAACAGGAATACGCCCACACTATCATGACCCACTAATCCACACGGCGGTCTTTCAACCGCCGCACTCAAAATACACACACATTTACAAAACACTACCACATTGAACAATTCCAAATACACACACCTGATGCACATACACACACCACACCCACACACTAAATACAATATAAAACACACACCCACATCACCCACAACACCTTACGATCACAAATTTAGATGAAGGCCAGAGAGACAGCAGCGCAAAGACAACCCCACCATACAGAGGCACACAACACCATCACACATGCACATCCACGCACAAAACAACACACACTCTTAAACATCACCCCACACACCGCCTCACACATCACCCACACCACCCCATGGCACCGCAAAGACACACCAGGTTTTCTGAGGAGGAGCTCAGGGTCATGGTGGAGGAAATCATCCGGGTAGAGCCACAGCTATTCGGATCACAGGTGCAGCACACCACCATAGCTAGGAAGATGGAGCTATGGCGCAGAATCGTGGGCAGGGTCAACGCAGTGGGACAGCACCCAAAAATTAGGGATGGCATCAGGAAGAGGTGGAACAACCTACGGGGGAAGGTACATTCCGTGGTCTCAAGACACCACATCGCGGTTCAGAGGCTGGCGGCGGACCTCCACCTCCTCCCCCACAACTAACAACATGGGAGGAGCAGGTCTTGGCTATACTGCATCCTGAGGACCTCGCAGGAGTAGCTGGAGGAATGGACTCTGGTAAGTCAAATCTTAACAATTACATCCCCCACCCTACCTTGATGCAATCACATACCTCCACCCTCACCCTCACCCCCATCACTCCAACTCCTCACATATGTCCCACTATCACAACCCACCCATCCAAACACCAAGCCCTGCATGCAACACCAAAGCATGGACACCCATCACCAATGCATGGCCACTGCACATACCCACACACAACCCTAAACAATTATCACACAAGGTCCTACACAAGAATGCAAGCACGGGGGTACAGGGTCACCCACCCATTGCACACCATGGCACACACAGATTCAATAATCATGCTTTTACACCCCTGCAGGACCCCTACCCAACGTCACCAGACAGGAGGTTCCAGACATGTCCACTCCACCCACAGAAGAGGCCCACAGCGATGACAGCAGCTCTGTCCAACTGGATCTAGATGACCATCCCGGCCCATCTGGGACCTCCGGACAGTTGGTTCCCCTCACACTGGCACAAGCCACAACAGACCCTCCCCCCTCTGAAAACACCAGCACAGCACCCACCCAGCGGGCCCATCCCTCTGTCCCCAGGACACGTCAAGCAGCAGTGTGTCCACCACTACAGGGAACCCAGGCTAACCCACCAACCCAACAACAGCAGGGACCTGGGGGCAGTGGTAGTGGGCTCACGGTTCAGGGGACAGAGGCCCAGGAACACAGGGGAACTGGGAGGGCTGCTGTGCGACGGGGAGGGCAGGCCCAGGGAACCCACTCTCCACGAGGCCCTCTCCAACATCATGGGAGCCTACCATCATTCCCAGGAGAGGAGGCAACGGTACTGGCCAAGTTTCAGGAGACCCAGCGGCTGCAGGAGGAACAGTATTTGGGGTTCAGGGAGGAACTCAAATCCATCAATACCACCCTGGGCACCATTGTAGGGGTGCTGAAGAAACTCATCAACACCAGGAGGGACACTGTGGCACAACAAGGGGCCTCTGACACTAGCCTGGACGATGAACTGCCCACCATCTCCGCCGGCACTAGTGGACAGGAGGCACCACCACAAGACCACGACACCAGCACCCCACCCCCTGCAGATGGAGAACCACCCCGCAAATGGTCCCTGAGATCCAGGACAAAGATAGAGAACAATGCCAAGACCCCCACCAATAAATGAGACCACCCTGATTGTCATCCTTTTGTCCCACTTTGTCTCCCTGTCCATCCATCAACTGCCCCAGCTCCACTTCCTATGCCTCTTTGGACAATGCACCTGTGAGACTAATAGACTAGCCATGGACATTCCTCCACCATCACCCCTGACCATTTTACAACCCCCTCCACTATTTAGCACTCAAATAAACACCCTTAAATCACAAAACTATCTGGAGTCAGTCTGCTTTCACAATTGTGTATTTGCAATAACTGAGGAAAAATTATATATCCATTGTATTGTCAACATACCTATGTCACACAGCTCTAGTCCATGAGGAAACAAAGCAGATGTCACATAGTGGGACCCACATCTATGAAATCGAAAAGGAAAGTGACAACTCAGGGTCCATACAATGGGTGAAAGTGACAGACAGATGAGAGGTAGAACAAGTGTATCAGATGTAGCAGGCAGTGATGTCTTCTTACCTGTGTCTCACTGGAAGTATTGATGAATCACTGTGTTTCTGTTGTCGATATCCTCTTCTTCTGCTTCCTCGTCTTCACTGTCCACAGCTGCCAAAAGACCTCCATCTGGACCATCCTCCTGCAGAAAAGGCCCCTATTGTCGCAAAGCCAAGTTGTGAAGCATACAGCAGGCCACGATGATCTGGCACACCTTCTTTGGTGAGTAGAATAGGGAACCACCTGTCATATGAGGCACCTGAAACTGGCCCTCAGGAGGCCGAAGGTCCTCTCTATAACCCTCCTAGTTCGCCCATGTGCATCATTGTAGCGTTCCTCTGCCCTTGTCCTGGGATTTCTCACTGGGGTCAGTAGCCATGACAGGTTGGGGTACCCAGAGTCACCTGCAAATGTCGAGGGACAACTGTTAGACACACACTAACCCCCTAGGGACAACCCCAGACTCAGAAACCTAGTCACACTGCATAGGGTCCATGTCCTCACCTAATAGCCACACACGGTTCTTCTGGAGTTGCCCCAACACATGATGGATGCTGCTATTCCTCAGAATGTAAGCATCATGCACTGAGCCCGGAAATTTGGCGTTCACATGGGAGATGTACTGGTCAGCCAAACACACCATCTGCACATTCATAGAATGGTAGCTCTTCTGGTTTCTGAACAGCTGTTCACTCCTGCGTGGGGGGACCAAGGCCACATGTGTCCCATCAATGGAACCTACGATGTTGGGGATATGTCCCAGGACATAGAAGTCACCTTTCACTCTAGGCAAATCCTCCACCTGAGGGAACACAATGTAGCTGCGCATGTGTTTCAGCAGGGCAGACAACACTCTGAACAACTATGTTGGAAAACATAGGCTGGGACATCCCTAATGCTATGGCCACTGTCATCTGAAAAGACTCACTTGCCAGGAGATGGTGTACTGACAGCACCTGCACTAGAGGGGGGATACCTGTGGGATGGCGGATAGCTGACATCAGGTCCGGCTCCAACTGGGCACACAGTTCCTGGATTGTGGCACGGTCCAGTCTGTAGGTGACAATTACTTGTCGCTCTTCCATTGTCGACAGGTCCACCAGCGGTCTGTACACCGGAGGATGCCGCAATCTCCTCACCTGCCCCAGCGAACATGCTCTATGGAGGAGAACAGCGAGCAGAGGGTCAGCCAACACTGATGTCGAAAACACTACTTAATTGCACACATTTTTCAATCTGCTATGTCCCTGTCTTAATGTGTATGCAAGGCCTAGATATGTGTGACACATTTAAAATGAATGCCATGTGGCCCCCTGAAATGGCAGCTGTCTGACCTGTAATGTGGGACAAGGGGATATGAGGTAACAGTGCTGGCGTTGTACACCGTCGCAGTAGGTGTTCGAAGACCGCGGCGCAATCCTGCATTGGTTAACATTGGACCCTATGGCTCCCAGGAGCCAATGACGATGTACGCTGGTGGTGACGGTACACACCGCTGTGGACGTGACCGCCATTTTCTATCTGTTCACTCACTTGATACCTGATCTTCGACAGGAGAGGACCTACACTGCAAGTGCTGCTGTGACCTCAGTCTGGAAGAGACATTGGCTCATGTTTCTGGGGAAGGGCCCCTGCCTTCACCAAGGAGGAGTTGGAGAAACTAGTGTATGGGGTCCTCCCCCAGTACACGCTACTCTATGGTCCTCCAGACAAAGAGGTAAGTACACTGTGAGCATGCTGTATGGGCAATGCCTGTGTGGAGTGGTGTGGATGGAAGATAGGGGGGGAGAATGAGGTGTGCATGAAACAACTGTGAGTGCATGTGCGTCATGGCAAGGGTAGGAACGCGGGCCAATGGCTGTGACCGTCTGTACGGTTATGTCTTCTCCTTTTCCCCTGTACTACTCCTGTAGTTCAGCGCCCACCAGAAGAAGAATATTTGGCGTGCCATCGCCAAGGAAGTCCGGAGCCGGGGGTCCACCACAGACGGAGCACCCACTGCCGTAAAAGATGGGAGGACATTCGCCGCTGGAGCAAGAAGACGGCAGAGGCCCAGCTGGGGATGGCCTCCCAAAGTGGGAGGGATGACCCCCCTGATGTTCAGGATCCTGGCGGTGGCATATCCGGAGTTGGATGGGCGCTTGAGAGCATCACAGCAGCCACAAGGGGGTGAGTTCACTCTCATTCAGCTGATTCAGCGCTCATTACAAGGTGTCTGGGTGGGGAGGTGGGCTGTGGATTCCCCTAGGCCAGGGCGAGTTTAGTAGGCAAGTTCCCTTCATAAGGCAGGCCATGTGGCACCCCACCCCACCAGTGTTCAGAGCCAACTACACCTAGTCAGGCTCTTGTGACTTCCATGTGTGCATCAATCGGGCATAGGCCTTGTACCCCATGTCCCTGTGATTAATTGCACTCAACATGTCTTTCTTCTGTATTTCCCCCCCCCCTTTTTTGGTCTCCCTGTTCTTGTGTGCAATAGCATCATTGGGCGGAGGAGCAGTGGCACCGGAACAGGAGGGAGGGGGCGAGACAACGGAGTCTGAAAGCACCAGTGGGACGGAGGGCGAAGGGAGCTCCACGGCGGGGACAGGAGCTGAGACCAGCATTACGGACTCCTCCTCTGATGGGAGCTCCCTTGCGGTGGCGGGCCACTCTGTGACCCCCGCATCTACAGGTACAGCCGCCACCCCCCCTACCAGCACCGCCCTCCCAGCAGCCCCTCAGCGTGTGCCCCGTGGCCGCTCACCCAGGAGGGTGGGCATCTCCTTTGCCCCAAGGACCTCAGTCCCTGCCCCAATCAGCCATGCTGCCCTCAGTGAGGAGGCCATTGACCTCCTCAGATCCCTCACTGTTGGGCAGCCTACCATTCTGAATGCAATTCAGGGTGTAGAGAGGCAGTTGCAACAGACCAATGCATACCTGGAGGGCATTCATTCTGGTCAGGCAGCCCAATAGCCAGCTTTTCAGACTCTGGCCTCAGCACTGATGGCAGCCGTTGCCCCTGTGTCCAGCCTCCCCCCTTCAACTTCCTTCACCCAGACCCAAACCACTGTACCTCAGCCTATCACAAGCACACCATCAGACCAGCATGCACCCACCTCAACACACAAGGGAAGCTATGGCAAACACAAGCACCACACATCTCACAGGCACTCACACAAGCATCATACCCATGCAGACATACCAACCGCCACTGCCTCCACTGTGTCCCCCTCCTCCTCGTCTCCCTCCTCCTTCCCTGTCATGTCTCCACTCACACCTGCATGCACTACATCTTCATCCACTACGTCCATCACCAGCACACCCATCTCCACACACTGCTCACGTGCACTCACCACCCCGCTACCATTCATACATCCCCTGTGTCCTCTCCCAGTGTGTCTGTGAGTCCACCTCCCAAGGTACACAAACGCAATCACACACCCACCCAACAGCCATCCACCTCACAACAGCCTCCAGCCCATGCTCCTTCACCCAAAGTCAGCAAACGTACACCTCCTACAACCACTACCTCTTCCTCCACTCCCAAATCCCCTCCATCTACCCGTCCCAGTGTGTCTAATAAAAAACATTTCCTGTCCAATGTTGACCTCTTCCCATCACCTCCCCCACCCCTTCAGTCCCCGAGGGCACGCCTTTCCAGGTCCCAACTCAGCACCTCAGCCACCACATCAGCGGGAACAGTGGTGTCAGCAGTAACCGGCTTCTGGAGTGCGCCAAGCAGCAGGGCAGCCAGTGTGCCGAGGAGCCAGACCACAGACAATCCCCCACCTCAGAAGCATAAGAAGTTGGCCATTGCCCGGAGGGAGAAGGGTAAAACACCTGCCACCAAAGGGCCCTCCCAGGACTACAGTTGGGAGTGGGAAGAAAGCTGCGCCACCATCCAAGGTGGGGAAGGGGCACAGAAAGAAAGGGAAGTCGCCGCCAACGTGCACGGCGGACAAGACCGCTACCAGCACCGCTGCCCAGGACACCGTCACCACGAGCACCGCTGCCAAGGACACCGCCACCACCAGCACCTCTGCCAAGGACACCGCTGCCAGAAGCACCGCTGCCAAGGACAGGCCGCCACCAGCACCGCTGCCAAGTACACTGACGCCACCAGCACCGCTGCCAAGGACACCGCCGCCAGCAGCACCGCTGCCCAGGACACCACCACCAGCAGCACCGCTGCCTAGGACCCCGCCGCCAGCAGCACCGCTGCCCAGGACACTGCCGCCACCAGCACTGCTGCCAAGGACACCGCCGCCAGCAGCACGCTCACTGAGCCACCCACCAGCACTGCAGGCCAATGAGAGCCGCAAGCACCGCCACTACTGAGGCCGCCATGAGCAGGATGAAGCACTCTGGGCACTAAGCCCCCTCCAGAATGATTGGAGATTCACATCCACTACCCCAGTCCTTGGCAGGATGAAGCACTCTGGGCACAAAGCCCACTCGAGAACCAGTGGAGAAAGGCATCCACTACCTCAGTCCTTGGCAGGATGAAGCACTCTGGGCACAAAGCCCCCTCCAGAACCAGTGGAAACTGTTATTCACTTGAGAGACTGTGGCTTTGCACTCCCCAGGATAAAGCAGTGGTCAAACCACCCACTGGAGAGACTTGAGAGACTGTGGCTTTGCACTCCCCAGGATAAAGCAGTGGGCAAACCACCCACTTGAGAGACTTGAGAGACTGTGGCTTTGCACTCCCCAGGATAAAGCAGTGGGCAAACCACCCACTGGAGAGACTTGAGAGACTGCGGCTTTGCACTCCCCAGGATACAGCAGTGGGCATGGAGCCCCCTCGTGGATCTGGCATTGTGCACTCATCCGGCTGAGGTGCCCCTCCCTTCCCTTCCCCCTGAGGTGCCTGTTGTATTTCTATCTGATGCCCCTGCAGTGTTCTCTCCGTTTTGATCAGGTATCGAGTGAGAGCCTCGCCCATGCATTTTGGGCCCAGTGGTCCACGGACTATAAATGGTGCAATACCTGGACTTGTATTATTGGTGTATATATTTGTTTATAGTGTATATATATTTTTGAGTACTGGATTTTAATTGATTACAATTGTTACAATCATTTCCTTTTGTCTTTGCATTCTTCCGGGGGAATTGGGGGGTGTAACTGTAATGTATCAACATGTATTAGTGTGTGTGTTGTAGTGGGTGAGGGTGGGGGTGTTGCGTGTTGCGTGTGTGTGTCACTCTCTTTTCCCTCCCCCCTCCCCTGTGTCATAGGTGCAGGACTCACCGTGGTCTTCAGCGCTTGCGTTCGTGCTCCTGGTAGAGGAGCAGGAAGATAAAGGTAGGTAGAATATGGAGTTCTGGCTCCATGGCGTCCATGTTCCTCGTGGGGTGTGTAGAGGTGAGCGTTTTTCCTTCCAAGTCCCACGTCCGCCGTGTTTTTGTTCGCGGTGAAACCGCACCGGAAAAGGTGGCGGATTGGCGTGTTGTATTACTGTGGGTGGTACATTGTGTTCCGCCTGTCTGTTGGCGGTTACTGCCGCGGTGTTTGTTTGTACCGCCGTGGCGGTCGGAATGTTAAAGTGGCTGTCTATGTTGGCGGTTTCCGGCATGGTCGTGATTCCATTTTTTCCCCCGCCGGCCTGTTGGCGGTTTTACCGCCGCTTTAACACCGACTGCCAGGGTTGTAATGAGGGCCTTAGTTCTCTAAACCAGCTCCCTGGAATAGACACTGGTAGGTTTGTGAAGTAATAGAGGAGGCGTGGTAACATGATCATTGTAGACAAGGCCACCCGGGCCATCATTGGGAGACTTAGGGAGCCCCAGAACTGCTCAGAAGATCGTAAAGAGCGGGGGGCCACTCCCAAGTTACCATCGCGCAAATCACACATATTGTGAAAGACCTGGATGCCCAAGTAGTGAAAAGAGCGTGGCGACCATGGGAGATCAGCAGGGCACGCGGACGGGCGGTCGGCACCCGTAGACAACGGGAAAACATGTGTCTTCCCCCTGTTAACTCTGAGACCCGATTGTGCACCGAAATCCTCAAGCAGCGTCAGTGCCAATGGAATCCCAGACACAACTTCCCAGCAGATCATCTGTATAGAGCAATAAAATGTGTTCTTTCCGGTTCAATATTACTCCCCTACCCTGTCCCTCTACTCGGAACTGCGCCGCCAAAGGCTCAATGGCAATTGCAAACAATAAGGGTGAGAGGGGACATCCCTGTCTGGTGCCACGGCATATGGGGTAGGATTCAGATATCGTTCCTCCTACTCGCACCCTGGCCACTGGTCGATGGTATAGCAGCTCGACCCACCGTACCCAGTTCTCTCCCATCCCCATTCTTACCATCACTGCTTGAAGATAGTCCCATCCCACCGAGTCAAATGCTTTTTCTAGGTCTACCAATAGGAGCATAGCCTCAGGGCGCCACTCCTCTAATGGCCGGTGCAGTATCGCAAATAGCTGTCTAAGGTTCAGGGGGTGCTTTGTGTAGGCGCAAAGCCATTCTGAAGAGCGGGAATGTGTTGCAACAGCCTATTAGCCAGCGCCTCGCTAAGGATTTTAAAATCACAATTCAACATGGACAGTGGGCTGAAATCGGTCACTGATCTTTCGGCTGATTTGGTCTTGGGTAGCGGAACCACCAGCGCCTCCCTCAGGGTCCCGGGGAGAATGCCAGTCTCAAATGCCTCTGTGTATGGATCAACCAACACTGGGGCAAGGATATCCACATATACCTTGTAGTACTCAATGGGTAGCCCATCCGTGCCAGGAGTTTTACCTGCAGCCAGCTGTGTGATAGCAATTTTCACCTCCTCTAGTGAGATCGGCTCCCCCAAGTGACCCCTATCGTCCAACCCGAGGCTAACCAACGTAAGGGACTCTAGCTGATCCCCCAGCATCTGTGGCAAGTTGTCCCCTGGGTGCCTGTAAAGAGCCATGTAATAGGATTTGAAAGTATCATTAATCTCCGAGGGTGTGTACACCTGGTCCCAGCCACCCCTCGTACACTCGCTATTGGGGCGTAACCTCCCGCGGGTCGTACCAACCAAGCAAGTAATCTGCCTGCCCTGCCCTCCTCAGCCTGTACGGACATCATGTGCCTCCAGTAATCGTGGCACCTTAATCTGTCTAGTGTCAGGTGAAATGCCTCTCTAGCCTTGTCTACGGTGGGCTTCCAGGTCCACTCCTTGTTCAATCTCTCTGTCATGAAGGTCTTTTTCTAGTCAATTCACTTACAAGAGTTCGTCTAATCCCCACTGACTGCTCCATGCAATGGCCTCTGGTCACTACCTTGAGAGTCTCCCATTCTGTACTGCGGGATCCAGTGGAGCCTTTATTAATCCTAATGTGTTCCCTGAGGTGTGTCCTAAACTCCTCTCTGTACACTGGGTCCTCCAGTGCCCTCGGCTGAAGTCTCCATGTCGATATGGGGGCCCTCACCTCTGATCTCTGCCATGTGACCAGTAATGGGCTAGGGTCTGACAACGTATGCCCCAAATACTCAGAAGAGACTATTTCCTGGTGTGCAGGTGGTATAGCCCCGAGTAAAATGAGTAGTCCTGGATCTGTGGGTGCTACAATCGCCAAACGTCTTCTACTCCCCAGTGTCTCACCCACTCTCCAAGATTCTCCACCATTTTATGCACCGCCACTCCAGGCATGGGAGGAAAGGAGCGGTCCATTCCGGGGTCTAGTACACAATTAAAATCACCCCCAATCAAGAAGCGATCCCCAGTGCACCTAGCCATGTGCCCCGAGAGTGTCCACCAAAAGGAGGTCTGTTCTTGGTTAGGCGCATGTATACAGCTCAGCCTACCCTCTACAATGACATATCTACCATCTGGATCAAGATCTATAGAGATGGCCTCAAACGGGACCCCAGCCCTGACCCAGATCAATGCCCCCCTCATAAATGCCGAATATGCAGTAGCAAAGAGCTGTCCCCTCCACCTATGCCTCAGTTTGTCTACCTCCTGTGAGGTGAGGTGTGTTTCCTGGAGCATTGCTCTGTGTACCCCCCTTCTCTTGAGGTATGACAGGATCTTATGACGCTTAACCGGTGAACCCATTCCCCGGATATTGCAAGTTATCAGTTTGTATTCCATTGGTATGCGGGAACAGAGTTAACATGGATCATCACCCCCCTCCAGTGTTCGCAACTCTTCATCACTCTTTCATGTCTCAGTTGTGCCATATATATTGATTTCAGGGTAATTGACCCCCTGTGTATGAAATGTAACAAAAACATCAAACCCCAACTCCCTCTTCCCAGGGCAATTCCGCAACAAGCGGTTGTCCAGTTTACACTCAGTGAACAAAACAGTAACAGTAAATCATGCTGAGTTCTCGCTATTTGGTGATGTTGGTCGAAAATCCGGGTGGGGGGGGCCTTTATCGCCTATAGGCCCTTAACCAGGTTGCTCCCACTGAGTTAGGCCATCCCCCTTCTCCTTGTTCTCTCTACAGGTCATCTGCTGTTTGTGGGGTCACTAGTGGGGCTCCATCAGAATGGTCCGTGGAGTAAGTTCACTGGCCTCAGCTGTCATTTTCCCCTGCTGCAGTGACGCTACAGCTTCCAAGGCCGATCTTCTGGCCAGATCCTTCTGTGCCGGTGTTGGTCTGGTGCCTGTGCATGATCCGTTCTGGAGTCTCCTCTCTCCCCTGCACCTCCGTCTGTGTTATGCCACTAGCAAGGACCCAGAGTTCCCTTCAGCCTTATGCACCTCTAACCATTCCCAGGTTTCCTCCTGTGTCTGGAAAAATGTGCTGTGCCCCTCCTGCATTACTCTCATCCTGGCTGGGAATAGGAGCGAATATTGGATAACAGCATCTCTCAAGGCCCTTTTCACCGCCATTTAGGATGCCCTTTTGGTCTGTACCTCAGCAGTAAAGTCCGGAAACAGGGTCACTGATCCGTTATCTATCCTAAAAGGCCCTGCTTCTCTTGCGCGCTACAACAGTATGTCCCTGTCCCTGTAGTGGAGCAATTTGGCTATCACGGTCTGCGGAGGGCGCCCAGGCACCACCGGTCTTGTCGGCACTCGGTGGGCTCTCTCCAGAGCAAAGAATGGTGTGAGTATGCCCGGGGCCACTTCCTGCTTCATCCACTTTTCAAGGAAGGCCACCACATCCATCCCTTCAGCTCCTTACGGCAGCCCAATAATGCGCACGTTATTTCCCCGGTTGCAGCCTTCCGCATCTTCTGCTCGGCGTTACAGTCTCTGAACACGGTCTGTTAGTTGCCCTAGCGCGGCCTGTATCTCTTGCTGCGCTGGTGCCACCCCTGTGAGCGTCGTCTCAGCCTCTCGAACCGTGTCCTCAAGTTTCTGGTGATCTGCGTGCAACAGACCTAATTCTACCGATACCTGACCAATTTCACGTTGGAGCGTGGTTTTGGACTCTTCAATTGCTCCCAGGATCTTGTCCAGTGTCACCTGTAAAGAATGCGGTACTGGTTTCCCTTGCAGCCTTCCCTTCCTGAGGCTATGGGTCGACATGCAGCCTTGAGGTGCCCCTGCCCGGAAACCAGCAGCAGTCGCCGTATTCACGCCTCCATCCTCCTTTCAACCTGCTTAAGGCAACAGCCCTAGGGTGGCCCTCTCCCTGGATATGGTGCACCTTCAGCCACTGATCACCCCTTGTCTCCTCTTCTTTTATTCCAGCTGAGCTCTCCACTCTAAAAGGCACACTATGCACCCTAAGTTAATCGTTTGGGCCATGCCCCACCATTGCGTCTCGTCTGCAGCCGTGAACATCTTAATGTCCAGCCGGGAGAGCGTAGACCCTTTGTCCGGCCCTGTGCACTCTCCCTCGGGCCTGCTCACTTGGATGTCCTGTCGATACTGTGTTTCACAATCCCCTCTCTCTTTTACTTCCCCAGGGCAGTGCGCTCTTGGGCCAACCTCCTTCTCCTCACCATAGGGCCGCCTCTGTGCCGTCTCGAGGACTCCAGTGCTCATTTGTGTTCTAGTGCGTTCTGCGCTTCGTTATTGGAGGGCAACAACAAATCCTAGGCCTTCCCCCTAGGCCGTTCGCTCCCCTGATGGGCAGGGTCCTCGCCCCTGTCGGAACCGCCCCTCACTCTCCGTTCGCGCCTCCTCCGATGCTCGCTCTACTTCGGGGCCACCTTAGCCTCGGCCCGCCTCCAGGAGTCCGCTGGCGTCGGCCGATTCCCAGCTCTCGCCGCGTCCTCGCCACGTACTGCCTCTGCCCTGCTCCTCTGCAGCCTCTACGGTGCGTCCCACAGGCCACCGGCCGGCTTCAGCACCCCACTAGGCCGCTCTTTGTTCGCACCCAGGCGCCCAGCCATGGTCTGTTTTTCAGGGCATTAGATGGTCACCCGTGGGCTGCGGGGCGTCCTCTTCACACCCTGCACCTGTATCATCCTCACAGGCTCACTCTGGGGTTAATAATTAAAGGATAATCTGTAGACCTCTGCGGAGCGGCGCGTCTACACGTCCGCCATTGCTGCCGGCCCAGCCACGCCCCCTGTCACTGTCAACATGAGTGTATCTTGTTAGTGTGTGAAGTCATTTCAGCTATTAATTTTTGATTTGCCATATGCAACATATCTGTCTCCTTTTTCACCCATACAATTTAGGGTGGGTCCGTGACATGTTTGGACATTGCTAGACTTGCATTCACATCCCAAACTGGATTGGCATGGTGGAGACCCAGTACAATTGTGTGACATGTGTGTTAGAATGTACATACGAAGTGCTACAGACTCTGCCTATATTCCACCCACACATTCATGTGGTGGTGCACTCTCCAATTTTATCGATCATTCCTGGCAATGGGGTATATATGTGGAGAGTAGATCAGTACCCATTGCTGCTTTACTTTTCTAGCGACCCTTAGTGCACTCCACAGCCAACATGTGTGTGCTATATTTGAGGTGCAGCACACCATGTGGCATGGTTGGGGCCAATAGCACTCACGGTTTGTAACACCATTGATGTACGGTGTAGGGTTAGGCTCAAACTTAATACCTAATCCTGAACAGTCCATGAAGGTCCATTGATACCAATAGTGCTCCCCCTTTTCACATGTGCGCAGTGCTGGCATTACAGCTACCCACCTGAGATGTGACACTGTTTATTTCCAAATTTTCAGATATACCATTTGGAAACAGCCCCTACCGTATGTACACCCCCCTTGCATACAGCTTGCCTGGTGTAGCCATGATGTGGTGAAAGGGGTAGGATTTTGCACTTGTTTTCTGGTGTGTGGATCCAGGCCTTCGAGAGACACACAAGCGTGAGTTATGTGACACTAATGTGTGGCATGAAGGCTGTAGACCCCTTATACGTCACAACCTATGTTCCAGCAATCTTTGTAATTGTTGTGTTTTTTCCTGTTCTCTGAAGTATGAGGAACATTCCAATAGTTCATATAGTAGAGAATGGGCACACAAGGACCATCTGGTGCAGTGATTTAATGGTGATATGTACAAGGTGATATTAGTTATAAAGTGTCTAGGTGTAGAAGAACTTTACAATTTGTTGTCTCCTGCGAACTCCAGCAGCCATGTTTTGTTATTCCCCCTCCACCTGTGCTGCACCATTGTCATCCTCCTCCTCATTGAGGACACCTAACAGTTCATCCCAGGGGAAATTTGTTTGTATACATATGTTATGCAAGATTGCACATTTTTCATACCAGGGGTGGTGCATACAATATGTTTCTTCTTGTCAGGGCCAGGCACCTATACCTTGACTTCAGGAGCCCAAATGTCCTCTCCACCACATTTCGTGTCCTTCTGTGCCCTTCATTGTATGCCCACTCTTCCACAGGTGTTGGGTTGCCAAAAGGAATCATCACCCATGGCTGGATGCCATAACCTTAGTCGGTTGCAAAGGAATAAGAGAACATGTGTCTGTCACGTATATTAGTGGTTTTGTATGTGCCATGGCAGATGTTATTTTTAGGTGGAGTGGTGACTCAAACTTGCATCTGGTATTGTGTGTGTGCCTTGAGTGGTGAATGGCGTTTGCCATTTTACAGCTCGGCGAGGATGGCACTGTGTCAATCCTATGCTTAAAGAATTTGCTGTATAAATGGCAAAGATTTTGACCCTATCTAGCTCGGTGTGGATAGCACTGTGATAATCTTATGCTTAAAAACTTTGCTAGATAAACAGACATTTGAGGTGAGCAAACCTAGAGTGTCTATGTTATATGTATATGCATATGTATATGTACATGTATATGAAGGCAGGCACCTAAGGGATTCTTGGGGACTGGAGGGGGAGAGGGTGTTTGGGTTTAGGCTTGGGGGTTGCTTTGGCCGGTTAGATCTTTTTGGGAGGGGCGGGCTTCTTTTGGTGGGGGAAGGGGCATACGTGCTGGCAGAGGGGTAGGGGAGGCCTTGGAGGTGGAAGGGATGGCTTTGGTGAGAGTCACTGAACATTTAGGGGTGTCTCAGGAAGGAGAACAGTAGGGAAAAGGTCAAGTTCACATAAGAAAAGCTTCTTAGACACATGGGACGGCCATCAGAAGGGGGTTTGGATGTGGAGAGAGAGGGAGTGGTTGTTTGACGTTTAGGTGTGGATGTCTTGGGTGCGTGTTTGTGGGAGGTATGCTAGTGGGTTGTGGGTGTCTGTTTGGTGGGTGAGTGAGGGCATTTATGTGTCTTGGGCTGAGGGTCAGTGGAGGTGCTGGGGGATGCTGTGGTGGGTGGCTGTCTGTTGAGGTGGTGACTGCAGGTATGGTGGAGGTGCTGCATATAGGCGTGTCAATGGTTGTAGTGTCTGCAGGTGTGGTGACTTGGATGTTGAGGTGGATGCATGCCTGTCTGTTTGTGGGCTTTGACTGGGTAGGGAAAGGGGTATTCGGACTGGGAAGAGGAAGGTGGAGGGGGGACGGTAGACAAGGGGTGACTGGCAGCCGTCAGTGTGGAGACCAGAGCCTGGAAAAGATCTCTGTAGGCCAGTCAGTGAACCGTGAATGCCCTCCAGGAACTCATTACTCTGTTGGATTTGAGTTGACAGTCCCTGGATGGCATTCACGATGGTCAACTAACCCACAGAGATTCACCTCAGGAGGCCAATTGCACCTTAACGAGGGCAGCAGGGCTAACATGAGCTGGGGCAGAGGTGCCAGTGGCAAAGGAGACAACCGCACTCTTGCATGGGAGGGGAGTTACAGGGAGGGTAGTGATGGAATGGGGGGTGGTAGACAGAGATGGTATCAGATGGGTCCGCCACCACTAGAGAGTGGCCACTGGAGGAGGAGTCAGAAGAAGATATAGTGGATCCAGACTCTGCCGTGGCACTCCCATCACCCTCTGGGACACTGGGTCGCTCGGTGTTGGTGTTCTCGTGACTGGAGGTCCCGTGGCCAGTAGCTTCCCCACTCTCCTTCGCCTGCCGGTGCTGATGCTGAAAAACAGAAAGTCAGGTATGTTCATCACATTTACAAGATAACACTTCCATCATACAGTAAACATAAGTCTCCTTACATCCCGTTCAACAACATACCAGTAAAGTGCCAACATCATCTCACAATAAAATATGATGTATGTCTCTCAATATAAACAATGTTAGACACTAGCAAACCTAGCTAACTGACACCTATGATACCATGAATCAAGTTGACCAATCACACTGAACATACCATGACAAGGTGATTTTGCCACATGATACAGGTTTCTTATCCACAACAACTTAGGCAAGCACCAATCAAGCGATAGTTTAGGAATGTGGAATTGCTTACCATTAATCAAAAACAAATAGACAACACACACAAATATTTTACTCTGATGTCATGTACCAACCTATGACACATGTTGTAAAACAAAGGCAAGTAAGCCTGGTGTAGACAAGCCATACCTTCTTCATTTCACATACAGTAGTTTCAACCATCCACTATGGACAACTGCAAACCTGTAACAACTCAAATTGCCATACATTTTAATTTTTGGTTAATTAGTTAGAACACCTGACACACACATATCCACCAACAGTGATGTGCCAAGGATTGAAATTACAATGTGGACCAAGTCATCCAGGTCATTGGTCTTCTGAAAACAAACTATATCATTCAAGTAAGGGCCAAGTGAGCTCACACCTATGTCCCACACACAAACGCAAGATGTCACAAAGACTACCTTACAAATGGACTACTACACTGTCTAGAAAAATGACAATCAGACTGTTATAACTAGGTAATATTATTGTACCAGAACTTTGTGATGGAATGTGGTGGGCCTAAGAATGTGGGGTGGATTCTAGTGACGGGGCATTCTGGTATTGGAGACCAAAGGAAGAGGAAGGCATTTGTGTTTATCCTGAATAAAACTACATGTATCTTATTACCTTACCACTGGTGGATTTTAGTTCTTACAGTGGCGACGAGAGTTTGGAAATACTTCAGCTTGACAAACAGTATCTCTAATGCGAACCTTAACGCGTCTGTGAAGTTTTTTTTCTGCATCTGTGTTGTGCGACGGAAACCGAAGACGCCTGGCTCTTAACGTCTTAATTCTACAGCCAGTTACGGACGGACTGTGTGTGGTGACTATAATTTTTATTTGCGTTCTGTTTGGATCACTTTACCGAAACTGGGTAATTCCGATATCTAGTTTCGCTTAGCCGTTGGCACACAGCGACATTCAAAACACGCCGTGCGCACACCATTGTTTACCGCGTGGCAGCATTCGATCACAACGGCAGTGTGGTGCACCGAGGAAACACGTGCTGTGGTGTTCTCCTCGTGCTGCTGGTTCTTATGCGAACCTCTTGGGAAACACGCACTGCAGTGTTCTTCTCGTGCTGATGATTCTTCTGCGAACCTCTTGAGATGTGCTGGCCGCGTGTCGTGTTTGGTATAAATCAAGAGAGTGGCTTACCTTGTTTTGATTGTTCCTAGCAGGTAGAGATTGCTGGTCTTCCGGTCCTCTGCTTGCAGTCATAATGGAAAGAGGACTGTAGGCACTGCAATAAAAGTCGAAGAAATTCTCACACATAGGAATAGTAGTGGGCAACTTGTGTTTGATTTTAATTTAAATACAAATATATTAAAAAAAATACAGAAATAAAACTTTCCAGCACTACTCTATATTTTCAAGATCCAATTTGAACCACCGGCTACATTTTTGCAAACAAAGGGTGATCCACCTATGCCTTGGACCAGATGGAAGGAAGAATTCTTGACCTATATGAAAGCGATGGATGATGAAAACATGTCCCAAGAAAGGGAAAAAAAATATTTTGCTACATTGTTTAGGCTCGGAGGAACAAATGGTGTTCAGAACTCTACCACCTATTGCTATCCAAGGACAAGGCGATGGAGATTTGGATGTGTTTAAAGAAGCATTGATGAGATTGGAAAATAGATTCAAGCCTACACCAAGCATTGCATTGAATAGATTCAAGTTTTACACTAGAATACAGCATCCTGAAGAAACTTTTGATGATTTTTTGATGGCTCTGAGTGGTTTATCTGTACATTGTAATTTTGGAGAAATGACTGATGAAATGATCAGAGATCAAATTATTGTGCATGTGAAAAGTAGGAAAATTCAGGAACATTTGTGGGTTATGGGAGATCCTAGCTACAAGATGTTATTGCAACTGCTAAAGCCCTAGAGCAGTCAGAAAAATGGATGAAAACAATACAAGAGTCTGATAAGGCTGGTAATATGGAATTGGATTTTGTGGGTGCTGTGAGAGGGAATCCTAATAGTAATGTAGGTGCCAGTAACAGTGTTGTAGGGAGAAAAGAAAGGTACGACAAGTTGGATAAATGTCCTTGTTTTCGGTGTGGTAGTTTGAATCTCTTAGCGTCATCATCTCAGTGCCCTGCTATTGGAAAGGAGTGTAAGAAATGTGGTGGAGTGGGGCATTTTGCTAGAGTATGCAGAGATTTAAAAAAAAATAGTAACATGTAGAGAGGAAAAATGGCGTGTGTGAATATTAGGAAATGTGAAGAGGATGGACAGAAGGGTGATGTGAGAGGTGATGAACAAAGTGGCATGGTGTTGTCACTGAAAAGTGGTGATGGCGAAAATGGGAATGTGTCCAAACGACCTATGTGTGAGGTGCTAGTTCCAGGAAGAAAGTTAGAATTTATGGCAGATTCGGGGTCGCCGTGGACAATTGTTGTGCAGGATTATTTTGAACGAACGTTTGAGGGAATTTGGGACATTACTGATTTAAATTAACCTGCATTGTGGCTGAGAGTTTTGAAGGTACAACTATTGATGTTATGGGGTTTGTTGAGACAGAAATTTTGTTTAAGGAAAGGAGAGCTAATATTAAGTTGTATGTGGCGGCAAAAGGTGTGAATGTTTTAGGTTGGAAGGATCGAGGTAAATTGAGCATAATTTTGAACCCCAGGAGCAGGGAACCTGTTTTAGCAGTAGGAAGTTGGATAAACAAGGAGTGGATTATTTCCAAATTTCCACAAGTCTTCACCAATAAGTTAGGTAAATTGGAGAATTACAGCCATAAGATAAAGGTTAAGGCTAATGATAAACCTGTTGTGCAAAAACTCCGGAATGTGCCCATCAGTGTTAGAGAAGAATTAAAACACATTTTGACAGAGATGATAGAAGACAATGTTATAGAACAAATTGAATCCTCTGAATGGGTATCTCCAATTGTGTTGGCCAGTAAACCTGACAAATCTTTGAGGTTATGCGCGGATTGGAGGGTGGTGAATGCGGACATTACTGTGAATTGTCACCCACTGCCTAAAATCAACGAGGTGATTAGTCTGCTAGAGGGGGTGAAAGTTTTCACCACCTTGGACTTAAGATCAGCGTATTATTAAATAGAGTTGACAGAGGACTCAAGACATCTTACTGCTTTTATCACCCCACAGGGCTTGTTCCAATTCAAGAGGATGCCTTTTGGTTTAGCCTCTAAGGCATCAGTTTTTCAAAGAGCAATGTTTCACTTGTTCAATGACATGGATAGATATGTCAAATGCTTTCAAGATGACATCTTAATATTTTCCAGGGATCAAAAAGATCACAAAGAACAGGTGGTAAACGTTTGTACTGTTTTGAGGGAAAATGGGTTGACTCTAAAGGAAAAAAAGTGTACGTTTTTTGCCGAACCTTTTGAATATTTGGGTCATACCATATCTGGTGATGGTGTAGTTCCAAAACAGTCTTTGGCGGATGCTATTGTAAATGCTCCTGCTCCTGATAAAAACGGGAGAAACTACTGTCATTTACTGGATTATGTGAGTACTATAGTAAGTTTATCGAAAACTTTGCCACAAAAATGGAGCCTTTGAGGGAACTCACACGGAAAGGAGTCCAGTACAGGTGGTCGGAGAGGCAAAGTGAAGCCTTTGAGAGAATTAAAAGGGAAATTGTGTGGGCTCCAACTTTGAGACCCTTCAGTGTGGGGGCGCAATGTGTGGTGACGGTGGATGCGAGGATGTATGGAATTGGAGGCGTGTTATCTCAAAGATGTGGTAAGGACAGGTGGAATTTCTCTTTTGCCTCATTGTTTTTGTTTAATTGGAAATTTAGTTTTAATGTTGTATAGAAATTGTTTTGTATACTCTGTTCTTCTTTTATTTGTTTTTGTTGTTTACATTATGTATTACCTGTACATTTGTGACTTATGCAATTTTATTTTTTGTTTTTCTCTCATTTTATTTTGTGCTGTTTTAGGAAGGGAAATGTGTTATAACTAGGTAATATTATTGTACCAGAATGTTGTGATGGAATGTGGTGGGCCTAAGAATGTGGGGTGGATTCTGGTGACAGGGCATTCTGGTATTGGAGACCGAAGGAAGAGGAAGGCATTTGTGGTTATCCTGAATAAAACTACATGTATCTTATTACCTTACCACTGGTGGATTGGAGTTCTTACACAGACCTACCTAATCATGCGATTTGTACATCAATAGGCTATCTGACCATCACTACACACACATCAGACATGGAAAGCCTTATATCGGTCTGTGTAGGGTTGACAGAGCCAAAGCACATGTATTGCTAACGTGACAGGTACACCTACCGTAATGCAGGCTTAGATACACTTACAATACAACTCACATGTGTATGTGAACTATCAAATCTGCACCACGTAGGTGTCATTGCCAATATTAGGTTCCCGAACAGCCAGGACTCATTTGCCACATCCTTCATAGCAACAGCAAGTAGACATAACTATTTCCGATGTTCATTCATTACTGAACCTTTCAAATGGCTCATGATGTTGATACATATCTTTCAGGAATGTAAATGTAAATAGGCTGCCATTCACTATGAGTCATGCCTAGTACAGTATGCCCAAGGACAAAGCTGTGTGGCACTTTCCACTAATGGAAGATTAGCAAGGTAGTAACATTCCTAGCCTCTGATACCAATACATGTGTGCCCATCCAACATGCAGGTTGTCTACTCTGATGGGACTTCACAAATGTCTATGTAGATCTCTCATTTACCAAGGGGGATTACCTTGTAACAGGTGTGAAGATGTTAATCTTGTATGTCGTGTGACATGTCAGATGGACATTACAGCCTCACATGCTGCTGTCATGTATCAGAAAGCATTAGAAAACTAGAGATGTTTTAAAAATGTCTGACTCTATGTTGCACATAGACAGGAATCTTAAGACATTGTAGAGTACAGAAATGAAGGTCCTACATACCTTACCACCGTGACATTAGGAGGATTGACCTGTTGTTAGGTATGTACAATCACCAGTGTAGAAAATGCAGTATAATGTTACACATATGAAACAGTCATATGTGCCAAATAATATGCTATTGTACTGAGGGGACATCATAGTTGAGTAACATGCCTACAAATACATTGGTATGTGCACACTTGAATGCTATAGATGGCTAAAGTACATCAATGTGTACACAGGGGATCTGTGACAATTTGCACTAACACTCTGTTCCCTCACTCAAGGTCTATACTAATTCCCTTGTGACTTCTGTGCTGCCTTCAAATACCCATCCAACTCAGGGTAGCCCACTGCCAAAATGTGAGCCATTAGGGGTGTCAAGGTCTGACTGGCACCCCATCTTCATTGGGAGGACATCCCCAGCTGGACCTCTAGGGTCTTCCGGGCCCAGCGTTTCAGGTCCTCCCACCTCTTCCAACAATAGATGCTCCACTGGCTGTGGACCCCCAGGGTCCGCACCTGCTTGGAAATGGCATGCCAAATCCCCCTCTTCTGATGGGTGCTGACCTGCATGGATGACATAGAAAAATAAAGAATGTCATGTCTACATGTACCATACTAGAACAGGCAGAGTTACTAACTAGTTAGTACAACAAGCCAAATACAGACTGTCTTGTACATCCCCTCCACTGATAGATGGGCATATGCAAGCAGGCCATATGTGAGGTGGACACAGGCAGACAGCATGAATCTCCAGCATCAGCTTTCATGTTATCACATATAACCAGACTGCAAACACACATGCAAATATGGTATTTCAGAGGAGTCTGGTATACCAGCTCCACTAACATTGTGCAACAGTCACAAGGTGGGTCAGGGAACATACATCAGACACTCTCCGCAATGTCTCAGGACTCAATAACTGCCACCAAACATAAGTACATGACCAGGAACTCATCTCATTCTATCACAACTTTGGCATCCTACAGACTTTAAGGACACATCAGAAACATTGCCAATCAGCCTTTGCTTGCTATAACTAAGTATATTTGTGCTAATGACCTATTTGTACACATGGTGCACTTACCTTCTCCTTTGGTGCACCTTAGAGCTGTTCATACAGGGGCAGTACCTCCTCCATCAGCTTCTCAAGCTCCTCGGTGAGAAGGCAGGTGCCTTATTACCTGTAGGATGTGGCGTGATTGCTCACAGTGGCAGGACACAGCAGCTCAAGTCGTTTAGGTCTTGCTGGCAGCAGTGTCAGAAGTCAAGTGAGATGAAGTATGAAATGGCAGTCACATCCGCCACATAAGAGACTGTCAACACCGGCGGACATCTCCATTGGCCCAAAACCGCCAAAGGCAACAATGTATTCCAATGGCAATGCCCATTGCGGTAGTATCCGCCCACCTCCATGATGACGTCCGCTGGTGGATGTAGGTAATTTCCTAATGTCCAGTACAGTAGGTCAGGCAGCTGCCATTTTAATATCCTTAGATGGTCTGAAAAGTTTATTTAAAGATGTGTCACAAGGTCAGAAACTTTCAACGCCAAAGTTTTCTGTGATGGCTTTGAGCAACCATGTATAAAAATCCAAATTCATAGGCTTGCTGTATAATTGATGATATATGAGTAATGTATCACTAGTGGCATAGTCTGCACCCTCATGGCAATTGAATAGATGGTAGTTGTGCATATTATATGTAAAAGATGGTAAGCATGTCATTATCACAGAGATTTTCAGTGACGTGTATCCATTTCCAGGTCATAATTGAGGTATGAGGATGACATTGCAGTGATAACCCATTATTTCCCTAAGTATGTCCTGTGTACCATGGATAAACGTTTGGATGTGGCATGTCCAAGCATAATGTGTGAAATATATATTTTCACCCTTACAGTGGACACAATGACTGATAGACATACCTTCTTATATTCCTTCATCTAGTTGCCCTGGAATGAGAAGGGTCAGACAACCTCCAGTGTACCATCCACTAGCAGACCTGCAGACTATGGAGGATCAACATGTCATCCAGATCTACTGCCTGGATAGGCAGACAGTCATGGATCTCTGTCGTCAGTTGGAGCCAGATCTGATGCCTGCCATTCGTCATCCCAATAGAATTCCACTCATTGTGCAAGTCATGTCAGTGCTGCACTTCCGGGCCACAGGATCGTTTCAAAATACTGTGGCCCTAACTGCAGGGATGTCACAGCCTATGTTCAGTTTGGTCTTGAAGGATGTCCTCTCAGCACTGTTGAAACACCTGGACAGCTACATCCGATTTCCACAGCGTGAAGATTTGGCCCATGTGAAGGCTGATTTCTATTTGTTGGCACACATCCCATATGTGGTGGGAGCCATTGATGATACCCATGTAGCAGTGGTTCCCCCAAATGGCAATGAACAGGTGAATCAGAACAGGAAGAACTTCAACTCCATTAACGTCTAAGTAGTCTGTTTGGCAGACCTCTACATTTCCCAAGTATGTGCATAATTTCCAGGTTCAGTTCATGATGCCTTCATCTTGCGGAACAGCAATTTCCCACTGCTGATGACATGACATGGGTGGTTGGTAAGTCATATATGTGATGTGTGTCAGTATCTTATGTCTGCTGGCAAATGTCCAAGATTAATGTTTGCAGACATGTAGCAATCCCTTAAAGTGGATTCTGGCTACCCGACCCATACATAGTTGTTGACATGAGTGAGGTCCCCAACCACGCCAGGGGAAGTTTGTTCAGTGATGCCCACGGAAGGACAAGGCGTGTCATGGAACGGACATTTGGGCTCCTAAAGGCTACATTTCATTGCATTGATAAGTCTGGTGGAGCCCTTGTCTACTCACCCGCCAAAGTGTGTCAAATCATTGTTGTCTGCTGCATGCTCCACAACCTCTCCCTGAGATGTCAGCTCCCCTATTTACCAGATGAGGGGGATCCAGCTGTTCCAGCGGGTGAAGACATGGAAATGCCAAGTGAGGATGACTGTGATGAGGATGAAGATGGATACATCTGGGCAGATCACATAAATCAGTACTTCAACTGACTTTAGGTATGTGTTGTTCTGTAACAAAAATTAGACTTAGTGATTTATTGGGGGCTTAGAGATGTTTGTTGCTTAGCAGGAAATTTCTCAGGTGTGCATGCAAAATTATACATAGAGTTGTGACTATTGTGATCTTCTTTGTTCATGTTTGTTAACATGCAAAATCAGTGTTACTTTTGTATTTAGGACATGTCTTTATAGGTCTTCATTACCATTACCTGCCTATACCTTTTGTATTACATGTTTATTTTGCATATTTCTTCACAAGGCTATCCTCATGTGGTCAATTCTGAATTGTGTCACAGGCAGGTAGAATTTACAGGTCTGACATGTAAAGCGAACATGGATCGATCCAGATACTAAATGCAATCTTATTGGTTGTGTCTGAATTCCATGCCCAGACTGTCAGGACAGTGGGATGGTAGTGTTCTGTGCCACACAATATACCTGAGTACCATGTTATCTGGGTCCAATGGTGTCATGTGTGTGATCTTGTGTCTCTGACATGTCATCCTGTACCTTCTCATTGGTTTGATGATCATAATATTTGACTGGTATATAGCTGTCACTGTTTTTCCTCATTGCAGGCCACTGTACAAGTGTGTCAGGACTGACACAGGAGAGTAGCATTCCTACAGGTACCTGACTATGGTAAGTGGAACGTTCCACAACTGGGGACAGTTGTACTGACCTCTGTATTATGGGGTATGGTAATTTGGGAGGTATGGTATGGGTACGTGGTAAGGCTTTAAAGGATGACACATACAACCAATCTGTTTTCCTACTTAGACAGACAAAGACTGAAATGTCCCTAACTTAATTAGGCTGTTGCTTGCTTGTAATTCACACCTATGCTGAAGCATTGAATTGTGAAGCTGCACTGCACTGTGTGATCTTTGGCATGTTGTCAACCTATGTATAGGAAGGTGCAATAAATGGGAGTAGGAGTGTGTACATTTGTATCACTATATATTACTCTAACCCAGATTCTACAGCACATGTGAGATGGGACTTAACAGAATTGGTACATATGTGAATATCATCTGTAAGCAACACATTTCAGAGTTAACTGTTCAATATAGCTGAAAGATAATTCAAAACATGAGATGTGGTTTAGTTGTGTTTATTTACAAATGCACAAGTAAAAGTATAGGATTTGGATCAATTCATACATTGCAAACAGTGACGGGTTTAGTTATGGTGGATGAAATCATCAGGTAGCTGCTACAACATTTGGAGTCTTAAGTCCAGTGTCTTTGTATCACTGGAAAATGAAGACTGGTTGTAAAACGGTCAACAAGGTGTATCTGTGACACACAAGGGGAACCAATGAGTAGTGGATCACTTCCTGGCAGTGGCAGAAGTCTTGGCATCTGCACCTCCTTGATGTTATGGTGGACATCCACATTTGCAGGAGGTTTTTCAGCTACAGAGGCTAGGGTGTCTAATGCATGTACTTCCCCTTGCAGAGCCTCCATTCCACTGGCTGCCACAAGCGTGGAAGGGGCTGATGTTAAATGACCAATGGAAGGTGTCCGCTGTTGTGGACATAACGTACTCAGGGTGGTATTATTGTCTCTTAGCATTCCTGTAAGGGAAGCCATGTTGGCATTGTGAGCCTCCCACTTTTGCATGACTTCCTGGTTGTTGTCCCTCTGCAGATGTTTTATCTCCGCCATCATGGCAAGTATCTGACCCATCACATCTTGGGACTGTTGGTAGGCTCCTAAGACTTGGCAGATGGTGTCCTTGCCAATTGTATCACTAGGATCCTCAATCCACTGACCCCCACCATCCCTCCCACGCACCCGAACCCCATTTGCACAGTTTTCCCACTCTCACTGGTGCCAGGTCCTTCATTGTCAGGGTGTTCTAGTGGTGACTCCGGTACCTGTACTGGGGGGCACATGATGGTTGTAGCTGTCCTTGGAACACAGGTTTGGGGGGGCGAATGGTTGTTTGGGATGTAGATGCAACAGCGCTGGGAGGAGTTGGTTTAGGCAGGGTGAGACTGACATTTGTATACTGCCCAGATGTCCCAGATGGCGCAGAGTCGTCCCCAAGATCCTCATATCCAGGGGTGTTCTCATCACTGAGGGCTTCATCCAGGGTGGGAGTGGCTGTCTCATGTGTCCTCCCCACGGTCACAATGGGAGGTGCCCTGTTGAAGAAGTGGGACAGACAGTTACAGATTGTAATTCAACATGTGACAAGTAGGTGCTTTGAGCCATATACAGAGAGGCTTTGCTTGATCCCCTTACATGACAGCGACACCTGCTTTAAAATCTGTAGTACAGCTAACTGGGATACAGAACTTTCCTATACCATACACTTTGTGACAAGATATCAGATTAACTTGGCAGTTAGATGTCTGATGGTAGACTCATATCTTGTCTGCCGTGTAGCTTTATACTGTTCATGTTACCTCCCAGTTAGCAGTAGTTCAATATTGAGTAACCAGCCAGCTGCAGAATGTAAAGTAGAAACTGACCTGTCCATCAGCTTAGGGGTGACCATTCTACCTGGCAATATATCTCAAGTTACACCTAGTACAGTGCACTGCAGATATGTGTATTCTCCCAGGTGAGTATATTTCAATGGGAGAGGGGAGGTAAAAGGGCCATTTTATCAGAGTACAAAGCTGTCACTCTGTTTTTTATGTATTGTACTTGCAGGTGCTCATTGCATGGCCGTCATTGCCCTTAACTGTACAATTGTGGATCATTCAGGTGGGTCTAGTTGATTGTGTAGTTGATATGCAAGGCCAAGTTGATTATGGTACACTGTTCTGGTTTTCTTAATGTTAGAACAGTGCCTGATGAGAGTTGTAGTGTTGTCAGTCCCTGTACTACCCACGCCATTCACAGACACTGTGCCCCCAGGTGAGCTTACTTGACATCTTAAATGTCAAAGATGTTCTGTGAGCATGCAAGACAATACTTTAAGATGACATTTTCAGTGTTGTGACTTACCCAACTCCACTTGCCCAGGTATTTATTTCAAGCCCTCAGGATGCAGGATGTAAAAGACCTTCTCTTTCCATGATTTGAACAGTGGGGAAGGACATGGGGGCCCACCACCAGTATTGAGGGCCGCCAGCTTGTGCCTTGCGGCCATTGAACAAACCTTCCCCTTGAGGTCGTTCCACCAGTTCCTGATGTCCTCCCTTGCGCAGAGATAGCTGCCTACATAATTTACCCTGTCGACTATTCTTTGCTCCATTTCCATTTTCCTGGTGGTGGAGGTTTGTTTGGACTTGGGCTCCAAATAGGTGTGGCTCTACTCTGTTGATTAATATCCACCATGACCCTCAACTCATCGTCTGTGAAGCCGGATGTTTTTGTGAGGACATGGTAGTGTTGGACAACACAAAAATGTTTTTAAAAAACTGGTGATGAGGTGTGGGCGCTGTGTTTTGAGTGAGTGACGGGTTGTGTCTGATGTGTAGAGAACAAATTGTGTGATGTGTATGATGTGCAGGTCTGGGATGAGTGGTATTGTAAATGTGGAGGGATACCTATTCTATGGTTCTGTATTTTTAAATGGTGCTCTGTCTTCTGTGTGAGGTGTTCTTGTTGCAAAGGATTGCGGTGTGTAAAGGGGTGTGTAATTCAAACTATCCAATGTGGTGTAGTGTATTAATGTACTGACCGTCGACCGTCACAGTTTGCCCTGCCATTGGTTTTCCACCATGGGAGAACCGCTATTGTGATTTGTGAGTCGTCATAGGTTCAAACGACCTTGGAGGGCTGGCAGAGCTGGTAGTGGAACTGCCTCTTTCCCGCCCTCCTGAGTCCTGGGGGTGTTAGGATTTTGCCTGGGTTTTGGTGGTCCTGGCTGTGTGACTTGTAATACGGCAGTCTGTATGACCGCCAACATGGTGGTATTTTGATGGCCGCCACCACCACGGTCCTGCCAAAAGACTGCCAAACTCATAATGAGTTCATGAGGCCCTTAATGCCATTAATAAATGAATTAGCAGAGAACACCAAATATAGGGCCATATGTACGAAAGCTTTTTCCCATAGACACAGAATGGGTAAAATCCTTTGGTACATCTGGCCCATAGATCATAGAGGTTTGTAAAATGACTTACCACTTCCATTAGAGAGGAAAACAATACTGTGCCTCTGCATGCACCAGTGAGTGGTCCAGTATTCTGAAGCAATATAGAGGTCGTCAGACCACAGCATGCTGTCCAGAAATTGAGAATATTCTCATGTGAGGTAACAGATAAGGAAGTCTTTGGATGTTAAGAAATGTGGAAAGAAAGCGACATATACAAACCAAGGAAGGTGGGGGATGTCAGCTGTTGACAATCTAAGCAAGGGTAGAAGCCTTACAGCAAATGAAATGTTGACAGACTACTTTTTGCTAGTACTTATTCTCTTTATGGAAAAGCAGAAATAATGTGAGTGTTCTGTCTTTGCTGGGCCTGACATGGAAGTGAGTGTTTCTTGAGTCTTGAATGTGTGGGTGTGTGGATCTGCCCCAGCCAACAAGAGTTGACGTTCCGAATTCTCCAGCCTCCCTTCAGAACATGATAGTTTACCATCTTTTGCTGAACCCATTTTTCTTTATTTATTTTCTCCTGAAAGAAAACCTGACAAACGAAGCCATGAAGCACTGTGGGCCTCTGTGCTGAAATTTGAAATAACTAATTTTTAGCATTTAAGTAACACATCTGATATTAAGTAAGCCAGTTTGATTGGCACAAGCAACACTTACTACTTATGTTTAAAATATTTAGGGGCTTATTTACAATCCCTTTGGTGCAGGGCAGCAAAGCAAATGTCTTTGCTGCGCTGCCCTGCGCCACAGTGAAAGGGCAGAAATGTGCGTATCTACAAGACACAGTGCATTTCTGTCCTCTCCACCTGCCCCGGTGCACATCGGGCAACCATGGTGCAAGGATGCCTGTATCACAGACAGGATTGTTTCTGTGCTGGAAGAGACACCTTCCTGTACAAAAATAATCCATGGAGGCTTTTTCCTCTTTCTATGTGTGCTGCAGAGTAAAGCACACATAGAAGGAGGAAAATACTAGGAGACATAAAGATTTGATGCGGTTCCAGGTTTACAGATTCATGTAAATATGGAAAACCATCAAAACCCATGGGTGTTGCGTAGGAAAAACCCAATGCAATGGCTGCAACTGCCATGGGACCCTTCACTGATGCACTGCACGGCAACACATTGACGTGTGCCTTACAGTGCCTTAAACCACATCTACAAGGCCATGAAAATACACACAAAGTGGCTTTGTGTGGCCTTGTTGATATGGGCCTTCACTGTGCGCCGCCATTGCATCACAAAAGTGACGCACCGGCTTCGAACATGAGCTGAAAGTGCCATTTTCTACCATGCAGTTTCACAGTTTGTAAGTTTCTAAGTATACGCGTGACTGGAAAGTACAAAAAGAACCATGCTTGCAACATGTTACCAATTAAGGAAAATACAATTATTTATGAAGTGATTTTTAATGGACAGATCTCAAATTTATATGTTCAAAGGTTGATAGTTTGATTCCTACATTACTACTGGTTCAAAACATGTTTTTTGAGATCTGTAGCCACTCCTGACTTCCTGTATATCTTATGTTCAGCCAGAACAGGTGTGAAATGACCACAGACCTAAAGCTTCTCTCGTGGTATTAGCCCTCTTGAATCTCAGCCCTCTTTTTGTGGTCCTCCTATCAGCCAGTACAGACGGCCTCTTATGAACAAAAATAAGTGACAGGTTTTCTACACAATATGTTATAGGAGACACTTGAGAGCTTAAGCTGCAAAGGACACTGCTCACAAGGAGGCATCTTGCCTTTTCTGCACTCATCTACAAATCAAATGGAGCTACTCTAGTTGGCACCTTTGAAGTAAGGTGTTCACAAAGACAAAGAAGTTCCTCACTCCGTGGGTGAGACAAAATCAGTGTGCTTCACTTTGATCATGAAAGGGCAGGCAGCTGCAGAGGTGGGGTGGCACTTATCTACAACACTCTCACACTCATTGCTCTCTCAAACAACCTGCTCCCTCATGATAGCTTGAATGTAGCTAGCATTTTACCATGTAATTAGAACCTACCCATAGGAGGCACACTGTTGCACCACCTCTCATGCCAAATCAGACATGGTTCTCTCACACCACTTGTATGTCCGCACAACCAATACAGTGAAACATTATAGCATTCATTGGCACTGCTGTCATTTTCACACATTTACCAAACCGTAAAACAAAATGACCCCTTTTTCAGAGCATCAACACATTGTCAGGTTAAAAAAAAAGTGAGTGCAACTTCAACACTATCAAAAACCTCAAACACATTGTGACTGGTATTGCACACTCTCGCACCGTAGCACACTTTTACCCCCAAAGCCTAGATCTGAACTCCAACCTTGGTAAGGGTGTTTCCTCTACTAGGGTGTTGGGGTGTTGCTCCACTATATATGTTTCTCCCTCTATCTCTCGTAGTGCCCCTTATGGCCCATTTATGAAATGTAACTAAATTTAAAAAAAATGTAACCCAGGCATCTCTTTTCTTTCAGCAGCGGGCCAGATTGCAGCAAAATTAGCATGTTATGAGGTAGTGCAATGGTTTGTCGGCACACACTCACAAAGTGTGCATGTCAGTTTGGCCGGTGGCATTTTGGTGACCTGCCCAGCATGTGCACTAGAGGCCTTTCACCCTGCACAATTAGTGAGCCATCGGGATCGCAGCTGCAGGCACCTGGACTCCTAATGAGTGCTGAGCTCCCCAAACCAAACCAATCCTGGCACTGAGCTTATTTTGAATTGGTAACATTACAACAACTCAGCAGTATCTGGATTGGCTCTGGACACGCAGTTAGGTCTCTTATCTAGTGGTCCTATAAATGACTAAGCGTGGAGTTAGGGAGATTCAGGTTCATGAAACAATGGCCAGTCACTGCATGGCTTTACTATGAAGCCATGCATTGATTAGCCATTCCTTGCTCTCTTCCTACTTTTTTGTGAAATTAGTTTTTGGTAATTGGGTTGATGGTCAGGCATTGTGGGGCTAGCCCGATCTGCTTTTTGACCATATGCACTGCTGCAGGGGGAGTTGCGTTGCGGTCCTCATCAGTGTGTTATGGACGAGCAGGAAAGACAGTGTTTTACCAGCTTCAGGTACTTCTGGGTAACTGCCAGAACTGGCGGACCAGCAGCTATTGGCAAGCTTTTTCTTGCCAGTTCAGGCAGATACAGTTAGGGCATGGCCTGAAGTCGTTTTCTATCTTTATGAAACTATACTGATGTGGTGTGATTTTACTATTGGTGTATGTGTGTGTGTGTATACAACCGGTTTCATTGATCATACTGCGATGAGGTATTATTGGGAATCTTTTGGAACTGGTTTCTAGTTGGATTTCTCTTCCTATTTAAGGGGCAGTTTGTTCTTGGACAGTATATGTGACAATGGTGGGGAAGAGAGCATAGAAGATAAGGCATTTCCTGTCTTCTTTGGATAAGAATGAGCCAATTCCAGCTGGAAAATCAGATCTGGGGATTCTGTTGACCCTCCTGCCTTGATCTCAGCAGCAGATGTCCAGGCTATGATTCAGGTGGCAGTGGCCAGGGCACTGGATGAATGGGCTAAGACCACGCCCAAAGGCAAGGATAATACCAGGGGAATTGATTTTCTCCCTCTGGGGATTGTTTGGCTTCAGAGACTGACCTCCTATCCACGTCCATAGGGAAATGTGCGCTTCGAGAGGCAGTACAGCTATTCTTCAGCACACTCAGGAGAAGTGAGCTATTCCTAGCCTTGGTGTCAGAAAGACTAGAGTTTGTTAAAGCCAGGGAGGGGAGTATTACCCCACCACTATTTTGCTAACCCTCCCTGTGTTCTCTCCAATAGTGGTGGTCAAAAAGAAAAACAAGCAACTAAGACTCAGTTTGCACTTGAGATTTTTCAACAAAAACATTTTGGAAGATTGTTTTTCCCTTCCCAAAATTCAGAAGATGGTAGTGCAGTTGAGGAATGCAAAAATGTTTTCTACCATAGAGGTGCATGCAGGGTATTGTTGAAATGATTTATGTAGAGCATCTAGACATTTGACCACATTCAGCACACCATTCAGTGCCTATAGATTTTTATGAGGAAAAAGGAGAGGTGGTTCTAAAGTTGGCTCTGCCTCTGAGTGGTCAAAGTCTCCAAACATGCCATTATGGTTGAACATGGTAAATGCTGGAGAAAAAGTAGTGCAGAATTAGTTAAACGACCAGCAGATAATAAATATGTAGAAGATCTTTTGCGCACAGAAGTTCAGGATGATGGGACAAGTTGGTGGTTGGAGGAAGAAGGTATGAGTGATGGGAAGGAGTGTGTGCAGATAAACAATTTAGGCTGTAATTCAGGTGGGGAAGGTATAGCTGTTGATGGCTTGCACAGTGGCATTTTCACAAACGTAGGTGGTGGGTCTTCTGGAGAGTCAACCATTAGCAATTCTATCCACTGGTTCTGAGCTAACCGCTGATGACAACAGGAAATTCTGCAGGAGAAATACTATGTTACCTAAATATTTAAGAGACTGCGTGTTATATTAATGTGGGTTATTAAAATGTTTTAATTATCCTGTGAGATAACCAGTGGCTATATGATATGTTTCAAGCTTTGTTACCTATTGCATTGTTAATAACGTTTTAGATTATTCTCTGTTTTCTGATAACAAATCCTGTGTCTCTTTTTATTTTGTTCACCACATTACTTCTCCTTTTGGTTTGTTAAAGACAAATGATGTTATGTTTTGAAATTGAATGTTGTAATAGAACACACATGGCATTCTGGTGTCGCGTTCGGGACATAGCAGTTATGGGATGGGATGACAAGAAGGTTGTGTGCTTTCTTCTTCTCTGTAATAATAAATCCTACAGATCACCAATTGTGTTGTGAATTTGAATATGTATCTCATTATAGTAAGTTTGTATGTTTTTGTCAATGTCTGACTGACATCATGGACTGTAGTGTTCAGCTCAGCTCAAGGCAGAGAGCCCCCAAATACAAAGATGATATGCATAATCATCGTCGGGAAGGCAAGGAAAGCAACTGTCAGTGAGGTGTTGAGCATCTATTCAAAAATTAGCTGGGACTTGCTACAACAACAGTGTGTGCTAAATATCATAGTTTTCAAAACTCTGCGACATACAAACGTGATCAGATAGACTGAATGCCATTTTTGTGGTAAGTGAAACTAGATAGTTAATAACTACTGTAGTTTGTGAGAATGTTAATTTTTTGTGATAATGTGGTTAACTAACTATGGTGGATCGCTTTGACTATGACATGATCCCTGGACTCTGACCCTGAAACTTTCCTGAGTCTCACTCTGAGACCGTGTTTTAACTAAAAGTAAACTGGACCTATTACATTTTTTTGTGCGGGAATGTGATAATATGCTTAAGTGAACTATGATGAAGTGTGTGACATGATCCCTGAAGCTTTCCTGAGTCTGTGTTTAAAAATCAAATGTACACGGTAACCTGACCTATTAACTGCTGCGCCCCACAATTTAGAAAATGGTGTCACTTGGGCTTTCCCAAACACAGAAACACTGCCACCTCACGAAGAGATTAACTTGTTGTTGATAGATACATAGATGTTGTTCCTGAGCCTTGGTATATAGTTGAAACAGGCATGGAGCCTTGTTTCTTTCATTTGCATGCTTCTTAGACTGCTGATGGTGTCCTGGCTGAAGGATTTCAAAAGACACTGGAGATGGTGAGCCTATCCAGAGGATAGGAGGATTGCTGCTTGTCATGGCAGATTTGTTGGCCTACTACTTCATCACAACCAGCTGCATCATTTGCCATGTTTGTAAATAATACAGTTGGTTTTGATGATGCTGTGGGCCAGCAAGGGGGCCTCCTGGAGTTCAATGAGGATGGGGGTGCTATGATATTATTTTTTCATTCCCTGAACCACATGGGAAACCTCTTGGAGGGTGACCTTTAAGGTTTATGTCTTGCTGTCTGCTATCTCATTGCGTCCAGTCTGACAAATCACAATAGCTTATATTTTCTTTGTAGATTTTATATGTAAAGTTGTTTAAATGAAGAAATCAGGGAGCTACTAAGCACTGTTTTCTCAAAGTCCATTATAAAGTTCTCTAGTTACAGAATGGAGCCGCAATGTCAGTATCATTAAATGTCTTTATTGATGTCAAAACAAGATTGTAAGAAGGAAATGTGGGAGAGGTGCAGTGCAGAGAGTAGACAGTAAGCAACTGTGTGTGTAGGTAAGACAATTAAAAACCGTGCTTGTTGCACTGTAAAATTTGCATACTACAGTAGCTAAATAATTAAATTCTATAAAATGTGGAATATTTTTCACGTGTTTAAGTATTACATGTCTACTCTTTAACAGTTGCTTTATAAACCATCTTACTTCATCAAATTCACTTTAAAATGCACAATTTTCCCACTCTTTTTTCAAAGTTTACTTGGGGGGAGAACTTCCCGAGCCCACCATAGGTAAGTCAGTCGAATTGCTTGTTTTGTTCTCCTGCAACGCAACACTCATTCACAACTTTACACCCCACCACTTTAAAAAATCACCAGCTGCTACAGACCTTTAGCACCCTCTCACATGTTGACACTCTTTCAGAAACCAAGCACACATTCAAAACTCACCATTCCCCTACAACATTGCACAGCACAGTTTCCATAGCAACACACTCACTGAAACTCCAGCATTTTCTTACCAAAGCACTTAGGGCCAGATTTGCTAACATTTTGCATTGTGGCACAGCCATGACTCAAAATGCTATTAAATATGTACAAAAACATACAAGGGGTGATTTGAACCACCTTCCTCGGCTTTGTAAAGAAACATTTCACTCTGGGAGGTGGTTCATGAATGGAGCATAGGCATACCCCTGCAACAACCCACTGACTTCACCTGATTCCAGCGCTCAAAAGGTTTTTAAGGCTAGGATTGTGTGAAATCTATAGGCCTCCCATAGATCCAACTGACGAAGAGAAAAAACAAATTTTCTCCTCATTATTTTCTCTTTCACTGTCCCTTCCAACACAAAACCAATTCGCGATGTAACACAGCAACCCTTGCACCACGTTGAAGGATGCCTGCATTCGCGCTAGGCTGCCTGAAGTGCACCAGCGCCAAGAGAGAGCAGAAGTGTGCCATATCTTAGTAGGGATGGCACATTTTTACCCTCTCCCTTTCACTCAATGCATTGCAGCAAACTGCCTTGCTGCACTGTGTTGCATGAGAGGTAAGTAGATCTAGTCCGTTAGGTAATACCTCTTTTTGCATGATCACTCCAAAGTTTTGGACGGATGGGGCAGGTTTTCCAACTCTGACAGTGCACTGAGGCCTGCTAACCAGACCTTTGTGTCAGTGTTCTAACCCGCAACACAATATATGTTGAATTGGCCACCCCAAATAAGCATATGATGAATTATTATTTTTCCATAGTATATGGTACCAATGGTACCCAGGGGAGGCTGCAGCACTGATTGTGCCACCCTGTGTGTGACAAAGTACAAGATGGCTCCCAGCCTGCCTCTGCAGCCTGGAAGAGTGGTTTTAAACTTCTAGTTTGACTTAGCCATTTAAACCAATGGCAAGGCCCCCCTACTTCCTATAACAATATATGTAAGTCTCCCTAAAGAAGGCCAATGGAGCCATAAGTCAGGGAGCTGTATATTATTAAGTAGACATACACTTTTAAAATGTTCTAGCAGCAAAACCTCCACATTGTTGTTTTTGCTGTGGAAAAATTAGTAGGCTCAATGGCTAACACAGAGTTTCCAGGTAACCTCACAGTTCAGCCAGCTTCTTAGTCAGACTACTAAAGTGAGTACTTCAAGGTATCAAAATGATCATGGCATTAAACATGACTTGATGCCCAAGTAAAATTTTTAGAAAGTTGACAATCTGTTGCCCAGTTTCTCCAGTGGCCTTGGACAATTGCTGTCCACACAAGCCCTCTGCCATCCTGTGGAGTTGTGTGAATGACTCCCAGTCACAGGAACAATAGAAGCCTGCTACAAGGAGAGGTGTTACCTCTCCCTTGCAGGAAGTCACTAAGGGTGTTAACCCAAAAGACGATCGTCAAGGGTTAAGGCACTTTTGGTGGGCAAATGGCAATCACTGTCCTAAAGGGTTGCCCCTTTGTTCAGGCAGCCAGGCTGACAGAAGGAACAGAGAGGATGGACCAGTGCTCAAACTAGTTTTCATGTGGGCATGTAGCCCACAGGTAGCTACAACTCTAGAGTGGGCTACCAAGCTCCAAACATTCAAGGAAGGCTTCTGACTTATTGGGGTTGGGCAGAGTAGTGTAATCTGGGATTGTTAGATGCCACACATAGCAGGAAGTTGTCACATTGCTGAAGGAATCCTGGAAGTCTATTGGTTAGTGACTGCATCATTCCCACAGGGCCATTTCTGGGCATCAATATGACACCCTTGGCACTCTGAACCTCACATCACAATGGAGCTAAAGAAATGACTGAAGAAGAATGGCCCTGCTGACCTCTGGACTTGGTGAGAGAGGTTGCACTGACTGCTGGAATGCACCTGCCACACTCTAGACTACCCAAGTGAGGACTGTGCTAGTGGCACCTGGCTCATGGAAAAGTCACTCCGGAAACACAGACCAAAGAAGTGGCTCCAAGGGTCTGTTGGCTAAACCACTGGAACCAGCACCAGGGACATCAAAGCTGAAGAAGCCCATTCCAGCAAGTCAGTAGCCAGTTTCTTCAAATCATCACTGATCACAGCTGGGTGACCCAAGACAACGATTCTCAACAGCCACAAGTTGCCCATGAGTCTTCTCAACCTAGGAGTGTTATCTGAGCCCAGATTGGTCACTATAAAGGGACACTAGCCTTTATCAAAGGATACTGCTGGACTGGCTGTATATGGAGATCGGTAGCCTGCCACAGTTGGCATACTACCAGCTTAAAGAGGACTTTGAGAGACACCGACCCCTGTGACCAAGGTCACCCCACCTTACCTGTGGTCAAAGGAATAGCCACAAGGATGCCTCTGTTGATTGCAGAGCACCCAAAGCATCTTTTAGCATTCTCTGCATACTGCATCCACAGCATCAGAAACACTCCATTAAAGTCCATGGCAGTCTTGATGTTAAGTGTGCAACTTGATTTGAGACTGCTTTGGTGACCAGGTAACTTTCTAAAAACTTCTTAGTGGCCCCTGTGACCTTCTCCCTGTCACATTTGGTCAGCCCATTTGGGCTTGAGTAGCTGAACGCAGCTTTTCAAAATGTTTCAAAAGGTCTGCATTTTACTGTTACCAATGTCTGTTTGGTCTTTGGAGCAAAATGCTGAAATGTAAGTTTTTCTCCAAAATCTATATTTCTGGAACCATCCAGTGGATCTTGCCCATGCCTAAAAATTCATAAAAATATGATCTATTTGTATAAATTGATTTTGGATTTCATTTGTGTTGTGTGATTTCTTATTTCATTGTTTAGTGCTTCTAAATGCTTTATAGACGTTCCGTTGTTAAATCCTTGTAGCTCAAAGCCTCAGATAACCATGGCTGAGTTAAAAGTTTCACCAACGAGCCTGACTAAACCCAAAATAGTTTTTGCAAGTGTATTGCACTGTAAGGTTGCACAAACATACTATAAGATACACCACAATCATACTATGAGCCTTAGTAACTACCTACATTTGTGTAACAGCTGGATAACTAAGAAACATCTCCACCACTCGTGATCTCCCAATCTCTCAAACTTCTATACTGGAGAAGCACACAAATCCAAAACATTATATACTTTCAAGCACTAGCACATCCTTTCCAGTTCCACACCACATTAAACTATCACCTTAGTGGCATGTCCCGTTAAGCAAGTTGTGGCAGCGGCCTTAAATACCCACCTCATGGTGACACCAGATTCCAAGAAATGGTTTAAAAAATTGTGTTTTAATTAGGAAAAAGAAGGTGTTTGTTGGACCTGGAATGCTTGGCATGGTTTCCGTGCAGCTTTTTGCCTTCAATCCTCCTGTTTTTGCTGACTTCATTTTTACTGGTCTTATGACACTGCAAACTTTAACAGTGCTGAAGTGCCAGTAATTGATCCTTCAAACCTGATATTATTGGCTTACACCCAGTTGACACATGTAATTTTACTTATAAGCTCCTAGTAAAGTGGTATTACCTATACCAAGTGTCTGTAAATTAAATACTACTGGTGAGCCTGAAAACTCATTGTGCCACTCGCTCAAGTAATCATTTTAAACATCTCTCAAGTCTGCCATTTCAGCCTGGATGGGAAGTTTTAAACTGCCATTTTGACCATTCAAAAATGTATTTTGCCAGGCCTAAACCTTCCTTTTTAATACATATAAGACACCCTTAAGGTAAGCCTCAAAGAACCCATAGGGCAGGGTGCAGTGGATTTAAAACTTTGGACATGTAGTTTTAACTGTTGCATGTCCTGGTAGTGAAAAGTCCTTACATTCCTTGTTCCTGCACTGCAAGGCCTACCGCTACCCTGGGATAACACTGTGTTTCCTTATTACATTTAATAAGTGATAACTCTTCATTGGGAGGAGGTGGGAGTCTTGGTTTTGGTCTCTAAATAATTGTAATTTAAAACCCTCTTTAATGGAAAAGTAGAATTTTAAGCCACAGTTCAGAAAATGCCACTTTTAGAAAGTCTATCTCACCCATTTGCTGCCTGCAGCATGTATTCTGGGTAACATGACTAGGCACAGCAGGCAGTTGGTCTTTGTGTATTGCTCACAGACAGTGAGACAAAGGGGGAATATGTGTTGGCAGGATGGGCCATATCTGATTTGATAGGGGGCAGAGCTGTCACCTACCATACTTGACTTCACTAGGACTCTGCCTCAGCACACTCACAACGGGGTTCACACTAGTTTTTTGTGCCCCCTCAGAAGAGCTGAGGTCAGGGTGGGAAGTCATGAAATTGCAGACAACTCTATAGTCGGAGGGCGATAGAAGCTACTCCAACTTTAAAGTGGACACAAGGTATAAGTAGTGGACCATGAGGCCCAACTCTTTGAATCACTTCTGGACCTCTGGATATTACCAGGACTCTTCTGCTGCTGTGAGCTTCCTACTGAATACAGCCTGTCTCTGTGGACCTAGAACTCCAGGAAATCTCCAAAGGTCAGTTGTCTGGCCTCCTTTTCGAGGAAAAAGGACATAACAGGCTTCTTTGATGTTGACTCATTTCCATACATCTCGACACAGTGTGACAAAACCCATCATCAACTCTGGCACAGCATGATGCAGCTCACCTTCAATGTTGATGTTTCTCAGCACAAGTCCTCAGACTCACTGTCAGCTTCCATGATGTCAATGCAAACCAATGCCGAAACCAGCCCTGCCTGATACATTTTGCCCCCTTTGCCGACACATCTCAGTCTACGTCTCCACAAGCCCCAAGGGCTTCCTTGCATCACCACTGTTCCTCTACGGTCATCTCAATGCTGGACCTTATATCACAGCTCCTTGTTGACAGTTCCGGCAAGCCAGCCAGAGCCTCTTAATGCAAGGACTTTACACCTCAAAGACCAGGCCACACGGTACTTCTGTCAGCAGACTGAACTCAGTCCTGAATCCTGACTGTGCTCCATCGAGGTTGGCCTAAACTTATAACACGGACCAGGTACCGCAGATGGCGCTTTTTGCTTTTTAGCACTTCATTTTCACAAGACCTTTAAATTTGCATTCTTTTTAGTCTAATAATTGTGTTTTTGTTATTTTATTTTCAAAAAATTTAATCTATTTTACTTTAATTTTGTAAATTGGTGTGTGCTTTTTCTTGTGTTGTGTTTTCACTTTATTACAGTTTGTGGTGCATAAACACTTTACACGTTGACTCTAAATTCAGTCTGACTGCTTTTGTCCCAAGCTACCAGAGTGTTGAGCACAGGCTAATTCGGGGTTTGCTTGTGCTTCGCTCTGGCAAGGATTGTGATTGCTGCTTAAGTAGGGTTTCACTCCCCTCAACCAGTAGCCCAATTTCTTACAGTGTTCCAATGGCAAAATGCTACTTTGCCTGAGAGTTAACATCTAGTGCACAGTCCCTGTCTCTTGCTACCACTTTTTCTCTCTCCGATCTCCCTTTACCCAGAATTCCCTTTTACTTTATCATTCTCAAACCTCCCTCCAACTTACATCCTCAGACCCTCAGCACGCTCATATACTATCATGAGACAGTCCCTGTGAAAGACAGTTCTATCAAACTTGCTAATGGACTTATGGTCAATGCTTGTTCCCAGTGAATAATGAATGTCCTGTGCCATAGAAGGTAGCATCAGGGCCTGCTTTAGCTCTGGTGGCGCCCAGTGCGACAATCATTTTTGGTGCCACCCGCCCCCATGACCTCCTCCTCAGATTCACAGAAAATTCCGTCTGCTAAACTCCTGACAGGGTGGCTGCCGCCTATGCAGTGACCTCCTCCCTGGAGTTATTAAGGGTTTCCCACTAGGTTGGCGGGCAGAAACCTAAGTTTCTGCCCGCTGGCCTAGCGGGAAACAGGCTACAGGATCGTCCCCTGCTCATAATCAAGCCAGTGGCAATGCTGTAGCCAGCAGGGTGCACCGGCACCCTCGCAATGTTCACTGTCTGCAAAGCTGGCCGGGGGGGCCCAGCACTGCCCATACCAAGTCTGTGGGCAGTGCAGGGGCCCCCTGTAGCGCCCTGCACCTGTTCTCCACCAGCCTTTTTATGGCTGTGTTACCACCATGAAAAGGCTGGTGAAGGACAAGGTTGTAAAACCCAGGGCAGTGCTACTTGCAGCACTGTCCTGGCGGATTAGGATCTCCACCACCACCAGACCGACGGTATCCAAGATCCTGGAGAAGCTGGTGGTTCCCTGGCGGTCGGACTGCCAGGGTTGTTACGACCACAACACTCGTAATCGGCCTAACGTATTTTATGCAGTTTCCATGCAGCTCTTTGGTGATAGTTCATTACAATCACTGTTCTGTATTAGGGTTGCATCTTATGAACTGTGGTAACAAAAGATTCTGTATGACAAAAGCAGTAATCCACTCAGCTATCCACATTAAATACAGATTTTTGTTGTGCACGTTCTTTGCAGCAGGCATAATAACCTTCTGCACTCCTTTATGGCGAGTCAAAACTGCCACTAGACAAATCTGATCTATCTTTAGCAGGAACATTAATCACCAGAGTTATCTTGACATTTTTGTTGCTGCCTGAAAGCTGGATGCACAAGAAACTTTGCAGCACCTCTTTTTAAATCATGAGCTCCAGTAAAAGGTTTATAGACCTGAAGGGCAGGGGCTGTTCCTCCTTGAGAGCAGAGGAACATTGCCCCGCTGGAAAAATGCTTCATAGCAGCTGAAAAATAAAATGGTAATAAAGTTTATTTATTACCATTTTATTTTTCAGCAACCCTTCCTGAACTGAGTGTCAGGACAGGGTGGGGCAATTGCTGCTGAGTGGCAGCAGGTAGCTGTGCACTATGTTTAAAGTGTGCATGTCTCTTTAGCCTGCCATCTTGATTTGGCCAGCCTGTCATGCACACTTCAAAGACAGCTGGGTTAGAGAAAGCTAGGTTAGAGAAAGCAAAGGTCTCCAGTGCTCTTGTGAGTGCTGAGAGAGGCCAAAACTTCCAATCCTGACACTTCTCTCATGCTGTTTAACAGCATGAGAGCAGCACCAGAATTGGTTAGTGCAGTTTCCTGGGTCCGGAGCTTCGAAGACAGAAGACACCGCAAGAGGACGTTGTGGCAAGTAGATAAGGTAAGTGCCCTTTTTAAAATTATGCTATTGACGCCCGCCACTTTATATATATGGCAGCAGTCACTGCTAAAAGGAGATATCACGAGAGCCAGGTGCCAGGCACAGTGCATCTAGACCCTTTGTAAACTGTCCTATAATGCAACTTGCGGACAGCTTCTGCAATAACCAACACTAACTGTCACAATTCAAAGTGCGTCACAGCGCATCATCTTTCCGTCTCCGGGCCATTTCAACAATGGCGCACTGGGCAGCTGGCGTGGTCTGCAAAAAGTACTAGATTCTGCCTACTCTAAACGCCAATACACAGAAGAGTGAAAGCCAAACCAGACCTGACCTATATTCCTCCCAGAGGTTTTCGCAGTCGCCCACTTGGAAAGCCAAACCTATACAATACAACAAACACAATCCTTAGTACTATGATACCAGCAAATGTGTTTGTTCACCATACGGTACAATTTGTAATTATTATCCCGTTTGGGTTACTCGATAAATATTATAATATATATCTGATATCAGATTGCTATGACTAGTGTGTATTTCCTACGAGTTACAAAACGGCTGTATACGTTTGCTGTGAAACCAAGCATATGAGGTGATACATAAAAACAGAAATGTAAAAGGAATGTATTCTGAAGAACTGAATTCAAATAAGAACCTCAAATTCGTGTGGCTGCCGTGCCATGCACTCAAGAAGGTTGTTTGATTTTGTCAGCTCACGTCTTTACCTAAGTGCTATTTTGACATGAATGTGTGTACTTACTATAAATATTTATGAACTCGAGACACATTTTAATAGCGGCATTAACAAACCGACAGGATGGCACAATCTGCGTTATCATCCTAAAAGTATGGCTGAGAGCACGCAGAGAAACTCAACAGGCAGAAATTCTTAGCTAGATCCCCTGCTATGAAGTTAAGTGCTTGCTCTCATTTCAAAGACATAAATGATGTGTAAATGGAACATTTAACATGCCAAAGTAATGTACCTGCTCAGCATTATGTGTGTGCTTCCAATAAAGCCGCCATTCAAGTCTGTGTTTAGTTATGCCCCTCTGCTCTTGTGATTAGCTCTAATTGTGTAATAGGCCATGGTTTGTCCCTGACCATGAAGAAAAGACAGACATTAATGCATTGTTGGCTCACAAAACGGAGGTCGTCCTGTAATGAGGTGTAAAAGCTTCATAGAATAGATATGTTGCTGCATGGTCCTCAATGAAAGGAAATACGGCCAAAAGAGTTTTTCAAATGGAGAAAAATTATTCATCAAAAGTACTCATTGTACTTATACTGAATATATGTTCTCAGAGAATAAGCATGGCAGATAGCAGCGAGCTGAACACATTTTCCAATAGAGATAGTGCGCTCGAGCTACTTCAGGTGCCCTGTCATCCACTGGAGGGGCTCAAGTCCGTCCTCGCCACCAAATGCCAGTATATTCACAGACTCTAGCCTGAAGTCAGCGACTTCCTTTTTGAAGGTCGATACCTACACCATTCCTTAGAAAGCAGTCAGGGCTGGACTGGCCATATGGTAGGCAGGAAACCCCATGCAAGGCTGAGGACCAGGAGACTGAAACCAACACTGAATTTACTGGTAAATAAGTATTTAATTTCCCCCCTAAATATTCCAGAAGATGGTCTGACTCATTTGCTGCTCTCAATTGGAACAATATGGTCCTGGTATGAACACATTTTCCAGAAAGCTACTAAATCCTAGTCTGTCACTGAAAGGTGTGCTTGTTGGCATAACTAAAGACATACCCTATACATTGATTACATATCTGTACACTTCTGAAAGAAGACACCATAGATCCAACTCATTAAAATACAAATCCATTACCTCTCATCATATTCCTTGACCCAGCCCTCACGTTGTATGAGACCAAGGCAATTTCCGAAGTCAATGTGGCCTTAGTTGTCTAACTAGCGGACATCACTTAAAAACATTTGTCCAGTATAACAAGGTGTTAGAAACAACACAGTCACTGTTTGTGTCTGTTTTTGCAACAAATGCTGTGGAAATCTGACCTTAACAGTTTTTCTCTTTTCCCTCCTCAACCTCTATGAACTTCTTGATTTTTGTCTCGAATGCTGCTAACTTGTTTGTTTTGCCTTCTGTTTGAAGGGTCAGTTTTTGTTGAACTATTTCAGATGAGGAGCTCAGTTTGTAAGACTGATCCCATTCTGATAACCAGGCCTAGAATTTACAAGAAATAAAACACTCTAAAGAAAAGTGACTAAACCGGAAACCATTAGTACTCATGCTTCCATACTTTCCCAGCTTTGCCCTTGCTGAGTTTCTTTGTGTAGGATAATAGAGGGCATAATTTCAATATCCTATTTTTGTTGGGACAATCATCGTAGCTTTTGAAAAGATATACCTTTTCTCATGACATGGCCATATATAAGCACATATTTCAAGTTTTAGCTCTCCTAAATACACATCTCCTTAACTTAAATGTGTATTGCAAGTTGATAACATGAGCCAATATTTGTGCAGGTGAACAGTAAAAGTCTATGGGGTTTTTTAACAAAAGCCTTTATTAACACAGGAAGTTGTTCTACAGGAGTACCCTTTTAAAAAAATCTTACATTTAATGTGAATCTGACCTAAATAAAATCCAACTCCCAACTTAGTAAAAGTAATAGAGGGCACAGTGTTTCTCATTTTCATTTGTATTAATTGTTTATGACTATTCCTGTACATTCTCAGTTGATTTCCATTCTCAATATTTTTTTGTGGGAAATTCACAAAGGCATGTCAGAGTCCAAAAAAGAGTAATGTAAGACTTCTGTGATACATATTAAAAAATGCCCTTGGCAAAAGGCCCTCATATTGTGGCTTGTCTCCGAATAGGTTTGTGTGATGTAGCAAAGTGGGATCTGTCCATTTAAGTCACCTATTTGTTTACTGTGTGACTACCTTGTTTTAGATTTTCTCTGTGATTGAGTTTCACTAACTGAGTCTCACTCACAGTAAATTCTCTGTCAAGCTCGGCCCATTATCTGCACACAGGAAGCCTGTCACACAAGGGACCCTTCAGGTGCTGGCGCTAGACTGGGGTAGGCCTTAAAATATGAGTGAAAAATTATAGTGTAGATTGCAAATTTTTACTGAAATACTGTGTGCCTACTGCAGTATCCCTTCTACCACTGCAGTTTCACCATACTTAGGCTTGGAGTTATCAGTCATGTATCAATTTTATGTACCTTATTTATTTTATATACACAAGTGCAGATCCACTGTCCCCTTTCTGTACTCCTTATAGCACTTTAACAATGAATCAGTTCCTCTAGCTCAGTCAAACTAAGATTTCAGGTCTTTGTCCCCCCTACTGAGCCAAGTTTATTACTCTGCTGGCTAGCAGGAGGATCAAATACCTCACCACACAATACAGCCATTAACTGTGCTTGGTCCCGTTCCTGGGAAAGGAAGGGGTGGGGAGGAAATCTGCATGTGCTAATTAACTATTTTTACTGGTCTTGGCAAACCCAAGCTCACAAAGAAACAAAGGCCTATTGAGCTAAACAGAGAAGGTAGTCCCTTTTTAAGTTTTGTTAAGAACCAGACAACTATCTTAGTTGTGGGTGGAGCTGAGGCTTCCAGGGAAGCTCTTCCCATAGATAGCTTTGAGTTGGCATCTTTAACGGAGAAGGTGATCCCCTTTTAAGTTTTTTTAGCAAAGAACCATACAACTATGTCAGTTGTGGGCATGGCTGAGGCTTCCAGGGAAGCTTTTCCCATAGATAGCTTTGAGTTGGCATCTTTAAGTGTCCAATAATGATGTGCAGAATGATTGGAGCAGGGATAGTATGATGATCTGACACCCTTTGTTTGGGTAGGAGAGCTCACCTTCTAGAACATTACATCCCTACTTAAAAACTCCTGCAAAAGAAAGAGGCTTGAGAGGACACTGGACTAACCTTCACAATGGCAAAAAATTTACAACTAGATCAAAATGTCATCTGACCCCTTTGAGAAGATAGATTGAAAGACTTTAACGCCAACAGGCACCCAGCACTAGGAAGACTCTCCAGTCTCAATGGTGCTGGACCCCTAGTGTTTCCTAAGGAACAGGAGAAAGAATGGACCTGCTGAGGGATCCTGGAGGGTTTCCCTAGAGCGTTGTGGACTGGCTCTTGACTCACACATTTGCCCTGCAAGTAGCCGTGAGGCTGTGGGACTTGAGGAAGGTGGCATGGAGTGTGGTTTGCTTGTTGCCTTTGAAGGGGCTGTGGAAGGCACCCTCTCAATCAGAAACAGGAATCGGGAGCCCAGGGAAAGGACAGATCTGATAAGGGAGCACAACATCAGCTCTCCAATGTATACCCTTAGAGGCCAGAAGGCCTGAAGGAAATGCTCCTAGGAGCTACACTTGCTCCCCTTGAGCAAAACAAGATCAAGATCAGTGAAATCAGTGCCATAGTGCCGGAGCAATAGGTTTGGAAAGGTCAGTCCGTTAGGAACACTGAGCGAGGAATGGAGCAAGCTTGGCTCTGCGGCAATTTCCAAGGATTCCACTGTGACTTGGGAAATTCTCATTGATTTCTTTTTTATTGGGACAGGACGTACATGAGGATCCCTCCCCAGTGCATACCTTGCCTTTGGGGACTTCATCTCCTGGAGCTAACACAGCACCATCTCCTTGGGACAGAAGAAAAAACCGTGCACCAAGCCAGCACTCACCTCAGCACCTCTCTGCTACTTCTCTCATATCTTACCAGGGAGGGCCAACTCCCTGAGGTGAGTGCTGGGTGGGTGCACCTCCCAGCTCCCCATGTCTGGGGTTAGTGGAAGGCCCTATTACACAGTAGCCCCCTCCGTACAGATTGTGGGATGGGGAGAGTGCAGGATGTCCACATCAGCACACAACAACTGTGACTGCAGCTGTTGTTGGCAGGCTATGGCCTCCCCGCACGCCCCTAGATGATGCAGAGTTGCAAGGATCCCCATCAGGGGAGCAGGAGTATCCAATGTGTTAGAAATTAGAGCACAGCATAAGTCTCTCTATTCACAAAAAAAGAAAAAGGACCTCAAATAACACAACAAAGCTGATAATTAATTGTGCATTACTGACCACTTTGCTTGCCACATAAGACTCATGGTAAGACCCAAAAATGTGCATAATGATCTTTATTGTTCCCCAGTGAGAGAAGGGGTATCAACAACAGTCTTGTAGTGAAATTGAGTGGATGTCAGAAATGCAGCAGTGCTCAAGAAGAAGTAGACACCTCAGTGTCCAAGGGGTTGCATTTTTGCCCCTGGGAGAGACTTTTTTATAACTTGAAAGAAATCTTTGAGGTTGTGCTTTTTGTGTAGAGTTCTAGTAGTAAATCTATGGTGCCATCAATGTAGTGTAGCATGGCTAAAGTGAAAGAAAGGCTTTCACGCCCATTGAATTTTCTTTGGAATGCTTTGTTAATAAATAAAGTATTAGCAATGCAGTGGTACATGCTTTAATACTTTAATCCAGGTCATGAAAACTGTTTTATTGACAAGCAATATTTTAACAGTGAATCGTTACATGTTTTAATGATGGATGTCAACATAATTTGAATTGCTTTTTTGACAACCTCTAGGCTAACAGTTAACAGTTGACCCCTAGGTGAACAGTGGGTCAAGACAAGTCTAAATGAATGTAGTTGTAAGACAGTATCAACCCTATTAATTTCACTGATGACATTTTAGTTTATTATTGTTTCATATTTCTATTCTCATAAATGTGGTGACACCCTGCCAAACTGAGTAGGCCTGATAATGACATCCCTTGTTTTGTATCTAGTAGAGGCGGCTACTGTGGTCATAAGGTCAGGTATTTTATAGGGTACAGTAATGGTGTAACATGTTATAAAGATGTCACCAGAGGTAATCCCATTTGCCTGAATGTACACATTTGTTTATTAATACGTAGTATCTAGTAATGTATGTATATAAAGTACTTTTCCTTTTATAAGAAAAAGCACTGAATGGACAATGGTTCATTAAGTGGTGTCATTGCATACAGGCGGGGGAACTAGCCCACATCCCATCCCTGAGTGGCAAAGCCACCTGTCATGCGATCATCACAGGATCCTCAGGGTCAGCCAGATGATGGCTGCCAACTGATCTTCACTCCAGAATATCAGTCCAGGGGAAGGCATGATATTCATAATCATGGCAACATCTTAAGACTTCATAGAGCAGTTCCATCTCTTAATATGATCATTATTGAAGATATTAAATCTATCAAATTTCTTCTGAAAAGGCAGGGTAATGCACAAGAGCCCACTCTGGTGACCTGGGCATCTGAGCAATTAGCTAAGAGAATCCTACAGGAAAAAGAGTGTTTCCTTAAGTGGTAAACAAGAATTATCAGGATTCATCCAGAAATATATCAAGCCCCATTGGTGCCTCAAAAAAGACTTTTCCCTGAAAACAAACTTGCATGATGAAAACCAAGTATACTCAATCCTCAAAAGCTCAACAGGAAAACCAAGTCCATCATTACCTGTCGTGCAGTCTCAGTGAAGGAAACATTAATAGCTATTTCAACCCAGGGTGGTTAACAGAAGCTTAACACGGTGGCCAGAGAGCCTGACAAATCAACCTGCAGCCCTTCACTTACAACCAACCTCTTCTAGCCACCTAAAAGAGTCTTTGAAATTATGCTCATGGAATAAAAACGGCATGAACACTAACATTTGTAACAACTTTTTGCACACCTTCAGTAGGGATTTTGACTGTGTTATACTACACGAAAAAGGGACAACACAACCATTGGTATATGATGGATTTGTTGGCTCTTTCAGTCCAGCTGAAAAAATAATGAAATCTAGGCATCCATGGGGGAGCCTAGCAACTTTCGTAGTGGCAGGTCTTAAGATAGAAAGTGAACGGTGGCATTAGAGGATAAGTACATCCTGGTGGTAAAGTTAAGGTAATGGCTTGAAGCCACCATGAGCTCTCCTTTATAAATTAATATCTACATCCATCCCAGACACAAGTGCTAGGAAGTCAATGTCTATCAATCTAGTAAATGTGCTACTGGAGATATCGCAAGATGATACCCCTTGTGAAATCATTTTATCTGGTGATTTTAATATGAACTAACTTTGGCCATTTTCTAGTGATGAAAACCTGCTTTATCAAGATTTATTATTGGCCATCCCTAATCAGCTTATTGACCTGGATGGTAACGGTCCAAGAAACTTAAGGGCAGTGGCTCTACTAAATTACCTAGAAGTCCTGGGTCATTGAGTTGTGAACAGAAGATTGAAACAGGAATCCCAGCCTGCAAGGACTTATCAAGCAGCTGGCTCATATTAAAACATTGATTTGACAGTAGTAACCTTAAATCTATTTCAATTAATGTCTGACTTTCAGATTTAAAAAAAAAACAAAAGCGACCATGGGCAACAAATTATTGAGTTTAAAGCCCACTGCACTTTGCATCAAAAGGTGAATGCCTTTCCAGGGGAGATGGTTGCTGTAGGAAGCTGGCCTGGTGTGTGGTGAGCACCAATGGTGTTATCACCTTATACCAGGTCCCGGTATCCCCTATTAGTGAGGAGTAGACAGTGTCTAGGAAGCCAGGGCTCTCCAGAGGTAGCTGTGGATGAGCAGCCAAGACTAATCTAGGAGACATGCAAAGCTTTTGAAATACTACTAGAGCCACACAGCACTTACATACACGAAAGAACCACACAGTGTTACAAATATAAATGTACTTTATTATGGCAACACAATTACTAAAATACTATATAGACAATCCTCCACTATTATATACACATTAGAAGTCTAGAAGTAGCATAGAAAGCAATAGCAAACAGTAAAATAATAGAACATAATGGAGACACTAGGGGGAGACCAAACCATATACTAAGTAAGTGGAATGCGAAAGACGGTCCGCCGCCTAAGGAAGTGGAATCTGTAGAAGGGAGCTAGATGTACTAGGACCCCCAAAAGCTAAGCACCAGGCTGCCCCTTAGCGACAGGAGAGAAGAGGTAAGTACCTGTTTTTTCACCAAACCCACAGGTAAACTTTGGAAAAGGACTGTGCAAGACCCAAGCAAGACTAAAAGAAACCAAAGGTGGATCCTGACAGATGAATACCTGCAAAAGAAGGGGGCCAAGTCAAGTTCGAGTTGGAGTGTCCAGTTAGGGCAGGAGCCACTACCCACCCTTCTGGAGATGCAGGACCAGGTCTACGGTGAAGACAAGGAGTCAGCTATGCAGCCCTGGAGCAGGAGAAGAGTTCCAGAAGTGATGCAGATGATGCCCCATGAAGGAGAGTTGCAGTCAGTCAGTGGTGTTGGAAAACCACCAACAAGCCTTGGCAAAGGCAAAAGTCACAGATGAAGAGTTGAGAAGCTGCCCGGGACCGTCATGGTCGATGGGGACGTAACCCAAGGAGGGGAGTCCCAGGAGACCCTCAGCAGTGAGGATAGTCAGAAGGCGAGGATGCAGCCCCAACAGGCAACTCACAGGCAGCTGGGCACTGGAGTCACAGTGAGGGCCACATCGCTGGAGTAGCAAGCAGGAGACTGCGCTTTGCAGGTGATAAGGGCTGGAGGCCGGGGCTACATGGGGCCTGAAGATCCCTAGGAAGAACAGCCTTGGTAGCTGCAAGAGTCGCAGCAGTTAGACCTGACAGCCTGCGAGTGGTCATCTCCCAACTTTTTGCCTGCCTCCCTCCACTTTTCTGACACTGATTTTGCTGGTTGTAGTACTCTGTGCACTATACCACTGCTAACCGGTGCTAAATTGCATATGCTCTCTTCCTTAAACATGGTAACATTGGTTCATCCCCAACTGGCATATTTGATTTACTTATAAGTCCCTAGTAAAGTGCACTACATGTGCCCAGGGCCTGTATTTTAAATGCTATTTGTGGACCTGCAGCACTGATTGTGTCATCTACATAAGTAGCTCCTTAACCGTGTCTCAGGCCTGCCACTGCAAGGCCTGTATGTGCAGTTTCACTGCCACTTCGACTTGGCATTTAAAAGTACTTGCCAAGCCTTAAACTCCCCTTATTCTACATGTACATCACCCCTAAGGTAGGCGCCAGGTAACCCATAGGGCAGGGTGCTATGTGGGTAAAAGGCAGGACATGTACATATGTGTTTCATATGTCCTGGTAGTAGAAAACTCCTAAGTTAGTTTTCGTCTTCCAGCGTGTCAAGGATTTTCCTCGCATCGTCCCTTGGTGTCAAAATATCCCCGCACTGCAGTGAGGAACCAAGACTGCATGCCGAAAAATGATGCAAAACACTTGCAGCGTGGAAAGAAATAATGCATCATCTGTGCCACATTGGAAAATTCTACGCAACACCCTACTTTTCCACACATCTCCTCCTCTGCGTCATTATCTTTGATGCATGCCAAAGAGACAAGTGTTTATTATTAAGGATTAAGGTGGTCATTACAACCCTGGCGGTCGGTGTTAAAGCGGCGGTAAGACCGCCAACAGGCCAGCAGTAAAAACCACCAACAAAGACAGCCACTTTAACGCTCCGACCGCCACGGCGGTAAAAACAACAGCGTTGCGGCAACGCCAACAGACAGGCGGAGGACAAAGTAACGCCCACAGTATCACAACCTACCAATCAGCCACCTTTTCCAGGGTGGATTCACCACGGATAAAAACACGGCAGAAACAGGACTTCAAAGGGAAAACGCCCACCTCTACACACCCCACGAGGAACGAGGACGCCATGGACTTGGAACTCCACATACTCCCTGCGATTGTCTTCCTGCTCCTCTACCAGAAGCACGAATGACGGCGGCGAAGACCACGGTGAGTACTGCACCTACGACACAAGGGAGGGGGGAGGGAAAAAACAGGGAAACACACACGCAACACGCAACACCCCCACCCCCACCCACTACAACACACACACTAATACAGCATGATACATCCCAGTTACACCCCTCAAACCCCCCAGAAGAATGCAAAGACAATGGAAAATGAGAGTAACCTTTGTAATACATTAAAAGCAAGTAGGCAAAAATATATATATATATACACCATGTACAAAATATATACCAAGCATAGTAGTCCAGGTAGTGCTCCAATTAAGTCCGTGGAACACTGGGCCCACACGGTATGGGCGAGGCCCACACAAGATCCCAGAACAAGACGGAGAGAACACTGCAGGGGCATCAGATAGCAATAAAACAGGCACCTCAGGGGAGGGAAAGGGGGGGCACCTCAGCTGGTTGAGTGCACAACGCCAAATCCATGAGAGGGCCACATGCCCACCGTTCAATCCTGGGGAGTGCAAAGCCACAGTCTCTCAAGTCTCTACAGTGGGTAGGTTGCCCACTGTTCAATCCTGGGGAGTGCAAGCCACAGTCTCTCAAGTCTCTACAGTGGGTTGGTTGGCCACTGTTCAATCCTGGGGAGTGCAAAGCCACAGTCTCTCAAGTCTCTACAGTGGGTGGGTTGCCCACTGTTCAATCCTGGGGAGTGCAAAGCCACAGTCTCTCAAGTGGATGTCAGTCTCCACTGGTTCTGGAGGCGGCATGGTGCCCAGAGTGCTTCATCCTGCTAAGGACAGAGGTAGCTGATGACAGTCTCCACTGGTTCTGGAGGGGGCATGGTGCCCAGAGTGCTTTATCCTGCTAAGGACAGAGGTAGTGGATGACAGTCTCCACTGGTTCTGGAGGGGGCTTTGTCCCCAGAGTGCTTCATTCTGCCGGTGACGGACTCAGTAGCGTCAGTGCCCTTGGCGCTCATGGGCCAGTGTTGCTTGAGATGCCGGTGACCTGCTCAGCTGTGCTTGAGACGGCGGTGCCCTGTTCAGCGGTGCTTGAGACGGCGGTGCCCTGTTCAGCGGTGCTTGAGACGGCGGTGCCCTGCTCAGCGGTGTTTGAGACGGCGGTGCCCTGTTCAGCGGTGCTTGGAGCAGCGGTCTCCTTTGCAGTGACTCAGCTTCTGGCAGTCCTTCATGGACCAGTGGGGCTTGTGCTGGCAGTCCTCTCTGGCCCAGCGGGGCATTTGCTGGCGGTCCTTCATGGCCCAGCAGGGCTTTTGCTGGTGGTCCTCTCTGTCCCAGCGGGGCTTTTGCTGGTGGTCCTTCATGGCCCAGCGGGGCTTTTTCTGGCGGTGGCCTCCTGGGCAGCTGGGCTGGTGCTGTCCTCCTGGGCAGCGGGGATGATGGCAGTGGCCTCCTGGGCAGCGGGGATGATGGTGGTGGCCTCCTGGTCAGCGGGGATGATAGCGGTGGCCTCCTGGGCAGCGGGGATGATGGTGGTCTTCTCCGCCGTGCTGCTCTTCCAAGACTTGCTGACTTTCTTGTGGCCCTTCAACACCTTGGAAGGTGTCGCAGCTGACTACACACTCCCACCTGTACCCCTGGGAGCAGCTTTGGTGGCTGGAGTCTTCCCCCTCTCCCGCCGGGCACTGGCCAACTTCTGATGCTTCACAGGTGGGGGACTGTCTGTGCTGTGGCTCCGTGCCACTCTGGCTGCCCTGGTGGCCGGTGCACTCCAGATTCCGGTGACTACAGGCACCACTGGTCCCGAAGATGTTGTGGCTGAGGTGCTAGTTCGGGCCCTTCGAGACGGACGGGGTGGGGGAGGTGTGGGAAAGAGGTCAAAGTTGGACAGGAAAAGCTTTGTGGAGACACTGGGACGGGCAGCTGGAGGGGGGTTGGGAGTGGAGGAAGAGGTTGTGGTTGTAGGAGGTATCCGTTTGGTGACTATGGGTGAAGGTGCATGCACTGGAGGCTGTCGTGAGGTGGATGGCTGTTGGGTGGGTGTGTGCCTGCATTTGTGTATCTTAGGAGGGGGCGTCACAGACATACTGGGAGAGGACACAGGGGACGTGTGAATGGTAGTGGGGGTGGTGAGTGAACGTGAGCGGGGTGTGGTGGTGGGTGTGCTGGTGATGGTAGTAGTGGCTGTAGAGGTAGTGCATGCAGGTGTGAGTGTAGACGAGACTGGGAGGGAGGAGGGAGACAAGGAGGAGGGGAACACAGTGGAGGCAGTGGATGTTGGTGTGTCTGCATGTGTCTGATGCTTGCGTGAGTGCCTGTGGGATGTGTGGTGCTTATGTTTGCCTGAGCTTCCCTTGTGTGTTGACGTGTGTGCATGCTGGTCTGTAGGTGTGCTTGGGATAGGCTGGGGTACAGGGGATTGGGTCTGGGTGGAGGAAGTTGGAGGGGGGAGGCTAGACACAGGAACAATGGCTGCCATCAGTGCTGAGGCCAGAGTCTGAAAAGCTCGTTGAAGGGCCGCCTGACCAGAATGAATGCCCTCCAGGAATGCATTGGTTTGTTGCAACTGCCTTTCTACACCCTGGATGGCATTCAAAATGGTAGACTTCCCAACAGTGAGGGACCTGAGGAGGTCAATGGCCTCCTCACTGAGGGCCTCAGGGGTGACTGGGGCAGGGCCTGAGGTGCCTGGGGCGAAGGTGATGCCCACCCTCCCGGATGAGTGGGCACGGGGCGAAGGCTGAGGGGTTGCTGGGAGGGCGGTGCTGGAAGGGGGGGTGGCGGCTGCACCTGTAAATGGGGGGGCACAGATGTTGCCGCCATCACAAGGGAGCTCCCATCAGAGGACGAGTCCGTGTCACTGGTCTCAGCTCCTGTCCCCGCTGTGGAGCTCCCCTCGCCCACCGTCCCACTGGTGAAGTCCAGTTCCGTCGTGTGGCCCTCCATGGCCATGTGGGATGCAGCCCCCTCGTACTCTGGTGCCACTGCTCCTCCGCCTGATGATGCCAATGCACACAACAACAGGGAGACCACAAAAAGGTGGGGACGGCAGAAGAAAGACATGTTGAGTGCATGCATTACTGCTATAGTTGGTGGACAAGACAGACACAGAAGCCCCCTGCACTACGCCGCGCTCTTAGGCTCCACTGTTCAATTCCTGAGAAATGGCCTACTAGGCTATGGACGACATCTGCACACATGGATGACACACGGGAATGACTAGGTGTACTTCGCACTCTACAGAGGTGCGGTGGGGTGCCACATGGCCTGCCTTACGGAGGGACCTTGCCTACGAAACTCACCCTGGACTAGGGAAACCCACAGCCCACCTCCCCCACCCAGACCCCTCCACTGCGCACAAAATCAGCAGAATGCGAGTGTACTCACCCCCTTGTGGCTGCTGTGATGCCCTCAAGCGCCCATCCAACTCCGGGTACGCCACTGCCAGGATCCTGAACATCAGGGGGGTCATGGTGCGATGGGCACCCCTCCCACGTTGGGAGGCCATCCCCAGCTGAGCCTCCGCCGTCTTCTTGGTCCAGCGGCGAACGTACTCCCATCTTTTCCGGCAGTGGGTGCTCCGTCTGTGATAGACCCCCAGGGTCCGGACGTCGTTGGCACGTCAAATATGTTTTTTCTGGGGGGCGCTGACCTACATGAATTGTACAGGGGGAAGAGAAAGTTATTACCAACTGCACCGTCAAAGTGATTGGCCCCCAGCCCTACCCTTGGCATGTGGCACATGCACTCACCATCGTTTCATGCACGCTGCATTTTCCCCCCTTCCTTCTTACATCCACCCCTCTCCACACAGGCATAGCCCATACAGCATGCTCCCAGTGTACTTACCGGTTTGTCTGGAGGACCGTAGAGTAGCGTGTACTGGGGGAGGACCCCATCCACGAGTTTCTCCAACTCCTTCGATGTGAAGGCAGGGGCCCTTTCCCCAGACACTCCGGCCATTGTCTCTTCCAGACCGAGGTCACAGCAGCACTTGCAGTGTAGGTCCTCTCCTGTCGAAGATCAGGTATCAAGTGATTGAACAGATAGAAAATGGCGGTCATGTCCACGGCGGTGCGTACCGTCACCACCGGCGTACATCGTCATTGGCTCCTGGGACCCATAGGATCCAATGTTAACCAATGCAGCATTGCGCCGGTGGTCTTCGACCGCCTACCGCAATGGTGTACAACGCCAGCGCAGTTACCTCCATCCCATTGTCCCACTTTACAGGTCAGACAGCTGCCATTTCAGGGGCCCACATGACTACATTTTCAACTGCGTCACACATACCTAGGCCTAGACTCAACACACATATAGGCCACTTTTTTGATTATGAATGGTGTTCTGTGTAAGCTGTGGATACGTACGTCTGAGTTGTTTGACTCTGTGCTCGCTGTTGTCCTTCATAGGCACCGTCCACTGGGACATGTGAGGAGATTGCGGCATCATCCGGTGTACCGACCATTGGTGGACCTGTTGACAATGGAGGAAAGACATGTGATAATCACATACAGGCTTGACCGTGCCACAATCCAGGAACTGTGTACCCAGTTGGAGCCAGACCTGATGTCAGCTATCCGCCATCCCACAGGAATCCCCCCTCAAGTGCTGGTGCTGTCAGTGCTCCATTTCCTTGCAAGTGGGTCATTTCAAACAACAGTGGCCATAGCATCAGGGATGTCCCAGCCTATGTTTTCCCACGTGTTGTCCAGAGTGTTGTCTGCCCTACTGAAACACATGCGGAGCTACATCGTTTTCCCTTAGGTGGAGGATTTGCCTACAGTGAAAGGTGATTTCTATGCCCTGGGACATATCCCCAACATCATAGGTGCCATTGATGGGACCCATGTGGCTTTGGTCCCCCCCACAGGAGTGAACAGGTGTACAGAAACCGGAAGAGTTATCATTCTATGAATGTACAGATGGTGTGTTTAAAAGACCAGTACATCTCCCATATGAATGCCATGTTCCCTGGCTCTGTGCATGAAGCCTACATCCTGCGGAGTAGCAGCATCACTTATGTGATGGGTCAAGTCCAGAGGCACAGTGTGTGGCTATTAGGTGAGCACCTGGAAGCTAGTCAGTGGGAATGGTTGTGTGGGTCTGCGGATATCCCTCCAGGTTTGTGTGTGTCTAACAGTTGTCCCTCACCATTTGCAGGTGACTCTGGTTACCCCAACCTGTCATGGCTAATGACACCAGTGAGGAATCCCAGGACCAGGGCAGAGGAACGCTACAATGAGGCCCATGGGCGAACTAGGAGGGTGATCGAGCGGACCTTCGGCCTCCTGAAGGCCAGGTTCTGGTGCCTCCATATGACAGGTGGATCCCTATTCTACTCACCAAAGAAGGTGTGCCAGATCATCGTGGCCTGCTGTATGCTTCACAACTTGGCTTTGGGACGACAGGTGCCTTTTCTGCAGGAGGATGGTCCAGATGGCAGTGTTGCTGCAGCTGTGGAGCCTGTGGATAGTGAAGACGAGGAAGCAGAGGAAGAAGACATGGACAACAGGGACTCAGTGATCCAGCAATATTTCCAGTGAAACACAGGTAAGAATACAGAGCTGCCTACTACATGTACTTACACACTACTGCCTCTCTACTGCCTGTCATTTTCACCCAGTGTATGGTCACTGAGTTGTCACTTTCCCTTATGATTTCACAGATCTGGGTCCCACAGTTTGTCATCTGCTTTGATTCCTCATGGACTAGAGCTGTGTGACATATGTATGTTGACATTACAAATGAAAGAGCTTTTTGCAACAGTTATTGCTAATACAGTATTCCGAAATCACAGACAGACTCCAGCTTGTTTTGTGCTTTGAGGGTGTTTATTTAAGTGCTCAATATTGGAGTGGATTGTAAACTGGTGAGGGGTGATGGTGGATGAATGTCCATGGCAGAGTCCAGTCTATTAGTCTCACAGGTACATTGCCCAAATGGGCATAGGAAGTGGAGCTGGGGCAGTTTAAGGATGGGCAGGGTGACAAAGTGGGACAGTATGATGACAATCAGGGTGGTCTCATTTCTTGGCGGGGATCTTGGCATCGTTCTCTGTCTTGTTCCTGGATCTCAGGGACCGTTTGCGAGGTGGTTCTCCATCTGCAGGGGGTGGGGTGCTGGTGTGGTGGTCCTGTGGCGGTGCCTCCTGTCCACTAGCGCCGGCGGAGGTGGTGGGCAGTTCATTATCCATGCTAGTATCAGGGGCCCCTTGTTGTGCCACAGTGTCCCTCCTGGTGTTGAGTACTTCCTTCAGCACCCCTACGATGGTGCCCAGGGTGGAATTGATGGTTCTGAATTCCTCCCTGAAGCCCATATACTGTTCTTCCTGCAGGCGCTGGGTCTCCTGAAACTTGGCCAGTACTGTTGCCATCGTCTCCTGGGAGTGGTGGTAGGCTCCCATGATGGAGGAGAGGGCCTCGTGGAGAGTGGGTTCCCTGGGCCTGTCCGCCCCCTGTCGCACAGCAGCCCTCCCAGCTCCCCTGTGTTCGTGGGCCTCCGTCCCCTGGACCGTGTGCCCACTGCCACTGCCCCCAGGTCCCTGTTGTTGTTGTGGTGGTAGGTTAGCCTCTGTTCCCTGTAGTGGTGGACACACTGCTAATTGACGTGTCCTGGGGACGGAGGTATGGGCCCGCTGGGTGGGTGCTGTGCTGGTGTTTCCAGAGGGGGGTAGCTCTGTGGTGGCCTGTGACTGGGTGTGGGGAACCGAATGTCCAGAGGTCCCCGATGGGCCGGGCTGGTCATCTAGATCCAGTTGGAGAGAGTTGCTGTCATCACTGTGGGCCTCTTCTGTTGGTGGTGGGGACATGTGTGGGCCCTCCTGTCCGGTGGCGTTGGGTAGGGGTCCTGCAGGGGTATAAAAGGATGTTTATTACATCTGTGTGTGCTATGGTGTGCAATGGGTGGTTACCCGTGTACCCCAGTGCTTGCATTCCTGTGTGGACCTTGTGTGATGATGGTTTAGTGGGGTGTATGGGTATGTGCAGTGGGCATGCTTTAGTGATGTGTGTCCATGCATTGTTGTTGCATGCAGGGCTTGGTGTTGGGATGGGTGGGTTGTGATATTGGGACATTTGTGAGGAGTTGGAGTGATGGGGGTGAGGGTGAGGTTGGGGGTATGTGCTGGCCTGCAGGTAGGGTGGGGGATGTAATAGTTAAGATTTGACTTACCAGAGTCCATTCCTCCAGTTACTCCTGCGAGGCCCTCAGGATACGGAATCGCCAAGACCTGCTATGTTGTTAGTTTTGGGGGAGGAGGTAAGGGTCCGCCGCCAGTCCTCTGAACCACCAAGTGGTGTCTTGAGACCACGGAACGCACCTTCCCCCGTAGGACGTTCCACCTCTTCCTGATGTCCTCCCAATTTCTTAGGTGCTGTCCCAATGCGTTGACCCTGTCCACTATTCTTCACCATAGCTCCATCTTCCTTGCAATTGAGGTGTGCTGCACCTGTGATCAGAATAGCTGTGGTTCTACCCGGACGATTTCCTCCACCATGACCCTGAGCTCCTCCTCTGAGAACCTGGGGTGTCTTTGCCTTGCCATGGGGTGGTGTAGGTGATGTGTGGGGTGGTGTGTGGGGTGATAAGTGTGCTGATATGTAGTGGTGTGTAGTGTGAGGTGCGTGGAGGTTATGTGGGTGATGGTGTTGTGTGCCTGTGGATGCTAGTATTGTTGATGGTGGTGTCTCTCTCTGGCCTTCGTTCGTGAAATTTGGTCGTAGGGGTTTGTGGGTGATGTGGGTGTGTGCTTTATATCGTAATGGGTGTGTGGGAGTGGTGTGTGTATGTGTATCAGGTGTGTGTATTTGGAATTGTCCAATGGGGCTGTGTTTTGAAGATGCCTGTGTATTTTGAGAGCGGCGGTGTGTACCGCCAGTGGAATACTGCGGTTGAAAGACCGCTGCGTGGATTCGTGTGTCGTGATAGTGTGGGCGTATTTCTGTTGGCGTGATGGTGGAGGTTTTGTTTTTGCCAGTTCATCATTGACCTTTGGTGTGGCAGACTTGTGTGGGTGTCTAAATTTAGGCGGATTCCGTACTGTGGGTCATAATAGCTGTGGCGGTTTTCCGCGGCGGTGTTTTGGTGGTTTTCTGCACGGCGGTAAGCGGCTTTTACCACCAATGTTGTAATGAGGGCCTAAGACTTTTAAGTCTTTTAAAAGTGATGTTTCAACTCCTGCTTATTGCATCTTTGTCATTTTGACCTTATTTTCCACTGTGTTACTGTATGATTTATTGCACAAATACTTTACGCATTGCCTTAAAAGTGAAGTCTGACTGCTCAGTGCCAACCTACCAGAGGGTGGGCACAAGATAATTTGGATTGTGTGTGACTTATTCTGACTTGGATTGGGATCCCTACTTGGACAAGGGTGTATACCTCTGCAAACTAGAGACCCCATTTTTAACAGTGGCACACAGGGGTACTGTCCTGCGAAGAGAGGCAAGGGCTTACCATCTCCCAAGTTGGACAGCTGGGAGAGAGGACCAAGGGGACCCCTCCAGACCACCACCTGTGTTGCTGGATCCAGACAGTTTTGCTGGAGAGAAGATCCATTCAGCCGGATGCCGTTGCAGTTGGTGCCTGCAGATGCAGGTGAGTGACTTCTTTACTCCAAGGGAGATTCCTTCTAGCTTCTTGTGCAGGCTGAAGACAAGTTGCACTCAGAGGATGCCCAGCCAGGGAAATGTTGCAGTTGCTTGAAGGAGCGGGAGAAGCAATGCTGTAAAACACAGTCGTCCCTGGAGTTGCAGATTGTTGGTTCCTGGAGGGTCCAGTTGCACTCCCGATGGTGAGAAGATTAAGTAAACAATGCAGAGGAGTCCTGCTGGAATCTTGCACATCGAATTTGAAGACCCACCCTGGAGGGAGACCCTAAATATCCCAGGAAAGGGGATTGGTCACCTAGCAGGATGACCACCTATCAGGAGGGAGTTGTGACATCACCTGTCTGACCTGTCTACTCAGATGAGCCCAGGTGTCTCTGCCTACTTTGGATTCAAGATTGCAGAATCAAGTGGCCACCTGGAGGAGCTCTGGGCACCATCCCTGGGGTAGTGATGGACGGGAGAGTGGTTACTTCCCTTTCCACTGTCCAGTTTTGTGCCAGAGCCAGGACCGGGAATCCCTGGACTGGTGCTAACCGGTTTATGCAAGGAGGGCACCAAATGTGCCCTTCAAAGCACACCAGTGAGTTGGGGAGGCGACCCCACCCAAGCCATGTAACACCTATTTCCAAAGGGAGAGGGTGTTGCCTCCCTCTTCCAAAGGAAATCCTTTGTTCTGCCTTCCTCTGCTTGAGCTGGTCAAGCAGCAGGAGGTAACCTGTCTGTGGGGCGCAGCACCACGGACTGGTCGGAAAACCCAAGAAGGCTGGTAAGAGCAATGGTGGGGGTCCTCTAAGGAGCCCCCAGAGTGCACGGAATCATACAACGAATACTGGCAACAGTATTGTGGTATGATTCCAACATGTTTGCTACCAAACATGCCCAGGGTTGGAGTTACCATTTGGAGCTACATACAGGTGTCCAGTATTTGTGTAAAATGGCTTCACTGCACTTACGAAGTCCAGGAAAATGGATCTGGAGTTTGCAGGACACCCCTGCTCAGGCAGGGTGCCCTCACACACAGGTACTTGCACCCTGCCCTTTGGGCTAGGAGGGCCTGCTATAGGGGTGACTTACAGTGACCTGGTGCAGTGACCTGTGGTAAAAGGTCACCTTTTCATGCAGGCTGCAATGGAAGGCCTGCAGACACATTTTGCATGGGCTTCCATGAGTGGCACAATACATGCTGCAGCCCATGGGTAACCCCTAGTGTTCCAATGCGCTGGGTTCCTAGGTACCATATACAAGAGACTTACATGGGGGCACCTGTGGGGTGTGCTAAGTCCTAAGCAACCAAATTTAGAGGGGGAGAGCACAGTCACTGGTGTCCTGGTTAGCAGGATCCTAGTAAACACAGTCAAAACACACTGACAGCAGACAAAACATATGGATAACCATGCCAACAAGAGGCTACTTTCCTATATAACCCCCACAAATGAAGGACAATAAGACTAACCTTGTCCAAATGAGTCCTTATTGTCTAAGTGGAAATATCTGGAGAGTTCCTCTGCATTGGAGTTGTTACTCCCAGTATTATTTTCCACTTTATGACCCCTACCCTGTGGGGAGGTGGGCCACCCTATCAGTTTGGTTATTTGTCCTGTGACGTGCCTAAACTGCCTAAACTGTAGGTCCTCTAGTTCCTCAGTTGGAGGTTGTGGACTTAAGGGTAATAGAACAGGGCAGGATGGCTGTCCCTGGGGCTCTACAGTAGGACAGAATTGCTGTCCCTAGTTTTCTGCATTGGAAAAGAGTTGATGCCCCCAAGCTTCCATGGAAGGACAGGCTGGCTGTTTTAAGTTTTCTAAGATAGGGCAGGGCTGTGTTCTTGTTTAGGTTCCTTCCAGAGGGATTCTTTCATCCGTATGAGCTCAGTTGCTATAGCTTTGGGCTCCTGTGGCACTAGTTCCACTCTGGGAGTGGTTTCCTTCCTCGGAGGAGTGGGATCCTCAGGGGCAGTTTGGACAGGAGGTAACTCTGTATCCTGACTGTCTCTGTTGTTGGGACTATCCTGGGCCATTATTCCTAGTTCCAGGGCTCCTTGCTCTCCTTGTTCTTTAGCCTGTGTTGAGTTTAAGGCAAGGAGGTGTTTAGGGTTGCCCAGCATAGCTACATGGGCTTGAAACTCTATTTCAGCCCAAGCAGAGGTCTCCAGGTCATTCCCTAGGAGGCACTCCACAGGTAAGTTAGAAGATGCTACCACCATTTAGGGCCAGTAACCCCGCCCCAGCTAAAATCTACTATAGCTATTGGGAGGCACTGAGTGTAGTTATTCACATCAGTGACTTGGTACCTGCAACCAAGTAGATGTTGTTCAGGTGACACCAGTTTTCAGTTACTTTGGGCACTCTGGCATCTGTGTACCTGTAGGCCTCAGCCTCAACACCATTTATCAAGGGGTGCTGCTTGTACTTATCCATATTAAGGGGACAAGAAGCTTGGGTGGCAAGGCCACTGCCAGCCTTAGAGACAAAAATGTCTCAGGGGTTTCTTTATCTACCCCAGGTCCCACTACAGTCCAAAAGGTGAACCCAACTACACTTTTGGCCTGACTATTGCTACCACTGTTGTTGCTACTGCTAGGCGTACTAGGGGTAAATAGTGGTAGTAGTGGTAGCAGGCTTGGTGCTATTTTTAGGGCAAGTGCTGTCACCTGCTCTGCGGCCTGGTTGCCTACAAATGTAGCACAAAGGTTTCATGTTGGAAGAGGAAGAGGACTTAGATCCACCCCCAGAGGAGTTTTGTGGGCCTGAGGCTGATTATTTCTGTTTGTCTTTGTCTGCACCCTTGTTCTGATACTTACCTGCTTCCTTCTTTTGTGGTCACCCCCAGTATGAATTTTCCTACTCACCCTGATCCGGACGCACTTGTCTGCCTTCTTTCCCAATTCTTGGGGAGAGGTCATATCAGAGTCCATCAGAAACTGCTGCAGCTGATCAGATATACAGTTATTTAAAATGTGCTCTCTTAGAATTAGGCTACACTAGCCCTGATAGTAACTTACTTTGTTCTCATGCAACCAGCCTTCCAGAGCCTTCACAGAACAGTCTACAAAATCTACCCAATCTTGGGAGGACTCTTTCTTGGTCTCTCTGAACTTATACTAATCCTATACTTTATCCTATACAGGACAAGACCAAACCCTTCTAACAGTGCTGCCTTTAATTGTTTGCATCTTTTCTGACAGTGAGGAGTCTATCTCTTCCTTTGTCAGGGAAGACAAGCCACGAAATTGCTTCCCACTGCCTTTGGGGGACCCTCTGTACCTTCAGGTCCCCTCCAAAGCATTGAACCATTTATAGATATCATCTCCCGCCTTGTAAGGTGGGCCAATCCTGTTCACATTTCTAGAGTCTTTAGAGTCCTCCCTCACCCTTGTGTCCCTGAAACTGAAATTGCTGCTACCATGGGGTACTAACCCCAAACCCTACCTTTCTGTCTCCATTACCAGAGCCTCCCTTATTTAGGGCAAGCTGTTGCTACTGCTGCCTCAGCTTAGCCTCCTCCAATTTCAGTTGTTTCAATTCCCTGTCTAGGGAATCCTCTCCTGAATTGGAACAGTGGGTCCCCTCAGATACTGAGGTTAAATGCGAGTTAGCAGAGGAGGGCCTATCCCTCTTGCTGGGGAACCTCTGAATCAAGTCGCTACAACTAAAGGTGGCTCTACCAGTGTGACCCCCCCTTCTCACTACTTACTAGGCTTCTGGCAGTGTATGCCCGATCTTTCCTATCTAAGATTCTAAGATTGGTGGACAGGACTCTGCTTCCCCTTCCTCCTCCTGGCTATTAGCAGTATCATGATCAGCCTGGAGGAGCAAGCCCAGAAGCAGAATCTTGTTGGGATTCCTCCCAATCTTCAGCTTTCTAGAGGCACACATCTCCCTTAACTATTGAAATGTTAGACTCTCATACTGAGAGTCCAGGGCCTGAGAGGCCTTAGAGGTGAGCTCTACTGAAGACATAGGCCCTCATTACAACCCTGGCGATAAATCCCACTTACCGCTGTGCTGACGACCATCAAGATACCGTGGCCGCGGCGGAAAACTGCTACAGGTATTACGACCCACATCTCGTAATCTGGCACAATACAGACACCCACACAAGTGTGACACCTCAAAGGTCAGTGATAAACTGGCAATAGCAAAACCTACACCGTCACACCAACAGGAATAAACCCAGAGTATCACGACCCACAAATCAACGCGCGGTCATTCAAGCGTGGTAATCCATTGGCGGTACAAACCGTCGCACTCAAAAAACACACACATTTACAAAACACAACATTGGACAATTAAAAATACACACACCTGATACGCGTACACACACCCACACACTCACACCACTATAAAACACCCACCCACATTACCCACAACCACTTACAACGACATTTTTGGAAGAAGTAGAGAAAGAGAGAATAGCAAACACAACACCAACATCCACAGGCACACAACACCAACACTCATACAAAATCCACGCACCTCAAAGAACACACACTAACACAACACATCACACAGAACAACAAACATTACCTCACACATCACCCACACCACATTATGACACCTCAAAGACACCACAGGTGTTCTGAGGAGGAGCTCAGGGTCATGGTGGCGGAAATCATCCGGGTAGAGCCACAGCTATTCGGATTACAGGTGCAACAGACGTCCATTGCAAGGAAGATGGAGCTATGGCGGATAATTGTCGACAGGGTCAACGCAGTGGGACAGCATCCAAGAACACATGATGACATCAGGAAGAGGTGGAACGACCTACAGGGGAATGTACGTTCCGTTGGTTGCAAGACACCAGGTAGCCGTACAGAGGACTGGTGGTGGATCCCCACCTCCTCCCCCACAACTAACAACATGGGGGGAGCAAGTCTTGGCGATCATGCATCCTGAGGGCCTCACAGGAATAGCAGGAGGACTGGACTCTGGTAAGTCAAATCTATACTACTATATCCCCCCACACTACCTGCATGCCATAACAAACTCCAACCCCTACCCTCACACTCATCACTCCAACACCCCGCAGATATCCCACTATCACAACCCACACATCCCAAAACCAAGCACCGCATGTAACACCAATGCATGGATACCCGTCACCAAAGCATGTCCAGTAGAGAGACTCACCCAGGCCCCAAAATCACCAATCACAAAAGGGCCAAGCTGATAATGCAAGCACAGGAGTAGAGGGTAACTCACCCATTGCACAAGATGGCACACGCAGATACAATAACTATGCATTTACACCCCAACAGGACCCTTACCCAACATCACTGGACAGGAGGTGCCAGCCATATCCAGTCCCCCCTCAGAAGAGGGCCACTGTGACGACAGCAGCTCTGCATGCCTGGATCAAGATGACCAGCCCGGCCCATCAGGGACTTCTGGACAGTTGTTTCCCCTGCCACAGTCACAAACCACCACTGAACATCCCCCCTCAGGAAACACCACCACAGCACCCACCCAGCGGGCCCATGCCACTGTCCCCAGAACACTTCAATCAGCAGTGTGTCCAACACTACAGGGACCCCAGGCAACCCCACTAACCTAAGACAGTCAGGGACCTGGGGTCAGTGGCATTGGGCACATGGTTCAGGGGACAGAGGCCCAGGATAACATGGAAGCTGGGAGGACTGCTATGCGACAGGGGGAGAACAGGCCCTGGGAACCCATTCTCCATGAGGCACGCTCCAACATCATGGGAGTATACCACCATTCCAAGGAGACCATGGGCACTGTACAGTCCAAGTTTCAGGAGACCCAGTGGCTGCAGGAGGAACAGTACCTAGGGATCAGGGAGGACTTGAAATCCATTAACACCACCCTGGTCACCATTGCAGGGGTGCTGGCAGACATAGCCAACACCATGAGGGACACAGTGGCACACCAACGAGCCCCTGACACTAGCCTGAACGATGAACAGCCCTCCACATCCGCCGGCGCTATTGGACAGGAGGTCCCACCACAGGAACAACAGGCCACCAGCACCCCACCCCCTGCAGAAGGAGAACCACTCTGCAAATGGTCCCTAGGATCCAGGCACAAGACAGAGAACATTGCCAAGACCCCCACCAGGGAATAAGACTCTCCTGATTGTCATCCTTCTGTCCCACTATGTCACCCTGACAAACTTGAACTGCCATTACTCCACTTCCTATGCCCCCTTGGACAATGCACATGTGATACCAATAGAGTGGACTCCACCATGGACATTCCTCCACCATCACCCCAGCCCACTGCACATACCCGTCCACTGAATAGCAGTTAAATAAACACCCTTGAATCACAAAACGATCTGGAGTCAGTCTGTACTTTCACAAGTGTGCTATTACAACCTCTCTGACAAATAGCAATTTCAATGTTCATTTTCACATACCAATGTTCGACAGTTGTTGCTCAGCAGTAAACATAGCAGAAGGCAGAAAGTGGTACCCAGATCTGTGAAATGGAAAGCCAAAATGAACTGTCAGGGTCCATACACAGAGGTAAAAAGGCAGATTCATGCAATGTCCTACAGTAGTATGATATGAGAGGAGCAGTGCCAGTCTCTTACCTGTGTCTCACTGGAAGTATTGCATGATGAACTTGTTTCGGCTGTCTATATCTTCTTCTTCTGCCTCCTCTTCCTCACTGTCCACAGGCTCCACAGCTGCCACAAGACCAACATCAGGCCCATCCTCCTGCAGAAAAGGCACCTGGCGTCACAAAGCCAGATTGTGCAACATGCAGCATGCCACAATTATCTGGCACACCTTCTTCGGTGAGTAGTATAGAGAGCCACCTGTCAGATGGAGGCCCTGTCCACCTTGAGCTGCCATTGCTCCCCTTCCCATGCCCCATTGGACAATGCACCTGTGATACAAAGAGACTGGACTCTAACTGGACATTCCTCCACCATCACCCCAGCCCATTGCTCATCCCCCCCAACCTCTTAGCACTTAAATAAACACCCATGGAACAAATACAATTCTGGAGTCTGTCAATTGATTGAAATATGGATTAGTACAACATTCTGAAAATAATGCAAATCTTATGTACAGTAATTTATACATTGGTATGACCTGTAGTGGGAAGCAGTAAACATAGCAGGTGCCAGAGTGGGGCACAGAGATCTGAAAATAGGGATGCCAAGGGGTACAGTGAGTGGGCATAGACATAAGGAAATCTTGCTGCCATGTACCATTTTCAACAGAAAACTGAAAAGAAAAGTGAAGTAACAGTGTCTTACCTGTGTGTCACTGGAAGTACTGCTCTATGATATTACTTCTGTTGTCCACATCTTCTTCCTCTGCCTCCTCTTCCTCACTGTCCACAGGCTCCACCGCTGCCACAAGACCATCTCCAGGCTCACCCTCCTGCAGAAAAGGCACTTGGCGTCTCAATGCTAGGTTGTGCAACATGCAACGATGAACTGGCACACCTTCTTGGGTGAGTAGCACAGGGATCCACCTGTCAGATGGAGGCACCGGAACCTGGCCCTCAGGAGGCCGAAGGTTCTCTCAATAATCCTCCTAGTTCACCTATGTGCCTCATTGTAGCGTTCCTCTGCTCTTGTCCTGGGATTCCTCACTGGGGTCAGTAGCCATGACAGGTTTGGGTAACTAGAGTCACCTGCAAATATTGAGGGGCAACTGTTAGACACACACCAACCCTTAGGGACTCTCCCTTACCCAGACACCTATTCAAACTGTGTTGGGACCTTGGGTTCACTTATTAGCTACACACGGTGCCTCTGGAGTTCGCCCATCACATAAGGGATGCTGCTATTCCTCAAAATGTAAGCGTCATGCACTGAGCCAGGACACTTGGCATTCACATGGGAGATGTACTGGTCTGCCAAACACACCATCTGCACATTCATGGAATGGTAGCTTTTGCAGTTTCTGTACACCTGTTCATTCCTGCGGGGTGGGACAAATGCGACATTTGTACCATCAATGGCACCAATGATGTTGGGGATATGTCCCAGGGCATAGAAGTCACCTTTCACTGTGGGCAAATCCTCCACCTCAGGGAAAACAATGTAGCTGCGCATGTCTTTCAGCAGGGCAGACAACACTCTGGACAACGCGTTAGGGAACATTGGCTGTGACATCCCTGATGCCATGGCCACTGTTGTTTGAAAGGACCCACTTGCAAGGAAATGGAGTACTGACAGGACCTGCACTAGAGGGGGGATTCCTGTGGGCTGACGGATAGCTGACATCAGGTCTGGCTCCAACTGGGCATACAGTTCCTGGATTGTGGCACGATCAAGTCTGTAGGTGATAATGATGTCTCTGTCTTCCATTGTAGACAGGTCCACCAGGGGTCTGTATACCGGAGAATGATGCCATCTCATCATCTGCCTCAGCGGATGTGCCCTATGGAGGAGAAGGGTGAGCAGAGGGTCATACACCACATAGCATGCACAAGAGTGTTTTGAACAATTGTGATGTAATCGGTGTGTGGCACTGTCCGTCCGTATTCCTGCCCAAAAGTGCTGTGATGCAGTTAGTTGCCCTGCCATGTGGCCCTCTGAAATGGCGGCTGCCTGACCTGTAAGGAGGGACAAGGGAAATGAGGTAACTGCGCTGGCGTTGTGCAGCGTCGCGGTACGCCGGTGGTGACGGTATGCACGGCCATGGACGTTACCACCATTTTCTATCTGTTCACTCACTTGATATGTGACCTTCAACAGGAGAGGACCTACACTGCAAGTGCTGCTGTGACCTCAGTCTGGAAGCGACAATGGCTACAGTGTCTGGGGAAAGGGCCCCTGCCTTCACCGCAGAGGAGTTGGACAACATGGTGGCTGGGGTCTTCCCCCAGTATACGCCACTCTACGGTCCTCTAGATAAACAGGTGAGTACACAGTGAGCATGATGGATGGGACATGAATGTATGGAGTGCGGAGGATGGAAGATACAGGGTGGGCTGAGGCCAGCATGTGATGATGGTCAGTGTATGTGTTTCTGGACCAGGGTGGGAAGTTGTGGCTAATGAGTAAGAAGAACCGGACGGGGAGTAAAATCCATTATTGCTCCACTTTTCCTCTAGGTCAGCGCCCACCAGAAGAAGGGTATTTAGCATGCCATTGCCAAGGAAGTGCGGACCCTGGGGGTCTACCATAGACGGACCACCCACTGCCGCAAAAGATGGGAGGACCTGCACCGCTGGAGCAAGAAGAAGGCGGAGGCCCAGCTGGGGATGGCATCCCAATGTGGAAGGGGTGCCCATCGCACCATGACCCCCCTGATGTACCGGATCCTGGCGGTGGCATATCCTGAGTTGGATAGGCACTTGAGGGTATCACAGCAGCCACAAGGGGTTAAGTACAGTCTCATTCAGCTGACTCTGCGTGCTGTATGAGGTGTCTGGGTGGGGAAAGTGGGCTGTGGGTTCCCCTAGGCCACTGCAAACTTGCTAGGGTAGGTCCCTTGTTAGGCAGGGTCTGTGGCACTCCAACCCCAAAAGTGGTAGTGGCCATCTACACCTAGTCAGGCTCCTGTGAGTTCCAGGTGTGCATCAAATGGGCTTAGGCACAGTCCCCCATTGGCATGTGATTTTCCCAAGTACAGTTAGTGCATGGCCTAGTGCATAGGGCTGCTCCCTGTGTGTTGTGTCCGCCAACTGTGGTGTTGTTGCTGGCATTGACCATGCGTCTCCTCTGTCTTTCCCCCCCTTTTTGTTTTGTCACCCTGTCCTTGTGTGCATTAGCATCATCTGGCAGAGGAGCATTGGCACCGGAGCAGGAGGGAGCTGCAACCCACATGGCGCAGGAGAGTGAATGTATGGAGTCTGAAGGCACCAGTGGGACGGAGGGCGAGGGGAGCTCCACGACAGGGACAGGAGGAGATACCAGCGACAGCGACCCCTCCTCTGATGGGAGCTCCCTTACGGTGGCGGGCACCTCTGTGCCCACCGCAACAACAGGTACAGCCGCCACTCCACTTACCAGCACCGCCCTCCCAGCAGCCCCTCAGCATGTTTCCTGTGTCTGCTTCCCCAGGAGGGTGGGCATCTCCTTCACCCCAGGCACCTCCGGCCCTGCCCCAGTCAGCCCTACTGCCCTCAGTGAGGAGGCTATTGACCTCCTGAAATCCCTCACTGTTGGGAAGTCAACCATTTTGAATGCCAGCCAGGGTGTCAAAAGGCATTTGCAGCAAACAAATGCATACCTGGAGGGCATTCATTCTGGCGTGGCAGCCCAACAGAGAGCATTTCAGGCTCTGGCCTCAGCACGGATTGCAGCCATTTTCCCTGTGTCCAGCCTCCCCCCTCCAACTTAGGCTACCCAGACCCAATCCCCTCTACCTCAGCCTATCCCAAGCGCACCATCAGACCAGCATGCACACTCATCAACACACAAAAGTGGCTCAGGCAAACATAAGCACCACACATCCCACAGGCACTCACACAAACACCATACCCATGCAGACACACCAACATTCACTGCCTCCACTGTGTCCCCCTCCTCGTCCTCCACCTCCCTCCCAGTCTCGTCTCCACTCACACCTGCATGCACAACATCGTCAGCCACTACCTCCATCACCAGCACGCCCATCACCACCCACGTTCAATCACCATTACCATTCACATGTCCTCTGTGTCCTCTCCCAGTGTGTCTGTGAGCACTCCTCTTAAAGTACACAAACGCAGGTACACACCCACTCAACAGCCATCCACCTCACAACAGCCTCCAGCCCATGCACCCTCACCCAAACTCAGCAGACGTACACCTCCTACAACCACTACCTCTTCCTCCACTCCCAAACCCCCTCCATCTTCCCGTCCCAGTGTGTCTAAAAAACTTTTCCTAGCTTCCTTCCTTCCCCTAGGGCCAGGATGTCCAGATCCCAGCCCAGCACCTGAGCCACAAAATTCTCGAGCACTGTGGTCCCTGCAAGTCCAGTAACATCGCGGGCGGCACTCATCAGGGCTGCCAGTGTGCCACCTAGTTAGGCCAAGGATCACCCTAATCCACCACCTGCCAAGGTGAAGAAGGGGCCCACATGCCATAGGGAAAAACCGCACCAACCACCCAGCAAGGCCTCCTCCAAGACACAAGAAGACAGTCCCAAGGTCCCAGCAGCGACTTCCAAGGTGGAGAAGGGAGACAAGGCCAAAGGAAAGTCAGCTCAGGGCACGGAGCCTCCAAGTGAGGAACTGGTGTCACTCCTTCTGCAAGACAGAACAGCAACCTGTACGGCTGTGGTCACCTTTGCAACCACCGCTACCTGCACCACCACCTGCACCGCCACCTGCACCACCACCTGCATGTCTGCTGCCTTTGCTACAGTCCCCAGCATCATCCCCAGTGGGCAGCCATCCGAGGCTGCAGGAGACGTTCTGCTGTCTCCCTCCACAGGTGCTGACACGTGCACCACCGGCAGCATCTCCGCCGCAGACACCGCCGCAGCCACCGCCACCTTCCCCACGACGTGCCCAGCCAGTGCCACCACAGCTGACATCAGCATTATCCCCAGTGGGCAGTCATCCGAAGCTGCAGGAGACGTCCTGGATTCTGCACACACTACAAGAGGCACCACCACCAGCACTGGCAGTACCAGCAGTTGGAAGGCTAAGTCGCCGCAGGTGGAGTCTGTCTCTGCCTCCATAGAGTATAATGCTACCTGTTCCCAGAAAATCTCGTGGCTCAGACACCCAGGTGAGGGAATGGGAACCCCCACAACCCAGGTGCAGTACTCTAGGCACCAAGCCCCCTCCCCCCCAGAACCAGTGGAGAACTGCATCCACTACCCCAGTCCTTGGCAGGATGAAGCACTCTGGGCACAAAGCCCCCTCCAGAACCAGTGGAGAACAGCACCCACTACCCCAGTCCCTGGCAGGATGAAGCTCTCTGGGCACCAAGCCCCCTCCAGAACTAGTGGAGAACAGCATCCACTACCCCCAGTCCTTGGCAAGATGAAGCACTCTGGGCACAAAGCCCCCTCCAGAACCAGTGGAGAACAATCAATCAATCAATCAATCAATATATTTATAGAGCGCACTACATACCCGTTAGGGTTTCAAGGTGCTGAGGGGGGGGGTACGCTGCTACTGGTCGAAGAGCCAGGTGATGAGGAGTCTTCTGAAGGTGAGTAGGTCCTGGGTCCGTCGCAGGTTGGTTGGGAGAGTGTTCCATGTCTTGGCGGCGAGATAGGAGAAGGATCTGCAGCTGGATGTCTTTCGGCGGATGCGGGGGACGGTGGCGAGTGCGAGGTCTGCGGAGCGGAGCTGTCAGGTGGGGGTGTAGAAGCTGAGTCTGCTGTTGAGGTAAGCAGGTCCAGTGTTGTGGAGTGCTTTGTGTGCGTGGGTGAGGAGCTTGAATGTGATCCTATTGTCAACGGGGAGCCAGTGGAGGTCTCTCAGATGGGGTGTGATGTGGTTGCGGCGTGGTACGTTGAGGATTAGTCGGGCAGAGGCATTTTGGATGCATTGGAGGCACTGCAGGTGTTTTGTCGGGATGCCTGTGTAGAGTGCATTGCCATAGCCTGTTGCTAACGAGGACCTGTGTCACTGTTTTTCTTGTGTCTGTTGGAATCCACTTGTAGATCCTGCGGAGCATGCGGAGCGTGTTGTAGCAGGAGGAGGAGACTGCGTTGACCTGTTTAGACATGGAGAGGGAGGAGTCGAGGATGAAGCCCAGATTGCGTGCGTGGTCGGTCGGTGCCAGTGGGGTTCCTAGAGATGTTGGCCACCAGGAGTCGTCCCAGGCGGAGGGGTTGGGTCCGAGGATGAGGACCTCCGTCTTGTCCGAGTTCAGTTTCAGGCGGCTGTTTCTCATCCATTCGGCAACGGCCTGCATTCCCTCGTGGAGGTTGGACTTGGCGGTGTGTGGGTCCTTGGTGAGGGAGAGGATGAGCTGGGTGTCGTCGGCGTAGGAGATGATGTTGAGGTTGTATTGGCGGGCTACTTGAGCGAGGGGTGCCATACAGATGTTGAATAAAGTTGAGCTGAGGGATGAGCCATGGGGTACGCCGCAGATGAGTTTGCTGGCTTCGGAGCGGAAGGGAGGGAGGCAGACTCTCTGGGTTCTGTTGGAAAGGAAGGATGTAGTCCACTTGAGGGCCTTTTCTTGTATTCCGGCTTCGAAGAGGCGGGTTCTCAGAGTGTGATGGCATACCGTGTCGAAGGCGGCTGATAGGTCCAGGAGAATGAGGGCTGATGTTTCACTGTTGTCCATTTGGCGTCTGATGTCGTCTGTGGCGGCGAGGAGTGCGGTCTCGGGGCTGTGGTTTTGTCAGAAGCCGGACTGGGAGGGGTCTAGGATGTTGTTGATTTCGAGGTGGCAAGTCAGTTGTGCGTTGACGATTTTCTCGATGACCTTCGCAGGGAACGGGAGCAGGGAGATGGGTCAGAAGTTCTTAAGGTCCTGGGGGTCTGCTTTGGGCTTCTTTAGGAGGGCGTTGATTTCGGCGTGTTTCCAGCTTTCTGAGAATGTTGCTGTTTCGAAGGAGATGTTGATGACCTTCCGTAGTTGGGGAGCGATGGTTGCGTCTGCTTTGTTGTACACGTGGTGGGGGCATAGGTCTGACAGTGATCCGGAGTGGATGGAGTTCATGATCTTGTGTGTCTCAGTGTCGCCGACGTTGGCCCAAGAGGTTAGGCGTGGAGTTAGCGGGGGTGGTGTCTGGCATGGTGGGGGGGCTGTGCTGTTGAAGCTGTTGTGGATGTTGGTGATCTTTTGGTGGAAGAACGTGGCCATGGAGTCGCAGAGCTCTTGTGAGGGTGAAATGTAGTTGATGTTGGCGCTGGGGTTGGAGAGTTCTTTCCCGATGCTTAAGAGATCCTTGCTGTCTTGTGCATTGTTATCTAGGCGGTCTTTGAAGGAGGATCTTTTGGCTAGTCTGATTAGTTGGTGGTGTTTGCGGGTGACGTCTTTGTGGGACGTGAGGCTGTCAGGTGTGTGTTCGGTGAGCCATTTGTTCTTGAGTTTCTGGCAGTTGCACTACCACTACCTCAGTCCTTGGCAGGATGAAGCACTCTGGGCACAAAGCCCCCTCCAGAACCACTGGAGAACACATCCACTGAAAAGACTGTGGCCTTGCACTCCCCAGGACCATTCAGTGAGCAAACAACCCACTTGAGAGATTGTGGCTTCCTCAGGAACAAGCAGTGGGCAAAGCACCCACTTGAGAGACTTGAGAGATTGTGGCTTTGCACTTCTTAGGACAAAGCAGTGGGCAAAGCACCCACTTGAGAGACTTGAGAGACTTGAGAGACTGTGGCTTTGCACTCCCCAGGACCAAGCAGTGGGCAAAGCACCCACTTGAGAGACTTGAGAGACTGTGGCCTTGCACTCCCTAGGACTAAGCCGTGGGCATGGAGCCCCCTCCTGGAGCAGTGGCGTTGTCACATCATCTGGCTGAGGTGCCCCCCTCCCCTTTCCCCTGAGGTGCCTGTTTTTGTACGACCTGAAGCCCCAGCAGTGTTCTCTGTTTTGAGGCAGGTGTCATGTGTGGGCTTCACCCATGCTTATTGGGACCACTGGCATGTAATGGAACAGTATCCGGACTTGTGTACTTGCTGTAAATATTTATGTATACTGATCTTTTAAAGTTATGTTGGCCTATCTGGATTTTCGATGATTACACTTGTTACAATCATTTCATCTGGTCCTTGCGTTCTTCCAGGTGGTTACGGGTAGTTAATGTAATGTTGCTGCATGTGTTTATGTGTGTGTTGTTGGAGGTGGGGGTGTTGCGTGTGTGTGTCACTCTCTTTTTCCTCCCCCCCTCCCCTGTGTGCTAGGTGCAGTACTCACTGTGGTCGTCGCTGCCGTCTTTGATGTTCCTGGTAGAAGAGGACGTAAACCAACATTAGTAACACCTGTAACTCGGGCTCCATGGCGTCCTGGTTCCTCGTTGGGTGTCAAGAGGTAAGTGGTTTCCGTTCCAAGTACGGTTTCTGACGTGCTTCTGATGGCGTTGGTACCGCCCCGGAAAAGCTGGTGGATTGGTGCCTTGTAATAGTGTGGGCAGTACATTGTCTTCCACGTGTCTGTTGGCGGTGACCGCCGTGGTGTTTGTTGCTACCGCCGTGGCGTTCGGAATGTTAAGGTGGTTGTCTGTGTTGGTGGTTTACGCCATGGTCGTGATTCCATTTTTTTTACCACCGGCCTGTTGGCGGTATTACCGCCACTTTATCATCGACCGCCAGGGTTGTAATGAGGGCCATAATGTCTAGCTACAGTGGTGTAGGAGTCCCTAACAACGCCAGACCCCTAGCTTACCCAAACTCAGGAGACTGGAACCCTAATACTATGTGAAAAGTGCACCAACAGCTAGTAATGGTCTTTCCTGTTGAAAGTACCTAGTGACAGAGTGGTAAAACAATTGCAAGTATCTTATTCCACCGCTGCCACCAATGTAGGAAGCTCACCTGGTGTGTGGTGAACACCTATGGTGTTATCACCTTATACCAGGTCCAAGTATCCCCTATTGATGAGGTGTAGACTGTGTCTAGGAAGCCAGGGCTCTCTAGAGGTACCTGTGTATGAACAGCCAAGACTTATCTAGGAGACATGCAAAGATTTTGCAACACCACTACAATCACACAGCACTTACACACATGAAAGAACCACACAGTGTTACAAAAATAAAGGTACTTTATTATGGTAACACAATTACTAAAATACTGTATAGGCAATACTCCCTTAGGAGGTGAGTGAACACATTATTATTTACACATTAGAAGTCATGGATAAACAGATAGCAATAGCAAACAGTAAAATAGAAAATAATGGAGACCCTTAGAGGAGACCAAACCATATACTAAGTGAGTGGAATGTGAAAGGCGGTCACCCACCCAAGGAAGTGGTATCTGTAGAGGGGAGCATCAGGAACTAGGAACCCCAAAGGGTAAGTACCAGGATGCCCCCCAGTGACCAGGAGAGAAGAGTTAATTTTCCCCAAACCCACAGGTAAACTTTGGAAAAGGACAGTGCAAGACCCAAGCAAGACTAGAAGAAACCAAAGGTAGATCCTGACAGAAGAGGACCAAGTTGGAGTGTCCGTTTAGGGCAGGAGCCCGAAACACAGTGATCCCGGTGAGCACAGTCAAACCACCCAGACAGCTGGCAAAAAGTGGGGTTACCCATGCCAATAGGAGCTACTTTACGGTAACAACACATTTGAGGAAGGGGCATTGGTTGGCAAGTACTATAGGCTTGATTGAGGCCACTACTTCAACTCTTCTAAAGGATTGCTTCTCAGCTGACCCCCTCTACCCTAAAGTGCAGTGGGGACTCTTTACAAGGAAGCTACTGATGGTTTATTCATCTGAAGTCGCAAAAAGATGTGCCAGCCCAGACACCAGTTGCAAGCTTTACATAAGATTAAAACATCGCCATTTCACTGCATTTTAAGGTGGTACCATGATAGAATTTTGTGAATAGCTCGGAGGCCAGGGAACCCCAAGCATCAATTCAAACTGGAGTCCATGAATAAAGCTATTCGGAAAATACTCTGGGATGACAGAACAGCAGCAAAACAAAAATTCAAGAGGTTTTTGGAGAATGATCAACAACTTGAATAGGGCTCCAAGGGCAGTCATGACGTCAACTTGAACAGAAGCAGGCTGGGCCACTTAATTAACAGAACACTTCAACCAACCTTTGGTGGCAACAGCATCTTTTCATCAAAAAACAGGTGGGACAATGTCGCTTGTGCAGACTAACTCAGATGAGCATATGCTCAACTTTTCTGCGGATCAAATATGTAAAGCTATTAAAGCAAATAGACAAAACGGTGCGCCAGGACGAAATAAAATACTACAAGCTTTGTACAAGGTTAATCTGTTTTTTTGGGGGCAGGTATTCTATCTGTAGTTTTAAATATTGTAGTCCAAATGGAAGTCATCCCAGACTCATGCAGGGGTTCTATAATAACACCCATGTCTAAGGAGGGAGACTGGTATTGACTGGAAAATTACGGCCTCTTTACAGTACAAGACACTGAGACAAAACTCTTTGCAGGGCTTTTCATATCAGAACTGTCACTTTGGGCTGCAGAAAAACAATTTTTCTCTCTAAATCAGTCGGGCTTGGTTCAGCGACAAATATAGTAGCACTCTCAGTAATTACTGATAAGTATAAGTTAAATAAGTGTTCAATTTATTTGTGCTTTGTAGACTTCAAGTCAGAGTTCAACTGTGTACAGCGTCATCTTCTCTGGCAAAAATTGGCTTCTGTGGGCATTCTCAACTGCTTCTTGAAAGCAATTCAGCTGCTGTACTCAGATATCTGGGTAAATGTGGAAATAGTCAATGGCTCTTTTATTTCTAGGAAAGTTGAATCCACCCAGAGTTTAAAGCAAGGAAGTGTTCTTTGCCACAGGCGTGGGATGAAGTAAATGCTCATTCTCCCAATATAGATGCCAATCATATCTCAAATGTTTTATACGTTGATGATATTGTTAATGCGTCCTTTTATGTTAATTTATTACAATTTAGGACTCGTTTTAGGCCAATGAATCTTGTGACCCAGTGGAGAGACACCGTAGGACGAGATAACTGATCAATATGTCAAGCAATATATCAATAATGTCATCAATGTTTAACACCACAATGCACTTTACTTTGGATAAAGACATTAATCAATTTGTCGATGCAATCATGACCTTTCAGCCATGAATAACCACACCTTTAATAGAATTTTATGAATTTTATTCCCTATTGGTTACAATCTACAAGCAAAAGAGTTAATCTCAATACCAAGAAGCATAATAGCATAGTCACGATATGGTAACTGTGATAAGATTTCATTAATGGAAGAATCACAAACATCAGAACATAGCACGGCGTAAACGCAGATCAGAATACAGCAAATGTCATATACGTGTCAGTTCAGCATAGCGTAATGTCAGTCATTTGTCTATTTGCGTCAGTCGAAGTGAACTCCTGTCCTAACCACTGATTAGCATTAGCATGTTGGGCTTCATGCAAAAGAATTTAGAACACCAATTTGGAAAACATCTAGCTATGGTCTCTATCAAAATGAGCAGTTGGTACCTAGAAAGGAAAAGCAAACAGACAAATTACAGATTGCATTGTCATAATTACCCTCCAAAGATTAGGTCAGCACACAGGATCAGTCTTCGTCTTCAGGACATCAGTCAAAACACCATCAGTCTAAACTCGACTAAGGGACAGGGGACACTTCCCTCATAAGGAGGAGAAGTGTAAAAAGGGGCAGTCTATGGGTGAGGATGGTTTTAATAAGTCTCAAAGTCACCGAACAGAGTGACAGAGTTTCTGGATAAAATCGATAGCATTCCCTACCTAGTTCTAGCGACCCTTCTGCGACATGGGTTTTTATCCCTTTTTTTTGTAATACCTTCCCCCAAAATTCTATTGGACATTTACTATATCCCACTATCTTTAACCTATCAAATTAAGCATTAGGTAATTCTAATTGTCACCCCACATTTATTCATAATATTTTAATTGGTCTTCATAATTGACGTCTTCGGAGGTGGCACCTTCAGGGTTACTTCATACCTTGGCACGTCTTCTCGGGTCAGCAGTTCCATTGTCCATGGTTTAAACGTCCTTGTACATTACATTAATCTACATTTGTTTCAATTTTGTATACAAAACTTGAACTAAGGCAAATATGCGGTTGGGAACGGAATTACAAAGATACATTCATCTTCCAAGTTGAAGAAAAAGAACATTTGCAGGGTCATGGCCCTTTGCGAGTCAGCACACTGAAAAACAGAAAAATGCTTTTAATATGAGAGCTAGGCAGCTAAAACCCACAGCTAACGCTAACTTAAGGCCTATAAGATTTTCAATATACTGTAAATGCAATATCGTAAATGTTAATATAAACTTGATTAACCATAGCATGAACAATTTTACTGATTAGTATTAGTTCGCGTTTATATTTGTGGCCACACATCGTGGTCATAATTCAAGTGCACGTTTAAGCAAAATCACTATTATTGTCGTTTTCTATGCAGCATAGTTAAGCATTGATATAAGCATTTCATTTTAGTATATGTATTATTTAAACTACGCTCACTCAATATGATTCTTTTAAGTCAAACAAAAATAGGTTTTCATCGTCTTATTGATAAAATATCACACTATTCGGCATTCAATGGCATGGTAATTAATGAGAAGAAAACTAAAGTCATGGAAGTGACCAACGTGATACAGAAAAAACATAAATGGTACCGACAAGGCCATCAATTGGAACAGGTCAAAACCTATAGGTATCTGAACTGCTATTTGATGATAAGGGCTCCTTCCAACAGCATCAACATGTCCTACAGAGGAAAGGTCACACGATACTCCTAACATTTCATACATTACAGAGATCACTAGGGGGTCCAAGCTCTCTACCTTTGCTAAAAATAATATCAGCAACATTTTTACAGAGTACACCCTATGGAAGTGAGACACTGCATGGTAGTGACCCGGTAAGTTTAAATGTGATTCTCTCGAGGATATTTAGAACTCTTTTCCATCTCCCCTGCAATGCCTCGCTTGCCCAGATAAGGCTATAATTAGACCTAGTAGATCAAATTATTGCACGGGAAGAAGCTTATATCAAATTGTGGAAACGAATAAAATTGAACACATCGAATCAACTGTGGCAAGCTCTCTGGCAAGAAATTCAAATGAATAGAAACGCCCCATCACAGCAGTACTTGGATGCGGTGATTGATGACGTGGCTGTTTGTCCATTACAGGAGATGTCACTGCCCTGAGAGCCTTCTAAAAAATTTGTTTTTAAACTATTAATAGCCTGATGAAAGAAATGTCATGGTTAAATGATATAGCGGTCCTCATATGCGGATCACATGCCTGGATGAACATACACGAATATAACATTCTTAAACTGTTGATTTATCTAGAGACTAGTTGGTCTCAGTGTTTAAGGGTTAGTTTCACTAGATTCGGGTTTGGTCTCCTTCCTGGGCTTATTCATGAGGTGCCTTGGGCCTGGGATACAAAAACTACTTGCTGGAGATTGTGCAAAATGGGGAGGAAGACATTATTCATCTGGCCTGTCTATGTCCAGCTCTATTAACAGAGAGGAAGGAGCTGCTAAAAATACCCTTTAATCAGAGGGGAATCCGGCCATGCAGACAAGCCATGATGACAGGTTTTAAGTCATCAGACACTTTTTTGAACTGTAATTTCAAAAAATGTGTATAACTAGTGGGAAAAAATGGCAATCTATGAGAATAACTCGGTTTACCTAAGCTACTAGTAATTCATTTGTGGTATGAAAGCGGTCATGATTATCATCAAACATCACAGTTCAGCTTGTGCATTGTCATAAGTTATTTTATAATTATAGTACCACTTTATTTATTTTAACAAACTAGTTGCTTTTAATTTTAGCTAAGCACTTTTATAGAAAATTAGGACTTAATCTTTGAAGGTTCCTGTTGCTGTCTGCTAATTTGATGCTTGACTGCATTGGTTTTGGTGTTCTAAATCCTGAAAATATGCCATATTGCAGGAACAGTGATATTGTAAGATTTTATTGAATCATACAATAAAGTATTTACTTAATTACCTACATCCCTGATTAGACCAGCGACTATTCTGCTTTGCTATCCTGTGCTACAATGAAGTACTTGGTTCTTACAGGAAAGGGAATATTGCAAACTATTGTTAAGGGCTATCATTCTTTTCACCAAATCATACAATTTCTTTGTGTACTTTCTGAAGTGACCTTTAATATGCCCAAAATATTTTGGACCAAAAACACAGCACACACGTTTTGGATGAACCAGGGAATTTTAACATTCTATACTTTTCAGTATTCAACAGTTCAGTGCTAAAGAAATCCACCAGCCAGCCCACAGAACTCATGCAAAAACATAAAAAGACTTCCACAGTTATGAGTATTATGAGTCACGTTGTAATCCTGGCTCAAGAGCAAACAGAACTTTGCACCAGAATCAACATTACAAATCATTTGGGTAACAATTGTAACTATAGCAATTTTATCAGCCAATGCGAGAAGCAATGTACCCCACCTAACTGGGTTTAAAGTTTATCCATAACTGGGCCACAATTAGTCAAGTTCACTACATCTCAAGGTATCTGAACTTTAATCCCTCAAAATATACCATGGTCTGTGCACCATTTGAATGCATACTCTATCTTAAATGGCTTGAATATACCTGTTCGAGGAAAGTCCTTACTTAGCATGAGTCTCTTAACTTAGGATGCGAGCCACTATGCAAATGGATGTAAAATGGAGTGCCTCCAAGGCACCCACATATGTCTGAGATGGAAAAGACATGTACTGCCAACTTCGATATACGTTGCAGAACATATTTTCACCCAAGACACTTATTTAACATCAATGTATGAATTCACATGACTGTGGTGCAGAGCTTTTTAGGTCTGACTAATCCATATGTCACAAGACTCAAGGCAAAATCTCAGATGGAGTCACATGACAGCCTTACTTCCTTTGTATCAAAGCTAAGAGCCTGGCCATAGTAATCAAGTGAGGACAAAACTATCAAGATAAGATAAAGTTGTGTTTAAGTTCAATTACGGGTTTAAGTATAAAGATGTAAGTCATCATGAGTAAAGCAAAACCATCAAATGTACACAAATCATGCATCCCTCCCAAGATGCAGACAGCAATTTCTAGGTTACTTATAGGAAGAGTAGAGGACAAAGAGCACGTTCAGTCACCATTGCATAGGGGCTTCATTGTGAACAAGTGTGGCAAAGCCAATTGTTGTGGCCTTTCACATAGCTACAATATCTCAAGCAATTACTAGACATCCTTTTTGCATCAGAAGACATACTGCAAAGTCTTTAACACACTGCAGCCCTTCAAAAATGTAATAGATGTCCCTCTTAAGTCAGAAGCAGCAGCTTCCAAGTTTGCCACAAAGCTGCAATAACCTGCATTGCTACTAAGGGGCCAATGAACTTACATTTTATGCAATGCAGGGCAGCAAGCAAATGTTACTAAGGTGTGTTCTGTGAAAGGGAAACAGCAGAATTGTGCCTTATTTACTAAGATATAGGATATTTCTGTTGTCTCCTAGGACTGGTGCAGTGTGTGCAGTCTGGCACCAGGGCAGGCTTCCTTACACCGTGGTGCAAGAGTATCTGCGATGCAGGCAGGAATGTTTTTGTGAAGGAAAGGACGGGTTCTTGCACAAAAACCATCATTGGAGGCATTTTCCTCTTCTGATGTTGCCTGCTTCAGGGATGCTTAGCTTTTTGACACATTCCGAGCTAGCTTTAATAAATCTGTGAATGACTAAAATCCAGGGGCAGGTGCATAGAACCCCCATGCTCCACCCATAGAATGACTTCCCAATGCAAGAAAACACATATGTGGTATGTTACTTTCTATTTACTAAACCACGCAAAGTGTCTTAGCATGGCTTAGTAAATACCAAAAATGATTTTGCATCAGAGCTGTGCCACAAAAGTACACAATCCTGATGCAGAATCTTAGTAAATCTGACCCTAAATGTCCTCCATGAATAAGATGCAACTGCTTCAAATGTCCTTCACAAAGTTGAGGGGAGGTAGCTTCAATATAAAAATGTTCAAATTAATTTATTCTACTCTAATAAGTTGGACTTAATTTCAACAGGACAAATAAGAATGCCAATGCTAGTATATGCAGGTAAATCAACATGGCAATTTACATTAAATGTGTTGATTATTAGGAAACACTTGTAAAGTAAATGTAGCGACTAGCAAGCACTGGTTAAGTCAAGTGCTTTTTAGCATACTGTGAGGAAACTGTTTTTTTCAGTGCTATATTTATGTCCCTCTGGAAGAAGGCTTGTAGCCGAAGCGCATCGACATCCTTTGGTGGAGAGGCACTGTTTTCTTGCTTAATAAATTCAGAGGACTTATACTGTGGTGTCCTGTCGGTATGGAACAAGTGAAGCTCAGAAAGTCATAAAAGACTGTGAGTGTGCGGCACACAATCGGCATGGGTATATATATATATATATTTATATATATGCACATACACCTATATATATATATATATATATATATATATATATATATATATATATATATATATATCCATGCCGATTGTGTGCGTATGTGTGTATATATATATTATATATATATATATATATAGGTGTGTATATATATATATATATAGTTGTGTATATATATATATATATATATGTATGTATATATATATATATATATATATATAAATATATGTACATACACCTATATATATGTATATATACCCATGCCGATTGTGTATGTATATGTGTGTGTGTGTATATATATATATATTTTTATATCAAGAATTAGCAGTGCACTCCATCGAGGGAAAAAGAAAGTTTCTCGTTTTTATTTCTCTTCTCCCTCGAGAGAGTCCGAGAAAGAAAAGTAAACGGGTGCCTTTGGAAGACAGAGCCTGGCATTTGACCTCAGTCTTTGAATGCACAGCAAATCTAATGAGAAACTACGATTACCAGAATGCAATGTAATTAGTAATGAAGTGCCACTATAAATAGGATTCGCCATAGTAACAACATGTGAACTTGAAGAAGACCAGACGGTCGAAACGCGTTGTTCTTTTTGTTTTCAAGTCTTTAAAGGAGAAATAAAAACGAGAAACTTTCTTTTTCCCTCGATGGAGTGCACTGCTAATTCTTGATATAAAATTAACTCACATGGGATCGGCTCGCCCACAGCGGTAGCACCGGTATTGTGAGAGCGCGGTGCCTTTGAATTGGAGTCGCTTTGATTTCGTATATATATATATATATATATATATATATAGGTGTGTGTATATATATATATATAGTTGTGTATATATATATGTGTGTATATATATATATATATATATATATACACACACACACATACACCTATATATATATATATATATATATACACACACACAACTATATATATACACACCTATATATATATATATACATATATATATATATTATATATACATATATATATAAATATATATATACACACACATACGTACACACACACACACATATATATATTTATATATGTATGTATATATATTAAATCATTGAGTCTTTACTAGAGATATTTCTCACATTTAAAACGAAATCTTTAATTCTTACCCAGACCTATAATTTCTCGAGAGCTATCAGATATCACTCGAGTCAGCTGCAAAAGCATTGAAACTCTTTCATGAAACTGCAGTTCCACTAGTAGTTACTAGATGTCCCTCACAAGTCAAATGCAAAAGTATTTATGTTCTTTCAGGAAGCTGCAGTTCCACTAGTCATTATTCAGTATCTCTATCAAGTCAAATGCAAAAGCTTTGCCATTTTTCCATGAAGCTGTAGTTCCACTAGTGGTTACTAGGTTTCCCTCACAAGCCAAATACAGAAGCACTAAAAGTTTTACAAAAGCATTTACATTCTTATACAAAGCTGCACTTCCACTGTCATTTCTAGTTGTCCCTCACACATCAAGTGCAAAAGCATTGAAATTCTTTCATGAAGCTGCAGTTTCACTAGTCATTACTAGGTGTCCCTCACAAGTCAAATGCAAAAATACTGAAGGGCAGTTTAGAAGCCCCTTGTGCCACCTTAGCACCACCAAAGTGTCTTTTTTTATGCTAAGGTTGCGCTAAAGTGGCATTTTCCCCATGACATATTTACAAAGGGGTGCAAAGCATGCATTGCACCACTTAGTCAACGCTTGTGCCACATTATGCCTGTGCCAGGTGTAATATATGAAAGGGGGCATTCCCCTGTTAGGTGGGGTCTGAAAAAATGGCACAAGGAATTCTAAGAGATTTCCCTGCGCCATTTTTATGGGCTCTTTTAATGCCTGCTGAGTAGGCATTAAAAGGGGGCTTCTATTATTTAATACGGCACACACATGATGAAGGTACGGGGCTCAAAGGGGTGCAAGGAAAGTGGTGCAGCACCACTTTTCTTGAATCTGCCCCTGAATTTTTTCCTGAAGCTGCAGTCCCACTAGTTGACGTTAGAAGTCTCTCAAGTAGAATACAAATACATTGATAGTTTATCCTGGAGGTGTAGTTCTAAAAGTGGTGTCCCTCACAAGTAGTCAAATGCAGAACTGTTGACATTCTTACATCATGCTGCAATTATACAAGATGTTGCTAGGTGTCTCTCAAAAGTCAACTGCAAAAGCATTGACTTTTTATGATGCTGCAATTTTACTTGTTGTTAATAGAGGTCCAGTTCAAGTCAGAGACTATTGCTTCAAATACCTGAGTCAAGCTGAAGGGGTGTGGCTTTATTATATAAATGTACACATGCACTTTTCCTGTTTCAATAATTTGTGCTTATTTTCCAAAGGATTGATTATTCACTAAAGCTGGCTCATAATAAAGAGTCAGAATTGCAGAGTTCATTACATTTCTTGATTTTTTTTTAAGTCTGTGATCACATCATGCTATTTATAGGAACTTAATTACTAGTAAGTGGAAGGATGTACCAATAATTTATTGTGGCTGTTTATGTTTTGGTGGGTGTAAAGCTCCAATAAGGGAGATGCAGTTCCACAAATGTTTATTGAAGGGTTCTCTTAAGTCAGATGCAAGTGGTTGAAATATCAGTCACAAACCTGTGGGGGGGGGTTGGATTCAGCCTATAAATATGCATTTACATGTTAGCTACTCTAATGAGTTGTGCTTATTAGGATGAATAAATATATCGAAGCTTGTTTATAGTGAGACATGAGCATTGCAATTTATAATAAATGTCTTGAGATGAAAGCCTTCTCTACATAGTGGCTATCAGTCATTGGTAAGTGCAAGTCTCTGACAATTTCGATTTTTAGGGAACTATTGTTAGGTGGATTTGTACATGGGCAAGGACGACATGCAGTCATTTAAAGTGAAAGCATCCAATGGCTAGAGTGGCTGGTCTGTTGAACTCTACTTTCTGCTGGAGTGGTAGAGTGGTATAACTTGAGTGATATGTCAGAAACCAATGTTGAAAGAGTGTTGATGGGGAGCGCCTATATGCATATTTATTTTTTGTATGACATTTTGGGGAAAATATGAGGCTGACAAGACAGCTAAAACTGTCTTTAGGCCAGGCCCAAAAATAAACTCATCAGAAGTACCTAAGCTAATACAGAACATTACAGTAATGATGTGGTGCATGTTTGCCTATCACAAAATAGTGCATCCAGCCCACTTAGTTTTTCATGACCAACGTTCTTTTTTGACAGTGATACACGCTGGCAAGGATTGTAATCAACTAGACGGGTGAATTTTTTTTCTTTCTACTCTACCTCATGCCTTTATTAATGGATTACATATCAGCGGCAAAGCATTTCATGATCTCTGCTGGTCTGGTTAGGAACAGAGCCTGGCTATCACAGTGATGACTGTAAGAAAAAATAAATTAGTAGTACAAAAAAACATACTGACACCTTATCTATGTCTGAGGAGAAGGAGACAATCTACAGACTCGAATTGCAAAGCTCTTCTAGGAGGAGATTGTTGTGGCACTGAGGTTGGACCAGGTTCATTGTCCGGTAGGCAGGCGAATCATCATTCACTGTCTCTGGGATTCTACTTGAATAGCTAGGATTGGAGGAAATAACGCACACATGTGCTCTTTTCCTCGTTTGCAAGCTACCAATGGAGACTCATCCATTATGTGGCCGAGAAATGGTAGCTACCTCACCCAAGCCGCAGAGCTCAATTAAAAAATAACCAGGAATGTTAAAAATGTCTTAGAAAGCATGGTGGGGTGGATGAAGCCTGCAGAGGACCATGCAGCAAACAGAATTCTGGCACCCTCATCTCCCCACAACCGTCAACTACCAAGTCCCAGAATTCTCTGTGCTTGCTGAATCATCTCTCCAAGGTGAGTGACTGACAGCAGGTATCACAAGGTGAGCAAGAATTGCAGATTCTACTTCTAAGCCCATCCTAGCAAGAATGCTTATTTGCCATCTGAGCTGTAAGCAGCTCAGAATATCGTCCTCTGTTACAAGGAAAGCTTACTATATTTAATTAGGCATTCTCATCTCTTACCACTGAACAAACACATAGCATTATGAGCATACCCATCTGAAAATATGCTTAGTGGAATCGCCAAGCAATTTTCTATTAAATTAAGTGAAAATGGTCCATTTCCATAGCACATTATTCAACTATAATACTGACGAGTAATATATGTCTTGAGCTAGACTACCAATAGCACTCTTGAAAAATTGTCTTGTATTTAGCCAAATGGTACTGTTCATTTAAGTTTACGATACTACACACTGAAAACCAACTTGTTCTGAGCTTAAAGAGGCATGTCAGGTTGCAGCATGTGACATGCAAGAACATTTTAGATATGATCTGTCTCTAAGCCAACCAGCATTTGCAGTAAACAAAAGAATGCACAAGAGAAGCGCGATTACCATGAATACGAACAGTGTTGAAGTTGAGAAAAAGTGCTATCATATATTTTCAGCTTTCATATATATGGCTTTCAAATATTTTCAGCGCTGTAGCATATCACGTCAATTTCCTATTAGGGTACCTTGATTTACTTTGATGTTTAAAAACATTGTTAATGAAATTCTATTATAGTTTCTCAACCATTGATACATTTTCCACGACCCAACGTTTGGGTTTATTAAGAGTTTAATGGATGTGGAGTACCCGCCAACTTTTGGTCCCATTTGCCCTATTTCAACTGAATACAAATGTACACAACTAAGAACAGTGGATGGGGTGTGCTCTCCAACCACTAATTTCTAAATAGCCCCCTTTTTTTTGTAGAGGTTTTTTTTTTTTTTTTTTTTTTTTTAGTATGGGCAAATATGATTTTATATATATATATTTAGGATAGTGATGGGCTACTACCAGAAACGTCTTTGCTTTGAATTTGCAAGAACGAATTTGCTTAACATAGGAATGGGGCACAGCTGCAAAATACGTTTGCCATAAAATTGAAGAAAAAACGTACACTTCGGTAGTTATTTACCTCACTAATGGGCATATTTAAGAGCCTCTAGCACCTCTTTCTGCTACATTAGCATAACTTTTTAATGTTAATGTGGCTCAATGAGGCCAATATCCCCCCCAAGAATAAAAAAAAAAAATTATGCGAGGGGAACATGGTGGCCGCGTGAGTCCCGCGGTCGGGAGCTCACCTGTTTCCGGTCGGCGTGCCAGGATCGATTTGCCAGCACTGTGCCTGAACGCGGTGAGGCTCTGCTGCTGATGAGCCTCTTCCAAGGTCTCAGCCCTCTGCGAGTTGCAGGGCAGGGCGTGGAGGCGAATTGCTGCTCCGAGAAGCTGAGGTTCAGCGTCTCGAGCGTTAAGCCCTGGACAGAAGCTTCTTGTGTCCTTCACTGGGGGAGACGCTGCCTCCCCCTCTGCTGCCTTCAGGGGCCACGCACTGCAGCTTTTCTTTGTGTCTCTCGGGAGGAGGTGGGGAAGGAACCCCAGGCCCACAGTAGGCTGTATTAGGCCATTACGGTAGGAGACAAGATTTTTATGACACCAGTGAAAATGAGGACCCGGGCAACCTGTAGAAGCCCCCCACTGGCGCAGAAACAGCTGCAACATTTCACAGGAGAGGGTAGAGATGCCCCCCCAGAGGTGGTTACTGGGAATTTCACGGCACCGGGTAAGGGGGGAACCTCCAATAAGAGAGGACAAGGGAAGGGGGATAGAAAAATTAATAAAGGAAGTTTTTCGGCACCCCGCAGTCTGATACCAAATTAATAAAGAGGCATAGTAATAAAGCAGGTAACCTCAGTAAAGTTTCTCGCGCCCAAACTCATTTAACAGAAGAGGCCAGGTTAGCATCCCCCTTACGCCTTTTTAAAGAAGATTTACGCAGAGCCCGGAGATGCAGTCCCCACAGATTTCTGAGAACTTTCTCCTCTCCCCAGCCTCTTCCCTCGGAAATGGGAGGCAGGGTAGTGGAATGGAGGCTGCGGAAACTCAACCCGTTGAGTATGGTGGGGTGCAGGGTCCTATATTGATGAAGGCGCCAGAGCCAGGTCCATCCACTCATGCTTCTGCAGTGCAGAACCTTTTGATTTCCCTGTCAGAAGAGATTAGGGGTAAATTTGCGGTTTCTGAATATAACCAAGCAAAAATTAGAGAATCTTGTGCTGCATTGGAAAGTAAACTTAATGTGCTGGCACAGAGGATGAGTAAGCTGGAGATGGCAGTCTCAGAGCAGGAGGCACGAATACTGTCTCATTCCGAAGACATCTCCCAGTTGATACGTAATGACAAGGTGATTCAGGAGAAGCTGGAATCTTTGGAGAATAATTTACGGAGGAACAATATTAGGCTACTGAATGTCCCTGAAGGGTTGGAAGGGAATGACATCAAGGGTTATTTAATAATGTTGCTTAAGAAATGTTTTCCTTCTATTAAACAGTCAAAGTTGGAAGAAGACATTCAGAAAATTCACTGTGACCCGTTTAGAAGGAAGCCCGACAGGAAGACCCCTAAGAAAATCTTGGTTAATTTTGGTACTTACTCTGTAAAAGAGAAAATTCTATCTGAAGCCCTTAAGGTGGGTAGTCTTTCAATGGGCGATTGGTCCTTCCGGATACGTTCAGATCTCTCCAAAGCAACTCTAGATAGGCAGTGGGAACTGGGGAAACATATGCAGGACCTCAGGTCTTTTGGTGCTACGGTTCAGATGAGGTTCCCGACATTTTTAAAGATTATGTGGATTAATACCATGTACAATATCAGGGATCCTGGTGAAGTTTAGGCGTTAATCGAAAAGATGAAAATTTCACGTTGATGTTTTTTTCTTTTTTTTTCTAGAAGTGCCGACCGGAAATTGAGCTAATATGGGTGGTAATAGTTACCCCGTCAAAAGGCAAGGCAGGGTTCCCATGGGTAGTGGTGGGATGGGGTTTATTTGGAATATAGATTGGTGGGCTTTTTTCACTAGGGGGGATTACTGGGAGGGAAATGGGAAAATATGTACATGTTTAAAAATGTCCTCAGTAGTGTGGTTTGCGGTCGAGTAAGGTGTTTTGATCATTTGCCTAGCTCCTGGTCTTTTTTTGATAATTTTGTTTCTTGGGTAATGGCTAGTCAAAAGAGGGTTTTGATGAAATTCTTATCTTGGAATGTTAATGGTCTACGGTTCCCAGGGAGGAGGAGGAGCATTTTTTGAGTTCTTAAAAGGGATAGAAGAGGAGGTAATTATTTTACAGGAAACCCATTTGCTAGAGTCAGAATGGAATAAGTACCTTAAACACTTGAATTGGGTGGGTTTATCTCGTGTACTAATCAATCATGTGCTGTGAAGGGGTGGCAATTCTCATAAAGAAGCAGGTTAGCATGAAGGTGGCAACTGTCAAAAGGGACCCCAGGGGTAGGTGGTTGATTGTGCAGGTAGGATTGTATGGAGTCTGGTTTACGATTGCTGGATATTACGGGCCTAATGTGGACAACTCATCACCTTTTCAAGATCTTTTTAGCAATTTATTGGTTGCCAAGCACCTGATTGTAGTAGGAGGGGATTTCAATGTTTTATTGGACCCAACGTTAGATAAATCCACATCAAGACCAACGGTGAATTCTCCCAAAACTCGGTTGTGGATAAAACAAGGCATGTTAGATCTCGGTTTGATAGACATTTGGCATCAGAAGGGTGGGGAAGGTCTTAGGTTCACAATCAATAACAAAAAGTTTGGTCATCGTTCTAGGATTGATTTTTTTCTAATACAGCATATTTTAAGGGACATGGTGAGATCCGTTAGCCATGCTCTGCTACATCGTTCAGATCATTCAGCAGTAAAAATGCATGTTTCCCTTAATATTCAACCGTCTACTCCTACGTGGACAGCTAACCGTGCTCTCCTTTTGGACAAACTGATTGTGGATGGTTTGAGGAGGGATGCTAAAGAATTTTTCAAATTTAATTATGGATCTACCACAATGCAGATATTGTGGGGTGCTCAGAAAGCATTTATTAGAGGCAGGCTTGTGGGTTTGGCCACCTATAGACACAGGGAGGAAAAAAATCAGTTAAAGCAACTTGAGTTTCAGGTGGCCTCCCTGCAGGAGGCTGTTTCAAATACCTTTTTCGGTGAGGAGAGCAAGTTGGGTGACTTGAATGCTCAGTTAGAATTGGCTAGAACTGAGCTGGGGCTATTTCTTGAGAGGGCAAATAGAAAGTCGTGGGACTGCAGTAGGTTTGCTCACTACAAATATGGGGAAGGGTGTGGGAAGCTTTTAGCTTGAAAAAACAAATCAGATCGTGCCAAGAAATTTATCTCTTCAATTAGATCAGAGATTACCGGATCTTTATCCACAGATGAAACTGAGATAGAGCTTTTGTAGGCTTTTTGCAGAACCTTTACACTGAAGATTTGTGTTTTCTGAAACATTGGCAACAGCTTATTTGGAAGGCCTTCATCTCCCCGGTTAACAGAGATGGATCAGAAACAACTGGCTAGGGAGATAGATTTAGGGGGGGTGAAGGCAGCAATTCAGAACCTAAAGAAAGGGAAGGCCCCAGGGCCAAACGGTCTACCCAACAAGTTATATGCCAATCTTTGCGAGGAGCTAGTGCCAATTGTGACAATATTTTTAATCTCCTCCTACAGAAGGGGGCTGATATGCCTAAATCTTGGGATGAGGCTGGTATTAGCCTCCTTCTAAAACCAGGGAAAGATCCGGCCTTCTGTAGTTCGTAGAGGCCGATATCACTGCTAAATTCAGATTATAAACTTTATACCTATATTCTGTCCAAAAGGCTTCAGGACTTGGTTAGAAACTTGATTCATGTGGATCAGAAGGGGTTTATTAGAGGAAGACAACTCCACGAGTTAACTCACGATTTACTGGGTACTGTAGATTTGGCGATCTTAGAAAAAGTTCCCTTAATGGTTCTTACCTTTGAAGCGGCCAAAGCTTTTGACTGGGTGAATTGGTGTTTTTTACAATGCATTATGGAGGGCTTTAAGTTGGGTTCAAAATTTATTGGGGCAATTCAGGCTATTTATAAAGACCCGACCGCTTGCATTTTGATTAATGATAGAATTTCCTCAAGATTTAAGATTGAGAGAGGGACGCGTCAGGGCTGCCCGCTATCCCCCCTTCTTTTCGATTTATATATTGAGCCTTTAGCTGCAACAATTAGGGCAGACAGTGAGATTCCTCCTTTTAAATGTCTGGGTTGGGAAAAGAAGGTCACCCTATACGCCGATGATCTTATGATTTATACTGGTGATTTGACACATGTTTTCCCCAGAATTTTACAATATTTAAGGGACTTTGGAGGGGTGTCGGGCTACTCTGTTAACCCGGAGAAAACCGAAATCATGTGCTGGAATACTATCTATAATTGCCCTCTGGTCAAGCAACAGATTAGATACCTGGGGATTCAAGTTACTCCTTGCCTCAATGAATTAGCTAGGATTTAGTTTGCCAAGCTTTGTATGGAGACCCGTAATCTTCTTAAAACTTGGTCTGGGCTTCCTTAGTCTTTTATAGGAAGAGTTAATGTTCTTAAGATGATTATTCTACCTAAGTTCACTTTTTTGTTCAATGCTATCCCCCTGGAATTTAAGAAGTGTTGGTTTAAAAAGATGCAAGCAGATTTAACTTTGTTTGTATGATCTTCTAGGGGGATCAGGATTGCCTGGCAAAAACTGTTTAGCCCCAAGGGAAAAGGTGGGGTTGCAGCTCCAGATTTCTCTAAGTACTACCTGGCTTTCCATTTAAAGCATGTGCGGATTTGTTACGTGATAGCTCCGAATACACGTCCTTTTGGGGTGCAATGACTCAAGAGCTTTTAGAGGCTTGCAGGTTCTTTTTGTATACGTTTGGTCATCTTAAATTCTTTAAAAAGATTTGTCTCAAGATTCTTAAGTATGCTGCTAGAGTGTGGTGGTTGTCTCGGCAAGTATTAGGTATTCACTATTATAGTCCTCTGGCCCCGGTTTGGGATTCTCCTGGTAACCCTGAGCTTCTTTCAGATAAACTGGCTCTTCCATTAAAGTGCGTGACAAGGTGGGGACAAATTTTGGAGGATTCCAAGCTGGTGTCCTGGGCAATGCTTGAGGAGTTAACAGATAATAAGCTCTCAAAGTTCAAATATTTTCAGTTAATGAGTTGGGTGGCCTCCCTCCAAGAGAAGGGGGGTGCGATGAACTCTTGGGAAGAGAAATTATCTTCGGCTCTGGTTCATAAAGAAACTTCCGTCTGGTATCAGGCGCTACTTGGTTCTTCGGAGTCAATGTCTTCCCTTCCTGAGAAGAAATGGGGATTGGTTTTGCCAGCCTTAGATGTGGTTCATACTTGGGAATCTTCATGTTCTATGCTCTGGTTGGTAACTAGATCAGCCGCCTTGAAAAATAATCATTTGTTAACATTGCATAGGGTCTATTGGTCACCCCAGAAGTTACCAGCTTAGAAAGTCAGAAAGAAAGTGTCCTCGCTGTGGCGAGTCTGATGCAAATGACATACATATGTTTTGGAGCTGCCCCAATCTTTGCTTCTTTTGGACTTCGGTTAAAAATGTTCTCAAACAGATTATTAGTTCAGAGGTGGAAGTGACCCCTTCTTTAGTGTTTTTTGGGGTATCCCCTGGCTCTAGTCGGGACTTGAAGCTTTCCAGGCCTTATAAGTATATGATGTTTTTATTGATGTTGTCGGCCAGAAGACAAATATGTTTAAAGTGAATTAGGCCGACACCTACGAACGTATTTGATTAGTTGTCATCTATAAATAATTTTTTCTGTCTAGAGCGTATTGGCCCGATGGGTAACAGAAATGAATGGTGGGCCATCTGGGAAAATTTTCAGCAAGATGGTAATATTCTCGGTACATAGTCCAATGATTACTACCCCCCTCTCCCTCCCCTGCCCTCACCCCCCCCGACTTGTTGGGAGGTTAATTTTTTCACAGTTTTTCCTGGTCATTTTTGATGCATGGCGGGATTGGCATGGCCAAGTGCATAAATCCTGACCGGGAGAGGTGAAAAGCTGTGCCTGCTTAGGTTCGAACCGTTCGAATTGGATCACCCCTGCCTGGCACAGGTTGATGACCCTCGTGTGGAGAGGTGGGTTTTCTTATGAGGACAAAAAAAATAAAAAAGAGTAAAAAATGATTTTAAATACACCGCACACATGGTGGCGTTAGGGGGGCGCTAAGAGACGCAAGAAAACTGGTGCTGCACTTTGTGCAGTGCTACTTTTCTTGAAAATGCCACTTTGTATGTGTTGCTGATTTACTTAAATATAACAACCATTATTAGATATGAGACATCCTGAAGGGGATACTTATAGCACCGTTCACTAACTTTTACTATCCTTTTTTTAAATTTCAGTTCACATTTGAAGACGCACATTTCATTGATAACACTTTCACAACATTCTTCCAGTTGGACATGCGCTGTGCACTACTTTCTATCCCTGTGAACAGCGGTATCCTAGCTGAAGATCTCTGCAACGCATTTGTACATTGCCATGCTTCCCAATTTTGGCCAAGGTTAATATTATGCTTATAAGTATGAGCTGTGATCAATGACACCACTGCAATATACTACGCACTCCCATGTTTTGGGGAGCTGATATAGTAATTAAATGAAATGTTCTGTTTTGGGGGCAACTCTGCAATGGTATAATGAAGTATGCTTTTGGAGCACTGTATATAATGTTCTAATATTCTTCACGTTTTTAGGTGAGTTTACACTGCATATTTTCTCACACACAAAAGTTACACTGCTCAACTGACCTCTCTATCATGCTTACGAGCAGTGGCGGAAGGAAAGTTGAGAGGACCCCACTTCAGAAGTACATGGAAGCCCACACCCCCTCTTCTCGGTCCACCACCTACCGCTTTTGTTAAGGGGGCCCCCTCTCAGTACGGGGGCTGAGGGGGACTTATTTTACTCCACTGCCTATAACAGGTTTATATGAAGCAGCTACAGGTCCAGCCTGCCTGTATAGCTAGAGAACAGATAACAGCAGAACAGCACAGACAAAGCACAATCAAATCACTAAAGGCTGAAAACATTATCACCTTTGAATTTTACTATGAGTACTATGGAGTAAGGAGAGAGGTTGTGTGTTAATAAATGTATGACTGGACTGACTTGTTGCTACTTATTCCACATGCATCTGCAGACATTATTTTCGTCTTTCAAGACTAAAATTAATGTTGGCTCGATCAGTCCCGTGGCCAGCTACACTCAGTATGAATTCAAAGAAAATATTGAATCTTTGAAGATACTGAGACTGGTATTATTTTCATTGGGTAAATGAGAACGTGTTGTGTTTTACATTTTAAGAGAACACGGTTGTTTAAAAGGAATACAAAGTTAAGCGACAATATTAGAAGAAACACACACTCAATTTTGCCATCCATTCAGGACAGTTCGGAGGTGACTGGGTGAACTCTCCGACGCCAAACATGTTTGCGCACATTTTTCTTTTTATATCTGCCAGGCGGAACTCAGAGACATAAATGAAGGTTGTTTTTTCCATAACCCTATGGCAAAAAGGGAAAAATATGTTCTGATAAGGAATTTCTGAAAAAGTGATTATAAATATATACATGTGTGATATTACCTGACAGAAGAACCATAGTGGACAAAAATATCCCTTTGCAAGGACCTTTGTTCCAATTGTAGACAACTTATTATCAGGCAGTACAAATTCACTCATTGATTGACCCAGTGCCTGCCGCCCTTACAACTTTTGGCTGGATGAAAGTACGTGTGCTTGACACACTTAAATTGGAAATCCATGTATGAGAAGACACCATCTAGTTCCTGCTGTTGAAGAACTGGTCAATTTGTGTTATTTTATGTCATACTTACTTATATAGCACTGATATGGCCTTGCAGCACCATTTGGTTCTCTACCACGTCACCCAAGTTTTGGGCAGCCCATTGCAGACTAGAGTACGTTTGTGAACTGCAGTAATTAGTACACAATGAAAAGGCATTTTGGTGAGAAGCATGTTTTTAAGACTGGGTGGGTGTAGCAGAAAGTCTGGCAAGGTACTTGACTACTATTTAGACTAAGCATTGGATAGTGGTTTTAGATATGCGTGTGAATTAATTGGCAGTATTCTATGGTGTATGGTATGGTGTTGGGTGGATACATTGTGTTCTGCTTAAATGTTACTGTTGTGCACTGCTATGTGTCAATGATCTGGGTGAATTCTGTTCTAGGTACACGGATATGCACTCTCCTAAGTGTCAGGAAATAACATGCCATAGCCTGTATGCTGACGTTGTTTGTCCTGCAGGCGTGATGTAGATCTATTACTTTGTAACTCACTTGTTACAAAATGTTACAGTGCAATGTACACGTGACATGGGGGAAGGGGATGGTGGAGACTAAGAGAAGATGACTTTTGTGCTGGTTAGTCGGTGCCTGTTGTGTTGGTAAGCAGGATGTGCTCTATGGGTTTTGCTGTGAACATAATACAAGCAAAGGGGAAACATTTAAAGCTACACTAAACTAGCACACGCTCATCATGGAAACATCTATAATCCCCTATTTATGTATGCATTATGTCATGCATTGAGAATAAACTTGAGACTGGGGAAGTTCTAAAAACACTTAGAATCAAAAGAAATCTCCGTAGCACCTAAACAACTGACAACCTTCACAGCACCAAGTGGGTTTTTTAATGGTGCACCACAAGGCCAGATCGCATTGCTGTAACACTAGGTAAGATGTGCAATTGGGGCACAAGTTCATAATTCAGGCTTCAAGAATAGAAGTACAAAATGCCCACAGATCATTTATAGTGAATTTCAGTTTAACTAATTAACTATTCATAATTGGGTATTGATCTTTCAGCATGTACCTAAGAAAGTAGCTTGGATCGTGGTATAAGAAGAGCAAAGGGTGGAAGCTGAACTCCGAATTTCTGTGCAGCATCCAGAATGACGATCTTGGGCTTTCTTCTCACAGCTGAATGATCAACATGCGCTTTTGGAAATGGGCGAAATACAACTTTTTTACTAGCCTTTTTCGTTACGGTGGTGAGTCTTTTAGAGGATGTCTGTATCTCTCATTCCAAGATGTTACAGAGTTTCTTTCTGTGATGGAAGCCAACAGTATGTTCATCCTTTAGCAGAGACTGTACAACCTCATGGACTAGCCTTAGTGTCCTATGCAGATGACACTCCAGTTATCATGGTTACCCCAGATAATAGTAGCGCTGCCTCCCGGCTAACTGCATGTCTTAATTAAATAACTGGATGTCAAGTTTTTATCTCAAACCTAATGGAGGTAAACAGAGGGCATAATGTTTGGAAAGGAAAACCTAGGTGGCTGGCATTTAGGATGTCTAACACAACTCCGAGAGCCTCCAAAGCAATCAAAGGCTTAGGGTTCTGGATAGATGTAAAGTTATGTTTTGAAACTCAATCTAAAAACCTGACAGGCTCTTGATTTGGGATCCTTAGATCTCTCAAGAAGTTTCTGCACATGCTACCAAGTATCACAAGGAGAATCATGGTTCAGGCAAAGGTTACTTCCCACCTGGACTACAGTAGCTCTCTATTTGGGCGCCCTAAATATGTGAAAAAGGGTTTGCAAATAATCCAGAATACAGCAGCAAGAACTGCCCTCAAAATTCTTAAACACCAATCCATGAGTCAAGCTCTGAAAGTTCGACACTGGATGTCGGTGTTAAAAAGGATCTCTTTCAGGGCTATGTGCATTGCCTACCGGGCCTTCCAAGGGACAGGTCTGATAATCATTCAAATCTTCCCATCCACCTATGTTCGAGGGAGATCTCCCAGGTCAAACTCCAAGGGTCAAATGGTAGTACAGACGGTTAAAATGGTGAGAGCTGGGGGTCGGTCTGTCGCATTTCTGGTCCCCAGCTATGGAACTCCCTCCCTGCAGTGATTCGGAAACAGCAGTTGGAGCCTTTTTTGGGAAAACTCCTCAAAACATATGTTTTTGATCTATGAGTCCAGCCAGGGTCCACCTGACATCATGAGATGGGGTGCTCTCCTAGCACTTTGAGGCCCTGTTAGGGTAGCCATGCTCTATGGAAATCAGTTTGAATTTAATTTATTTGGGTTGATGTCAGTTCCTGTTTTAAGCATATTAACAAAGCCAAATCAGAAGATGTGTCACAAAGCATTTAATTGTCGGATGTTTTATAACGATCTTGCCATTTTTATAATTTTTTTATTGGTTTCTTAGTATGAACAAAGAGCAAAACAGTTGCCAGTGTGCCAGACCCACCTTTGTAATAGGTTGTTAATAAAGAAGAAGAGATTCATGTCTACCCAAAACAATTCAGTCAGTTACCCCTTGCTACAGTACTTTAGGTTAGTTTGTAAACTGATTTTTCAGAAGCAGCGAAGCAGTCCCTGCCATGGAATCAGTCTTAGAGGGAAGTAGCTGCTCATTCATCCAGTGTCAGGCAATGTCTTCTTTAGCCACCAGTAAGCCTGTAGCCACAAGATTCCATGCCCTGAGGCGACCATCCCACCATTCCCTGATGCAGGTGAGACCCTGCTTGGGGTCCTGCTCTAGATTATTGCTAAAATGTTTGCTGAGGTATTTTTGTATCTGGGGCAAATAGTGGACAGGCCCAGTTCATTTAGAAATATGCCTTGCGTACTGATTGGTATCCTGTTGCTGTATGCAGTTTAAATCCACCTGGTCCACTTGGAAATGTAGGCATTGTGGGCACTTCCACCTGCCCATGCTCCAAAGTTTAGTTGGATGAAAGTATGTTGCATGGAAATATTTGAATTTTATAAGCCAGAGTAGGTCAGAAATAACTAGGTATCTTGAGGCTACCTTAGGTTTAGACCATTTCTCATCATTGAGGACACGTATTTTCTCTTGCCATTTAGGCCTCAGGATCCTTAGTGGATCTTTGGTGTTAACCACTTGTGATTATAGTGGTGCTGTATGGCTTTTATCCAAAGTTGTTCCATACTGATTTTAAGCTCCAGAGGGTTGAACTCAGGGACCACCGAAAGCAGGTTATTGCGTTGTTGGATGGTGTAATGAATCTGCATGGATAGGCAAAATTGGGATCTGTTTAAGGCAAAGTCTGCAGTCAGTGGCTCATATGAATCCCCAATCTATGAAATTCCTATTATGTGCCACTGCGTAAATTTCTTAAGGGCAGACAGATAGAAGCCAAGTACACCCCCAGACGGGTTCTCACAGGTGGATGGTCTTGAACCTCTTATTGTACCTCAGCACCTGTTGCCAACAGATGAGGGGAACTAAAGTCAATTTGGGTAGTCCATGGGAATGGAAGAGCCATACAGGAGGGCCTGTAGATTCCAGATCTCAAGGACATTGCTCTCCAGCATGCAAGCTGAGTTATGAGGGTTGCTAAAAATCTAGACATTGATGAGGATGAGCTGGGAGGCGCTGTAATAAGAAAGCAGATGTCCAATGTGCCCAACCCTCATCATATGGTGCTTTTATACATTTGTTAAGAAAACCCCGTTACTGAGCACCCACACACAGGAATCTTCCAAGGAGAGAGTTTAAGTCCATGAATAAGGTGGTAGGGTATTGGTAGTTCTGAAGTGTGTAAAAGAAACAAGGGAGTGCAATCATTTAAAACATTTCCCCCCGCTCACTATGGATATTGGCAAAGTCCCTCATGCTCAAATTAGTATTGGTTTTCTCAAAAGAGGGGTGATGTTGAGGAGCTTAAACTGCTCGAGGTCCCTATTCACAGATAGTTGAAGGCTGTTGAAGCACTGCCCGAGCCAAAAGGTTGAGTTGCATTCACCAGTCGGGACACAGAGTGACTCAGACCAGTTGATTCAGAGACCATAAGCATCACCATAAGTTGCAGGATGTCCATCAGTCTCGGAGTTGAACATTAGAATTTCGGTACATAAAGGAGTAAGTCATCAACAAATAGTGATACTCGATCCTCAATGCAAGACCACCCTGTCACGATTTGCTCCATGCGCTGTCATACCCCTCACCAAGGGGCTGAATGATGGGGCTTTCTAATGCTCTAATGGACTTCCAGACCTTCCCCTGCATGGATATCCTCACTTCCAGCCATTTGGACCCTATTTGGAAATTGCCATCCATTCCCAATATGTGCCGAGTTTTGTGGATGCCACTCTGGTCATGCTTGGAATTCAGGTACCTATAATCCCCTGCTACTTGCTCTTCACCACCCATGCAGGCCAAGGATGGGTTGAGGAATTCATCACACCAGTGGCTGGCTGCTGCTAGCCAGCTCACACCTGATACTTGTGATTACTGAGAGCCTTTTTAAGCCTCATCTCCCTTTAGTCCAGCGTTGGTTCCGGTGAGACCCCCCTTGTTTCTTGAGTTTCTGAGCCACAGTTATTCCTTGTTTCTCTTCCAGAGCCTTAGTTATTCCTCCCTTGTTTCCTGAGCTTTTTGCTATTCCTATTTCCTGAGTTCAAGGGCCATAGTTATTCCTTGTTCCTGAGTTGTAGCTTTCCTTGTTCCTGAACTAACTCTCTCTGCATTGCTACCTTGACTCCTGAGTGTTTACAAATCCTTGTAACTGAACTAGCACTTCCTGCAGTGTTACATGACTCATGAACCTCACCTGTTCCTTGTTCTTTGAGCTAGCACTGCCTGCAGTGATACCTTGTTTCCTTTATTCCTGAACCAGCACTTCCCTCTCCTTCTGTATTTACCTTTTCTCCGTCCTTGACTTCCTCCCATTTCCTTGTTCCATTTCCTAATTTGCTTGCTTCCTACTGTCTTGCTTCCAGCTTCCTTGCATGTTTGTTACTTGCTTTCTGCTAAGTGTACCCTTCGTTTTTCCTTCTTTCCTGCTTGCTAGCTTCTTGTCTATCATAGCTGTGAATTTAGTTCTACACCCTAGCTGTTACCACCTTGTGTCTTCCTGTTTGATCACCAGGATCCGTGGGCTCAGCTGACAACCTAGGTGGTGTTTCTTGTCCACTTTGAGTATTGCCTTTAAACAGCTTTTATACATTACCATTGGTGTCAGCTCCACACTCACTGCCCTTGCATGAATATCCAATACATGGGTATTAGCAGTCAGAATCTGTAACAGCAATTGTGGGTGAGGAACTTACTGAGCTTCAGTCCTACCATGTGGAGCTCCCAAGTGCTTTATCCCACATCCCCTTTATTGTTAATGTTGTTATGGATATACATGTCATGCACATTCATGCTGGGGTGTTAGTTAGTCTGAATGTCGCATTGCCTCTTGAATGCCTGTACTTTCTGAGCCTTATCTCTCTTATTCCCTTGAATAGAGCTTCTCTTTGGATCCCCTCTCTCCTCTGACTCTGTGTGATCTTGGGCAACTCTGTACCCAATATTCTGCTTACTTTGTCTTTTCCTGCCACCAGTTCTAGCCATCACCCTCAGCAGTTCCCAACAGAATGACCAACAGACATTTCCAGGATCACTTGTGAAGTTGCTTACATTCAGTTAGTTAGCTTTTTTTCTCTGTTTGAATTGTTGTCTGTTGTTGGAAATTGGGTCTTTGGTTGACAGTCAGGTTAGCCCTGTTCAAGCAAGGACCCTCACTCTAGTCAGGGTAAAAGAGAATCACCCTCAGCTAACTCCTGCTTACCCCCTTGGTAGCTTGGCAGAGCAGTAGGCTTAACTTCAGAGTGCTAGGTGTAAAATATTTGTACCAACACACACAGTAACTTAATGAAAACACTAAAAAATGACACAACACAGGTTTAGAAAAATAGGAAATATTTGTCTAAACAAAACAAGACCAAAACGACAAAAATCCACAATACACAATTCAAGTTATCAATAAAAATGCAAAAAGAGTCTTTAAGTAGTTTTAAACACACATTAGCGCTGCTAACGTGAAGTTGTACCTGGCGTGCGCCAAAAATAACCCCGCACGGGTGGGTGTGCGTCAAAAATAACTCTGCATGGCGATACATGAGTCAGAAATCCAGCCGCACGATGATCCGAAATCCCAGAAGCGCAGGTTGTGATCTCCCAGCCTCCGTCAGCGAAGCTGTGCGTCATTTCTCCTGCTCTGTGCGTCGATTCTTCGGTTGCATTTCCTGCGAGCATCTTTTTCTCAGCTGTGGAGCCGGCAGCGCATCGTTTTTTCAGCCGCAGATCGGAGTTGCGTCAATCTTTTCCCCGCACAACGCTCTGTGTGTGGATTTCCTTGTCTTAGACTGCCAGCTTCTCCTTTCAAGGTCCCAGGAACTGGATGGGCACTACAGGGCAGAGTAAGAGTCTCTCCAGAGACTCCAGGTGCTGTCCCTGAGACTTCAAACAAGAGGAGGCAAGCTCTAGATCAAGCCCTTGGAGATTTCTTCTCAAGATGGAAGGCACACAAAGTCCAGTCTTTGCCCTCTTACTCTGGCAGAAGCAGCAACTGCAGGATAGCTCCACAAAGCACAGTCACAGGCAGGGCAGCTATTCAGCTCTTCTCCAGGCAGAGTTTCCTCTTGGTTCCAGAAGTGTTTCTAAAGTCTGTGGTTTTGGGTGCCCTTCTTATACCCAATTTCTCCTTTGAAGTAGGCCTACTTCAAAGAAAAGTCTCTTTTGGATGTGAAATCCTGCCTTGCCCAGGCCAGGCCCCAGACACTCACCAGGGGGTTGGAGACTGCCTTGTGGGAGGGCAGGCACAGCCCTTTCAGGTGTGAGTGACCACTCCTCCCCTCCCTCCTAGCACAGATGGCTCATCAGGATATGCAGACTACACCCCAGCTCCTTTTGTGTCACTGTCTAGTGTGAGGTGCAACCAGCCCAACTGTCAAACTGACCCAGACAGGGAATCCACAAACAGACAGAGTCACAGAAATGGTATAAGCAAGAAAATGCTCACTTTCTAAAAATGGCATTTTCAAACACACAATCTTAAAATCAACTTTACTTAAAGATGTATTTTTAAATTGTGAGCTCAGAGACCCCAAACGTCACATGTCCATCCACTCCCAAAGGGAATCTACACTTTAATCAGATTTAAAGGTAGCTCCCATGTTAACCTATAAGGGGGACAGGCATTGCAACAGTGAAAAACGAATTTAGCAATATTTCACTGTCAAGGCATATAAAACACATTACTATATGTCCTACCTTAACCATCCACACACTGCACCCTGCCCTTGGGACTACCTAGGGCCTACCTTACGGGTGTCTTACATGTAAGAAAAGGGAAGGTTTTGGCCTGGCAAGTGGGTACACTTGCCAAGTCGAATTTACAGTTAAAACTGCACATAAAGACACTGCAGTGGCAGGTCTGAGACATGATTACAGAGCTACTCATGTGGGTGGCACAACTAGTGCTGCAGGCCCACTAGTAGCATTTGATTTACAGGCCCTGGCACCTCTAGTGCACTTTACTAGGGACATACTAGTAAATGAAATATTCCAATCATGGATAACCCAATTACATTCAATTTTACATAGAGAGCATATGCACTTTAGCACTGGTTAGCAGTGGTAAAGTGCTCAGGGTTCAAAAGCCAACAGCAACAGGTCAGAAAAAATAGGAGGCAGGGGGCAAAAAGATTGGGGATGACTCTGCATAAGCAAAAAAGTCCAACATCTGTGAAATTGTTTTGATTGTGTGTCACAATGCGAGGTCTAAGAAAGAAAACCACCAGTGCTTCATTTATGCTTGTGTAGGGCAGTTCCCCAGTGCCTGACAATGAAAGGCATTTAGGCCCTCATTACGACCCTGGTGGTTAGTTATAAAGTGGCAATAATACCGCCAACAGGCTGGTGGTAAGTACCGCCAAATTATGACCATGGCAGTGATAACTGTCATAGACAGCCAATGTACCACACCAACCGCCCGGGCAACAACACTCAGCACGGCGGTAGCCGTCAACAGCCAGGCGGATGACAAAGGACCACCCACCGGATCATGACACACGAATCCGCCACCTTTTCTGGGCAGTACCAACGCTATCAAAAGCCTAGCAGAAACAGAACTCAGAAATGAAAGAACTCACCATCGGAGACATTGGGAAGAACAACACCACCATGCAACACGAACTGCAAGTCTTCCCGATGATCTTCTACGTTATGCTCCACCTAGAACACAACGCCGAAGAAGACGACAACGGTGAGTACAGCCGCCTAGCACACAAGGGAGGGAGGGAGAAAAACAAGAGTGACACACACACACACACACACACAACTCACACCATTCACACACCATACACACAACCAGCTGCAGATGTAAACCAATGGCATATGATACACAGCAGAATAACACAAGGACCAGAGTACGGATGTGCAGAAAATTTATTAGCATAGCAAAACCCACCACACAAACCAAATATATATATATATATATATATATATATATATATATATATATATATATATATATATATATATATTTTTTAATCTTTTTTTTAATTGTTTCAACCAATAAGAAAGTACAATTGTTTTCGAAGATATACGTAACTACACAGTTATTTTTTTTTGTTGCTCTGATTCTAATTGCAATTGCATATCTTTTACATTCTTGGCTGTCTAATTGCCATTTATACATTCAACCAAAATTATTTAGAAACATTGTGAACATGAAAGAGATGTAATAGAAAGAAGGATAAAGATATGAGGCTAGAAAGAGAGAGGAGGGGACGCGATCGAAGGAGTCGCTCGGGGGGGGGACCCCCCCTCCGCAAGAGTGTAGCGCCAAGGGTGGACGTAGCACACCGATTGCTCACTAAGTGAATTCGGGCGCAGAGCACGCGTAGGTGACGTGCCGGCCATGAAGGAGAAAAGGGAGGGCGCGAAGGGGGGAATCATCAAGGGGGAGAAGAAAAGGAAGCTTTGGCTGATCTCCAGCGTACTGTACGGGTTATTTCCCACCTTAGGTTTGATTTAAGTTGAACTAGTGTAACTGCATGTTGTTGTTCACTGCATCCCACTTCCTTTATATCACTGTTGATTCTACTATTCACTACTACGTTCAATCATTGCCGCGTATACTGGTATAGATTATCGGTGTCAACTTCTACATGTGTGTTCCTTTAAGCTGTTTACTATTGCTTGTTGGACCTATGTACTCAAGGGGGTCGCTTGTCATCTTAACTTTCCAGAGTGGTCACAAAAGACCTCCAGGTTTCTACGCCCTTGACTTGGTCCCCTCTGTCCTGGAGTGACTGCAGTGTGTGTGCTTCTGCTTTTGCCAAGCGTAGCAGCTCTGCTTGCCACTGATGAATGCTGGGAGCATTTGGTGCCTTCCAATGCATTGCTATCAGACTCCTAAATAGCACAAGCATCAGGTCTATGCATCTGTGTGTCTGCTTCTGCCCTTTGGGTCTACCTCTGATTCCTAATAGGCATAGCTCCAGTTTAGGGGACAAGGGAGTATCCATCCGTTCAGCTAACAAAGTTATTATATCATTCCATCAATTCATGATTGGGGAGCATTCCCATGTCATGTGGATAAAGGTGGCTTCAGCGACTCCGCATCTGGGGCACTTCTGCGGCGTCTGGGGAAACATGCATGCGAGTCGGTATGGTGTTAAATATGTTTGGTGTAAATAATTGAACTGTGTGTATCGAAGCCAGGGATTGCGTGACACCGCATAAGTCAATGTCATAGCTTGTGGCCAGATGTAGCAAAGGGTTTTACCCATTCTGTGTCTATGGGGAAATGTGTTCGTACATATGGCCCTTGGTTCCATGCGTGCTGTGATATTGATGTAGCAAGGACCTGGTCCCATCTGTTTTTAGCTTGTTCTTGCCCGTGTTCGGTGCATGCAGTCAGGATTCTATATAGTCCTGACACGTTTATTGGGTTATCTGAGTTATCTAGTAATTCATGCAGGATAGGGGCTGTTTTGGGTTTATCGTTTCCACTTTGCCATGCGGATCGCACTAATTGTCGCAGTGCGGCAAATGCTATAAAGCCCCCCTGTCCCAGGTTATGGGCACTTGGCAATGCCTCATATGTTAGGATATGACTGTCGCCTAATATGCCACCTACTGTTTGTATGCCTTTCTCAGGCCATGTTGTCAGGCCTAGCTTTGTTGCTATCCTTTCAATTTTTGGGATGGCCAACAGTGGAATCTTGGGGGAGTACAGTTCGTTCTTATTCCCCGTGTTGGACCTGGCTTTTTGACAGGGACATCCCCAAACTTTTTGCCTCCTTCCTCCTATTTTTCCTGACCTGTTGTTGTTGGCTTTTGACCTCTGGGCACTTTACCACTGCTAACCAGTGCTAAAGTGCATATGCTCTCTGTGTAAATTGTACTACTGATTGTTTTATCCATGATTGACTATTTAATTTACTTGTAAGTCCCTGGTAGAGTGCACTACATGTGCCTAGGGCAGGTAGATTAAATGCTACTAGTGGGCCTGCAGCACTGGTTGTGCCACCCACCTCAGTAGCCCCTTAACTTTGTCTCAGGTCTGCATTGCAAGGCCTGTGTGTGCAGTTTCACTGCCACTTCGACTTGGCATTTAAAGGTACTTGCCAAGCCTAGAACTCCCCTTTTTCTATACATAAGTCACCCCTAATGTGTGCCCTAGGTAACCCCTAGAGCAGGGTGCTGTGTGGGTAAAAGGCAGAACATTGGGGCTGCTCTCATACATTGTTGAAGTGGCAGCTGCTGATCTGAAAGGAGCAGGAAGGTCATATTTAGTATGGCCAGAATGGTAATATAAAATCCTGCTAACTGGTGAAGTCGGATTTACTATTACTATTCTAGAAATGCCACTTTTAGAAAGTGAGCATTTCTTTGCACTAAAATCTTGTTGTGCCCTTCAATCCACGTCTGGCTAGGTTTAGTTGTCAGCTCCTTGTGCATTCACTCAGACACACCCCAAACACAGGGTACTCAGCTTCACTTGCATACATCTGCATTTTGAATGGGTCTTCCTGGGCTGGGAGGGTGGAGGGCCTGCCCTCACACAAAGGACTGCCACACCCCCTACTGGGACTCTGGCAGACAGGATTGAGCTGAAAGGGGGCTTGGTGCATTTCTTAGAGACTCTTTGAAGTCACCCCCACTTCAAAGGCACAACTTAGTATAAAACAGGGCCTCTGCCCTACCTCATCAGACACTTGCTGGAGAAGAAACCTGAACCAGAAACTACATCCTGCCAAGAAGAACTGCCTGGCTGCTCAAAGGACTCACCTGTCTGCTTTCTACCAAGGACTGCTGCTTTGCTGTTGCCCTGCTGCCTTGCTGAACTCTTGTCTGGCTGTGAAAGTGCTCTCCAAGGGCTTGGATAGAGCTTGCCTCCTGTTCCTTGAAGTCTCAGGACCAAAAAGACTTCTCTCTTCCTCTTGGACGCTTCGTGCGCCGAACTTTTCGACGCACAGCTTGTTCCGCGGCAAGAAAAACGCCGCACACCGACTCTGATCAATGCGACGCCTTCAGGATGACCGAAACTTTGACGCACGGCCTCGCAAGGACAACGCCGCCCGACTTCCCGGGAGAAATCGACGCGACGCCTGCCGTGAGATCAAAACTTTGACGCACGGCCTCGCAAGGACAACGCCGCCCGACTCCGCAGGAGAAATCGACGCGACGCCTGCCGTGAGATCAAAACTTTGACGCACGGCCTCGCAAGGACAACGCCGCCCGACTCCGCAGGAGAAATCGACGCGACGCCTGCCGTGAGATCGAAACTTCAACGCGCAGCCCCGCAGAACGACGCGCAGCCGGAAAACAAGCAGGAAAATCCACGCACAGACCCGGGACATCTGGTAATCTCCGCGACCCACAGAAAGAGACTGTCCACGCGCCGGAAAACGACACCCGACTTCCCCGCGTGGAAAATAACGACGCAAGTCCATGTGTGCTGGGAGAAATCGACGCACACACCCTTTTTCCACGCACCTCTTCCTTTGTGGCCCTCTTAGGAGATTTTCCACCAGAAACCAGGTACATTGTGTTTGAAAGAGACTCTGTTTACTTTCTAAAGACTTAAGACACTTTATATTACTTTTCAGTGATATCTTTACAAATTAATATTGCAACTTTGATCGTTTTGACCTGACGATACACAGATAAATATTATATATTTTTCTAAACACTGTGTGGTGTATTTTTGTGGTGTTATGCTATGGTGTTGTATGATTTATTGCACAAATGCTTTACACATTGCCTTCTAAGTTAAGCCTGACTGCTCGTGCCAAGCTACCGGAGGGTGAGCACAGGCTGATTTTGGATTGTGTATGACTTACCCTGACTAGAGTGAGGGTTCTTGCTTGGAAAGAGGGCAACCTGATGCCAACCAAAAACCCAATTTCTAACATTGGTGATCAGCGGTGAGGATAGGACTTGTGTTTGTGCAGTGACATACAGTAGCTAAGTATTTCACAACCTACCCACAGTTGAAGGTCAACTTGATTTTTCATCTTTTTTTGGCTTTTGGTTCTCTGATGTCCTCCTGGATATACTATTGATATTTTGGACTTTGGATTTTGGTTTTTGCTAGTAAGATCTTATCAGAATGGGATTGCTTACCTACTCATTCTTTGTTCGTACTGACCACCTCACTAAGGCTGACCTAAGGAAGCTTTGCAGACAATGGGGCCTTCCTGTAGCAAGGAGATCTACTAAAGCGGAGATGCTACATGCCTACATAGTCTGGGGGGAGGAAACATGGGCAGAGAGAGAGGCAGCAAGAAACCAAATGACTAAGTACCCCTCAGATGAGGAGGAGGACTACACACATGAGGAGGAAGACTACTCAGATGAGGAGGAAGACTACTCAGAGTTGGACAGTGACCCAGAAATAGATGAATGGCTCCGAGGTCAAAGGCGACAGGAGCAACAATTAGAGGAGTATCTTGCAGAGGTTGAGGCAAAAAGACTCTTAGCCCTGGAAGAAGAAAAGATTGCAGCTCAAGAGCTGAGCTGTAAAGAGCTGAAACTGGAGGCCGGAAGGGCTGAGTCCAGTTTAGATGGTGGCAGCAAAAATCTTGCATCTAGTACTGCTGAAGAAGGGCACAAGCCCAGAGATGTGGTGCCCAACTTAAAGAAGGGAGTTGACACACCCCAGGCGGTTCAAGGGTATGAGGTAGTTCCCGTTATGCACAGGGTCCCTGAGAAGGATTGGGGAACTGGCACAGGGAGTCATATTCCTACTGGGGGGAGGGACACTTTACTGACTCTAGCAGAGAGTGACAGAGAAAAGGGTTCCCCCCTGGAGGACGTCCTGGATATAGAGTGTAGAAACATCCCAGAAGAGTATGGGTTGAGTGTCAGGGACAGACAGATACTGTCTCACCAGTCTCAGGAGGGTGAAGTATCAATCAATCAATCACATTTATAAAGCGCGCTACTCACCCATAAGGGTCTCAAGGCGCTGGGGGGGAGGGGGTCAGTGCTCGAAGAGCCAGGTCTTGAGCTGCCTTCTGAAGGGGAGGTGTTCGGGTATGGCGCGAAGGTGACTGGGCAGGGAGTTCCAGGTCTTCGCTGCCAGAAAAGAGAAGGATTTTCCTCCGGCGGTGGTTTTGCGGATGCGGGGAACGGCTGCCAAGGCCTGACCGGTGGAGCGCAGAGTGCGCGGAGGAGTGTAGAAGGAGACGCGGGAGTTGATGAGTTTGGGTCCGAGGTTGTAGAGGGCTTTGTGTGCGTGGGTGAGGAGTCTGAAGGTGATCCTCTTGTTGACCGGGAGCCAATGGAGTTTTCTCAGGTGTCCGGAGATGTGGTGGTGGCGAGGTATGTCCAGGATGAGTCGTGCTGCGGCGTTCTGGATCCGTTGAAGTTTCCTCTGCAGCTTGGTGGTGATGCCGGCGTACAGAGTGTTCCCGTAGTCCAGGCGGCTGGTGACGAGGACGTGGCTGACGGTCTTCCTGGTGTCGATGGGGATCCAGCGGAAGATCTTGCGGAGCATGCGGAGGGTGTTGAAGCACGCTGAGGTCACCGAGTTGACCTGTCTGGTCATCGAGAGGGAGGAGTCCAGGATGAAGCCGAGGTTGCGTGCGTGGTTGGTCGGTTGGGGAGTGCTGCCTAGGGCGGGGGGCCACCAGGAGTCGTCCCATGCGGAGGGGGTAGGGCCGAGGATGAGGACCTCCGTTTTATCTGTGTTCAGTTTCAGTCGGCTGTCTGTCATCCAGGTCGCTACTTCCTTCATGCCGTCGTGCAGTCTGGTCCTTGCTGATGTGGGGTTGTTGGTGAGGGATAAGATGAGCTGGGTGTCGTCGGCGTAGGATATGATGTCGAGTCCGTGTTTGCGTGCGATGTTTGCCAGGGGGGTCATGTAGACGTTGAATAGGGTGGGGCTGAGGGAGGATCCTTGGGGTACGCCGCAGATGATCTCCGTGGCTGCGGATCTGAAGGGGGGGAGGCGGACTCTCTGGGTCCTTCCGGAGAGGAAGGAGATGACCCATTCCAGGGCCTTGCCTCTGATGCCGGCGCTGCAGAGGCGGTCTATCAGGGTGCGGTGGCAGACCGTGTCGAAGGCTGCAGAGAGATCCAGGAGAATGAGGGCTTTTCCAAGGTTGAGTTACTGGGTGGTTGGGTGAAGGGTACTGTGGTTAATACATGTGAAGGGCAGAGTGATGTAAATGCTGGAGAGCTGGAGAGCATATGTCTGGTCCTTATTTTCCAGAGCTACGCCAACACCAGGTGGAGTGTGAGTTCTCTGACCCCAGGGAACTTACAATGGAGGCAGACTTCTGGGTGAGTACCAGAGAGTCTGAAGAGGCATTTGGGGGTGCTCCTGAAGGGAGTGGTCTAGGTGGTTCCCAACCGAGTGTGGTGGGAAAGGATTGTAGTGTCTCAGGTAGGTCCCAGGTCCTAGAGGGTTCCATGAGGGAACACCAGGAAGGAAGCCTAGCCTGTACCGTAGGGCCACCTTTTGAGGGAAGCCCCGCAGTGTCAGAAGAACTTGGGGGGGTGACTGTAGCCAGCATCCCAACAGTTCTGGTGTCTGGCAGTACTCCTCCTAGTGAGGGGGTGCAGAAGTCCAGACATAGGGTTGAGAAGGGGTTGCAGACCCCAGTGGAGGACCTTGAGAGTCAGGGGACAGCTCTGAGAGCAGAGCCCCCCAGGAATGACCCAGGTGAAACCGTTTCTGGTTTGGGGGAAACCCAGACTCTGCCGGATGGGCAGAGGTCGGGAGACCTGCGCCAACCAGACTCTTGTGTGGCCCTTGGGGACGGTGTGTCCCTGGTGGGGGGTGAGAGTGCTCCCCAGGAAGTCCTGGCATGCCAGGCAAAGATTCAACCTCAGGGTGATGACTCTGGGTTGGATACCCAGGTTCAGAGGTTAAACTCTGACCTGGTGGGAGGTAGATGTGCCCCCCAGAAAGTCCTGGCGTGCCAGGCAATTGTCCAACCTCAGGGTGTTGACCCTGGGTTGGATGACCAGGTTCAGAGGTTAACCTCTGACCTGGTGGGGGGTAGGTGTGCCCCCCAGAAAGTCCTGGCGTGCCAGGCAATTGCCCAACCTCAGGGTGGTGACCCTGGGTTGGGGAACCAGGCTCAGAGGGTAAACTCTGACCTGGTGGGAGGTAGGTGTGCCTCCCTGGAAGTCCTGGCCTGCCAGGCAATGGTTCAACTTCAGGGTGGTGACTCTGGGTTGGCTAACCGGGTTCAGAGGTTAAACTCTGACCTGGTGGGGGGTAGGTGTGTCCCCCAGAAACTCCTGGCGTGCCAGGCAATTGTTCAACCTCAGGGTGGTGACCCTGGGTTGGAGAACCAGGTTCAGAGGTTAACCTCTGACCTGGGGGGAGGTAGGCGTGCCTCCCAGAAAGTCCTGGTGTGCCAGGCAGTTGGCCAACCTCAGGGTGGTGACTCTGGGTTGGATACCCAGGTTCAGAGGTTAAACTCTGACCTGGTGGGAGGTAGGTGTGCCTCCCAAGAAGTCCTGCTGTACCAGGCAATTGTCCAACCTCAGGGTGTTGACTTTGGGTTGGATGACCAGGTCCAGAGGTTAAACTCTGACCTGGTGGGGGGTAGGTGGGCCCCCCAGAAAGTCCTGGCGTGCCAGGCAATTGCCCAACCTCAGGGTGGTGACCCTGAGTTGGGGAACCAGGCTCAGAGGTTAAACTCTGACCTGGTGGGAGGTAGGTGTGCCTCCTAGAAAGTCCTGGTGAGCCAGGCAATTGTTCAACTTCAGGGTGGTGACTCTGAGTTGAATGGCCCAGTTCAGAGGTTAAACTCTGACCTGGTGGAGGGTCAGTGTGCCCTTCAGGAAGTCCTGGCGTGCCAGGCAATTGTTCAACTTCAGGGTGGTGACTCTGAGTTGAATGGTCAGGTGCAGAGGTCACGCTCTGACCTGGTGGGGGGTAGGTGTGCCTCCCAGAAAGTCCTGGTTTGCCAGGCAGTGATCCAGTCTGAGGGTACAGACCCTGGGCTGGAAGACCAGGTTCAGGGTGTCCCCCCGGACCTGGAGGGAGGGGCTACTGATAACAGTGCCCCTACCATGTTGTCTTCTGAGGAGGCCACTCCTAGTTGGAGGGTGCTGGACCCCAGAAGGGAGGGCAGGGGGAGGGAAGCCTCACCCCGGGCCCTAGTCCAACCTGAAGGTACCGGCCCCAGGTTGGAGGGCCAGTTGCAGGTTAACAGCCCTGCACTGGTGGAGGAATGGTACAGGGCGACTTCTGTAAGCACCCTGACCATGTTGGACTCTGGGGGTACCGCTCCAGGAGGGAGGGTACAGAGCCCCAGAGGGGAGGACCAGGTTCAGGCTGTCATCCCTGACCTGGTGGAAGGGAGAGTGGTTAAAGGGTGCCCAGCACCTGGGGCTACCGCCCCCCACTCTCCACAGCCACAGTGGTTGGAGAGCTTTGAGAGGCCTGGGGCCTGGCTCTCATCCCTGGCAGCTGTCAGTAATCACTGTGGCTTGCTGTCCGGGTGGACAGAGTCATCCCTGGGGAGGGGACAAGTGTCACACCCCGGGGGTAGAGTGGGCAACACCACTGTGTTGGTCATGGTGGTACTATCCTGCTCCTGGGATACATCTGTGAGCAAAGTAAAGTTAGGTGCTGCACAGATGGGATCCGCAGGTAAGGAGAAAGGTTCCCCATGGGTTGGCTTTGTGGGCCCTGAGAGTATGGACAGAGTGATCCAATTGGAGTCAGGAAGGCGAAGAACTGGAGCATGCCCCTGCTGTTGTGGGCCTGGGTCCTTGTTCTGTCGCCTCAAACAGGGAAGTACATCAGGATAGTGATCGTTCTCCCCTGGCTTTAGGCTGGCAGGGGGTCATGTTGGACCTGGCTTTTTGACAGGGACATCCCCAAACTTTTTGCCTCCTTCCTCCTATTTTTCCTGACCTGTTGTTGTTGGCTTTTGACCTCTGGGCACTTTACCACTGCTAACCAGTGCTAAAGTGCATATGCTCTCTGTGTAAATTGAACTACTGATTGTTTTTATCCATGATTGACTATTTAATTTACTTGTAAGTCCCTGGTAGAGTGCACTACATGTGCCTAGGGCAGGTAGATTAAATGCTACTAGTGGGCCTGCAGCACTGGTTGTGCCACCCACCTCAGTAGCCCCTTAACCTTGTCTCAGGCCTGCCATTGCAAGGCCTGTGTGTGCAGTTTCACTGCCACTTCGACTTGGCATTTAAAGGTACTTGCCAAGCCTAGAACTCCCCTTTTTCTATACATAAGTCACCCCTAATGTGTGCCCTAGGTAACCCCTAGAGCAGGGTGCTGTGTGGGTAAAAGGCAGGACATGTACTTGTGTGGTTATATGTCCTGGTAGTGTGAAACTCCTAAATTCGTTTTTACACTACTGTGAGGCCTGCTCCCTTCATAGGCTAACATTGGGGCTGCTCTCATACATTGTTGAAGTGGCAGCTGCTGATCTGAAAGGAGCAGGAAGGTCATATTTAGTATGGCCAGAATGGTAATATAAAATCCTGCTAACTGGTGAAGTCGGATTTAATATTACTATTCTAGAAATGCCACTTTTAGAAAGTGAGCATTTCTTTGCACTAAAATCTTGTTGTGCCCTTCAATCCACGTCTGGCTAGGTTTAGTTGTCAGCTCCTTGTGCATTCACTCAGACACACCCCAAACACAGGGTACTCAGCCTCACTTGCATACATCGGCATTTTGAATGGGTCTTCCTGGGCTGGGAGGGTGGAGGGCCTGCCCTCACACAAAGGACTGCCACACCCCCTACTGGGACTCCGGCAGACAGGATTGAGCTGAAAGGGGGCATGGTGCATTTCTTAGAGACTCTTTGAAGTCACCCCCACTTCAAAGGCACAACTTAGTATAAAACAGGGCCTCTGCCCTACCTCATCAGACACTTGCTGGAGAAGAAACCTGAACCAGAAACTACATCCTGCCAAGAAGAACTGCCTGGCTGCTCAAAGGACTCACCTGTCTGCTTTCTACCAAGGACTGCTGCCTTGCTGTTGCCCTGCTGCCTTGCTGAACTCTTGTCTGGCTGTGAAAGTGCTCTCCAAGGGCTTGGATAGAGCTTGCCTCCTGTTCCTTGAAGTCTCAGGACCAAAAAGACTTCTCTCTTCCTCTTGGACGCTCCGTGCGCCGAACTTTTCGACGCACAGATTGTTCCGCGGCAAGAAAAACGCCGCACACCGACGCTGATCAACGCGACGCCTTCGGGACGACCGAAACTTTGACGCGCAGCCCCGCAGAACGACGCGCAGCCGGAAAACAAGCAGGAAAATCCACGCACAGACCCGGGACATCTGGTAATCCCCGCGACCCACAGAAAGAGACTGTCCGCGCGCCGGAAAACGACGCCCGACTTCCCCGCGTGGAAAATAACGACGCAAGTCCGTGTGTGCTGGGGAGAAATCGACGCACACACCCTTTTTCCACGCACCTCTTCCTTTGTGGCCCTCTGAGGAGATTTTCCACTAGAAACCAGGTACTTTGGTGGTGATTCTAACCCTGGCGGTCGGTGTTAAAGCGGCGGCCAACCCGCCAACAGGCTGGCGGTCAAAAAAATGGAATTCTGACCCTGGCGGGAACCGCCAACACAGACAGCCACTTTAACACTCCGACCTCCACGGCGGTACAAACAAACAGCGCGGCGGTCACCGCCAACAGGCAGGCGGCAGACAATGTACCACCCACACTATCACAACTCACCAATCCGCCACCTTTTCTGGGGCGGGAGCACCGCCGATAAAAACACGGCGGAAACAGACTACGGACGGGAAAACGCACACCACTACGCACTCCAGGAGGAAGGAGGACAGCATGGAACCCGAATTAAACATCCTACCTGCTCTCGTCTACCTTCTCATCTACCACGAGTACGAAGTCCGGCGCAGACGACAACGGTGAGTACTGCACCTACGACACACGGGAGGGGGAGGACGAAAGGTTACGGCCACACACATATGCGACCCCCCCCACCCCCAACTATGTACACACCAATGCAGAGCAACAAGTCACAGTGACACCACCCAAACACCCCTGAAAAATGCTATGACATAATCAAATTTGGAATAAATATTTATGTACAAAAAAGCTCCTGAAAATTATCGTACAACCATGAAAGATATTTACAAGAAAACAAATGATATACACATCAGTGTATAACTGAAGTAACAAGTCCTGCACATCCTACAAATTCATCAAGTCCGTGGGCCAAAGTTCTGAGAAACAAGGGCAAAGCCCACACAGGAGACCTGAGTCCTATGGAGAGAACACTGCAGGGGCATCAGATGTAAAAACTACATGCACCTCAGGGGGAAGGGAAGGGGGGGGCACCACAGCCACATGAGTCCACGACGCCAGATCTACGAGGAGCCACCATGCCCATACACACCACTGTACCATCCTGGGGAGTGCAAAGCCACAGTCTCTCAATGTCTCTACAGTGGGTGGGCTGCCCACTGTACCATCCTGGGGAGTGCAAAGCCACAGTCTCTCAATGTCTCTACAGTGGGTGGGCTGCCCACTGTACCATCCTGGGGAGTGCAAAGCCACAGTCTCTCAATGTCTCTACAGTGGGTGGGCTGCCCACTGTACCATCCTGGGGAGTGCAAAGCCACAGTCCATCAGGTGGATGACAGTCTCCACTGGTCAAGGAGGAGGCATGGTGGGCACAGTGAACCATAAACAGTGCTTGAGACGGCGGTGCCCAGCGGAGCGGTGCATGAGAAGAAGGGCCCAGCGGAGCGGTGATTGAGAAGAAGGGCCCAGCGGAGCGGTGCATGAGAAGAAGGGCCCAGCGGAGCGGTGCTTGAGACGGCGGTGCCCAGCGGAGCGGTGCTTGAGAAGAATGGCCCAGCGGAGCGGTGCTTGAGACGGCGGTGCCCAGCGGAGCGGTGCTTGAGAAGAAGGGCCCAGCGGAGCGGTGCTTGAGACGGCGGTGCCCAGCGGAGCGGTACTTGAGAAGAAGGGCCCAGCGGAGCGGTGCATGAGAAGAAGGGCCCAGCGGAGCGGTGCATGAGAAGAAGGGCCCAGCGGAGCGGTGCTTGAGAAGAAGGGCCCAGCGGAGCGGTGCTTGAGAAGAAGGGCCCAGCGGAGCGGTGCTTGAGACGGCGGTGCCCAGCGGAGCGGTGCTTGAGAAGAATGGCCCAGCGGAGCGGTGCTTGAGAAGAAGGGCCCAGCGGAGCGGTGCTTGAGACGGCGGTGCCCAGCGGAGCGGTGCTTGAGAAGAATGTCCCAGCGGAGCGGTGCTTGAGAAGAAGGGCCCAGCGGAGCGGTGCTTGAGACGGCGGTGCCCAGCGGAGCGGTGCTTGAGAAGAAGGGCCCAGCGGAGCGGTGCTTGAGACGGCGGTGCCCAGCGGAGCGGTGCTTGAGAAGAATGGCCCAGCGGAGCGGTGCTTGAGAAGAAGGGCTCAGCGGAGCGGTGCTTGAGAAGAAGGGCCCAGCGGAGCGGTGCTTGAGACGGCGGTGCCCAGCGGAGCGGTGCTTGAGAAGAATGGCCCAGCTGAGCGGTGCTTGAGAAGAAGGGCCCAGCGGAGCGGTGCTTGAGAAGAAGGGCCCAGCGGAGCGGTGCTTGAGAAGAAGGGCCCAGCGGAGCGGTGCATGAGAAGAAGGGCCCAGCGGAGCGGTGCTTGAGAAGAAGGGCCCAGCGGAGCGGTGCATGAGAAGAAGGGCCCAGCGGAGCGGTGCTTGAGATGGCGGTGCCCAGCGGAGCGGTGCTTGAGAAGAATGGCCCAGCGGAGCGGTGCTTGAGACGGCGGTGCCCAGCGGAGCGGTGCTTGAGAAGGAGGGCCCAGCGGAGCGGTGCATGAGAAGAAGGGCCCAGCGGAGCGGTGCATGAGAAGAAGGGCCCAGCGGAGCGGTGCTTGAGAAGAAGGGTCCAGCGGAGCGGTGCTTGAGAAGAAGGGCCCAGCGGAGCGGTGCTTGAGACGGCGGTGCCCAGCGGAGCGGTGCTTGAGAAGAATGGCCCAGCGGAGCGGTGCTTGAGAAGAAGGGCCCAGCGGAGCGGTGCTTGAGACGGCGGTGCCCAGCGGAGCGGTGCTTGAGAAGAATGGCCCAGCGGAGCGGTGCTTGAGAAGAAGGGCCCAGCGGAGCGGTGCTTGAGACGGCGGTGCCCAGCGGAGCAGTACTTGAGAAGAAGGGCCCAGCGGAGCGGTGCTTGAGACGGCGGTGCCCAGCGGAGCGGTGCTTGAGAAGAATGTCCCAGCGGAGCGGTGCTTGAGACGGCGGGGCCCTGTTCAGCGGTGCCTATCTTCACAGCGGGGCCCTGTTCAGCGGTGCTCTTCTGCACGGCGGGCCCTGTTCAGCGGTGCTCTTCTACACGGCGGGCCCTCTTCAGCGGTGCCTATCTTCACGGCGGGGCCCTGTTCAGCGGTGCTCTTCTGCACGGCGGGCCCTCTTCAGCGGTGCCTATTTCACGGCGGGGCCCTGTTCAGCGGTGCTCTTCTGCCCCGCGGGCCCTGTTCAGCGGTGCTCTTCTGCACGGCGGGCCCTGTTCAGCGGTGCCTATCTTCACGCCGGGGCCCTGTTCAGCGGTGTTCTTCTGCACGGCGGGCCCTCTTCAGCGGTGCTCATCCAGCAGGTCAAGGGAGCCAGACCTGTGCTGCACTCCCTGCTCAGTCGCCCTCGGACCGTGACGTTTCTGGACCCTTCGGGGATGGACTCCTGGCCTCTTTAGTGTCCTCCTTCCCAGCTGGGATGTGACATGTGGGGTCCACCTTCTCCGCGCTCCTGCTGCCCTTCCGCTCCTTTGATGGGGCTCTCGGGCCCTTGCCTCCCCTAGATGGTGTGGCTGGTGAAGTGGCCGCACATTGCTCCTTGGGGGCAGCCCTGTCACTCCTCGCACGGTGGCCCTTGTTTTTGCGGGTCCTCTTGCCGGGGGGGGGGGCTGGACGTGTCCTTGCTGCTGATCGATGTGTCACTGCTGGCAAAGGGTGGACTCCAGAACCCATGCACAACAGTGACACTCGAAGCTGGGCTGGTGGTGGCTGCGGTGCTCTTGGGACTCTTTGCAGATGGAGGGGGGAGCTCATCGGAGGGAAAGAGGTTAAGATTAGCCAGGAAAAGCTTTTTAGGTCCAAGGTAAAGGGTAGGAGAAGTGGTGATGGGAGTGGAGGAGGAGGATGTGGTTGTAGGAGAGTCAGGTGTGCTGTCATTGGGTGAAGGTGCTGGTGCTGTAGGCTGACGTGAGGTGGATGGCTGTTGGGTGGGTGGCTGCCTGCGTTTGTGTGTCTTGGAAGAGGGGGTGACAGACACAGTGGGAGAGGACACAGGTGTTGACTGCACGAGTGTGGACTGTACTGGAGGGTGAGGTGGTGATGGAAGCACTGGCTGATATTGGGGTGCATGCAGGTGTGAGTGTAGACGTCACAGGGAGGGAGAAGGGAGACGAGGAGGAGGGGGACACAGAGGTGGTTGTGACTGCTGGAATGTCTGCATCTGTGTGTTGCTTGGGTGAGTGTTTGTGGGATCTGTGGTGCTTGTGTCTGGATGAGCTGCTCTTGGGTGTTGAGGTGTGTGCAGGCTGGTCTGATGGTGTGGATGGGATAGGCTGAGGAACAGGAGACAGAGACAGGCTGGAGGCAGTCAGAAGAGGGAGGCTGGAAACAGGGACAATGGCTGCCATCAGTGCTGAGGCCAGAGGAGTGAACGCTCGTTGATGGGCAGCCTGACCCAAATGAATGCCCTCCAGGTACGCATTGCTCTGTTGCACCTCCCTTTGCACACCCTGGATGGCATTCAAAAGGGTAGTCTGCCCAACAATGAGCGTCCTCACCAGGTCAATGAGCTCTGCACTGAGGGCAGCAGGGGCAACAGGGGCAGGAGCTGAGGTGCCTGGGGCGAAGGAGACGCGCGCCTTCCTGGGCGAGCGGGCACGGAGCGTAGGCTGAGGGGCTGCTGGGAGGGCGGGGCTGGTGCGCTGGGTGGCGGCTGTACCTGTAGAGGCGGGGGGCCCGGATGTTGCCGCCACCACTAGGGAGCACCCATCCGAGGACGTGTCTGAGTCGCTGGTCTCACCACCGGTCCCCGTTGTGGTGCTCCCCTCGCCCTCCGGATCACTGGTGCCCTCGGTATCTGTTCCTGGGCCCACCGGGGCCTTGTGTCCTGCAGCTCCCTCGTGCTCCGATGCCAAATCTCCTCCGCCTGATGATGCTAATGCACACGTGCACAAGAAGATGAAGAGAAAGGGTGGGGGGAGAAAAAAGAAGACCAGGTTGAGTGCATGCAATGTCAACACCGTTGGCGGAGAGGACAGACACAGGAGCCTCATGCACTAAGCCGCGCATTCGGGGTACACTACTCAGTACTACTGACTAGGACAAGAGGCCAAGAGACGTCAAACGCGCACATGGGTGATGCTGGACCATCAATGGCTGTACTTGTCACCCTACAGAGGTGGGGGCTGGGGGCACAGGGCCATGCCTAAGGAAGAGGACTACACTACAGAAAGCGCCCTGGCCTAATGTCACCCACAGCCCTCCTCCCCCACCCAGACGCCTCCACTGCGCAGAAAGATAGGAGAATGTGCTGATACTCACCCCCTTGTGTCTGCTGTGATGTCTTAAAGCGCCCATCCAATTCAGGGTAGGTCACCGCCAGGATCCGGGACATCAGGGGGGTCATGGTGCGACTGGCACCCCTCCTAGGTTGGGAGGCCATCCCCAGCAGTGTTTCTGCGGTCTTCCTTGTTCTGCGGCGGATGTCCTCCCACCTCTTGCGGCAGTGGGTGCCCCGTCTGTTGTGGACCCCCAAGTTCCGGACTTCCTTGGCGATGGCACGCCAAATCTCGATCTTCTGATGGGCGCTGACCTATTTGACATGTACAGGGTGGAAAGGAGGAAATCATCAATGACCTGCATGTTAGATGTGATTGGCCCCCCCCACCAACTTTGCCATATGGCACATGCTCTCATCTGCCCATGTGCACCCGGTGTATTCACTTGTTGGTCTGGAGGACCGTAGAGTAGCGCATACTGGGGGAGGACCCCATCCACGAGCTTCTCCAACTCTTCAGACGTGAAGGCAGGGGCCCTTTCCCCAGTCGCAGCAGCCATTGTCACTTCCAGACCGAGGTCACAGCAGCACTTGCAGTATAGGTCCTCTCCTGTGGATGATCAGGTCTCGAGTGATCAATCAGCTAGGAAATGGCGGTCACGCCCGCAGCGGTGCGTACCGCGGCGGTGCGTACCGCGACCGCTGGCGCACATCGTCATTGGCTCCTGAAACCCATAGGGTTCAATGGTAACCAATGCGGCTTTGCGCCGCGGTCTTCGACCGCCTACCGCCATGGTGTGCCCCGCCAGCGCATTGACCTCACATCCCATTGTCCCACTTCACAGGTCAGGCAGCCGCCATTTCAAGGGCCTACATGGCTTAATTTTGACTGCGACACACAGGCCTAGGCCTTGCATTGCCACACATACACGCCTTTCAACCCATTGCCATTCTTTAACTGTGCAAGCTGTCTGTACATACCTGTGGTTTGCCTGACTCTGTGCTCCATGTTGTCCTTCCTAGGCACCGTCCGCTGGGACTTGCGATGAGAAGGAGGAATCCTCGCGTGTACCGACCGCTGGTGGACCTGTCGACAATGGAAGAACGCCATATAATACTTCGATACAGACTTGACCGTGCCACTATCCATGAACTGTGTGCCCAGCTGGAGCCAGCCCTGATGTCCCCCATCCGCCAACCCACAGGGATTCCTCTGGTGCAGGTTTTGTCAGTCCTCCATTTTTTGGCACGTGGGTCATTCCAGACAACAGTGGCCATGTCATCTGGAATGTCTCAGCCTATGTTTTCAAAGATTTTGAGCAGAGTGTTGTCTGCCCTGATGAAACTCATGCGGAGCTACATCATTTTCCCAGAGGAGGGTGACTTGCCTACAGTGAAGGGTGATTTCTATGCCCTTGGACATATCCCCAACATCATTGGTGCCATTGATGGGACCCATGTGGCTTTGGTATCCCCAAAAGACGATGAGCAGGTGTACAGAAACAGGAAAAATTATCATTCGATGAATGTGCAGGTGGTCTGTTTGGCTGACCAGTACATCTCCCATGTAAATGCCAAGTTCCCAGGGTCAGTGCATGACGCGTATGTTATGCGAAATAGCAGCATCCCCTATGTGATGGAGCAGCTAAGGAGACAACGTGTGTGGCTAATTGATGACTCTGGTTACCCCAACCTGCCTTGGCTACTGACCCCAGTGAGGAATCCCCGGACCAGGGCAGAGGAACGGTACAATGAGGTCCATGGGCGAACTAGGAGGATCATCGAAAGGACCTTTGGCCTCCTGAAGGCCAGGTTTAGGTGCCTGCATATGACAGGGGGATCCCTGATGTACTCATCAAAGAAGGTGTGCCATATCATCGTGGCCTGCTGTATGCTTCACAATCTGGCATTGCGACATCAGGTTCCTTTCCTGCAGGAGGATGGTGCAGATGGTGGTGTTGAAGCAGCTGTGGAGCCTGCGGAGAGTGAAGAGGAGGAAGACTCAGAGGACGACACAGACAACAGGGACAGAGTAATAGAACAGTATTTTCAGTAGCACACAGGTAATAATCACCCATGCCATTTTACATTTCCTGAAAGCCTCCTGCATCTCAACTTTGTCGATTTCCCCCCAGAACTATAAACATGATGTTTGATTTTCCCTTCCCTTTTCTGTGCTGTATGAGCCACTGCGTGACCTCGGCTTGGTTGGCCCATGGACTAATGCTAAGTTACCTCGGTATGTGTAATTCACAATGTTAAAAATACGTAATTGATATGTAATGTGTCATACAGTTGTAAATAAGACAGGCTGAGTCCTGATTGATTTCAGTGCAATGAGTGATTTATTATTTGTGCATAGATATTGGTACATGATAGTGAAACAGTGATGGGTGGGGGTGGAGTAATGTCCATGGCAGAGTCCAGTTCTCAGTCTGACAGGTGCATTGTCCATATGCCTGTGGCAGGATGGAGCAGGGGCAGTTCAAGGTTTGACAGGGTGGCAATGTTGAACAGTGGGAGGACTTCAGGGGGTATGTGATGCTGGCGGGGGTCTTGACATCCTACTCGGTTTTTTTGATCTCAGGCTCCTTTTGCGGGGTGGTTGTTGTTCAGCAGGAGGTGGGGTTCTGGTGGGATGTCGTTGTGGTGGGGCCTCCTGTCCACTAGCGCCGGCGGAGGTGGTAGGCTGTTCCTGTTCCTGGCTAGTGACAGGGGCCCTATGTGATGCCACATGGTCCCGAAACTTGTCCTCTATACGGTTCAGGGCCTGGACTATGCTCCCCATAGCGGTTGAGATGTTGGTGAGTTGGTCGCTGAACCCCATGTAGCGTTGCTCCTGCTGTGCCTGGATCTCCTGGAACCTGGCCAGTACCGTCGCCATCGTCTCTTGTGAGTGGTGGTAGGCTGCCATGATGGTGGTGAGGGCCTCTTGGAGAGTGGGTTCCCTGGGCCTCTCCTCCCCCCCCTGTCGCACAGCAGCCCTCCGAGTTGCCCTGTTTCCCTGGGCCTCTGTCCCCTGGACGGTGTGGCCACTCCCACTGCCCCCAGGTCCCTGTTGTTGTTGGGTTGGTGGGTTACCCTGGGTGCCCTGTAGTGGTAGACACACCGCTGCTTGACCTGTCCTAGAGACAGAGGCATGGGCCCGCTGGGTGGGAGCTGTGCTGTTGTTCCCAGAGGGGGTTGGGTCTGCAGTGGCCTGTGTCTGGGTGAGGGGAACCGACTGCCCTGAGGTCCCCGATGGTCCGGGCTGGTCATCAGGGTCCAGGTCGACAGAGCTGCTGTCATCACTAGGGGCCTGTTCCGGGGGTGGGATGGACATTTCTGGTCCCTCCTGACCGGTGTGTTGTCGTTCGGGTCCTGCATGGGGTAAGAGGGTATGGTTATTGTTTCTGTGTGTGCATTAGCTTGCGTTTTATGGGTGACCTTGTCCCCCAGTGCTGGCATTCCCTTGGGGGAGGATGGGTATGTGCAGTGGTCATGCTTAGGTGATGGGTGTCCATAGTTTGTGGTGGCATGCAGGGGTTGGTGTTGGGTGGGTTGTGCTGGAGCGACATTCTCAGGGAGGATGTGTGCTGGGGGGTTGGGGGTGAGGGTGGGGGTTAGCATGCTGGGGGGGGGTGAAGTGGTTGGGCTTGTACTTACCAGAGTCCATTCCTCCGTGTACTCCAGCGAGGCCATCAGGATGCAGGATGTTTAGTACCTCTTGCTCCCATGCTGTGAATTCGGGTGGAGTGGGTGGAGGTCCCCCGCCAGTCTTCTGCACTGCGATGTTGTGTCGCGAGACCATCGATCGCACCTTCCCCCGTAGGTCGTTCCATCGTTTGCGGATGTCGTCCCTATTTCTGGGATGCTGTCCCACCGCGTTGACCCTGTCCACGATCCGCTGCCAGAGCTCCGCCTTCCTAGCTATCGTGGTGTGCTGCACCTGTGTGCCGAAGAGCTGGGGTTCAACTCTTATAATTTCCTCCACCATGACCCTGAGTTCTTGGTCCGAAAAGCGTGGGTGCCTTTGTGGTGCCATGGGGTGGTGTGTATGATGTGTGTGTTGGTGTGTGGTGCTTTGTGCTTCTATGTGGTGTGTGTGATGTTGTGGTGTGCCTCTGTGTGTCTGGCTCTCTATTCTCTGATGTGTCTCTCTCTCCTTCGTCTCTGGTTTTTGTTGGTAGGGGTTTGTGGGTGATGTGGGTGTGTGTTTTATATGGTATTGGATGTGTGGGAGTGGTGTGTGTATGTGTTTCAGGTGTGTGCCTTTCAAATTGTCCAATGTGGTAGGGGTTTGTAAAGGTGTGTGTATTTTGACCGCGGCGGTGTGTACCGCCAATGGAATACCGCGGTTGAATGACCGCCGTGTGGATATGCGGGTCATAATGGGATGGGCATATTTCTGTTGGCGTGGCGGAGGAGGTTTGGTCTTCTCCAGTTTACCGCTGGCCGCTGATGTGGCGGACTGCAGTGGAGGGCGGATTTTTGGAGGTTTTGCAGTTGTGGGTCAGAATGTCCGTGGCGGCTGACCGCGGCCGCGGCGGTATTGTGGCGGCCTTCTGACCGGCGGTAAGCGGCTTTTACCGCCGAGGTCAGAATGACCCCCTTTGTGTTTGAAAGAGACTCTGTTTACTTTCTAAAGACTTAAGACACTTTGGGGGTGATTCAGACCTTGGCGGACAGGGGAGGCCGTCCGCCAAGGTTCCGCCGCCAAATGACCGCACCGCGGTCAAAAGACCGCGGCGGCCATTCAAACCTTTCCGCTGGGCCGGCGGGCGCTCTCCAAAAGAGCGCCCGCCGGCCCAGCAGAAATGCCCCTGCAACGAGGATGCCGGGTCAGAATTGAGCCGGCGTAGTTGCAGGGGTGCGACGGGTGCAGTTGCACCCGTCGCGTATTTCAGTGTCTGCAAAGCAGACACTGAAATACTTTGCAGGGCCCTCTTACGGGGGCCCCTGCAGTGCCCATGCCATTGGCATGGGCACTGCAGGGGCCCCGCGGCACCCCCTACCGCCATCCTGTTCATGGCGTGTTTCCCGCCATGAACAGGATGGCGGTAGGGGGTGTCTGAATCCCCATGGCGGCGGAGCGCGCTCCGCCGCCATGGAGGATTCAATGGGGCAGCGGTAAACCGGCGGTAGACCGCCGGTTTACCCTTTCTGACCGCGGCTGAACCGCCGCGGTCAGAATGCCCTCGGGAGCACCGCCAGCCTGTTGGCGGTGCTCCCGTGGTCGGTGACCCTGGCGGTCACCGGCCGCCAGGGTCAGAATGACCCCCTTTATATCACTTTTCAGTGATATCTTTACAAATTCATATTGCAACTTTGATCGTTTTGACCTGAAGATACACAGATAAATATTATATATTTTTCTAAACACTGTGTGGTGTATTTCTGTGGTGTTATGCTATGGTGTTGTATGATTTATTGCACAAATGTTTTACACATTGCCTTCTAAGTTAAGCCTGACTGCTCGTGCCAAGCTACCGGAGGGTGAGCACAGGCTGATTTTGGATTGTGTGTGACTTACCCTGACTAGAGTGAGGGTTCTTGCTTGGACAGAGGGCAACCTGATGCCAACCAAAAACCCCATTTCTAACACCCCGGTAATGCGAATCGGTTCCAAACCCAGCGGGCAGTACTAGTAGAATGTTTTGTGTGTGTCGCGGGCCATCATGGGCCAGCAGACAGTGTAGTATGTTAGTATGACCTAAATCAGTGTGCACCATCTGTTCCTCTTCACTAGTAGGGTTACAAAGCCATTTAACCACCCATTGCAATTGAGCGGATGCGTAATACAGTTCAAATCGTGGTGCACCCAGCCCTCCCTGAGTGAGTGGTTGATGTATTTTCGTAAGAGCGACACGTCGGCAACCATTGCTCCATACCAAATCTATCAGTATACTGGTCAGGATCTTGAAAAAGGAGGTAGGAAGCACCAATGGAAGCCCCATAAAGAAGTACAATAGACGCGGTAATACAATCATCTTCGCTATAGCCACTCTTCCCATGGGAGAGAGTGGAAGCGAACACCAGAAAGGCAGAGAGCCCCTAAATGATCTAATCGCCTGTCTGAGGTTGCCCTCTTTGAGGTCTTGGGGATCATGGTATACGTTTATCCCTACATTTTTTAAAGTGGTGTAACACCATTTCAGGTCCCCTGGCATGGGGATCAAACGGTGTATCTCTTGGAACTGCTCACATTGGGAATAGGCAGGATTTTTACCAAATCACTTTTAATCCGGACACTGTCCTGAACTGATCCAACAGCAGGAGCAGGTCAGGGAGGGAATCAGTGTGATTTCGTAGGAAAATTAGTGCATCACCCGCGTACAATGACACAATGTGGTGTGCGCGCCCATCCAAAATGCCCCATTCTGGAGCAAGTGCACGTAGCCGGGCAGCTAATGGTTCAATAGCAAGAGGAGACAGTAATGGGGATAATGGGCAGCCTTGTCTGGTGCCTCTTTCAATAGTAAACTTCTCGGATAGGGTGTCGCCTGTCTTGACCCTTGCTGTCGGCTTAGAATATAAGACCCTGACCCAACTAATATATGTCTTGCCGAATCCCATTTGGTTAAGTGTCTCCATCAAGAAGGGCCATCCTAGCGTATCAAACGCTTTTTCAATATCCAGTGATACTGCAACGTGCTTGTATTCGCCATCTGGGGTGTTTGCCATCAAGCGCAGGAGGTTACGTATGTTGATGAAAGTGTTGCAACCAGGTATATATCCGGACTCGTCCTGGTGCACTAGGTCTGCCAGCAAAGGAAGCAGGCGGTTTGCTAATATTTTGCCGAGCAATTTGCAATCTGAGTTCAGCAATTATAACAGTCGATATGAGCGAACATCCAGTGGATCGCGGCCTGGCTTAGGTAAAACCGCTATCATCGCCTCACCCTGGGATTCTGGCAATTGCTCTTGCTCTAGGGCCTCAGCTAACATTTCTAAGTATGGCCGTAGTGTCAAAAAAGTGCTGTAGTACTCTATAGGAATGCCATCACTACTTGGTGCTTTGCCATGCGCCAATTGCTACAAGGCATGTTGTATCTCTGCTAGGTCTATCGGGTTCTCCAGATCTCCCAGCTGTGTGGCAGTTAGGCAATTTAATTGTGTCTCCCTGAAGAACTCGTTTAACTGTTCTGATGGGGGGAGGCTGAGCCTTGTATAACATGCTATAATATGCTCTAAAAGCATAGTTTATTTCCGCTTGGGTGTTTATTATTATCCCTGTGTCGAGGCGGATGGCCCCTATAGGGGTATTCCGTCGTTAATTTTTTAGTAGCCATGCTAGAAGTCTCCCTCGTCTATCCCCCTCTGCATGTGTGCGAGCCATTGAATGGCAGTAATCGTATTTCCCAAGGCGATGATCTGGCGATGATCTGATTCGTTCCACTGTACTCGTAGTCTAGCAAGCTCCACGACTGCTATTGTGCCTTCTGCCAGTTTGCGTATGTCTTGTTCATACTTGCGGAGCTCTTGAGTCAGTGTTTGTCGTACACCCTCTGCCACAGATATACATGTGCCTCTTATTACCACCTTGTGTGCATCCCATTCATTAGCCCTAGAACTCGTTGTCCTGTTATTTAGTGTGAAATAAGAAGTAATGTGGGTGGCGAGTTCTTTTCTGAATGGGGGATCGTGCATTAAGCTAGGTTGGAGGCGCCATGTTGGGATGCAAGCGCGTGGTCTGCCCCATTTAATGTGCGCTGTGAGTGGACAGTGATCTGAGATTACCCTTGCGGTGTATGCAGCACCTGTGAACCTGTGCATCAAGTCTTGCGAGCTGAGTATTAAATCTATACGGGTATGTAGAAGGTGCACGGGGAGTGGTAAGAATACTCCCTTTCTAGTGGATGTAGGTGCCTCCATATGTCTATAAGGCGGCGTTCTGTTATCCAGGATTGCAATATTTGTGAGTTTTTCCTTACTGGGGCAGCTACTAACGGGGGGTGTGATCTATCCATATCTACCTGTGGAACATAGTTCATGTCCCCTCCCCAGATATTAGGTATAGTTAGGACATTAGAGAGGCCTGGGATAGTATTCTGTAGGAATTCGCCCTGTTTAACATTTGGGGCATATAGCCCATTGATCGCCAGTGGTTCCCCGTCAAGCGAGCCTTCCAGTTGAATAAACCTGCCTTCTTTGTCCGTTATGGTGCACGTCACTGTGTAGGGGACCCCTGGTGCTATCCAAATCAAGACTCCCCTTGCAAAAGTCGATGTCCCAGAGCCGTACACCAGTCCTGGCCATTTCCTTTCTATTGGTTTGATATCTTCTGGGGTGATATGCGTTTCTTGCAGTATTGCTATGTGTATGTGATGGTGTTTTAAATATGCGTATATCCTATTTCGCTTAGTCATACCCAACTTGCCCTTCACATTCCAAGTTCAACATCTCTTCCCCTCCAGTCCTGCACGAGGAACCGGATTTCAGGCCCCCCCTCCACCACCCAAGCCCACCCCCATCGCGCGCTCCCACACACCCCTTTGTCTCACCTCGATCGTTTGTGTAGGATGATAGTGACCAAAGAAGAGCGGAGTGAGCTCCTCCGGTGGAAAGAAGAGGAAAGAAGATCCTCTTAAGATAATAAAAGGGACGTACTGGGCAAGGCCCAACTTTAAACGCTGTGGCACAACTGGTGCCTAAACTAGTGTCTATATTTGTCTGTTCCATTCGGGTACCGTTCAGGTGGCAGGGGGCGTAGGATAGTGGTAGTCGGGCACACACGTGTGACCCACCTCCATGCTGCTTTTACCCTGTGCTGCCATAAATGAAGTTGCGTTAGCCATCGCTATTGTTTCTGTAGTTTCCAGAGTCAGTGTTGAGCCGGTCCACGCCGGGCATATTTGTCCGTTTCTGTGGCCAGGAGGGGTTGCTCACGGTAGTTTGTTCATGGTTTGGTCATGTTCTTATGTGGGCACTTGAGTTTTTTGTTTTTTGTTTATTATTTTTGAATCCTTAACTAGTGTCACGGTCTCAGAGCGTTGTTAGGGGGACCTCATATGTCATCTGCCATACGCGGGGTGAGGTCAGGGCCACCCATCAATGGAGAGAGGGAGGAGCTGGATCCGCTGCGTAGTGAGCTGTTGTCGTTGAGGTCTGCTTCGCTTCTGGTGTCTGATTGCGAGTGTACGAATGTGCTGGCTTCTTTTAAGTTGAGGCTTGCGCCTGGTTGACTGCCATCTGTGATTTTGTTGGACATGCTGATGTGCTTTTCTTTTTCTTTCTGCGGGAGCTGGGTGTAAACCATTCTTCCTGCGCTGTATCTTCTTTGGATGAGTTAACTAGGCCCTTGGCATGTATCCATGTCCATGCGTCTTCTGGAGTTGGGAACATAAGAGTCTTTTCGTTGATTATTATTCAGAGGCGTGCTGGGAACATAAGTGAGTAAGTGATGTTGTTTTCGTGAAGCAACTGCTTGATTTTGACGTACGATGCTCTCTTGCGCTGCACTTACATCGTGTAATCTGGGTAGGCCGCGACATTGGAGTTCTCCAAACTGATTGTTCCTGAAGTTCTGAAGTGTTTCAGGACTTGATCCCTGTCTCTATAATTTAAGAAGCGTGCTATAAGTGGTCGGGGTGGGGCACCAGGACGCGGGGGTCTACCGGGTATTCTGTGTGCTCTTTCAATCACTGGTACTATGGTGGTATCTTCTATTTTCATTGTCTTTCAGCCAGACCTCTAAGAACTCCTCGGCTGTGGTTGACTCTGTTTTTCCCAGAATACCCAGGAATCTGATGTTATTTTGTCTACAGCCGCCCTCAGCGTCTTCGGCCCTGCGCTTCAATTGTGTCATTTCGGTTTCAAGTTGTTGAATCTTGGTTATCATACTTGCAACCTCTGTCTGGATGATTTCCAGTGCCTGTTCTGTGTTAACGACCCTCTCCGTTAGTTCGTGGTGGTCCGCACGGAGTAATGTGACCTCCATGACTGCGGCATCGATTTTTCCTTCGAGTGAGGTCTTACCGCTTGCATGAGTTTATCAAATTGTAGAGAGTGTGTGCGCAGCGTTTCGCTCACTTGAAGAAGTGTTGTGATCTGTGTGTCAGGGTTACTCGTGGTGGGCGGAATTCCACCTTCCATGTGGGTTACCGCTTTGGGCTGTTTTGGTTTAACCAATGTGTCCTTTGACGTTGATTACTATTAAGCTATCCACTGGTTAAGCGTTTTGCCGGAGTTATCTAAAGTACTAGCGCACGTTGGAGGGCACGAGTTTACTGCTACTGACTAAACCCTCAAGTGTGGGCGCTTGGGGTTCCCTTGCGTGCTTCCTTAGCTGAGCCCCTTCCGCTGGCTCCAAGAATCCAATTAAATGTTTCCCAGTGTGTGGCCAGGCAATGGATCTGCTGTTGATACCTTTCATCTGTTGTAACGAAGGAGTAAAATCTTGAGTCACCGGTGGGGGGGAAGGAGGCCGTTTTTACAATTATCTTAGGGGTTCCAGTAGTTCGGTGTCACAGATTATTCCATTTACATGGACCCAGACGTCGTGGATTAATGTATTACATACCTTCAGTTTGTGATTCCAGTGTGTGGTCTTAGAGTGGGCTTCTTGATGTTGAGTTCGCCTGTGTAAAGAATCTGGGCAATGCACAGGTCAACTCTTAATCGTAGAAGGAGTTTCAGTAGGGCATCACTCGTTCTTCCGCACTGTCTTGTGCATGCAAACAGGATAAGTCTGCCTTCTTATGGGTTGTCTATGCAGTTCTTTCATACTATTCAATAGTGGAATGCCGAGGGGACTGGAGCAGCACTTACTGCTTCTTTTTTTTCCCCTTCCTTTAATGAGATCCACTTTTGTTGCTTGTTGTTTTTTGTTGTATTATTTTTTTCTTTTTTTTCTTTTTTTTTACCTCTTTTCTTCCTTTTTTCACTTAGGTTTATTTTTAAGGTTACGCTCGCAGCTCCTGGTGCTGTTGTCACTGCCTACCCATTCTCACATGGGATCTCAGGGGCCTCATTCCATTTTCCAAAGGCTGCGTTTCCGCCCCTCAGGCCTGACGCGATCACGGTGTTTACTCGGGCCTTGAGCAATTCCACCGCGTCGCAGTCTTGCTTGTTGTGGCACTGGGGCCTTGCGCGGCCAACAGGCAAAAAAGTCTTTAAGGCCCATGCCTTATATTCCTCCGGGCTCCACTCACACCCCTCCGGCCTGATGCGGTAGCAGCGTTCATCTGAGCCAACAAGCAATGTCCCCGCGCCACAGTCTCACTTGATGCGGCGCCCGGGCCCCGCCTGCCTGACAGGCACAGAAGCCTTTAAGGCCAACGCTCGGCGGCGACCCCAGTGCTCACCTCGTCCCAGATGTGTGGTTTCTGGCCGGTGGGGGCCAGGGCCGCCCAGGCTTAGGAGGCCGAGCCGTTCTGCCTGAGCCGCGCTCGACTCGGTCTCGGGCTGCACGCTTCACTGCTTATCCGGTCGCCAAAGCCCCCCCTGCCATAGTAGCGGGCTCCACTCGCCAACGTCTTGTCAGCAGGGCCGCGCAGGGGACAGGATATTTGCTGATGGTGGTGGCCCGTGAGCGGAGCGCTTTACTCAAGCATCCACTCCGCCATCTTGGTCACGCTCACACAAACCAAATATAAACAAATGTTCACAAAGGGCTAATGCCCAGTCCAAAGTCATAAGGGCACACAAGGCCACAGGGCACAATCCAAGGCCCAACTTCTATCCTGACATCATCCAAAGAGAACAGTGCAGGGGCATCAGTTTTCAGGTGGGCAGGCACCTCAGGGAGGTGGGGGGTCACCTCAGCCGAATACAGGAACTACCCAGCTGGTTCTGATGGGGCTCCGTGACCATTTATCTTTGCTGGGAAGTGCATGGCCACAGTCTCTCGGGTGGGAAACATGCCCACTGGTTCTGGAGGGGGCTGCATGCCCATATGTCTTTGGTGGGGAGTGCAAGGTCAGTCTCTGAGCTGGGGAACATGCCCACTGGTTCTGGAGAGGGCTCCATGCCCATTTGTCTTTGCTGGGGCGTGCAAGATCACAGTCTCTGAGCTGGGGAAAATGTCCACTGGTTCTGGAGGGGGCCCCTTGTGCAGCAGTCCCTGGAGGGTGGCCTACATGTCCTCTGCTGGTGGTGATAGCTGCACTGCCTCAGCTGGTGGTGAGTGTTGCTCTATGGCAACAGGTGAGGGTCCCTTCTGGCCTGCCTCTGATGGCGGTGATAGATGCACTATGTCAGCTGGTGGTAAGTGCTGCTTTGTGGCAACAGGTGATGGTGCCTCCTGGCCTGCCTCTGTTGTGGGTGATAGCTGCACTGCCTCAGCTGGTGGTGAGGGCTGCTCTGTAGCAACAGGTGATGGTGCCTCCTTGCCTGCCTCTGCTGGTGGTGAGGGCTCCGTGATCACAGGTGGTGGGGGTGGTGGTAGTGGTTTCACCCTCCCAGCCTTTGATATGGTTGAGGGCTTCATACCTTCTATGGCAGGAGGTGCGGGCACCTTCCCCTTCCTGGCTGTAGGTGTTGTGGGCTCCTTCCCCTTCCTGGCTGTAGGTGTTGTGGGTGCCATCCCCTTCCTGGCTGTAGGTGTTGTGGGCTCCTTTCCCTTCCTGGCTGTAGGTGTTGTGGGCTCCTTCCCCTTCTTAGCTGTAGGTGTTATGGGCTCCTTCCCCTTTCTGGGTGTTGGAATGGAATCCCTCACAGTCCTGCCTCCACGACTAGGAGGTGCCTCCACTGTTCCTGTAGACTTATTGGCTGAGGTGCTGGGCTGGCTGGTTGGCACCCTGGTTCTAGGGGCAGGCCAGGGTGGGGGAGGAAAGAGGTCAAGTTGGGCAAGAAAAAGCTTCTTAGGGACATTGGGGCAGGAGGAGGGAGAAGGAATGGGGGTGGAGGGTGAGGGAGGGGTTGTTGGAAGTGTACGTCTGCTGGACTTGGGTGCAGGTGCATGGGCAGTGTGCATGTGTGAGGTGGATGGCTGTTGGGTGTCTGAGTGCTTGCGTTTGTGTCCTTTAGGAGAGGGAGGGACAGACACAGTGGGAGAGGACACAGGGGACAAGTGGATGGATGTTGGTGAGGTGTCTGCTAGTAAGGTGTGTGTGTTGCTTGGTGTGGTGATGCTCGTGGTGGATGTAGAGCCAGTGAATGCAGGTGTGAGTGTGGAGTGCGGTCGTGACTGGGAGGGAGGTGCAGGAGGAGGAAGATGGAGAAACAATGAAGGTAGTGTATGTGGTTCTGTCTGCAACTGAATGTTGTTTGCGTGAGCACTTGTGGGATGAAGTGTGGTGCTGGGTAGGGTTGAGGAGAATGGGACTGGGAAATGGTAGTTGGAGGGGGGGCAGTAGAAACAGGGACAATGGCTGCCATCAGAGAGGAGGCCAGAGCCTGAATCGATCTCTGTTGGGCCAACAATCCACTGTGAATGCTGTCCAGGAATGCATTGCATTGCTGCATCTGGGATGCCAGCCCCTGGATGGTATCCACAATGGTGGATTGCCCTACAGAGATGGATCTGAGGAGGTCTATAGGCTCCTCAATCAGGGCAGCAGGGCTCACTGGGGCAGAGCCTGAGGTGCCTTGGGCGGAGGAGATGCCCACCCTTCTGGGTGAGCAGGCACGGGCAACTGACTCAGTGGCTACTTGGAGGGCAGTGCTGGTACAGGGTGGTTGCTGTACCTGCAGCTGGGGTGGTCACAGAGGTGTCCGCCACCACCAGGGAGCTTCCATCAGAGGAGGTATCTGAGTCTGTGTTGTCTCCTCCAGTCTCCACCGTGGTGCTCCCCTCACCCTCCATCCCACTGATTCCGTCAGCATCGGTGGACTCTGCCTCCTGTGTCCTGTGGGATGCAGCTCCCTCTGTCGTAGGTGCCCCTGCTCCTCCACCAGATGATGCTAATGCATACAAGGACAGGATGATAAAACAAGAAAGAGGGGGGTCAAAGGATACACTGGGTCAGTGACTGCACCAACACCACTATTGGCATGCACATCACTGTCACACACAGGGAACAGGCTTAAGCACTATGCATTGCACTACCAGTGATATGTCTAGTCACTAAGGCAAGCTGAGGACCACAAACATCCAACTGCAGCACTCCTCGAACCCACAATGCCCTGGCTGAAATGGACTGCTAACAAGCTAGGTTACCTGTATTTGGCATGCACCCATTACCCTTCAGTTGACCCAAACTGCAATGTCTGGCCCGGCCATAGGAGCACCCACTAACACACATCCACTACCCGGATACCACCCCACCAGCCAAAATATGTGTTGATACCCACTGTCCTCACCCCCTTGTGGCTGCTGCGATTCCCTCAAGAGCCCATCCAACTCCGGGTAGGCCACCGCCAGTATGCGGGCCATCAGGGAGGCCATCCCCAGCTTAGGCCTCCCTGCTCTTCCGTGCCTAGCGTCCCAGGTCCTCCCACCGTTTCCGACAGTGGGTGCTCCGCCTGCCAAAGACCCCAAGGGTCCGCACATCCTTGGTGATGGCACGCCATATTCCTTTCTTTTAATGGGAGCTGACTTGCAGAGGCAATACAGACAGGAGAAAACCTTTAGACAAACAGTCCAGCCTGTCACACAAATATCCCACCATATCCATTTCCATCACCATTGGCACACACATATAGCCCAACACACAACATGTACACTGCCACTAGACATTCCCTCCACCCCCCCACACACCCCTTACATGATGCTAGCACACATATTTCTATGCATCCTTCCCACATGCATCATCCCCAAAGTGTACTCACCTGTTGGTCTGGAGGCCCATACAGCTGTCCGTACTGGGGTAGGACCCAATCTACCCGTCGCTCCAACTCCTCCGAAGTGAAGGCTGGGGCCCTTACCCCGGTCATATGGGTCAAGGTAGGTTCCAGACACCGGTCACAGCAGCAAATGCAGTGTAGGTGTTCTCCTGTTGAAGGTCAGGAAACAAGTGCGGAATCAGACAGAAAATGGCGGTCACTTCCACGGCGGTGTACACCGGCACCGCCGGCGTAGAGTCCCATTGGCCACTGTACTCCATAGAGCTCCATATTATCCAATGAGGAATTGCAGGGTGGTGCAAGACCACGTTCCGCCAAAACGCCCAAGGTGGGCAGAATTACCTCCCTTCCACCTGTCCCTGCATACAGGACAGGCGGTCACCATTTCAGGGAGGGAAACAGGCCTATCGACAATTACTGCATCATAGATTAGATTGGCACATACTTCGCCATTTACACTGTCCCAGTACATAAGTGCACCATGTGGACTGTAGTTGTGGTCTTGATGTTCCAATTGTGGTACCCTACTCACTGTTGTGTCCCTTAGATACCTACCACTGCGGATGAATAGGAGGTGGAGACATAACCCAGTGTACAGACCTCTGGTGGACTTGGCTACACTGGAGGGCAGGCACATAATACCCACCTATAGACTGGACAGGGCCACAATCACAGAGCTGTGTGCCCAGTTGGAGCCTGACCTGATATCAGCTATCCATCATCCCAATGGGATCCCCCCGTCTTGTGCAAGTTCTATCAGTGCTCCATTTCCTGGCAAATGGATCTTTGCAAGTGACAATGGGCTTGGCAGCAGGAATGTCACAGCCAATGTTTTCTATTGTGCTGGCAAGAGTTTTGTCTGCCCTGGTAAAACACATGTGCAGCTTCTTAGTTTTCCCCCAGGTGGAAGATTTGGCCACTGTGAAGGCCGGATTCTATGCAATGGGACATATCCCCACTATTATTGGTGCGATTGACGGGACACATATTGCGTTTGTCCCCCTCCCACCAGAATGAACAGGTGTTCAGGAATTGTAAGAGTTTCCACTCAATGAATGTACAGATGGTGTGGCTAGCGGAACAGTACATCTACTACATCAATGCTAAGCATCCTGGGGCGGTGCATTATGCTGTTGTTCTGAGGAATGGCAGCATCCCAAATGTGAAGGGCCAACTACAGAGGCACCGGGTGTGGCTAATAGGTGAGCCCATGGTTCCCACCCAGTATATGTTGGGGTATGGTGTTGGCCATAAGGGTTAGTGCTTGGCTAACAGGTATCGCTCGATATTTGTAGGTGACTCTGGTTACCCCAACCTCTCATGGCTGCTGACCCCTGTGAGGAATCCCAGGACAAGGGCAGAGGAACGTTACAATGAGGCACATGGGCGAACAAGAAGAATAAAAGAGAGGACATTCAGCCTCCTGAAGGCCAGGTTTCTTTGCCTTCATCTAACAGGTACTGCTCACCCAAGAAGGTGTGCCAGATCATCGTGGCATGCTGCATGTTGCATAACCTTGCCTTGAGACGCCAGGTGCCTTTTCTGCAGGAGGATGAGGCTGGAGATGGGCAGAGATGGGCGTGTGGCAGTAGTGGACCTTGTGGACAGTGAAGATGAGGAGGCAGAGGATGAGGATGAGGGCAACAGAACAGCCATTATACGACAGTACTTCCATTGACACACAGGTAAGACACTGTAACTTCACTTTGCATTGACAGTTTTGTATTTGACATTGTACATGGCAGGAACATTAACATTCTCCCAATTCTATGGCCCCTTACTGTACCCTTTGGCATCTCTATTTTCAGATATCCGTGCCCCACTGTGGCACCTGGTGTATTTATTCCTGTACAGTTGTATTGCAGTGTTTAAAGCTTGTTAAACAAATACTTTGTTCAATCATTTGACAGACTCCATACTTGTATTTTTTAAATGGTGTTTATTTCACTGCTAAGAAGTAGAGGGGGTAGTCTATTGGTATCACAGGTGCATTGTCCAAGGGGGCATAGTTAGTGGAGCAATGGCAGTTTAAGGTGGACAGGGTAACAGAGTGGGATACCAGGGTGACAATCAGGAGAGTCTTATTTCCTGGCAGGGGTCTTGGCAATGTTTTCTGGCTTCTGCCTGGAGCGCAGGGATCTGCTGCGTGGTGGTTCTCCTTCTGCAGGGGAAGGGGTGCTGGTGGCCCGTTAGTCCTGTGGCGGGGCCTCCTGTCTACTAGTGGCAGCGGAGGTGGAGGGATGTTTATCGGTTTGGCCTGTGTCAGGGGCCCGCTGGTATGCCACTGACTCCCTCATGGTGTTGGCCATGTCTGCCAGCATCCCTGCAATAGTAACCAGGGTGGTGTGGATGTCCTTCAGGTCCTCCCTGATCCCCAGGTACTGTCCCTCCTGCAGCTGCTGAGTCTCCTGCAACATGTCCAGTATTTGGCCCATTGTCTCCTGGAAATCCCAGGATGTTGGTGAGTGCTTCCTGGTGAGTTAGTTCCCTGGGCCTGTCCTCCCCCTGTCGCACAGCAGTCCTCCCAGCTTCCCTGTTGTCCTGTGCTTCTGTCCCCTGAATTGTGTGCCCACTGCCACTGGTCCCTGATGGTCCTGTGTTTGTGGGGTTGCCTGGGGTCCCTGCAGTGGTGGACACACTGCTGATTGATGTTTCTTGGGGACAGAGGTATGGACCCGCTGGGTGGGTACTGTGGAGGTGTTTCCTGAGGGGGGAGGCTCTGTAGTGGTGTGGGACTTTGCCTGGGTAACCAACCAGATGGGCCAGGTTGGTCATCCATATCCAGGCATCCAGACCTGCTGTCATCACTGTGGTCCTCTTCTCTGGGGGGACTGGATGGTACTGGCACCTCCTCTCCAGTGACGTTATGTGGGGGACCTGTGGGGATGTAAATGCAGTGTTATTGTTTCTGCGTTTTAAATCTTCTGCGTGGGTGTGTTGCCCTATATGGCTGTGATTGCCCTGTCAGCTTTGCCTTGTGTGAGTAGTGATTTTGTGGGCTAGGTGATTCTCTCTAAGGTGCATGCTTTAGTGATGGGTGTTCATGCAGGGCTGAGAGTGATGTCCATGCATTGGTGTTGCATGCAGGGCTTGGTATTGGGATGGGTGGGTTGTGATGGTGGGGCTTATATGAGGTGGTTAGGTGACGGGGTGAGGGTAGGGGCGGGGATAGGTGATGGCATGCAGGTAGTGGGGGTTGATAGTAATGGAGATTCGACTTACCAGAGTCCAGTCCTCCTGCTACTCCTGCCAGGCCATTAGGATGCAGTATTGCCAAGACTTGCTCCTCCCATGTTGTTAGTTGTGGGGAAGTCCTCTGCACAGCTATCTGGTGTCTTGCAACCAGGGAACGCACCTTCCCCCGTAGGTCGTCCCACCTCTTCCTGATGTCATCCCTTGTTCTTGGGTGCTGTCCCACGGCGATGTCCCTGTCCACGATTCTTCGCCATAGCTCCATCTTCCTAGCAATGGATGTCTGCTGCACCTGTGATCCAAATAGCTGTGGCTCTACCCGGATGGTTTCCTCCACCATGACCCTTAGCTCCTCTTCAGAGAACCTGGGGTGTCTTTGTGGTGCCATGGGTGTAGTGTGTGTGAGGGTGTGTGGGGTGATGTGTTGGGGTGTGTGCTGAAAGGTGCGTGGATGGTGTATGGGTGATGGTGTTCTGTGGCTCTGGATCCGTGGATGCTCTTGGTGTCTCTCTCAGTCTCTTGTCAATTTATTTGAGTCGTAAAGGGTTGTGGGTAGTATGTGTGTGTGTTTTATAGTGTTGTGGGTGTGTGGGTGTGGTGTGTGTATGTGTGTCAGGTGTGTGTAGTTTGAATTGTCCAATGTAGTGTTGTTTTGTTAGTGTGTCTATTTTGAGTGCAGCGATATGTACTGCCAATGGTTTTCCATGGTTGATTGTCCGCCACAGTGATTCGTGGGTCATAATGCTGTGGGCATAGTTCTGTTAGGGTAACGGTGTGGGTTTTGCTACCGCCAGTTTATCACTGACCTTTGGGCTGGCGGACTTGTGTGTGTGGCTGTATAATGATGGATTGCTATGTGTGTGTCATATTATGGGTAGGGGTAAACCGCCGTGGTGGTGGAATGTTTTAGGCAATCGGCATGGCGGTAAGCAAGACTTCCTGCTAATGTCATAAGGAGGGCCATAATCCCTTATGTGACAATATTGTTCGACTCAGACTATGCTCTTAATCTAACTGCTGCGATGGAAAGCAACCTCACTGAGAAGGAACAAAATCCTGACTCTTAGTTTGATCACTCACTTTCAAGCACAGCACATATTAAAAAGTCAGGAAATGATAGAACTCTATGCTCTAATGTATCTCTATCTCCTTGCAACGCAGAAGAAAATGAAAGGATCTCCCATAACCAAGTAGTCTCTGACTTATTTCCTCTGACACAGAGATGTGAACTACCAAATGGTAAAGGGAGTCTGGTGATCAGAGACTCTAAGATCAGCACTGTTCTATTAATCTACTAATAATTAACTACTATCATTCCCAGAGCTTAAAGTCTGTCAGCCTTGCGCCCTTTTCACCTTCAGCTTGTCTTCTTGCAGGTTTCCAGAGTCCTCAAGCGGCCTGCTTCCTTCAGAGCCAAAGTCCTCAGCCGGCCTGCCACTCTTCAGAACCAGATTCCTCAGCAGGCCTGCCGCCTTCAGAGTCAGGGTCCTCAGCTGGCCTGCCGCCTTAAGAACCAGAGTCCTGAGCCAGTCTGCTGTCTTCAGAGCCAGAGTCCTCAGCTGGCCTGCCACCTTCAGAGCCAGAATCCTCAGCCGGCCTGCTGCCTTCAGAGCTAGAGTCCTCAGCAGGCCTGCCGCGTTCAGTCAGAGTCCTCAGCTGAATATACGTCGGAACAACAAATGCTGGAACCATGCATGCCTAAACAACACGGTTGGAACAATGACCGCGTTGTTACCACTAACACCTTTACCACGAATGCCTTAACAACGATTTTTCTTTGTAAAGGCATTCCTGTGAAAGGCATGCGTGGAATGACATTCATGGTTCCAGCATGTGACCCCCTTCACTCCCCCTAAAACTACCATGACCCCCCACCCCTGCTTCTAAAACCTAAAACTACCCTGACCCCTACCCCCACCCTTAAAACTACCCCAACTGTACCCAGCCCCACTTACCTGACAGTATCCTCTCCAATCCTGAGTCTGTTTTCCTCTGCCTTAACAACGCATGTTCTTTGTTCAGACATGCATGTTTAAGACAGAGGAAAACAGGGTCGTTGTTCAGGAAAGCATTGTTCCGCTTTCGTGGACAACGCCATTCGTTGTTCAGCCGTAGTTGTTTAGGCTGCTTCCCTCCTCAGCCAGCCTGCTGCCTTTAGAGCCAGAGCTCTAGCTTGCCTGTTTTCTGATCCTGTGTTTCCAGTCTGACAGTCTTCAGAGGTGTCAACACATATACTTTTAGAGGCTGAGGGGCAGAGCTTCCTGGCAATGGAGCGCAGCTGGCAAAATATCTGCACTGTATTGCACAAGAAGAAGAGAGCAGGAGAGCACTGCATCTGCAAAGATATGGCTCTTTCCTCCCCTTTCCCCAGCACTGGTGCTGATTTCAGCTGCTGTGCACCACACACACACCTTTGCATCATAGTGCAAGGGTGTGTGCAAAAGTCTAGCATAGATTTTGTACTGGAAGGGTATCCCACATTAGGCTGTCAAAGACTTTCTTGATATCAACAGCCAGAACAGCAGCCATTTCCTTATCATTTGTGGATGCCTTGAGGAGCACCAGCAAATGCCTCATGTTAACAGCAGTGTTCAATGTTTTTTCTGCCAAAACCTAGCTCCTGAAAGTCGGAATTATAGTGCCTTTAGCGCATTAGGCTTGCAGCTGCAGTTTTGTCATTTGTCTCAGGGTTATTTTCAGCCCGTGTAAAATCAATGTCCCCCTCACGCAGGGATGGCAGCCAAAATGTTTCTTTTGCAAAAATGCTTTTGGTGGCCAGGTCCATACAAACAGACCAAGCAATATGTACTTTGTTGTGACATTTGCTAATAATGGAAAGGATCCACCATTAAACGCCCACCACAGACATCCCTCACAATCAAAAACAGATCACTACAATGTGTGTACCTAGACCACTGTGGCCCCTTTGGGTATGGTCACAATTGTTGGCTGATGCTCAAATTGTTATTACAGATTGTATATCCCAGATCTAGATGGTTGTGGAGTGGTGGTTGCACACACACAGATCAACGTGACTGGACGTGTTGCTGTTTTACAGGAGCTACAGCAATTTCAAGATGACAATTCATCTGCCTGTACTGCCACCTTAGGAATAAGTGATTTTGCCAACAACATCCACTGACTGGATTCCTAAAGTTGGGGATCTGGTTTGTGAAAAGATTGCTGTAAAGGAGTGTGGCCCATTTTACAGAGCACCGGTTCCAGTCCTGGGAATACACAGTACCAGAACTGTCATTCTTTCACTGCTGCCTGGTTGCAAAGAGAACAAATTTGTCTCCATTGACAATGTCAAAATACACCATGGAACTGATACTGCAAAGTAGACCAAGAGGTCCCTTGGGTAGTATCCGCTCCCCTCTCACTACCCAACAGGACATACCTCTACAAGCAGCAAACACTGTTTCTGCAACCACTAATGTGTACAACAATGCTACAACTGCCTCCTCGAGCATGGGGAGGGTGGAGAATGAGCTTTTGATGATTCAAGTTACAACTTCACCGACAAGACATGTCCACGATATGGAACTATACTACTCTGAATCAACACAGACAGAAGACATTGGGGGTCATTTTGACCTCGGCGGTCTTTTTTCAAGACCGCAGAGGGACCGCCGTGCGGAAGACCGCCAGTGCTGTAGGTTTGCTGCTCGGCCTATTATGACCGTTGGCAGCTCTCCGTCCTTTTACGGACGGAGAGCCGCCAACAGCCATACTGGCGGGCGGCGGGGAAGTGGTGGTTGCTCCACCTCCACCGCCACGCCAACAGAACCCCGCCCAGCGAATCACGTCCTGTGATTCGGCGTGGCGGTGTTCTGTTGGCGGTGTGGTGTCGGCGGAGCAGCCCCCATGGCTCCCGTCCCCTCCCGGAGAATCATCGGACCAGGTAAGTCGATCGTCCGTGAGGGGAGGGGGGTGTTGTGTGTTGTGTGCGTGCGTGGGGGTGTGCGTGTGTGTATGTAGAGGGAGTGTGTGAGTGCGTGTATGCTTGCAGGGGTGTTGTGTGTATGGGAATGAGTGTGTGTATGTTTGAATGTGGATGTGCGTGTCTGACTGTGTGCGTGGATGTTTGCATGTATGTCGGTGTGTGTGTGTATGTGTGTTGGTGGTGCCTGCATGCGTGTGTGTATGAGTGTTGTTATGTTGGGGGTCGGGGTGGGGAGGGGGGTCCTGCCACCTTTGGGGGGTGGCAGGGGTAGTGGAGGGGTAGGGGAGGGAGTCGGGGAGGGGGCGGGGGGTAGGGGAGACCCCTATCAGTGCCAGGGAAGGAATTCCCTGGCACTGATAGTGCTTACCGCCATGGATTTCATGGCGGTTTCAAACCGCATGAAATCCATGGCGGTAAGCAGGGTCAAAATGTTGGAGGCAGTATATTGACGGCTGCCGGGCTAGAGACCCTGGTCTCCAGCCCGGCAGTGGTCTCCACCCTGGCGGGCGGAACGGAGAACCGGCGGATGACCGTGGCAGTAACCGCCATGGTCATAATACAAAAAAAAAGACCGCCAGCCTGTTGGTGGTCTTACCGCCGCTTCTCCACCTTCCGCCAGGGTCATAATGACCCCCATTGTCTATTATGAACCTTCACAACAAGTGGATTCATCCACTGCCTCTGTACCAACTCCTGTGTTTGCAAAGACTGCTTCTGGCTTTTTCATTAACATTGATGACTTTCCTTCTGACTAATCTGCTTCTGCAACAGAAACTGCATCAAAGACACAAAAGATGTGCAAATGGCTTAAAATAACTACTTGGTTTATGTGTGGTATTACCTGTGGATACTGTTGACATTGCTTGCCTTTCTGCTATGGGTGGGTTTCGTCATTGTTTTCTTTCTTTTGAGAATTGGACATTATCTTCCTGAACACTCTGCCGTTGAGCCGGTGGATGAGGATTTAACACCTTACTTATCTTCCCATGAAGTTCGAAGAGACTTGTCCTTTGTGAACATTTCAGCAGTTCCAGTGCCTGATGGGATTGTTTGGGATAAAGTGTCCTTTGACATATATGGACCTACTGAGGCCATTCAAATTCAACATCTGTTTCATCTATCAATGACTGACATTATCACACCAGGTGTCATTTCCAACGACTGGGATACTAAAACAGTTGATTCAATGCGTGCTGAGCTAGACTACTATACTGTTTTTGAAAGTGAGGATGTGTACATGAACACAGCAAATTATGGGGAAATGTTCTGTTACAACCGTTGGGGACATTACTTTCTGTGCTAAGCTAGTATACCCAGATCAGTTTTTAATTACACACCATGTGAACATTGTCCAACTCCACCGGTGGGGAGCTCCAAACCATGGGGGTCATTACAACCCTGGCGGACGGTGTTAAAGCTGAGGTAATACCGCAAACAGGCTGGCGGTAAAAAAAGGGAATTATGACCGTGGCGGAAACCGCCAACATAGACAGCCACTTTAACACTCCGACCACCACGGCGGTACAGACAAGCAGAGCGGCGGTCACTGCCAACAGACAGGCGGGAGACAAAGTACCGCCCACAGTATTACAACAGGCCAATCAGCCACCTTTTCCGGGGCGGATTCACTGTGGATAAAAACACGGCGGAAACAGCTTTTGCAATGGGAAAACGCTCACCTTAACACACTACACGAGGAAGGAGGGCACCATGGAGCCGGAACTCCAAATACTCCCTGCGCTTGTCTTCCTGCTTCTCTACGAACATCAGCAACGGCGGCGCCGAAGACAACGGTGAGTACTGCACCTACGACATAGGGGAGGGGGAGGCAAAAGTCAGGGACACACACACGCAACACCCCCACCCCCACCCCGACCCTCACCCACTACAACACACACACCAATGCATTTCCAAACATCATAGTAACAACCCCGAACCCCCCCGGAAGAATGCAAAGACAAAAGGAAATCAGTACAACCATTGTAATCTATCAAATTAGAGTATACTCAAATATACATACATATATACACATTCCAAATATATACATCACGATTAGTAGTGCAGGTATGCACAATTCAATGTCTGTGAACCACTGGGCCCAAAATGCATGGGCGAGGCCCACACACGATACCTGTCCAGAAATGGCGAGAACACTGCTGGGGCATCAGATAGAAATACAACAGGCACCTCATGGGGAAGGGAAGGGGGGGGCACCTCAGCCGGATGACAGCACCGTGCCAGATCCATGATGGGGCTCCATGTCCATTGATGTATCCTGGGGAGTGCAAAGCCACAGTCTCTCAAGTCTCTACAGTGGGTGGTTTGCCCACTGTACCATCCTGGGGAGTGCAAAGCCAAAGTCTCTCAAGTCTTTCCAGTGGGTGGTTTGCCCACTGCTTTATCCTGGGGAGTGCAAAGCCACAGTCTCTCAAGTCTCTCCAGTGGGTGGTTTGCCCACTGCTTTATCCTGGGGAGTGCAAAGCCACAGTCTCTCAAGTCTCTACAGTGGGTGGTTTGCCCACTGTACCATCCTGGGGAGTGCAAAGCCGACTGGTTCTGGAGGGGGACTGGTGCCCAGAGTGCGTCACTCACCCCGTGACGGTCCCAGTTCCGTCACTGTCCCAGCCGCACATGGGCTAACAATGCTTGAGTTGGCGGTGCTTGCCCTGTTCAGCGGTGCTTGCCATGGCGGTCTTTGCCCTGTTCAGCGGTCTTTGCCCTGTTCAGCAGTGCTTGCCCTGTTCAGCGGTGCTTGCCAAGGCGGTCTTTGCCCTGTTCAGCGGTCTTTGCTCGGTTCAGCGGTGCTTGCCATGGCGGTCTTTGCCCTGTTCAGCGGTGCTTGCCCTGTTCAACGGTGCTTGCCATGGCGGTCTTTGCCCTGTTCAGCAGTGCTTGCCCTGTTCAGCGGGGCTTGACTTTGCTGTCTCTGACCCGTGCAGCGGTGTGTGGAATGGCGGTCCCTCAGTGCCCAGCGGGGCTGTGGCTGCCGGGGCCCTCCTGGGCACTGACTCTGGTGGTGGTCTCCAGACCAGTGACGATAGAGCTGCCCTCCAGGGCACTGACTCTGGCGGTGGTCTCTGGACCAGTGACAATAGCGCTGCCCTCCAGGGCATCGACTCTGGCGGTGGTCTCCAGACCTGTGACGATGGGGCTGGCGGTGGAGTCATGGTCAGCAGGGAGGATGGCGGCCTTCTCCGCCGTGCTGCTCTTCCCAGACTTTGGAGACTTCTTCTGCTCCTTCCCCACCTTGGGAGGAGTCACAGCTGACTCGACACTCCCCCCGGGACCCTTGTGAGCGGCTTTGCCGGCAGGAGTCTTTCCCCTCTCCCGTCGGGCACTGTCCAACTTCTGGTGCTTTACAGGGGGTGGACTGGCAGTGCTTTGGCTCCGTGTCACACTGGCTGCCCTGGTGCCCGGTGCACTCCACATAACTCTAACAGGCACAACTGGTACCAGACTTTTTTTGGCTGAGGTGCTAGTACGGGACCTATGAATTGGAGGGGGGGTGATGGGACAGAGGTCAAGGTTGCTCAGGAAAAGTTTCTGACGAACACTGGGACGAGTAGCTGGAGGGGGTCTGGGAGTGGAGGAAGAGGAGGTGGTTGTAGGAGGTGTAGCTTTAGATGATTTGGGTGCAGGTGCATGTTCTGGAGGCTGTCGTGAGGTGGATGTATGTTGGGTGTGTGTGTGCCCGCGTTTGTGTACTTTGGGAGGGGGCGTCACAGACACTGTGGGAGAGGACACAGGGGACGTGTAAATGGTAGTGGGGGTGGTGAGTGCAGGTGAGCGGGGTGTGGTGCTGGATGTTCTGGTGCAAGTCCTAGTGGCTGTAGTGGTAGGGCATGCAGGTGAGAGTGTAGACAACACTGGGAGGGAGGAGGGAGACGACGAGGAGGGGGGCACAGTGGAGGCAGTGGATGTTGCTGTGTCTGTATGTGGGTGATGGTTGTGTGAGTGCATGTGGGATGTGTGGTGCCTATGTTTGCCTGAGCTGCCCTTGTGTGTTGAGGTGTGTGCAGGCTGGTCTGATGGTGTGCTTGGGATAGGCTGGGTACAGGGGATTCGGTCTGGGTGGAGGAAGTTGGAGGGGGGAGGCTAGACACAGGGACAATGGCTGCCATCAGTGCTGAGGCCAGAGATTGCAGGGTTCGATGATGGGCAGCCTGACCAGAATGAATGCCCTCCAGGAATGCATTTGTGTGTTGTAACTCCCATTCTACACCCTGGATGGCATTCACAATGGTAGACTGCCCAACAGTGAGTGACCTGAGAAGGTCAATGGCCTCCTCACTGATGGCAGCAGGGGTGACAGGGGCAGGGGCTGAGGTGCCTAGGGCGAAGTTGATGCCCACCCTCCTGGATGAGCGGGCACGGAGCGAAGGCTGAGGGGCTGCTGGGTGGGCGGTGCTGGTAGGGGGGGTGGCGGCTGTACCTGTAGAAGTGGAGGGCACAGATGGTGCAGCCACCACAAGGGAGCTCCCATCGGAGGACGAGTCCGTGTCGCTGGTGGCAGATCCTGTGACCGACGTGAAGCTCCCCTCGCCCTCCGTCCCACTGGTGTATTCTGAGTCTGTGGTGTGGCCCTCCATGGCCATGTGGGATGCAGCCCCCTCGTGCTCCGGTGCCACTGTACCTCCGCCTGATGATGGTGATGCACAAAAGAACAGGGAGAGCACAAAAAGGGGTGGGGAAACAGAAGAAAGACAGGTTGAGTGCATGGCTTACAGCTACAGTTGGCGGACAATACAGAAACAGCAGCCCCCCGCACTGTGCCGTGCTCTTGGCCTCTACAGATGCAGTTCCTGCGATATGGCCTACATGGCTATGAATGTCATCTGCCCACATAGATGATACAGGGGCATGTATACCTGTACTTGGCACTCTGCAGAGGTGGGGTGGAGTGGCACATAGCCTGCATTCCAGAGGGGCCTAGCCTACGGAACTCGCCCTGGCCAAGGGAAACCCACAGCCCTCCTCCCCTACCCAGACCCCTCCACTGTGCGCAAAGTCAGCAGAATGAGAGTGTACTCACCCCCTTGCGTCTGCTGTGATGCCCTCATGCGCCCATCCAACTCAGGGTAGGCCACCGCCAGGATCCGGAACATCAGGTGGGTCATGGTGCGACGGGCACCCCTCCCACGTTGGGAGGCCATCCCCAACTGAGCCTCCGCCGTCTTCTTGCTCCAGCGGCGAATGTCCTCCCATCTTTTACGGCAGTGGGTGCTCCGTCTGTGGTGGACCCCCAGGGTTCGGATGTCCTTGGCGATGGCACGCCAAATATCCTTCTCCTGGTGGGCGCTGACCTACATGACATGTACAGGGGAAGAAGAGAAGTCATTAGCAACTGCACCGTCAAAGTGAGTGGCCCACATCCCTGCCCTTGCCATGTGGCACATGCAATCTTACTCCTTCATGCTCGCAGAACTCTGCCCCCTTCCTACTTACATCCAGCCCTTCCCACCCAGGCATAGCCCATACAACTTGCACCCTATGTACTCACCTGTTGGTCTGGAGGACAGTAGAGTAGCGTGTACTGGGGGAGGACCCCGTCCACGAGCTTTTCCAACTCCTGTGCAGTGAAGGCAGGGGCCCTTTCCCCAGACGCACGTGCCATTGTCTCTTCCAGACCGAGGTCACAGCAGAACTTGCAGTGTAGGTCCTCTCCTGTCGAAGATCAGGTATCGAGTGATTGAACAGATAGAAAATGGCAGTCACGTCCGCAGTGGTCACGTCCGCGGCGGTGCGTATCATCACCGCCTGCGCACTTCGTCATTGGCTCCTGGGACCCACAGGGTCCAATGTTAACCGATGCAACATTGCGCCGCGGTCTACGACCGACTACCGTGACTGTGTACAACGCCAGCGCAGTTTCCTCACATCCCATTGTCCCACTTTACAGGTCAGGCAGCTGCCATTTCAGGGGCCCACATGGCTTCATTTACAACTGTGTCACACATACCTAGGTCTGGACTCAACACACATACGGGAAGAATGTTGTATTTTGTGTCGTGTTCTGGGTAGCTGTGGGTACATACCTCTGAATTGGTTGACTCTGTGGCCCTGTTGTCCTTCCTAGGCACCGTCAGCTGGGACATGTGAGGAGATGGCGGAATCCTCTCAAACAACAGTGGCCATGGCATCAGGGATGTCCCAGCCTATGTTTTCCAACGTGTTGTCCAGAGTGTTGTCTGCCCTGCTGAAACACGTGAGGAGCTACATCGTTTTCCCTCAGATGGAGGATTTGGCTACAGTTAAAGGTGATTTGTATGCCCTGGGACATATCCCTAACATCATAGGTGCCATTGATGGGACCCATGTGGCTTTGATCCCCCCCCACAGGAGTGAACAGGTGTACAGGAACCGGAAGAGTTATAATTCGATGAATGTACAGATGGTATGTTTGGCAGACCAGTACATCTTGCAGGTAAATGCTATGTTCCCTTGCTCAGTGCATGACGCCTACATCCTGTGGAATAGCAGCATCCCTTATGTGATGAGTCAACTCCAGAGGCACCGTGTGTGGCTATTAGGGGACTCTGGTTACCCCAACCTGTCATGGCTATTGACCCCAGTGAGGAATCCCAGGATCAGGGCAGAGGAACGCTACAATGAGGCCCATGGGCGGACTAGGAGGGTGATCGAACGCACATTCGGCCTCCTGAAGGCCAGATTCAGGTGCCTCCATATGACAGGTGGTTCCCTATTCTACTCACCAAGGAAGCTGTGCCAGATCATCATCGCCTGCTCGATGCTTCACAATCTTGCTTTGCAACGCCAGGTGCCTTTTCTGCAGGAGGATGGTCCAGATGACGGTGTTGTGGCAGCCGTGAAAGCCTGTGGACAGTGATGAGGAGGAAGCTGAGGAAGAAGACATTGACAACAGGGACTCTGTCATACAGCAATATTTCCAGTGACACACAGGAGAGAACAATTTGTTTACTGTTACATTTACTTTCACACTTCTAACTCTATCCTGTCTGTCAATTTGAAGTAGTATTTGCTAACTGAGTTGTACATTTCCATTACGGTTTCACAGGTGTGGTTACCAACGTGTGTCATCTGCTTGCATCCTTCATGGGCTTGTGATGTGTAACATAGGTATGTTGACATTACATTTTGGAACGGATTTTGTCATTGTCATAGATAATACACATTTTCAAAATCACAGACTGACTCCAGATTGTTTTGTGGTTCAAGGGTGTTTATTGAAGTGCTAATTATTGGAGGGGGTGGCAAAATGGTGATGGGTGATGGTGGAGGAATGTCCATGGCAGAGTCCAGTCTATTAGTCTCACAGGTGCACTGCCTATATGGGCATAGGAAGTGGAGCTGGGGCAGTTCCAATATGGACAGGGTAACAAAGTGGGACAGTGGGATGACAATCAGGGTGGTTTCATTTCCTGGCGGGGGTCTTGCCATCTTGCTCTGTCCTGTTCCTGGATCTCAGGGACCGCTTGCGGGGTGGTTCTCCATCTGCAGGGGGTGGGGTGCTGGTGTGGTGGTCCTGTGGCGGGGCGTCCTGCCCACTAGCGCGGGCGGAGGTGGTGGGCAGTTCATCGTCCAGGCTAGTGTAAGGGGCCTCTTGGAATGCCACGGTGTCCCTCATGGTCTTCTGTATGTCCTTCAGCACCCCTACGATGGTGCCCAGGGCAGAGCTGATGGTTCTGAGCTCCTCCCTGAACCCCAAATACTGTTCCTCCTGCAGGCCCTGGGTCTCCTGAAACTTCGCCAGGACCGTTGCCATTGTCTCCTGGAAGTGGTGGTATGATCCCATGATGGAGGATAGGGCCTCGTGGAGAGTGGGATCCCTTGGCCTGTCCGCCCCCTGTCGCACAGCAGCCCTCCCAGTTCCCCTGTGTTCCTGTGCCTCCGTTCCCTGGACCGTGTGCCCACTACCACTGCCCCCAGGTCCCTGTTGTTGTTGGGGTGGTGGCTTATCCTGGGTTCCCTGTAGTGGTGGACACACAGCTGATTGACGTGTCCTGGGTACGGAGGTATGGGCCTGCTGGGTGGGTGCTGTGCTGGTGTTACCAGAGGGTGGAAGGTCAGTGTTGGGCTGTGCCTGTGCGAGGGGAACCGACTGTCCCGAGGCCCACGATGGTCCGGGCTGGTCATCTGGATCCAGTTGGCCAGAGCTGCTGTCATCACTGTGGGCCTCTTCTGTGGGTGGGGTAGAGATGTCTGGACCCTCCTGTCTGGTGACGTTACGTAGTGGTCCTGCAGGGGTATAAACGCATGGTTATTGCATCTGTGTGTGTCATGGTGTGCAATGGGTGGGTGAGCGTGTACCCCAGTGCAAGCATTCCTGTGTGGGGGCTTGTGTGATGATGGTTGGGGGGTGTTATGGGTATGTGCAGTGGGCATTCTTTAGTGATGGGTGTCCATGCTTAGTTGTGTCATGCAGGGCTTGGTGTTGTGATGGGTGGTTTGTGTTATTAGTACATTAGTGAGGAGTTGGAGTGATAGGGGAGGGGGTGAGGGTGGGGGTGTGTGATAGCATGCGGGAGGGTGGGGGATATGATAGTTAAGATTTGACTTACCAGTGTCCATTCATCCACCGACTCCTCCGAGACCCTCTGGATGCATGATGGTGAAGACCTGCTCCTCCCATGTTATTAGTTGTGTTGGAGGAGGTGGGGGTCCGCCGCCAGTCCGCTGAATCGCGATGTTGTGTCTGGAGACCATGGAACGCACCTTCCCCCGTAGGTCGTTCCACCTCTTCCTGATGTCCTCCCGATTTCTTGGGTGCTGTCCCACTGCGTTGACCCTGTCGACGATTCTTCGCCATAGCTCCATCTTCCTTGCAATTGAGGTGTGCTGCACCTGTGATCCAAATAGCTGTGGCTCTACCCCTACAATTTCCTCCACCATAACCCTGAGCTCCTCCTCCGAAAACCTGGGGTGTCTTTGGCGTACCATGGGGTGGTGTAGGTGATGTGTGGGGTGGTGTATGTGGTGATGAGTGTGGTGATGTGTAGTGGTGTGGGGTGTTTTGTGCGTGGATATTGTGTGGGTGATGGTGTTGTGTGCCTCTGTGTGGTGGGGTTGTCTATTGCTGTGCTCTCTCTCTGTCACCTTCGTCTCTAATTTCGAGTCGTAGGGGTTTGTGGGTGATGTGGGTGTGTGTTTTATATTGATTTGGGTGTGTGGGAGTGGTGTTTGTATGTGTATCAGGTGTGTATATTTTGAATTGTCCAATGTGGCGGTGTTTTGGAGATGTGTCTGTATTTTGAGCGCAGCGGTGTGTACCGCCAATGGAATACCGCGGTTGAAAGACCGCCGCGTGGATTCGTGGGTTGTAATAGCATGGGCGTGTTTCTGTTGGCGTGACAGTGGAGGATTTGTTTTCGCCAGTTTATCACTGACCTGTGGTGTGGCGGACTTGTGTGGGTGTCTGAATTTCGGCGGATTGCGAGATGTGGGTCATAATAGCTGTGGCGGAATTCCGCGGCCGCGGCTGTGTATTGGCGGTCTTCTGCACGGCGGTAAGCGGCTTTTACCGTCAATGTTGTAATGACCCCCCAAATGTGGACATTTTTGCATATTTACTGGGCATGACACTAGAAATGCTGAGTCATATTATTTTAAATTACCACCTTTCCAGAAAGAGAAAAATATTGCTTACCAACTCAAAATGGATCTACTCAGACCCCTTTGTTTTGCCACTCGCTGTTGAGGGCTATGAGTTTTGGAAGAACAATATTGATGTGAAAAGTGTATGAAGAACTAAAAATTGGCAGATACAGGGTAGGGAAGCTTTGTTTAGAGCATGCTTTATTCCTTCACAAATGATCTTTTTTAAATGAAACAGTTCAACAAACATCATGCTTGGGGTTAGCAAAAATAAAAGAAATTATTTCGCCAGGATCCCCACAGCATCTAAATTTCACTACTGGCAAACTCTTTTAAATGTTACTGAAGATCAACTAACAGCTTAGGTTCAGAATGGTACCTTTAATTCCTCACTTTCAAGTCCCGGTGCCAGGCATGTTTTGTAAATTCCTCAGAGAGTTTCAGTGCAAGCCGGCTAGACACTTCGCTATGTCTTGGGGAACACTTGGTTATCTTCACGACATACAGTGTGCGTAAACTGTGCCACCAATGGTTTGGTTCCTTCACCTTAGCAGCTTTAAAACAACATCTTGGTCTCTTTTCTGAGGAAATAGACTTACAAGATTAGGACCTAGGAAACCACACTCAAAACTTTTCTTGTATGCTGTATATAATGAGCTTTGGCAGCTTTCTCAGATGGGAGCTGCTGCATGTTTAAGGCAGATAGGTAAGGAAAATGTGGAAGAGGCTTTAGCTGTTGTTAATAATGGCATGAACACCCTGTCCAACAGAAAATATACCTGAAATAATATTATGTTATCTGCGATTGACATCATTCAGAATAACGTCCTTTTTACAACATGGGCAGAGTCAACTGTGTTCAATTATGCAGTTAGGTTGGACATTACAACTTTTTTAAAATGGTTACATGCCCAGGAAACACAACAGCAGCGAAGGATTTGATGCTTTTAATGTATCCAGGTAACAACAGACAATGGCTAAGGAAGAAAGTAGCTATATGATGCTTAACAGTGAAAAAGTTAGAAACGTTGCCTTCTACTGCAACAGAAATTTAGCAGTATGTTTGATACATGGAGGTAGAAAGCCTGGAATTTCTTATGTCAATTCGGTTTCTCAAACTGTAACTTGTTGCTGCCCTGGTTTATTCTCCCTCCCCTACACAAGAGATAAAAGTAGCCGAATTACTACCAGAATCACATTGCTACTTTTAATGTGAATTTTGACAAGCTGAACAGACTAGAGGCATTATTGTTTCAAAAACATGTGACCCTGACATTGGTCATGTATTTTATCATAAATTGCAGTCCTTTCAATAAATGTACTGAAAATTGTCCTGCATCTCCTTTCTTGCTTGTGTGTGTGTAAGGGACTTATTGCTAACGAGAGAAAAGGGTAAACCATGTTCCATCATGATTTTTCCCTGGAAAAACCTCAGAGTCCATGCGCTAGGCTGCCAGAAATCACCTTTACGATTTGTGTTTTGGTGAGGTGCTGACAAGAAAGCCGTAAGGGTTGGGCCGACAGCTGCCAACTGGTGTAGGAGTGACTCAGTCACCTGCAATCAGAGGTGTTGCTGCCCCATACCCCAGCAGTCTAATAGAGATACGAAAGTCCTTACGACAGTGTAAGTCATGTAAAGGGGAGAAGGAGTATTCACGATTCTGACGGTTCCTACATCGCCAGGAATCCAAAAGATTCCAGTTCTCTTGCCATTCTGTAAATGTGCGGGCAATGCAATAGGTAGGGAAGTCACTTAGTGGGGGTTGGGAGTGATCAAGAGTGGGGTCAGCAGCACAATTGGAATCTCACCCAACTATGGCAGCACTAATTAAGAATGGGGACAGTCGTGCAGACACGCTGGTCAGGAATCATCTGCGCTGGAGTGCAAACCCCTCCTTGTCTGTTGAGTGCGTCTCTTGAAGATGAGCAGTATGGACACCCCACTTAGCTAAGTATGAAAATACCTTACATCTTTTAGACATAGAGGGGGTCATTCTAACTCTGGCGGGCGGCGGAGGCCGCCCGCCAGAGTTCCCCCCTCCAGAATACCGCACCGCGGTCAGAAGACCGCTGCGGTTATTCTGTGTTTCCCGCTGGGCTGGCGGGCGACCGCCAGAAGGCCGCCCGCCAGCCCAGCGGGAAACCCCCTTCCCACGAGGAAGCTGGCTCCGAATGGAGCCGGCGGAGTGGGAAGGTGTGACGGGTGCAGTTGCACCCGTCGCGAATTTCATTGTCTGCTAAGCAGACACTGAAATTCTTTGTGGGGCCCTCTTACGGGGGCCCCACGACACCCCATACCGCCATCCTGTTCCTGGCGGGCGAACCGCCAGGAACAGGATGGCGGTATGGTGGGGTGTCTGAATCCCCATGGCGGCGCAGCAAGCTGCGCCGCCATGGAGGATTCATGAGGGCAGCAGAAAACCGGCGGGAGACCGCCGGTTTTCCTGTTCTGACCGCGGCCAAACCGCCGCGGTCAGAATGCCCTGCGGGGCACCGCCAGCCTGTTGGCGGTGCTCCCGCCGACCCTGGGCCGCCGGGGTCAGAATCACCCCCAGAATGTATCCCTTCATACATTCCAGGATACTAACGTATAAGCTGCAGTGTTTGCCATGACACCAATGTGTACAGATAAGCTCGATGCTCATCGTGCAGTGGGAGCCATTCCAGCCTAGGAACCACAACTATTTGTTGAGATAAGGGTGGTAAAGTTAATTTCCAACTGAGGGAATCCCGTAATGTGTAGAACACAAATTTAAAAAAGAACAATTCCCAGCGCCACTTCACCAGGACGAGAAGGAGAATCTCTCCAATCCAAACTAATAATCTAATCTAAACACACTGAATACGCTCTGGGAAGTGCAAAACAGCAAACAACCAAGGCTCAGTCGCCCAGGCCTTAATCCTACAAAGGAAGTTAAGATAATTACCACATAATTGGAAAGATCAAAGCATTACATTACACACATAGTGAAAGATAACTAGATATGTAGTGCTAACCCACCCCATCATCAGAGTTTGAAGTAAGACCTCAGTGCTCTATATCAATTTGTCAGCGGTCCTGGAAGTTACTTCTGGTGGTATGACGCTGGGTGTCTCTCATATGGATGAGTCGCAATCAGAACCCAATCCCCTTTCGTCAGGTTCTTGGAGCAGGAAGGACTGCCCAGAGCCAGACCCACTCAAGGATGCCACCCCCTCCATGCCTCTCTGTCATTCTTGTCATGTTGCCATGACCGATGAAGCTGCTGGTTTGTTCAAGGTGTTGTGCCAATGAGAGCAAGGCCTGTGCTTCTCTGGCCTCGGTCAGGGTTCTCTGCTAGGAATGACCCAAGGCTGCTGGTCTATCCAGGACCAGATGTCTTGCAGCAAGTGGAAGAATTTAGTACCATCAGCAGTATCCACTCACAGGTGAGCGGGGAATTGTATCAAGAATGGGATCCCCATCTCCTACAGCTTTTGTTTGCTTCTACAAGCATTGCCTGTTGAATAATCATCACTTTACTGTTCTCTACAGTAAGAGTTCCTCTCTGCTAGGCCTGTTTCAGGTTTTGGTCTCTGTTTTTATAATAGAGTAAACGCACCTCTATTGGTCATGGAGGGGCCTCCGGGAGTATTGATCTAGAGGGCATGCTGTAGGTACATTCCATCGCAAAAAAACTGGAAAGTTCTTTTGGAGTCACTGCAGTGTGAAGCCATCTCTTCAAATTTGTCGTCATGTCAGCTCCCTCGATCTTTTCTGGAAGCCCAACAATGCGGATATTATTTTTGCACACTCTGTTTCCTGTATCTTCTCCTCTGGCTTCCAGGAGTTTCAGTCATGATTCCAAGGTAGTGAGTTGCCCATTTACTGTGTGCAGTGCAGGGGACACGTCAGCAAGGTCCCTTTCAATGGCTGTCACACGTTCAGCAAGGTGCCTATGGTCTTCTCGCAAGAGACCCAAATCTGTACCAAATGTGTCTATTTTAGTTTAAAGTGCCTCTCTCAAGGCAGTGTTGTCTTGTAAAATGTCCTGTAGTGTAGGGATCCCAGCAGGGTTCCTGGGGCTAATGCAATCATCTCCCCCAGTAAGAGTTCCATTCATGATCTGGTCCCTCTAACGAGTGTTGTTACCCATAGCGGTCAAAGATTGTGGTATTCCGGGTACTTGACTGGGGCCCCACAGCCCATGGGGGGTAGGGGCACCCCTGATGTCAAGGGAGTTCAGAGAAATACCCCAAGGGTAGAAAGGTTCTTGTACTTATCTGATGGGCTACCTGCAAGTGTCTTTGGCAATCAATATAGTTATAAGATATTGGGGGAACTATGCAGTGTACTCCTCAGGGGCCCGGTTGTTTCCCCACAGGACCAAGGTGCCAATTCCAGTAGAGTTAAGCCCAGGTAGTGAAGCGTGGTCTCCTATGGACCCCAGGCAGAACCCCTCCTATCCCTTTGTCTATGGAGCTCATACATTCTTTATAGGATGGTTTGCAGTTTGTCGCACTGCAAGAGTTCCAGTAGTAGGTTTCCAACTCTTAGCAGGGCAGAGGTCTGAGGTAGTTACTGTGTAGTTAGATTTCAGGAAGTTGTCGCCAGCCCTCAGTGTTAAACTTAGTGCACAAGCTGGTGGTATGACCCTGTGGTATTTAGAGGTGTCTGGATGCTTGAAGCCCTTGGCTCGAGGGGGAGTAAAGGGGCGATGATGACGGGCCTCCCCCATGTCACCAGCCACGGCCCAATGCTCGCCAACTCAGACTGCAGTGATCAGGGCCCTACGGGTGTGGGGAGGAGAGCTGTCTCATTCTCTTCTGCCCACTACCCATTTGTCATGGTCCACGGACAGTATTGATCCCAGGGGCAGGAGTAGTGGGCACCCTACCACCTATTACAGCCCGTGGGCCTACCACTTCTGTTATGGGGGACCCCCTAGATGTAGTCAGCAGGGTGAGCAGACCATCCTCCACCTGCTATGTGTTTTCAGGTGCCTCAATCCCTGGCAGAGCCCCCTGAGTCACAGCAACTATGTTGGGTCTCCGCAGCGGTCACCCCACTTCTGACTGTGGTCCAAGGCCCTCCTCCACTAGGAGCTGTCTTAGGTCTGCCATTCTCAGGAGGAAAGGCTAGGATAGGCCCTGCACCAGTAGGTCCCCTACAATTGCAGGGTCCTCGGAGAGCAGTACGTGTCAGGCTAGTGAAGAGGTCAGGCCCCTGAATGTCTTGCCAGAGTTTCTCTTGTTGGCAGGGCCTGCCTTGCGTGCTGCATGTGCCTCACCTCATAGAGCCCAATGGGCCCTGGCATTCATCTGCACAGTTTTTTCCCTCCAGTCAACCCACAGCTGTTCGATGGTGTGTGGACCCCCAGAGAAAACAGCGGGGAAGGTGAACAACACAGGGGAGGCAGACTGTCAGATCCTACCTAAATGATCACTGCGAACCAGGGGATAGATTTGTCATTCAAAACAGTCTGGGGAGCACACCATCCAGAGGACCGTCCAGTGGCATGGTTGCAGCTGTCATGTTGGGTGAGTTACCGACCCAGGCCTGTTCACATCTCAGTCTCGGATCGTGGTGTGGGGGCCCAATCATACCCATGTGGGGCACCCCTGATTTAGGGGAGGTCGGGGCATTTATGGCCATGCTGTGGGGGGCTACGTTTTCAGCTAGGATTGGGTCTGATGGGGCCTGGCACTCCACAGTGTTCGGAGATGCCTCTTACTCCATGCACTGTTGGCCGTGCCTCCCTACATTGCCTTCATTATTGATTATTAATGTTGCTATAGTTATATTTGTCTTGCATCCTGGTGTTTTAGTAAGGCTTTGTCTTTTGAATGCCTATTCTTTCTGAGCCTTATCTAGTATTCCCTTGAATAGGGCTTCTATTTTGGATCCACACTCTCCTCTCAATCTCTGTGTGATCATGGGCAACTCTGAACCCAGGATTCTGCCTACTTTGTCTTCCCTGTCACCAGTCCTAGTCTACACCCTGACAGTTCCCAACACATCTTTTGAATCCCCTCACCTGAGCATCATGGTTGACCCACTTTAGAAATGTCTCGACTACCAGAGAGAAAATAAGTGTGGAGCAGGGACATTCTTGGGGTGAGCCACACCATATCAGAAATGGAGCTGACAGCACCCTGTAATCCCTTACTTAGGCCCAGGGATCTATATATAGGATCAGTCCTTATCTAAGGAACAATGATCTGTAGTTCATTTATTGTAGGATCTGGAATGTGAATGGCAGTGCATTGAGTTGAATGCCTTCTCAAAATTGATAAGAATTAAAATTGCAGTCCTGGACAACTGATTTGCTTTGGCTAGCAGCAAATGTAAACAGTGGATGTAATGACAGATGCCACGGCCCAGCATAAAGCTGATTTGGATGCACAAACTTTCATTCACACAACCCTAAGCATCCTATTGGCCAGAATTTATGTGAGGATTTTGTTTTCCATTTTGATCACTGAAAATGGTTGGTAGGAGGAAAACTCACTTAGGTGCCTGCCAGGCTTGGGAATTACCACTATTGCAGCACCACACAAGGTATGCAGCAATACCCCAGACTAACATGCCTCTTCAAAAACATCAATAAATGTTGGGAGACCAGTGAGTATTTAAAAAAAAACTCTGTAGAGAACCCATTGGCGCCAGAAGTCTTCCCTGTGGGCATGGAGGAGATTACCTCTTGAATCTAATCAATTGAGATTGGGGCATCATTTTCATCTCTATGTACAGGGTCCAAAGCATGTGTGACCAAGCAAGCCACTATCAGGTGGGATTCCTCCTGCTGTAGAGGGTTGTAAGGCACATAGAGCTGGCCATAATAGGTTACAAAGGAGTCAGCAAACCATTTCGCCATCAATGCAGCAGATGTGAGCACTTATTCTAGCTTTGAGCTCATGGGCTGACAGCAGAAACAGCAGTTTTGCGACCTAGCCCATAAATCCAATGTTAGGAGATGATCCATTGTTGGCAGTCAGGTTACCCCCTGTCCAAGCAAGGACCCTTACTCTAGTCAGGGTAAAAGAGAATCACCCTCAGCTAACCCCTGCTTACTCCCTTGGTAGCTTGGCACAAGCAGTAGGCTTAACTTCAGAGTGCTAGGTGTAAGGTATTCATACCAACACAAACAGTAACTCAATGAAAACACTACAAAATGACACAACACAGGTTTAGAAAAATAGATAATATTTATCTAAACAAAACAAGACCAAAATGACAAAAATCCACAATACACAAGTCAAGTTATCAATTAAAAACCAAAAAGAGCCTTCATGTAATTTTAAACACAACACTAACGCTATTAGCATGAAAATGTTCCTTGGGTGCGCCAAAAATAACCCCGCACGGGCGAGTGTGGATCAAAAAGGGCTTGCGATGCATCGATATAACTCACAAGCGAGACCTTGCCTCGTTTCCCCTTTAGTTGGGTTGGCGTGCGCCATTTCTTCTCTCTGCAGGAAAGCGATGCATCCATCCGATCAGCACTTTCGGGTCCAGACAGGCCTTGCGTCGTTTTTACATAACAAGATATGTTTGCGTCAGAAATCCAGCTGTACGATGATCTGAAAACCATGCAGCGCGGGTTGCGATCTCACAGGTCTCTGTCAGCTATGTTACGCGTCATTTCTCCAGCCAGGGGCGTCAATCTTCTGGTCGCGTTGCAGGCAAGCATCGATTTTCAGCCGCAAAGCCTGTGGCACTTTGATTTTTCAGCTGCAGATCGGAGTCGCGTCGATCTTTTCCCCACATGACGGTCGGTGTGTGGAATTCTCACTCTTGGGCTGCGAGCTTCTCCTTTCAGGGTCCCAGGAACTGGATTGGTACCACTTGGCAGAGTAGGAGTCTCAGCGGAGGCTCCAGGTGCTGGCAGAGAGAAGTCTTTGCTGTCCCTGAGACTTCAAACAGCAGGAGGCAAGCTCTAAATCAAGCCCTTGGAGAGTTCTTCTCAAGAAGGAAAGCAACACAAAGTCCAGTCTTTGTCTTCTAGCACTGGCAGATGCAGCAACTGAAGGATAGCTCCACAAAGTACAGTCACGAGCAGGGCAGCTCTTCTTCCTCAGCTCTTCAGCTCTTCTCCAGGCAGAGGTTCCTCTTGGTTTCCAGAAGTATTTTAAAGTCTGAGGTTTCGGGTGCCCTTTTTATACCCATTTTGCCCTTTTACGTAGGCCTACTTCAAAGAAAAGGGTCTCTTGTTTGTTAAATCCTGCCTTGCCCAGGCCAGACCCCAGACACACACCAGCTGGTTGGAGACTGCATTGTGGGAGGGCAGGCACAGCCCTTTCAGGTGTGAGTGACCACTCCTCCCCTCCCTCCTATCACAGATGGCTCATCAGGAAATGCAGACTACACCCCAGCTCCCTTTGTGTCACTGTCTAGTGAGAGGTGCAACCAGCCCAACTGTCAAACTGACCCAGACAGAGAATCCACAAACAGGCAGGGTCACAGAAATGGTTTAAGCAAGAAAAATGCTCACTTTTTAAAAGTGGCATTTTCAAACACACAATCTTAAAAACAACTTTACTAAAAGATGTATTTTTAAATTGTGAGCTCGGAGACCCCATACTCTACATGTCTATCCGCTCCCAAAAGGAATCTACACTTTAATCATATTTAAAGGAACCCCTAATGTTAACCTATGAGAGGGACAGGCCTTGCAACAGTGAAAAACTAATTTAGCGGAATTTCACTGTCAGGACATATAAAGCACATTACTATTTGTCCTACCTTAACCATACGTTGCACCCTGCCCTTGGGGCTACCTAGGGCCTACCTTAGGGGTGTCTTATATGTAAGAAAGGGAGGGTTTAGGCCTGGCAAGTGGGTACACTTGCCAAGTCGAATTTACAGTTAAAAACTGCACACACAGACACTTCAGTGGCAGGTCTGGACATGATTACATAGCTACTTAGGTGGGTGGCACAGCCAGTGCTGCAGGTGCACTAGTAACATTTGATTTACATGCCCTGGGAACCTCTACTGCACTGTACTAGGGACTTACTAGTAAATCAAATATGCCAATCATGGATGAACCAATTAAATACACATTTTGTATAGGAACACTTGCACTTTAGCACTGGTTAGCACTGATTAGCAGTGGTAAAGTGCCCTGAGTAATAAAAACAGTAAAAACAGAGTCCAGCATACATCAACAACCTGGGAAACAGATGCAAAAAGTTAAGGGAGACCATGCCAAGGATGAAAAGTCTAACACGTGTCCCCCAGCTGAAAGTGGGGAGCAATTACCCAACCTCATGGGAGTTCTCATCACTAACGCGGAAGAATCTGGAGAGACCATCAGCATTGGAGTGTTCTGTACCAGGGCGGTGTTCCACAGTAAAGTCCATCCCCTGTAGGGAAATGGACCACCTCAACAGTTTTGGATTCTCACTCCTCATCTGCATTAACCATCTGAGGGGCCTATGGCCTGTCTGAACCTGGAAGTGAGTCCCAAACAAGTAGAGCTTTAGCTTCTTCAGTGCCCAGACCACAGCAAACGCTTCATGTTCTAAGGCACTCCACCTATGTTCCCTGGGAAGTAACCTCCTGCTAATGAAGGCTACGGGTTGATCTAGGCCCCCTTCATTAAGCTGTGAGAGTACTGCTCCAATACCATGCTCTGAGGCATCTGTTTGCACAACAAACTCCTTGGAGTAATCAGGTGCCTTCAGCACGGGTGCTGTGCACATGGCAGCCTTCAGGGCATCAAAAGTGGTCTGGCAAGCCTCTGTCCAGATCACGTTTTTGAGTTGCTTCTTAGAAGTCAACTCAGTCAAGGGGGTAACAATGGTACCATATCCCTTGACAAACCTCCTGTAGTAGCTAGTGAGACCTAAAATGGCTCTCACCTCAGTCTGGGTTTTGGGAGGCTCCCAAGCCAGAATGGTGTCAATATTTGGCTGTAAGGGTGCCACCTGGCCACTCCCTACCTGGTGTCTCAAGTACACCACAGAATCCTGCCCTATTTGGCACCTGCTTGCCTTCATAGTGCTTGCCTTCATAGCCATCTGCAGGGCCTCTAACACTCTCCAGAAGTGTTGCAGATGTTCCGCCCATGTGGAACTAAACAAACCAATGTCATGCAGGTAGGCGGCACTGAACTCATCCAGCCCAGCCAACATCTGGTTGACCAACTTCTGAAAGGTGGCAGGGGCACTCTTCATCCCAAATGGCATCACTTTAAATTGAAAGTGTTCATCTGCTGATCTCTCCTTGGCCCCCTCAGTTAAGGCAATCTGCCAGTACCCAAACGTTAAGTTAAACGTACTGAGGTACTGGGCAGCTCCCAACCAGTCAATGAGCTCTTCAGCTAGGGGGATGAGGTATGCGTCAGTCTTGCTTACCGCTTTGAGTCCCCAGAGGTCCACACAGAACTGAGTTCTGGAGTGGCACCAGGTGCTGCAGCCTTTGGGACCAATACCACTGGGCTGGCCCAATTACTGCTGGAATGCTCAATAACCCCTAGACTTAAGATCTTGGATACTTCATCTTTAATGCAAGCCCTGACCCTGTCAGTCACCCTGTAAACTTTCTGTTTAATGGGTGTACTGTCCCCAGTGCCCACATCATGTGTGCACAAATGTGTAACTCCTGGGATCGAGGAAAACAGTGAGGCGAACTGTCCCAACACGTGGCGACAGCCACTCTGCTGCTCTTCAGTCAGGGAGGGGGAGAGGATCACTCCCTCCACTGACCCATCTTTTTCTCCTGCAGACAGTAGGTCACGAAGAGACCCACTCTCCTCCTCCACCCTATCATCTGTTGCAAGGACAGTTCAGTCCGCTCAAAGTGTGGCTTGAGGTGGTTGACATTCAGGACCCTTAAAGGATTCCTTGGAGATTGCAAGTCCACCAGGTAGGTGGCTTCACTCTTGTGCTCCACCACCTCAAATGGCCCAGTCCACTTATCCTGGAGCACCCTAGGCTCCACTGGTGCCATCACCCACACTTTCTGACCAGGTTGAAACTCGACCAGAGTGGCATTCCGGTCATACCACCATTTCATATCCTCCTGGCTTGCTTCCAGGTTCTCCTGTGCGAGACTCCTGAAGCGGGCAGTCTGGTTTCTCAAAGCCAGTATGTAGCTATATACATCATGGGGGGGGGATGTACTAGGAGCTTTTTCCAAAGCCTTCTTCACCAGACTCAAAGGTCCCCTCCCAGGGTGGCCATAGATGAGCTCAAAAGGACTAAATCCAAGTTCCTTTTGAGGCACATCCCTGTGAGCGAACAGAAGGCATGGCAGGACAACATCCCACTTCCACCTCAAGGGCTCTGACAGACCCATGATCATGCCTTTCAAGGTGCGGTTGAATCTCTCAACCAGACCATTACTTTGGCACAGAGACTTCATATGCGTGGATATGAAGTTGGTACCCCTATCAGATACCACTTCCTTGGGAACCCCATGCGGGTAAAAACCCCCTCAAAGCATGACCCACCAGAGGAATGGCTTCTGGGTACTGGGTTGCATGGTCCACCAAGACCAGGATGAACCTGTTGCCCATAGCTGTCTTGGGATCCAGAGGCTCCGCAATGTCAATACCTACCCTCTCAAAGGGAGTACTAACAACAGGTAAAGGTGAAAGGCAAAAAGTTTAGGGAGACCACGCCAAGGATGAAAAGTCTAACACCCATGAAAATTTGTCTGTGCTCAAAAATCATTAGTGCAGCTCCAGCTTAGCCACAGGCATCCTCCTGAGAGTCTAATAGCCTCAGCTGGGATGCTCTTTCTCCAGGACTGAGACTTTAGTCTTCAATCTTTAAAACCTCAAGCTCACAACTTCCATCTCACTTTTTCCCTGGGACTTAGCCTGTCTAAGCATGAGTGGCTTAAGCACCTCGCAGGTTATAGCCGCTGGCTTTACCAAGCCCATATTTACTTCAAAATATGCAACAATCTCCTTTCCTACTGTGGTCACAAGGCTGTCATCTGTCAGCAACCAGATACTAAGGCGGCACTCACCCTGCAGCCTCATAGACCTTGTGGGAGCAACCTCACTTGTTGAAACCCAGCCATGCTTGAAGCAGACATGACAAATATTCTGTACATAAGAAAGAGGAGTGAGTGCCGCTTGCTATTTTTGTCCCTGATGTTTGCTTTAAGCAAGATGAAGTGTTTCCCTTTTGGAATTTTCCTTTAGCATTTGTTTTTCCTCCAAACTGTGACCCTCTAAATGTGACACTGGACACCTTTTACATACATTACATTATGCTGTGCAAGTTGGCACTGTGGCTACTGAGAGGAGTCAGTCTTTCCTAACACAATCTAGAAGAGCATCTGAGAGATCTTCTCAGGTTCCAATCCTTGAAAAAGATGTGTTTTGGAAAGAGGACAATCCTTCAACTAAGTTAGCAAGACTCTTGTCTCAGTTCATCTAGCATCTGACAGTGAAAGTGCAGCCAAGAGAAGTATGCAAGCCAAGGATGAATGAGGTCATTTGGCAACCATCTTTAGTTGAAGAAGGGAGCACTGGAAACATCTGGTCTTTGGTGACATATCAGGGAGGTCTGGAAAAATGATGATTCATTTCAATATTAAAGGGAAAAATTTGGACAGCTAGATTTTTTTATCTTTAATAAAAGACACATAAATTGAAGAGGACATTATCAATAAAGTTAAGATAGTCTTTCTCGAAGGAAGTACACAAATGAGTGAATTCAGATGCAGTTTTGAAGATTTCATTGTGATGACTTGGAACACAAAATATTAGTATAGGCATTTGAAGGCATGTTGCTAGTGTGTCATGAATAGAGCATATGCAGAGCATGACACACAGACATTGTACGATCAACATGTTACATCTCACTCATTCACAAATCTTTCAAAACTTGCACTTCTGTGGTTTGTGCTGTTTGGCATTAAAAGTGCTGAAAAAATGGTGCAAGGAAATTTCTTAGATTTCCTAGTGCAATTTTATTTGGCTCAACTAATGGGGGAACGCCCCCTTTGCAACATTCTGGGCGCAAAGGGTTACAAAGTGGCGCAAAGCATGCATTGCGCCACTTTGTAAATATGGTGCTGTGATTTTTAATCTCGCTGGGCCACATTTACGTAAAAACATTAACGTAAATGTGGAGCAAGGAGGCGCAAGGAGGCGCTAGGGACACTCAAATATGCCCCTCAATCTTCTCACTTGACCAGCTCAAAGAAATGTGCTCATTGATTGACACTTTCCTTTTTTGGCTGCCATATTTTATTTTTGACAACTAGGCTCATTTTTCAGTGTTCCTGTATTATGTGTCTTTTACTTAAATAACTATCAATCTGTGGGGCTTATTATTAGTAGTATTAGTGGTAGTAGCAGTAATAGTAATAGGGATATCATCATTATTATAAGTAGTAGTAGCAGTGATAGAGTAATAATGATAATGATAATGATACTAATAATAATTATCATTGCCGTTGTCGTTATTATTATTATTATTGTTATTATTATTATTATTATAAATATTATTATTAATATTATTATTATTATTGACATATTTCCCCGTTACTTTCTGTAATGTCATGTTTGTTGGTGATTACTATACTACATTTGCTGCCGACAGTTCAATGGCGTCAATTTGAAATGTGACACCACTTCATGTGATGTCGTCACCGGCCCGGGGGCTGGCAGGAATATTGTAACATGGCTTCCGACTTAAACTGATAGGTCACGCCCTGACATACTTGTTATTACGTTCTACCTCCGAAAACACAGCACATGCCTTTGAATTTCATCATGTCATTCTCATTATCTGCAGGTGAAGCTCGCAGGAAGAAATGTAACCGCACTGTGTCCTAGTACGATTTAAAATTAGTAACAAAGTTAGTCAGTAAAGCGAGAAGAACAATAGCAATTATCAAAGGGGGTCAAAACTGCAGTTTGAAAAGGGCATGAAGTGTTAGTGTGGGCAGGAACAGTGACAATTTATATGTGCCTAATAGCTTCTATCTGCCAACAAATTCTATGCTCCTTTGAAGCATACAAATGTTGGAGGTTTTCACTTTTCACAGAAGTTGTTTCCACTCTACCATGAGCCAAAAATGTACATTAGTGCTAATGATATCACATTAAAAGCATAGATAAACATCTAACTGTGGCAGCACTGGTCAAAATGCCAAGTGGAAGAATACAAATGTCACTGCCTGCAAAAGTAAATATAAATGTTACTGAACACAATTTAGGAAACAGATCACTACATAATAATAATTTAGCTAGTTACAAATTGTTGGCACAAACTTGCCAGCTTTTTAATATCCCCATAAATATGTGTTGTTAAAAATCCTAAAGATGCTCTCAGAGAAACTGCAATACAATAAATAACCCTTTTGATGCTGGAGCACAGCCAAGAACCCAGCAAATGACGCTTCCCATACCTATGCCAGTCAAGTACCGAGGGCTTTGAATCCAGAGATAAAACCTTAGATAAAATTAGTTTTATTTAGTTTCAGATCTGTAAAGGAAGGACCAGATTAAAGGGCATAGGCATACATCTCCGTGAGGTGTGTAGTGAGTGAGCAATCCACCTGACATTAACCCGTTAGCTGCTGGGCTTTCCCCCACCCCAGTGCTGACCCCTTTTTTGGCTATTTGGGGTAGTTCGCCCTTAAGCCCCTATAAATTACTGTCCACATAAGCTATCCATGCCTAATTTGGGTCCTTTTTCCAACATTCTAGGGATTGTAAAGCTACCCAGTAGAAGTTAGTGGACTTCCCTTGGGAATACCAAGAAATTACCCAAAATACAGCTAAAATGTTTGTGTTTTATTCTGGAAAATGGGAAAAAAGTGCAGCAGAAGAAATCATCTGTTTTTATTCCTGCAAATGGCATCAAGAAAGGGTTTGCAGTGATAAAATCACCATCTTCCCAACTTTCAGGAACAGACAGACTTGATTCAGAAAACACATTTTTCAACACAGTTTTGGCATTTTACTGGGCCATACCCCAATTGTACTATTTTTGTGCTTTCAGCCTCCTTCCAGTAAGTGACAGAAATGGGTCTGAAACCAATGGTGGATCCTGGACAGCTAAACATTTCTGAAAAGTAGACAAAATTCTGTATTCAGCAAGGAGTCATTTGTGAGGATCCTTCAAGATATTCCTACAGAAACTAACAGTTGAAATAAACAAATATTGAAATTGAGTTGAAAAAAACCAGCCATTTCTGTCTACGGTTTCTTCCAGAACTGTTTCCAGTACTTTTTAAAAGCAATATACTGTTATGTCTGTTGGGCCTTTCTGGTTGTGGGGATATATTGGTCTTGTAGGTTCCCAAGGTAACCAAAGCCAATAAACCTGCTGCACATTGTAATGTTTTTTCATCGTATATTGGGTACACAGCAATTCATTTGGTAAAATATAAAGAGTGAAAAATAGGTATCAAGGAAACCCAAGTATTTCCAAAACGGGCACAAGGTAACTAGTTTAGAAGCAGTAGTTATTTGCACATCCCTGAATTCGGGCTCCCCAGACTAGCATGTGAATTATTGGGCATTTCTCAAAATGACTTCTTTCTTACACACTGTCTTCCAATTGGAAGGCAAAAATGTAGAGAAAGACAATTGGCAATAACACGCGTTCTTCTATTCTGTGTTCCCCCAAGTCTCCTGATAAAAATTGTACCTCACTTGAGTGAATAGGCCTAGTGCCTTCAGCTGGAAATGCCCCAAAATGCAACATTGACATATCACATTTTTCCATTGAAAACTGACATGTTTTTTGTAAAGTGCCTAGGTGTGGATTTTGGGCTGTAGCTCAGCCGGTACCAAGGCAAACCTAGCAAACCTGTACATTTCTTTAAAGTACACACCTAGAGGAATCCAGAATGGGGTCACTTGTGAGGCTCTTACTGGGTTCTGTCACCCAGAATCCTTTGCAAACCTGAAAATCTGGCAAAAAAACTTTTTTTCTCATATTTCAGTGTGGCAAAGTTCAGGGATCTGAGGGGAGCCACGATATTCCATTCTCCCAGCATTCCCCAAAGTCTCACAATAAAAGTGTTACCTCACTTGTGTGGTTAGGCCTAGTGCCTGCAACAGGTAATGCCCCAAAACACAACGTGGACACATCACATGTTTTCCAATGAAATCAGAAGTGTTTTATGCAAAGTGCCTAGCTGTGGATTTTGACCTCCAGCTCAGCCGGCACCCAAGGAAATCTACCTAACCTGCACATTTTTAGAAAGTAGACACCTAGGGGAATCCAGGATGGGATAACTTGTGGAGCTCTCACAAGGTTCTGTCACCCAGAATACTTTGCAAACCTGAAAACCTCAAAATTGGTCTAAAAATGCACATTTTCCTCACATTTCTGTGCTGCAAAGTTCTGGAATATGAGGGGAGCCACATACTTCCTTTTACCCAGCATTTCCATAAGTCTCCTGATAAAAATGATACCTTACTTGTGTGGGTAGGCCTAGTGCCCATGATAGGAATTGCCCAAAACCTACTGTGGCGATAATGATGACTGAGGTGTTTGTACTAATTAGTGCTGGGTTGTGAAACCATTTAGGGAAACCTACCAAACCCAGACATTTCTAAAACATAGACACACAGCGGAGACCATGGAGGTGTGGCTTGCTTGAATTCCCCAAATATTTGTTTACCTAGAATACCGTGCAAAGGTGAAACGTTTAATAAAAACTGTATTTTTCCTTGAATTTCTGTGAAGTAAACTACCAGAATTTGCATGGATCGACAAACATCTTACCACCTAGCATTCCCCAACTTGTCCCGATAAAAACGCTACCCTACTGGTGTGCCTGGCCCATGTGCCCGTGACAGGAATGGATCACTCAAGGGTCAATGGTAGTCCTTGCGTGAGGGCTACTGTTGACTCGGGAGTGATCCATTCCTGACGTGGGCACTAGGCACAGGCACACAAGTGGGGTTGTATTTTTATCAGGACAAGTGAGGAAACACTGGGTGGTAGGAATTTTGTGGATCCCTGCACATTTCTGTAGTATACCTGATGGAAAAGCAAGGAAAAATAGTGGTTTTAATCAATGTTTCACCTTTGCAGGGTATTCTGGGGAAGAAAACTTTGTAGAATCCACACACGCCACAGCTACATGGACTGCCCCAGGTATCTAGTCTTCAGAAATGTCTCATTTTAGTAGGTTTAGCTATATGGCCGCCAAGCCCATGACTAAAGACACAGGCGATCCTCTTACAAAACAAGGCTGTTTTGTGATAGTTAATTCTGATGTCTCCACAATACATTTTGGGCATTTCCCTGTTGAGATCACTTGTCCACCCACACAAGTTTGGCAATGTTTGTTTCTGGAGACATGGGGGAACGCTGAGTAGTAGAACATTTGTGGCTGTCTGCAGATTCCAGGACTTTCCCTCATAGAAATGCACAGATAATGGCCCTCATTTTAACCTCAGCAGTCTTTTTGCAAGACCGCTGAGGTATCGCTGTGCTGAAGACTGCCAGTGCAGGCGGTTTTCCGCACAGCGTATTATGACTGCTGGCAGCCCTCCATCCTTTTTCAGACAGAGAGCTGCCAGCAGCCATACTGGCGGTCGGCGGGGAAGTGGAGGCTGCTCCACCTCCACTGCGACGTCATAAGAACACCGCCCACCGAATCACGTTCCATGATTCGGTGTGGCGGTGTTCTGGTGACGGGAAGCTGGTGGCGGAGCAGCCCCCATGGATCCCGTTCCCTCCCGGAGGATCACCGGACCAGGTAATGTGATTGTCCGTTAGGGGAGGGGGGTGTTGTGTGTTGTGTGCGTGCATGGGGGTGTGCGTGTGAGTGTGTAGAGGGGGTGTGTGAGTGCGTGTATGCATGTGGGGTGTGTGGAAAATATGTGCATGTCTATTTGTATGTCTGTGTGTATGTCTGTTGGAATGTCTGTATGTGTGCTGGTATGTGAGGTTGTAATGCATGTGTGCATGTAGGGGGGTGTGTCAATGTTGGAGGGGTGGGCAGGGGGTCCTGCCAACCTTTGGAGGTGGTAGGGGGTTCGGGCGTGAGGGGAGGACTCCTTGGTGGGGGAAGGGGGTGGGAGAGACCCCTATCAGTGCCATGGATTTTGTGGTGGTACAGAACCCCACGAAATCCATGGTGGTATGCGGGGTCGTGATACCGCCGGCGGTGTAGTGACAGCTGCTGGTCTGGAGACCAAAGACTCCAGCCCAGCGGATGTTACCACCCTGGCGGTCAGAGTGGAGAAGTGGCGGTTTAGCATGGCGGTCACCGCCATGCTTGTAATGCCATTTTCTTTTCCGCCGGCCTTTGGCGGTATTACTGCCATTTCTCCACCGACCGCCAGGGTTGTAATGAGGGCCAATGTGTTTTTAAGCAAAATTTGTGATGTCAAGGGGATTCTGAGTGAAGGAAAACTGATGAGAGCCACTCTTGAACTCCCCTGGCACCAGTATGCTAAAGTTAATCCACCACTCACATTGGTAGGTTTTAGCACCTCTGGAAAATATGGTTTCAAAGCATGAACACTTATCAAAGTATCTGAATATTGAAACCAAGCCTTCTGAAGGTGAGACATAAAGCCACTTCACTGCACCAACTGCTTTATGATATATTCACACGCCATTCACCCACAACACAAAAGACTTTCATACCATTGGCCACGGTCTCAATCCAACCAATCACTGCACTCACATCAACTTACTGCTGCCAGACAAGGGCCCATCACATTCATATGCCATAAGGACAGAATAAGGTTGACTGCATTTTACCACCTGTCAATTAACCGCCTCCTTCTTCCTGAACATTACTGAAGGCACGCGTAATGAACCTTTACTAGTGACTACCATGACAGCCACCTGATGCTCAGAAAGACATGTTTTTCATGCACTTTTAGTGCGCTCACTGTGCTAAATCCAACTCCTTCCAGTTTGAGGATGCAAGCAGGGGGTGTCTGAAAAATGCCATGGAACTGAAGGAGCATATCTACCACTGAAACTAAAGCAGGCATGATGGGGAATTTTCGTGAAGTTTCCTAAAGAGAACCTCATAAACTATGAAGAAGGGTAATGTTTGGCACGCATGGTAGTCCATGAGAATGTAGCGTATGTCCGAGCCACCGTTATGTACAGTTTTGTGACTGTAATGCACTCATCATACAGCAAATTAAACATCTACTAAGTTCTGACAGAGGTAAAAAATGGCAAGCAGGTTAAATACTGACCCATACGTGTCATTGTCCTTCAATGCCAGCGTGGTACCAATGGGTTTGAATCCATAAGTGTAGATGTTGTACATCTGTTCTACCTTTACTATATGCCTTTTACCTGTGAAATATCGCTGAGAAAGCACACCTACCATAAGCTTTTCTTACCCGTTCATGTCTCTGTCCTCATCAGAGTCCTGGCTAATCCTGTGTAATTGCCATGTGAACCTATACTAATGCCTTCTGCCATTAGCTACTTGAAGCTCAAGAAAACAAGTCTTTCATGCACCATCAGCGCACTTACTGTGCTAAATCCAACTCCTTCCAGTTTGTGATTGCAGCTTGGGAGTGTCCGCGTATGCCTTGGGAGGCCTATTCCTCAAACTGAGCGAGTATATCTACAGTTGAAACTAAGGCAGACATGATGGTGAATACTACAAAAGGTTTCTAAGGTAAAAAGTCAAACAAATATCTTGTGGAACTCATTCATCAACACTTCTACTTTTGCTTTGAAAGTGAAGCAACAAATTCAGGTTGCGCACTTTCAAACAAGTAGAAATGTTAGTGAATATGTCCCACAGGACACTTGTTTGACATAGTACGCTTACTCTGGTTCTCGTTGGCAGTCATGGCGGCATGGTGGTCCTTCTGTAGCATGCATAAGTTCCTTAACAAGCACTTCAAAATTCAGTCACACCTTTAACATTGTGTCACACAGGGTACTCTGTGACTATGTGGCATATGTTCTGTTCACTAGTAGTGCAGTGTGGGGACTATAATGCATGTTAATCAAACAGAACACCTACCACATTCTGACGGTGGATGAAGGTGTTGAGCAGGCAATGTTAATCCATGATTTCCTGAAGTAGATGAAGGGAAATTCTGTGGCTGTTTGCCCAATAAAGCAGTGGCCCATGGACGTTCGGTATCCATGCACAGCCACCGAAAGGGTTACCAAACTGCAGCTCCACCTCCGTTGATTTCCCAAAACTTTGCTTTAGTATGATACAATGTAAAGCAAGTATTGACGCAGAGGCCTGACTAAGAAGGGCACTGGGTACATTACTAGTGACTCTCCTGCCACTGTCCATGCTTCAAGCACACTTTACAGTGACGACATGGATGATCCTTTTTGGGTGTTTTAGGAATGTGATCGGCAAAGTTTTGCCACATTCTCCAGAACTTATGAAGTGGAGACTGCTGCTTGCGTAACAGCAGTGAAGCTTTCAATTACTGACAACTTGAAGTCAAGGAAAATCATGAGTCCTCCTGTGGTTGTCTAACGATAAACAACATATGCATTGTGTTCTGCCATCTGGATCGGGTGGGTAAACAGTTTCTTGTACAAAGTGTGGGTTTTACGACTTGCACTGCACAGTTGAAGAACCTCGTTGTTCTTGTTCACATCCGCTCATGTACTTATTGTGATTAAATATACAGGTGAGCTTGTGGACTTCTACCGTCTGTTCCCAAACCATGATGGGGGGAGTGCTCTCATCATGAATTGTGGTGAACATGTACACATCATGCCTATCTAAGAACTTGACTGTGAGCAGTTTGTTGGAAGGCAACACAGTACTCTGGGATTATTGGAGCTTCTTGCAAACAAGCTCCTGCGGGAATCCTTTTTAGTGACAACAAACTGTACCACAGGCCACAGTGCCAGCTTTGTAGACTTCCCTGAACAGCTCTATTCTTGTATGGAAATTGTCCACATATAACCTTTGTGAAGGAGTGGCTGGACAAGCTCCCATACAATCTGTCCTAGCTTGGGAGGGTAGCCTACAGGGTATAGTGTGGAATCCCTCTCTGTACACAGTCTTACACAGCATGAACAGCTTGATGTCATAGCAAGCTCTTTTGTTCGCAGTGTGCTACCTGAACAGCAGCCGCCCTTTGTACAGGATCAAGGACTCATCAACTTCTTTTCAGAAGTATAGATCTCTGGAAACCTGGCAGACAAATGTTCCACAAGAGGCCAGATTTTGAGCAACCTGTCATGGTCGGGATGGTCACGGGGTAAGGCAGCAGAATTGTCACTGAAATGTAGCCTGCACAGCAATGGCAAAAAACAATGTCTGCTCATGTACAGTACAAACATGGGGGTTACCCAAACCGTGCGAGTCGTCCAGAAGGACTGCAAGGTGGGTTTCTGCACTAACTTCATTTTGAGCATAAGGCCCAAAAATATCTTCACCTGCGAGTCCACTGTCGTGCCCTGGAACGGGGCCCTAGAGTGCCTCCATACTCCCTCATAAATTGTTATGCATGCAATTTGTTTGCTGCACAATTTGCTGAAGGAAGTCAACATCCAAAAAGAGATCAATTTTTGTAAAGCACAGCTACTCACCATGAGGGTCTCAAGGTGCTTGGGGGGAGGGGACCTCATCCGAAGAGCCACGGCTTGAGGTTCTTCCTGTTGATGGTGAGCAATGAGCTTTGTCTGAGTTGCAGGGTGAGGGTGTTTCAGATCTTTACTGCAATGTAGGTGAAGGATCGTCCTCTGCCGGTGGTTTTCCGAATGCGGGGGATGGTAGACAGGGCCAGCTAGGCAGAGCAGAGGAATCTGGCGGGGGTGTGGAAGTAGATGGAGTGGTTCAGGTAGGTTAGTCCTGCGTTATGTATGGCCTTGTACGTGTGGGTGAGTAGATTAAGGGTGATTTGTTTCCTGACCGTGAGCCGGTGGAGGGTCTTCAGAGATATTTTCTCGGCGTGGGAGGTCCAGGATGAGCCTGGCAGAGGCGTCCTAGTTAAGTTGTAGTTTTTTAATGTTTCTAATCGAGCTGCCGGCGTAGAGGCCATTGCCGTAGTCGAGCTTGCTTGACATTAAGACATGGGTGACTGTCCTGAGGCAGTCTGCTGGGATCCATCTGAAGATTTTCCAAAGTTTGCAGAGTGTGTACCAGCAGGAGGAAGCGTCTGAGTTTACCTGGTAGGTAATGGATAGGGAGGAGTTGTGGATGATGTCTAGGTTGTAGGTGTGCTCGGTGCAGGGTGGGGCACTGAGGGATGTGGGCCACCATAAGACATCCCAAGCTTAGGTGAAGTTTCCGAAGATGATGATCTCAGTCTTGTCGGAGTTGAGCTTGAGGCAGCTTTCACTCATCCAGGTGGCGATGGCTTCCATTCCTGAGTGGAAGCTCCTTTTGGCCATGTCTGGGTCTTCGGTGAGGGAAATTATGAGCTGTGTGTCATCGGCATATAACACGATGGTCATTCGGTGGTTTCTGACTATGGCTGCGAGAGGGGCCATATTTACATTAAATAGTGTGGGACTCAGTGATGATCAATGGGGGACTCCGCAGTTGACTCCTGTGGGTCTGGATGTGTAGGGCAGGGTTCTGACCCTCAGAGTTCTCCCAGAGAGGAAGGAGTGGATCCATTCCAGGGCTCATCCACAGATTCCTATGTTGTGGAGTCTGGTGCGTAGAGTGCTGTGGGAGACCGTGTCGAAGGCTGCTGTGAGGTCAAGGAGTATGAACACTGTGATGTGGCCGCAGTCTAGGAGTGATTGTATGTCATCAGTGGCTGCCAGGAGGGATGTCTCCGTGCTGTGGTTCCTGCGGACACCAGAGTAGGGGCTGTCCAGGGAGTTCTTGGCCTTGATGAAATTACGTAGTTGTGCATTGATTGCTTTCTCCAGTACTTTGGCGGGGTAGGGTAGCAGAAAGAGGGGCCAGAAATTCCTTAGTTCTAATGGGTCGGCTGAGGGTATCTTCATGAAAGGGTGTATGTCAGTGTGCTTCCAGTCCTCAAGGAAGGTGCCAGTGTTGATGGAGCAGTTCATCGTGTTTTGGAGCTCAGGGGCGAAGGATGTGCTGGCTCTGATGTATATGTGGTGTGGGCAGGGGTCTTTTGGGGATCCAGAGTGGGTGCTGTTCATGATGCTGACTGTTTCCTCCTTGGTGAGCATGAACCAGCTGTGGATAGTCTGGGTGGGTTGAGGGGGGTGGTTGGTCGCAGGTTCTTGTGCCAGGTTTTTCTGGGAGGAAGCTGAGGTAGATGTCCTGGAACTTGCTGTGTAAAAAAGTGGCGAGTTTGTCACAGAGGTCCTGTGGTGGAGGGATGTTGGTGGCTTCGGAGGGGAGATTTCTGAACTTGTTGAAGACTAAGAAGAGTTCCTTAGAGTTGTGTGTGGAGGAGTTGATGTGATCTCAGAGTGCGTCCTTCCTTGCATTCTTGATGTTTTGGTGGTGGGTGGCGGTTGCGACTCTGAAGGAGGCAAAGTCTTCACTGGTTTGGCTGTTCCTCCATTTTTTTTCTAAGAGTCTGCGGGTGTGCTTTGATTCTTGGACTTCGGTGGGGAACCAGCTGGCTTTCTTAGGTATCCATTTGACCAATGTCAGCCGGAGGGGGGCTAGAGTGTAGGCGCATTCGATGATCCATACGTTGAGATTGCACACTCCTGTGTTGGCATCATCAGAGGGAGGGATTTGGCGAGAGTTGAGGTGAGTTGCTATTGGTGATTTCGTTCCATTTCCTGTGGGGGTCCTGGTGGTGTGGGTGCTGCTATGGGTGCGGTGATTGTGAAATGTATGCAGCGGTGGTTGGTCCAGTTTGGGGTAGAGATGGTCTCAATGGTGGTCTAGTTGCTTGAGGTTCAGATGGGGTCCAGTGTGTGTCCTGCGATATTTGTGGGTGTGGAGTTGCCTGGCAAAAAGTTGGCCTTATCAACTTTACATCAATCGTCACCAGTAAAAGGTGGAATTTTGCACTGAACTAAATTGGGAGGCTGCCAAGAGAACACTCTTTCTCTGTGTGCCGCCGTACACACCTGCTCTCTGGGTTGGACAAACCCACTGTTGTCTTGCTGCACAGACTGTGTTTACAAAGGGACAGCATGACTGTCCTCCTCATCTTCCCCAGAATGACTGGAAGAGCTGTCGTCAGATGGGACTCCACCACCTGAAAAATCAATCCCAGATTCTGCTTGTTTGTCTTCTCAATGATACACCATTTCTACTACTTGCTAAACTGTCACATTAAAGCACTGGCCTACTTAGAAGGCAGATAGGGTCATAAAACTGCTTGTGTGTGATGTGTGCAACAGTAAATGCCAGTCTTCTCTGAATCAGCAGATTCTCTGAAGACACCAAAAAAAATACACACACTACTACTTCACCTTACCACATCCCCATCATCACAGCCTTTAGCGCTGGTGGCACCCTGTGCGACAATGATTTTAAGTGCTCCCTTTCCCATGACCTCCTCCTTGAATTCCCTCACTGTCACCCAACAAACGAGACCCTCACCTCTCCATAGTGCCCCTCCCACATACATTTCATTTGTTTTTTAAGCGCAGGTAGCATCTGGCTTTACTAATACACTCAGCTAAATACACATCTATTCTTTGCAGCAGGCATATAAACCATCTGCGTCACTTTATGGCACCAAAACTGCCACTAGACAAAATTCGAAAGTCATATCTCTTTCTACATAGAGCCCTCTTCATAGTGCCCCTCCCACATACATTTCATTTGTTTTTTAAGCACAGGTAGCACCTGGCTTTACTAATACACTCAGCTAAATACATATCTCTTCTTTGCAGCAGGCATATAAACCATCTGCGTCACTTTATGGCACCAAAACTGCCACTAGACAAAATTCGAAAGTCATATCTCTTTCTACATAGAGAGAATCTATCTATAGAAAAATAGGATATATATATATATATATGTATATATATATATATATATATATATATATAAAACCACTTTTTAAAAAAAATATGTGTGGTTTCCCTGGGAGTTGATTGCAGCTCCCGGAAAACAACACATGCCCAAAATTGATTTATATATATATATATATATATATATATATATATATATATATATATAGAGAGAGAGAGAGAGATAATTTCTCTACATATATAGAGATATATATCGAGAGAGAGCGAGAGAGAGAGAGAGAGAGAGAATCTTTCTTTATATCATCTATTTGTACTGTATACATGTGTGTTTTCATTGGGGTCTATCGCAACCCAAAGGCAAACCACGCATGTGTAAAAAATAAATATGCCCCATAGGGGGTTGGCCTGTGTCAGGAGGGCTGACCCCAACAGTTTCATTTTTTTTTTAAATATCCCCTGTGGGGGTGCAATCACCCCCCCCCCAGGGGAAACCAATCTTTTTAAAATAAAATTATACCCCCATAGGGATTCGGCAAATGTCAGAAGGGCCAACACCTGCATTTTTTTTATTGCCTGGTGTGGGCACCATCGCCCCCAGGGAAAAAAAATGTGTTTTTTTTTGCTAAAGAATGTTATTGATTTTGCAGAAACAATTGAGTACACAACATAAAACAAAAAAGAAGGCAAAAACAAAAACAAAACCAGGTCATCTCCCTTGCCTCTAAGCAGGCCTCTACATGGTTCTTCACATCGGATATGCATTTTTGCACCAACACATTCTAAAAGACCATCAGTTCTTGGTATACCAGGGGTCCCCCATGACCGGTCAGACCCAGTCCATATGAGAATTAGGTACATCATGTGGCTTCCCACTTCCCCCACACCTTCTTGTATTTGTCCGGGCACCCCCTTGCTTCATAAATATAATGGGGAGTAATAACAGGGGACTAATGGCGCTCAGGATACTAATTGGCCAAGTAAATGATTAAGGGTTGCCTACACAAGGGAAAACACCCATCCCTCGAAGGTTTAAGATAAACCCAACAATACTTTACACAATGCGAGGCCCCCTTCTCCCAAAGTTGCCTATTTCACAAATCAAGTGAGTCAAAACTCAAGTGAGTAATGTTCAAGAGAACGCAATCTATAAATTTAACGCCAATTGCTGTAATGTCCAGTCCAATCCAGAAGTTTATTGAATCACATCTTCAAATTTTACAGCATCATCCATGGAAATATACTCCGAGCCAACACGTGTTTCGTCATGGGAAAGTCCTCTAATCCCCAACAACTTCTTCAGGGCTCTTATATACTCCAAATTCGGGGGGCGTGGCCAAGATGGCGTTCGGAGCGGCAGCATAAACTGCAGCTCCGTCACCCATCCCGCACAATTATCCTGCTGTTGAGCCCCCAACCCCTCCCCCCGTTGCAGGGTGGGGTAACCGCTTGGGGGGCCCCAGAGGACTGTATCGTCGACCGCGACTGCGACTTCGCAGCCGCCGTATTCCCGGAGGAAAACCCGTGCTCGCTTTCAAGACCGCGCGGCCCAGCAGATCGAAGCCGCATGCTCGGTGAACCGGAGCTGCCGCCCAGTCCCCGTCGCTGCCACAAAGGTAGGAGCTCGCCGCTGCGCCTCCGCCACGCGCGCCGGGGCTGATCGTTGGCCCGCGGAGGGCTCCCTGGCGTGCGCAGGGCCGGCCGAGTCCCCCCGTACACGGTCTTGCTCAATCTCGTGCCTCGCTGGAGCGCATCTGCTCGTGCCGCTCCTTCCCTTGCCCAGGCACCCATCGGACGCCCGCGCGTCCTGTAGACTTGTCCCATACCTGGGACCAATTTAAATTAAGCACCGCTGCCGGCCTGAAGAACGGGGGAAGAAAAAAAGAAGAAACAAAAAAAAAAAAAAGAATGACTTAATCGGACGTCCGCATAATCGGAGGCCGCCATTTTGGGCGTTTCAAAACTTTGTGGGGCCGGGATCCTATGGCTCAGAAGTGCCGAACCCATCGACAAAGGAAACCACACTGCTTAAACATCCCCCACAGACGTTTTGTCTCATATCTGGGATTAATTTAAGCCAAGCAATGCTGCCGTCCTGGAAAATTGCTCGCGAAAGGATCCCATAATCGGTGGCCGCCACTTTGGGTGCTTTAACAATTTGTGGGGCCGTGATCCTTCGGCCCAGAAATGACGAACTCGTCAGCAAAGAGCATCACACTGCTTCAGCACCCTCCCCACAAACGCTATGCACGCCTGGTGCACTGTTTGACCATATTTGTGCGATAACATCACCCCAAGCCCCACCGTGACCTCCTACGACACCAAGAAAAACAGAACCAGTAAAGTTGAATCACCCTACACAGGCAGTCCGAGCCCACACCAATTTTACCGCACTCCACTCCTTAGTAGTGAAGGGGTAGCTGCAGAACAAACTGCGTACAGATACCCGTGGCACAAGGGGCGCAGCCAATAACGCAAGGTGAGCCTCTTGGCGACACCCCTCAGATCAAAACTTCATAATACATCAAATATTCCTTTCAAAAACTCAAAAGATCAGGCACAGACACTGCTCCTATCTAGTCTAAAAGCGCCGAATCCACGCCTCTTCAACAGTGCGGTACCTGGCTGGCACCACTAACTGCGTCCTCCTTAAGCTGTTAGCCAACGCTTCTGGCTGACCCTCCCCAAGTTATTCGTCGGACGTGTGCCCAGATCGGCTGGCTTGCCTCAACATCTGACCAAGCGGCTTTCACTGCAGGGTCTCCAAACCCAATACTAACTCACGGACACTGCTGCAGCCCTCAAATGGTGAAACGAAAGACCACCAGAGCACCTCTCACCAAAATGGATCACACTATAACACCCCCTCCAGAAGCCCACATCACTGCGCAATCAACGTTACAGAAGCTGGAACTAACTTTACAATCACACACTTCACAATTCGAAAAAATCTTGCAAGCCATTCTAGACACTAAGGTGGTCATTCTGACCTCGGCGGTAAAAGGCGCCTACCGCCGGTCAGAAATCCTCCATAATTCCGCCGCGGTCGCGGTAACCCGCCACGGTCATTCTGACCCGCAGCAGCCAAACCTCCGAAAATCCGACAGCCACAACAGACCGCCAGACCAGCGGTCGGCGGAAAAGTGGAGGTGACCAAACCTCCACCGTCACGCCAACAGAAATACGCCCATGCCATTACGACCCACGAATCCACGTGGCGGTCTTTCAAACGCGGTTTTCCATTGGCGGTACACACCGCCGCGGTCAGAATACACACAAACGAACAAAACTCAGCCACATTGGCCGATTTGAATTCCACACACCTGATACACATACACACACCACTCCCACACACACAATACAATATAAAACACACACCCACATCACCCACAAACCCCTACGACCAAAAATTCAGAAAGAAGCACTGAGAGACACAGCAGCGATCACAGAATACCATCACACAGAGGCACACTACACCATCACCCACACAATATCCACACACAAAACAACACACACCACCACACTCAACACACTTAACTACACATACTCCACCCCACACATCATACACACCACTCCATGGCACCCCAAAGACACCCCCGCTTCTCAGACGAAGAACTCAGGGTCATGGTGGAGGAAATCGTTCGGGTAGAGCCCCAGCTATTCGGCACACAGGTCCAATACACCAGCATTGCCCGGAGGACGGAGCTATGGCAGAGGATTGTCGACAGGGTCAACGCTGTGGGACAGCACCCCAGAAATCGGGAAGACATCAGGAAGCGATGGAACGACCTACGGGGGAAGGTGCGTTCCATGGTATCCAGGCACAACATCGCCGTGCAGAAGACTGGCGGAGGACCCCCACCTCAACCCCCACAATTTACAACATGGGAGGAGGAAGTCTTGAACATCCTGCATCCTGACGGCCTCGCAGGAGTCGGCGGAGGAATGGATACTGGTAAGTTGAAGCTTCACTACTGCTTCCCCCCCACCTGCATGCCAAATCATACCCCAACCCTCACCCCCATCCTCGAAGCCCACCCTCACCCCCACCACCATCCTCACCCCCACCCTCACCCCCACCACCATCCTCACCCCACCACCATCCTCACCCCCACCCCCAGCACACCTATTCCCTGCCAATGTCTCACCATCACAACCCACACATCCCAAAACCTAGGCCTGCATGCGTCCACTAAGCATGGACACCCATCACCAAAGCATGCCCAATGCATATACACATCTCCCCCACAAGCCACCCTCACCAAAGCCCCCACACACGAATGCCAGCACTTGGGGACACGGGAACCCACAGATACACCCATATGCCACACATTGAAACTATAACCATACCTCTATACCCCTGCAGGACCCGACCGTCAACACACCGCCACGGAGGGCCCAGAATTCTCCACACCCCCCACCCAAGAGGCCGTCAGCGATGACAGCAGCTCTGTCGACCTGGACACTGATGACCAGCCCGGACCATCGGGGACCTCTGGACAGTCGGTTCCCCTCACACAGGCACAGGCCACTACAGACCCAAACCCCTCTGGGAACACCAGCACAGCTCCCACCCAGCGGGCCCATGCCTCTGTCTCCAGGGCGCGTCAATCTGCGTTGTGTCTACCACTACAGGGCACCCAGGATAACCCACCACCCCAACAACAACAGGGACCTGGGGGCAGTGGTAGTGGGCACACCGGCCAGGGGGCAGAGGCCCAGGGAAACAGGGCAACTCGGAGGGCAGCTGTGCGACAGGGGGGGGACGGGCCCAGGGAACCCACTCTCCACGAGGCCCTCACCACCATCATGGGAGCATACAACCGCTCCCAGGAGACGATGGCGACGGTACTGGCCCGGTTCCAGGAGATCCAGGTACTGCAGGAGGAACACTATCGGGGGTACAGGGAGGACATCAGAGCCCTCACCTCCACCCTGGTTACCATGGTAGGGCTGCTGCAGGACCTCATCAACACCAGGACGGACACTCAACAACAACAAAGGGCCCCTGCCACTAGCCTGGACCAAGAACAGCCAACCACCTCCGCCGGCGCTAGTGGACAGGAGGCCCCCGCACAACAGCAGCCCACTAGACCCCCACCTCCTGCAGGAGAAGAACCACCCCGCAAGAGGGCCCTGAGATCTCGCAAGAAGACAGAGTAGGATGTCAAGACCCCCGCCAGCAAAGGATACCACCTGATGTCATCCCACTGTCCCACATTGTCACCCTGTCCATCCTTGAACTGCCCATGCTCCATCTCTCCACAGGCCTCTGGACAATGCACCTGTGTGACTGTTACTCTGGACTCTGCCATGGACATTCCTTCACCATAGCCCCCACCCACTTGAAACCACCCATCCCATTTTGAGCACTGAAATAAACACCCATTTTGCACAAAACTATCTGGAGTCTGGCTGTGATTTCAAAATATTGTAATTGACATGACAGTGCAAATATGTCCTTGTACATAGTGAAGTCAACAAACAGCTGCCACAAAGCTGTAGTCCATGGGGAAACGAAGCACAGGACTCGTAGTGGGGACCCCAGATCTGAAATAGGGAGGGAAAAGCCACAACTCAGTCATCATACACTGGGGCAAATAGACAGGCAGCAGAGATGCAGGAGAGTAGTTCACATTTACTAAATTATGTTTGAATTGTTACCTGTGTCCTATTGGAAGTACTGTTCAATGATTCTGTCCCTGTTGTCTGTTTCAGCCCCGTCGTCTTCCTCCTCGTCACTCTCCACAGGTTCCACAGCTGCCACTACACCACCGTCTCGACCATCCTCCTGCAGGAAAGGCACCTGGCGGCACAAAGCCAGGTTGTGAAGCATGCAGCAGGCCACGATGATGTGACACACCTTCTTAGGTGAGTACATTAGGGATCCACCTGTCATATGCAGGCACCTAAACCTGGCCTTTAGGAGGCCAAAGGTGCGTTCGATCACCCTCCTAGTACGCCCATGGGCCTCATTGTACCGTTCCTCTGCCCTGGTCCGGGGATTCCTTACTGGGGTCAGTAGCCACGACAGGTTGGGGTACCCAGAGTCCCCCAATAGCCATACACGGTGTCTCTCTAGCTGTTCCATCACGTAAGGGATGCTGCTATTCCTCAGGATGTAGGCGTCATGCACTGACCCAGGGAACTTGGCATTTACATGCGAGATGTACTGGTCAGCCAAACACACCACCTGGATGTTCATGGAATGGTAACTTTTTCTGTTCCTGTACACCTGCTCCCTGTCTCTTGGGGGAACCAAAGCCACATGGGTCCCATCAATGGCACCAATGACGTTGGGAATATGTCCAAGGGCGTAGAAATCACCCTTCACTGTAGCCAATTCGCCCACCTCAGGGAAAATGATGTAGCTCCTCACGTATTTCATCAAGGCAGACAACACTCTGGATAACACCTTCGAAAACATGGGCTGAGACATCCCAGAAGCAATTCCCACTGTTGTCTGAAATGACCCACTTGCCAAGAAATGGAGTACTGACAGGACCTGCACCAGAGGGGGAATCCCTGTGGGTTGGCGGATGGGGGACATCAGGTCGGGCTCCAGCTGGGCACACAGTTCATGTATAGTGGCACGGTCAAGCCGGTAGGTCAGGATAATGTGGCGTTCTTCCATTGTCGACAGGTCCACCAGCGGTCGGTACACGCGAGGATTCATCCGTCTCCTCGCCAAACCCAGCGGACGGTGCCTAGGAAGGACAACATGGAGCACAGAGTCAAGCAACCCACAGGTACGTACTCACAGCTGGCACAGTAAACGATTCTCTATGCAGTGAATGGCGTGTCTGAGTGGCTATGCAAGGCCTAGGCCTGTGTGACGCAGTTGAAATTGAGCCATGTGGACCCTCGAAATGGCAGCTGCCTGACCTGTGAAGTGTGACAATGGGATGTGAGGTCAATGCGCTGGCGTGGCACACCGCGGCGGTCGGCGGTCGAAGACCGCGGCGCGAAGCCGCATTGGTTAACATTGAAGCCTATGGGTTTCAGGAGCCAATGGCGAAGGGCGCCGGCGGTGGCGGTACGCACCGCCGCGGTACGCACCGCCGCGGGCGTGACCGCCATTTTCTATCTACTTATCCACTTGCGACTTGAACTTTCACAGGAGAGGACCTATACTGCAAGTGTTGCTGTGACCTCGGTCTGGAAGGGACAATGGCTGCTGCGACTGGGGAAAGGGCCCCTGCCTTCACTGGAGAGGAGTTGGAGAAACTTGTGGATGGGGTCCTCCCCCAGTATGCGCTACTCTACGGTCCTCCAGACCAACAAGTGAGTTTAATTCAATATGGATTTGGGGCCACTGGCTGGCTTGGGGGCATGGCGGGGGGCCTGGCGGGGATGGGGGGCATGTTGGGCCTGGCGGGGGGCATGGCGGGGGGCCTGGCGGGGATGGGGGGTATGTTGGGCCTTGCGGGGGGCATGGCGGGGGGCCTGGCGGGGATGGGGGGCATGTTGGGCCTGGCGGGGGGCATGGCGGGGGGCCTGGCGGGGGATGGGGGGCATGTTGGGCCTGGCGGGGGGCATGGCGGGGGGCCTGGCGGGGATAGGGGGCATGTTGGGCCTGGCGGGGGGCATGGCGGGGGGCCTGGCGGGGATGGGGGGCATGTTGGGCCTGGCGGGGGCCATGGCGGGGGGCCTGGCGGGGATGGGGGGCATGTTGGGCCTGGCGGGGGGCATGGCGGGGGGCCTGGCGGGGATGGGGGGCATGTTGGGCCTGGCGGGGGGCCTGGCGGGGGGCCTGGCGGGGATGGGGGCATGTTGGGCCTGGCGGGGATGGTGGGCGTTGGGCCACTGGCAACAAAAATGCATACAAACTTGAACGTGGTATTTCTCCCTCCTTGTACGTGTCACATAGGTCCGCGCCCATGAGAAGATCGGGATTTGGCGTGCCATCGCCAAGGAAGTCCGGACCCTGGGGGTCCACCATCGACGGGGCACCCACTGCCGCAAGAGGTGGGAGGACATCCGGCGCGGGACCAAGAAGACCGCCGAGTCTCTGCTGGGGATGGCCTCCCAACGTAGGTGGGGTGCCTGCCGTCAACTGACCCCCCTGATGTTCCGGATCCTGGCGGTGGCCTACCCTGATTTGGATGGGCGCGTGAGGGCAGCACAGCAGACACAAGGGGGTAAGTACAAGCATTATCTACTCTGTTGTCGCGCAGTGGAGGTGTCTGGGTGGGGGAGGAGGGCTGTGGGTCCCCCTAGGCCAGGGCGATATCTGTAGGCTGGGCACCCCCGTAAGCCCCTGTGTCCCCAGCCACCACCCTCAGTAGTGTGTCAGTACAGCCATCCCTGGGCCGTGTCATCCATGGGTGCAGTTGTCAACTCTAGGCGTGTAGGGCATGTTCCACGGAATGCGTAGCGGACCCCAAGTGCGCAACTTAGTGCAGGGGGCATCTGTGTCTGTCATGTCCGCTAACTGTACCGGTGATCCATGTACTCAAAATCTCTTTATTTCTCTCTCCCCCCCCCTTTTTGTTTGTCTTTCTGTGCTTGTGTGCATCAGCATCATCACGCGGAGGAGAAGTGGCATCGGGGCAGGAGGGAGCTGCATCTCACATGGCCCAGGAGGGCCATGCCACAGAGTCTGACTGGACCAGTGAGACGGAGGGCGAGGGGAGCTCCACAACGGGGACGACTGGAGCCTGCAGCGACACGGACACGTCCTCGGAAGGGAGCTCCCTTGCGGGGGTGGCACCATCCGTGCCCCCCGCCATTACAGGTACAGCCGCCACCCAGCGCACCATCTCCGCCCTCCCAGCAGCCCCTCAGCGTTCGCCCCGTGCCCGCTCTGCCAGGAAGCCGGGCATCTCCTTCGCCCCAGGCACCTCAGGCCCTGCCCCTGTTACCCCCGCTGTCATCAGTGAGGAGGTCATTGACCTCCTCCGAACGCTCATTGTTGGGCAGACTACCCTTTTGAATGCCATCCAGGGGGTGGAGAAGGAGGTTCATCGCAGCAATGCGTACCTGGAGGGCATTCATTCGGGTCAGGCTGCCCATCAGCGATCGTTCCAGGCTCTGGCCTCAGCACTGACGGCAGCCATTGTCCCTGTCTCCTGCCTCCCTCTACTAGCTCCCTCCTCCCAGTCTCCTGTTCCTCTGCCTGTCCCACCCACACCATCAGACCAGCCTGCACACACCTCAACACCCAAGAGCAGCTCATCCAAACACAAGCACCACAGATCACGCAGACATTCAGACAAGCAACATTCCGATGCAGACATGCCAACAGTCACTACCACCTCTGTGACCCCCACCTCCTCGTCTCCCTCCTCCCTGCCTGTGACGTCTACACTCACACCTTCATTCACCTCACCATCAGCCAGTGTTTCCATCACCAGCACACCCTCCAGTACAGTCCGCACACGTGCAGTCACCACCCCCACTGCCATTTACACGTCCCCTGTGTCCTCTCCCACTGTGTCTGTCACCCCCTCTTCCACACCACACAAACGCAGCCACCCACCCACCCAACAGCCATCCACCTCACGACAGCCTCCCGCTCCTGCATGTGCACCCAAAGACAGCAAACTTGTCTCGCCTACATCCTCTCCCTCCACTCCCATACCCACTGTACCTACCACTCTCCATTGTCCCAAGAAAATCTATCTTTCTACTGCTACCTTCTTTCCTGACCCTGAGCCCCCCCCTCCTTCTCGTCGGGGTAAAAAGAGCACCTCAGCCACCACCAGCCCTGCAGCCCCCTTGACAAGGGTGCAGGGGTATTGGAGCCCACCAGCCCGCAGGTCTGGATCTTCGCCCAGCAGCAAGGGGACAGCCAGCCCACCCCCTGGGAAGAGGAGCAGAAGGCGGAAGGGCCGCCGCCGGAGCCCGGATTCGATATCCCCCCAGGACACTAGCCAGCCACCGTCAACAGCCACAGCTCCAAAGGGAGGAAAGGGTCACAGACTCCCGACTAAGGAGGGCAAGGGCAGCAAGGCGGAGAAGTCAGGCAGCAGGCCTGCTGCCCATGGAGGACCCGTCACAGCTGCCCAGGAGGAGCCCGCAACCCCCATAGCCGCTGCCCCGGGAGGAACAGGCACAGCTGCCCCGGGAGAGCCCACCACCCCCATAGCCGCTGCCCAGGGAGGACCCAGCCCAGCTGGCCAGGAGGGCCCCACCACCCACAGCCCAGGTGGGCATTGAAGGAGCACCATCCCCGCTGCCCAGGAGGGCACCACCAGGCAATGAGCAGTTGGCCATAGAATGTCCGCCGTTTCCAGCACCGCTCCGCTGGGGACCGCCGTCTCAAGAACCACTGAACTGGGCCCTTCAAGGCAAGAACCGCTGAACTGGGCCCTTCAAGGCAAGGACCGCTGAACTGGGCCCCGCCGTCTCCAGCACCGCTCCGCTGGGGACCGCCGTCTCAAGAACCGCTGAACTGGGCCCTTCAAGGCAAGAACCGCTGAACTGGGCCCTTCAAGGCAAGGACCGCTGAACTGGGCCCCGCGGTCTCCAGCACCGCTCCGCTGGGGACCGCCGTCTCAAGAACCGCTGAACTGGGCCCTTCAAGGCAAGAACCGCTGAACTGGGCCCTTCAAGGCAAGAACCGCTGAACTGGGCCCTTCAAGGCAAGGACCGCTGAACTGGGCCCGCCGTCTCCAGCACAGCTACGCTGGGGACCGCCGTCTCAAGAACCGCTGAACTGGGCCCTTCAAGGCAAGAACCGCTGAACTGGGCCCTTCAAGGCAAGGACCGCTGAACTGGGACCCGCCGTCTCCAGCACCGCTCCGCTGGGGACCGCCGTCTCAAGAACCGCTGAACTGGGCCCTTCAAGGCAAGAACCGCTGAACTGGGCCCTTCAAGGCAAGAACCGCTGAACTGGGCCCTTCAAGGCAAGAACCGCTGAACTGGGCCCTTCAAGGCAAGGACCGCTGAACTGGTCCCTTCCAGGCAGGAACCGCTGGCCCTTTGGCAGACGTGGCAGGGCAGGATCTGTCTCGGGCAGGGCTGCAGGATGTCCTCTGGCATCATGCCTCCTCCAGTGGCAGTGGAGTCTGTTATGGACTGTATGGACTGTGGCTTTGCTCTCCCCAGGATGGCCCAGTGGGCAGGCCACCCACTGTATGGACTGTATGGACTGTGGCTTTGCTCTCCCCAGGATGGCCCAGTGGGCAGGCCACCCACTGTATGGACTGTATGGACTGTGGCTTTGCTCTCCCCAGGATGGCCCAGTGGTCATGGAGTCCCCTCGTGGATCTGGCGTCGTGTACTCAAGTGGCTGAGGTGCCCCCCCTTCCCTTCCCCCTGAGGTGCCTGTCCTTTTTTCTTTCTGATGCCCCTGCAGTGTTCTCTCCGTGGAGTTCTTGTCGTGGGACTGGGCCTTGCCCCTTTGCTCAGGACCCCTGTGGTCCACGGACAGTGGTTGGACTACATTTAGTAGCTGTATATATTTTGTACATAGTTTATTTATTTATTGGGATTACTGCTGTCCATATTTCAATATATCTGCCCGTTTAAGTTCTCTTCTTTTGGTCTTTGCATTATTTCGGAGGGGGGGGGGTTTGTGGGTTGTGACAGTGATCTGTGGGAATGCATTGATGTGTGTGTTGTAGAGGGTGTGGGTGGGTGGGTGTGTGCCGGTAATCTTTTCCCTCCCCTGTGTCGTAGGTGCAGTACTCACCGATGTCTTCCGCGCCGCCGGGCGTGCTCCTGGTACAGGAGCAGGTATAGGAGTGCGGGGATGACCTGCAACTCGGGTTCCACACTGCCGGAATCTCGCGTGGAGTATGTGGAGGTGAGCGTTTTCCCGTTCGTAGTCTGTTTCCGCCGTGTTTTTATCGGCGGTGCTCCCGCCCCGGAAAAGGTGGCGGATTGGTGGGTCGTGATAGGGTGGGTGGTACATTGTCTGCCGCCTGGCTGTTGGCGGGGACAGCCGCGCTGTTTGTTTGTTCCGCCGTGGCGGGCGGAGTGTTAATGCGGCGGGCTGTGTTGGCGGTTCCCGCCAGGGTCAGAATTGCATATTTCGGACCGCCGGCCTGTTGGCGGGTTGGCCGCCGCTTTATCACCGACCGCCAGGGTCAGAATGAGGGCCTAAGACCACCTTGGAAGCCAAAATAGGCTCTGTAACAGAAGATCTCAACATCCTTCGCACGGACCAACATGCTTTGGCCGATAGAGTATCCGAACTTGAAAAAGACACGGCGTCCTTACCTGGCTCCATGAAAGACCTGCAAACACAGCTAACGCAGCTGTCAACAGAAGTTGATCTCCTGAAGCGCAGAACGGAAGATGCAGAAGGCAGGTCCCGCCGCAACAACATACGCCTGGTCGGATTCCCCGAACGCACAGAGGGCTTAAGCGCTGAACTGTTCATTGAACAATGGCTCATAGACACAATCTTTAAAAACAATATCCCGAAGTTCTTCTCGGTTGAAAGAGCACTTAGGATCCCAGGCAGACCTCCAGCACCCGGCTCACAGCCACGTCCTCTTATAATAAGACTCCTCAACTACTGAGACAGAGACCTTATCCTCCAACTATTTCGGAAATTAGGTCCAGTGTGCTACGAAAATGCAATGATAACAGCCTACCCGGACTTTACAGCAGAAGTGCAAAAAAAAACGCAACTCCTTCTATCGTGTTAAAACATGCCTCCGCAAACACGATATCAAATATTCACTGATGTTCCCAGCCAGACTTCGAGTACAGGATGACTCTCGCACTTTCTTTTTTACTACCCCAGAAGATGCCTGGACTTGGCTGCATGCTAAAGGCCTGGCGGACCCGCTGGATGCAAGTACTCAGGATGACACTAGATCTCTCTCTACTCTGAACCGTAAACAACGCAAGAAACAAAGAGCCGGACCCTCACCTGAGCAGGCAAAATCCGAGCGCTCTCAGCTCCTCCGGGCAACATCTAATTTTGTCAATGCTTCTACCGGTGTACTACCTTTGCAAACGGAAATCGAACTGGAACAGGATACAAACTCTGACTCAACCGAGTCCACACGAGGTCCTCTCCTTACTCCACGCACGGCGGATGATATCTGCTGAATGGTCGGACTTGCTTACTTAACGTCTAAAAGTTTTCACCACAGCTTCTTCAATGCTCTTGCGCGCAGTCTTGCAGCCAACGGGTGCCCCCCCCCCGACTGGTGCGCTTTGCTTTCTAAACCACAGGAAACCCGGGCAGGGTAAGACCGTACTCTTGCACCAACGCTAATTGCCACCCCCCTGCTCCATATGGACAAGTATCTCACACTGGATTTTTCCGGTATCGTTTTCTATATGTTAATGGTTTATTTGTTGTATGTTGTTTTAGTGTGCACCTCTATATTAGGAGTATGGATTTACAGTAGGCGGGTTAAACATAAAAAAAGCGGCAAACACATAAGGAACGCTTACTGTAGTAACAAATGTACAGCTGACAGCTTGTTACTTACTGGTCAGCCAATCACAGTGACTGGGTCCCATAACAATGTCAAGATCGGGTTGACAGATAATTATAATTCAGATTATATAATATACAAAAAACAACTATGGCTACTCACAAGCACCAAGGGACCCTGAAATACAAAATACTCACACGGAATGTTAAGGGTATGGCTAATCCTCGAAAACGCCAAAGAATTCATGCTTTTCTTACAAGATATCAAATACACATAGCTCTGCTGCAAGAGACACATTTCACCAAATCCATCCTGGACACTGCACGTTCAAAATGGAAGGGTCAATTATACGGCACCACTTCTTCGTCCTTTGCTCGCGGAGTAGCCATCTGGATAGCACCTAGTGTCCCGTTTGTACTCTCTCGCACACAATGTGATCCAAATGGTAGATATGTAATACTTGAAGGCGCCTTAGACGGGTCCCCATTAGCTCTGGTCGCACTATACTCCCCAAACGCGAACCAACGTGACTTCTTCTCCACGCTCACTACTGGCAACCTTAGCGACCCCACACTGGAATGCATATGGGGGGGTGATTTCAATAGTGTCCTGGATACTCAAATGGATCGCTCATTTCCCCCACTCATTGCAGCCCCTGCTAATCGCGCCTCAGAGACTTTGGCGCAGTGGGCATCAAACAATGGACTAAGAGATATATGGAGGGTGCACCACCCCACTCACCGTGAATATTCTTACTTCTCCCCAGTACATAAACTGCATACTAGGATAGATATATTCTTTGTATCCACCACTATTAATCATAAAATTTGCTTATCTGAATATTTGGCACGCACAATATCAGACCACAACCCATTATGCCTAACATTGACATGGGGACACATGCACACTCGGATACCAACATGGCGTCTGCAACCAGAAGCCCTCCTAGATCCTCCTTTTCAACAAGATATCACCAAAAGTTTAACTGATTACTTTCTATCAAATAAAAACACAACCTCATCCCGTGCCACAGAATGGGACGCTCATAAAGTGGTGATAAGGGGTCATTGCCTTTCGGCTACGGTAGGGGTCAGGAAGGTACTCATTAAGGAATTACAAGACTTAGAAACAAAGCTCCGAAGCGCAGAGAATGCAAACGATAACACCGTACCCGCACTGGCAACACTACACCTGCTTAGGTCTACTCACAAGGAGACAGACAATAGATTGAGTAAACATGATTATAGACACTATATGACCAGACAACACGCTGAAGGTGACAGATATGGTAGATTATTAGCTTGGCTGACTCGGCAGCCATCACAATCAACACCCATTGGCGCAATACGCGTAAACTCTGACACCATCGTTAATACCCAAGCAGGCATAAACGACGCCTTCTTCACATATTATTGCACCCTCTATACACCCCCTCCACAACCTCCAGAGCAACATCTTATTAACACACTATACCTGGTCCCCCAAAATCAACTTATCCTTGACAACACCGCCACCCTAGACGGCCCTATCACTATTGAAGAACTGCGGCTTGCACTATCACAAATGGCACGTAATAAAACACCCGGGTCAGATGGCCTACCGATAGAATATTACAATTCCCACGCCGCCCTCTTACTACACCCACTTACAGAAGTACTCAATGAAGCACATCGTAAATTACAACTACCGGACTCAATGTGCGAAGCATTGATAGTGGTTCTTCCAAAAATGGGTCGTGACCCTCTAGATGTCAAATCATACAGGCCGCTCTCTTTGCTAAACATAGACTGCAAATTATTAGGAAAAGCACTCGCAAACAGGCTCCTCCCCTACTTACCGTCTTTAATACACCATGATCAATCTGGCTTCATTCCTGGCAGAAGCACTTTCCTGAACATTAGGAGACTCTTACATATAATACACAGCAATGCAAACTCGGAAGCAGTGGCTCTTTCCCTAGATATAGAAAAAGCATTTGATACACTCAGCTGGAATTATCTTTTACACACACTCAAAGCATTTGGTTTCGGCACTGGTTTTATTAACTGGATCAAAACGCTTTACTCCAGGCCCACTGCCCGTGTAAAAAATGGACGAGTCATCTCTGAAGCATTCCCCATAGGCAGGGGCACTAGACAAGGCTGCCCATTATCCCCATTGCTGTTCGCTATTGCCATGGAGCCACTTGCGATTAAACTACGGAGCTACGCACATATATGGGGCATCCCGGAGTCTAATACCCACCACATCGTATCTTTGTATGCAGATGATGCCTTAATATATCTGCGTGACCATTCGGCCCACATGACGGAGGTATTGCAGTTGCTAGACTCCTTCGCCATCGCCTCTGAACTGCACGTCAACTGGTCCAAATCAAGCATATTCCCCATTTCGCCATCCCCGGTAGCTCACCATACGACACTACCGCAATATAAATTACCCTGGTCGTATATAACCTTTAAATATCTGGGAGTGCAGATCTATCACTCCATTATAGATCTAAAAGAAGGAAACATAGATAGGGTCCTTGCCTCTGTTCGCGGCTCAATATCCTTCTGGAGCTCACTCCCTCTGTCACCAATGGGCCGGGTGGCGATAGCCAAGATGCTCATCCTTCCAAGGTTTTTGTATTACTTTACAGCCCTCCCGCTGTGCTTGCCACGTTCCTTTTTTAATAAGCTACAATCAATGCTAACTGATTTACTCTGGGGTAAGGATAGACGCAGAGTGGCGTTGTTAATAACACAACACCCGCAGGAGATGGGTGGACTGGGAATGCCTAACTTCGAAAGATATTACGCAGCCGCTCAATTATCTTGGCTGTCCACATTGTTATGTGACACCCCGTCGGTTGAAAGCAAGATGTTACAGACACATACAGCACCACAGGGGCTGCTGCTCTCGATACTAACTAACGCTCCTCACACGCTTCCCAGACTAATATTACTAGAGGCAGCCCGATTCTGCTGGCGCAGATATGTCCAAAATAAGACCACATCTCTCCCCTATTCGCCCCTGTTGCCACTGCTTCAATTGCCGGGTACCCAAACCCTGTCACTACACCACGATACACGAGAAATGAATAGGCTCCAAATAGGTGATTTATACTCTAGCTCCGCGATGCATACGTTCGCGGAACTGGTGACTGCAGGCATTATGCAAAATGGGGCCTTTCTAACATTTAATGCTATAAAGTTACTGCTCAACAACATCTGGGGCGTAGGAGACTCGGAAACTCCCGAATCCTCACTGCTCACCATTATCCTAACTATTGGCAGCTCAAAGGGCATTATTACCACACTATATAAAGCATTGCTTGAGGCAATATGCACAACACTGCCACATGCGAAAGCGCGTTGGGACTCTGTCCTTTCTACCCCATTACCACAGAAGACCTGGGTTACTGCCCTTGCAACAATCAAATCAATATCCCGTAACCCTCGCCTACATTACACCCAATTTAATTATCTTCACCAATCATATCTATCACCAGCTCGCATCCAAAAAATCTACCCCAATACAACACCAACGTGTCCCAGATGCGCTACACCAGCAGCTGACTTCTATCATATGGTTTGGAGTTGCCATCCCATAAACTCGGCCTGGCAACGAGTGACGGAGATCACAGCAGAGATCTCATCTCACACCCTGGTACCCACGCCTGACTCCTGTTTACTCGGCATACGTCATCGTGTCAAAAAAGATAAACATACGCACAGGTTTATAGACCTGGCATTTGTGGTGTATAAACGTTTGATAGCAACACATTGGAAAGCCCCACATACCCTCTCCCACGCGACATGGCTACAGGAGTTACATAGCCGATCTCAAGCTGAAGCCCAGACGCTGCACTTGCTACAGCACAGAGGTCTCATTCTTTCGGGCCCGGAGGTTTGGGACACGTTTGTGGTGGCAATAGAGGCCAGAGATGACATGTACCCCCCGTGAACAGGATACAACATACAAACAACACAGCTTGAGCTGACGCCGTTAATACTTTAGCCACACGGTACCAGTTCTGATTGTCCTTAACTGCACTCATTGCTAATATTCTCCTTCTCTCTCAAATGACACTTCCCAGCTGCACCCATCCACACCCCACGCGCTAACATATGCATGTAACATACATTTACAACATGTAAAATATTCTTGCCCTTGTATCTGTCAATACCACAGACACTTTTTACACCCTTGAGATGTAATTCACCTCAATTACGGATGTCGTCAGAGTTTGGCCAGACCCCCTTAAGCCGCAATCATTCCCCATAATAGCTCTCACGCTAAATGCCACTGTACCCTCCTTTCACTCCGCCCTTAATTTTCTCGCACTCTTAGGATTGGTTATAAATGTTCTCCCTTTCAGTTATTTTCGTTTCCCTCTTTCTATCCCCCCTTCCCCTCTTCTCTCTTTGACATCTTACGGTGTAGCAATGCTGTGTAAAATTATACAATTGTACAAACGTATTGCAAAATGACGAACAGCTATTGTATTGTTGTGTGAAGATTGTGTTTAATAAACAGATAAAAAAAAAAATATATACTCCAAATTCCAAATAATTTTAAGTTCCTTCCAATGGTAGGTATTGTTCCCGATATATCCGCTCAGTGTAAATAAAACATACATCAAATTCCTTGATTATTGCATGCTCAATATTTGAAAGCCGTTCCCATTCAAAGCTACAAAACAAATAGACATATAGAATCTCGTGTAATACAACCGATCAAGATACGGCGTTCAACTGCTTAGAAACGCCATGTTGCGAGTACGCACTCCCTTGCTTTATATACTAGTTTTTCACGCTGGGCGCACCAGTCCACTCACGTTGCCACTTGGCCAATGTCGGTGCTGCCCTTGCCTTCCAGCCCGCCACTATGTCTCTCCTGGCCACCAAACAGGCTAGTCCCAGGAAAGTCCGGTCAGCCCGTCTAGATCTCACCCCCCCATGACCCCAAGCAAGAACAGCAATGGGGCGCCTCCACCCCCTCCTGCAGAACCCCGGAAATCTCAGATGTCACCACTCTCCAATAGGTCGCAATGACTGGACAAGACAACACCATGTGATAGAAGTCGGCATTCGGGCCCGAGCATCGAGGACAGTCTGCTTGGGGTCAGAGGCCTGCCCTGTGTAACCTTCGAGGCGTGAGGTAGGCTATGTGCACGTAGTATGTCTGTAGCACCCGAAAGCGAGTGGCTATGGCTAGGGCCCGAGGGGCCATCAGTGCCTCCCTCCAGTCCTCCTCCTCCATGGGACCCAACCACTCCTCCCACCTCTGACGAAGCCCATCCAGCGGTCGAGCGGTGTTGGTGACCAGGGAGCGGTAAATCTGCGAGACCCCCCCTTGCCCAAGCTCCCCATCATTGCCTTCACCCATGGGACTGAACTCAGGGATAGTTTCTTCAGCCCGGATGTACACCTGCAGCGCGTGACAAAGATGCAGGTACCTGTGGAACTGGGTTTTATTGAGTGAAAAGAGTCGCTGGAGTTCCTCAAAGGATCGCGTGCCTGGCCCCTCCCAAACATCACCCAACAAGGAGATTCCTATACTGTCCCATCTTTGGAATCCCTCCAAAGCCGAGACCTCTGCCAGCCACCCGCCATGCCATAAAGGAGTCTGCTGAGTGAGGCGGCCCCACCAACCTGTCACCTTCTAAGCCTCACGCCAGCCCAACAACACAGCTCTAGTCACCCCAGGAGCCACACAGGGATGGGGCGTCCATAGAGCATCTCAAGTACCCTGGGGTAACTCATCACCTGGACTTCCAACTGGTATGCTGGATCAGTCCAATCCCCTCCCATCCAGTTGTTTATTATCAGAAGGTACATTGCGAGATAGTGGTGGTGAATGTTGGACATCCCCAATTCCCCTCGTAAACGTCCCTTTGGCAGAAGTCAAGGGCCAGCCTGGGTCGGGTATAGCACCATAGGAACCGACTTGCCACCGCGTCCATCTCCTTGAACCATTTCCATGGAATAGGGTGCAGAAAGTTCTGCAGCAGATAAAGGAACCTAGGAAGGATGATCATTTTATAGAGTGCTATTCTGCCTAGCAGATTTAGAGGCAAGGTCTGCCATCGCTGAAGGTCTTTCTTGATCTGCCGAGAGAGCGGGGAGATGTTAAGCGCCCAGGCCAGTTCTGGCAACAAGGCCACTTGTACACCTAGATATTTAAAGCTATTATGTAGGATAGAGATGTCTTGCTGCCAGTCTGCACAATCCCTAGAGGGATGCAGGGGGGCCAGTAGAGACTTGCTAGGGTTAAGAGTCAAACCAGAGGCCTCAGAGAATAAGCCCAGGAGTTGCAGAATACGAGGTCTGCCATGGGCAGGATTGGCCAAATATACAAGTACGTCATTGGCATAACGCGCCACTCGGTCCTCCCTTCCCACAGGCCAAGACCAACGTCTATTAGGGGGTCTTCTCTCAGCAACTTCGCCAGAGGCTCAATCGCTAGTGTGAAGAGCAACGGGGACAGCGGACACCCCTGACGGGTGCCCCAGCAAATAGGGAACGGGTCCGAGATCACCCCGTTCACTTGAACTCGGGCGGTTGGGTTAGAGTAGAGGAGCTTCACTAGACCGTGAAATTTAGGACCAAGGCTGTTGCTCAACAATACGCGGTCCAGGTAGGTCCAGTCCACAGTATCGAAGGCTTTCTCGAAGTCCAGCAAGGGAAGAGCCAGGGAGGATGAGGCCAGAGTGTCACAGTGAACCAGTGCAACGTGCAGGCGCCTGATACAGTGCCTTGTGCTCTGTGCAGGCATGAATCTGCACTGATCTGGGCGTATCAACGAAGGGAGCACCCCCTTCAGTCTGGTAGCAAGGATCGTGGATAATACCTTAATCTCGGTGTTTAGGAGGGAGATGGGGCAATAGGCGGAGCAATGTTGCAATGGGGGTTGAGTCTTAGGAATCACCACTATAGTGGCTTGATCAATGCCTGGGGGAAAGCAGACTGTTTTTTCGGCTTCTTCGTACATGGCCATCAAGTGGGGGCCCAAAATATCACCACATTTACTATATAATTCTGCTGGGAAGCCATCCGGGCCTGGCGTCTTACCCGGGGATAGCATTGCAATCATATCCTTGATTTCATCAAGGGTAATGGCCTTGTCCAGACTGCACCTAGTCGTGTGTGAAATCTTCAGGAAGACGACATCTCCCAAGAGGGGGGCCTCTCTCTCTGATTGCGGCTGGGACCGCTCTGCGTACAGTCACAGATAGTAGGCAGTGAAGCTCTGTGCAATATCCTGCGGCGTCCTGGAAACTGCTCCTGACTCATCCGCTATTTCTGAGATAATTCTATCCGCCAATGACCGAGTCGCTAGCCAATACAGGAGCTTCCCATTCTTGTCCCTCCAGCCGTATACCGGGGCTGCAGAAGCTAGTCAGAGATGCTTCGCTGTTTCAAGTACCAGGTGCCTAATCTCTTCCCTGACCGAGGCGGCGAACTGGCACTCAAGTCGCAATGCCTTGGCCTCTAGATCGGACACCTTTATGTTGTGTGCACGCTCCCGTATACGCAAGAGATGCTTGGCGTGTCCTCTGAGGGTGGCTTTACAGGTGGCCCAGACCGTACCCGGTGACTGCACTGACCCCAAATTGTGTTCAAAGTATTGAGTGAGGTGATCTTTTACCACATGAGTATACTCTTTGTCCTGGCATTCAGGCGCCACATTGGGCTCTGAACAGGATCTGTACCTTCCAACCTGATTCGCAATGGTGCGTGGTCGGAGACCCCGTGTGGCAGAATCTCTGCCCCGGAGATACTAGCGGCATCTAGTCCCAGTGTAAAAATGAGGTTAATCCTGGCCTGCATATTGTGAGCTGCAGAGATATGGGTGTACTGTCGAGATCTGGGGTGCCAGATCCGCCAAATCTCACACAAACCAAGGCTCTCGGCCCAACCGCGTAGCTCCGACGCCCGGTAGGAGCGGCTTGCGGACGCAGGACCCGAGACATCAAGCCTGGGGTCCACAACGGAATTGAAGTCGCTGCCTATCAGGGTGAACCCCGCTGGGAGCCCTGACAGCACATCGCGGAAGGCAAGCAGGAAACCAGCAAATGCATTCGGAGGGGTGTAGGTACACACAACATTAATCGGTGACCCATGGAGTGTACCAGTCACCACAACAAACCGCCCCTGCGGGTCTGACTGAGTGGCGGTTATCACAATGGGCGAGGAATGATGCAGTAGAATGGCCACCCCCCTGGAGCCACTTGAGAATCCCACATGGTAGACTTTGTCGTAACCTCCCCGCATGAGCATGGGGCATTTGGTACCGAGTAAATGAGTCTCTTGCAGCAGAACCAAGGATGGCTCATACCTGCGGAGTGTGTTAAACACTGCAGATCCCTTGATTTTATCTAGGAGTCCATTCACGTTCCATGAAAGGACCTGGGATAATGAAAGCCACGCGTGGGGTATAGTAGTGTGATAATGTGTCGTATGTCGGCCGGTGAGCCCAGGAGTGACCATAAAACAGCACAACTTAACATTTCAAATAACACCCTACCCCCAAACACCCCCACCCCAAACTTCTGCCACTGAAGCATCTGTCACCAAAAAGCCCAACCAAAACTTAACAGCCAAATGGTCTGTCATTGGTGTGGAGTGGTGGACCCCTCCATTCAGCCAGATCGTCTGCAATCAATAAGCAAGCCCTCCGCTCTGGTCTGTATCCACCAGCGCCAGTTGGGGTGCACACCCCTGCGAGCATAACACACAGAGCCACACCAGCCCTCTTTAGACTAGCGCAGGGGTCTGACTCAGGCGGTCCTCCTCCACCTCACGCACGGAGCTCCAAGACTGCGAGTCTGCAATTGGGCAACCTTAGTCCTGAGATCTGCTAGGTCGTCCTCTGTTTGGGAGACGCGGCCCTCCACTTCGGTGATCCAACCCACTGCATTCCGGAGGTCCTGCCGCAGTAGGCCCATATCCTCCCACACTTCTCCGATCCTGGTTTCCACAGCGTACTGCGAGGACTGGATGGCTTGGAGGATTGCGGTCACCCCCTCTGGTGGGGGTCCCCCCAATGCCGTGTCCTCAACACCCTGGGGGGTGCCGGAGGGGTGAATTGATCAATCCTCTGTTGGGACGCCGGGGGCTGCCTGCTAGCCTATTCCTTACCCATGTTGCCTGGGAGGGTCAGGCTAGCACCTCCGCACTGTAGTGCACCGCACCCCCCGAGGCCGTTCACTGCGCAGGGTCTACCTTCTTCTTACTACTATTTCGAGGGGGGGGGTGTCTTGGGGCAGAACCGACACAGCCAAGCAGTCCCCTTGCGACCCCCTGGTCCGCGGACCCAAGGTTTCCATCCACGGGGGCCACAAGGCTCATCATACCGCTCGTTGGAAGCCTCCGTTGCCTAGCAGATCATCAAGGCTACCTAACAATGTCCTCAGGCCTGGGGGGGCCCCAGGTGGGATGCCCCCTGCACATCTCCACCTACCACATGTCAAGCTCTCTTGGGGCCTGCTGCCACGTAGAGTCCACTGAGTTCGTATATGCTTTGTAAGGGGGCTATCCCTGGGGGGCGGGGTCCGCCCGGTCACAACAATCCCTGCCATGACTGTCTAGTTCACGGACCCAAGCCAACGGGTCCTCGCCCCTCTGGGCGGTCACGAGACACGCCCCTCAGTGGTTCCAGGACGCCACTCCTCCGCCAGGCACATGGCGCCTCAGGTGCTCCCAGGCAGCAGCTGGGCCTCGTTCCCCCCAGTCCACAGGGGCCGGCCCAGGACCCTCCATCGCTCAGCTGCGCTCCGCCGCTGCACGGGGTCCGTCTGTCCTCAAGGCACCGCTCACCGTCACCGGCCCGGCCTCCATCTTCTGGGCCCACTGCTGCACCCCAGGGGACCAGCTGGCTGCCCAGGATCAGGTTGGCCACTGCCACCCCGAGGGGTCACAAATACTGGCTTTTCCGACCTGGGGCTGTCACCTCGTCCCCCCGGACCTGCCGCCGCTACACCTCTGCGCACGGGGCCGCGGGCTCATCCTCCTGTTACCCACAGGGTCAGTCTCATCCCCGCTAGGGCCTCCACTCTCTACATGCCGCTTGAACCCCGGATCGCCAAGCATGTTTCCAGGGAACCACCAGGCTGGGCCTCGCCCACGGGGCGCTCCCGGATCTTCGCACTGCTCTCGGGGGAGATTGAGCCTCTCACAATTGGGCAGTGCCACGCCCATGCGCCCTCCGCTGCAATTTCCCAGGTCACCATTCTGGGACGGTCTGCTTGCAGCACCGCTGCCACTCCTTCGCGGTTCTCACTTGGCCGATGTCGTCACTGCCAACCAGTGATCAGGCAGGGGTCATTAGGAGTAGGACCTGGAGCAGGATGGCAGAGGCTTGAACAGGCGGATGACGGAGGGGTCTGAAGCACTCTTGGGGTGCGACTGCCATCTTGACGCCCAAAGCCAAAACTGTGTTTTTTAAAAACAAAATAATCCCCCCATGTGGTGGGGGGCTGCCCACTTACACGGGTGCCAACACCTCCCCAAACAAGATCCTTGGGACTTAGGGACAAGTCCTGGCCATGGATCACAGCCAGGCTGCGATCCATGACCAGGAAACAGTGCCAGGAAGACAATGATGGAAAAGGGAGACTCTCCCCTTTCTATTGCTGCCACACTGGCATCTGGGGAGGCCATTTCGGCCTTTTTCCCCCCCTGAGAGGGGAGAGGTCACTTACCTTGTCTACTCTGCTGCTCCAGTTTGTCACTCTCTTTAGGTAAACTGGGCTTCTACCTTAGTAAATGTTGTCTGTGTTTTATAGAACTCCTAACTGGAGTCTTGGTCTTGTATTTAATGAGAAGCAGTGAAGTGTTTCCAAACCTCTTTTTATGCAGTCAAATACATGCAGGTTAAAACATATTCTGGCCCCTTGTTTTTTGAAACCTTGAAGCCAGTCAAGGAATTGCAATATGGGCTCAATATAAATGATGTTACAGTTGAATAAGAAGGGCACCACAAGGACTCTTGTCATCTAGTTGAATGAATGACTGAGGATAGAGAGAGCTAGGCACTCAGTTGGTTGCTCCAACTGGGAATTCTGAAAATAGTGGGGCCAGATGGTACTTTTTAAAGATTAATTGTAAATGATTTTGATCAATTGTCCTGCCCTCCATCCTTCCTTTGTTCTCTTATTAACCATTTTTAATTCACCCACCATATCTTCAGCCCATCCATCTGTCTCCATTTACCCATGTATTTCTGAATCCATTCATCTCTCCTTTGTTTCTACCATCTATATTTCTCTAATTTTTTTCTATACACCATCACTTCATCCTTCTCTCCATCTATTGATCTTACTTCCCTGTCAATCCATTATTCCATCCACATGTTTGGTTAATTTATCCATACTTCATCAATCTTTCAGCCCTTCTATTTGTCCATGCACTCCTCTCTCCATTATCCAACTTTCCATCCATTCATACATTTACCCACCAATTGATCGATTCATCCGTCCATCATCCAACCACGCATCCTTCCTTTCACCCATCCTTCCTTTCACCCATCCTTCTTTCAGTCCTAAGTTACAGCCATGGTTCAGTCTTATATCCCCTCCATTTCTTCTTTCCTTTGATGTTGTTTCATTTGTTCCCTCAACCCACAGCACCACTATTAAAATCTCCTTGCTGTGACATTTAGGAGCAGTGTCTGACCAAAGTCAAAAGAGAGAAAAGAGGTTATATATTATGCAAAAAGCCTTATACAGTAGAACTATCTCCTGCTCAACCTGCTAAAATGGGAAGTTGATGGCACCCCTGAATGAATAGATATGTATAAAGTACAAGCCTTACAGCTGGAGCTTCATTCGAGTTAGGAACAGAAACTTTATAGTCAGTGAGACTCTGCAAAACATCTGGGTTTTCAGTGTTTTTAAACATGCGCCATGAAACTCAATTTAATGCAGATATAGGAGAAGAGTATTGCAGATGGAGGATGCAACCACTGAAACAACACAACAGCCTTGTAAATATTTTTTAAAACAAGGGCCCGTATTTATACTCCGTTTGCGCCGAATTAGCGTCGTTTTTTTCGACGCAAATTTGGCGCAAAACTAACGCCATATTTATACTTTGGCGTTAGACGCGTCTAGCACCAAAGTATGGGCAAATAGCGTCATTTTTTTGCGTGAACGCCTTCCTTGCGTTAATGAGATGCAAGGAAGGCGTTCCCGTCTAAAAAAATGACGGCGACGCAAATGCGTCGTATTTATACTCCCGGGCAAAAATCACGCCCGGGAGTTGGCGGGTCAAAAAACCCCGCATTTGCGCCACTATTTAACGCCTGGGTCAGGGTAGGCGTTAAGGGGCCTGTGGGCTCAAAATGAGCCCACAGGTGCCCTCCCCTGCCCCCAGGGACCACCCCTGCCACCCCTGCCCACCCGAGGAGGACACCCAAGGATGGAGGGACCCACCCCAGGGACATTCAGGTAAGTTCAGGTAAGTATAATTTTCTATATTTTTAAATTTTTTTTGGTGGCATAGGGGGGCCTTATTTGTGCCCCCCTACATGCCACTATGCCCAATGGCCATGCCCAGGGGACATAAGTCCCCTGGGCATGGCCATTGGGCAAGGGGGCATGACTCCTGTCTTTACTAAGACAGGAGTCATTTAAATGGCGTCTGGGCGTCGAAAAAAATGGCGCAAATCGGGTTGAGGCGATTTTTTTGCCTCAACCTGACTTGCCCCATTTTAAGACGCCCTAACGCCATTTTCCCCTACGCCGGCGCTGCCTGGTCTACGTGGTTTTTTTCCACGCACACCAGGCAGCGCCGGTCTGCTAGCGCCGGCTAACGCCATTCCATAAATACGGCGCCCGCATGGCGCTTCAGAATGGCGTTAGACGGCGCTAAATATTTTGACGCTAAACTGCGTTAGCGCAGTTTAGCGTCAAAAAGTATAAATATGGGCCAAGGTATCTTCAATAGAGGTAATGTTTCTGAGCATTGGGGGAAGTTAGGAGCATGTCTGGCCCCCAACTCAAGTTCAAAGGCACAACAAATCGGGTTATTGATTGAGTGGGGTAAAAACCCTACTCAAGCAACAACCAAATCCATGTCAGGGGGAACTAATACCTAAATGTTCACATCCAAGCCCTCAGCACCTCCAACCCTGCTACCGTCACCAAGCTTGAATAGAAAGTGAAAAACGTCAACTCCTGGATCACCAATTGCGGCCAACAGCACCATCTCCATCAAGAGCATCAACCAGAGAAAATCCTCTAAAAAGGCCAGCTGGTACACCCAATAATTCAGAACAGCAAAACCACACAGCAGACAGTTGGAGAGGAAATGGTGAGTCAGCAAGGATGTCTCTAACTGAGCAACTTTTACAACCTCCCTCATCCTCTACCAATGCCTACTGAGGGCAACAAAGAAGACAGCCCTTGCTGCACACTTCGAACCTAGTGTCAACGACTCCAAGGAATGTTTCAACATTGTTAGGAAATTCTTCAACCCGGCTGCCAGTGAAAACAACATCACATCCTCATAGGAGCTGTGAGACAACCTCACTCACTTCTTCCACTAGATCGCAACCATATACAGAAACTTCGAACCCCAACCCACCCCTACAGATTTCCTAGACAGATACGCCACCACCGTAACTGACATGAACCATACACTGACCACCTGCAACATCCTCTCCACCCAAAACATCACCATGAAATCCATCCACTCTGGAGCTCCTACAGACCCATGCCCGCATCACATCTTCAACCTTGGAAACCAAAGGATTGGCTAGGAACTCACCACCATTCCTAGCACCTTTATCTCCACTGCAACATTTCCAGATGCCAAGAAACACGCTGAAGTCAGACCACTACTCAAAAAACCCTCCACTGACTCCAGTTAACCAAAAAACTACTGGGCAATCTCCCTACTCCCATTCTGACTGAAGGTACTGGAAAAGATCAACAGCAAGCAACTCATGACATACCTGGATCAGAAGCATCTACTCAATGCCTTCCAAACCAGCTTCTTCAGCAATCACAGCACCCAAACAGCCACTGATGACATCTGACCCCTCCTTGACTGAGGAGAAACAGCAGCTTTGATCCTCCTCAAACTCCCGGCAGCCTTCACACCATAAGCCACCAAATGTTGATCAAAAAACTCCCCCACAACGGCATCCAAGGGGATACGCTAAGATAGATCTCCTCCTTCCTTACCAGGAGAATCCAGAAGATCCACCTACCACCGTTCACCTCTGAACCCAAGGAGATCACTTGCAGTGTCCCTCAGGCCTCAGCCCCATGCTCTTCAACACATATATGGCCCCGCTGGCCATCCCTCAGCCTCAACATAATTTCCTACTGAGACAACACCCAACTCATCCTCTCACTCACTGACCACCCCTCTGCTACCAGAACCATCTTCCACAGATGCATGACAAGCGTTGCTGACTCAATAAAGAACAACTGCCTGAAGCTGAACACAGACAATACGGAAGTATTGATCTTTGGCAATAGCAGTAACACATGGAATGACTCTTGGTGGCCATCAGACTTTGACCCACACTCATGCCCTCTAAACATGCCAGAAACCTCTGAATCATCATTGACAACAAACTTACCATGAAATCACAGATCAATGCCATCTCCTCCACCTCCTTCCTCACTTTGTGCATGCTAAGTGGCTACTCTTATACACGAGACACACAGTGACACATGCCTTCATCACCAGCATACTGCAGTAGAGCAACTCCCTCTACATAGGAATCACTGCACATCTCCTACAGAGACTTCAGATAATACAGAACACTACAGTTATACTCATCCTCCCCCTTCCCCACAGCACACCCTACCTCAGGGACCCATTCCCCTTTGTGAATGTGGGTGCAAACATTTATTAGGAGCAGGCAGTGGTCCCACAGACCCACAGACCCACAGACCACTGACTACTCTTAAAAACTGAAAAGAAAATGCTTCAGATTTCTTTTTGAAATGCATCCATTTTAAGGAAAACATACATTTAAAAAAATTGCTTTATTTAAAAGCAATCACAGACATGGTGGTCTGCTCAGCCCCGCAGGCCACTATCCCTTTGATTTTTGTCCATTCCCAACAGGTCACAAATTGTGATCTTCCTCATGAATATTGATGAAGTAGGTCCCTTTGCAACCAACTGTGAATTGCTAAATGTACCTGAGACACATTAGTACATCAGTGGTTGTGATTTCCTAATTGTGAATAGCAAAGATTCGCAATTAGGCAATCGCAAACAGATTTCTTCGTACATGTGACTCTTAGTACCCTATTGTTTACTGTTTGAGTGCAATACACATTTCTAATGTTGATTTGATATTTTGTCATTGTGGGCAAATCATTTAAAATATTCTGCAAGCACTTTTACCAAATTATGTCATGGAAACATGTTCATTGACGGTAACCCCATACCTAACATCCTGCAGAACTTTGAATTGGACCACAAGACCATTCATGTTCAAAGTATCTTTCTGGAAAGTCTCATTATGGGGAATTAATATCAGCTTCTTTTTATGGGTTATTTACTGTCATGGGTTATTCTTTGGTCATCAGATGCCATGACCCTTTGCTGATTCATATTATTAGACCTCTCAACCTTAGGGAGGTCTTCTCCCAAAATGTTTGCCTTACTTCTCCTTTTTTGCTGATCTAGTTTTTGCTAGCCCTCAGATACTGTGCACTTTACCACAGCTAACTAGGGCTAAAGTGCTTGTGTTTTCTCCCTTTAACATGGTAGAATTAGCTTACACCCAATTGGCACATTTAGTTTACTTGTAAATCCCTGGTAAAGTGGTCCTACATGTACCCAGGTCCTGTAAATTAAATACTAGCAGTGACCAGCAGCACTTATTGTGACACACACTTAAGCAGACCTTTTAAAAATGTCATAGGCCTGCCATAGCAGCCTGCGTGTGCAGTTTAAACTGCAATGTCAACCCAGCAAAATAAACCTTTTGCAAGGCCTAAACTTTATTTTTGTAAAACATACAGGGAACCCCTAGATTAGACACTGAAATGACACCACTGCGACTCATCTCCTTAGCTGCTTTAGAACTACCACAACACGGTGCATTGGTGATGCCTGAACATCAAATCGCAGCCTGTAGTTTCCTCAGAACCAACCAAGTGCAATTCATCCTTGATGCTCGCCTCCGCATCTCAACGCCCTCATCAATTGCATCCTTGTTGATGATGAAGGACTGTGAATTGCAGCTCCGCAGCTCCTTCAGAACAGCTGATGTTTGACACATCTTCAACGCAAGACCCTGCATCACAATCCTCTTGTCTACAGCATCCACTGTGATGACACAGGACTCTGTGTTGCAGCCCCACATTTCCTTGGATCTGCTGCTGCACGATGCATTCTCAAAGATGGATCTCGTAACACTCTGCAAACCTGAATTTAAGGTACATTTTTAATAGGCATAACATGATCCCTGTAATCTGCCCATGCATTGATGTTTGAAGTCCTGCATAAATACTTTACAAATTGCCTCTAAGTTAAGCCTGACTGCTTTTGTGCCAATCTACCATATGGTTAAGCACGTGTCAATTTGTGGTTTGCTTATGTTTCACCCAGACAGAGATTGGGTTGCTGCTTGAATAGTGTTTTACCCCACTCAACCAGTATTCCAATTTCCAACACATAGCATCAAGATATGATATTAAGTGGGCTTATCACTGGCACCTGTATGACAAAACATTGTTTTTTCATTCATAGTTCGTAGTAGTGGGCACGTGACTATGCCAACAGTGTGGGCCTACATTTATCAAGAATTTCAGTGCTGCAAAGTAACATAAGTGACAAAAACAGGTGCTGTCTTGATTTATTTAGTTTGCAGCACAAAACGTTATTTGTGCTGGAAAATTGCCTACCGCAAGAAGGCCGGCGGAAAAAAAAGGGAATTTTGACCGTGGCGGAAACCGCCAACATAGACAGCCACTTTAACACTCCGACCGCCACGGCGGTACAGACAAGCAGCGCAGCGGTCACCGCCAACAGACAGGCGGAAGACAAAGTACCGCCCACAGTATTACAACACACCAATCGCCACCTTTTCCGGGGCGGATTCACCGTGGATAAAAACATGGTGGAAACAGCTTTTGCAATGGGAAAACGCTCACCTGAACACACTCCACGAGGAAGGAGGCCACCATGGAGCCCGAACTCCAAATACTCCCTGCGCTTGTGTTCCTTCTCCTCTACGAACACCAGCAACGGCGGCGCCGAAGACAACGGTGAGTACTGCACCTACGACATAGGGGAGGGGGGAGGCAAAAGTCAGGGGGACACACATGCAACACCCCCACCCTCAACCCGACCCTCGCACACTACAACACACACACCAATGCATTTCCAAACATCACAGGAACAACCCACAACCCCCCTGGAAGAATGCAATGAAAAAAACAAATTACTTGAACCATTGTAATGTATCCAAATACAGTAAGCTCATATATACAGAAATATATACACATTCAAAATATATACATCACGATTAGTAGTGCAGGTATGCACATTTCAATGTCTGTGGACCACTGGGCCCACAATGCATGGGCGAGACCCACACTAGATACCTGTCCACAAACGGAGAGAACACTGCAGGGGCATCAGATAGAAATACAACAGGCACCTCAGGGGGAAGGGAAGGGGGCACCTCAGCCGGATGACAGCACCACGCCAGATCCACGACAGCGCTCCATGCCCATTGATGTATCCTGGGGAGTGCAAAGCCACAGTCCCTCAAGTCTCTACAGTGGTTGGTTTTCCCACTGCATTATCCTGGGGAGTGCAAAGCCACAGTCTCTCAAGTCTCTACAGTGGGTGGTTTGCCCACTGTACCATCCTGGGGAGTGCAAAGCCACAGTCTCTCAAGTCTCTACAGTGGTTGGTTTGCCCACTGTACCATCCTGGGGAGTGCAAAGCCACAGTCTCTAAAGTCTCTACAGTGGTTGGTTTGCCCACTGTACCATCCTGGGGAGTGCAAAGCCACAGTCTCTCAAGTCTCTACAGTGGTTGGTTTGCCCACTGTACCATCCTGGGGAGTGCAAAGCCACAGTCTCCCAAGTCTCTACAGTGGGTGGTTTGCCCACGTGTACCATCCTGGGGAGTGCAAAGCCACAGTCTCTCAAGTGGATAACAGTCTCCACTGGTTCTGGAGGGGGACTGGTGCCCAGAGTGCATCACGCTCCCCGTGACGGTCCCAGTTCCGTCACTGTCCCAGCTGCACATGGGCTAACTATGCTTGCCATTGCGGTCTTTGTCCTGTTCAGCGGTGCTTGACTTTGCAGTTTCCGACCTGTTCAGCGGTGCTTTTTCATGGCGGTCTTTGCCCTGTTCAGCAATGCTTTGCCATGGCGGTCTTTGCCCTGTTCAGCGGTGCTTGACTTTGCTGTCTCTGACCTGTTCAGCGGTGCTTTGCCATGGCGGTCTTTGCCCTGTTCAGTGGTGCTTGACTTTGCTGTCTGACCTGTGCAGCGGTGTGTGGCATGATGGTCCCTCAGTGCCCATTGGGGCTGTGGCTGCCGGGGCCCTCCTGGGCACTGACTCTGGCGGTGGTCTCCTGACCAGTGACGATAGTGCTGCCCTCCTGGGCAGTGACTTTGGCGGTGGTCTCCAGACCAGTGACGATTGTGCTGCCCTCCTGGGCACTGACTCTGGCAGTGGTCTCCGGACCAGTGACGATTGTGCTGCCCTCCTGAGCACTGACTATGGCGGTGGTCTCCGGACCAGTGACGATTGTGCTGTCCTCCTGGGCACTGACTCTGGCAGTGGTCTCCGGACCAGTGACGATAGTGCTGCACTCCTGGGCAGTGACTCTGGCGGTGGTCTCCGGACCAGTGACGATTGTGCTGCCCTCCTGGGCACTGACTCTGGCGGTGGTCTCCTGACCAGTGACAATAGTGCTGCCCTCCTGGGCAGTGACTCTGGTGGTGGTCTCCGGACCAGTGACGATTGTGCTGCCCTCCTGGGCACTGACTCTGGCGGTGGTCTCCTGACCAGTGACGATAGTGCTGCCCTCCTGGGCACTGACTCTGGCGGTGGTCTCCGGACCAGTGACAATAGTGCTGGCGGTGGCGTCCTGGCCAGCGGGGAGGATGGCGGCCTTCTCCGCCGTGCTGCTGTTCCCAGACTTTGGAGACTTCTTCTGCCCCTTCACCACCTTGTGAGGAGTCACAGCTGACTCGACACTCCCCCCGGGACCCTTGTGAGCGGCTTTGCCGGCAGGAGTCTTCACCCTCTCCCGTCGGGCACAGTCCAACTTCTGGTGCTTTACAGGGGGGGGGGAATGGCAGTGCTTTGGCTCCGTGTCACACTGGCTGCCCTGGTGCCCGGTGCACTCCATATACCTCTAACACGCACCACTGGAACCGGACTTTTTTTGGCTGAGGTGCTAGTACGGGACCTATGAATTGGAGGGGAGGAGGGTGGGAAAGAGGTTAACGTTGCTCAGAAAAAGTTTCTGACGAACACTGGGATGGGTAGCTGGAGGGGGTCTGGGAGTGGAGGAAGAGGATGTGGTTGTAGGAGGTGTAACTTTAGATGATTTGGGTGCAGGTGCATGTTCTGGAGGCTGTCGTGAGGTGGATGGATGTTGGGTGTGTGGGTGCCCGCGTTTGTGTACTTTGGGAGGGGGTGTCACAGACACACTGGGAGAGGACACAGGGGACGTGTAAATGGTAGTGGGGGTGGTGAGTGCAGGTGAGCGGGGTGTGGTGCTGGGTGTTCTGGTGCGAGTCCTAGTGTCTGTAGATGTAGTGCATGCAGGTGAGAGTGTAGACGAGACTGGGAGGCAGGAGTGAGACAACGAGGAGGGGGACACAGTGGAGGCAGTGGATGTTGCTGTGTCTGTATGTGGGTGATGCTTGTGTGAGTGCCTGTGGGATGTGTGGTGCCTATGTTTGCCAGAGCCACTTTTGTGTGTTGAGGTGTGTGCAGGCTGGTCTGATGGTGTGCTTGGGATAGGCTGGGGTACAGGGGATTGGGTCTAGGTGGAGGAAGTTGGAGGGGAAGGCTAGACACAGGGACAATGGCTGCCATCAGTGCTGAGGCCAGAGATTGCAGGGTTCGATGAAGGGCAGCCTGACCAGAATGAATGCCCTCCCGGAATGCATTACTGTGTTGCAACTCCCTTTCTACACCCTGGATGGCATTCACAATGGTAGACTGCCCAACAGTGAGTGACCTGAGGATGTCAATGGCCTCCTCACTGAGGGCAGCAGGGGTGACAGGGGCAGGGGCTGAGGTGCCTGGGGCGAAGGTGATGCCCACCCTCCTGGGTGAGCGGGCACAGAGCGAAGGCTGAGGGGCTGCTGGGAGGGCGGTGCTGGTAAGGGGGGTGGCGGCTGTACCTGTTGAAGTGGGGGGCAGAGATGGTGCCGCCACCACAAGGGAGCTCCCATCGGAGGAGGAGTCCGTGTCGCTGTCTGCTGATCCGGTGACCGACGTGAAGCTCCTCTCGCCCTCTGTCCCACTGGTGTATTCGGAGTCTGTGGTGTGGCCCTCCATGGCCATGTGGGATGCAGCTCCCTCGTGCTCCGGTGCCACTGTACCTCCGCCTGATGATGCTGATGCACAAAAGAACAGGGAGAGCACAAAAAGGGGGGAGGGAAACAGAAGAAAGACAGGTTGAGTGCATGGCTTACCGGTACAGTTGGCAGACAATACAGACACAGCAGCCCCCTGCACTACGCCGTGCTCTTGGCCTCTACAGATGCAGTTCCTGGGATATGGCCTACATGGCTATGAGTGTCATCTGTCCACATAGATGACACAGGGGCATGTATACCTGTACTTGGCACTCTACAGAGGTGGGGTGGAGTGGCACATAGCCTGCATTACGGAGGGGCCTAGCCTACGGAACTCGCCCTGGCCTAGGGAAACCCACAGCCCTCCCCTCCCACCCAGACCCCTACACCGTGCGCAAAGTCATGAGAACTTGAGTGTACTCACCCCCTTGTGTCTGCTGTGATGCCCTCAAGCGCCCATCCAACTCAGGGTAGGCCACCGCCAGGATCCAGAACATCAGGGGGGTCATGGTGCGACGGGCACCCCTCCCACGTTGGGAGGCCATCCCCAGCTGAGACTCTGCCGTCTTCTTGCTCCAGCGGCGAATGTCCTCCCATCTTTTACGGCAGTGGGTGCTCCGTGTCTGGTGGACCCCCAGGGTCCGGACTTCCTTGGCGATGGCACGCCAAATATCCTTCTTCTGGTGGGCGCTGACCTACATGACATGTACAGGGGAAGAAGAGAAGTCATTAGCAACAGCACCGTCGAAGTGAGTGGCCACATCCCTACCCTTGCCATGTGGCGCATGCATTCACACTCCTTCATGCTCGCATAACTCTGCCCCCTTCCTCCTTACATCCAGCCCTCTCCACACAGGCATAGCCCATACAACTTGCACCCTATGTACTCACCTGTTGGTCTGGAGGACCATAGAGAAGCGTGTACTGGGGGAGGACCCCGTCCACAAGCTTCTCCAACTCCTGTGCAGTGAAGGCAGGGGCCCTTTCCCCAGATGCACGTGCCATTGTCTCTTCCAGAACCGAGGTCACAGCAGCACTTGCAGTGTAGGTCCTCTCCTGTGGAAGATCAGGTATCGAGTGATTGAACAGCTAGAAAATGGCAGTCACGTCCGCGGCGGTGACGTCCGCGGCAGTGCGTATCATCACCGCCGGCGCACTTCGTCATTGGCTCCTGGGACCCATAGGGTCCAATGTTAACCAATGAAGCATTGCGCCGTGGTCTTCGACCGCCTACTGTGACGATGTTCAACGCCAGCGCAGTTACCTCACATCCAATTGTCCCAGTTTAGAGGTCAGGCAGCCGCCATTTCAGGGGCCCACATGGCTTCATTTACAACTGCATCACACATAACTAGGCCTGTACTCAACAAACTTACAGACAACTTTTTGGATTATGTTTTGTGTACTGTGTAGCTGTGGTTACATACCTCTGAGTTGCTTGACTCTGTGGTCGCTGTTGTCCTTCCTAGGCACCGTCAGCTGGGACATGTGAGGAGATGGTGGAATCCTCTGGTGTACCGACCACTGGTGGACCTGTTGACAACGGAGGAGCGACATTTAATCATCACCTACAGGTTTGACCGTGCCACAATCCAGGAACTGTGTACCCAGTTGGAGACAGATCTGATATCACCAATCCGCCATCCCACAGGAATCCCCCCTCAAGTGCAGGTGCTGTCAGTACTCCATTTCCTTGCAAGTGGGTCATTTCAAACAACAGTGGCCATGGCATCAGGGATGTCCCAGCCTATGTTTTCCAACGTGTTGTCCAGAGTGTTGTGTGCCCTGCTGAAACACGTGAGGAGCTACATTGTTTTCCCTCAGGTGGAGGATTTGGCTCAAGTTAAAGGTGACTTCTATGCCCTGGGACATATCCCTAACATCATATGTGCCATTGATGGGACCCATGTGGCTTTGGTCCCCCCCCACAGGAGTGAACAGGTGTACAGGAACCGGAAGAGTTATCATTCGATGAATGTACAGATGGTATGTTTGGCAGACCAGTACATCTCGCAGGTAAATGCTATGTTCCCTGGATCAGTGCATGACGCCTACAGCCTGCGGAATAGCAGCATCCCGTATGTGATGGGTCAACTCCAGAGGCACCGTGTGTGGCTATTAGGGGACTCTGGTTACTCCAACCTGTCATGGCTATTGACCCCAGTGAGGAATCCCAGGACCAGGGCAGAGGAACGCTAGAATGAGGCCCATGGGCGGACTAGGAGGGTGATTGAATGCACCTTCGGCCTCCTGAAGTCCAGGTTCAGGTGCCTGCATATGACAGGTGGTTCCCTATTCTACTCACCAAGGAAGGTGTGCCAGATCATCATCGCCTGCTGTATGCTTCACAATCTTGCTTTGCGACACCAGGTGCCTTTTCTGCAGGAGGATGGTCCAGATGACGGTGTTGTGGCACCTGTGGAGCCTGTGGACATTGATGAGGAGGAAGCAGAGGAAGAATAGATTAATAACAGGGACTCTGTCATACAGCAATATTTCCAGTGACACACAGGTGAGAACACATTTTTTACTATTACATTTACTTTCACACTTCTACCTCTATCCTGTCTGTCAATTTGAAGCAGTATTTGGTAACTGAGTGGTACATTTCCATTACGTTTTCACAGGTGTAGTTACCAACGTGTGTCATCTGCTTGCATCCTTCATGGGCTTGTGATGTGTGACAGAGGTATGTTGACTTTACATTTTCGAACTGATTTTGTCATTGTCATTGCTAATACACATTTTCTAAATCACAGACTGACTCTAGATTGTTTTGTGGTTCAAGGGTGTTTATTGAAGTTCTAATTATTGGAGAGGGTGGCAAAATGGTGATGGGTGATGGTGGAGGAATGTCCATGGCAGAGTCCAGTCTATTAGTCTCAGAGGTGCACTGCCCATATGGGCATAGGAAGTGGAGCTGGAACAGTTCCAATCTGGACAGGGTGACAAAGTGGGACAGTGGGATGACAATCAGGGTGGTCTCATTTCATGGCGGGGGTCTTGCCATCTTGCTCTGTCCTGTTCCTGGATCTCAGGGACCGCTTGCAGGGTGGTTCTCCGTCTGCAGGGGGTGGGGTGCTGGTGTGGTGGTCCTGTGGCGGGGCATCCTGTCTACGAGTGCCGGCGGAGGTGGTGGGCAGTTCATCGTCCAGGCTAGTGTCAGGGGCCCCTTGGAGTGCCACGGTGTCCCTCATGGTCTTCTGTATATCCTTCAGCACCCCTACTATGGTGCCGAGGACGGAGCTGATGGTTCTGAGCTCCACCCTGAACCCCAAATACAGTTCGTCCTGCATGCACTGGGTCTCCTAAAACTTTGCCAGGACCGTCGCCATCGTCTCCTGGGAGTGGTGGTATGCTCCCATGATGGAGGAGAGGGCCTCGTGGAGAGTGGGTTCCCTTGGCCGGTCCGCCCCCTGTCTCACAGCAGCCCTCCCAGTTCCCTTGTGTTCCTGTGCCTCCGTCCCCTGGACCGAGTGCCCACTACCACTGCCTCCAGGACCCTGTTGTTGTTGGGGTGGTGGGTTATCCTGGGTTCCCTGTAGTGGTGGACACACAGCTGACTGACGTGTCCTAGGAACGGAACGGAGGTATGGGCCCGCTGGGTGGGTGCTGTGCTGGTGTTACCAGAGAGTGGAAGGTCTGTGTTGGGCTCTGCCTGTGGGAGGGGAACCGACTGTCCCGAGGCCCACGATGGTCCGGGCTGGTCATCTTGATCCAGTTGGCCAGAGCTGCTGTCATCACTGTGGGCCTCTTCTGGGGGTGGGGTAGAGATATCTGGACCCTCCTGTCTGGTGACGTTAGGTAGTGGTCCTGCTGGGCTATAAAAGCATGATTATTGCATGTGTGTGTGTCATGGTGTGCAATGGGTGGGTGAGCGTGTACCCCTGTGCTAGCTTTCCTGTGTAGGGGCTTGTGTGATGATGGTTAGGGGTTGTTATGGGTATGTGCAGTGGGCATGTTTTAGTGAGGGGTGTCCATGCTTTGTTGTGTCACGCAGGGCTTGGTGTTGGTATGGGTGTTTGTGTTATTAGTACATTAGTGAGGAGTTGGAGTGATAGGGGAGGGGATGTGGGTGGGGGTGTGTGATAGCATGCAGGTAGGGTGGGGGATATGATAGTTAAGATTTGACTTACCAGTGTCCATTCCTCCGCTGACTCCTCCGAGGCCCTCTGGATGCATAATGGTCAAGACTTGCTCCTCCCATGTTGTTAGTTGTGGGAGAGGAGGTGGGGGTCCGCCGCCAGTCCGCTGAATCGCAATGTTGTGCCTGGAGACCAAGGAACGCACCTTCCCCAGTAGGTCGTTCCACCTCTTCCTGATGTCCTCCCGATTTCTTGGGTGCTGTCCCACTGCGTTGACCCTGTCGACGATTCTTCGCCATAGCTCCATCTTCCTAGCTATAGAGGTGTGCTGCACCTGTGATCCAAATAGCTGTGGCTCTACCCGTACCATTTCCTCCACCATAACCCTGAGCTCCTCCTCTGAAAACCTGGGGTGTCTTTGGCGTGCCATGGGGTGGTGTAGTTGATGTGTGGGGTGGTGTATGTGTTGATTAGTGTGGTGATGTGTAGTGGTGTGTGGTGTTTTGTGCGTGGATGTTGTATGGGTGATGGTGTTGTGTGCCTTTGTGTGGTGGGGTTGTCTATTGCTGTGCTCTCTCTATGTCGCCTTCGTCTCTATTTTTTGGTCGTAGGGGTTTGTGGGTGATGTGGGTGTGTGTTTTACATTGTAATGGGTGTGTGGGAGTGTTGTTTGTATGTGTCTCAGGTGTGTGTATTTGGAATTGTCCAATGTGGCAGTGTTTTGGAGATGTGTGTGTATTTTGAGCGCCTGTGTACCGCCAATGGAATACCGCTGTTGAAAGACCGCCGCGTGGATTCGTGTGTCGTAATAGCATGGGCGTGTTTCTGTTGGCGTGACGGTGGAGGATTTGTTTTCGCCAGTTTATCACTGACGTTTGGTGTGGCGGACTTCTGTGGGTGTCTGTATTTCGGCGGATTCCGAGATGTGGGTCATAATAGCTGTGGAGGAATTCCGCAGCCGCGGCAGTGTATTGGCGGTCTTCTGCACGGCGGTAAGCAGCTTTTACTGCCGATGTTGTAATGACTCCCATAATATCCTCATCCTGACCTTGAACACGGGAGAAGAATTTATGATGCTCAAATACAGTGTTTAGTTTAGGAGTGAAATGTTTCTCTAACATCAGCAATGACATTTCATATACATTTGTAGGTTGACCATCACCGGTACCTAAAGGTATTTCAGGTAGGTCATCATAAATTCTTCTCCCTTCTGCTCCAAGATGATGGAGCAATATTGCTTGTTTTCTTGTAGGGGTATACCTGTCACCTGCGATGGCTAACAAATACGTCGAAAATATATTCCTCCATCGCTTCCAGGATATGGAAGGTTCACCGGGTACGGGCTAAAAACATGGCGGAGAAGATTTATTTTGTTCTGCCATTCTGTAAGAAGGAAAATAATACACTACAATAATATACTAAAATAATAAATTAAAGTAAGAAATTAAAACAACAATCTAAAATAACAATTTAAAAAAACAATTGTCCATTTTAAGATAATGTCTCTCTTTGTGATTATAGTTTTTCCTCCTGTCTGTGTATGTACTTCATACAACTACTGTCATCTCCATAGTCTTTCTCTCACTCAGTAGTCCTTTTGTTGTTTTTACCACTTCTTTTTTTTTTTCTTCCAGTAACATTCAGTAGTCCTTCTACTGTTTTCACACTTTAAGGAGGGGCTGAAGTTAGGAGCAAGAGGTCGACGATCGGCAGATTGGTAGGAGAAGCAGCCGGAGGAAGAATATTTGAAGAATATCTGTTCTGTGAGTATACTTCTACTTCCTTTCCTCAGTTAATTGGATTAATTCCTCGTGGCGCGCAGGCGAAGCATGTGCAGCTTTATAATCAGAGCGTATAGCTCGTGTGATTTGATGTGCGTGTGGCGACACACGCGGTGGCCTCCGCATACACAGACGTGCGTGCTGGCCTCCGAAAACACAGAGCGCATCAGAATGAGTTGCAGGCTTTGATTATATTCAAAGCCTCCGCGCGGTGCAGCGGTAACGTTTCTGAGGTTTGAGTACTTTCAAATATTTGCACGCGTATAACAGCAGTTAAAGGATTTAGATTAATTTAGCAATAAATCATTTCATTTTAAACACACAAGATTAAGTGCGTATTTAAACAGTTTTCTTGTTGTTAGAAAACTTCCACTTGCAGATTTCGAATCCGTATCTTTAAATTTCACTGCGCTTCATCAATATTAAATATAACTTACTTGCAGATCGAAGGTACTTGCCGCATTTCCTTGTGAAGGTCAATTTTCTTTTTGATCTCCACCACGGAGACCTTTTACCTTTGGGTTCAGCCTTGCTGTTAATATCCAGGGGTTGGGGGTGATCAGTAATTTCTGCCCCCTGCGCAGAATACTCCTTGTCACCAGTTTACATAGCAGTCACACGATGATCCTTAGTCCAGGTTCTTAATCCTTTATTTCTTAGAAGACAGCATACAATTCATATAACCCCGAGCAACACTTCAAGCCACCACCTTCTCTCTGCCTCTCTCTGCTTCTCTCCTTCCCTTGGAATCCTAGCTTCCCAGATTCCACTCTCACAAAATTCCATCATTCCAGTGGGTATGATCCTACACCTTTCTTGGTCTAGCTAGGTGTAGGAGGCTGGCCTGGTTTGTAGTGGGTATTAATGGTACTTACACCTTATACCAGATCCAGTTATCCCTTATTAGTAGAGTGTAGTAGTGTTCTAGCAGCTTAGGCTGATAGGGGTAGCTATAGCAGAGCAGCCAAGGCTGAACTTGGAGACATGCAATGCTCCTGCCATACTACTATATCACTTAGGTACCATATCATAAGAAAGACAATACTCATAGTTACTAAAAATAAAGATACTTTATTTTAGTGACAATGTGCCAAAAATATCTCAGTGGATATACTCCCTTAGGAGGTAAGTAACATACCCAAAATATACACAAATAACCAAATCAGGTAATTAAAACACTGAAAGTAGAGCAAACACTGTAAAACACGATAGGATGCATTAGGCCTAGGGGCAACACAAACCATATACTAAGCAAGTGGAATGCGAACCACGAATGCACCCCTAGGCAAGTGTAGTGTGTAGAGGGTTGCTGGGAGTGTAAGAAAAAACTAAGGGTGTAAAAGAGACCCCATGCCAGGACCCAGGAAAGCTGGAGTAAAGTACTACTATTTCCCCCAAAACACACTAGTCGTGATAAAGGATTTTGCAAGGACCACACCAAACTGCAAAGCACTGAAGATGGATTCCTGGACCTGAAGACCTGTAAAGGAAGGGGACCAAGTCCAAGAGTCACTAAAGTGTCCAGGGGGCAGGAGCCCACTAAACCCCGGATGAAGGTGGAAAACGACTGCCTCGAGTTGGAAGAAGATGCTGGTTTTGCACCAACAAAATGAGGTAGGAGATTCTGCTTTGTGCAGAAGATGTCCCACGGTGTGCTGCTGGATGTAGAGTGATTTTCTTGGGAAAATACCACAAACAAGCCTTGCTGCCTGCAAGAGTTGTGTTTGAAGAAACAGGGTGCTGTCGGGACCAGGAAGGACCTAGATGTGGCCACTCAGGAGTGGAGACAGAGGGGGCCCTCAGCAATGAAGAGAGCCCACTGGAAGGAGGGAAGCACCCGCAGGAGTCCCTAAACACGAGTTCAAGAAGACTGAACACAGCGGTCATCTCAACCCTGCAAAAAGAGGTCCCACGACACTGCAGGTCAACTCAGGGAGATGAGCATCGCAGAACGGAGTGTTGGGGAACTAGGCTCAGCTGTACATGCATGATTTCTTGGAAATGTGCATAGAAGCCCTTGTAACTGCAGATCATATGATGCACAGTATTACTGTCTGGGGAGGGGAGGCAAGGACTTCCCTCCTCCAAATTTGGACAGTTTGATCACTGGGCAGTCGGGTCACTTGGGTCCACCACTTGTGTTCCAGGGGCCATGCTCGTCAGGATGAGAGGGGACCCAGAGTACCGGTGAAGCTGTAGCTTGGTGCCAGCTGAAGCAGGGCGAAGACTCTGTTAACCCACGGGAGATTTCTTTGTGGCTTCCAGTGCAGGGTGAAGGCAGGCAGCCCCAAGAGCATGCACCATCAGGAAACAGTTGGGAAAGCCGGCAGGATTAGGCACTACAATGTCGCTGGTAGTTTTCTGGCTACTTTGTTGCAGTTTTGCAGGCGTCCTGGAGCAGTCAGCGGTCGATCCTTGGCAGAAGTCGAAGAGAGAAGTTCAGAGGAGTCCTGGTGGATTCTTGCAAGTCGTAATCTGAAGAGAAACCCACAGGAGAGACCCTAAATGGCCCTGAGAGGAGGATTGGCTACCTACCCAGGTATGCACCTATCAGGAGGGGTCTCTGACATCACCTTTTGGCACTGGCCACTCAGAGGCCTCCAGAGTGTCCCCAAACCTCTGAAAACAAGATGGCAGAGGTCTGAGACACACTGGGGGAGCTCTAGGCACCACCCCTGGGGTGGTGATGGACGGGGAGTGGTCACTCTCATTTCCTTTGTCCAGTTTCACGCCAGAGGAGGGACTGGGGTTCCCTAAACTGGTGTAGACTGGCTTATGCAAGGAGAGCACCATCTGTGCCCTTCAAAGCATTTCCAGAGGCTGGGGGAGGCTACCCCTCCCCAGCCTGCAACACCTATTTCCAAAGGGAGAGGGTGTAACACCCTGCTCTCAGAGGAAATGTTTGTTCCGCCTTCCTGGGACTGGGCTACCCAGACCCCAGGAGGGCAGAACCCTGTCTGTGAGGTGGCAGCAGCTGCAGTGCAAGCCTCAGAGAGCTGGTTTGACAGTATGGGGGGTCTATAGTGGAGCCCCCAGGATGCATGGAATTGGCTCCCCAATACCAGGTTTGGAATGAGGGGACAATTTCATGATCTTAGACATGTTAGTTGGCCATATTCAGAGTTACCATTGTGAAGCTACATATAGGTATTTACCTATATGTAGTGCACATGTGTAATGGTGTCCCCACACTCATAAAGTCCGGGGAAATGGCCCTGAAATATGTAGGGGCACCATTGCTAGTACAAGGGTTCCCTCACACTTAGTAACTTTGCACCTAACCTTCAGCAAGTGAAGGTTAGACATATAGGTGACTTATAAGTTACTTAAGTGCAGTGAAAATGGCTGTGAAATAATGTGTGCGTTATTTCACGCAGGCAGCAATGGTAGTCCTGTGTAAGGGTTTGTCTGAGCTCCCATTGGCTTGCAAAAGAAATTCTGCAGCCCATATGGATCGCATGGAACCCCAATGCCCTGGGTACCTAGGTACCATATGCTAGGGACTTATAAGGGGGGTCCAGTGTGCCAATTAGAATTGGTAAATGTAGTCACCAGCCTATAGTGACAAATTTAAAGGCAGAGAGAGCATGAGAGGTTTGGCTTAGCAGAGCCTCAGTGACACAGTTAGGCACTACACAGGCATACACATTTGGGCCATAAACTATGAGCACTGGGCTCCTGGCTGGCAGGATCCCAGTGAGACAGGCAAAAACATACTGACATACATGTAAAATTGGGGGTAACATGCCAAGAAAGATGGTACTTTCCTACACTAGGTTTAATCAATGATGTATAGCTTGAGTTCTGTGGCACGGGAAGCACAGGACCCACTTCTTGGCATACCTAGTTTCCTTAGTTGTTGCACTGAAGAAACCACAAAAGTGATGGGTAAAATACTTGCAAGTTTCCAACCATCTCAGCCCAATGTTTTACACCCACTATGCCACATCAGAGTCCAGCCACATGCAGTCTCTCTGTTTGTTGTCCAAAAAGCATTTGGCAATGTAAACCAAACCTATCTTTCAGTTATATTTCAGATGCCTTTCAGATACGGAAACATATGGGCTTTTTCAAAGATTTTAAAAATGTGTAAAGGTTTTATATACTACTTCAACCATAAAAATGTATGGCTACTAAATTATTATCAAAAGAGTTGGCCTTGGCAAAATCTGTATTTCAGATTACAGTTATTATTCAATATTCCCGAAATCACACCATTATGCCACTTTGCATTGTTGTGTAGCCATTTTAGTTATAGCTCCATGCACGTAATTTTAGCACACTATGCCCCCACTGTGCACTTTACCCTAGATATATTTTATTCAGCTTCACTTATTATTTTAATAATAACCACATTTGCGGTCTGGTTTTATTTCTCTCTATCTAGCTGTTATTTTCCTAGGCCAGCACTGCATTCTTAATCAAGACATTTTGGCCCGTATTTATACTTTTTGACACTAAACTGCGCTAACGCAGTTTAGCGTCAAAAAATGTTGCGCTGGCTAACGCCATTCTGAAGCGCCATGCGGGCGCCGTATTTATTGAATGGCGTTAGCCGGCGCAAGCAGACCGGCGCTGCCTGGTGTGCGTGGAAAAAAACCACGTACACCAGGCAGCGCCGGCGTAGGGAAAAATGGCATTAGGGCGTCTTAAAAATGGCGCAAGTCAGGTTGACGCTAAAAAATCGTCTTAACCCGATTTGCGCCATTTTAAACGACGCCCAGACGCCATTTACATGACTCCTGTCTTAGTAAAGACAGGAGTCATGCCCCCTTGCCCAATGGCCATGCCCAGGGGACTTATGTCCCCTGGGCATGGTCATTGGGCATTGTGGCATGTAGGGGGGCACAAATCAGGCCCCCCTATGCCAAAAAAAAATATAATAAAAAAAAAAATTATACTTACCTGAACTTACCTGAATGTCCCTGGGGTGGGTCCCTCCATCCTTGGGTGTCCTCCTGGGGTGGGCAAGGGTGGCAGGGGGGTCCCTGGTGGCATGGGAGGGCAGCTGTGGGCTCATTTTGAGCCCACAGGTCCCTTAACGCCTGCCCTGACCCAGGCGTTAAAAAGTGGCGCAAATGCGGGGTTTTTTGACCCGACCACTCCCGTGCGTGATTTTTGCCCGGGAGTATAAATACGACGCATTTGCGTAGCCGTCATTTTTTTAGACGGGAACGCCTTCCTTGCATCTCATTAACGCAAGGAAGGCGTTCACGCTAAAAAATGACGCTATTTGCCCATACTTTGGCGCTAGACGCATCTAAAGCCAAAGAATAAATATGGCGTTAGTTTTGCGCCGAATTTGCGTCGAAAAAAACGACGCTAATTCGGCGCAAACGGAGTATAAATATGCCCCTTTGTTCCCTCTATCCTTCTCTCAAAGCTGCAGTAAGATAGGTTGCCAGTAAATGTGGTAACGTGTTGTCTCTGGTATTAATAGAAAGATACACATCCTTACATAGGGACATTTCCTCAGAACATCAGATATATTATTAATAAATCACTTCACATACACGTTAGAGGGAGATTCTAGCCAGATGACCACAACTGTATGCTGATTGCTGAATGCTTCACTACAGCTGCCTTCAGGCCTCTTGCTCAGGTATAAGGGAAGATGTCTTCCCGGAGGAACTTGAAAGACAGAACTAGAGCTTAAGATGCTATGCTCTACTATATCCTACGTAGGAATTAGTCTATTGACTCTATTGACAATATGATATTGTTATTTCTATGCTTCACTCTCCTTGTAACAATTTTAATTCTGTCGTGCTTTATCATCCTGGTTATTGCAGTACATACTTTACTAGCTATGATGCAGTTGCTTAATTAAAACCTTATTGAAACATATAGTTCCTCTGCTTGTCCTTGTACATGTGAGACTAATGTAACTGAGAGAAAAGGATGCAATCTGGGTGACCACGATTTCCTTGAGGAGTCAATTGTGCCATACGCTCGGCTGCCCAATCATCCCTGCTCCTGGATAGAGATGAGGCACTGCTAGTTAGCTGGAGCAAAACCCAGATTGGGGCAACAGGTGTCACCTGCAGTGGATTAGACTCAGTCTCCCACACTGCAGTCAATTCTGCCGCTCAAATCCAGTAGTCTCATTAGAATAACAAGAGCCTACGAGACAGCATAGCATTTACTGCAAACACACTGAAATTACAATGCAAGTTGCTGTAGTTTGCAGTAGTTTTCTTTAAATGCAACCTTGCACCAAAAAACAAGCAAGGACACATTTCACAGTAAAATATAGTATGAAATGAAATGTTTGCATTTTAATTAGTTGTAATTTTGCATAAGTTGACAGGAAATTTAAAGAACTTAAGTGAAAGCAAATGATGCAAATTTCGCAAGCCCCCAGAAAGTGGAGAAAGTTAAAATTGTTACTGAACGAAGGTGACCTTCATATTGTCATTTTCTCAGCACGCACATTCAGATACAATTGCCTCATTAGGACATTGATCAATCTGTAACAATAATCAGCAAGTAGGATTCTAGAAGGTTCAGGCAGTTATATATTTATTTGTTAATAGGTCTTTTCTGAAGAGCACTACCACTGCCATGGAGTCTCTTAGCATTTTAACTATTACCTAAAAGAGAAGATGGATCAAAGTGGATGTAAAGGAATGTAACGTAACAGCAGTTAGTCTTGGAATATCCACATTTTTATTGTTTACTTAAAGTTTAGCAAAAGCACAGGTTCCCATAGAGATGGAGTTCCATGGGAAAGGCTTTGCCCGCATATTTAGCCAATTTAGTAGATGGAACAATTAGAATTTGTTTCTTATGTTTGTACGATAGAACCACGCTTGACAGAACAATGCATGCCTTAACAACGCGGTCAGCACCATAACCACGTCATTTCCACACAAGCCCTCACCACGCATGCCTTTACAATTAAGTTTGTTGTAAAAGAGTGTGTGGAAACGGCATGCCAAATGGCATGTGTGGTTCTGTCATGGAACCTTCCCTGAGGCCCAAAACTACCCCACCCCTAATACCTAAACTACCCAACCCCCTGACCTTCCCTGAGCCCTAAAAACAATTATCTCAACCCCCATCCTACCCCTAAAAACTATAGTACCCTGACCTACCACCCACCCTGAATCCTAAAAGATGAATACCCTAACTCCCCTCCAATGCCCCATAATACTAAACCACCCTTACACCCCATCCGACCTGAGCCCTAAAAATAAAAAAAACTACCCCCAGCCCTCACCCCACCCCTAAAAACTAAACTGCCCTGACCTCCCACCCACCGTAAGTCCTAAACAAACTACCCTGACCCCCTCCCTGAACCCTAAAACCTTCCCCCTAATAAGTAAACTACCCCGACCCCCCACCCACACCCAGCCCTAAAAAACAACTATCCTGATCCCTCCACACCTGCCCCTAAAAACTAAATTACCCCGACCCCCACTTGCCCTGAGCCCTAAACCTTCCCCCTAATAAGTAAACTACCCGACCCCCCACCTACCCTAAGCCCTAAATAAAAGCTATCCCGACCACTCCACCTCTGCCCCTTAAAAAGTAACTTACCCCAACCCCCTCACCTGCCCTCAGCCCTCAAAAAATACTACCCCGACCTCCCCACCCCTGCCCCTAAAAACGTAAGTACCCCGACACCCGCACCCACCCTAAGCCCTAAATCCACCCCACCTCTGAAAAGTACCCACCAACCCTGCCCCAACCCCACTTATCTAACCATGTCCTCTCCCGATCCTTCCTCCTCTTCTCTCCTCCCTTCTCACGCCCTTCCTTAAATCTTTCCCACACCTTTATAAATAAACTATCCCGCCCCCCACCCTAAGCTCTAAATGAAAAAAAAAAATACTCAAACCCCCACTCCCGCCCCTAAAAAAAAACAAAAAATAGCCCGCCCACCCATTCTAAGCCCTAAACAAGAATACCCAAAAATACATTCTTTTATGAAGAACGTTCGGATGGACCCATAGTAGGTTTTAATATGATGCAGGGAACATTTAAACCGAATATGATTTCGAACTGGATGGCAATTGAGTTGTTTTAAGTATGGGTTATCATTCTGCAGATTTATTATTAGCAGATTTATCATCTGCATATAAATGACATTCGGCTTTAAGTTTATTTAGCAGGTTTTAAGGGGGAGTATGGATTAAATTTTAGAATTGAAAGTGAATAGCTTTGGGGTACACTAAGAGCAAAATATTAGGGATCGAGGAGCCTATTATCACTGCTAGGCACCCATGGGAAATGAAGGAAGCCCCCAATCCCAGGCTTCCTCCTTGATATAGAGATGTTACGGGAATTGAAGAAAGATATTGTGAGTGACTATACTGAACAGTGAAGAAAGGTCCAGGAGTAAAACTACTTATGAATGACCCCTGGCAACTAGCATTCGAAGATCATTGATAGCTGAGATGATGAAAGTCTCATTAGAACAACCTTGTCTAGCGGTCACTACATTTTCTAGACATTTTCTTAAGTTTGAGGGGTTGGCAGAAATTCAGAGTGTGTTATTTTAAAAGTGGTCTATTACTATCCATTTTCTTTTTATATTGGTGATGAATTGATGATAATAACTAACATAAGGGAAATGGTTGAACTAAAGGATTTCAGGTAGGATGCAGGGCAGATGTCCAGTAGTGATCCAGAGAGTTTTCTGGAAATAATACGCCTGAGGTTCCTGTGTTCAGAAATAAAATGAATTTTGTCAGAGAACGGTTATTCTCATTTGCTTTATTATATTTGCCTTACGAAATCACTTGAAAATGAGGCTCTGATTCATCCTCTTTCCCCAACCTTTCACCCGGATACACAATGGGTTCTCTGTTTTCTAGCCATTTTAAATATTAGGTCTCGACTCAATTGTCTGGCAATGACAGGGCATGGTGGAGCATCTGGTGATGGTCTGTGAGGCAGGTATCTATGAGTTTGTTCCACAGCAGAGCAGTGGGACAAGTATCCCTGCCAAAGAACTTAGAGAGCAGCAGGTTGATAAAAGGTTCAGCTTTCTTGAACAAAGTGGATTACCCAATTTCCATAATATGGTCATTGTTAAAATATTTTAAGATCTTTACATGTGGGGTTGGAGACCAAGAATTACTTTTCTAAGTCACCAAATGGGTCTTTGTAAGTCAAAGACACAATATCCAGATAGAATAGTTGAAGTTCTGCGTCATCAAGTCTGGACAGTTTTAGATCCCTCCTTTCTTTCATCAAGGTGCTGTGTCATGAAGTCAATGTTGTGATCAATAGTCTTCAGGTTATATTTCAGGTCAAGGACAATCCTTTTAATTTCTTTCCCCCTATGATGCACCCATCAATTCCTTAGAGTTCCAGACAAGTGGACCAATTCTAGTGTAAATAGAAGAGGGACTAAGCAGAATGTTTGCTCTATTGTGGGTTATTATTGATACCGATTTATGTATGCCCAGTGTACTGTCTACAGTCACTCACAAAGAGGAACAAGTGGTGGAGCTATAGACATGTGAAGTAACACTTACTATACTCTGAGCCCCTGTGCAGAATGAACACGGGCCTGAATGGGATATGACTGGTATAGCTTCTTACATATTACAAACTCAAATAATGTTCAATGTACTTGCTCCTACTACTGTAAAGATTTCCCACCACCTCACTGGCTAACAACATAGCATGTCATTCTGCTTTATGTACCAACTGGTTGTAGTAGGTCATTCATGGTATCTGGCTAATCGAGCTGCCCTAATGTCTTCTCTGTTAGTTGGTTAGCAGATATATATCAATTAAGCTGATGCAGATGAGGAGTATCAGCTCAGTCAGTTATCATGTCCAGTAGCTGGCCACGCCCCCAGAGGTAAGACACAGATGAATATTACATCTTAGTCATTTATTCTGTAACAAATGCACACAGTTGTAAGTATTGCCAAAGAATGAAGAGCTTAAAACCTTGAGTTTTAACTTTTCTTCCATTTCAAGTAGATCCACATGATTGCTCATATAGATTCATCATTTTTCCGACAGCTAAAATATCAGTAATGTAATCACTTTTGCACATTTTGACATAATCTTTCCTGAGGCTAGTCAAAATGTACTCTAGGACTGAGACAAATTAGATGTGAGGACCAGAAAATCATAAAGGATATCTATTATATTGCATTAATTTGATAGATAATGTATACATGTTTCATCAGTGCCTCAAGCTTCCTGTTTCTAGTTTGATGGAAAACCCAGTACTATTTGTGTACAATTTTGCATTGTATACATCTAATTGATTTGTTTTTCACCAAATTCAATCTAGTTGTTGACATTAGAAATGATTCAGGTCCATTGGAGGTCTGAGTAGTGACCTCTCACAGATTCTCTGACCTGGATTTCACGCATTCCAATGTATTATCAGAAACCTCTTCTTCTAACAGAGTATCATAAAGCACAGTAAGCAGGCCTCTATAGTTACCCCAAAAAACTATGTCAGTGACAATTGTGAAAGATACCACTGGGTTGCCAAGTTGTTTAATGGCTTTCCCTAATCATCCCTTAATTCTTCAAAGGACAGATTGAAAATCCCTCATTTCTAAACTCCCTCTCCAACCAGTATTTCCAGTGTGTAGATATCTGTAAATTTTAATTGTAATATTATTCAATTTTGACATTACTGACAGTAAATAGGGACCTATCCAAATAATTTTATTAACTCTACCCTAAGGTAAGTAAATTACGGAAGATATTAGATGAGTTGAAGCTATTTGGGTGTTATGTTCCATGGTGGAGCGTGTTTGCTCACTGACAAGGGTGGCATTGATTTCTGTCTATTCCAATGGGTTGCTGTGATAATTGCTTAGCCTAAAAGTAAATTTCCATGTCACATAGCCAAATACCTCCTAAGCTATGGTACATGGAGAATGTAATTATCATTAGATGTGTTTGTGCTTTAACTCAGAATCTTTTGTCATACTTGGGATCATTAATCCAGCATGACACTATCATTTCACGCAGTCTTGACCCTACCCCACAGAAATAGGTCAACTATTGCCCTTCTATTAAATTCTAAGACAATTTGATAAAAATAAGCTGTTTATCTTGTTTCTCAAAAGTAAATCTACAACTTTCTTAGACACAATTCCATGTATGTCTGGTCACTTTCCCCTGACTTCCATTGCCTGATTCATATCTCTAGTTAGACATTTACATTAGTGTTTGTTTGAGTTGGTCTGCCAGTACTTGCTCCACCTGTCATCATTTGAAGGAATGGTGTGATGGTAACATGATGGTGTCCAAAGTCTTGCGTTGAGTGTTCTCAGAATTAAATCTGTTTGATAAAGACTTTACTCTGATTAATTAATTGTTCCCAACATACATGCTAGCTCTAGGATGCAAAACATAATTCCTCAAGTCCACATCTCATATCATAACAAGACATTGCACCATGATATGCATAGCCTTTTTTGACTTTGCCTTTTTTGATTAAATCAATTAGCTTGATGTGATTTACTTTCTTTACTCATTACCCACATATTTACCTCTTCATATCTGCATCACAGTTTAATTAATTAATTATTGAAGAATTAATTAGGTAAAACATTTAGACAAAACTATGTTTTTACCTAACATGAGTTTCTCCCAGGCTCCATATGATGTTACCAAGTCATTAAGTTACTTTTACCTTTTTTTATCATTTTACTCTTGTTAGGACTACCAGTATTCTGTTTGTACATGTATCATTGCTGAAATAACAATTGCTTTAAACATTCTAATTCATCGGAAATAGACCACGGATTCAGCCTACTGCATTCATCCACTAGGGCTTCTTCATACTACGTGAACTCAGTCCCATAATAAATGTTACTGTTCTGCCTTAGATGAGTCTAAGAATCCAATCAGTATGTAGGAATACACTGTATCACCATAAAATAGGCATGGTAATTTTTTTTCCCATTATCAATTGCTTTTGGATTTGCACCACAGCTTTTCTGATTCTGTAATTACTCACTTTGAGGTGAGACTGTTACCCTGTTAATAATTTGCAATATGCTGATTCAAATTGACATGACATGTCTGGACCACCATATAATAACTAAGGGAAGAAAGCCACAGGTGGCCCTTCACCACTGCCAGGCTTCCGCCGACAGGCAGCCTGACAATGGCGGATTTCTGTATGCCAAAGGGCAGTGCTGCAAGCAGCGCCGCCCTCCGGATAGAGAACCCTTGTTTCTCCAGCCTTTCCCTGGTGGTTTCCCCTGCCACGGAAAAGCTGGCAGAAGGGGTGCTCTGGGGCCCCCGTGCACAGCAGCCACGCCTCGTCACAGGGCCGTGGCATGGGCAGTGCAGGGGCCCCCATGCAATGCCATGTCGCGCAGGTCACTGCCTGATTTACGGGCAGTGATATGAATGACAGGTGCTTCTGCACCCGCCGCACTGCAGCATTGGCAACGGCTCCATGTGGAGCCGTCGGCAATATCCTGGCCCAGCATTCTGCACGGCTGGCTGGTGGAAACACTGTTTCCGCCCGCTGGCCCAGTGGAATGTGAATTATAGGGCCGGCGGGGTCTTCTACTGGCTGGCAGACTATCTTTAGGCCGCCAGCATGAACACGGCGGGGGAGCCTGCCTTGTTCATAATGAGCCCCATAGTCCGTCTCCAATGAAAGCCCAAAAGTTCACTGGCCATTCTGCAAACGGAAACATCTTTTATAATGTTTTTGGAAGAGAACACACACATTGCCATAGCATGAAATGACATAGAAGGGTTCAATTAAACATGTTCCATTCAATACAACCAATCATTCTATTAATTGTTACAACAACTCTAGTAACTCCTATTACCTAATGCAGCCTATTGGTTAGAGCTGTACATATTTAATTAAGGAGATGAAATAATACATTATGAACACAGGAACATGTTAGCTTGTTTATCTACTGCAGAGCTAGGCTAAGTAACCTTGAACTTGTAAAAGGAAGAACATCCTTACCTCCAAAGAGGAGAGCAAGTTACTATTTATTTGCATTAGGAAAGACCATGGCTTGCATTGGTGTTGATTTTCAGAAACAAAGAAAGTCACACACATGTGGAACAATCATATATCTAAAATAAACATGTACTTTTCTGCAGCATTCACCTAATGATGTGAAGCCTACTTATTATAAGTAAAATATGTCTAAATTAATTATTATTTTGTAGCAAAACTCATACTGGATCAAAACATCAATGTGATTTGCTTGTCTGGACAGTTATTGTAGAAATGATGAAACCCACAGGCCCTTCAAAATGATGAAGAGGTGCAAGTTACAATTTTGGAGTAAATTCACCCTCTGATTTTTTGAATAACACACAAGTAGTAAACTTACTCAAAAGTGAAAATAATTCAAAAGTGTAGAGTTACCTTTGTAAATCAGGCCCATTGACCTTAGGACAGCATCCAGCCACTTTAAAGCTGTCGCATTCATGTGTGTTGTAGAATATTCTTACAGGGGATGGAGCTCAGAATTTCATTTTTTCCTGCACATTTTACAATATTGCTCTTGTCATTTTACCGGGATCCTGTGGATCTCCCTATACACTACAACATAATTAGCATACATCTATGTCACATCCAGTCTTATGCAGGTAATAAAGTACTTTGTGATCCGATCCCTGACAGTCAATAGAAGTAATGTTTGACAGCTATTTATTGAATTGTTCTCAATAATAATTGGAAAGAAAATGTACTCTTTCAACTAGCACTTTGTACACTCTATTGTCCAACTATATCACCACTGCCCTTATTTTTGTGCTTTGAGCTCTGCTGATAGATTTTCAGAGAGTTATATGATGCACTGATTATGGTTCCAATCTTTTGTCTGTGTCCCAAAACAGAGAACATCATGGTTGATCAATTCAGGATTACAAGACACAAATCTAATTAGGTAAACAATCAGTGATGAAGAACATATAAAAGTCTCTTACAGTGCTTTAAGAATGCTTGTTTGCTTTTTTCAAAACAATTATTCAAATTGAAAGCAGCTCAATCAATCACAATCTTTAGATACATCTTTGCCAATTTCACTAACAGTTTCCATCTTTCCTCTCTTTTCCACTAACTAGCACATAGAAGTTGACCAACTGAAAATTACATAGACAGTCAAAGCGGATGCACAAACTGTGGTAAATAGGATTTCATAATGTTTTATACCCTTTAGTATGTTGTTTTGTTTTAATGTGAAATACTTCAATTAAAAAATGTTTAATAAATGACAATCCATTTGCCAAATGTGTAAATGGCTTTATCAGCAATAAAAACAAAAGCACATCTAACTTGTTTTTACTACTGATAATAAATACAGGTTTACTTGAGTCACCATTAAGACTCAATGCCTCTGGAACAATCAATATACCTGTATGAAAAAACATGAAATATTATTTTCAACACATTCTATGTTTGGTAAAAGACACAATTGAGTTTGTTTGAAATAGAAGTTTCAGTTGAAAACATTATTCACTAGTGTCATAAACAACGTAGGTGGTACTGAACCACATCTTGAAGCTGTTGAAGCAGAGCAAGAACATAATTAAAGCATCAGAATGCAAAAGCAAATGAGATATTTTTGATTACATTAAGAAAATTGTTTCTTAAACATTATAGCAAATTATCTTTAACAACAATTAGCATATGAATTGTAAACAATATAGTGCCAGGGTCTTCTTCCATTACTATGCACAAATTTGAACAGTGTCATATTTTGATGAAAGCAAGATGAAGGCTAGGGTCTAAAACATGATATGAATTAAAAAATTATGCCTTCGGAATCTAAAACGGCACAACAATAGAACTTCAAGACGTATGCAAGAGTTCTTGATGAATTGTCATTTTTCAAATAAATTTACACTAACAAAAGATAAACCAAATGCCAGAAAAGTGGCAACAAACATTTAATTATAAGCCACAGATATAAAGAAGACATTTTCACCCCAGACCAATGAAATAATATCTACCATTTAGCCAAGTACTTAGATAAAAAAGAATAGTGACAGATATTGAACAATATAAATTAAAGGAAAATTAATTGGGATTGAAGTTAACACAACAGGGTTACCCAACAACACGTTTTGAAATGGTAAGAAACAGAGCAGATCATTTTAAAAACAAAGTATACTTAAAAGGATAGAAAAAAGAAGAGTAGAAACATGACAATGTAGTTAGGAGACTAGCAGTAAGAATAGTAAGCATAACTAATAGACACCGAAACAGGCAGCGAAGTGGTTCACATTTAAAATTCAGTTATTGAAAACCACGGATGCTGGTGTATATCGGGTAAAAGAATCCTAGCTAATGATTGATTCCAGCTGAGAGCATGATAAACTACATAGATTTAATGAAAAATGGGAAAGTATCCTTGTTAGCCGTACAAGAAATATAAAAGTATTTGAAAAGAGGCATGATTAACATTGTTCCAAAGAGGAAGAGAAAATTAAGACATTATGCTGTGTCTAACAACAAAGGAGATGAAATGAAAGGCCTTTGCAGACCAAGGGTCTCATTTAGTGTTTGGTGGGCAGTTACTCCGTCACAAACATGCCAGCTATCCTGTCCACCATATTACAAGTGCGATTGGAGATAATGAACTTGCAATATTGTGGACAAGATGTCCTTCACATTTGTGCCCCCTAACCTCTAAATCACACCCTAACTTATGTGGGCCAGGCATCTTAGAAATTAAGATTTGGGGCCTGATTTAGGTCCTGGGAGGGAATACTCCATCACAAATGTGAAGGATATTTCATCCATCATATTACTATCCCCATAGAATAGAATGGGATGGAAATAAGGCAGATGGGACATCTATCACGTTTATGACGGAGTATTCCCCTCCGCCAAGACCTAAATCAGGCCCTTAGCACATAGGTCAAGTATACGAAATCATGATCAACATTCAAGTTATGAAAAGCATTTTTGATAAGCAAACAGCATTGCATAACTTTGATTGGGGATGCGCTAAAACCTTATGCCTCCCGAGGGGAGGTGCAACAAGGAGAAATATGTGTATTTCTCTTTGTTTTTCCTCTTTCGATGTTTGCTGCCTTCTGTGTGCTGTGGCATCACAGTGGGAAAAGACAGGAATGCCCTGTATGCCATCGATCTGGCACTTTCCTTCCCCTTCCCTTTGATGCAGGGCAGGGCATGTCTGTACAATGCAGATAAGTGGATAGATCCATCCATTGCTCCCTTGCCCACGTTGTTGTGCTGTGGCTGCTTTCCTCCATTGCCCAGTTGTTTTGCTACTATTATTAGTACTTAGGAAGACAAACCTTATTAAAGCATTCAGCAGTGTAGAGATACAACTCCTGCCACTAGAAATATGTATGCAAGAGTATGTGTGTGTGTGTGTGTGTGTGTATGTGTGTGTGTATATATATATATATATATATATATATTTATATATTCAAATTGATTCCTGTCTTTCTTCCTGTTCTTGCCAGCCAGAATCAGTGCACGCTATGGGCGCAGGACCCGTAATTATATTACATACGTTGCAGAATTTAAGAAAATGCCAGCTCTCCAGACAGCTCCAATCGTACTTTTATTGGCTTACATCAATGGCAATGCGTTTCAACCATTGAGGTCTTTTTTCCAGCCAAATTCTTTTACAGAGGCCCCACCTCAATAGAAAATATATGTTTAGTTTACTAGACATAAAAGAAATATAACTAACAACGAGATACTGCACTAATCCATCATGTTTGTCTTCTTTTTTCAAACATTTTTCTCAAATTTTTTATTTTCAATTCTTAAATGTTTACATTTTTAGAAAACAAATAAATCAATGTGTCATTTCCAGAAGTGTATCACAGCCATATCATATCAATCAGCTATAACATTTAATTTTTGAATATATCCATTGGTAACATAATGTAAATTTTTGAAACTAAAATATTACATCATTAACGTATTAAAGCAAATCTGTGATTTGTAAAAGAAACAAAAACATGTCCTGTGGGGGCCCTTGGAGGTTGGGGAGGTGAGGGGTCCCTACCACCTTTGAGGGGTGGTATGGGGGTCATGGCTGTTAGGGGTAGACTATGGGGAGGGGGAGACCCCTATCAGTGCCAGGGAATTCCCTGGCACTGATAGTGCCTACCGCCATGGTTTTCGCTGCAGATCAAAAACCTCGAAAACCATGGCGTATTGCGGGGTCATTATCCCACAGGCGGACTAGTGATGGCCACTGGGCTGGAGACCATTGTCTCCATCCTGGCGGTCGTTACTGGCTTGGCGGACGGTGTGGTACATTGGCCGTTTAGCATGTGCCAAACCGCCAATGTCATAATTGCTGCCAGCCTGTTTGCAGTACTATCGCCAACTTAACACCGTCTGCCAGGGTTGTAATGAGGGCCTAAATCCTCTATTGTAGCTAAGTCCTTGAAGAGGTTTGCCCAGTTTTATGGCGGCAGGGCAATTGGCCCAACTATTAGTGTTTTAAATGCCAACTTATTCCAGTCCTGTCCAATGCTGCACTAGTTTAAAAGGAGAAGCAAATTGACAAACTTAAAACCATCTTTATACAAAGAGCCTAATCATTTTTTAATCTTCGACCACTATGCTATGAGCTATTCTGAAGTAAATCTTCCTTCCATCATGTACACTTATCTATCTTAAAATGTTTTATTATGTTTGTAATTGTGCTAATTCTAGCAAAGGCTCTATGAGGAGTCTGATTTATCAAGAACTGACATGCAACCCTGTGCCAGCCATCTTTCTCTTGGGGAAAACCAACACTGGTCTGCTAAGCGGACACAATCTACCTCCTATTGCAGATGTGTTGAATTTGTCAAAACTAACCTGTAAAAATACCATTAGAAAATGACTGCAGGAGTCATAGGACAACTGACCTGTTCAGGGTGTTAAGATACCAACACACAGAAGACTTGATTGAATCTTATTTTTCACCCACGCACTACTACATTGATTCCTACCTGGAGACGGCAACAAAACAAAAAAAATACCTAAGGTTACGACTCCTCTATAACCCCCTTAAGCAGTGCAAGGGTTCTTGAAATATCTGCCATTCCAGCCCTTCCTGCTGGTTGTGCCACAGTTATAAAATAAAGCACATTCTATGTATCAGCCTCAGTTTAAGAATTACCAACTTTTAGAGAGTACTTTCTACAAACAATAGGAGAAGTAACCAGGAAAGAGATTCATGTTACAATCAAACGCCCAATTGGGAAACTGATTAAATATCTGGACACCGCATATAACAGACTTAAAAGTGCAGAGAAACTCAGTTAGAAGGCTACTGCAGGGACAAATTAGATTTTTAAAATAGTCATTTCTTTTAAGCACTTTTATCGATTATGTTGGTGATCTCTTAGTTCATCTTAGGTTGCCTTACACAAAAGAACCTTTTTACTATCCTGGTGTAAAGATCTAACTATGGGAAAGAATAGGAAAAAGTTTATTATTCTTTGAGAAATTATTGTAAATATTTTGATGTGAACTATGAATGCAAAATAGTTAAAATATTTAATATTAACATTGAACTATTTAAATAAAAAGTTGTAGACATGAAATGTTTATTGAAAACACATTTTAATATATTTGGGCCCATATTTATACTTTTTTAGTGCCACGTTTGTGCCACTTTTTGACGCAAAAACGGCGCAAACTTACAAAATACAATTGTATTTTGCAAGTTTGCGCAGCTTTTGCGTCAAAAAATTACGCAAATGTGGCGCAAAAAAAGTATAAATATGGGCCTTAATTTATAAATATTTCTTAAAGACTCATAAAAAAATCCCAAACATACTGACATCTTTATTTAATGTTTTAAAGGTTTAAAGTTCTGTGTTGAATTAACTGAAATTAAGTTTAATGTTTTACAAATTAATACATGTTTAAAATGTTAATTTAATTGTATTGTATTGAATATATACATAGATATATATTTATACCATGGGTCAGCGGATCCTAGATATCTCAAAATTAGTTCTAATTGGCTGTCATCAATTTAACCAGGAAATAGCTTGAGACTTGGACTCATCTGAGTCCCATGAAATTTTTTACAAAACAGAAGAGCTTAGGGTATTAACAGGAATACCCTACCCCGCTAGCGTCCAGGACCAAAGAACATTTTGCAAAGTTATGCTTCAAATTCACAGAGGATCCACAGAATATTTTTAAAAAACCAAACACTGTCTCTTGCGCTTATTTTTAATATTGTCCCCCAGGTGGGCCAAGTCCTGGGGGAAATATCATTTTATTATATAGGGGAGGGGAGCACATGCGACACCGCTCCTTCCCAGGCTGATTATGGCCCTGGGGACCACTAACCCCTGAGATGTGGCAGAAAGCAAACAATTTGATGAGGGATGCACAGCTCTCCTCCTGGGCCAATTTCACCCTTGCATCCCCATCCCTCGGGCCCAGCTGAATGTAACAAGGTGGGGGACGATGGGGTCCCATGTGCTGAAATTGGCTCCCCTTTCAGTAATTGGCTTGCCCTAGGGGATGGGATCTCTAAGGCCAAATTGGCCAGGGGAGGAGGCCACACACCCCCCCTCCTCCTCTTTTTTGATGGCTGGGCCCTGGAAGATGGGGTCCCTGGGGCCAAAATCAGATTGGATATGGGAGCTATGCACCCACCTCCCCATTTATCATATGATTGGACTCTGGGGGAATTTAAATACACAGACAGCTTCAAGCACCATCTCCTGGGGTGATTCCGGCCTCATGCCCAATCCCCCATGGGCCAGATGAATGTGAGAAAGGGATGGGAGATGGGGTCCTTGGGTCTGAAATTGGCCTGGGATCAGGGGCTGGGTGCCCCCCTTCCCTTTCAGTAATTAACTGGGGATGGGAACCCTGGGGCCAAATTGGTCAGGGGAGGGGGGCCACATGTCATCCTCCCCAACGTTTTTGATGGCTGGGCCCAGGAGGATGGGATCCCCAGTGGCCAAATCAACTTAAGTAGGAGGGCTGTACGCCCCTCTCTCTATTTACTATATGAATGAGCCCCACAAGAATTGGTCTCCAGGGCCGTAATTGACCCTGGGAGGGGTGGTGTTTGCCGCTTCTCAGATTGCTTGCATGTTGGGGGTTCAGTACAGGGCCCGGCTGCAGGCCAAGCATGCGGCTGACCCCCTGCAGAGCATAACCAAAGGCTGTGTGTGGCCTGGAAGTCTGCTGGGGGGGTTGGCGGCAGGGCCTGGCTGCTGGTCAGGCCCTAGGCAAACCTCTCACCTTGCAAGCCGTGGGCTGTATGTGGTGCACTGTTATTACCTGTAGATGGTTGGCTGCATGGCCTGGCCGAGCCCCCGCTGTGATCAGCCAAAGGCTGCAGGTTTGGGTGCCTTCTGTGGGTTGGCTATGGGTGGCAGGAGTTGGATTAACGTAAGTAAATCTTACGTAGCTATGAAAAAAAACTAGAAATTAAAAAAAATAAAGTTACAGGGCTGTTATAGTTAGGAAATAGAATTAAAACACAGTATAAATTCAGTAAAAACAACAAAGATTACAGGGACGTTACAGTCAGACTCAGATTTTACATTCACAAAACCATAACTATAACGAGGTCTTTTGCCATGCACTGCTAATTACCCCACATGTTACATCACTGATGACATCTTCTATGAAATACTCAATATTATCACTGCAACATTTGCAGTAAAATTATTGATGAGAAAAATGTGCATGATGAAGCACGAGGTACAGTTACCTTAGGACACAAGTTTACAAATATAAATATAATCATAACTGTTGAATTTTCATGGTTTTGTGCATGCAATATCTGAACTATAACATGCCTCCTGTAACTTTGGTTTTTAGTGAATTTCCAAGGTTTCTTTAATTCTATTTCCTAACTATAACATCCCTGTAACCTTTAGTTTAAATAAACATATATATATATATATATATATATATATATATATATATATATATTTTTTTTTTTTTTTTTCACAGCAATGTTGTAGCCTGTGCGCTTTGACTGCTAGTGTCAATGCGGGCGTTGTGGCCAAGCCTCTCATATTATTTAAACAAAAAGCAAGAAGCGTTGCACTCCAGGAACCAGTTCTTCAGCTATATTTTATTTAGCCAAACACAAGTGCCCCCACCACCGACGCATTTTGACCACTACGGTCTTGATGATGGATTAGGCAGTCACTTCTCAATTTCCATTATATAGTTCATATCTTGTCTATTAACTTACAACATAGAGATTGTCATGCTATTATATATATATATCCAAACAAAAATAATGGCTTAGTGCCATACTATCAACCAAACCTCCTATTTCACAAGATTACTTCTAACAATTAATGTTCTCATTTATCAAGGAATTGTGACAATATAGCTTACATGCAAGACAACTAAATTGCCCCTGGTAGATTACATTGATGGCTCAGTGCTACTCCAGTCTATTCCTAAACAGTTGATAAAAACATAGGAAACTTTTATTATTACTCAAGTTAATAAGGTAAAAGTAACTTCATGCCATATGGTAAAACTTACCGCTCTTTTACTTGTGGACCAGGTATCCTATTTACGTTCATCTCATTATTTGGCAATAGTCATATGCTTCAAGATAAGGTCAAGATGGTGTTTCTATCTACTTTATAACTAGAATTCTAGCTTAGTGCTAAAACTGATTGACCATCAGTCTTCCTCTCATGTTCACAGTGTTTACATTCATGAATGTCTCCTTGAAGACATCTTCACACCCCAAGTGGTGGGGCATGCCAATATGCAAGACCAACCCAATGTGAACTTAAAACCAATTCAACTCCAAAATAGGACAGTTAGTTATAATTATAATTATATTTTCTTCAAATGTCTTAGCTGTGCTATTTTCACTCTAATGGAAAAATCTTAGAGGTGTATCTGGAGTTCTTTATTGGTGTTGAGACCATATGGAAAGTTGGTCCTCAGGTCCTCAGTTTCACTATACAGCTGGACTCCAACTGGCAAATTTTTAAAATTCTGTTTCCACCCCTTTTACTCATTGGTACATGGGCTATCCCAAAAGTAACGCAATGTTTTCCATTCATTACTGTGATATTGTGTGTAGTGTTTTGCCTTTACATAGCTCTGGTCCTTATTACAAATTGCCCTTATATGTTACAATATACGGTTTCGTCATATGCATGTGGTGCTCCCCACATATTTCAACCCACATTCACATTTTAGAACACACACAACATGCTTCTTTTCAAATGTGATTTTTTAAATTAATTTTGTACATTCGTCCCAAGGTGTGTTTGACTTCTTTTCTATTCTCTCCCATGTGACATGCTTTGCATTTCAAACATCTCACAAAGCCCTTGTCCTCATTATCCAACCAGGTTCTATTGTTCCCACCAGAGAATTGACTCTTTTCCAATTTATCTTTGATTGAGGGGGCTTTTCTGTAGGTGATGCTAGACTTTGTTCCTGTTAAAAGACCTTAAATCTGGATTTCCTTTTAAAAGGTTCCAATGTTTGTCAGAGATTTTCCAGATTTCCTTATGTTCTCTGTTATATGTCATTTTTATCATTCTTTCCTTGGTTTAATCAAGCTCAACTTTTCTTCTTGGTATCAGTGTTTCAATCCTTGAAAGCTGTTATTGCCCATTGTTCAATATGCCCTTCTTTTTAAATCTTTGTTGTACATCCTTAAACTGCTCCCTCAGATCATTGTCATTTGAGCAGTTTCCTCTCATCTTATGAATTCACCATAAGGTATGCCCTTAATCAGACTTTGTGGGTGAAAGCTGCTCCCATGTAAGATACTGTTTGTTGAGGTTGGTTTCTAAAACATGGTAGTTTCCAAAGCATCCTCTCATGCATAGACTTTATTATCTAAACTAAAAATTCTAATTCAGTTTTACTAGTTTTATGTGTGAACTGGAGACCAATCTCATTATTGTTCAGAATGGTAAGAAAGTTTTGAAATTCCAATTCTGTTCCATGCCAAACAATAAACAGATCTTCTATGTACCTGAGCCACAATACCACTTTATTCATATACTTGTCGTTCTCCTCTCTCCAAGCCACTTCCTTCTCCCACCAACCCATGGTGAGATTGGCATAGCTTGGAGAGAAGGAAACTCCCATTGCTGTCCCCTGTGCCTGTAGGAACAACTTATGATTGAACAAAAATATGTTATTTGTTAGTTGTGTCCTAATCATAGATAATAACATTCTTGAGTGTTGTAATTCTTGTGTGTTGCAACAGTATATAGATAAAGTAGTATTTTGGCTCAGGTATTTAGATTATCTGTTTATTTATCTGGCATGGAACGGAATTGGACCCAAGTGTCAAGTAACTATAACTCATGCCCCGAGGTAACCATTACTCGCACCCCAGCCACATACAGCTTTTTTGTCAAAAATGTTACTGCAAATAATACATTAATATTCTCAATGATATTATCAAGATGTCATGAGCACGTTAATTTGTGGGGTAATTAGCAGTGCATGGCAAGGGTGCGAGTTATAGTTATCTAAGGGCATGAGTTATAGTTACTTGAGATAGCTCTAACGATAGATGGTGAAAACCATCTATGGTTTTGTACATTTAAAATGTGAGCCTAACTATAACGTCCCTGTAACCTTTGTTTTTTTTAAGTGAATTTCTATGTTTTTTTTAAATTCTATTTCCTAACTATGACGTCTCAGTAACCTTTGTTTTTTTCAGTGAATTTCTATGTTTTCTTAACGTAAAGTAATTTTCATTACTATACATTAATCCAACCACCGCTGCACACAGCCTTTACCCGTGTGCAGCGGTGGTTGGCCGCAGGACCTGGCCAACCCCTATAACAGCCATGTGCAGCAGGAGTTGGCAGCAGGTCCAGAGCAGGCTAACCTCTATACCCACTCAAACTTGGCCTAGGTGTGTCAGTGTCTCAGTGGGTCTGTGAGTGGGTGTGTCAGGGTCTAACTGGGCCTGTGAGTGGGTGCATCAGTGTCTGAGTGGGTCTGTGAGTGTGTGCGTCAGTGTCTGAGTGGGTCTGTGAGTGGGTACATGAAAGTCTGAATTGGTTTGTGAATGGGTGCATGAGTGTCTGAGTGGGTCTGAAAGAGTGTGTGTCAGTCTATGAGTGGGTCTGAGTGGGAGTGTGAGTGAGCGCATGAGTCTCTGAGTGCAGTAAATGAATTAGTGTAAGAGTGAGTTTGTGAATTTTTAAAAATGCTTTTTGCTTCTTAGTGATTAATCTTGATTAATCACAAATAATCTTGATTAATCCCGTTTATTTACAAATATTGCTCATGGAGAAGAGAAATCATTTAAAAACCCATAATTTGACCCTTTAGCACTCCTATATCACACTCATGGGGTCAGAGTACCTCCACCCTGACCCCTTATGCTACTTTTCATTTTGTTTTTCAGCCCCAAGGACCATGTCCCGGGACCTTAAAATGGCAGTCACAACTTCCTGTTCATGTTGCGCCAGCCAATTACAGTGCTTCTATTTGTGTGCACATTCCTGAAAATTTGTGAATATTCGCAAATTATTCATACCCTCAAATATTCAAATTTGGATTTTCTTTAATTTCTCGTAAATTACTCCACGGATTTACATCACATATGCAAAAACATGATCTGCCTACTGAAACCTACCTTTCTACCAAATTCCGTGTCATTCCATCCAGGAGTTCAGGCTGTATTCGTGTCTAAAGGTCCTATGGGAATTAACATGGGAAGCACAACATTTTGGACCACCCTTTTTTCTCTGCCCCTCCTTGATGGATCACCAGGAAACTTCCAATGTGCAACACCGGCACACTTTAAAAAATGTTTTTAATGAGGATTCGTCAAACTGTGACAAAGATATATGCAAGTCTTTTTCTATGGAAACATGGTCCTAATTATAACTACTTACTGGCGACCAATTTAGATAGATAAATAGATAGATAGATAGATAGATATATAGATAGATAGATAGATAGATAGATAGATAGATAGATAGATTTGTTTGGTTTTGGCTTGCTTAGAACCCTAATGATGTTTGATGAATCTTGTTTGCAGTGTCCACAAAAGTTTGCAAAAAAAAATTCTCATCATTTCAGCATTTTCCTGTGAAGTTTCAGGGTCACCCATCAAGCGGGGGCTGATAGAAAGGGGGTGGGGCTCCTAACCACTTAAAACTGCTAGACAGAATTACACCAAATTTGGCAGAAAGCTTACCCATAAAGCCCACAAGTTCTGATTTGGTGTAAAACTGTTCAGTAGGTTTGGAGACAATAAGCTTCAGATTATATATATATATTTTGACAGAGGGCTGAAATTCAAAAATTTACATTGTCTGATTGTCTGAAGGGGCTTTTTTGAAGAAAGTGCTCTGATTGGCTGACCCAAACATGAACAGGAATGTTGCAGGATGTTAGGATGTAAGGCACGAATTATGTTAAAATATGCATTATAGATGGAGTGTGTTGGGATGAGGGATACAATATCCTGGATGAGTAAAGCTATATGGATGTGGCAATGCAATAAGTAAATTTACAAGCCTATGTTGTACACATCAGCAGGAGTTAAAAGAAAAGAAGAAGATTTGGACATTCCTAGAATCAATATTGTGAGTTACTGTAATTATGAACTGTAACTCTGAATTCAAGGAAGTATATGAAAAGATTTGTGATGAGTAAATACTGTGCTGAGCATCGGTGATTGGATTCATATAGACCTCTTGATCATGGATTTAGGCAAAATGCACCAGGGATGCAAACAGTGGAGACGTACTTACAATATTTAGTGGTGTACCTTTATAATTCACTGTTATTTTTTCACTGTTGATCAATTGGCCACCTTTTCTTTTGTTGGCTCTTAAATGGTTTTGTTCACCCCAGTGGAACATACTGTGATTAAGACTCCAACTGGTAGTCAAACCGTGTCTGGTTGTTTTCGTGCATGAACACAAGAATATATGAATAAAGAACTTTATATTTGAAAATCGCCACAGCTGAGCGCATTTTTGCTGCAGGTGGTGGCTGACTTGAAAAGTATAAACTGAATTCCTTACCGGCCAATTTATTTTTACCTCACGTAGGGCTAAGGCAGAATGCGAAAGAAGTACCAACACAATATATATATATATATATATATATATATATGTGTGTGTCTGTGTGTTTAAATACACTGCCTTTTGGCTTCAAGCACCATTGTGGACCCCACAGTGACAGTACGGACACAAATAGGTGGGGAAGCTGTATAAATATTCAAATTATGACATTCAAAAGAAGGACCAAGTACCTTGGAGTTGCCTTAGTGGTGCCTGACTTAATTCAATGATGAGTTGGAGTACATTTACTACTGTTTTGCACCTTTAGAGTTATATTAACTTTAGAAGTGTAATTTGTGAAAAGTAATGTGATTCCTCTTTGTGGGTAGGAGTTTGTAGTAGCCTGACCCACTCTAAACGCCTCATACTTTTTCCTAACTCCCTCCCATTTTGTATTTTTTATATATTCCCCATTCTCTACCACACCCCTGGTCCTTCCCACATTTACAATTATGGCTCTCGTTATGAGTGACCTTGTGTAATATTTATGTTTATCATACCTCATAAAATAACATTTTGCTGAGGTGGAATTTATAGGGTAAGATAAATGCCACCCAATTAGAATTGTTTTAGGAATAACATACAGATTTTGGTGCTTACTGCACCACGTATGCATTGTCTAGTCAAAATCAGGCATTTTTTTCACTGATAAATATCGGCATGCTTGGTATGCAATATTTAAGTCAAAACTCCTAATTGTGATTTGCGTGGTAAAATGATTTCCCAAACATATCCCAATTAACCAGGCTGCTTGTAATGAGAACTTTAATAGTAAAGTTACAGGTTTGAGGTAAAGATTTCCATTGATTCGTTTATGAACCACATTTTATATTACATCAGCAGTACTACGGTAGTAATACTTTATTTACTTTAAAATGCAGAAAGTCCGAACTCTGTCATTCAATAATAAATAACCAGCGAGGCACATTTCAATGTATGTACATAATTCTCTCAGAGCCTAAAAGGTAAGTAATATAGAAATAAATTGTGTTTCAAAACATACAAAACATCTCAAATTCAATCAGCAGTTTCTGACCTTTTCAAATATTCTGAATGCTCGTAGATTCCTTTCATACTGTGTTTTTCATTGAAATATTTTCACATGCTTCTAGCTGCAATGTCTAATTCGAGTATTGCCTCTGTTTAAACCGTTTCAAATAGCCTAAATTCCTTGTGCTAAATGAAACTACCCGAAATACATGTAATTGGGCAGTTGACAAACGAAAGCATTAAGGTAACAAATACTTTATTTTACACAAATGCTATACTCTCCCTGCGCACATTAGATTTCCCGCAGGCATAGAGAAACAGTAATGTGCTTGTGAGCTCATGGGGTGGAAAAGGATAGATGTGCCTGTCCCTTGATTTTCCATCAAGGACACTGCCTCTTTGAAATTGCCTTTTGTTTGCTGTAACGTCATCTGAATCACTCAGAGTACTTTCTCTCCACACAGTTCATAACAAAAGCCAAAATCAATTAATCAATCAGCTTTTAGATCTCTGGCTTGAACTTAAGTATTTCAGTGCCAAAAGGTTTGCCTGTGTCTCAAAGCAACACTAACTCCCCCAAAGAATGTAATATCGAAATACTGTTTGCATGTGGTTGATGGGAACAGAATTATTGATGTGACCCATGCAGTATGTATTTACATATTGAGCAATGGGTTTACTGTAAAATATATTTTTATTATAAATGGTCAGTATCACAACCAGTGGTCATCATTGTGTTAAAGAGGGGATCCGTGCACTGTGCTGCATCCTACTGCACTGTGAGGGATCTCTGCACTGCATCTTACTGCACTGTGAGGGAGCAATACCACTGACCTGGTCAGTTTATTGCTCTGCCTCCCTTGGCTTCAGCATCTAAGTAGATGGCTCCTCTGAACTCCTGACCCTTGCCAGGAATTTGAGGCCCTCCTCCACCCGCAGGCTTCTTACTGCACCTCATCCCTGGTGTCTAGTGGGAGAGCTCTGCTTTCCTACTAGGCTACTTTCTGCCTCTCTCCTCCTTTTGCTTTGCTTTGCTCTGCTCTCTGCTCCACTACTGTCCCTTAGTGCTCCTTTTCCTTGTTTCTCTCTCACTTCGCTCTCTCTCTCACTTTCACTCTCCCCCTTTCTCTCTCCCCACTGCTGCTGCCCCTGCGTCCCCGCCCCCTTGTCAGTCCCGCCCCTTTTCTGCGCCATTTTTCGTCCCCCTTCCCGTCTCTCACCTGTCCTCTCCTCCCCCCACTTCCCTACTTAATGGCGGCCGTTGCGTGGCCACGCCACTGGTGTATCGAAGGCGTTCCAAAGGCAAGCCCATCTCTGCCCATCCATGCCATCACCGCGCCCAGCACCAGAACCCCTGACTTCCGCCCCCCCCACCACCACCACTAATGTCTTCACTATGACGCCGCCATCCTCAGCGCCCTCAACACCGGCTGCTCTCCTTCCTGCCTTCAAGCCTCTTCGCAGACCACCCGTGGACCCTTCTCCTGCTGGAACTGTACCTTCACCAGCCTCCACGCCAACGACACACCCACCAAGGCAGGACGCAACCATCTCAGATGTATGCTCCTCAACACCCGCTCCGTCCACAAGCACGTAGTAGAGCTATGGAATCTATTCGACTCAGTCTCCCCAGACGTCGCATTCCTGACCGAGACCTGGATGAACCCCTCCTCAGCATCTGACATTGCCATAGCTATCACGGACATCTACACAATCACCCACAGGGACCGCTCCAACAAACCAGGAGGAGGCATCACCATCATCCACAAGAACAATCTCAGGATCACGGCCAATACCGAAGGCACCCTAAGCACCGCCGAACTCCATCACTTCCAAATCCACACTGACCAAAAACACCACCCTTTAATTGACCCTTGTCTACAGGCTCCCCAGCCCACAACAGCAGTTCAGTGACTCCATTACTGACATTAGCACGCACACTCTCACATCCTCTGACTACATATTCCTCGGAGACTTAAACTTCCACCTCAAGAACACTAACAGCAACAACACCGCCACCCTGCTCAACAACCTCTCCAACCTCGGCCTCAAACAGCTCATGAGGACACCAACACACTCCTCAGGACACACACTGGACCCTATTTTCTCTCCGCTAGCAATCATGTCTCTTTCAGCCGCATCACCAACCTCCACTGGACAGACCACCGCTGCATCCACTTCTCCTTCAAGAACCCACACCACCACCCACAACGGTTCCCCCACCGCAGTTGGATCAAGGTCACCGAAGACCCCACTTATCGCAACCCTCTTCCTGAACCCACCCATCGACACCACCGACACTGATGCAGCTGTCCGCAACTTCAGGCAATGGGTCAACACCTGTGCCAATACTCTCGCCCCAATCAAGAATCCCTACAGTAGATGCACAGACAGAAGGCCTTCTGGTTTACCGCTGACCTCCACAAATCTAAGCAAAGCTGCTGAAGACTCGAAAGAAACTGGCGCCAAGATCAGACTCTGGACAACCACACAGTCTTCAAAAACGCCATCCGCAGACACCACCAACTCATCCAAGCCGCCAAAAGAACAGCCCTCAAAGACCGAATCCACAACAATGCACACATACACAAGAGCTCCTCAACATCGTGAATGAACTCTCCAACCTCAGTTCCAGCGTCAACGGCATCCCGCCATCCCAAGACCTCTGCAATTCCCTAGCCTCCTACCTTCACCACATGATTCAGACATCCACGACAGCTTCAGCACCCAGACCCCCTTGGCTACCACCAACACCACAGATTCACCTCTGACCAACCTCCTGCTCTCCTGGACCCCCATCAATGACAACGACACAATGGAAATCATGAACACCATCCACTCCGGCTCTCCAACTGACCCCTGCCCTCATCACATCCTCAACAAAACAAGCTCTAACACCACACCCCAGCTACGGAAGATCATCAACAGCTCCTTCAAGTCCATCACCTTCCCAGAGAGCTGGAAACATGCTGAGATCAACGTCCTCCTCAAAAAACCCAAGGCAGACCCAAAGGACCTCAAGAACCTACGGCCTATCTCCCTTCTCCCCTTTCTTGCAAAAGTCATTGAGAAGGCCATCAACAGACAACTAACCTGCTTCCTAGAGGAGACCCGCAGCCTGGGCCCTTCCCAATCCGGATTCCCAGCAACCACAGCACCAAAACTGCCCTCATCGCTGCACCGACGACATCAGAACCATAGTGGACAGCGACAAAAACCGCGGCCCTCATCCTCCTGGACTTTTCCGCTGCATCTCAGCAATGCTGGAATCCATGACAGAGCCCTGGACTGGGTCACCTCCTTTCTCACCGGCAGAACCCAGAAAGTCCACCTCCCCCCAGTCCGTACAGAGGCCACTGAAATCAGCTGCAGCGTACCCCAGGGTTTGTCCCTCAGCCTGACCCTCTTCAATGTCTACATGGTCCCACTCGCTAACATTGCCCGATCCCACAACCGCAACATCATCTCACACGCTGACAACACCCAGATGATCCTTTCCCTCACCAAGGACTCCGCCAAGACCTACCTCCATGAAGGAATGAAGGCCATCGCTGAATGGATGAAGAGCAGCTGCCTCAAACTCAATTCGGACAAGACGGAAGTCCTTATCTTCGGCTCCACCCCCTCTGCATGGGATGACTCCTGATGACCTGCCACTCTCGGAACAGCTCTGACTCCCAGCGACCATGCACGCAACCTAGGATTCGTCTTGGACCCCTCACTATCCATAACCCAGCAAGTCAATGCCATCTCCTCCCCCTGCTTCAACTACCTCTGCATGCTCTGAAAGATCTACAAATGGATTCCCACCGAAACCAGGAGAACAGTCATCCAAGCCCTCGTAATCAGCAAACTGGATTACGGCAATGCCCTCTACGCAGGAACCAAGGCCAAACTCCAGAAGAGGCTGCAGCACATCCAGAACGCCTCCGCACGCCTCATCCAGGACACCCCCCGCCACTGCCACATCACAGACCACCTGAAAAACCTGCACTGGCTCCCAGTCAACAAGAGAATCACCTTCAAACTCCTCACCCACGCTCATAAAGCACTGTACAACACAGGACCAGAATACTTCAACAGACGACTCTCCTTCCACACCCCAACCAGGCATCTCCGCTCTGCTGACCTCACCCTTGCAACAGTCCCACACAAACGTAGAACTACAACTGGTGGTAGACCATTTTCACACCTCGCCGCCAAACTGTGGAACACTCTCTCCACCCACCTGCGCCGACCAAAGACCTCTTTACTTTCAGGAAACTTCTCAAGACCTGGCTGTTCCAGCAGTAGCAGCACATTTCTCCCCCGCCACCTTCTCTCTCTCCCCTCCTCAGTGCATCGAGACACTCACAGGTGAGTAGTGCACTTTACAAATCCCTGATTGACTGATTGATTCCCAAAGGGAAATCTATGAGCAGAGTTCTCAGCAAGGATATATTTCTGCCTACTTCTAGACTGAGATCTCTGCTCAGAAAGTATCATCAATTCCAGGTGGAAATTCCCAATACTAATATTTATGAATCTCCACCACCCTGCACAAAGGATGAAGATTATTTCAAAAGAAATTTCAACAACAAGATTTCAAATCTACACCTAGAGACAAAGATCTCCACAGCAGAGGTGGAGATTGTTGCCATGAATAATTCAGAATGGAAAGCAGTAGGGAAACAGTTTTCAACTGACTTCATACACATTGCCAACATTTACACTGAACATACCTAAATACAGCCAAGCCCTGGGCTTTGCAGTCTTTTCTTTGGACTACATGACCCTGCGAGCACCAGGAATATGATCCAGCCTCAAGTGTGCAAAGGACTATAGTAAAGAGTAAGAGGAACTTCACAGAGGAGGAGCCAGACCTTATTGTTCACTTTATTATAGAGCACTACAGGGAACTACATTGTCTGCCTCCACCTTCAGTAAAATGGAGAAGATGGCTATGTGGAAGGAGGTGACAGACTCTGTCAATACATTGGGGTGGCGGTACACTCCTTGGGGGACCCTAAAATGAATTGTCAGGTCGAGAGGAGGTAGTGAAAGAGAAGATTCCCAGGATTTAAGTTGCCAAGGCTGTTCGTAGATGTAGACCTGAAACACTGCTCTGTTTAATCGTCCCCCTTAAGGCCAGATCCCCTCCACTATACACCTATCTATATATGCCTGGCAGTCCTAGAAAATCCAAACAAAAGGACAAGTAGGAAACTAAACCCCTCTCTTTATCATACCACTGCATTTCTACTCCACAATCATGGCACACTACTACCATAGATAGGAACACTTCTCACACTTCCTACTCACACACATACCCACCTTCCATCTTTTCGGAGATTATAACAATTAGAATTACCTTAATGCACTTTTTTAAAATACCATCCTGGTTTCAAGTGCTGTACTTTCTACAATGGCAGAGTGACAACATGACACGCATTAATGTGTATCCCAACCACACAATACATGTATGCTATACAGATTTCTATGATCCTACCACACTCTAGAGAGTCTTTTCATACCACAACATCAATATGAATGTATATTTATTGTATTTGTTTATATAACATGTCCTTAAGCACTATTTGATGTAAGTTCTGTGGGTTGTCTACCCATCCTCCAACTGCCACCACCTTCACTTTTCCTTCAACTAGTGCCCCCACATGTGGACTGGACACACACAGCAGATGTAAAAAAATAGTAAGTCTACAGCACGATTGTGGGCAATATATAATTATAGTTCTCTCTCTTCTCAAGTTTGTAGATATGATTTTTTACTAGCAGTAGTGTTTTGCATGTAATAAATGAATAACGTAATCTGTTTAATGATGTGTCTAATCTTGCTTTACTTATATCACTAAACCTATCCTCACATTATTCTGATTTATTGTGAAGTATATTTCTGTGTTCCTTTATCACCCACTTTGAATATCCATACACCCATTGCATACATTTGGTGAATATTTTTGATGTCATATTACCCTATAATCTCAGACATTATGTCAGTAGATTTCAACTAGTAATAAGCTCATCACTCTAGCTTTGATCCAGAAGATCTTTATGCTCTTCCTCATGTAATACTTATGGCACACATCTATACTTAGAGAATATTTATATATTCAGAATATTTTTTATGTATGTATATCTATGCAGCTTCAGTGATCCTACAAACCGTGGTGTCACCATCACAGTTAAACCATCAGATATCAGGGGATATTCTGCAAGCAGCCATTCAGACCTCTTCAATCAACCTTTGATGTAAGTCTGTGACAGCAATACATTTACTATCAACAGTCATCATTTTTAAGTAGACAACACACAACCTATCTTTACCATTTCTCATTTCTAATAAGTTTCAGACTGCTACCCAGTTTATGAAAATGTAATAAATCTGTATGAAGTTTGAGAATATTAGCAAAAATATCCCAATAAACCTCAGTTACACTGATACATCTGTGTTTTTTTATTTTCTTTTTAAAGCAGCTGCTGGGTCTAGAGTCATATGTCTGCCAGGGCTATCTATGTCCCCTGTTCAGCAATGGACAACTAAGGATCTATCCAAAAAGCATGTATGATATTATCTGAAATCATCTCTTTGGCCCAAAAAACACTAACAGAAGTTAATATTGTGATATATCATTCATATACTGTAAATGCAGTTGTATTGTATAGCGTTTAATACCCCTGACAAGGTGTTGAAGGGCTCTGCGGTTAGTAGCGTGCTAATCCCAGTTCCCAAATATTAGATAGGGGTGGTCTAGTATTTTAATAGTTTACCCTTCTTTTACTATGTGTTTTGGTTGCTGTTTAGGTAACAGTAGCATTGAAAATGGAGCATAGAAATATTGTGCGGTAAGAATATTGCAGACAAAATATCGAGTAACAATATATTGAAATGTAAATGCCTGTAGGAAAGTTTAGATTTACTATTTTTACTACCACATCTGCATAGCTTGAAGATATATATATTGTCATGGAACATATATAGATTTAGGTTTAGAAAATCTATTCTTACATTACAATTTTTCAGTTTCAGTATTTTGCCCTAACTATTACCAGATTTCATGCTTTGAGGGTGAGTAGATCCGTTTATGTGCATTGAGATGTGTTTAGGTCAGTGCTTAATTTGTAAATGAAAAGGTGCCGGTGCCCAATGCCCTCCTCTTAAACATGCTACTGCTGCAATTAAATGTGCGAGCACAGGATGCTGAGGCGGCATAATCCTGAAGCCATCTCGGGCCTCTTCAATCCATATAAAGTCACTCCCTGCCCTTTCAGCTCACTCTTGCAGCTTTCTGCATTCTCTCTGTGTGACTCTTTTTCATTTTTATCTTCCTCCGTCTTTCCCATATGTGTCTTTTGCTTGCAGCAAATGGTTAAGGCATAAGAATAGGCCCAGGTGCTCACAAATAAGTGCCTGTGCTCAGCACCTGAAACAACAAGCACAAATTAAGTACTGGTTTAGGTTGGAGGGGATGTATATGGTACTATGGTTACATTAATGGAATATTAACTGGAAAGTAAGAGATATTAGATAGTCATTTTCATTTTGTTCCCAAGATAAGGGAGTTTAAAAAGAAGGATTGGAGAAAAAAGGTGAAAATTTTAGGCCAGAAAAGGGTGTACATGCAAATGGGCATGTTGTAAGGAAGAGTGCTGCGGAAGAGGAGGACATGCAAGAGTTTTATTCCTTTGTGTTCTTCTTTCTCCCGGAAGGGATTTTGTGACTTGTCCATGTTAGCCTTGTTGGCTTATATTTAATAAAGTGACATCTATTGACCTCAAATAATGTTTAATTATTCTGTTTTAAGAATAACCTAATGTAAAAGTTACTAACTAAAACCTTAACTGCTGAGGACAAAAAGTCAGATGGTGATGCATTGTAATTCATAAGTGGAGGATGGCATGCAGTCCTGGAGGAAGCCCTTCTGGAGGAACTGTCATGCCTGTAGCCTCTATAGCACAGGGAAAAGAAGGGGAGGTGTTTGGTCCCACACTTGATAACATTTTAAAGATGACCATAAGGTTGTCTCCTATAAAACTGCTAGTGATTGTAAGGACCCAGTGAGCATCTACAAAGCCATGCATGTTTGTTCTAGCTACCCATGAACCTACTTCTTAGCTTCTAGATAAACCAGTTGACTTCCTGTCCACTCTACAAAGCAGGTGTAACTCTTCTTTACATCTTCTGAGGGAGGAAAGAGAACCGTGTTGAGAAGATCCTCTTTCTATTCAACAAGCACATTCCCAATGGACAACCTGCTGGGGTTGGCAGCCATTCATGCTGGGGGTTAGAATGGGCGAATCCCATCCTACAGCAACAAATTGCATCCTTTACTTCAACTGGCCCAGTATTATGTAATCAGACATGTACAAATCAAAGGCATAAACAACAGCCACCTGAAAAGCCACCCTAATTCAAAAACCCATCCTACAATTCTTATTGTATAATAGTAACACTTCGTAAAACATTTTGAGAATGTCAGGGGAGCAGTCTATATATAAAGTCAAATGGGGATAGTATTAAAAAGAATTAAGTGCCAGATGCACTAAGAATGGATTAGGTAAAAGTGATTGCAGTTTGTGCACAGACGTTTATCATATTTACTCAATTTTTGCAAAAGGGCCTATGTACTATTAGGTAATTTATCAAACACCTGCTTCGTATTGGATCACAATTCAAACTGTGTCATGAATATTAATGAGGTAAGCTACAAAAAGTGAAAAGTCCACATTAAATTTAAACTCAATCTCCAACTCAGATGGAGTGTCTGAAGAAATGTCCCGTGTTGAGGGACAAAATTCCAGGACCTCATCCTCAGGCCAGCCTTTTCAGAACAGGTCCAGACATGACCTGAGTATTAGTTAACACTAGGCCAGGTTTAGGGACAGAGGGGGAAAACATACTAAGGTACAGAAGGAGGTGAGGGTTGAACATACTAGAGATTGTAATGACTAAATGTCAGGGATGCAGAGGAGCTGTCTGTGTTTTGGTCAGTCTGTACCACTTGATGTGCCCTCACCTCTACAGCCACTTCTTCAAGGCCCAAAAAGTATTCCTGCAGTTTAGCAAGTACCTATTTTATGACCTCCTGGAAAGCAGCCATGGTCACATATTCAGGAAGTGGGGTGAAATATGTGAGGGTTAGGGATGTCTGTGGTAAGTCTCACACCTGGCTGCTGTTGGTGGAAATTTACAGGGAGAGGAGGGATAACAGAGGGTCCAGCTTTAAATCCATTACTGTGGGCCCTGCTGACTGGTGCACAGGTGGCTTCAGTCCGATGATTGAATGGTATGCTACTGGGACACCATTGATATTGCTTCTTGTTAGCCAGGAGGATCCCACTGCCTTCTTCTGGTGTGTGGTGCCCAAATATGCCACCCCTTTGGGTCTTCTTTGTCTCCTCCTGGAGTCTCTTTTATTGAGATTTTGTGAATCTCTGAATCGGTGCACACACCCTGCTCATGGACGCTTCCTCCTCCTCCTCCTCCTCTGTGGTGGTGACAGAATCTTCATATTGTGCCCAGCTAGCGACTGCTGTTGAAAACTTGCTCCTTGGCTGAATATTGAAAATGAAAGGATAAATGACATTCATGAGTGCATATGGCCACTACGTCATGTAAATGAGAAAACAACTTTAATGAAAATGGAAGAAAGTGTGACAATACATGACAATGTGATATAGGTAAATCCATGGGTTCTGAAATCTTAGTAAATCATATGTGACAGCAAGCCATAGTAAGACACCATCAAATTAGCATATTGTTTTGATGTCACAAAGAAACATAAGCATGATTTGATTATCATAATTTGATGTATGAGGGTACCAACAGAAGAGACCTTAAATCTTTATTTAATCATATTGAATACATAGGTATATCAATTACATACATTTCATTAATCCAAGTGCTCATTTTACTTGACAACATAAAATACAACACTGATTTAAGTCAGCAAAAAACCAAAAAAAAAACCCATCATGTATGGGACTACAAACCTTTGTTCTTTGTCCCATTCCAGGAACCTGGATGGTAAGTAGCTTAGGGGTGAAATTTACATATCAGCCTTATTGCATTTATATGTTGTGCAAGCAACAGCAGGCTACAATAAACTTACACACTAATTCGAAAAAGTACTGGAGCACCCTCCTCCCGCGTATAGTGTATACATTTGAAGAAGTACTTGAACAAACAAAAAGTACATTCAACAATACTGTGTATTGTCGATGATAGATATTGTAATAGGAGCTGATTATATGACAATATCAAGTCAAATGAGATGTAACAAGAGCAGTAGGGCAGGTGGGGAGTGTTGGGGATCGGTATCGTTATTCTTTGTTTGCAACCATACTATCAGCAACTGTCTGATTTTCTTTAGACTATTAATTTTGCAAATATAAGATATGCCGATTGACTGTTGTGCTACGATGTATAAAACAATAAAAATGAATATAAAAAATATTTAAAAAATAATACAATAGATAATTTAATGTATTTTATAAACATATCCTAAATGATATTATAGGATAACTGAAAAATCAATATTAATGTGAAGCAATGATAATAAAAAAGAAATTCTTACCTGTGATAAAATATCCCACAATATAAATGACATCACAAGGTTATAGCACCAATACTAAAGACTGATAATATTTTTGAGATGATATTAATGTAAAACACATCTTCTTACACCAAGTCAATCTATTCACATAGAAAAAGATTCCCCAGACTGCTTAAACTAGCCTTCCATATTCTAGTGGCCCACCCCATCCTCAACATGGACTAGACGTTTTAGGTATGTAAAAAACAGAGCTCTCTTGCTTGGTCACATAAGCAAATCACTGTACATCATATTGACAGCAGTTCACTCAGGAATATGTACAAGACATATGGGTTGTTAATAATTAGCACATGTATAATTAATAATCTGCCAAGCGTATGGCATTGCAGTTCCCTTCGATAGCCTGGTGTCTGATTGCCCGAAGGGCTGCAGTGAGAGGCACTTACTATGGAACTGATGTAATTATTCTGACATGGTTTCCAAACATGTCTGCTGCATAAGTTATTTGGCTGATCTCTTACGGTCAAATCCTTCTTCCTTGACAATGGCAATATCCTTTTTGTTACTAGAATACCTGCTGGCCAAGTCTTGGAAATCAGATCTAAAGCAACATAGCACATAATTTCTTTCCTTAACTGTTGTTAGTAATTATGTGAAAAGTATTTATTATTTGTTCAAGCAGATGATCCTTCAACAGTCCTAAAACCCACACCTGTGTCCCAGAGAATGTACTTACAAATTTCCATAACAGCCTCAGCCTGTCAAATATCTCAAATGTTCTGAAAAGATTTCACTGGTCCTGGAAGACAAACGTGGTGCAATGCTCATTATTGGAAATGATTGGTTGATTATCTCCATTCCACCAATAGTCCTCTGGGTATACAATTACTTTTCACGAATTACAACTCAGAAGTAAATTATTTTAAAATGTCATGGCTCAATGATTATCTAAAATATATTACAAAGGGTTAAGTCACCTCAATAAACATTGAGAAAGTAAGGAGTACAAAGCATAATGACTTTGTCAGTTTATAGGTCAGGCCTGCTAATATCTTTCCATCTATGAAGACAGAACTCATCTACCTTGCATCTTTTTCCAATGAGTTTTGCATTGATCTGGCATTTGCACATATTTGGAAAAATTTACCAATTCATTATATGTGGTTTCTTAAGTTTCCACTTTTTCACGTTACAATTAGAGCTTTGCTAATCCCTAGTTAGCAGATGTGAAAACCTATAAAATGCTGACTCTATGTCTGAAGAACTTTCAAGTTTTAAAGTCAACATTCTATCAATGTATTGGTAAACATAGGTATAGTTTGCAATGGTGGTCTCTTTCATGCATGTATCAATCTTTAAGGAAAATACATTTCTAAAGATCATCTTGTCAGAAAGATGGCTTTCAGATCAAACTGAACATTTCTTTAATCCGAGTTTCCTTTCTTCCTACATAAACTCTATGGATCTGAGTCAAAACAATGAACCCTTATTTCTCTTTCAACAAACATGTATCTGTATTGGTGAAAGATTTCACATGCATAATAGGGATTCTCTAAAAGCATCTCTGAGTGGCATTGTAATGGCCAAAGCTGTGAGTATTCACTGTCATGCACATTTGTGCATAAAATGTGCATTCTTTTGGTGAGGTTCTACATTAATTCTGAAACAGGCGTGGGAATCTCGAGAACTAGCTCCTTCAAAACCCAGCTAATGAGTACTTCTCCAAGCACCATGAATTAGAGAGACTTACTTTCCTGGGCCAGATTTAATAACATTTGGAGCAACTTACTGTGCCACATCAAATGGAGAGGGCAGGAATGAGCCACATTCACTTACATATGGGGCATCAATGCTCTCTCTCTCTCTATGCAGGTGCCAACACAGGAAACCTTGTGCCATGGTGCAAGGGTGCCTGTGTTCCAGGTACAATTGTTTTTAAGCAGCAAGTGGACCATACTACACAAAAACAATCCTATGGCAGTTCCCTCTTGCTACATGTGCTGCACAATACAGTACATGTAGAAAGTAAAAAAGGAGAGAAATTAACATATTTATCCTTGTTGGACCTCATCTGGGAAGGCATAACATTTGAACACATCCCCAGGTTTACTAGCGTGAGTAAATATAGGAATGCCCCAAAAAACATGGGTGGGTGCATGGGAACACCCATGCTGCACCCATGGAACATATTTCCAGTGCAAAGTAATATAAGGCAGGAAATTATGGTGCCTTGCTTTACTCCATATTTACTATGCCATGCAAGGTGGCTCTACAGTAAATCGAACTTAAAAGCTTGCATTCCATTGCATCACCTTCCTTGTGTTAGCGCGTCTGACCTTACTTACAAGGGGCCGCGAATAGGTCGATGAACCTTTTGACTCACATTTAAGATGTTCCCACTGTGTATCCTGTACGTTCAGATCAATAATAAATAACCAATCAATAATCAATGATAATCAATAGCATTAGTAATCAATTTGAATCAGTAATTATCACACACCATGAACTTTCTGTTATGATTAACCACACCTTTTAGTAAAAGTTAACATTTTTATTTCCCTATATTAACAATGCTAATGTCACGTAAGATAATCTCGATATCAAATGATAGACATATAGAAACATCACTGGCTGTACAATGCGGCAAAAGAAACCCAATCTAATCAAAGCTTGAGCCACTACACATTCTAAAGTTACAGTGAAAGTTAATAACAAGAACATTTGTGCAAACGATATCACATACATTTATTCAGCAAAGGAAAGATATTGATGTTACTCCATATAGCGAACTTTCATTTATGAGGATCCTTCTCTAACTCCAGATAAGCATTACAATTTTGTGAACACAAATTTAGAAAACATCTAACTATGGTTCTATCAAAATACCTAGAAAGATAAAAACAAATAGGCATAGCAAAACACATGCATAACAGTATACTTCTCCTCCAATGGATCAGCAATCTAAGATAGTCTTCATCATCAGGACATCAGTTCAGTCAGCAAGGCATCAGGATTCAGCATAAAAGTTCAGGAAACGCTAAGTCTTTAAGCAATTCAAAAGAATAGAGGTAAACCCTCAAGAAGAATGGGGAGAATGGTGCATCCCCTCTTGGTGCAGTCCAGCTAAGTTTGATTTCCTAAAACTACTTCCCAAGCCCTTATTGTTCAAGGGATCACATCTTCACACGTTATCCAATAAACCTAAAACTTCAAATCAAAAGTGTCTACTAGTACACAGTTCACATGTCGGTGATTGGCTTCTCTTGCAATGTTCTCATCATCTGGCTCGTCAGATAACAATATTGTTGCAGCTTATACTCCAGTCAGTGTCTCTATTGTTCTCCTCATGAGAAAGTCAGTCTTACACACATTACACTTATAATGTTACATTTCACAAGAACAGCATCTTCTAGCAAGCGGTTCTTATGAGACAGACTTTTAGCTACAAGCACATTTGGTTAGCACAGTGAAATATCACAATTTTATTCTCTAAGCAAACATTTCATTAATCGGTTCAGAAGTACAGCTTGACATGAGACCATGCAACTAGGCCAAGACCTCCGTTAAGTTAAGGCCTACAATTAATAAAGCTAATACATAATGCTTATTTTTTAATATGACATATTACTACATTAATCAAATATAAGCTCCATATTTCATAATAATAAGCCATTAATAAGTACACTTCGTGAACATTGGCAGCCACTCACGTTGATACATTTTCAAATGCGTGCATTATTTTTCTCTATATTAATACATTTTCTACCCACATCCACTACTCTGTAAAGATTTGTTAATATTTTTATTAGAAGTGCTCTAGCACTTGACACATGGCCATGCATGCCCTTAGTAAATCTGAGCCCTAGTTTCTACATGGATGTGACTAGCCTAATAAATACATGCATACTGGGCAATACATACATGAATGACAGACATGTGTCGAACACTTACATGTTAATGGAGGATCTGGCTGGATAGCGTCTTCACACAACATGCAGATCCAATATACAAATATGAAACCTACAATGCGTGCATATTTATACAGTGCATTTTATAATAGCCAAATGGCTCGATTATAGTAGTGTGTTTTTTCGCAGTGTCTCACATTCAGAGTCCTACAAACGTTCCATTGTGTTCCTAGACAGCTCTTTAAGTCCTCTCATAGTCCATCTCTTGTGGTCATTGTAAAAGACAACTTTGCATGTCAGCATTAGTAGGATCATAAAAAGTTTTCAGGCAGTCAATGTTTAAATTTCTCTTCACTGACAATAAGGAAAAGTAAACTTGCAGAAATGCATATACATTACATTTATTTAAAAAATAACATTGCACTTATTCTACAACCCATTTGTTATCCGTATTGTCACATGAGCTATAATGTTAGTAGTAAAAATATGGTAGCCATCTTCACAATATATGTTGGACTTTTTTGCTTATGCAGGGTCATCCCCAATCTTTTTTCCTCCTGACCCCTATTTTTTCTGACCTGTTGCTGTTGGCTTTTGAACTCTGATCACTTTACCACTGCTAACCAGTGCTAAAGTGCATATGCTCTCTGTGTAAATTGTATTGTTGATTGGTTTATCCATGATTGGCATATTTGATTTACTAATAAGTCCCTAGTAAAGCGCACTAGAGGTGCCCAGGGCCTGTAAATCAAATGCTACTAGTGGGCCTGCAGCACTGGCTGTGCCACCCACATAAGTAGCTCTGTAATCATGTCTCAGACCTGCCACTGCAGTGTATGTGTGTGCAATTTTAACTGTAAATTCGACTTGGCAAGTGTACCCACTTACCAGGCCTAAACCTTCCCTTTTCTTACATGTCAGACACCCCTAAGGTAGGCCCTAGGTAGCCCCAAGGGCAGGGTGCACTGTATGGTTAAATTAGGACATATAGTAATGGTTCTTTTATGTCCTGAAAGTGAAATATTGCTAAATTCATTTTTCACTGTTGCAAGGCCTGTCCCTCTCATTGGTTAACATGGGGGATACCTTAAAATCTGATTAAAGTGTGGATTCCCTTTGGGAGCGGATGGATATGTGGAGTTTGGGGTCTCTGAGCTCACACTTTAAAAATACATCTTTTAGTAAAGTTGATTTTAAGGTTGTGTGTTTGAAAATGCCACTTTACAAAGTGAGCATTTTCTTGCTTATATCATTTCTGTGACTCCCTGTTTGTAGATTCCCTGTCTGGGTCAGTTTGAGAGTTGAGCTGGTTGCACCTCACACTAGACAGTGACACAAAGGTTGCTGGGGTGTAGCCTGCATATCCTGATGAGCCATCTGTGCTAGGAGGGAGGGAAGGAGTGGTCACTCACACCTGAATGGGCTGTGTCTGCCCTCACATAAAGCAGTCTCCAACCCCCTGGTGAGTGCCTTGGGCCTGGCCTGGGCAAGGCAGGATTTCACATTCAAAATATACTTTACTTTGCAGTAGGTCTACTTCATAGGAGAAATTGGATATAAGAAGGGCACCCAAAACCACAGACTTTAAGAAACCCTTCTGGAAACAAGTGGAACCTCTACCTGGAGAAGAGCTGAAGAAGAACAGCTTCCCTGCCTGTGACTGTGCTTTGTGGAGCTATCCTGCAGTTGCTGCTTCTGCCAGATTAAGAGGGCAAAGAACTCACCAAGGGCTTGATTTAGAGCTTGCCTCCTGTTGTTCGAAGTCTCAGGGACAGCAAAGGCTTCTCTCGGCCAGCCCCTGGAGTCTCTGGAGAGACTCCTACTCTGCCCTGTGGTGGCCATCTAGTTTCTGGGACCCTGAAAGGAAAAGCTGACAGCCTAAAGACATGTCAATCCATGCACACAGCGCCATACGGGGAAAAGATTGACGCGACTCCGATCTGTGGCTGAAGAAACAACGTGCCGCAGGCTCTGCAGCTGAGAAACACTGCTAGCAGGAAACGCGACTGAAGAATTGACGCATGAAGCAGGAGAAACGACGTGCATCATCGCTGACGGAGGCTGGGAGATCACAACCCGCGCTGCAGGGTTTTTCGGATCATCGTGCAGTGGGATTTCCAATTCAAGTACTGCTGGGAATGGAAAAACAGCGCAAGGCCTGCCCGGACCGAGAGTGCTGACTGGATCAACGCATCGCTCTCCTGCGGAGAGAAGAAATGATGCGCCAGACCCGGCGAAAGGAGAAACAACGCAAGGTCCCGCTCGTGAGTGGAATCAACGCATCGCAAGCCCTTTTTGATGTGCACTTGCCCATGCAGGGTTATTTTTGACACACCCAAGTTCCTTTTCCAGACTAACAGCGTTAGTGTGTGTTTGAAACTACTTAAAGACTCTTTTTGCATTTTATTTAATAACTTGACTTGTGTATTGTGGATTTTTGTCGTTTTGGTCTTGTTTTGTTTAGATAAATATTTCCTATTTTCCTAAACCTATGTTGTGTCATTTTGTAGTGTTTTCATTAAGTTAGGGTGTGTGTTGGTACACATACTTTACACCTAGCACTCTAAAGTTAAGCCTATTGCCCTGCCAAGCTACCAAGGGGGTGAGCAGGGGTTAGCTGAGGGTGATTCTCTGTTCCCCTGACTAGAGTGAGGGTCCTTGCTTGAACTGCGTGAACAGGGGGTAACTTGACTGTCAACTAAAGACCCCATTTCTAACATTGATGATCAACGGTTGGGATTTGGACTTGTATTGGTACTTTACATACAGTGATTAAGTGTACATTACTATTTTGAGTGCAGACCACTACGTGACCACATACTACTTGTTTGGTGATCTTTTATTTCTCTCTTTGGGACTTATTTTTATTCTGCTTCCATGATTTTGCTCATACCTTGACTGATTCTTTTTACTTCATTGAGAACTTGTTTTCTGCCTTTGGAACTTTTCACTTGTTACTGTCATGTCTCAATCTGGAGATGCAACAGCTGGAGCTGTGTTTGAATTAGGGAAACTGAAGAGGTACTCAGTTGCTCAATTGAAACAGTTCTGTGAAGATCTTGCCTGTCCCGTTAAGAGCTCTGCCAGGAAGGGGGAGCTGCAAAAGGCACTGAGGGCCTGGGTGACATTCAAGAAGGCTGGGGGACATACAGAGGATGAGGAAGTTCAGAGTCTACACAGTGGTGTAGTAGACATACCTGTTACACCTGGGGGGCTCCAGGAGAGGTAGCAGTAGGTCTCCTAAGGGTCTGACTCCTGAAGAGTTGCAAGACAGACAGGCAGAAAGGGCTCGCCGGTTGCAGTCAGAAACGTTGAGGATGCAACGGGAGTTTGACGAGTGGAAAAGGGACTCAGAGATAAAAGAGATGATTTTGGATTATGAGCTAAAGCTGAAAAAGCTGGAGGTCAGGAAAGCTAAGTCCAGTTGGAATGGTGGTAGCAACAATTTTATATCCAGTGCTGCTGAAGAAGTGCACATGCCCAGAGATGCGGTGCCCTACTTGAAGGAGGGAGTTAACACACACCAGGAAGTTCAGGGGTATGAGGTAGCTCAAGTGGTGTACAGGGTCCCTGAGGTAGATTGGGGAACTGGCATAGGGAGTCCTATTCCTAGTAATGGGAGGGACACTTTACTGGCTCTAGGTGAGAGTGACAGGGAGAGGGGTTCCCCCCAGGTAGAAGTCCTGGTCATTAAGTGTGAAGACATCCCAGAAGAGTGTGGATTGAGTGTCAGGGACAGTCAGGTACTGTCTCACCAGTCTCAGGAGGGTGATGTGGGGTGATTTTTCAAGGCTGAGTCACTGGATGGTTGGGTGAAGGGTACTTTGGTTAATTTATGTGAGGGGATGAGTGATGTAATTGCTGGAGAGCATGTGTCTAGTCCTTATTTTCCAGAGCTACGCAAACACCAGGTGTAGTGTGAATTCTCTGACCCCAGGGAACTTACATTGGATGCAGACCTTTGGGTGGGTACCAGAGAGTCCGAAGAGGCATTTGGGGATGCTCCTGAGAGGAGTGGCCAAGGCATTTACCAACCAGGTGAGGTAGGGAAGGATTGTAGTGTCCCAGGTAGATCCCAGTGTAGTGGGATGGGTGAGGGACCCCATGTCCAGTCTCAGAGGAGAAGGAATGGGGATGGACTGAGGCCCAAGGTGCCCGAGATCCGGTCCCAGGTCCTGGAGGGTTCTATGAGGGAACACCAGGAGGGGAGCCTAGCCTGGACTGTAGGGCCATCTGTTGAGGGAGACCTGCAGTGTGAGGAGAACTTGGGGGTGGGGGGCGGCTGTAGCCAGCCTCCCACCAGTTCTGGTGTCTGGCAGTACCACTCCTAGTGAGGGGGTGCAGAAGTCCAGACAGAGGGTTGAGAGGGGGTTGCGGACCCCAGTGGAGAACCTGGAGGGTCAGGGGGCAGCTATGAGAGCAGAGCCCCCCAGGAATGACCTTGTTGAGACAATTTCTGGGTTGGGAGGGAATCCAGACTCTGTCAGATGGGTAGAGGTCAAAGACCTGCACCAGCCAGAATCTTGTGTGGCCCTTGGGGACGGTGTGTCCCTTGAGGGGTGTAAGTGTGCCCCCTTGGAAGTCCTGGTGTGCCAGGCAACGGTTCAACTGCAGGGTGGTGACTCTGGGTTGATTGTTCCAGTTCAGGGGGTAAACTCTGACCTGATGGGGGGAAGGTGTGCTCCCAAGAAAGTTCTGGTGCACCAGGCAGTGGTTCAACCGAAGGGTGGCGACTCTGGGTTGGATGACCAGGTTCAGTGGGTAAACTCCAGGTGGTGGTCCAGTCTGTGGGTACTGACCCTGGACTAGAGGAACAGGTGCAGGGGGTAAACCCTGACCTGAAGAGAAGTGCGGTTTGCCGAATCACCTCCCCTGGTGTGATTTCAAGGGGTACGCTCCCTGAGGGGGGGTGAAGAACCCTGAAAGTAGGGGCACGGGAGAGAGAGACTCAGCCCTGACCGCAGTGCAATCTAAGGGTACAGACCCTGGGTTGGAAGTTCAGGTTCAGGGTGTCCCCCCTCATCCTGGAGGAAGGGGCTACTGCTAACAGTGCCCCTACCATGTTGTCTTCGGGGGGCACTCCTAGTTGGGGGGTACAGACCCTAGGTTGCAGGACCAGTTGCAGGTTAACATCTCTGCACTGGTGGAAGAATTGTGCAGGACTGTTTCTACAAGCACCCTGTCAATTTTTGACTCTGGGGGTGCCGCTCCTGGATGGAGGGTACTGAGCCCCAGAGGGGTGGACCAGGGTCACGTTGTGATCCCTGACCTGGTGAAAGACAGAGTGATCAAAAGGTGCCAGGCACCTGGGTCTACCCCCCCACTTTCCACAGTCACAGTGGTTGGAGAGGCCTGTGGTTGGGCTCTCATCCCTGATAGTTGTTGGGGTCACTGTGGCTTGCTGTCCTGGTGGACAGAGTTGCCCCTGGGTGGGGGACGAGAGTCACACCCGAGGGTTGAGTGGGCAAAACCACTGTGTTGGCCCTGGTTGCACTATCTGCCAAGTGGGATGCTTCTGTGAGCAAAGTAAAGTTAGGTGCGGGCCAGATGGTATCTGCAGATGTGGAGAAGGGTTCCCCATGGGTTAGCTTAGTGGGCCCTGAGAGTATGGACAGAGGGATCCAACTGCAGTCAGGGAGGCATAGAACTGGAACATGCCCCTGCTGTTGTGGGCCTGGGTCCTTGTTCTATTGCCCCAATCAGGGAAGAAAATCAAGGTATTGATTGTTCTCCCCTAGCTTTAGGCTGGTAGGGGGTTGTGTTGGACTTTTTTGCTCATGCAGGGTCATCCCCAATCTTTTTGCCTCCTGCCTCCTATTTTTTCTGACCTGTTGCTGTTGGATTTTGAACTCTGAGCACCTTACCACTGCTAACCAGTGCTAAAGTGCATATGTTCTCTGTGTAAATTGCATTGCTGATTGGTTTATCCATGATTGGCATATTTGATTTACTAGTAAGTCACTAGTAATGTGCACTAGGGGTGCCCAGGGCCTGTAAATCAAATGCTACAAGTGGGCTTGCAGCACTGGTTGCGCCACCCACATAAGTAGCTCTGTAATCATGTCTCAGACCTGCCACTGCAGTGTCTGTGTGTGCAGTTTTAACTGTAAATTCGACTTGGCAAGTGTACCCACTTGCCAGGCCTAAACCCTCCCTTTTCTTACATGTCAGACACCCCTAAGGTAGGCCCTAGGTTGCCCCAGGGCAGGGTGCAGTGTATGGCTAAGGTAGGACATATAGTAATGGGTTTTATATGTCCTGACAGTGAAATATTAGTAAATTCATTTGTCACTGTTGCAAGGTCTGTCCCTCCCAAAGGTTACCATGGGGGCTACCTTTAAATCTGATTAAAGTGTAGGTTCCTTTGGGAGCGGACGGACATGTGGAGTTTGGGGTCTCTGAGCTCACAATTTAAAAATACATCTTTTAGTAAAGTTGATTTTAAGATTGTGTGTTTGAAAATGCCACTTTTACAAAGTGAGCATTTTCTTGCTTATACCATTTCTGTGACTCTGCCTGTTTGTGGATTCCCTGTCTGGGTTAGTTTGACAGTTGGGCTGGTTGCACTTCACACTAGACAGTGACACAAAGGGAGCTGGGGTGTAGCCTGTATATCCTGATGATCCATCTGTGCTAGGAGGGAGGGGAAGAGTGGTCACTCATACCTGAAGGGGGTGTGCCTGCCCTCACACACTGCAGTCTCCAACCCCCTGGTGAATGGCTGGGGCCTGGCCTGGGCAAGGCAGGATTTCACATTCAAAAGAGACTTTACTTTGAAGTAGGCCTACTTCAAAGGAGAAATTGGGTATAAAAAGGGCACCCAAAACCACAGACTTTAAGAAACACTTCTGGAACCAAGAGGAACCTCTGCCTGGAGAAAAGCAGAAGAGCTGAGGAAGAACAGCTGCCCTGCCTTCCATCTTGAGAAGAACTCTCCAAGAACTCTCCAAGGGCTTGCCTCCTGTTATTTGAAGTCTCAGGGATAGCAAAGACCTCTCTCTGCCAGCACCTGGAGTCTCTGGAGAGACTCCTACTCTTCCCTGTGGTGCCCATCCAGTTCCTGGGACCCTGAGAGGAAAAGCTGGCAGCCTAAAGACAAGGAAATCCACGCACCGATTGACACAACTCCGATCTGTGGCTGAAGAAATGATGGGCCGCCGGCTCCACAGCTGAGAAACGACACTCGCAGGAAACGCGACCGAAAAATCGATGCACGGAGCAGGAGAAAAGATGCGCAGCATCGCTGACAGAAGCTGGGAGATCACAACCCAAGCTGCGGGGTTTTCAGATCATCGTGCAGCGGGATTTCCGACTCGAGTACTGCTGGGCGTGGAAAAACAATGCAAGTCCTGCCCGGAACCGAGAGTGCTGACCGGGTCGACGCATCACTCTCCTGAAAAGAGAAGAAACGACACACCCCGACCCGGCGAAATGAGAAATGACGCAAGGCCCCGCTCGTGAGTAGAATCAACACATCGCAAGCCCTTTTTGATGCGCACTGGCTCGTGCGGGGTTATTTTTGACGCACCCAACGTACTTTTTCATAACTTGACTTGTGTATTGTGGATTTTTGTCATTTTGGTCTTGTTTTGTTTAGATAAATATTTCCTATTTTTCTAAAACTGTGTTGTCTCATTTTGTAGTGTTTTCATTAAGTTACTGTGTGTGTTGGTACAAATACTTTACACCTAACACTCTGAAGTTAAGCCTACTGCTCTGCCAAGCTACCAAGGGGGTAAGCAGGGGTTAGCTGAGGGTGATTCTCTTTTACCCCGACTAGAGTGAGGGTCCTTGCTTGAACAGGGGGCAACCTGACTGTCAACCAAAGACCCCATTTCTAACAGTGTAATTTTTCTTTGAGAAGCATATGCTTCAATGTTTGCTTTTTTTTTTACATTTCTTTATTAAGCACAAGAACAGAAGGGAAATAAGGACATTCTGAGAGTGTGTAGAGTCTCCATGCCTTTTGGCCATCAGCACAATAGAAATTGTGGAATACTAACACACTGCTATCTTTGCTGTCTTAAGTGACTAGCGCATGCAGAGGGTCTCCAAATCACTACCCCTGCAACTTAGGGTACAATTCAGGGAGATACCTGTAACATGCAGCAGACTATCCATCCGCCCCTTAATGGGTGTGTCTTGAGTCATCATTATTGTCAGTGGGTCATGAAAATACGTGGTTCTGTCGAGTCTATGATGGTGTTGTATCATCTTTTGCCTTCAGCACCCTCGCTTTCATTTTGTGCATGTATATTTTCATAGCTTAATCACCTGGTCTGTCCCACCGTTATGCTGGGCCTCTGTGAGTGCTGTTGATTCGGCCTTCACCCATCTCAGCATATTGTGAAGCCATGGCATTTTGCCTGGCCTGGCTGGCAACTTCCATGCCATTGAGATTTGGTGCTTTTATAGTATGAGCGCCAGATCAACGAATTTGTGGAGATACTTATCACCCTTGGTTCTAGGCCAAGTACCCAGTAATCAGGACTCAGAGGTAGGTCAGGCATAGTCCTCGCCGTTTCTTCCCAGGTCCACGGTACCCCTGGGCAGTCCCATATCATTTGGAGAAATCCTGCGATTATGACCCCACAACTTGGATAGCCTGGGTTAGTCATGGGTAGCATGTGTGTAATGTCTTGGGGTGTAAGGTATGTCTAGTGCAAGGAACTGAATTGGGTAAATCAGAAGCATGAGTTCCAAGAGACATCTTTAACATATCACATGTCCATTGCTTGCCCGTCAATGGTAGGTGAAGGTCTGCTGTTCAGCATTCCCGAGCCCTGGCGCCTGACTCCTGTCTCTGTTCCAGTAAAGCTGGATATAATGCTGTGATAATCCTGCATGTACCCTCATATGTCACCATGGTGTGGAGTGCATATGTGGTCTAAGGTTCCATAAGTTTGTGTCCTTATGTGGAAGTCAGCACGTGGCTGACAGCTCCATAGGTCAGGATCTACCCAGCTGGTATATGGGACATTTCCCTTAGTTCTGAGAAAGGGCGTAGCGCATTGCTTGTGTATGGATCCCCTGGTGGAATCACTCTTGCTTCCTTCCAACTATTCCTGTCATGGACCCAAATAAAATCTTGTAGAGCTGGCAACTTCCACAGCAGATCCTTTTGTGAGATTGGGGGGCATTACTGCATCACTGAATGTATTTCTGCTAGCAGCATCTAGCTACTGTTATCTGAGGTGAGTCTTCTGGCAACCCAGTGTTAGGGAATAAAAGCAAGGTATCTATGCAGGTAGATTGAATGATGTCTTGTCTTTCAGCACATAGAGCTGCCCCCAGCCATCACAGGAGCCACTGCAACTGGGCAGCTGTGCGTCTCTTCGTCAACACCTTGCATGTGCAACCAACAAGCTGGAGGATCCATAGCCAGCGCAGAGAGATGGGGGAGAAATGGACATCCCTGCTGAGTAGTCATATTTACTGGAGATATATTGACCCCTACTAACTCTTGCACAAGAATGCCCAGAGAGGGGTTTTGAAAGCGAGACCGGATCCTTGGGGTTTGCGACTGTTCCCAATAAGTCCACCTCTTGGCAGCTCCAAACTCTACTAGCCGTTGTAGCACAGAGTTAAAGAATGGCCAAGGAGGGGGTGGGGTTTAAGTTGGGAACAGCGGGGAAGGAGACCTGTGGAAACAAGAGTTAAAAAAACAATAGCAAAGTCATTCACATTAATCTTCATGAACTTTGTTATAAATATCTATACTCTGATAACATGAGAGATCAAGAGTTTTTCAATATCATGACCTTTTAGTTCTGGATACCTGGAAGTAAAAGAAGGATTACGCAAACTTTCATATAAGCATTTCCAGAATAACATATTATGCACTGAACATGGAAGTCTCTCAAGTTAGTTCTTGGAATAGCATCTACGGCATGACAAGAATCAATTAACACATTAATTCCCAAAACATGAACTGCGACAAACTCATGAATGATATTGTAAAGTCACACTCTATTTTGATTTGAGTTTCAGGATTGAATTGCCCAAAAATTACTATGCATCTTATCGGCAAACTGTACATCAAGATTCCAATATAGGAAATGATCGCGTAACTCTGCTGATCCAAACTGCAAGGGTTAATTGCCAAGCATGATATCGCGCACACTGCTGCCGATTCAACCATCAAGATTCAAATGCCAGGAAGTGATCGCACACTCTGCCGATCTTGAAATGCAAGGGTTAATTGCCAAGAATGAACGACGCACACTGCTGCCGATTCAACCATCAAGATTCAAATGCCAGGAAATGATCGCGGACTCTGTCGATCTGAATTGCAAGGGTTAATTGCCAAGAAACAACCATGCACACTGCTGCCGATTCAACCACCAAGATTCAAATGCCAGGAAATGATCGTGCACTCTGCCGATCTGAAATGCCAGGGTTAATTGCCAAGAATGAATCGCATGCACTGCTGCCGATTCAACCATCAAGATTCAAATGCCAGGAAATTATTGCACACTCTGGCAATCTTGAAATGCAAGGGTTAATTGCCAAGAATGAACCACGCACACTGCTGCCGATTCAACCATCAAGATTCAAATGCCAGGAAATGATTGCGCACTCTGTTGATCTGAAATGCAAGGGTTAATTGCCAAGAAACAACCGCGCACACTGCTGCCGATTCAACCATCAAGATTTAAATGCCAGGAAATGATTGTGTACTCTGCTGATCTGAAATGCAAGGGTTAATTGCCAAGAATGAATCTCGCACACTGCTGCTGATTCAACCATCAAGATTCAAATGCCAGGAAATGATTGTGCACTCTGCCAATCTCAAATGCATGGGTGAATTGCAAGAAACAATTGCACACGCAATTTTACCAATAGACCAAAACTCAAAAATCTCTTGAAACGGAACTTACCGCCCTGCTTGAGGATCACCAAGGTAAGGAGGACAGGGCCTGGAAATGTCCAAGTAGGCTTCCGGAACAGGAGCCCTGGAAAATGCTGCTGCTCTGCACCAGGACCTCTGAATAGTGAGCACGTGAAGCTGGGCTGGCTTCCTTAAATAGAGCAAAGCCCCACCCACCTGCCACACCCAGCCACACCCAGCCAGGCTGCAGGAAGGGCTTGGAAATAACCAATACATTGCAAACAGTATTATTACAAATGGTATTAATGACATTTCAAGATAAATACCTGCAATGCAAAAAGTTAATATGCAATATCAGCACACAATGCATGAATTATTACATTGCATTATGTTTCTCATCTTGCATTATGTTGCCGGTACAACGCGCACTATCCTGGTGTTGACAGTACTCCCCCCTCCCGAACGCGCTCTAGGGCCTGGCTTGTCTGGGTTTAAGCGGTGAAAACACTGCACTAGCCGTGGAGCATGAACGTCAGATGATGAGACCCATGAGTCATTCCCTGGACCGTACCCTTTCCAAGATATTAGATACCAGAGAGTACGACCTCTAAATTTTGAATCCAAAACCTGGTTTACTTTGTATTCTAGTTCTCCTTGAGCTAGTACTGGAGCTGGTCGAGACCGAGTTTTCTGGAAAGCTCTTTTCAGGAGAGAAGTATGAAACACTGGATGAATACGGAGTGATTTTGGTAACTGTAGTTTGTAGGATACTGGATTGATCTGTTGAAGGACTGTGTAAGGACCTATATATTTGGGATTAAACAGATATATTTTCTTGAAGTCAATGTGATGTGTTGAAAGCCACACTCTATCTCCTGGCTCATATTGTGGTCCCTCACAATGTTTTTTGTCATAATTATGTTATACTTTTGTTTTGCTTTATTCAGATGCTGTTGGATTTGTTTCTGGGTTTGATGGAGTTGTTGTGTTGTTTCTGACACTGCTGGTGTAAGTGAACTTTCCTGTGGAATTGTGATTGGCAAAGTATCTGGATGATAACCAAATAGACCAAAAAAGGGCGTCGCTCCAATAGATGTATGATACGAGTTATTGTAGGCCAGTTCAGCTAACCAAAGCATTGATACCGAGGAATGAAGTGCTTTTTCAGCGTAAGCACGCAAATATTGTTTCAATATTTGATTGAGTCTTTCTGTTGCGCCGTGAGCCGCTGCAGCACAACCAAGCCGACCCCCGGGGGAAACCGCGGCGGCCCGTGAGCAGGCCACGGGGGAAGCCCCGGTCCGAGTCAAGGGTCGCGGCACCCGCAGTGGCCCTTTTCTCCGGCCGCGCGCTGTAATTAGAGCGCAGCAGGGCCGGAGACCGAGAATTGGGTCGCGGTCCTCGCTGCGCTCGCGCACGAGGTTAATCTTGTTTAAGGGTGCCTGGGCCCCCCTCCATAACACCACTCACCTGCCACACGCTTTGAGACCTTCCTCAGTATACATGCTTAGTTTTAAAGCATGCTTTCTCCTTCCCAGCATGCTGTGCACTTCCCTTCTTCCCTACATGCATTTGTTCATCTTACACAGGGGCATGTTTTCTATCTTTAGTTATGGATTCTTCCCAAACCAAGATGGTGGTGTTACTTCTTCCTGTTTATCACTTCCTGTCTAGGGGTATAGAAGGGGAACCTATTCTTCTTCTCATTGCGTTGCAACACTTCAGCGGTGGTGGTCACGCTCCGGCTGGTTTTCATTTGAGACGCCAGTCGTTCTTGTTCTGTCTTCAGTCTTCCAGATTTCCAGGATCTTGAGTTCTAATCCTTGTGTCCTCCATCTGTTTCAGGGAGTTCCTGTTGGAGGTTTTTTCCCCCTTGGGGATTTTCCTCTGGGACTCCTTCTGGAGGGCACGGACTGTAGTGGCTTACTATTGTCAACAGCACCGTGGCTACCAGAAGGGGTCGCCCCTACCTCGGCCAGAGCAGGACTTGCAGGAAACGGGGCCGCTCACCATCCCTCTCCAGTATCGACGGTAAGCCCAGGGTGAATCGTGACACTTTCAGTTTTACCATCTGTTTGAGGATGGTGACTGATAATGTAGAGGTAACTTGTAGCGTTTTCCTCCATGTTTTCAGAAGTCAGAGGCAAATTGTGATCCTCGATCGGAAATAATTATTTTGGTAATCCATGATAACGGACCACTCTATTTAAATGTATTGTTGCCAATTCACTGGAGGTAGGCAATTTCCTGCAAGCAATAAAATGTGCATATTTTGTGAGACTATCTACCACTACAAGGATTACTGAGTGATGTTGAACAACTGCAGTCCTGTGAAAAAGTCTATTGATATGTGTTCCCAAGGTCGGAGGGGAGTTGGGAGAGGATGTAACAATCCTTTTGGTTATGAATGACTTGTCTTGGTACGGGCACAAACTTCACAGTTAGTTACCATTTGCTTGACGTCTTTTGTCAAAGTAGGCCACCAAAAATATCATTGGATTAGTTCAAGTGTTTTATGAATACCTGGATGACGTAACGTATGTATAACGCGCAACCAATGAAACACTAATTTGTGCAACTTGGTAGTAGGAACAAATAAACATGCATCATGAAAAGGCAGGACTTGTTTGATTGATCTTTTGGGTTTGCTTGAGTCAATTTCTGCCATTTTTCGATGGTGAATGAATTACGAATATTTTAAAAAAAATCTTAAGTTTTAAGGATGCAAAGGATTTTGTCTGGAGCAATGATAGCTTGTGGGGGTTGGACTGTGGGTAACATGGTAGAGTCTTGTCTGGACAAGGCATCCGCTTTGCGATTATCTTTGGCGGGCGAAAGGTTACCACAAAATCAAACTCGGCAAAAAACAACATGCATCGTAATTGTCGAGGAGTCAAAAGTGTAGCTGAACTCATGAACTGGAGATTACGATGATCTGTGTATACTGTAATAGTGTATCTGGCGCCTAGCAAATAGTGTCTCCACTCTTTAAAGGCATCATGGATTGCTAGAAGCTCTTTCTCAGCAATGACATAATTTTGTTCCGCTTCGTTTAGTTTTCAGAACATGTAAGCTACAGGGTGTAGCTGACCGGTATCTTGGTTGCCTTGTGATAACACTGCACCAATTGCCACATCTGAAACATTTTCTTCTACTATGAATGGACATTCAGTATCTGGGTGAGTCAAGACTGAAGCGGTGGAGAAGGCTTCCTTTAAGATTAAAAAAGCCTTGTCAGCTTCTGGAGCCCATACGAATGTTTTTTTCTCTCATAGTAACTTGGTGATTGGTGCCACTATCTGTGAAAAGTGGTCTATGAACCTACGATAGAAATTTGCAAAACCAAGGAAGCACTGAATGCCTCAAACGGTTTTGGGGATTGGCCAATCGGATACTGCTTGCACTTTTCTTTCTGCCATGACCATGCCTTGAGGGAAAAGGATGACCCCTAAAAAACGGTTGTAACATGAAATTCACATTTACTAAATTTGCAATATAAATGATGTTTCCGAAGGGCTGTGAGAATCTTTTGAACATGTTGTACATGTTCGACTTCGTTATCAGAATAGATTAGAATATCATTACTACAGACTATTGCAAATAGATCTAGATATTCTCTAAGGACATCATTCAGAAAGAATTGGAATGCTGCTGGAGCATTACAAAGTCCAAAGGGCATGACTGTGTATTCAAATAGACCATATCTAGTTTAAAAGGCGGTTTTCCACTCATCGCCTTCTCTCATCCTGACTAGGTGGTAAGCTCCTCTTAGGTCTAACTTTGTGTAGATTTTGGCATTTTTAACTTGACCCAACAGGACAGGGATCAAGGGTAATGGGTATGTATTCTTTATTGTGATCTTATTTAACCCTCTATAATCTATACAAGCCCTAAGATCCTCATTAGCATTGGAAACAAAAAAAAGAGGAGATGCTGCAGGAGACTTGGAAGGATGACTAAATCCATTAGACAGAATTGATCTAAATAATTCCTTAGATATTGATTTTCGTGTTCAGACAGGGCATACACACGAAAACTAGGGAGTATAGCACCAGTAGTCAGATCAATTTGATAGTCATAAGGTCTGTGCGGTGGCAAGGTTCCTGCTTTGTTTTCATCAAAAACATCAAGGAAGGATGAATACTGCAAAGGCAACGTTACATCTTTTCAGCAGCTGTGGCTTTGTGGGATTTGGGGGAATCTGTGACACTTGATGTTTGGAGTCATTTTTCTTTACACCTAAAAGAAGAAAACTTGATTTTCCTTTCTTGCCAGTTTATTAAAGGATTATGATAACTTAACCACGGCATTCCTATAATAATTTCATACTGCGGAGCATAGATTACATCAAATATCATTTTCTCTACATGTTTGGTGTCTTGATTTCCCCCTTCTTTCCCACTCTGTCTTGTAACTGATCTGCCCTTTCTGCTAGATTGGTTGCTATGTTTTTAGGCTCCTCGGGGGTTGCGCCTGTTCCCAATATGTCCACCTCTTGGCAGCTCCAAACTCTACTAGCCGTTATAGCACAGAGTTAAAGACTGGCCAAGCGGGGGATGGGGTTTAGGTTGGAAACAGCGGGGAAGGAGACCTGTGGAAACAAGAGTTGAGAACACAATAGGAAAGTCATTCATATTAATCTTCATGAACTTTGTTATAAATATCTATACTCTGATAACATGAGAAATCAATAGTTTTTCAATAGCATGAACTTTATTGCTGGATACCTGGAAGTAAATGAAGGATTATGCAAACTTTCATATAAGCGTTTCCAGAATAACATTTTATGCACTGAACATGGAACTCTCTCAAGTTACTTCTTAGAATAGTACCTATGGCATGGCAAGAATCAATTAACACATTAATTCCCAAAATATGAACTGTGACAAACTCATGAATGATATTGTAAAGTCACACTCTATTTTGATTTGAGTTCCAGGATTCAATTGCCCAAAAATTACTATGCATCTTATTGCCAAACAGTAAATCAAGTTTCCATTATCGGAAATGATTGCGCAACTCTGTCGATCCGAACTGCAAGGGTTAATTGCCAAGAATGAACCGCACACACTGCTGTTGATTCAACCATCAAGATTCAAATGCCAGGAAATGATCACACACTCTGCCGATCTCAACTGCAAGGGATAATTGCCAAGAATGAACCGCACACACTTCTGCTGATTCAACCATCAAGATTCAAATTCCAGGAGATGATCACACGCTCTGCAGATCTGAAATGCAAGGGTTAATTGCCAAGAATGAATCGCGCACACTGCTGCAGATTCAAGCATCAAGATTCAAATGCCAGGAAATGATCGCGCACTCTGCCGATCTGAAATGCAAGGGTTAATTGGCAAGAATGAATTGCGCACACTGCTGCCGATTCAACCATCAAGATTCAAATGCCAGGCAATGATTGCGCACTCTGCTGATCTGAAATGCAAGGGTTAATTGCCAAGAAACAATTGCACACGCGATTTAATCAAAAGACCAAAACTCGAAAATCTCTTGAAACAGAGTCGGGGGGCCTACTCAGACCTCTGCCTTGCTGCCCTACTGCCCTGCTTGAGGATCACCAAGGTAATGAGGACAGGGCCTAGAAATGTCCAAGTAGGCCTCGGGAACAGGAGCACTGGAAAATGCTGCTGCTCTGCACCGGGACCTCTGAATAGTGAGCACGTGGAGCTGGGCTGGTTTCCTTAAATAGACCCAAGCCCCGCCCACCTGCCACACCCAGCCAGGCTGCAGGAAAGGCTTGGAAATAACAAATACATTGCAAACAGTATTAATGCAAACAGTTTTAATGACATTTCAAGATAAATACCTGCAATGCAAAAAGTTAATATGCAAAATCAGCACACAATGCATGAATTATTACATAAGTTAATATGCAAAATCAGCACACAATGCATGAATTATTACATAATGTTTGTCATCTTGCATTGTGTTGCCCGTAGAGTGTGCACTGTCCTGATGTTGACAATTAAGCCACTTGAGAAAGCCAGTTCCCATTTGCATTGCCTCAAGTGTTGTGAGCATGTCACGCCACCCAAACGCTTTCTCATGTCAAGCGACATTGCCACTGGAACACTGGTGACATGTGGGTCCACCCGCAGTAGTTGCAGTAGATGTTGAGGAAGGTACTGCAACCTGGTAGAAAACCTGTTTGGTTGTTGTGCACTAAAGTGCTAAGCAGAGGGACAAACCTGAGATGGGCCCGGTACCATTGTGTAAAAGGAACTAAAATAAATTACAAAAGTCACATTGATGTCAGCATGTGTGTTAAGAATCCTGTATTCATACCTCGAATCACACCAAATGGTATGGACAAACAGTAATCTTGCAGGAGCCACACCGGCATCCTACCTGCATGGACCCTTTCCTGTGTAGCCTGGTAATGTAATGATTGTAGTTGAGCTGTCCCAGTCTCTGCATTAGATCCCTGTGTTCCTGTCACAATTGTTGGAGGAAGTTTAGTCTGGGACAGGATTGACATTGGGTCATTCCCAAACTATGCATGTCTTGTTCCTTGGACAGTATGGGCCTGATTTAAATCCTGGCACAGGGGTTAGTCTGTCACAAACATGACGGATATCCTGTCTGCCACATTACAATCCTAATAGTCTATAATGGGATCGTAATACGGTAGACAGGAAATATGTCACATTTGTGACAGAGTATTCCCTCTGATGACTTCTAAACCAGGCCCACTGTCTCTACGCAGTGACTGCCAGACCTCCCAGGTGGTGAAATGCAGTCCCCCTCTTCATGACCTTTCAGTCTTCCCATTCCCCTGGTCAGAAGCCAAGGCAGCATTAAACTCAAAATGTTCCTTTCTCTGTTTGACTAGGCCTTCTTGAAAGGGAGCATCGAGGAGTGAGTCGACCTTCAACCTCCACGTTAGAATGCAGAGGTGAGGCCAGCCCCATCTTAGTGTAAGTAGGAGTAGGCATTGATCAGAAACCGTGCATGACATTAACCGCTTCGCTGCCAGGCCTTTTCCCCTCCTGTGCCGAGCCTCTTTTTGGCTATTTGGGGCAGTTCGCACTTAGCCCCTCATAACTTTTTGTTCACATAATCTACCCATGCCAAATTTGTGTCCTTTTTTTCAGCATACTAGGGATTCTAGAGGTACCCAGGCTTTGTGGGTTCCCCTGAAGGAGACCAAGAAATTAGCCAAAATACAGTGAAATTATTATTATTATTTTTTTTTTTTAAATGTGAAAAAAGGGCTGCAGAAGGCGGCTTGTGGTTTTTTCCCTGAAAATGGCATCAACAAAGGGTTTGTAGTGACAAGATCACCATCTTCCCAGCTTTCAGGAACAGGCAGACTTGAATTAAAAAACCCCATTTTTCAGTACAATTTTGACATTTTACTGGGACATTCCCCATTTTTACTATTGTTTGTGCTTTCAGCCTCCTTCCAGTTAGTGACCAAAATGGGTGAGAAACCAATGCTGGATCCCAGAAAGCTAAACATGTCGGAAAAGTAGACATAAATCTGAATTCAGCAAGGGGTCATTTGTGTAGATCCTACAAGTGTTTTCTACAGAAAATAACAGCTGAAATAAAAAAATATTGAAATTGAGGTGAAAAAAACAGCCATTTTTCTCCATGTTTAACTCTGTAACTTTTTCCTTCGATGTCAAATTTTTGAAAGCAATATACCGTTACGTCAGCTGGTCTCTTCTGGTTGCGGGGATATATAGGGCTTGTAGGTTCATCAAGAACCCTAGGTACCCAGAGCCAATAAATGAGCTGCACCTTGCAATGGGTTTTTATTCTATACCGGGTATACAGCAATTCATTTGCTGAAATATAAAAAGTGAAAAATAGGTACCAAGAAACCTTTGTATATCCAAAATGGCCACAAGATAAGGTGTTGAGAAGCAGTGCTGGGGTGCCCATACTAGCATGTGAATTACAGGGCATTTCTCAAATAGACGTCTTTTTTACACACTGTCTTACACTTGGAATTTTTTTTTAGAGAAAGACAAGGGGCAATAACACTTGTTTTGCTATTCTGTGTTCCCCCACATCTCCTGATAAAAATGGTACCTCACTTGTGTTGATAGGCCTAGCACCCACAACAGGAAATGCCCCAAAACACAACGTGGACACATCACATTTTCACAAAGAAAACAGAGCTGTTTTTTGCAAAGTGCCTAGCTGTGGATTTTGGCCTCTGGCTCAGCCGGCACCTAGGAAAACCTAGCAAACCTGCACAGTTTTGAAAACTAGATACCTAGGGGAATCCAAAATGGGGTGACTTGTAGGGCTCTGACCAGGTTCTGTTATCCAGAATCCTTTGCAAACCGCAAATTTTGGCCAAACAAACACTTTTCCCTCTCATTGCGGTGACAGAAAGTTCTGGAATCTGAAAGGAGCCACAAATTTTTTTCTCCCAGCATTCCCCCAAGTCTCCCGATAAAAATGGTACCTCACTTGTGTGGATAGGCTTAGCGCACCAAAAAGGAAGTGTCCCAAAACACAATGTGGACACATCACATTTTCCCACAGAAAACAGAGGTGTTTTTTACAAAGTGCCTACCTGTGGATTTTGGCCTCTAGCTCAGCTGGCACCTGGGGAAACCTAGCAAACCAGCGCATTTTTTAAAACTAGACACCTAGGGGAATCTAAAATGGGGTGACTTGTAGGGCTCTCACCAGGTTATGTTACCCAGCACCCTTTGCAAACCTCAAAATTTGGCCCAAAAAACACTTTTTCCTCTCATTTCGGTGACAGAAAGTTCTGGAATCAGAGAGGAGCCACAAAATTCCTTCCACCCAGCGTTCCCCCAAGTCTCCCGATAAAAATGGTACCTCACTTTTGTGGGTGGGCCTCCTGCCCGCGAGAGGAAATGCCCCAAAACACTATCTGGACACATCAAAATTATCAAATACAAACCTACTTGTTTTCGTGGGGGCACTTGTGTTTTTGGTCCTGGGCTCAGCAGCCTTCTAGGGAAATCTACCAAACCCAGACATTTCTGAAAACTAGACACCCGAGAGAATCCAGTGAGGTGTGACTTGCGTGGATCCCCAAATGTTTTTTACCCAGAATCTTCAGCAAACCTCAAATGTAGCAAAAAAATCACATTTTCCCACATTTCTGTGTGCGATCACCGCACTGGGACACATTTCATACCACCCAATGTTCCCCTCAGACTCCCGGTAAAAATGATACCTCATTTGTGTAGGTGGGCCATATGCTTGTGAAAGGGAAGAGCCAAAAACATGTTGATATTGAGGGGGAACAAAGGGGGTCCAAAAGGGCAGTTTGCAAAAAAACATTTTTAGGCTGACAAGTGCAGCAGAATTTTTATCAGTATGGATGAGACAATGCTGGGTGGTAGGAATTTTGTGGATTCCTGCAGATTCCGGAAGGTTCCATCACAAAAACATGGGAAAAATGTGTGATGTCCAGCAAAGTTGGAGGTTTGCAGTGGATTGTGGGTACAAAAATGGTGCAGGTGCATGTGAAACACTCCACCCTGGAATCACCCAGATGTTTAGTTTTCAGGTGTGTCTAGGTCTTGTGGATTTTTCTACATGGCAGCGTCCCAAAGTCCATAAAGTGCAGCCCTCACATTTCCAAGTGGGACGATTTTGAGAGTAAGCCAAGCTCATATGGCCCAAATGTAACACTAAAACCCAAAATAATCAAATGTCTTCTTGCTTGCTGTGGGATAAGATGTTTTGGAGTGCGGGGGACAGCTGAAAGACTGTTACTCCCTTCAGTTGATGTCGGGGTGTAACCAGGCCCATACTGGTTGGTAGCCACCACACCAATATTTTTTGTTTTCCCTGACATCTAGTAAACTTTCTGCCCCCCGGGGTGTTGATCAGGGGTAATTACCCCATCTGACCACTAGTGGGCAGAACAAATTTGGCCCCATTTATTTGGGGTGGGGGTATAGCCATACCCCCACCCTCTTATTTAAAAAAAAAATGCCTAAAAGAATTGCCTAACAAAAATCGGCTGATCTCCCCCCAAGGAGGGAAAAAAAGGCCTAAAGTAAATTTGTCCACCCCTCCCCCGGGGAGCGACCCTTGCCTAAAGGGTCGCTCCCCACCTAAGGGGTTGCTACCCACCTCTAAAAAACAAAAAAAAAACTATTTTTTTTACCCCTGGGTAGCGACCCTTGCCTATGGGGTCGCTCCTCTTGCGTGACCTTGGTGCAAAAAAAAAAAAGATCCCTGGTGCCTAGTGGTTTCTGCCCCCCTTGGGGCAGATTGACCTAAAATCGGCTGATCTGCCACCAAGGGGGCAGAAATGGTCTATACAATTTGCCCCCCAGGGGGGCGACCCTTGCCTAATGGGCTGCTCCCCATCTCCAAAAAAACAAACAAACAATAAAAAACACAAATAAAAAATTAGCACTGGCACCTAGAAGTTTCTGTCCCCCCCGGGGGCAGAAATGACCTAAAATAAATTTGCCCACTGCCCCCACTGAACCCCCACTCCCCCCCCTGGGGAGCAACCCTTGCCTACGGGGTTGCTTCACTTCCGTGACATTGGCGAAAAAAAAAGATCCCCGTGCCTAGTGGTTTCTGCCCCCCTTGGGGGCAGATTGACCTAAAATCGCCTGATCTGCCCCCAAGGGGGCCAGAAATGGTCTAAATACAATTTGCCCCCAGGGGAGCAACCCTTGCCTAATAGTTCGCTCCCCATCTCTAAAAAAAAAAAAAAAAAAAAAAAAAAAAGACAAAAAAAATTAGCCCTGGCGCCTAGAGGTTTCTGCTCCCCTTGGGGGCAGATTGACCTACAATCGGCCGATATTTGCCCCTCCAGGGAGCGACCGTTGCCTAAGAGGTCGCTCCCCATCTGTAAAACAACAACAAAAAGAAAAATCCCCGGTGCCTAGTGGTTGGATCTGCCTAGTTAAAATAGGCTGATCTGCCCCCCAGGGGGGCGGTAATGGCCTAAAATAAATTTGCCCCAAACGGGAGCGACCCTCGTCTAAGGGGTCACTCCCCTTGAGTGAAATTCATAAAAAATAACTGCCTGGTGTCTAGTGGTTTCTGGGCCCCTTGCGGGAGGATTGGCCTCATAAAAATAGGCTAATATCCCCCCAAGGGGGGCAGAAATGGCCTAAATATAATTTGCCCCCTAGGGGAACGACCCTTGCCTAAGGGGTCGCTCCCCACCTCTAAAAAAAAACTAAAAAAAAAAAAAGATCCCTGATGCCTAGAGGTTTCTGCCCCCCCTGGAAGCTGATCGGCCTAATAATAGGCCGATCGGCCCCCGGGGGGGCAGAAAAGGCCTTAAAAAAAAATGCCCCCTCGGGGAGCGACCCTTGCCCAAGGGGTCGCTCCCCTTATGCCAATTACAACAAAAAATAAATCCCTGGTGTCTAGTGGCCATTTTAGCAGCCAGATTGCTTTGCACTAACTCTCCCTCTTGGCTCTGTGCCTAGGACGGAATGGTTATGTCCTGGGCACACGAGCACTGTGCCGCAGGACGTAACCATTACGTCTGCGGCACAGAAGGGGTTAAAGAGATCAGGGGTGTACTACAAAGAAACTGGTCTCTATGAGTGTGAACACTGTGTATAGGTGAATAAAAAGAGTACTAATGATCCCCCTGGATGTTAAAGAAACCACAGGCCACATGTTCTATGTTGGGTCAGCCAGTCCCCAAGATGCTTAGCAAGTCTGCGACAAGTCGCTCTTCTAAGGGGGGATCGTTTGGCCATTGTCCATGTCAAGGACACAGTTGAGATCACCCCCCAACACACAACAGGAATGGGGATTGCACACTAGCTTCTGGGTGGGTTTTTCCAGGAAGGCCGGGAGGCCTACGTTAGGCACATGCAGTGCCACTATAGTCAGGGGTCTGCCATCCAGTCGCCCTTCAACCACAACATATTTACCATCTGAGTCAATCCTGTGAGTGTCTTAGAGTAAGGAAACCCCCATGGCAACTTAGATAAGGACCCCTTTAGCATAGGGGTATACTTGGCCCCTCCACTTTAAACATGGTGTGAGGTGCATCTTTTGAAGGTATGCAACATGGATATGCTGTCATTTGAGATAAGAGTGTATGTGGTGGCACTTAGCTCGTGTGGCTTTGCCAATGAGGAGTCCGATGCACCCTCAGACCTCAAGACTTCAAAAGTTACCTAGTGTACCACCTAAGCCCAATCCTCAGTATCTCCTGCTCTGCCTGAGCCTGTTCTTGGGCTGCCTGTTCCGATGATGGAATAGATCGGATCTTCTGACGGTGATTCCACAATCTCTGCAGAGTGAGCCATTTCAGGGAGCCAGGAGGTGGCACTTGTCTTTCTGCCAGGCCTTTGGAATGCAACCATGTCCAAGCATTTTCTAGGGTTGAGAAGAAATTAGTGTGGTGTCCATCCATGACTCTGAGTTTTGTGAGAAACAAGACAGCATATTTATATCCCAGCATTTGTAGTTGGGTTTTCACAACCCTTTAGGCGGCATGCTACCACTGTACCTCTGTAGTGTAGCCTGGGTATGCTATGATTTTGCTGTTGTCCTAGCACCATAGGGCTTTAGCCCGGAAGAACTGGAGAATCAAGTGGAGGTCAACCTTGTAGGCAGCAGGGTTCTTCAATAGTGAAGAATTTCGGTGTTCTGCCTCCAGCACTGTCACTGACAGCCACTGTTCAATGAAGAGTTCCATATTGGTGCCTTCAGCGTGTTCTGAGAAACCAACGAAGCACATGTTGTTATGGCAAAATCAGCCCTCTGCGTCCTTTGCTCAACATTGCATAGATAGTGTATAGGTTCTCAACTGCTTTACCTGGGCCTGAGGATCCTGCACTGTGGGACGCAAAGTTATTAGTGTGGATTCTGCATTGTCCACTTGATCTGCTACTTCGCAATGGTCAGCCCAGAGCAGTCCGGCATCTAAAGAGGCAGTGTTGATCATAGATTCTAGGATTGTTTTAGTGTCAAGTATGGCCTGTAGGATGCACTTGAATTGGGTGGAGTGGTGGTTAAGGGTAGCTTTGAGGCTGTGCAGAGGTCCTTCATAGACCATATTGTTTGGGTGGGTCAGGATCTGCCCCCCCCCCCCATGAACCAAGGAGATTGTGGAACTCGGGCACCAAGAGATCGAAATACAGAGAGGGCTGCCATATACACCTCCATGGGGCAAGTGGGTAGTGACAAGTACGGCCACCAGGGCATGAATTTGAGTAGCACCCAGCTCAGAGAAGTTCACAGGCAGCAGATGGGGACCATTTGGTAATGCCACCTCCAAAAGCCACAGTCCATTTGGATGAAGAGCCCACTTTCATGGACTCAGGTCGCATGACTCCAGAGAGAAAGGAGCTCAGGCCGTCTCCTTCCTATCCTTCAAGGTAATGGTGACCAGGAGCCTACCTGGATCCCCTTGGGGCTCCTCATTGGGTGTGTTAGGCTGACTTGCTAGGGTACGATCTCGTCCACATGGGGGACACAAGTTGTTGTTAGGGTTGGAAGAACTGCCCCCAGTCTCACTCAAGGGGCTCACTGAGGGGCCAGAGCTGCAAAAGGAGATGTGGCCAGGGGCCCCTATAGGGGGACATACTTAATCTAATAATGGGGCCTTTTTGTGGGCATGCTGCTGTTAATGTACAGTCTCTTCCCAGGGGCCTGGCTGTAGTGTCAATAGACCTTTACAGTTCCTCCTCTATAGTGCTAGGTGTCGACTCCACCCCAGCCTGCTTCATTGGCACTAGGCAGTCGAAGTTGGGGCCTCGGTTGTGGTCGCTCACAGCAGTGTCTGTCCACTCCTGCTTATTGGGCCTCTGGCACATCAATACAGTGTTGGGGTCCTTCCACTCCTCAGGGACTCCAGATGTACTGGAAAGACCGACCCGCTGTCCAGGGGGTGTCACAGGTAGGTGCCCATATGCGATATCGGAGCCTGATGGGTGGCCGCTCTCTGCGGATCCTGATGTGGCAGGAGGACGCAATCAGCTGCTGTACATCCTTTGGCTCTGCTCTTCACGTTATTGCACCATTGATGGCCGTGAGTTGGATATAGGCTTTGCGGTTGCACATAGTGGTCGCCGCAGGCTGGTCTTCTCTCTGCCAACGCCGATGGCAGCAGGTGACCCCAGACACCCCTTGTTTTCTTTGGGGTATCTGGGGGTCACTCATTAAGTCTCCATCACAACAGTGTGGCTTGGTGAGGTCTTTACTGCAGCAAATTTCTTCACCGTGGACTGGTTTTTACTCCAAGTGGGGCACAGAGGGCTGTAAATGTTCCCTAATATGATGGGTAGAATTGGGGTGTCCCTTGCCATTGTTGGGATGTGTGGAGGACTCAGAAGTGTGTCAGATGATGTGATGCTGTGTCGGAGCTCAGGCAAGAACATCCTCTTTGGCACCCTCTTAGCTATGTCCCCTCATGTTTGCTAATTTAATTTCCTATAGTTTCCATATTTTTCTAACTCTGGAAATATACTCAACCCAATGTATGTGGATATGGAGTTCTTTCACATAAACGGGTCATGGTGACATTTGTAATTTTGTTTTTCGGACAAGGGGCCTGGTTAAAACCTGCCCTTTTATGCTCAGGAAAATTAATGAAATCGAAACTTTCACAAACCACAGCCCTAACAACCCCCTGTCAGACTAAGTACACCCTTGACAGTTTCATATTAGTTCAGGAACTGGGAACATTCAGAGGCTGTAATTGTTCTTCAATTCCTAGTAGTTGCTGAAAAGAATCTATTGCAGCTAGTCTTTCCCCTTTAGAAGTACCAATATGAAGGCATGTTGGATAAGAAGACTAAGCAGAAAAATGCAATATTAAGAAGATGAAACGAAAAACATTGTACTATACAAATACAGCCATCAGTAACAAACTAATGGTAACACATATCTATTGTGCATTATCATGTTGTAATATATGTATTCCTTCCAACATGTTGACCTTCTACCTAATAAGAAAAAAATTGACTCTAGTCAAATGTATAACGTCTGTTGTGGCCTGAAACACAAGGGGGCATATTTATGAAAAGTGGCACTGCACTGAGTGCAGCGCCACTTTTCTTGCACCCCTTAGCACCCCCCTAATGCCACATTTTTGCTGTGCTTATAATACACCATGTCGGTAGTTAGGGTGACTAGTGTCATAATTTGTGACGCTAGTCCGGCCCTTTGCAGGACTAGCATAAAAGATTATGGCGCCAACCCTGCAAAGGACCCAGAGGCTTATTGTAATAAATGGGAGAATCTTTTTAACGCCTGCACCTAGCAGGTGTTAAAAAATGGCAATAAAAATGACACAAAGGAATTTTACAGATACCTTTGCGACATTTTTCCGGCCCCCCCAAGCGCCGGAACGCCCCGTTTGCACACATGATGACTGGCTCAGGCGTAATGTGGCGCAAGGGGTTACAAAGTGGCGCAATGCATGCATTACACCACTTTGTAAATATGGTGCAGCGTTTTAACCCTTCCAACGCCACATAAGTGTAAAAAACATGATGCTAATTTGACGCAAAGTGGCACTGGAGCCCTCAGAAATATGGTCCAAAGTGTTTTTGTGGTCATAAAGTCAGTAATTTTTAAAACTATCGTGCGTCATGTTTATAAAGATTTACCAGTCGTTACTTTTCACAATCACTCTCTCCTATGGTGATTCAATCTGATTTATCAATGATTTTTCCACTGTTGTTCATGAACTAAAATGCATGCATTATCACTGGGAGTTCTGATCTTAGGTAGTTGGCAGAGAACTGTGAAACTTAAAAAACACCATATAAATAACAGAATGATAAAAAACAAATCTCACCTGATGTGAAGCACAATGCTTATTGTAATAATAACACCAGATAACACACTGTTCCTGTGCACGGTTGCCAAAAGGTTTTAGGTGGGCTTTGCAAGCACTAAGGATGCAATGCAGCGATAGAAGGAAGGAATAGGTCTTGATAAAATCCAAACCACCTTTTCTTTCCCCGGTGAGATTGTACTGTAGTCTGGAAATGAAAGTATGAGTTTATAAGAATCTTCTCTAGGCAATTTTCTTCAGTACTTCTATTCATACCTAGGTGGATTGTAAGTTCGATATGATGAGATCGAATTTGAAAGCCTTTTAAATTGTACAACAAATAACATTTGTATGCTCCTCTGGGTGAAGATGTTATTTGTATCCACGGTGAAGCTTATTTTATTGAGTTGTAAAAGTAAATATTTTGCACAATGTGATTGCTTGTTTTTTTCTTTCCTAGGTTGTGCTTAGCAGTAGAGGAGCTCTAAATAAAAGTATACCAGTTAGATTCTTATTTAATTCCTATGCAGTGTTTTAGTGCTCTGAACGTGTTGCCTGCCGGCTACGTCAAAGTGGGTTTCAAACATAATAAGCACAGCATGATCCTAATTATGTGTGTGTGGGGTATATAAATTATATTTAGACGTCAGCATGGCTACCTATATTAACAAGTTTAATCATTCTTTTTCTGCTCCTTAGAGACAGATAGCTAATGGGGATAGGGAGGAAGTTGTTTAGTATTTGGGAGGTGAATAGATGCTGATTGTTTGTTATCAGCTGCCGGAAGTCAGCACCCAAGCCTGATGTGAAACGGAGAAATAACTTGCAAACATGAAGTATAAAAACAGAATCTCTAGCACAAAACTAAACACTTCAAAAACGCTGTTAAATGTTAAATACTTGTTCCAAAGAGATATTAGAAGAAATTTAGTACGTTAGTTAATTTTGTATAGGTGCAGGTGAAACAAGCAGAACGATTTTAACTTTTCTATAATTACTGAAGGAATGCAAAAATAATAATGGTGACATAATATAAATATCTAGACCGTGCAACGTTGTCTGCTCATAGCAATGAAATCCGCATGTCCCTGTCCCACATATTTCACATTTATTGTGGCACTTAGCGTTTAAGATACGGCGCACCATGGCGGTAGTTAGAGAACTAGCGTCAACATTTTTTACACTAGTTTGGAGCTTTGCAGGATTAGTGTAAAAAAAAATTATGACATTTTTGCAAGGCACATTGAGGCCCATTATAAATAATGGTGTGCCTCATTTTAACACCTACTCTGTGCAGGTGTTAAAAATGGTGCAAAAAATCTTTTAGATTTCTCTGCACAATTTTTTCGGCACTCCTAAAGGGAGAACACCCCCCCTTGCATACAATATGCGTGGCGCAGGCATAATGTGGTGCAGGGGGTTATCAAGTGGCATAATGCATGCATTGTGCCACTTTGTAAATATGGCACATATGGCAAAGCCTTTTTGGCATGTGTTAGAAATGGGGTTTTTGGTTGGCAGTCAGGTTGCCCTCTGTCCAAGCAAGAACCCTCACTCTAGTCAGGGTAAGTCACACACAATCCAAAATCAGCCTGTGCCCACCCTCTGGTAGCTTGGCACGAGCAGTCAGGCTTAACTTAGAAGGCAATGTGTAAAGCATTTGTGCAATAAATCATACAACACCATAATATAACACCACAAAAATACACCACACAGTGTTTAGAAAAATATATAATATTTATCTGGGTATTTTCAGGTCAAAACGATCAAAGTTGCAATATGAATTTGTAAAGATATCACTGAAAAGTGATATAAAGTGTCTTAAGTCTTTAAAAAGCAAACAAAGTCTCTTTCAAGCACAAAGTACCTGGTTTCTGGTGGAAAATCTCCTCAGAGGGCCACAGGAGAAGAGATACGTGGAAAACTGGTGTGTGCGTCTATTTCTCCTCAGCACACACGGACTTGCGTCGTTATTTTCCACACGGGGAGTCGTGTGTCGTTTTCCGGCGCGGACAGTCTCTTTCTGTGGTTCGCGGGGAGTACCAGATGTCCCGGGTTTGTGCGTGGATTTTCCTGCTTGTTTTCCGGCTACGCATCGTTCTGCAGGGCTGGGCGTCGAAGTTTCGATCTCACGGCAGGCGTCGCGTCGATTTCTCCTGGGGAGTCGGGCAGCGTTGTCCTTGCGAGGCCGTGCGTCAAAGTTTTGATCTTACGGCAGGCGTCGCGTCGATGTCTCCTGGGAAGTCGGGTGGCGTTGTCCTTGCGAGGCCGTGCGTCAAAGTTTCAATCTCACGGCAGGCGTCGCGTCGATTTCTCCTGGGAACTCGGGCGGCGTTGTCCTTGCGAGGCCTTGCGTCAAAGTTTCGGTCGCCCCGAAGGCGTCGATCAGCGTCGGTGTGCGGCGTTTTTCTTGCCGCGGAACAAGCTGTGCGTCGAAAATTTCAGCGCACGGAGCGTCCAAGTGGAAGAGAGAAGTCTTTTTGGTCCTGAGACTTCAGGGAACAGGAGGCAAGCTCTATCCAAGCCCTTGGAGAGCACTTTTACAGCCAGACAAGAGTTCAGCAAGGCAGCAGGCCAACAGCAAGGCAGCAGTTCTTTGTAGAAAAGCAGACAGGTGAGTCCTTTGAGCAGCCAGGCAGTTCTTCTTGGCAGGATGTAGTTTCTGGTTCAGGTTTCTTCTCCAGCAAGTGTCTGATGAGGTAGGGCAGAGGCCCTGTTTTATACTAAGTTGTGCCTTTGAAGTGGGGGTGACTTCAAAGAGTGTCTAAGAAATGCACCAAGCCCCCTTTCAGTTCAATCCTGTCTGCCAGAGTCCCAGTAGGGGGTGTGGCAGTCCTTTGTGTGAGGGCAGGCCCTCCACCCTCCCAGCCCAGGAAGACCCATTCAAAATGCAGATGTATGCAAGTGAGGCTGAGTACCCTGTGTTTGGGGTGTGTCTGAGTGAATGCACAAGGAGCTGTCACCTAAACCTAGCCAGACGTGGATTGAAGGACACAACAAGATTTTAGTGCAAAGAAATGCTCACTTTCTAAAAGTGGCATTTCTAGAATAGTAATATTAAATCCGACTTCACCAGTCAGCAGGACTTTATATTACCATTCTGGCCATACTAAATATGACCTTCCTGCTCCTTTCAGATCAGCAGCTGCCACTTCAACAGTGTATGAGGGCAGCCCCAATGTTAGCCTATGAAGGAAGCAGGCCTCACAGTAGTGTAAAAACAAATTTAGGAGTTTTACACTACCAGGACATATAACTACACAGGTACATGTCCTGCCTTTTACCTACACAGCACCCTGCTCTAGGGGTTACCTAGGGCACACATTAGGGATGACTTATATGTAGAAAAAGGGGAGTTCTAGGCTTGGCAAGTACTTTTAAATGCCAAGTCGAAGTGGCAGTGAAACTGCACACACAGGCCTTGCAATGTCAGGCCTGAGTCAGGGTTAAGGGGCTACTGAAGTGGGTGGCACAACCAGTGCTGCAGGCCCACTAGCAGCATTTAATCTACAGGCCCTAGGCACATATAGTGCACTCTACTAGGGACTTATAAGTAAATTAAATAGCCAATCATGGATAAACCAATCAATAGTACCATTTACACAGAGAGCATATGCACTTTAGCACTGGTTAGCAGTGGTAAAGTGCCCAGAGGTCAAAAGCCAACAACAACAGGTCAGAAAAAATAGGAGGAAGGAGGCAAAAAGTTTGGGGATGACCCTGTCAAAAAGCCAGGTCCAACAGCATGATATTGCCACATTAGGGTAAAAAAAAAATGATGCTAATGTGGCGATATATGGTTCAAGGGGCTCTTAATTCTGCCCATAGGCTTTACCCAATTAAATTCCAGCAGGTTTCGCCAGCTGTGGACAATGTAAAAACACTTGGCTTACAATAAACAATGCGCCTAGGCCACTTGGTCATATATTCATGTGTGGGACATGAAAAAAATGTCAAACTGTTTTCATCATTTTTAGACCTAACAATCTTAGGGGGGTCTCCCCCCCAATTTTGATGATTGAATTTTTCTTGGCCTTGGGATTCTGTGCACTTTACCAGTGCTAACCAGTGCTAAAACATGGTATGATTGGCATATACCTAATTAACAGATTTAATTTACATGTAAGTCCCTAGTAAAGTGCAGTACATCTGTCCAAGGCCTGTAAATTAAATGCTAGTAGTGGACCTGCATCACTACTTGTGCAACCCACTTAAGTAGCACTTTAAAGCATGTGCCAGGCCTGCCATTGCAGACTGAATGCAGCGTTGCACTGCTGACTTGGTCCTTAAAACCCCTTGCCAGGATTTAAGCTCCCCGTTTATTACATATACGATAGGCCATAGTTAGCCCACAGGGCAGGATGGTATGTAAATAAAAGGCAGGACATAATACGTTTAATTTTTTAATGTCCTGGTAGTGAATAAACCTTAAAATTGTATTTCACAACTGTGAGGCCTACCCCTCTCACGTGATAACTCTAGGGATTCCTTATTACTTTTAATAAGCTTGAATTCCTCATTCAGAAGGGGTAGATCTGTTATGTTTAGTTGCTATAAAATTGTAATGATAAGTCATCTTTAATGGTTAAGCCGGATTTATGGTTACAACCAGGAGCTTGGCATGTTCGTGCTCTTAGCAGCCTGTCTCCAATACATGTTTGGAGTGGGGTGACAGCTGGGCTTTGTGCATTCCATCTGGACAGCCACACACAAAGGGAGCTTACGTGTGACTGATGGGCCATCAACATCCTGATGGGCCTTCCTAGGAAGGATGGGAGGAAGGAGCTCGGCACAACCTCACACCTACACCTCAATAGTCTGTGCCCTGTCCCCACACAAAGGACTGCTTAACTCCTTGTAGTGCGTCTTGAGCCATGGCAGAAAGGTAGGGCCTCTGTGTACTTTTAAAGCCATTCAAAGCCTTCCCCACTTCAAAGGCACTACCGGGTATAAGAACTGGACATCTAACCCTACCAGCTCAGTACACTTCTGAACCTGTGGATACTCTGTCAGGAAGAAGGACTGCTGTGCTGCTACAAAGAGTGCTTCTGTGCTGGACTGCTGCCCTTGAAGAACTGGTTTCTTGCTGTGCTGACCTGCTGCCTGCTGCATTCCTTGCCTAGGTGAGAAGGACTAGAGCAACATCACTTTAACCCAGAACTAGAGTGACTCCAAGTGTTTGTTGGCTTGCCATCTGTTTTCTGAATTCTCAGTTACCCAAAATACTTCTAACCCCTCACCTACAGCACCTAGACTCTTACATCTGTGCTTTGTGCCCTGTCAAATGGTACCAATATAGTCCTGAGCCCTTGGAAGTAAGTATAAAGTGCTGCTCCAGAATCTGCATCTAGAGTCCAAGCATCACTGCTGTTGTGCTGCTCAGAATTGGCGTATCTCCACTGATGCTGACACTTCACTGCTGCTGCAAGGGTCAAGTTGAATGCATCGCTGACTGCATGGTGCATCAACCCCATTTCCAACAAATCTCCAAATTTGCACTGTTCAGAAGCGACACATCACCTCCATCAAGGATCAATGACGACTCATCGCCTCCTCTGCTCATCGCATCTCCTTGATGACCTGAACAAGGTACTTTTTAAGCAGACTAAGACTGGTCCTTGTGTCCGACCCAGGCTCCATAGCGGTCAGCCTGGCTTTTCACATTTGACCCAGTCTAACATGACCAGATAGCCCCAGTTAGCGCTTTATTCTTTTAAGCACTGCATTTCAGTTTATTCTTTAAAAATTAATATCTCAAGTTCTACTTATTGGATTTTGTTGTTTTGGTATAGTTTTGTTCATTAAATTAGGCTCTATTTTTCTAACCAGGTGTGGTATCTTTGTGTGTGGTGTTTCTACCATTTTACTGTTTGAACTGTTGCACACATACTTAACACATTGCCTCTTAATTTAATCCTGATTGGTCTGTGCCAAGCTACCAGGGGGTGAGCACAGGTTAATTTAGAGCGTGTTGATGACTTACTCTGACTAGGATTGGGGTTTCTGCTTGGATAGGATGCATACCTCTGCTAACCAGAAATCCAATTTCTAACAATCATGAAAATAAGTGACCTAGTATAATAGATAGACTGATCATTGAGCAATGATTGAGTATATTGACCAAAGATGCCACAGCTCTTAATACAGCAGCTTCCTCAATGATTATATAACATTTATCAGCTTATCATTTGATTTTAAAACTGTAATGGTATTGAACGGAGGTCAGGTCTTATTTAAGGAATTTTTTACAGTGTTGTAAATTGGATTTATACCTTCAGGCATCATTTATCTTCACATTCAATTCAATATGTGTTCTTGTTTTTAGAGGCATATGATTTCAATGTATGACAAGCATTTGGTTTTGCTATAGAAGACATTGATTTTCAGTGAGGCTAGGTGATTGAATCTTTTAGAAATGGGGTTTCTGGTTGACTAGGATATGCGCCTAAGCCAGGTAGAACCCATTACTCTGATCATGGTGAGTAAGTTATACACTCAAGATAACCTGTGTTCACCCCTGGTAGCTTGGCACAAAGGAGTCAGACTTATCTCCAGAGGTCTTGTGTAAAGTGTTTGCGCAACACTAGTGACATAATAAATACACAACAAATGATACCTCACACAGGATTATGTAGAACTATGTGCCATATATTGTAAATATATAATTAGGTCACAAAACCTCACAGGTCATAAATATGATGCAGTTTGTGCAGTTACTAAACAGTTCCTAATATCCAAAATGAAACATACTATATCGTGAAATACAGTCAGATATAGTAATAGAAGACACATAATATCATCTCAATAGTGAACACCAGTAAATCCTTGCAGCATGACAAACACGTTACACAAATCATTGCAAGACGGTGAGTAATACAACCTGGGTAAGGATGATAACCATGGGGAATGGTGTGTCTGGGCTCTCATGCAACTCTATACAGTACTTAGTAAGCTCCATGTCGAATGCGGGACAATTGCATCCAATACATGGTCTATGCGCGCCCACTGTCTTCATGGCATGTAGAGCCCCACCTCCTGCAAGGCAAGGTTCTGAGACAATGGATGACTGGAGTCCCCAGACTGAATCCCTTTCAATATGAGGGCGGCAAAGCCTTGAGTTATCCCCGGGGTCGCACCAACTCAGAATGCCCCCAAGGTCTGTAGGTTACTGCTGTTGCCCGGGTGTGCATGAGATGCAACTATTGAAGCAAGCTAAGTCTTCCCCTTTTCCCCTTTTTTCCCTTTTACCCGCAACCAAGGCCAGGTCACCCGCAAAGAAGGGTATAGTTTCACCTGGCGTGCCGTTCCTACACAAGTGTGGCCATCTCCTAATATTTCTGCTGGGGCCGCACTTACTTTGAAGGCTCTTTACCTGGCAGAAGCGAGGGATGGATGCAAGGTTTTCCAAAGACCCCCAGGGTTCAGACACAACACTGCGCTCGGTCTCTCTGAGCTGGCGAGCACAAGGCGATGCTGGTCTCCTCCTCTCTGCAGGAGAAGTGGGGTCCACGGCTGCGAAGGTTTTCCTGGGACTTCCTGGCTCCAGACCCAAAGCTGCACTCGGTCTGCTGTATAGAAATTTTAGCTATGTTTTAGAAATGTTACTGTAGCAACTAGGACTGCTGTTTGTGTACTTTAGCCCAGTTTCATTTTTATTCAGCTTCATTTTATTATTTTAGTACATCCCACATATCCGGTGCTGTTTTATTTTCTTTATCTAGTTGTTCTATGTTTCTAGCAAGACACTTTGTGCTTTCCTCAAGGCTGCAGTGGGATAGAGTTGCCGGCAAAGTGGTACGCTGTGTCTCCAACATTCACAAAAACATACACATCATTACATGGGGACATTTTCTCAGAACGTCAGCTGTTTCATTATAATTACACTTCTCTGTCCAGTACAGGTTAGAGGGAGATTCCAGTTAGATGGCCACAAATGCATGCTGATTGCTGATTGTCTTCACTAAAGCTGCTTTCTTAGGCTACCAGATCCCTGTCCTCTGTGGGAATGGTGTCTTTCTAGACAACAGGCTTCCTTGCGGAGGTATGGGGGACGATGTCTTCTCCGGTGGAGGGGGGGAGCTGAAGGGCGGATTAGGGCTTATCATACTGTGCTCTAACATAGCTTAGGTAGGAACCACATATAGTATACATTTTGAAAGTATGGTGGGCTTTTTTCTGTGTTTCGCTCTTCTTGTCACCATTTTGCTTCTGGCATGTTTTCATCATCCTAGTTATTGCAACTCATGCAATTTTTATCTAATATGCAGTTAATTCAATAAACCTTATTGAACCAATATTTGCCTCTGTTTGTCTTTGTATATGTGAGACTAATGTAACTGAGAGAAAAGGATGAGGTCCGATCGACCACAATTCCCCTGAGGAGTAATTTCTGTTATGCACCCAGTTGCGACAATCATCGCTGTTCTTGGGCAGAGATGAGGTGCTGCTAGTTAGCCGGAAAACCTGAATTAGGGTGACAGTTGTCTCATGGTGTGGGATTGGACTTAGTTCCCCACAACTCAGATAATTCCGCCGCCCAAATCCTGTAGCCTCATTAGGATAATGAGAGCCCACGCAACAGGTCCAGCTGAGCTGGCAAGCACAAAATGACGTTGGTCTCTTCAGGGGAAGTGGGGCCCGATTAGAGAGGTTCCACATGAACGATGTCTCTGATTCCCTTCAGACGTGTGGGTGCTATGGCCAAGAATTCTTTCTTAAACTCTGGGTACAGTGCATGGAGCTTTCGGTCCAGTTGGTGCTGAAGTGGTTTGGACTCGTTTGGCTGCACCAGAACACTCCCTACATGCTAGGCTTCCTCTTTAGTCTCTGACGGCCAGGAGCATGGGGAAATCACAGGGAGTGCTGTGCATACATTCTCACCCAGAGCGATCATCATGGTCTGGAATTGTTGCATAGAAAAGAGCTTCCCACATGCTCAAACATGACACGCTCACCACATGCAATTTGTGGAAAGATTGGGGGCAGTAGACAGCACTTCCCATGCACTGGGAGAAAGGAAAGCACTCACAGCATCCTTAGTGATGAAAAGGAGCATAACAGTGCAAAGCGCTCTCCGAGGCTAGTATGATGCAAACAAGGAGCTAAGATTAGGGCTCACTCCATGCCAGGGCCCCATGGGGAACATGTAGGCACACAGTGGGGAAGGCCAGCCCGTGGTGTAGATACAGAGTGGCAATCCTTCTAGAAACCAAATGGGTACCAGGGCAGCACAACATGGCAAGTAACTCTTATGACAGTTCTTCCTGGCAGTCCTGCAGTGCCTGGTGGGGTCAGAGAACAGCTGGCAGCTGGGAAACAAGCAGAAAAGCAATCCAGTGAGTCCTTTGTGCCACCTAGCAGCAGCTGGTAGCAGGACAGCAGCAGAAAAGTAGTACAGATGAGTCTCTTTGCAGCTCAGCAGTTCTCCTGACAGAAGTTAAGTCTCAGTGTCAAAAGTTCTCCACAAATCATGTGATGAGAGTCCCTTTAATTATACTAAAAAATGCCTATGTTCAGGGGATGTCTTCAAAGGAACCCTTTCAATTGAAGCACAACACCCTTTCAATCTAGCCCTGTCTCCAGTCATCAGTAGGGTGTAATCAGCCCATTCAGTGAAGGCAGGACACAGTCTATTGATATGTAAGGTGTGAACATCCCTCCCTCTCCCAAACCCAGGATGATTATCAGTATGCAGATGCCTCTTCTTTTACACCCAGCCCCTCCTGTGTGATGGCTGTCTGGTAAGTATGCACTAAGTGTAGATGTCACTCTGCCCCAGAATTGGATTGGAGTCAGGCTACAAAGCACTAGAGTTATAAGCACAGAGAAATGCCCACTTTCTAAAAGTGACATTTCTAAAATAGTAAAGTAACATCCACCCACACCAGTAAGCAGGATTTCTCACTACCATTCCAAACATAAAAAACATGCCCACGCTACTCCTCATGGATCAGAAATTATGCCTAGACATATCAAAGGGAATTCTCAATGCAAACCTATGAGAGGAGCAGCACTTACAGTAATGCAAATTGAAACAGGCTGTTTCACTACTAGGACATGTAACACATAAACGTATATAGCCTACCTTCTACATATACAGCACCTTGCCCATATGGCTATCTAGGGCCTACCTTAGAGGTGACATAGGTGTCATAAAAGGGGAGTTTAGGCCCTAGCAATTAGTGTGAATTGCCAATGTGGCAGTAAACTACTCTGCACACAGGCACTGCAGTGGCAGGCCTGAGGCAAGTTTGGAAGGCTACTTCTCTGGGTGGCACAACCTGCGCTGCAGGCCTACTAGTAACATTTAATTTACAGGCCCTGTGAATATGTTATACCACATTACAAAGGACTTACAGGCAAATTTATTATGCCATACAGGTGTAAGCCAATTATATCAAGTTTTAGGGGAGAGAACACATTCACTTTAGCACTGATTAGCAGTGGTAAAGTGTCCATAGTTCTAAAACCAATGAAAAGAGGGCCAGAAAAGTATGAGGAGAAAGGCAGGGAGTTTAGAGATAACCCTGCAGAAAGGGTGATTGCCAACAGAACCCATCTGCATTTCAGGGAAGAATATCAGCACAGTTGATCTTGATTATGTATTAGTTTCAGAAAATTGAAGATTGCCAAGTGTTTTCAGAGCAGGGCAAAACACTATGTAGGGCTTTAAGAAAGAGACCATGTAATTGGCAAAGTCAATTGGCCTCACCTGTGTGAAATCTATTGGCTTTCTCAATGTTTTTTTTTTGCCAATTTGTGTAGCAGCGAAGCTTCTGTAGAGCATGGCTGCAACAAAAAAAAAAAGTGTGTGTCGAGGTCAACACTGACCTAATGTTAATTATGAAGCAATCACATAAAAGAAATTATAGAAGTGGTTTATTTTTTCTAGGTGAGGTGCCTGCTAGCTGGCATGGTTTTTATATTAGAAGTTATCCTGGTCATCTGTTCCTTCAGATGCTTCTTGCACTGTTTACTGTATGCTTTGTGACCGTACCAGACAGAAGATTGGAATATTAGTTAAGGGGCATTGGAGACCCACCCCAGATAATCCACAATGCTTTTCATGGTGAACCACAAAAGTCACTAAATAAACCTGTGCTTAACCCTCTGGTAGTTTGTCACAAACAATCAGGCTTAACTTAAAAGCAATGTATAAAGTATTTATGCAGTACTCAAACGTAATAAAGTGAAAACAAAACACAAGAGAAATCCATGACCAATTTTGAAAATACAATACTTTTTAATAAATATGATGACACCGATAGGACAAAGATCCAATGAGTAAACCAGAAGATATGATTTTTAAAAAGTTTTAAATAAAATGTAGGCAGGTTTCTAAAGAACCAAGGGCCATATGTACGAACACATTTTCCCATAGACATAGAATGGGTAAAACCCTTTGCTACATTTGCAACGTTACATAGTGCAACGTTCCCGAATTCCACCCTCTGGCGTGCAGCAGAGTTCTTTGTTTCTGTTCACGCATGTGAGATTTGTCTTTGATGCGAGCAAGCAACATGATATTCTCAGGCTGCTAGCAAGCGTGCAATAGGTTTTGCGCCCACTCGCATGGCTTTTAGCCGCAACTGTGCTAATATAGTGTGGCTTGCGACTGCAACTCGAGAAAATGTTCTACCCAAGAAGCAGCTAAATCTACTCAAAAACTCCTTTTTGAGTAGATTTTCTCCTCCAATGGACTGTTCAAGTTGTTCTCTAGTATGAGAAGCCCTTTTTAAAACTTTTTTTTGCAACTGGAAGGAAGTTCCCCAGGGAATCCACCTGTTGGAAGAAATCCATCTTCCTGTTCCTGTCCAGCAGGCTCCTCCCAGTGCTTCTTCTATCTCTTGCTCACTTTACACTTGGAGTTCGAGTTGGAAGGATCACTCTCTTTGTCTGCTGGATTTATACCTTTGGAAATAAGGACTTTGGGCCTGATTACTAGTTTGGCAGCCCCATGACCGCCATGTTGCCGTGGTGGTCTGATTGGCAACAGGCTGGCGGAGCGGAGTGGACCGCCATATTATGAGATTGGTGGTGGAGGCAACAGAAGTCCGCCAGCGGTGTGCCAGCACTGCCAGCCAGCCCAGACCACCACAGTCTGTCAGAGCCACAAACAGGCAAGCAAAGATCATGTTTCTACTGGACCCATCACAGGGTAGCACACCACCAATGTGACCACCTCAATCCAACCACCACGGATCAGGAGGTGGAAACGAACAGTACAAAGGGAGACACTCACCTCCAGGAAGCCATACACATCCGGAGCCATGAATCAACATCTAGCCATAATCCTGCTGCTCCTGCTTGCTGAAATCTACGTTGACGTCAACAACTGAAAGTAAACACACACTCACCTCTGTCAACAGTGAAATGTCCAAAATTGACATGTAACAAACCGAAACATTGGGAGGGGAGTGTGAGGGGCTGCACCCACATCCCACAGCACATCAACACACACTCACATACAGCATCAAGGAATACCACACATGCACAACACACACACCTCAGCCCACACACACGTGTTACACATCAATACCATGCATTTAAGCACAACAACTCAACACAGGCTCGCACATCCACACACAACATACAAACTCACAACAACAACACAACTACCCATACATACAAATACAATTCACACACTCACACTCAACACGGGCCACAGACTGGACAAACATGCAACACACATTTACATCCATGTGACATCATTGACACAAACATCAAACCACAGAACAATCAGCACACACATCACATACACAGCACATCGGTTCAACTAGGCCATGCACAATACACACACACACACACACAAATATACCATAAATGCAAAGCGACACACCACAACAAGACCAGAACAGCGGTAAAGACAGCAGCAAGACCACACATGAAAGGAGCCAGTACTGATACAGATGTCATTCACAACAAGGTCCAGACAGACACATTCACATTATCTGCTCACATTCACAACTCAGAGACAAGCATTACCAATAACAAAGGTACTGCACAGGCATATATACTTGTGAAGGGAAAGTACACAAAGCATACACCACTCCAAATACCATACAATACACCAGAAAACCCTGAGGGACACACACCTAAATAGTCACATGCACACAAAGGCAAAGCAAAAAGCACAACTCAATACACTCCATGTCTGCAATGACAAAACTCTACAGCACACACCACATGTACACAATAGACACATCAGGGTACAAGCCATACACCAAACATGTCCACATTGCACATAATCACATCAAACAAATACCACCACCAACAACACAATCCCACGACAACAACATTTATGATACACATACAAATTTAACACACCCTTCACTTGGGGGACCAAAGCACTACACACAAACCCACAGACATCAAACCAGCACACATGGATCATCAAGCAACACACACATACACAAATGGTGACACTCAAGCAACGTCAGCCACCAGAAACAACACACACTTAGGGAATCAAATGCAGAACAAAGATGTAACCAAATAACTAGGATCTGGTTGGATTTAGGGCCAAATTTATACTTTTTGACGCATAACTGTGCTAATGCAATTTTGTATCAAAATATATAGCCCTGTCTAGTGCCATTTCTTAATGCCACCTGTGCGTCACATTTATACTATGAAGCAGGGTGGCGCTAAGAATAGGTTACAGTCATTTTTCCTGACTCTTACCATGGCGCCTTGTCATAAGGCAAAATTATGTTAACACAGGAAAAATGACTCTAAAACGGTTTACGACATGTAAACACATGACAAAACAGAAATGCACCATTTTTGCCTGCAAAAGCATCAAAACGCAACGCAAATGGAGTAAGCAGTGCAAAGGAGAGGCAAGAGACCCCAGGGAGACCCCTAGACAACCAGGAACCAGCCAGGAGGACATTGACAAGACCCAGGGGAGAGACAAGAAAAAGAGGGAGTGTTGCTTCAGCACAGAGAAGCATGAAATACTGTGAGAGAGGTGACGGAGCACCAGCATCAACTCTTCATCACCTCTAAATTGCCAATTGGAAGGAGAGAGGCAATTTGGCAGCAGAGTGTGGACAAGATCAACAGTGTGGCAGAGGTCATGAGAACTGTCCGGAGGTGGGAGTCCAGCACCACAAGAGAACCTGGATGAGATGGAGGAGATGGTTGCAACCGTCATCCCGGAGGAAATCGTCACTGGTATCACAGGACAGCTCAGACTACCAGGAAACAACACATATGCAGTGGGAGTTGCATGGGGGGCAAACATGCCAAAATGTCAAGTGCAAGAAGGGGGAGGCACATAGCTACTACACAATGCTTGTCAGCCCTGCAAATCAGGCAGTGGAAAGGACAAAGATGCAGGGCATGGGACTCCCTGCACTGCCCATGCCAGGTGCATGGGCTGAGCAGGGGCATCCAGGGGCACCAACAACCTTTGCATGGGGATACACCACCATGCCAAGGCTGGTGGAAATGCTGAAGCAGACCAGGAGGGTAGGGTAGGGTAGAATGTAAAACTGGTCTGGTCTCACAGGACAGCTGGTATTGTCAGAATGTAAACTATAGGACAATGCCCAACCTCAGACCATTGCCTCAAGCGGCATTCCCCATTGACAACATTTGCCACAACTACCTGTTCTGTTTGTGCTGGTCAATTAGGAAATGGCAGTTAGGTGCCCATGGAACAAACACACTTGAAATAAGGGTTCAGTATGACTACGTGATCAATCCTTATCAAGCTCCATCCAAATGCAACTCCTGTCAACTGGTCATGTCCATAGACTCAATAACCATCAGGCGTTGTCACATACATAATGATGTACACAACAGTAATCTCACACCCATGCTGACCATCTGTGGTTTTACCCCTGTCCCTCTGTCACAATGGCTGCAATGCATTCATGTAACATCTCAGGTATCATAGTGCAAAGGCAACAGCATTGAGGGGGAGGACATATGTGTGTAGGAAGGCGAACACCCCCACACAGTCACAAGAGGAAACGGAACTCTGCCAGGTCCATCAGTGCAATGCAATGTAGCACACATACGCAAACATCAACATGAGAAACTACCAATATTAACACATGCATTGGCTCATGGAAATGCCATGCATAGTGCAGTGCTAGGTCTCAGCACCGCATAGGTGTATGTGAAAAATGAAAGACTGGGACAAGGCCATATTGTCATGTGTGGTGCTGTGGCATCAGCACACAAACATTCATTGCAAGGCCTCACAATGCAAACAGAAGAAGAGGGAGGGTTGATGAGGGCAAGAAGGTGGCAATCCACAATTTGGTTGAAACACACACCTAGAAGATGTGACGCAGACAACTACTCAAACTGCCCTTCACTACATGTGACATGCAGGTGTGGCATAGGGCTGAGAGACTGCAAAAATTAATGACAGCAGCAATATGGGAACCAAGATGACAATGTACTACCAATACGAAGTCAGTGATGTCACATTACAACTGCCACAACACAGACACACTAATTGTACAATATCTCATTGCAGAGGACGATGGCTCTCCTGTGGATCTGCCTGTCCTCGACTATCCTGATTACCTGGATGACCAGCTGACAACCATCAGCCCGGAAACCCTCCAAGATGTCCTGGAAACCCTCCAGACACCACCTTCAGTCGCAAGTAGGAGCATCTATGTAGCAGCCATCCCAGAGGACCCACCTACCACTCCAATAGTACGACCTGCCAGCTCAAACACAGCTGAGGACTCTGATGACAAAGGGACCACCTTTGAGAGGACAGAAGTGGGAGTACAGCGGGAGCTGGCCAAGGAGATGCGAGTGAGGATGCAAACTATGGCAGCCAGCCTTGAGAGGATCCGCATGTGCGTGATAACGTCCGCTGAACAGACAGCAGCCAAACAAGCTAAACAATCCCCATTGCATGGAGTCCAACAGTGTGTGAGGGACCTAACCACTGCTGTGAGGGAGTCGCCACAAAACCTGACCTCCCAATCATGCTGCTGCATGCATGACAACAAGCAGGACTCCATGCACCAGAACTGGCCTCCCTCAGGGCAGACATGGCTGCCTACCCCAGGGATGTTGATGTCATATTCAATAATCAGCAGCTCCTCCTTGCTGCAGTGATGCCATATGTAGTTCCACAGATGGCAGCTGCTGGGAACTTGTCCACTTCTCCAACCACTGAAGTATGTGTGACCCCCTCAAACCCACCAGCACCACCATCAAGGGAAGAGGAGACAGCACACACATTAGAGGATGAAGATGTGGAACAGATCATCTTCACCCATAGGAAAACCTGGTAGCACCAGCCTATGCCACATGCCAGTGCTGCTACAGTTGGTGACATGCATTCTTCACCAACACACTGTTAACCTTTCCACTATAGACTGCAATAGTCTCTCACTACTCCAATGGTAATTCAGAATTCCCTGCACTGAATGACACTTCACCTCAGCATGTCCAATGAAATGTCCCTCAACCTTGCACTTGTGTTGTGTCACAATAGAATGGTCTATACTAATGGGGCCACAGACCTGGACAATGTAAATATTGCACTACAGCACTTCAAAATAAACAGCACCTACACAACTTTGTCTCTGTATAATGTGACACATCTACTTTACTGAAGATTTGTGATGCGTGTAACGTGTCTATGGTCACTGAGTGTCAATACAAGAGTGCAGAAATAATCTGGGCAGATATCTATGCACAAGGTATCTACATGATGAACATCAATACTGGTCACATCCCCTACAAGCATGTCACTGTGTATGTGACATTTGTTTGAAAACATACATGCCTCACCTCCTACATACAGCAGGAATGGCTGTGTAAGAGTGCTCAGCCAATGATGTCAGCTGGGAGTAGAAGTGAAACACATTGGTGTGAAATTTTTATACTTGACCTCATCTGAAATTGGCACTACTCAATTTAGCAGTGTTGACATGGACTTCAGGCTTCAAGCACACATCCCACAGTGCCCAACATCCCGACACAGGATCCAAACAATTACAGCTTAAAAAGCACACCTACCTGTCCAATACATGGGAACCATAATTACATTGAGTGGTGGGTACTATGGATGTCAGGTGCATTGAAATTTAGATTTGTTGCAGCTGCCAATGTGACAGCTCAGTTGGAAGTGGGAATTAACATGTCAAGAGAGGAATGTGGATGCAGGATGGAATCCCAAGGCCAACAGACAATTGGCAGTGTACACTCATGCATAGACTCTGAGCCCCAAGCATATGACATATGCAGTAAGGGAGTACCCAATTTTTTTATCACTGTATGGAACTGAACATAAAAATATGTAAAACACCTATACTAACCCTATGCTAAGCTTACTTACCACATTTAACAACACACTCTAAACATTTGCCCCCCACCCCCCTGTTATGATGAGACACATGGAGGACAACATATACTAACCTATATATATATATATATATATATATATATATATATATATATATATATATATATATTTGTTTATGATTAGATATATGTTTAGGTTAGTATATGTTGTCCTCCATGTGTCTCATCATAAAAGGGGGGTGGGGGGCAAATGTTTAGAGTGTGTGTTTAGAATATAGGCATTTTTCTTTATTATATTTCTTGTTATTGTTTTTTTTTTTATATATACACAAAAGCCCTCAACATTAACCCCCACCCACCTACAAACTAACATGTAATAATATGAAAAAAACACCTCCCAAACCTACCTATCCTATCTAAACAACTACCCTACTTTAACCTATCACTAAACCCCTTAAACACACTACAAAACATGATGAGGAATGAGGAGGGAGGGGACTGAACTAGGGTTGAGGGGAGGCAAGAGTTCAGAGGTAGGCCCTCCTGAGTGTCTTCTTGATGTCCTTAAGTCTCTTTGTATTCTTGTCAACATCCTTCTTTATGCTGTCCAGCTTTTTCATGACTCTCTGGAGATCCCTTATTGCTGACATGACCATTGCAGCAGGCGTGGTGGGCTGTTTTGCTGATGTTGATGGTGCAGCAGGTGGGGAAGATGTGACATGGCGGCTGTGGTCCCCTGTGTAGGTGTGGTGCTGGCTACACTCTTTGTGGCCAATGCGGGTCCCCCTTGGCTGAATGCCCGCCATTCCCCTGTGGCTCGCTCTCTTTGATAGCATTGTGTCATCTTGAGGTACCCAGACTCAACATCCAATATGTGAAGATATCGCACTACACGCTTATGGAATGCCCTGAGTTCCACAACATCCATGTTGGCAGCTGTAAAAATGAGACAGGCAACCATCAGTGTCATCATTGTGTGATGCATGTATAGATGATAATCTAACCCGCCGCCTCGATTTACACATGAAGTCTAAATCACAGTCCAGATAATACAATATCCCTGATGAATGTAATGGCAACGCTGCCTACCATTCAGGTCATTTACACTAAAGCAAAGCACAGCAATAGTTAGACCAAATAAAGTGCATTGATTTAGTGCAATGTGCCACAATGCAAGGGCAGCAACTACTTCACTTGGGCCTGGCCCACTAATCTTTATCATCTGAGTCAACTTCAAAGCACACAAGACCAGTGACTAGGAGATGTAATTGGCAGGATGGTATGCAGTTGGTAATCATAAGGGGTCAGTGTTGTTTGGGACACATGCACGCTTGAATGAGACGACTGTCATCTACACTGTGACCATCACATCTACCTGCATATATGTTGTTCCCCTACCCCTGTGCCTCAGGGGTGATGGGCATGCAATACATCATCACAGCTGTCAAGGACAACTACGAAGGTATGTCCACTTATACATGGATTTATTGAGTGGAACACATGTGAGGAGGGCTGCCACCTAGGAATAAGGCATCCATAGTTCATTCATATCTATATTCATGTGTTCAGTTGTGTCAACACCTGATCTGCCAACACAATTCCCAAAACACCCACATTTATGCCAGCACACGTCTGACCTAGACCTGCATAGATGCCTATAATATACCACATAAGTGTCACGTAAATGGAGTGCAACTTATGGGGCTACATGCTGGGGGACAGTTACCCATGCAGTCCTACATGTACATTACAGTACAGGGATGCACCAATTTGTCTAGATAACTGATGCATCACTGTGTTGTGAGAATGACGGTATGACCCAGTGACACTGGTGCACTTCGAAGTCACGTGTGGGCCTACATGTGGCTACTAATCACCTTGTTCACACGCTGCTGCCTATTGCGCAGCACAAGACTCCCAAGATATGACTACTGTGAATGGGTAACCCTTGCACAGAACACTATTTCCCTCATTACAACCCTGGCGGTCAGTGTTAAAGCAGCGGTAATACCACCAACAGGCCAGTGGAAAAAAATGGAATCACGATCATGGCGGAAACTGCCAACATAGACAGCCACTTTAACATTCCGACCGCCACGGTGGTAGAACCAAACACCACGGCAGTAACCGTCAACAGGCAGGTGGAACACAAGGTTCTGCCCACTGTATTACAACACGCCTATCCACCACCTTTTCCGGGGCGGTACCAAAGCCATCAAAATCACGGTGGAAACAGTACTTGGAATGGAAACCACTCACCTTTGGACACTTTACTAACAACCAGGATGCCATGGAGCCCGAGGTACAGGTCCTGCCCCTGCTGGTCTACCTCTTCTTGTATCAGGAACAGCAAAGACGCCGGCGATGACCGCTGTGAGTACTGCACCTAGCACACAGGGGAGGGGGGAGGGAAAAGAGAGGGACACACACACACGCAACACCCCCACCCACACCCTCACCCACAACACCATACATTACACACAAATACATGCAGCAGCATTACATATACCCACTGTCACCCCCTGGAAGAATGCAAGGACAAAAGGAAATGATGGTAACAAGTGAAATCATTGAAATATCAGATATACAAATATGTACACCAACTACACAACTCCGGTTAGTAATGAAATCATTGTCCATGGATCAGTGTCTCAAAATGCATGGGCGAAGCCCACACAAGATACCTGACTCGAAACTGAGAGAACATGCAGGGGCATCAGATGGAAAATAAACAGGCACCTGAGGGGGAGGGGGGGCACCTCAGCAGGATGAATGGCTGATTCCACTGCTCCGCGAGGGGGCTCCATGCCCACTGATTGGTCATGGGGAGTACAAAGCCACAGTCTCTCAAGTCTCTCCAGTGGGTGGTGTGCCCACTGATTGGTCCTGGGGAGTGCAAAGCCATAGTCTCTCAAGTCTCTCCAGTGGGTGGTTTGCCCACTGCTTTATCCTGGGGAGTGCACAGACACAGTCTCTCAAGTGGATAACAGTCTCCACTGGTTCTTGAGGGGGCTTTGTGCTCAGAGTGCTTCATCCTTTTAAGAACTGAGGTAGTGGATGTGAATCTCCACTGGTTCTGGAGGGGGCTTTGTGCCCAGAGTGCTTAATCTGCCAAGGACTGAGGTAGTGGATGTGAATCTCCACTGGTTCTGGAGGGGGCTTTGTGCCCAGAGTGGTGCATCCTGCCAAGGACTGAGATAGTGGATGCCTTTCTCCACTGGTTCTGGAGAGGGCTTTGTGCCCAGAGTGCTTCATCCTGACAAGGACTGAGGTAGTGGATGTGAATCTCCACTGGCTCTGGAGGGGGCCTTGTGCCCAGAGTGCTTCACATGCAGTGTGGCAGGACCCATTCCCTCACCTGGATGTGTGTGCCACGAGATTGTCTGGGAACAGGTAGCATGATACTCCATGGAAGCAGAGACACACTCCACCCTGCTGCGACTTCGCCTGCCACCTGCAGGTTCAAATAGTGCTGGGAGTCATGCCTCATGCACGCTGGGCAGGGTCCAGGATTTCCCCTGCAGCCTCGGACAGCTGGCCACTGGGGATGATTGCCATGTTAACTGTGGAGGCACTGTCTGAGCACGTCGCGGGGTTGGTGGCGGTGGTTGTAGCGGTGTCTGTGGCGGAGGTTCTGGGAGTTGTGCATGTGTCTGCACCTGTTGAGGGACACAGCAGGATGTCTCCTGTAGCCTCGGACAGCTGCCCACTGGGGATGATGCTGGGGACTGTTGCTGAGGCAGCAGACGTGCAGGTGGTGGTGCAGGTGGCGGTGCCGGTGGGGGTGTCTACCACCATACAGGTTGATGTTATGGTTGACAGAAGGGGTGACTGTGGTCCCTCAGCCGGAGCCTCTGTGCCCTGTCCTGACCTGCTCTTCGGCTTGTGTCCCTTCCTCACCTTTGATGTCACTGCTGGTGCCTTGCCACTGTCCCCTTTTGGCATGAAGGAGCCCTTGCATGCTGGTAGGTGCAGCTTCTCCCTCTGGCATGTGGACACCTTCTTCACCTTGGCAGGTGGCGGAATGGCCTGCTCCTTGGCCTCGCTAGGTGTCACACTGGCAGCCCTGATGGTTGCCACCCGCGATGTGACCCGACTTGCTGAGACCACTGTGCTGGATGATTTGGTGGCTGAGGTGCTCGGCTGGGATCTGGGAAGCCTGGCCCTAGGGGAAGAACGGGGGAGGTGCAGCGAAGGGGTCAAAGTTTGTGAGGAAGAGTTTCTTAGACACACTGGGATGGGAAGATGGAAGGGGTTTGGGAGTGGAGGAAGAGGTAGTGGTTGTAGGAGGTGTACATCTGATGAATTTTGGTGAAGGTACATGGGCCGGAGGCTGTTGTGAGGTGGATGGCTGTTGGGTGGGTGTGTGCCTGCATTTGTGTAGTTTGGGAGGAGGGCTCACAGACACACTGGAAAAAGACACAGGGGACGTGTGAATGGTAGTGGGGGTGGTGAGTGCATGTGAGTGGTGTGTGGTGATGGGCGTGCTGGGGATTGAGGAAGTGGATGAAGATGTAGTGCAGGCAGGTGTGGGCGGAGATGAGATAGGGAGGGAGGAGGAGGACGTGGAGGAGGGGGACACAGTGGAGGCAGTGGATGTTGGTGCGTCTGCATGGGGATGGTGCTTGTGTGAGCGCCTGTGGGATGTGTGGTGCTTATATTTGCCTTGTCCACTCTTGTGTTTTGATGAGTGTGCATGCTGGTCTGAAGGTGTGCTTGGGATAGGCTGAGGTACAGGGGATTGGGTCTCGGTAGAGGAAGCTGGAGGGGGGAGGCTGGACACACAGACAATGGCTGACATCAGTGCTGAGGCCAGAGCCTGAAATGCTCCCTGCTGGGCTGCCACACCAGATTGAATACCCTCCAGGTATGCATTTGTTTGCTGCAAATGCCTCTCAACACCCTGGATGGCATTCAAAATGCTTGATTGCCCAACAGTGAGGGATCTCAAGAGGTCAATAGCCTTCTCACTGAGGGCAGCAGGGCTGACTGGGGCAGGGGCTGAGGTGCCTGGGGCGAAGGAGATGCCCACCCTCCTGGGTGAGCGGGCACAGGAAACTCGATGAGAGGCTGCTGGGGTGGCAGTGCTGGTAGGGGGGGTGGCGGCTGTACCTGTTGATGCGGTGGGCACAGAGGTGTCTGCCACCACAAGGGAGCTCCATCAGAGGAGGTGTCTGCTCCTGTTCCCATCGTGGAGCTCCCCTCGCCCTCTGTCCCACTGATGCCTTTGGACTCTGTTACTTCACCCTCCAGGCCCATGTGGCATGCTGCTCCCTCCTGCTCCGGTGCCACTGCTCCTCCGCCAGATGATGCTAATGCACACAAGGACAGGGTGACAAAACAAAAAAGGGGGGAAGACAGAAGAGACACATGGTCAATGCCTGCAACACCACTACCGTTGGCGGACACAACACACAGAAAGCAGCCCTATGCAGTAAGCCATGCACTGCCAGGGCAAGGGAAAAGCACATGCCCATAGGGGACTCTGTCGAGAACCATTTTATGCACAGCTGGAAGCCATAGGAGCCTGACTAGGTGTAGAGGGCAAATACCACCTTTGGGGTTTGTCTAGGAATGAGGCTGCAAATCAATGGATCTACCTTTGTGTGTCTGCCCTGGCCTAGGGGAACCCACAGACCACCTCCCCCACCTAGACACCTGGTCAAGTGCGTGGAGTCAGCTGAATAAAAGTGTACTCACCCCCTTGTGGCTGCTGTGATGCCCTCAAGCGCCCATCCAACTCCAGATATGCCACCACCAGGATCTGGTACATCAGGGGGGTCATGGTGCGACAGGCACCCCTTCCGTGTTGTGAGGCCATCCCCAGCTGGGCCTCTGCCAACTTTTTGGTCCAGCGGCGCAGGTCCTGCCATCTTTTCCGGCAGTGGGTGCTCCGTCTATGGTAGACCCCCAGGGTCCGCACTCCCTTGGCGATGGCACGCCAAATACCCTTTTTCTTATGAGCGCTGGCCTAGAAGAAAAGTGACGTAAAAGTGGATGTTACTCCACCGTACATTTCTTCTCAAACCTTGGCCGCAAACCTCTCACCCTGGCCCAGAAATACATACACACACCATCCTCACATGCTGGCCTGTCACCCATCCTTGTCTCTTCCATCCACAACACTTCATACAATCATGTGCCATCCACCATGCACACAGTTGACTCACCTGTTTGTCTGGAGGACCGTACGGTTGCGTGTACTGGGGGAGGACCCCATCCACTAGTCTGTCCAACTCCTCCGAAGTGAAGGAAGTGGCCCTTTCCACATACCCTGTAGCCATTGTCACTTCCAGACAGAGGTCACAGCAGCACTTGCAGTGTAGGTCCTCTCCTGTTGAAGGTCAGGTATCAAGTGAGTGAATAGATAGAAAATGGCAGTGACAATCGCCGGCGTACATCGTCATTGGCCCCTGGAAAACATAGGGCCCAATGATAACCAATGCTGAATAGCGCCGCGGTCTTCGACCGCCTACCATGACGGCGTACAATGCCAGCGCGGTTACCTCATTTTCCCTTGTCCCACCTTACAGGTCAGGCATCCGCCATTTCAGGGGGCCAAATGGCAGGCCAACTAACTGCGTCACAGCTATTTAGGCCAGGAATATGGACAGACAAAGGCACATTGAGAAAATGTAATGTTTATGCTAGACACATTATTATCACTTACAGACTTGATCGTGCAACAATCCAGGAACTGTGTGCCCAGTTGGAGCCAGATCTGATGTTACTTATCCGCCATCCCACAGGAATACCCTCTCTTGTGCAGGTCATGTCAGTACTCCATTTCCTGGCCTTTTCAAACAACATTAGCAATAGCATCAGGGATGTCACAGCCAATGTTCTCTAACATGTTGTCCAGAGTGTTATCTACCCTGCTTAAACACATGCGAAGAAACATCGTTTTCCCTCAGGTGGAGGATCTGCCCACAGTGAAAGGTGACTTTTATGGCCTAGGACATATCCCCGACATCATTGGTGCCATTGATTGGACACATGTGGCATTTGTCCCCCCTCGCATGAATGAACAGGTGTACAGAAACCGCAAAAGCTACCATTCTATGAATGTGCAGATGGTTTGTTTGGCAGACCAGTACATCTCCCATGTGAATGCCAAGAATCCTGGCTCAGTGCATGACGCTTACATTTTGAGAAATAGCAGCATCCCTTATGTGATGGGGCAACTCCAGAGGCACCGTGTGTGGCTAATAGGTGAGCCTAAAGTCCTCACACAGTTTTATTTGCTGGGTATGGGAGATTCCCTAATGTTTGGAGTATGTCTAACAGTTGTCCCTCGATATTTGCAGGTGACTCTGGTTACCCAAACCTGTCATGGCTACTGACCCCAGTGAGGAATCCCAGGACAATGGCAGAGGAACGCTACAATGAGGCACATGGGTGAACTAGGAGGATAATAGAGTGCACCTTCGGCCTGCTGAAGGGCAGATTCTGGTGCCTCCAACTGACAGGTTGATCCCTATACTACTCACCGGAGAAGGTGTGCCAGATCATCGGGCATGCTGTATGTTGCACAACCTGGCTTTGCGACGCCAGGTGCCTTTTCTGCAGGAGGATGGGCCTGATGGTGGTCTTGTGGCAGCTGTGGAGCCTGTGGACAGTGAAGAAGAGGAGGCAGAAGAAGAAGATGTAGACAACTGAAACACCATCATCATGCAATACTTCCAGTGAGACACAGGTAAGAGGATGGAACTGCTTCCCACATCTCATACTAATGTAGGACCTAGCATAAATCTGCCTTTTGACCTCTGTGTATGGACCCTGACTTGTCACTTTGGCTTTCCATTTCACAGATCTGGGTCCCACTTTGTGCCCTCTGCTATATTTACTGCTGGACTACAACTGTGTAACATTGGTATGTGAACAAGTACATTGACATTGCTATATTTCAGAGATGTTGCAATTACACATTTGTGAAAGCACAGACTGACTCCAGATTGTTTTGTGATTCAATTGTGTTTATTTCTGTGCTAATAAGTGGAGGGGGTGTGCAATGGGCTGGGGTGATGGTGGAGGAATGTCCATGGCAGAGTCCAGTCTCTTGGTCTTACAGGTGCATTGTCCACTGGGGTATAGGAAGGGGAGCAATGGTAGTTTAAGGTGGAAAGGGTGACAAAGTGGGACAGAAGGGTGACATTCAGGAGGGTCTTATTTCTTGGCGGGGGTCTTGGCAATGTTCTCTGTCTTGTTCCTGGATCTCAGGGACCGGGGGTGGAGTGCTGGTGGCCTGTTGTTCCTGTGGCAGTGCCTCCTGTCCACTAGCGGCGGTGGAGGTGGAGGGCTGTTCATCGTCCAGGCTAGTGTCAGGGGCCCGTATGTGTGCCACTGTGTCCCTCATGGTGTTGACAAGGTCTGTCAGCACCCCTGCAATGGTGACTAGGGTGTTGTTGATGGACTTCAAGTTCTCCCTGATCTCAAGGTAGTGTTTCTCCTGCAGCCGCTGAGTCACCTGAAACTTGGCTAGTACTGTGCCCATGGTCTCCTGGGAATGGTGGTATGCTTCCATGATGTTGGAGAGTGCCTCGTGGAGTGTCGGTTCCCTGGCCTGTCCTCCCCCTGTCGCACAGCAGTCCTCCCAGCTTCCCTGTTATCCTGGGCCTCTGTCCCCTGAACCGTGTGCCCACTGCCACTGACCTCAGGTCCCTGATTTTCTTGGGTTGGTGGGTTTGCCTGGGTTCCCTGTAATGGTGGACACACTGCTGATTGACGTGTCCTGGGGACAGAGGGATAGGCCCACTGGGTGGGTGCTGTGGTGGTGTTACCTGAGGGGGGAGGGTCTGTGGTGGCTTGTGACAGTGGCAGGGAAACCGACTGTCCAGAGGTCCCTGATGGTCCGGGCTGGTCATCTTGATCCAGGCGTGCAGAGCTGCTGTCATCACTGTGGGCCTCTTCTGTGGGAGGACTGGATATGTCTGGCACCTCCTGTCCGTTGACGTTGGGTATGGGTCCTGTTGGGGTGTAAATGCATAGTTGTAGTGTCTGTGTGTCCCATCTTTTGCATTGGGTGAGGTACCCTCTACTCCTGTGCTTGCATGATTGTGTTTGCCCTTTTGTGATAGTTGGTTTGGGGTCTGTGTGGGTATCTGTACTGGACATGCTTTGGTGATGGTGAACCATACATAGGTGTTGCATGCAGGGCCTTGGTATTGGGATGTGTTGGTTGTGATAGTGGGACATATGTGAGATGATGGAGTGATGGCATGCAGGTGGGGTGCGGGATATAGTAGTAAAAATATGACTCACCAGAGTCCAGTTCTCCTGCTACTCCTGCGAGGCCCTCATGATGCAGTATTACCAAGACTTGCTCCTCCTATGTTGTTAGTTGTGGGGGAGGAGGTGGGGATCCACTGCCAGTTCTCTGAGCAGCAATCTGGTGTCTGGATACCACTGAACACACCTTCCCCTGTGTTCTTGGATGCTGTCCCACTGCGTTGACCATGTCAACGATTCTCCGCCATAGCTCCATCTTTCTAGCAATATAGGTGTGCTGCACCTGTGATCTGAAAAGCTGTGGCTCTACCTGGATGATTTCCTCCACCATGACCCTGAGGTTCTCCTCTGAAAACCTGGGGTGTCTTTGAGGTGCCATGATGTGGTGTGGGTGATGTGTGAGGTGCTGTCTGTTGTGATGTGTGGGGGGATGTGCTGGTGTGTGTTGTTTGAGGTGCGTGGATGTTGTATTAGTGATGGTGTTGTGTGCCTGTGGATGCCGGTGTTGTGTTTGCTAATCTCTCTCTCTGGGCTTCTTCCAAAATTGTTCGTTGTAAGGGGTTCTGGGTAATGTGGGTGTGTGTTTTATAGTGTTGTGGGTGTGGTGTGTGTATGTGTGTCAGGTGTGGGTATTTTGATTTGTCCAATGTGGTTGTCTTTGGTAAATGAGTGTGTATTTTGAGCGCGGCGGTGTGTAACGCCAATGGATTACCGCAGTTGTGAGACCTCCGCGTTGATTCGTGGTTTGTGATAGTGTGGGCGTATTCTTGTTGGCGGGACGGTGTAGGATTTGGTATCGCCAGTTTATCACTGACCTTTGGTGTGACGGACTTGTGTGGGTGTCTGTACTGTGGCGGATTCCGAGATGTGGGTCGTAATACCTGTAGCGGAATTCGGCCGCAGCAATGGTATGTTGGCGGTCTTCAGCACAGCGGGAAGCGGGATTTACCGCCAGGGTTGTAATGAGGGCCTATGTCACCATCCAGCCTAGTAAGATATCAGATCACGTGCCAGCTCATCATATCTTGCAATGAGTGAAACACACAAGAGTCACTCACACAACAACCACAATCACTGCACGGGACAGACATTATCACACTTACTGGAAACACCTTGGTCCTGAATTCTTGCCACTTCCCTGATGTTATAGGGGGCAGGTCCACTTGTAAGACATAGAAAGGAAATGTATGCTCAATGTCATATCACTGTACACAAGTATGGAAAACATATCACAGTGTGTAACATTTTACATGAGTGAGCTAGTGACCTTGCATGAGGACAGTACAACAGACATACCACTGCAAACTCACATTGACACTGACACTCCGGGGAGTGATAGCCACTCATCTGCACATATGCACTGGGCCTAACAATCATGCGGTGCTAAACCCTACTACAACCATATGTGGCTAATCCATTTCAGATGGTACTTCATGGCTTGATTTGTAGTTAGATGAAAATGTCAATGGCACTTCCCTTGTGCACTGCAATACAAGTGACTCAGGTATTGTGGCTTGTCCATGAAGGTACACTGAGTTACTGTGTGATGGACATGTGGCTCAGTTTTCAATCTGCAATTATCATGCGTTCAGTGGTCCATGACAGATGTGGCACAGTTTTATGTAGGTAACAAATGCCCATTTGGCAGTATCCCCTAAGCTGGGTATGCCTACTTTGCCAACATAATGGTAAGGATCCTGTGTGTGTAATGATGACAATGTACCGCTAAACATGGATTGGCCACTTTGCTGTCTGGATCCAGTGAAATGTGATATGCTGACAGTTTCTTACCTGATCATCACTGACAGAATGCATGGGCACAGGTGTTGCCATAGCACCTGAAATATGTGACTAAGGGCCACACGTACGAAGATCAGGTTTTGTGAGTCCAAATTGCGTGACTTAGCAACTCGCAATTTGCGAGAGGGATAATCTGATGTACAACACTGTCAATGACACTGTTTGCAATTCACAAATGGGGTATCAAATGACCTACCTCATGAATGTTCATGAGATAGGTCTCAATTTGCAAACCCACTGGGAATAGTGGGTCACTCAGGAGCATTCTACTGTACACATTTGTCAATGTGATACTCACCAATAGGGCCACCGATCACCACACCCAGGTGGTTCAGCAGATCCTGCTCTCTGGCCATCAGGTCAGCACAGCGATGCTTCAGCTGGTGCTCATTCTGGCTGGTATGGTACACCTTCTTGAGGTGGTAGAGCACCTTGCCTCAACACAGACACCTCACCTCTGTGTGATACCCCTATATCACCCGCCCACCCATCTCCAGCATCATGGGAAGGAAATGGCACATCAGCCACACAAAGTCCCCAAGCTCAAATCCTCCCCCAGGATTGTACTTACATACACAAGACTAGCCCTTATGGGTCCAGCTGGAGACATAGTAGCAATTGCTGGAAAACAGCAATAGCACACTGTCACTGTTAGGCAGTAAAGACTACATGCAACACTAGACATGGATGGGGGCTGAATTTGACACAATAACCGAAGAGGAAACAGAAGGAACAAACTGGGAGGCAAAGCCAGGAACAGGCTCAGGCTGATGCAAAGGCAGGACAGGGCTGGGAAACAGAGAGCAGGTTCTAACTGGAACAAGCAAGAACAGGGCTGGGAAACAGAAAGCAGACTGGCTAAAACAAACAGGAACAAGGTTAGGAAACAGGGAGCGGACTCTGACTGGAACAAGCAGGAAGAGGACTGGGAAAACAGAGAGCAGGTTTAGGTTGAATCAGGACTGGAACACAATCCAGCAAAGGGTCTGGAACACAAAGGAATTGTACTCCAATGCACAATGAGAAGCTTCATCCAATGCCAGCTTATAAGCAGTTCCAAGCAGCAGCAAGCCCAGGGCAGAGTCACATGGCTGGGCTACACAAGAGAGGTCAGAGGTGTGTGCAGCTTCAGTCTCTCACAAGTCCTGGAGGAGAGAATCCAGTATAAAGGAACAACCAGACTTTTCCCATAGGAAGCAATGGACAGAAGATTACAGGTCTTACTGACTACCAGGCAGTGCATTATGGGACCTGAAGTCCATGGGAGCTAAAGTAGTTCTTTTATAGCATGCCAAATTGAAAAGGGAAGCAAACAAGAGTCAGAAATGGACTCTGGGTGAGTGTTAATGATGATTCCCAGGCTACAGATAGTCCATTTACAGCGCCCCCTAGAGATGGGATGGCAGAGGCGTAACACATGGCAGTGGCAGGACTGATTTCTAGGGATGGACTGCGCAGGGTATGTGTTGTGAATATTGCTTGTCATACCTGGGTCACTCATGCTATCCATTATCACAAATTATGCCTCCCTTGTCACACAAGCTCCTTTCAGAGATTGCCTGTGTCACAGTTAGTAATGTCAGGGGTCTGTTCATACATTCCTGTACTTCTGATATTTTACATCCACTGCCTCATGTATGGGGTGCTTATTTACCTTATGATTGGAGATGTCATAATTGTGTGTCATGTGCCTCAGAAGACTATGGGGGTCATTATAACCCGGGCGGTCGGTGTTAAAGCGGCGGTAATACCGCCAACAGGCCGGCGGTAAAATATTTGCAATTACGACCGTGGCGGAAAAACCTCCAACAAAGACAGCCACTTTAACACTCCGACCGCCACGGTGGTACAAACAAACAGCTTGGCGGTCACCACCAACAGACAGGCGGGAGACAATGTACCACCCACACTATTATGACAGGCCAATCTGCCACCTTTTCATGGGCGGATTCACTATGGATAAAAACACGGCGGAAACAGGAATCCCGAAGGAAAAACGCTCACCTCTACACACCCCAGGAGGTACGAGGACACCATGGATCTGGAATTCCAAATTCTATCTGCAATAGTCTTCCTGCTCCTCTTCCAGGAGCACGAACGCCGGCGGTGAAGACCACAGTGAGTACTGCACCTATGACACAGGGGAGGGGGGAGGCAAAAAACAGGGACACACACACGCAACACCCCCACCCTCACCCACTACAACACACACACTAATGCATATCAATACATCACAGTTACACCCCCCCAAACTCCCCGGAAGAATGCAAAGACAATAGAAAAGGAGTGTAACCATTGTAATATATTAAAAGCAAGTAGGCAGAAATAAATATATACATCATGTACATAATATATACCAAGCATAGTAGTCCAGGTAGTGCACTAAGAAAGTCCATGGAACACTGGGACCACACGGTATGGGCGAGGCCCACACAAGATCCCCGACCATGACGGAGAGAACACTGCAGGGGCATCAGAGAGCAACTAAACAGGCACCTCAGGGGGAGGGAAAGGGGGGGCACCTCAGCTGCTTGAGTGCACAACGCCAAATCCACGAGGGGGCCACATGCCTACTGTTCCATCCTGGGGAGTGCTAAGCCACAGTTTCTCAAGTCTCTACAGTGGGTGGGTTTCCCACTGTTCAATCTTGGGGAGTGCAAAGTCACAGTCTCTCAAGTCTCTACAGTGGGTGGGTTTCCCACTGTTCAATCCGGGGGAGTGCAAGCCACATTCTCCCAAGTCTCTACAGTGGGTGGGTTGCCCACTGTTCAATCCTGGGGAGTGCAAAGCCACAGTCTTTAAAGTATCTAAAGTGGGTGGCTTGCCCACTGTTCAATCCTGGGGAGTGCAAAGCCACAGTCTCACAAGTGGATGACAGTCTCCACTGGTTCTGGAGGGGGCATGGTGCCCAGAGTGCTTCATCCTGCTAAGGACAGAGGTAGTGGATGACAATCTCCACTGGTTCTGGAGGGGGCTTTGTGCCCAGAGTGCTTCATCCTGCTAATGACAGAGGTAGTGGATGGATCTTTCCACTGGTTCTGGAGGGGGCATGGTGCCCAGAGTGCTCCATCCTGCTAAGGACAGAGTTAGTGGATGGATCGCTCCACTGGTTCTGGAGGGGGCATGGTGCCCAGAGTGCTTCATCCTGCTAAGGACAGAGGTAGTGGATGGATCTCTCCACTGGTTCTGGAGGGTGCATGGTGCCCAGAGTGCATTATTCACCCCGTGACGGACTCAGTGCACCTGCCGCTCATGGGCTAGTGGTGCTTGAGACGGTGGTGCCCTGTTCAGCGGTGCTTGAGATGGCGGTGCCCTGTTCAGCGGTGCTTGAGACGGCGGTGCCCTGTTCAGTGGTGCTTGAGACGGCGGTGCCCTGTTCAGCTGTGCTTGAGACGGCGGTGCCCTGTTCAGCGGTGCTTGAGATGGCGGTGCCCTGTTCAGCGGTGCTTAAGATGGCGGTCTCCATTGCAGGGTCTCAGCTGCTGGCGGTCCTTCATGGCCCAGCGGGGCTTTTGCTAGCGGTCCTTCATGGCCCAGCGGGGCTTTTGCTGGCGGTCCTTCAAGGCCCAGCAGGGCTTTTGCTGGAGGTCCTTCATGGGCCAGTGGGGCTGGTGCTGTCGGTGGCCTCCTGGGCAGCTGGGCTGGTGCTGGCGGTGGCCTCCTGGCCAGGTGGGCTGGTGCTGGCTGTGGCTGTCAGAGTCACCAGATCCTTGGGGGTCTGTGCATGTTCCCAACACGTCCACCACTAAACAGCTCCAAGACTCTTATAGATAAATCACAGAGACTGAGAGAGTTCAAGAGGGGAAGAGGGGATTGGGAAGGGAACAGCTGGGAAGGAGACTATGATACTAAGCCTAGTCACTCTGAAAACATGAACAATCTAAGAGTTAAGTTTAAAATGACTAAGTTTCAAGATGGCCAGATACCTGTAGGGGAATCAAGATGAATTAAATTAAAACTTTCTTATTCAAGTACTTTCCTTTACATGAGAATCAGAAAAAACATTCTGACTCGATTTTAAACCAGTCTTATAAATCCTGTTTTGAGAATGTATACTAGGACCATACAATATTGCATCTAGAAACTCTGGCTTTCTGTGTACTCTTAAAATGTTTCAACACAAATTGCTCATATTGCTGATATATATATATATATATATATATATAGTAAATACCATAAAAGGATTGTGCACCATGAATAACACAATATGGATTCAGGAAACAAATCACAAAACTTGTCAACTCGAATATTACATAATAAATACCTTAGAAAAGTGGCATACAATAAACAACATGAATTAAACTTGAGGAGAGAATCGTGCGTCTTGCCGATTCGAGTATCACCATGTAAAATACCAAGAACTGGTAGCATGCCATGAATATCAAAGTCAAATCATCATTAATCGAATTGCGCGTCTTGCCGATTCATAAAATACAATGTAAATGTCAAGAAATAACAGTTTAGAATGAATATCAAGATCAAAGTGTAATGAAACGAATTGCGCTTCTTTTGCCGATTCTTAAACCACCATGTAAATGTTAAGAAATGGTAGCGCGCAATGAACAACAAAGTTAAATCCTCATGAATCGAGTTGTGTGTCTTGCCAATTCATAAAACATCATGTAAATGTCAAGAAATAGGAACGCGCAATGGACAACAATGTTTAAACACCATAAGACGTAATGCGCGTCTTGCCGATTCTTAAGCCACCATGCCAATGTCAAGAAATTGCAGCACGCAATGAATAACAAAGTCAAACCTTTATGAAATAAATCGCGCGTCTTGCTTATTTGTAAACTACCATGTAAATGTCAAGAAATGGTAGCGTGCAAATATTCTGTTACTCATTTAAGAATTAAACCAAGAATATGAAAATTCTCAATAACGGTGTCGGGACAGTCCAACCACCGTGTTACCGCCTGGAACGATGATCACCAATGAAGGATGAAGGGCAGAAGTCTGGAAGATCCAAATAGGCCGCAGGGACAGGACCTCAAGAAGAAGCTGCTGCTCTGCACCGGGACCTCTGAATAGTGAGCACTGGGAGTTGGGCTGGCTCTCTTTTATAGAGTCTTGGCCCAGCCCAGAACCACACCCAGGCATGTTGCAGGGAAAATCTCTGGAAGGCCCTGGAAAGGGGCCACACCCTAACACTCTGAAAATCTGCAGCAATACATTGCAAAGGAACAGTATTTGTAAGCATATTAAAAATAAGTTTTCATGATTGAACTCTGCAATGCAAAAGGTTAAACCACAACATATCAGCACAATGCATAAATTACTTTGTTTTGAGAGTGCTGGGTTTTTGCATTTTTGTCACCAATAGAGCGCGTACTGCTCTGGTGTTGACAGTGGCCTCCTGGGCAGCTGGGCTGGTGCTGGCTGTGGCCTCCTGGGCGGCTGGACTGGTGGTGGCGGTGGCCTCCTGGGCAACTGGGCTGGTGCTGGCGGTGGCCTCCTGGGCAGCGAGGATGATGGCGGTCTTCTCCGGCGTGCTGCTCTTCCCAGACTTGCCAGGTTTCTTGTGGCCCTTCCCCACCTTGGAAGGTGTCACAGCTGACTCAACACTCCCATCTGAACCCCTGGGAGCAGCTTTGGTGCCTGGATTCTTCCCCCCTCTCCCGCCGGGCACTGGCCAACTTCTGATACTTCAAAGGTGGGGGACTGTCTGTGCTGTGGCTCCGTGCCACACTGTCTGCCCTGGTGGCCGGTGCACTCCAGATTCCGGTGACTACAGGCACCACTGGTCCCGGAGATGTTGTGGCTGAGGTGCTAGTTCGGGACCTATGAGATAGACGGGTTTGGGGAGGTGTGGGAAAGAGGTCAAGGTTGGACAGGAAAAGTTTTTTGGACACACTGGGACGGGTAGCTGGAGGGGGTTTGGGAGTGGAGGAAGAGGTGATGGTTGTAGGAGGTGTACGTTTGGTGACTTTGGGTGAAGGTGCATGAGCTGGAGGCTGTCGTGAGGTGGATGACTGTTGGGTGGGTGGGTGCCTGCGTTTGTGTATCTTGGGAGGGGGCGTCACAGACACACTGGGAGAGGACACAGGGGACGTGTGAATGGTAGTGGGGGTGGTGACTGCACGTGAGCGGGTGTGGTGGTGGGTGTGCTGGTGAGGGACGTAGTAGCTGTAGAGGTAGTGCATGCAGGTGTGAGTGTAGACGAGACTGTGAGGGAGGAGGGAGATGAGGAGGAGGGGGACACAGTGGAGGCAGTGGATGTTGGTGTGTCTGCATGTGTGTGATGCTTGCGTGAGTGCCTGTGGGATGTGTGGTGCTTATGTTTGCCTGAACTTCCCTTGGGTGTTGAGATGTGTGCATGTTGGTCTGTAGGTGTGCTTGGGATAGGCTGAGGTACAGGGGATTGGGTCGGGTGGAGGAAGTTGGAGGGGGGAGGCTAGAGACGGGGACAATGGCTGCCATCAGTGCTGAGGCCAGAGTCTAAAAAGCTCGCTGAAGGGCCGCCTGACCAGAATGAATGCCCTCCAGGAATGCATTGGTTAGTTGCAACTGCCTCTCTACACCCTGGATGGCATTCAAAATGGTGGACTGCCCAACAGTGAGGGACCTGAGGAGGTCAACGGCTTCCTCACTGAGGGCAGCAGGGGTGACTGGGGCAGGGCCTGAGGTGCCTGGGGCAAAGGTGTTGCCCACCCTCCTGGGTGAGCGGGCACGGGGTAAAGGCTGAGGGGCTGTTGGGAGGGCGGTGCTGGTAGGAGGGGTGGCGGCTGTACCTGTAGATGCAGGAGGCACAGATGTTGCCGCCACCACAAGGGAGCTCCCATCAGAGGACGAGTCTGTGTCGCTGGTGTCAGCTCCTGTCCCCGCCATGGAGCTCCCCTCGCCCTCTGTCCCACTGGTGATTTCAGACTCTGTAGTGTCGCCCTCCAGGGCCATGTGGGATGCAGCTCCCTCGTGCTCCGGTGCCACTGCTCCTCCGCCTGATGGTGCTAATGCACACAAGAACAGGGAGACCACAAGAAAGGGGGAAGACAGAAGAAAGACATGTTGAGTGCATGCATTACCGCTACATTTGGCGGACACAACAGACACAGAAGCCCCTGCACTACGCCGCGCTCTTGGGCTCCACTGTTCCATTCCTGGGAAATGGTCTACAAGGCTATGGACGACATCTGCACACATAGATGACACAGGGGTATGATTAGGTGTACTTGGCACTCTACAGATGTGGGCTGGGGTGCCACATGGCCTGCCTTACGGAGGGGCCTTGCCTACGGAACTCACCCTTACCTAGGGAAACCCACAGCCCACCTCCCCCACCCAGACCCCTCCACTACACGCAAAGTCAGCAGAATGAGAGTGTACTCACCACCTTGTGGCTGCGGTGCTGCCCTCAAACGCCCATCCAACTCCGGGTAGGCCACCGCCAGGATCCTGAACATCAGGGGGGTCATGGTGCGACGGGCACCCCTCCCACGTTGGGAGGCCATCCCCAGCTGAGCCTCCGCCATCTTCTTGCTCCAGCGGCAAATGTCCTCCCATCTTTTCCGGCAGTGTGTGCTCCGTCTGTGGTAGACCCCCAGGGTCCGGACATCCTTGCCGATGGCACGCAAAATATCTTTTTTCTGGTGGGTGCTGACCTACATGAAATGTACAGGGGAAAAAGAGAAGTTATTACCAACTGCACTTTCAAAGTGATTGGCCCCCTTCCCTACCCTTGCCATGTGGCACATGCACTCACCGTAGTTTCATGCACGCCGCACTCTCCCCCTTCCTTCTTACATCCAGCCCTCTCCACACAGGCATAGCCCATACAACATGCTCCCTGTGTACTTACCTGTTTGTCTGGAGGACCGTAGAGTAGCGTGTACTGGGGGAAGACCCCATCCACAAGCTTCTCCAACTCCTCTGATGTGAAGGCAGGGGCCCTTTCCCCAGACACTCGAGCCATTGTCTCTTCCAGACCGAGGTCACAGCAGCACTTGCAGTGTAGGTCCTCTCCTGTCGAAGATCAGGTATCGAGTGATTGAACAGATAGAAAATGGCGGTCACGTCCGCGGAGGTGCGTACGGTCACCGCCGGCGTACATTGTCATTGGCTCCTGGGACCCCTAAGGTCCAATGTTAACCAATGCAGCATTGCGCCGCGGTCTTCGAGCACCTACCGCAACAGTGTACAATGCCAGCGCAGTTATCTCACATCCCATTGTCCCACTTTAGAGGTCAGACAGCTGCCATTTCAGGGCCACACATGGCTTCATTTCCAACTGCGTCACACATACCTAGGCCTAGTCTCAACACACATACAGGCCACCTTCTGTGTATGATTGGTGTTCTGGGTAAACTGTGGGTACATACCTCTGAGTTGTTTGACTCTGTGATCGCTGTTGTCCTTTATAGGCACCGTCCGCTGGGACAGGTGAGGAGATGGCGGCATCCTCCGGTGTACCGACCGTTGGTGGACCTGTCGACAATGGAGAAGCGACATTTGATTATCACATACAGGCTTGACCGTGCCACAATCCAGGAACTGCGTACCCAGTTGGAGCCAGTCCTGATGTCAGCAATCCGCCATCCCACAGGAATCCCCCCTCAAGTGCAGGTGCTGTCAGTGCTCTTTTCAAACAACAGTGGCCATAGCATCAGGGATGTCCCAGCCTATGTTTTCCAACATATTGTCCAGAGTGTTGTCTGCCCTTCTGAAACACATGCAGAGCTACATCGTTTTCCCTCAAGTGGAGGATTTGCCTACAGTGAAAGGTGATTTCTATGCCCTGGGACACATCCCCAACACCATAGGTGCCCTTGATGGGACCCATGTGGCTTTGGTCCCCCCCACAGGAGTGAACAGGTGTACAGAAACCGGAAGAGTTATCATTCTATGAATGTACAGATGGTATGTTTGTCAGACCAGTACATCTCCCATGTGAATGCCAGGTTCCCTGGCTCAGTGCATGACCCCTACATCCTGCGGAATAGCAGCATCCCTTATGTGATGGGTCAACTCCAGAGGCACAGTGTGTGGCTATTAGGTGAGCACCTGGAGGCAAGTCAGTGGGAATGGTTGTCTGGGTCTGGGGATATCCCTCCAGGTTAGTGCGTGTCTAACAGTTGTCCCTCACAATTTGCAGGTGACTCTGGCTACCGCAACCTTTCATGGCTACTGACCCCAGTGAGGAATCCCAGGACAAGGGCAGAGGAATGCTACAATGAGGCCCATGGGCGAACTAGGAGGGTGATCGAGCGGACCTTCGGCCTCCTGAAGGCGAGGTTGATGTGCCTCCATATGACAGGTGGATCCCTCTTCTACTCACGAAAGAAGGTGTGCCAGATCATCGTGGCCTGCTGCATGCTTCATAACTTGGCTTTGGGACGACAGGTGCCTTTTCTGCAGGAGGATAGTCCAGATGGCAGTGTTGTTGCAGCTGTGGAGCCTGTGGACAGTGAAGACGAGGAAGCAGAGGAAGAAGACATGAACAACAGGTACTCAGTGATCCAGCAATATTTCCAGTGAGACACAGGTAAGAATACAGACCTCCCTACTACATGTACTTTAACACAACTACCTCTTTACTGAGTGTCGTTTTCACCCAGTGTATGGTCACTGAGTTGTCACTTTCCCTTACGATTTCACAGATGTGGTCCCACTGTGTGACATCTGCTTAGATTCCTCACAGACTAGAGCTGTGTGACATAGGTATGTTGACATTACAATTGAAGGAGCATTTTGTCACTGTAATTGCTAATACACTATTTCGAAATCACACAGACTCTAGATTGTTTTGTGCTTAAAGTGTGTTTATTTAAGTGCTCAATATTGGAGGGAGTAATGAAATGGTGAGGGGTGATGGCGGAGGAATGTCCATGGCAGAGTCCAGTCTATTAGTCTCACAGATGCATTTCCCAAATGGGCATAGGAAGCGGAGCTGGGGCAGTTAAAGTATGGACAGGGTGACAAAGTGGGACAGTAGGATGACAATCAGGGTGGTCTCATTTCTTGGCGGGGGTCTTGGCATCGTGCTCTCTCTTTGTCCTTGATCTCAGGGACCGTTTGCGGGGTGGTTCTCCCTCTGCAGGGGTTGGGGTGCTGGTGTGGTGGCCCTGTGGCAGGACGTCCTGTCCACTAGCGTCGGCGGAGGTGGTGGGCAGTTCATCGTCCATGCTAGTGTCAGGGGCCCCTTGGGTGCCACAGTGTCCCTCCTGGTGTTGAGTACTTCCTTCAGCACCCCTACGATGGTGCCCAGGGTGGAGCTGATGGTTCTGAGTTCCTCCCTGAAACCTATATACTATTCCTCTTGCAGGCGCTGGGTCTCCTGAAACTTGGCCAGTACCGTTGCCATTGTTTCCTGGGAGTAGTGGTATGCTCCCATGATGGAGGAGAGGGCCTCGTGGAGAGTGGGTTCCCTTGGCCTGTCCGCCCCCTGTCGCACAGCAGCCCTCCAAGTTCCCCTGTGTTCCTGGGCCTCCGTCCCCTGGACCGTGTGCCCACTACCACTGCCCCTAGGTCCCTGTTGTTGTTGGGGTGGTGGGTTATCCTGGGTTCCCTGTAGTGGTGGACACACTGCTGATTGACGTGTCCTGGGGACGGAGGTATGGGCCCGCTGGGTGGGTGCTGTGCTGGTGTTCCCAGAGGGTCGAAGGTCTGTGGTGGCCTGTGACTGGGTGAGGGGAACCGACTGTCCCGAGGTCCCCGATGGGCTGGGCTGGTCATCTAGATCCAGTTGGACCGAGCTGCTGTCATCACTGTGGGCCTCTTCTGTTGGTGGTGGGGACATGTGTGGACCCTCCTGTCTGGTGACGTTGGGTAGGGGTCCTGCAGGGGTATAAAAGGATGGTAATTACATCTGTGTGTGTCATGGTGTGCAATGGGTGGGTGACCGTGTACCCCAGTGCTTGCAGTCCTGTGTGAGACCTTGTGTGAGGATGGTAGGGGGTTGTATGGGTATGTGCAGCGGGCATGCTTTAGTGATGGGTGTCCATGCTTTGTTGTTGTATGCAGGGCTTGGTGTTGGGATGGGTGGTTTGTGATGTTGGAACATATGTGAGGAGTTGGGGTGCGGGGTGAGGGTGAGGGTGGGGGTATGAGATGGCATGCAGGTAGGGTGGGGGATGTAATAATTAAGATTTGTCTTACCAGAGTCCATTCCACCACCTACTCCTGTGAGGCCCTCAGGATCTAGAATCGCCAAGACCTGCTCCTCCCATGTTGTTAGTTGTGTGTGAGGAGGTGGGGGTCCGCCGCCAGTCCGCTGAACCGCCTGGTGGTGTCTTGAGACCACGGAACGCACCTTCCCCCGTAGGTCGTTCCACCTCTTCCTGATGTCCTCCCGATTTCTTGGGTGCTGTCCCACTCCGTTGACCCTGTCCACTATTCTTCGCCATAGCTCCATCTTCCTTGCTATTGAGGTGTGCTGCACCTGTGCTCTACCCGAACGATTTCCTCCACCATGACCCTGAGCTCCTCCTCCGAGAACCTGGGGTGTCTTTGCCATGCCATGGGGTGGTGTAGGTGATGTGTGGATGGAGTGTGTGGTGTTAAGTGTGCTGATATGTAGTGGTGTGTTGTGTGAGGTGCATGGAAGTTCTGTGGGTGATGGTGTTGTGTGCCTGTGGATGCTGTTGTTCTTGCTGGTCCTATCTCTCTCCGGCCTTCTTTCGGAATTTTTGGTCGTGGGTTTTTTTGGGTGATGTGGGTGTGTGTTTTATATTGTAACGGGTGTGTGGGAGTGGTGTGTGTATGTGTATCAGGTGTGTGTATTTGGAATTGTCCAATGTGGCTGTGTTTTGTAAGAGTGTGTGTATTTTGAGCGCGGCAGTGTGTACTGCCAATGGAATACCGCGGTTGAAAGACCGCCGCGTGGATTCGTGTGTCGTGATAGTGTGGGCGTATTTCTGTTGGAGTGACGGTGGAGGTTTTGTTTTCGCCAGTTTATCACTTACCTTTGGTGTGGCGGACTTGTGTGGGTGTCTGAATTGTGGCGGATTCCGAAATGTGGGTCATAATAGCTGTGGCGGAATTCCGCGTGCGCTGCGGTGTGTTGGCGGTCTTCTGCACGGTGGTAAGCGGCTTTTACCGCCAATGTTGTAATGACCGCCAGAGTATAAAGCATTCAAATATCACAAAACAGTAATTAAATAAAACACAGGAAACAGTTTAAAAATCCAAAACCAATTTATAAAAATAGATTATATTTTTATCTTTAAAATGACATCAAAATGAATAAAATCGGATAAGGGTAACCGGAGATATGAATTTTTCAAGAATTATTGTTTTTTTAGTGCCTCGAAACAAAAAGTGCCAATGAGGTCATCTGGTTGCACCTCGACCGGGGCAAAGTCAAAGTTTAAGGCCGACCGTGATGGAGCCCTGCTCGGCTACAGCTCGCGGGAGGCCTCGGTCAAAAGTTTACCTTCGGACTTAGGGGGTCATTTCGACCTCGGCGGTCTTTTCACAAGACCGCTGAGGGACCGCCGTGCTGAAGACCTCCAGTGGTGGCGGTTTTCCGCTCGGCGTATTATGACTCCTGGCAGCCCTCTGTCCTTTTACGGATGGAGAGCCGCCAGCAGCCATACTGGCGGGCGGCGGGGAAGTGGAGGTTGCCCCACCTCCACCGCCCCGTCAACAGAACACCGCCCACTGAATCACCTTCTGTGATTCGTGTGGCGGTGTTCTGTTGACGGGGTGCTGGCGCCGGAGCAGCCCCCATGGATCCCGTCCCCTCCCGGAAGATCAACGGACAAGGTAAGTTGATCGTCCGTTAGGGGAGGGGGGTGGAGGGTGTTGTGTGATGTGCGCGTGCATAGGGGTGTGCATGTGAGTATGTAGAGGGGGTGTGTGAATGCGTGTATGCTTGCGGGGGTGTAGTGTGAATGGAAATGTGTGCTTTTCTTACTGTATATATGTCTATATGGATGTGTGCATGTATGTCTGAATGAGGGTGTGTGTGTATGACTGTGGGTGTGTCTATTGGCATGTTTGTTCGTGTGTGTGTGGGAATGTGTGTTGGTGGTGTCTGCATGCGTGTCGGGTGTGTGTCTGTGTTGGGATGTCGGGGGTAGGGGTGGGGAGGGGGGTCCTGCCACCTTTGAGGTGCAGGGGGTGAGGGGTGTCAGGGACGGACTCGGGGGAGGAGGTGGGGGGTGGCGGAGACCCCTATTAGTGCCAGGGAAGGAATTTCCTTGCACTGATAGTGCTTACCGCCATGGATTTCATGGCGGTTCCAAACCCCATGAAATCCATGGCGGTAAGCAAGGTCATGATACCGCCGGCGGTCTTGTGACGGCCGCTGGGCTGGAGATCCAAGTCTTCACCGCAATGGTCGTCTCCGCCATGGCGGTCTGATCAGAGAAGTGGCGGATGACTATGGCGGTAACCGCCATCGTCATAATTCAAAATGTTTTACCGCCAGCCTGTTGCCAGTAAAAACCACCACTTCTCCATCAACCGCCAGGGTCATAATGACCCCCGTAGTCTCTTTTCTGAAGATTTTCTTCAGCTGGACGAACATGCCAGTCCAATCCGACCTCCTGGAACTCTTCTCCGGATTCACGTTGCGGGAATCCTCGGTGGAGATTTTTACCTTGGGACTTAGTTGTTTTTTCGAGGTGAAAATCCTTCGACCGGGGTAAACCTGGATCTTGATCCGACGTCCTTGGAGCCCTCCTCGGATACGCTGGCTGGGAGTTCCCGGTCAACTTTTTACGTTCTGACTTAGTCTCTTTTTTGGAGATTTTCTTCACCGGGATGAACCAGCAGATGAGGCTGGGTCGCGGTTGAGGCAAGGTGGCTAGAATTGCCGCGGCGGGTCAGTCCCTCTATGGAACTTTTTTCAAACTTCTCTAAACTTCTGGGGCGTCTTCCAGATGTTCTTTTAAGGTTCCTTTGGGGTCCACAGCTCACCCCAAGGGTCCAGAAGCTCTGAGGTGATCCTTGGGGGTGTGGACTACAACTCCCAGAATGCACTTGGCGCAAACTCCTTTTTGGCCACTGGGCAGTGGTCAGCTGGTTGATTTCTTCAGGAGTTGGTGCAAGGGACTCTGGTTAACAATGTTCCACCTGTAGTAAACAGGGAGTCCCTCCTTGAACCAGTTGAAGCCAGGCAAAGTCCTTCTTGTGGTGAAGCCCAAGTGTGCAGCTGGTGCAGTCTTCTGAGTGCAGGTTCGAGGTGCAGGCCAGGGGTCCAGCAGGGCAGTCCTTCTTCTCCTTTGGTGCTTCCTTGTTGGAATCTGATGGGGATCTGGTAGGGAACTGAGGTGTGGGTGCAGGTCTGCCAGTTTTATCCTTGGTCCTGGGTGAAAAACAGGGGGGTCCTGATTTTCCAATCAGGTGCAGGGTCCTTCCCCCTGTGATGACCACTTCCTGGGAAGTGTGGCAAAAATCAATCCCAGGAGGCAACATTCTTCAAAAATCCATCATGGCTGAATCCGATTTTTGGAGGTTACATCTGGCTGAGCCCACCCACTGGTGTGGCTAAAAATCATAAACACACCCCCCTCCTGCCCTCTCCTAATCTAATCAAGGGGGCACCTAGTTGTCTGGGGTTGCAGGATGTGGGGGTGTTGCTGGGGTGCTCCAAAAGTCCTTCTCTGCCTTTGAAGACCAGTTTGGCAGCCCTCCCCCTTCCTGCCTCACCATCTGCTGAGGGGAAATTTCCTCCCACAGGCACATCTCTTTGTGTGAAGCCAGGCCACATCACACCTCATCAAGCAACCTGGCCAGACTGCTAGAGGCGGGCCAATCAGGGCACAGCAGCAAAAACAATGCAGGGCTGAAATTGGCAACCTTTCAGGTAAAGTTTAAAACTCTTTACCTGAACAAGTTATGTTAAATCCCACAACTGCAAGTTGTGGGATTTATTGTAACAATTAATTTGATACCAAACTCTTGGTATCCATTATTTAAGGAGACTTTAAAAATTAAAATAAAGTCTCCCCATTCTAGCATATGAAGGCCATCCACTACAATGAAGGAAAAACAAATGTGGCTGTTTTTACCTCACCAGGGTTTATAAAACTACTTTTATAAGTTCCCTGCTTATAGCTACATTGCACCCAGCCCTAGGGGCACATAGGGCACACCTCAGGGGGTGACTTATATGTAAAAATAAGGTAGTTTAAGACTTTGGAACTACTTTTAATTCCAAAGTTGAATTTGCATATAACTAAAGGCCTGCCTTTAAAATGACACTGGGCACTCAGCAGTGCACCTATGGGTGCACTACTTATGCTGTCGTCCCTAAACCTACATGCCCTACCATATACTAGGGACTTATAGGTAGGTTAACTTAGCCAATTATAATTAGCCTAATTTGCATATTGATTTTGCACAGAGCACAGGCCCTGGGACTGGTTAGCAGTACCCAGGGCACCATCAGAGTCAGAAAAACACCAGCAAAAAGTGGAAAATGGAAAATGGGGGCAAAAAGTTAGGGGGCCTCTGCAATCAGCCCTGTTTTCTCACATGGGGGATCACCAATGGGTCCGGTACCACTAGGTGGTCACCACTCAAGGAGGATTCCGAAGATGAAATGGAAGATCTGGTCTCCCCCGTGGCACTCTCCTCGCTCTCCAGGCCACTGGCTTCCTTGCTGTCTGTGGTGTCTTGACTAGAGGTACCATAGCAAGTAGCTTCCCACTCCCCTGTGACCCATTTGTCTGCCTGCCAGTGCTGATGCTGAAAACAGATAGTGAAGTGGGGTCAGGGCATAAACATACAAACACTTCCATCATAAGGCAGATTTATAAAACATATCGTAAGGACAACTGACCCCTGTAGGAAGTGCCTATAAAAAGGCCAACATCATGGAACAACACAAAACAATGCATGTGTATCACTATGGAAACACAGCACCGGAGCTACCTATTTGAAAATCACATTAGCACAGATTACCTAGAACAACCACACAAACTAAACTATACCTAGGTGACCTATCTTCCAATAATGGGTGTCATATACTGCAATAAAAAAGAAGCAGTAGACATGCAATAGATTGCCATTGCCAAGGTAGCTAAAGATAGATACAGACCCAATGCCATCCTCACTAAGGCCTTGCCCTGGAATCATTAAGCAAACCATTACATAGTTTTTCAAGTAAAGGCAGGCAACTCTGGTACAAGCAAGCCATACCTACATCAAGTGACAATGGATAATCTAAATCATCATGAACACATGTCATTAATTGTCATATCAATATGTATCACCTGCCCAATGCATTGAGAATAGTATCCTTGATCTAACCGAGGCTTGCTATATCAGAAAGATGGACATGGTTGGAACACAATCCATGATGGTAAGCCACACTCAGTGGACACATCCTAAACTATACACAGCTTATTACAACCAGCACGACAGCCCTAATGATGTCAACATTGAAACATAACATAGCCAAAAAGGCTGACTTCAAGTGTTAGATATTTCATAGGTAGAGCAGGGACTTATTACCAAATGCAATCAGTGAGGTGTGATCGTTGAAAGCACTATACTCATGATGTTGACACAAGACTGTCTTGTTCATTGCTGTGATTGGACATCCATTGCCTAAGTTCAGTTCCTACTTTGTGTCAGAAGGATGCCATTGTCAGAAATATCATGCATGAGGACATCATCATGGCTGTTGCATGCTTTCATCTTATCCAAAATACCTTGTCATAGTGGAAAAACAGCTCAAGCACACAGGCATTCGACATGCATTAGTGCAATTGTGGTGTAACATTACACATGGCTATGTACATAACTCACTCACCAAGGGAAACAACCCTGCAACAGCTGACAAGAGTTAATCTCTTCGAATCATGGGACATGTATGATGGACACAAATGCATCACATAAAGCTGTGACACATCAGTGAGCAACATGCAATCGAGATGGCTTGACCATTTCTGCATCTCAAAGTCACATAGACATATCCTTTGATACATATTAGTGGACAGTGCTTACAATCTATCCACCTTTCTATGGTAACAATAGGAATATTCTACCTGTTTGTGTGACGTTACACCCACGTGGGGAGTTACAGCTGATCATACTACAACAATACAATCTCAAATGTTAGCCATGCTGTAGTATAGGATTGAGGGGAATTCATGGTAAATACCAGGTCCAGAGCCCAAATGCATGAGGACACATCTTGCCAATACATGATTCAAGTAAGCCAATGTGGGCACAGAACAACTGTGATACATGACACTTCCCACACACTCAGATGTAGCATTCAGTCCCTCACTCATTCACCTGAAAGTGGTCAAACATGAGTTAGGAATGTACTTACCCCATTGTGGCTGCTTTGCTCCCTTCAGATAACCATCCAACTCAGGGTAGGCCACTGTAAATTTGTGGGCCTTTAAGTGGGTCATGGTCCGATGGGCACCCCTTCCTCATTGGGAGGACAGCCCCAGGTAGACTTCTGCAATCTTCCGGGCCCAGCGCTCAAGTCTTCTCACCTCCTACGACAGTGGGCGCTCCCAAGGTCCACACCTTCTTGGTGATGGCATGCCAAATCCCCTTCTTCTGAAGGGTGTTGACCTGCAGGGATGCAGAAGACAAGGTAAGAAATCATGTTACCAATCCCACACAAGTACAGCCAGTGACATATACAACTAATGTAAACAAGTTAATGAGAACCTGTCCAGAAACTCCTGTCTATCTGTAGCACATAGAAGTCATTGGATAGAGGGAAAGCGCTGCACATACTTACCATAAAGGTGCCCATCAGACACCTTAGTTACACATGTATAATTTCCATGGTGGGGCACAGAACACTCATTGTACACTTCACTTGTTGTTTCTGGACTCCAAACCTGTCATCTCATGTGGTTACATGCCCAGTAACCCTACCATGTAGTCACACTGCTAGCACCCACAGGGATTAAATGACACAATCTAACTTTTAACCCACACTATAGCAGATCTGCACATGGTGCTCTTATCTGCTCTTCTGGTGTATCATAGAGCTATCCATACAGGGGAAGGAAATTCATCTTGTGATACAAACTTACCACCTGGATAGGCAGAAAATCAAGGATCTCTGTTGTCAGTTGGAACCAGATCTCATGCCTGCCATCAGGCATCCAAATTGCATACCATCCACTGTGCAAGTCATGTCTGTGCTGTATTTCCTGGCTTCAGGTTCTTTCGAAAATACAGTGGCCCTATCTGCTGTGATGTCCCAGCCTATGTTCAGCCTTGGCTTGAAGGATGTACTATCTGCATTGTTAAAACACCTGGACAGCTACATCAGTTTTCCTGAAAGTGAGGATTTTTGCCATGTGAAGGCAGAGTTATGTGGTTTGGCGCAAATCCAAAATGTAGCGGAATCCATAGATGGTACCCACGTAGCCCTGGTTGCACCATATGGCAATGAACACATCTACTGGAACAGGAAATACCTCCATCCCATAAATATTCAGCTAGTCTGTTTGGCAGACCTCTACATATTCCAAGTGAGTGCCCGGTACTGTGGGTCAGTCAATGATACCTTCATCATGCGGAGTAGTGCTATTCCCCTGCTGATGACACAACTGTACGTAGAGAGGGCCTGGCTGGTTGGTGAGTCACATATGTCATGTGGGTTAGTATGGTATGTCTGCTGCCACATGTGATGATCCCCTGAACTTATGTTGTACCCATGTTGCAGTCCCTTACAGGGGACTCTGTATATCTAAAGCATCCCTGGTTGTTGACGCCAGTGAGGAACCCAACCACACCAGGGGAAGTCCGCTTCAACAAGGCTCATGGAAGGACAAGGCATGTTGTGGAGTGGGCTTTTGGGCTCCTGAAAGGAAAATTTCACTGCATTGATAAGTCTGGTGGAGCCCTCCTCTACCCACCTGCTAAAATGTGTCAAATCATAGTGGTCTGCTGCATGCTCCACAACCTTGACCTGAGGTGACAGATACCATACATCCCAGATGAGGGGGAGCTAGCAGCCTCCAGGTGAGATTGATGACATGACAAGTGAGGATGACAGTGATGTGGATGAAGGTGGAGACATGTGGGCTGATCTCATCAACCAGTACTTCATCTGAGTATAAGTAGAAAATGATCTGTGATTTAACTGATTCATGGTTGTATGTGAAGGGTCTCTGTGTGACCATCTGACAGATCATTTCATACTATGCAGTATGCAGCAGAAGTTTTCTAGGTTTCACTGACTTGCAATTGAGACTTTCTTGAGAAACACCTTAATTTGGGGATTGCAAAGCACAGTGTAAGTTACCAAACAGCTTATCATGGAAACATGTAAGTCATATAAGCCTTCACCTGGCTAATATTATGGTGTTACACATTATCCTTTTAGGTCTCCTCACTTTGCCCTCCTCATATGGACATATTTGAGTTGTGTCATTGGAAGATAGATGGAAATGGTCCGACATGTGAAGTGGACATAGGTTGATGCAGGTACTGTGTTCTAACAAATTAGGGTTTATGAGTCCCATGCCCAGCCAACAGGGAGAGGGTAGACACCTGTGCTACACAATGGACGTATTTGCCATGGTAAGTGGGTACAATTGGGTTACTTTTTGTGATTTTGTGTCCCTGTCACATGTAATTCAGTACAAACCATTCCCTCTACTTTCACATTGTATTGAAAATGTTCCTGCATGACAGGTATGTAGGCCACAGTGCCTGGAGCACAACACTGACATAGGTGTGTCATATGCCCACAGATGTCTGGTCAGTGTAAGTGGAACGGCCTCTGACTAGGGACTGCAGTACAGTTCTCTGTCTGTATGATGGGCCATGTAGTTTTGCTAGGCATGGTGCAGATATGTCAAAAGGGTGAAGCTGATGACAGTTCCCATCATTCTGTTGCCCTGTTCAGTCGGTCACAGCCTGACATGTCCATGAATTCAGTGACCAGTGAGATGGTACTGACAGATACCTGAGCAAAGGTATACATTACTTGGAAAGACTTGACTATGACAGGCCTGGCAATTGTGTTGCCTGTGTGCTGCACAATGTAATGAAGATGGTTTAAAAAGTTTTCAACTGCGGTATTTGTGTTGTTAGGGATCCTCAGCATGGCATTACCTGTGACATGCCCCTCCTGACATCACCTACTTATGTTTAAATCAGGAGCATGTAACACATTTTAGTTGGTGAAAAATGCTCTCAAAACATAAATGGTGTTTTAGTACTGTTTATTTTTTGTGGACAAGACATTGGGCTGATTGTGTGTGAAACTAAAAAGTCAAACAGTGAAGGAATTAGTCATGTGGATGTGATCATCAGAGTAGCAGCCACAACATTTGTAGTCCCAAGTCCAGTGCCCCACTATCATGGAAAATGAAAAGTTGTTTAAGAAATATCAACAGGTTGCATCTGTGGCAGACAAAGGGGTTTTATCAGTCAGAGGTTACTTCCTGGCAGTGGTTGGTGTCTTGGCATCTGTACATCCTGGTTGTCCTGGTGGATAGCCACGCTTGCGGGGGGTCTCCAGTTGCAGAGGTGTCTGAGGCAGATCTTTCCCCTGGCAGAGCCTCCCATCTCCTGGTTACTACAGAGGTAGTAGGGGCTGGTGTTACTTTGTCAATCGGAGGGGTGTGATGTTGTTGTCTACCCCTGCTCTGGGTGTTGTTCATGTCTCTCAGCAACCCTGTGAGGAAGGCCATGTGACCTTTGAGGGCCAACCACTTTTGCATGAGCTCCTGGTAGTTGTCCCTCTCCATCTGTTTGATCTCCCCCAGCATGGCAAGTACCTGGCCCATCACGCCTTGGGATTGTTGGTAAGCTCCCAAAACTTGGGAGATTGTGGTCTGGCTAGAACTGTCCCTAGCAGCCTCATGGTGCTGATCCAAAACATCCCTCCCACGCCCTTTACCCCCACGTGCCTGTACACTTGGCACAGTTTGGCTACTGCCACTAGTGCCTGGTCCATCGTTGTAAGGGATTTGGAGTCGTGACTGGGGAGCACAAGATGGTGGCAACTGTTCTCTGGACACAGGGTTCGGTGCACCTGGTTGCCTGTGATGTTGATACAACAGGGCTGGTGGGAGTTGGTGAGGGCAGGGTGAGGCTGAGAGCTGTCATTTGACCAGGTTCCCCAGATGGTCTAGATTTGTCCTCACTGCCAGGAGTGGTGTCCTCACTGAGGTCTTCATCCAGGGGATGAGTGGCAGTCTCAGGAGTGGATTGAATGGTCCCAGAGGCAGGTAGGCCTTTTGAAGATGCAAAACAGACTGTTACTGGTTGTATTGTGACATGTACCATCCTTTCCTAACGGGTAGTTATGCTTTGGGAAATGTACTGATTGGCCTTGATTGATGCCTTTATGTGACAGGGACCTCATCTTTTAATATCATGGTGCTGCCCTTTGGGGTTTCAGAGGATTTTATTTCAGGTCACCCTGCTACAGGATATCTGGGTATCTTGGCACTTGTATGTCTGTTCATAGACCCTTATCTTGGCAGCAGTGGAGCATCATCGGTTGAATGCTACTTCCCATTTGGATAAACAAAATGTTTAAGTTTATAGACAGCTGTACATTGTCATGTGGACAATGATGTGTACATCAGATTTGGATTGACTATTCTACCTAGCTGCATGAGACAGGTTACACCAAGTACAACACACTGCATAAATATGTGCGATTTCCCCAGGTGCATATAGTTCTATGGATGATGGGAGTTAGAAGGGCCAGAGTAACAGTGGACACAGTTGTAGCAGTGTGTAAGTAGTACCCCAGTGGCAGTTGTCCTTAGCATTGCTGTCATTAGGTTCCTATGTCCACAGACTATACAATTATCAGCTCCCCTGGTGAGTACAATTCTATGGGTGATAAGAATTAGAAGGGACAGAGTAGCAGAGGACACAGCTGTAGCAGTGTGTGAGTGTAAGTGGATTTGTATAGGCAGCTGTCAATTGCATTGTTGTCACTGCCTGTTCTATACCCATAGTGTATACTTTTATGCACCATTCATTTGACTATTCTCCATTGCTAGGTTCTTGAGCATGGCTATTCCAAATCTGTTCACAGTTGTGATTTTGGTTCCAATGACACAGGTCCTGCTGGGAATTGTAGTGCTATCAGTCCTTGCAATACCCTCACCATACCCAGATACTGTGCCCTCAGGTGAAGTCTCTCCACTTGTGAGATGATAGACAGGGGTTTTTTGACAGTTGTACACAGGGGAGGTGAGTCATGTGACAGTGAAGTTGGCACATGGTGATCAGTGAGCATGCATGCAAATACATTTAGAGGGCATTGTTGGTGTATGGACTTACCCAACTCCATTCCCCCAGATCTTCCTGTCAGTCCCTCAGGATGCAGGATGCCCAAGACCTTCTCCTCCCATGATGTGAAATGTGGAGGAGGAGGTGGGGACCACCACCAGTTTTGTGTACCGCCAGCTGGTGCATGGCGGCCATGGAGCATACCTTCTCCCTGAGGCCATTCCACCCCTTCCTGATGTCCTCCCTTGTGCGTGGGTAGCTGATTACAGAATTGACCTTGTAAACTATCCATTGCCACATTGCCATTTTCCTAGCTATAGTGGTCTGCTGAATTTCTGCTCCAAAGAGTTGTGGCCCAACTCTGATTATTTCATTCACCATGACTCTTAACTTGCAATCTATGAAATGGGGATGTTTTCTTGGTGACATGGTGGTGGTATACAAATGTAAAGAGATGGGGTGCAGGTGCTGTGTGGTGAGGGGCTAATGACTATGGTGTGTATGGTGTGTGTATTGTGCAGGTGTGGGATATGTGGTTGAGAAAGTTGGAGGGGTGCCTAATCTTTGTTTTGGGTATGGTTTCTTGTCTCTGTCTGTCTGTGTGTGACGTAGTAGTTGCAAAGGATTGTCGTTTGTGAAGGAGTGCGTTTTATAGTCTAGTTTGTAGGTGTGTCGGGTCTGTATGTGTGATGGCTTTGTGGTTTTCTACTCCATACAATGTAGTATTGTGTTATGGGAATGACCGCGGACTGCCCTGTTTTGGACTGCCATTGGAGGATCGCTATGGAATAACCCCCATTGTGATTTGTGACTTGTAGTAACTTCAGTGGTGGGTTGACAGGCTTGCAGTGTTGGTGGTTAGCCTGCCTCTTTCCCACTCTCCCGAGTTCTGGTGGTGTCAGTTTTTTGGCTGGATTTTGGTGGTCCTGGCTGGATGACACGTAATACAGCGGTCTGTGTGCCCACCACATGGTGGTCCCTTGGCAGCTGCCACCGCAGCTGTGTTGCAGTCAGACCACCAAACTCGTAATGAGGCCCTTTGTTTTTGTGATAGCATACATTTTAGTTAAAAAAAATATAGTATAAGGGTGTTGTTTGTTTGATAGGGCATGCACCAGTATTTCTTTGTACGTTTATTTTATTTTTTAATGTCTTTGTGGAGGATGGCCTGGAGTTAAAATATGAGCCTAGTTATTTTTAGCAATTAATTTTTCGCCTTTTGTAAAGGGAAAATGTTGCACAGTTCAGTACGTTTCCTCCATGTTTGTTACATTTGCAATATTCATTTATTTTACGAAGTGGCCTAGTCTTCCAACAAGCCATCTAACCTGAAGGCCCAGTACTAGTCATCAGTGAATGAAAGAAATCTTTTTATGGTACGTGTTTTTAAAGCATCATTTAGGGCAGAGATGACATTGGATTAAATTAAAAATGTTGGCTATTTTTTTTAATTTCATGTGTTTTTTTCAGCACAAAGTGCATCAGTGGGGTAATGTTTATTGCCATTGACAGATGTGTGTTGCTGTAAGACGTTTATAGCTCAGTTTATTTTTGTGTTTTGCATTGCTGAATTAATGGTAGTCTTTTCTTCAGTAATACTGTTGTGTAGCCATTTTAGTTATAGCTCCATTCACATAATTTTAGCACACTAGGCCTGCCGCTGTGCACTTTACCCTAGATATATTTTATTTAGCATTGCTTATTATTTTAACAATAACCACATTTGTGGTCTTGCTTTATTTCTCTCTAGCTAGCTGTTCTTTGCCTAGGCCAGCACTGCATTCTTAAACAAGACATTTTATTCACTCTGTGCTTCTCTTAAGGCTGCAGTAAGATAGGTTGTAGGTAAACGTGGTAACGCTTTGTCTCCTGTATTCAAAGAAACATTCACATCCTTACGTAGGGACATTTTCTTAGAACATCAGCTGTTTTATTATAAAAACCCTTTCTTGTCCCATACACGTTAGAGGGAGATTCCAGCCAGATGACCACGACTGTATGCTGATTGCTGAACGCTTCGCTACAGCTGCTTATGCAGACTTCAGGCCTCTTGCTCAGGTATGAGGGAAGATGTCATCCCAGGGGATCCTGAAAAGCAGAACTAGAGCTTAACATGCTATGCTCTAATATATCCTAGGTAGGAATTAGTCTTTTGACTCTAGTGACAATATGGTAGCGTTATTTCTATGCTTCACTCTCCTTGTCACAATTTTAATCCTGTCGTACACTATCGTCCTGGTTATTACAGTACATGTTTTACTAGCTAAGATGAAGTTGCTTCATTAAAACCTTATTGAAACATATACTGCCTTTGCTTGTCCATGCACATGTGAGACTAATGTAACTGAGAGAAACAGATGCAATCTGAGTAACCACGATTTCCCTGAGGAGGCAATTGTTTCATGCGCTCGGCTGCCCAATCATCCCTGCTCTTCGGCAGAGATGAGGCACTGCTAGTTAGCTGGAACAAAACCCAGATTGGGGTGACAGGTGTCACCTGTAGTGGATTAGTCTCAGTCTCCCACACCGCAGGCAATTCTGCCGCTTAAATCCAGTAGTCTTATTAGAATAATGAGAGCCTATGCGACATGGCGCTGCCAACGTTTGATCAGGCTCTAATTTTTGGGCAATCCTGAGTATTTCTGTCTCACTACATACAAACATACCTCAGTACTATATTTGGAGACGTCCGTGGTATTGATGATTTCCTCCTCAGCTTAGTAGGGAGTACCTAACTAATGCTGTAGGTTGTTCAAGCTTGAATCATTAAAAGGATAATCCCCATTTGGTGTGCTTATCTCTGAACAAAATTGACCATTTATTATGGCGAATCCACAGCAGGTAGCAATTGCAGTCAATATGCAAACGTCCCTTACTGCACATTTACTAGTACATGGCCTAACGGCCCAGGGGGGTCCAGTCACATTTGTTGTTGAGGCTCATGCAGCCTATAAAACATAACCTTTTTATTCTTGGGTCATATTTCCAGCAGTTGATGGGAACACCAATACATTTCATCACTATACACCTGCAAATGTGCCTGCACAATACAGAGCATATGCATATCCTGAAATACCCCTTATCAAGAACATAATAATTGGCTTAATGGCACCCTATCCCACACAATTTTACACCTTAGGTTAGGTCCTCTAAGTAATGATGGTCCTAACTGGCCTTTATTGCCCACTTATACACCTCACCCTGCTGCAGTAGCTGAAGTCTGTTGCTTATATGCTGATCTGACGGCAATATACAGATGATTAGTACAGTTTGTAATGCAAACATTAAACACAAACCCAGCACATGCTGCACCAGTGCAACCACATGCAGTAACACAAGGTAATAATCCTACAACTGTACATTCCATCATGGGTAAAGTACCCGCCAAAAGAGAAGAAATACTGTTTTGGTTAGCTCAAAAAATAAACGCGCTGGAAGCAGTATTGACCCATATGGGACCTCAGGATAAACACAGGATATTACTATGTGCTTGCCATTTGGGATGTTTCCCACTATGGACAACTGTAATACATGGTATTTGCCACACTCCATACTACTGCTCACAGTACGCCGACACTTGCCAATTTACTGGAAGTGTTGAAACAAATTCAAGATGAATACGGGGCTACCCCGGCACTGGACTTGTTGATGCAATTAATGGTCAACTTTGTCACAGTATCCTCAATTATATTAATTAACCTTAAAGGGGAAGCAGTCACACTAACAGTGTGCATGCGGCTCCAGGATGTACCTCCACAGGATCAAGAACCTGAGCTGCCAAAGATTATCAATGAGACCTACCCTAGTATTGATCGAGATACTCTGGGAGCCAGACCAACAAAACCACAATTCCAAGGTAAATCTAATAAAAATTCTACCAAGCAAGCTCCTGAGGGTACTAAGAAATGCTGGGATAAAATACAACAATCACCAAAGAAAGAAAGGAGAGAATCTCCGCATCCGGAGACCCCACAGAATTGATATCATCTCAGAAGTAGTGATAACATACAAATGCCTGACAGATATCGATATACTGATACACGCTAATCTCGTTCCTTTCAGGACTCACTCGAAAAACACAGTGAGAGAGGTGGGTGGTCACAGCGAAGAACTGAGTACGTGAAACCGATAGAGGAATCACAAAAAAATTGGCAGCAGTTGCAGTTCGACATCCCACTCAAGAAGAGGGCTCTATTGAAAAACGAGAGGTGGGCATTAGCTCTATTAGACACTGCGACAGAGGTCACAATAGTTCGCCGGAATCTTCTAGAGCATCTGGAGGTGACTTCCTACAAGTAGAAACTGCAGATATGCGTGTCTCCAAGCCTGTTAGGATGTACAAAGTAACACTATAGTTAGAAGAGACACTGAGAGTACAATCAATGCAATCTTTTGGGACCGCGTCGGAAACATCTATGATATTTTATTGCCTGAAAGGGATTGGGGACCTGAATTTCTCCATATCTGCCCATATGGGGAAGATGTTATCAAACCGTCTTTCTCGCTTTTTGTTCCAGAGGAGCTCGCAGAATCCTACGCCATTGACTGGGCATTGACGTAAGCACCCGCGTTATGTCACAACCACGTAGGATGGGATAAAGATCCCCCCTATCATGTAATCCCTATTAAAAATCAACCCCAACCACAACCCCAATATCCAATAAAACATGACGCTAAAGCACCCTTGACTGAAATCCTCACACAACTTGAGTACTAGGGCTTAATCGAACCCTGCATCTCACCTATGAATAATCCATTATTCAGAGTAGCTAAACCAGACCATCCGCACAGAATAGTCTTAGACTACAGACATTTGAACAGTCATACACGCACATATGCTATACAAAACTCACATAGCACAGCACTCATGAACAACATAGTACGTAAAAAATACAAAACAACACTGGACATTTGCAATGGTTTCTTCTGCCAAAATATATCACCTGAGAGTAGAGAATTAACAAGTTTCAGCGCACTAGGCTTCCAGAAACAATTCCGTCATTTACCCCAGGGGTACAAGAACAGTCCAGGATTGTTCAACGGCTCATGTGACCTCAATATTGCATGAAATTGACCCTGAAGCATTGTCCTATGTAGATGATATTTATCTCATGGATGATGAATTGCTGCAACGTTTAAGATGGGTAGCCCGAATGATTGTGGGATTTGCAGAGTTCGGCTACAAATTCAATTTAAAAAAAACAAAGATAGCCTTCCTTAGCATCCTGTTTCTGGGATATGAGCTATCAAGTGAAGGAAAGAGCCTAGCGCCACAATTCTTGGAAAAATGCCTTGAGGCGGTGTTCTGTTGACGGGGTGCTGGCGCCGGAGCAGCCCCCATGCATCCCGTCCCCTCCCGGAAGATCAACGGACAAGGTAAGTTGATCGTCCGTTAGGGGAGGGGGGTGGGGGGTGCTGTGTGATGTTCACGTGCATGGGGGTGTGCATGTGAGTATGTAGAGGGGGTGTGTGAGTGCGTGTATGCTTGCGGGGGTGTAGTGTGAATGGAAATGTGTGCTTTTCTTACTGTATATATGTCTATATGGATGTGTGCATGTATGTCTGAATGAGGGTGTGTGTGTATGACTGTGGGTGTGTCTGTTGGCATGTTTGTTCATGTGTGTGTGGGAATGTGTGTTGGTGGTGTCTGCATGCGTGTCGGGTGTGTGTCTGTGTTGGGATGTCGGGGGTAGGGGTGGGGAGGGGGGTCCTGCCACCTTTGAGGTGCAGGGGGGTGAGGGGTGTCAGGGACGGACTTGGGGGAGGAGGTGGGGGGTGGCGGAGACCCCTATTAGTGCCAGGGAAGGAATTTCCTTGCACTGATAGTGCTTACCGCCATGGATTTCATGGCGGTTCCAAACCCCATGAAATCCATGGCGGTAAGCAAGGTCATGATACCGCCGGCGGTCTTGTGACGGCCGCTGGGCTGGAGATCCAATTCTCCGCAGCAATGGTTGTCTCCGCCATGGCGGTCTGATCAGAGAAGTGGCGGATGACTATGGCGGTAACCGCCATGGTCATAATTCAACATTTTTTACCGCCAGCCTGTTGGCGGTAAAAACCACCACTTCTCCATCAACCGCCAGGGTCATAATGACCCCCGTAGCCTCTTTTCTGAAGATTTTCTTCAACTGGACTAACATGCCAGTCCAATCCGACCTCCTGAAACTCTTCTCCGGATTCACGTTGCGGGAATCCTCGGTGGAGATTTTTACCTTGGGACTTAGTTGTTTTTTCGAGGTGAAAATCCTTCGACCGGGGTAAACCTGGATCTTGATCCGACGTCCTTGGAGCCCTCCTCGGATACGCTGGCTGGGAGTTCCCGGTCAACTTTTTACATTCTGACTTAGTCTCTTTTTTGGAGATTTTCTTCACCGGGATGAACCAGCAGATGAGGCTGGGTCGCAGTTGAGGCAAGGTGGCTAGAATTGCCACGGCGGGTCAGTCCCTCTATGGAACTTTTTTCAAACTTCTCTAAACTTCTGGGGTGTCTTCCAGATGTTCTTTTAAGGTTCCTTTGGGGTCCACAGCTCACCCCAAGGGTCCAGAAGCTCTGAGGTGATCCTTGGGGGTGTGGACTACAACTCCCAGAATGCACTTGGCGCAAACTCCTTTTTGGCCACTGGGCAGTGGTCAGCTGGTTGATTTCTTCAGGAGTTGGTGCAGGGGACTCTGGTTAACAATGTTCCACCTGTAGCAAACAGGGAGTCCCTCCTTGAACCAGTTGAAGCCAGGCAAAGTCCTTCTTGTGGTGAAGCCCAAGTGTGCAGCTGGTGCAGTCCTTCTGAGTGCAGGTTCGAGGTGCAGGCCAGGGGTCCAGCAGGGCAGTCCTTCTTCTCCTTTGGTGCTTCCTTGTTGGAATCTGATGGGGATCTGGTAGGGAACTGAGGTGTGGGTGCAGGTCTGCCAGTGTTATCCTTGGTCCTGTGTGAAAAACAGGGGGGTCCTGATTTTCCAATCAGGTGCAGGGTCCTTCCCCCTGTGATGACCACTTCCTGGGAAGTGTGGCAAAAATCAATCCCAGGAGGCAACATTCTTCAAAATCCATCATGGCTGAATCTGATTTTTGGAGGTTACATCTGGCTGAGCCCACCCACTGGTGTGGCTAAAAATCATAAACACCCCCCCCCTCCTACCCTCTCCTAATCTAATCAAGGGGGCACCTAGTTGTCTGGGGTTGCAGGATGTGGGGATGTTGCTGGGGTGCTCCAAATGCCCTTCTCTGCCTTTGAAGACCAGTTTGGCAGCCCTCCCCCTTCCTGCCTCACCATCTGCTGAGGGGAAATTTCCTCCCACAGGCACATCTCTTTGTGTGAAGCCAGGCCACATCACACCTCATCAAGGCAGCCTGGCCAGACTGCCAGAGGCGGGCCAATCAGGGCACAGCAGCAAAAACAATGCAGGGCTGAAATTGGCAACTTTTCAGGTAAAGTTTAAAACTCTTTACCTGAACAAGTTATGTTAAATCCCACAACTGCAAGTTGTGGGATTTATTGTAACAATTAATTTGATACCAAACTCTTGGTATCCATTATTTAAGGGGACTTTAAAAATTAAAATAAAGTCTCCCCATTCTAGCATATAAAGGCCATCCACTACAATGAAGGAAAAACAAATGTGGCTGTTTTTACCTCACCAGGGCTTATAAAACTACTTTTATAAGTTCCCTGCTTATAGTTACATTGCACCCAGCCCTAGGGGCACATAGGGCACACCTTAGGGGGTGACTTATATGTAAAAATAAGGTAGTTTAAGACTTTGGAACTACTTTTAATTCCAAAGTTGAATTTGCATATAACTAAAGGCCTGCCTTTAAAATGACACTGGGCACTCAGCAGTGCACCTATGGGTGCACTACTTATGCTGTCATCCCTAAACCTACATGCCCTACCATATACTAGGGACTTATAGGTAGGTTAACTTAGCCAATTATAATTAGCCTAATTTGCATATTGATTTTGCACAGAGCACAGGCCCTGGGACTGGTTAGCAGTACCCAGGGCACCATCAGAGTCAGGAAAACACCAGCAAAAAGTGGAAAATGGAAAATGGGGGCAAAAAGTTAGGGGGCCTCTGCAATCAGCCCTGTTTTCTCACATGGGGGATCACCAATGGGTCCGGTACCACTAGGTGGTCACCACTCAAGGAGGATTCCGAAGATGAAAAGGAAGATCTGGTCTCCCCCGTGGCACTCTCCTCGCTCTCCAGGCCACTGGCTTTCTTGCTGTCTGTGGTGTCTTGACTAGAGGTACCATAGCAAGTAGCTTCCCACTCCCCTGTGCCCCATTTGTCTGCCTGCCAGTGCTGATGCTGAAAACAGATTGTGAAGTGGGGTCAGGGCATAAACATACAAACACTTCCATCATAAGGCAGATTTACAAAACATATCCTAAGGACAACTGACCCCTGTAGGAAGTGCCTATAAAAAGGCCAACATCATGGAACAACACAAAACAATGCATGTGTATCACTATGGAAACACAGCACCGGAGCTACCTATTTGAAAATCACATTAGCACAGATTACCTAGAACAACCACACAAACTAAACCATACCTAGGTGACCTATCTTCCAATAATGGGTGTCATATACTGCAATAAAAAAGAAGCAGTAGACATGCAATGGATTGCCATTGCCAAGGTAGCTAAAGATTGATACAGACCCAATGCCATCCTCACTAAGGCCTTGCCCTGGAATCATTAAGCAAACCATTACATAGTTTTTCAAGTAAAGGCAGGCAACTCTGGTACTAGCAAGCCATACCTACATCAAGTGACAATGGATAATCTACATCATCATGAACACATGTCATTAATTGTCATATCAATATGTATCACCTGCCCAGTGCATTGAGAATAGTATCCTTGATCTAAACGAGGCTTGCCACATCAGAAAGATGGACATGGTTGGAACACAATCCATGATGGTAAGCCACACTCAGTGGACACATCCTAAACTATACACAGCTTATTACAACCAGCACGACAGCCCTAATGATGTCAACATTGAAACATAACATAGCCAAAAAGGCTGACTTCAAGTGTTAGATATTTCATAGGTAGAGCAGGGACTTATTACCAAATGCAATCAGTGAGGTGTGATCGTTGAAAGCACTATACTCATGATGTTGACACAAGACTGTCTTGTTCATTGCTGTGATTGGACATCCATTGCCTAAGTTCAGTTCCTACTTTGTGTCAGAAGGATGCCATTGTCAGAAATATCATGCATGAGGACATCATCATGGCTGTTGCATGCTTTCATCTTATCCAAAATACCTTGTCATAGTGGAAAAACAGCTCAAGCACACAGGCATTCGACATGCATTAGTGCAATTGTGGTGTAACATTACATATGGCTATGTACATAACTCACTCACCAAGGGAAACAACCCTGCAACAGCTGACAAGAGTTAATCTCTTCGAATCATGGGACATGTATGATGGACACAAATGAATCACATAAAGCTGTGACACATCAGTGAGCAACATGCAATCGAGATGGCTTGACCATTTCTGCATCTCAAAGTCACATAGACATATCCTTTGATACATATTAGTGGACAGTGCTTACAACCTATCCACCTTTCTATGTTAACAATAGGAATATTCTACCTGTTTGTGTGACGTTACACCCACGTGGGGAGTTACAGCTGATCATACTCCAACAATACAATTTCAAATGTTAGCCATGCTGTAGTATAGGATTGAGGGGAATTCATGGTAAGTACCAGGTCCAGAGCCCAAATGCATGAGGACACATCTTGCCAATACATGATTCAAGTAAGCCAATGTGAGCACAGAACAACTGTGATACATGACACTTCCCACACACTCAGATGTAGCATTCAGTCCCTCACTCATTCACCTGAAAGTGGTCAAACATGAGTTAGGAATGTACTTACCCCATTGTGGCTGCTTTGCTCCCTTTAGATACCCATCCAACTCAGGGTAGACCACTGCCAATTTGTGGGCCTTTAAGTGGGTCATGGTCCGACGGGCACCCCCTCCTCATTGGGAGGACAGCCCCAGGTAGACTTCGGCAATCTTCCGGGCCCAGCGCTCAAGTCTTCTCACCTCCTACGACAGTGGGCGCTCCCAAGGTCCACACCTTCTTGGTGATGGCATGCCAAATCCCCTTCTTCTGAAGGGTGTTGACCTGCAGGGATGCAGAAGACAAGGTAAGAAATCATGTTACCAATCCCACACAAGTACAGCCAGTGACATATACAACTAATGTAAACAAGTCAATGAGAACCTGTCCAGAAACTCCTGTCTATCTGTAGCACATAGAAGTCATTGGATAGAGGGAAAGCACTGCACATACTTACCATAAAGGTGCCCATCAGACACCTTAGTTAAACATGTGTATAATTTCCATGGTGGGGCACAGAACACTCATTGTACACTTCACTTGTTGTTTCTGGACTCCAAACCTGTCATCTCATGTGGTTACATGCTCAGTAACCCTACCATGTAGTCACACTGTTAGCACCCACAGGGATTAAATGACACAATCTAACTTTTAACCCACACTATAGCAGATCATGGTGCTCTTATCTGCTCTTCTGGTGTATCATAGAGCTATCCATACAGGGGAAGGAAATTCATCTTGTAATACAAACTTACCACCTGGATAGGCAGACAATCAAGGATCTCTGTTGTCAGTTGGAACCAGATCTCATGCCTGCCATCAGGCATCCACATTGCTTACCATCCACTGTGCAAGTCATGTCTGTGCTGTATTTCCAGGCTTCAGGTTCTTACGAAAATACAGTGGCCCTATCTGCTGTGATGTCCCAGCCTATGTTCAGCCTTCGCTTGAAGGATGTACTATCTGCATTGTTAAAACACCTGGACAGCTACATCAGTTTTCCTGAAAGTGAGGATTTTTCCCATGTGAAGGCAGAGTTCTGTGGTTTGGCGCAAATCCAACATGTAGTGAAATCCATAGATGGTACCCACGTAGCCCTGGTTGCACCACATGGCAATGAACACGTCTACTGGAACAGGAAATACCTCCATCCCATAAATATTCAGCTAGTCTGTTTGGCAGACCTCTACATATTCCAAGTGAGTGCCCGGTACTGTGGGTCAGTCAATGATATCTTCATCATGCGGAGTAGCGCTATTCCCCTGCTGATGACACAACTGTACGTAGAGAGGGCCTGGCTGGTTGGTGAGTCACATATGTCATGTGGGTTAGTATGGTATGTCTGCTGCCACATGTGATGATCCCCTGAACTTATAGTTGTACCCATGTTGCAGTCCCTTACAGGGGACTCTGTATATCCAAACCATCCCTGGTTGTTGACGCCAGTGAGGAACCCAACCACGCCAGGGGAAGTCCGCTTCAACGAGGCTCATGGAAGGACAAGGCATGTTGTGGAGTGGGCTTTTGGGCTCCTGAAAGCAAAATTTCACTGCATTGATAAGTCTGGTTGAGCCCTCCTCTACCCACCTGCTAAAATGTGTCAAATCATAGTGGTCTGCTGCATGCTCCACAACCTTGACCTGAGGTGACAGATACCATACATCCCAGATGAGGGGGAGCTAGCAGCCTACAGGTGAGATTGATGACATGACAAGTGAGGATGACAGTGATGTGGATGAAGGTGGAGACAAGTGGGCTGATCTCATCAACCAGTACGTCATCTGAGTATAAGTAGAAAATGATCTGTGATTTAACTGATTCATGGTTGTATGTGAAGGGTCTCTGTGTGACCATCTGACAGATCATTTTATACTATGCAGTATGCAGCAGAAGTTTTCTAGGTTTCACTGACTTGCACTTGAGACTTTCTTGAGGAACACCTTAATTTGGGGATTGCAAAGCACAGTCTAAGTTAGCAAACAGCTTATCATGGAAACGTTTAAGTCATATAAGCCTTCACCTGGCTAATATTATGGTGTTACACATTATCCTTTTAGGTCTCCTCACTTTGCCCATCCTCATATGGACATATTTGAGTTGTGTCATTGGAAGATAGATGGAAATGGTCTGACATGTGAAGTGGACATAGATTGATGCAGGTACTGTGTTCTAACAAAGTAGGGTTTATGAGTCCCATGTCCAGCCAACAGGGGGAGGGTAGACACCTGTGCTACACAATGGACTTGTTTGCCATGGTAAGTGGGTACAATTGGGTTACTTTATGTGATTTTGTGTCCCTGTCACATGTAATTCAGTGCAAACCATTCCCTCTACTTTCACATTGTATTGAAAATGTTCCTGCATGACAGGTATGTAGCTGTTACTGTGTTCCCTCCCTCATTCCAGGCCACAGTGCCTGGAGCACAACACTGACATAGGTGTGTCATATGCCCACAGATGTCTGGTCAGTGTAAGTGGAACGGCCTCTGACTAGGGACTGCAGTACAGTTCTCTGTCTGTATAATGGGCCATGTAGTTTTGCTAGGCATGGTGCAGATATGTCAAAAGGGTGAAGCTGATGACAATTCCCATCATTCTGTTGCCCTGTTCAGTCGGTCACAGCCTGACATGTCCATGAATTCAGTGACCAGTGGGATGGTACTGACAGATACCTGAGCAAAGGTATACATTACTTGGAAAGACTTGACTATGACAGGCCTGGCAATTGTGTTGCCTGTGTGCTGCACAATGTAATGAAGATGGTTGAAAAAGTTTTCAACTTCGGTATTTGTGTTGTTAGGGATCCTCAGCATGGCATTACCTGTGACATGCCCCTCCTGACATTACCTACTTATGTTTGAATCAGGAGCATGTAACACATTTCAGTTGGTGAAAAATGCTCTCAAAACATAGATGGTGTTTTAGTACTGTTTATTTTTTGTGGACAAGACATTGGGCTGATTGTGTGTGAAACTAAAAAGTCAAACAGTGAAGGGATTAGTCATGTGGATGTGATCATCAGAGTAGCAGCCACAACATTTGTAGTCCCAAGTCCAGTGCCCCACTATCATGGAAAATGGAAAGTTGTTTAAGAAATATCAACAGGTTTCATCTGTGGCAGACAAAGGGGTTTTATCAGTCAGAGGTTACTTCCTGGCAGTGGTTGGTGTCTTGGCATCTGTACATCCTGGTTGTCCTGGTGGATAGCCACGCTTGCGGGGGGTCTCCAGTTGCAGAGGTGTCTGAGGCAGATCTTTCCCCTGGCAGAGCCTCCCATCTCCTGGTTACTACAGAGGTAGTAGGGGCTGGTGTTACTTTGTCAATCGGAGGGGTGTGATGTTGTTGTCTACCCCTGCTATGGGTGTTGTTCATGTCTCTCAGCAACCCTGTGAGGAAGGCCATGTGACCTTTGAGGGCCAACCACTTTTGCATGACCTCCTGGTAGTTGTCCCTCACCATCTGTTTGATCTCCCCCAGCATGGCAAGTACCTGGCCCATCACGCCTTGGGATTGTTGGTAAGCTCCCAAAACTTGGGAGATTGTGTTCTGGCTAGAACTGTCCCTAGCAGCCTCATGGTGCTGATCCAAAACATCCCTCCCACGCCCTTTACCCCCACGTGCCTGTACACTTGGCACAGTTTGGCTACTGCCACTAGTTCCTGGTCCATCGTTGTAAGGGATTTGGAGTCGTGACTGGGGAGCACAAGATGGTGGCAACTGTTCTCTGGACACAGGTTTCAGTGCACCTGGTTGCCTGTGATGTTGATACAACAGGGCTGGTGGGAGTTGGTGAGGGCAGGGCGAGGCTGAGAGCTGTCATTTGACCAGGTTCCCCAGATGGTCTAGATTTGTCCTCACAGCCAGGAGTGGTGTCCTCACTGAGGTCTTCATCCAGGGGAGGAGTGGCAGTCTCAGGAGTGGATTGAATGGTCCCAGAGGCAGGTAGGCCTTTTGAAGATGCAAAACAGACTGTTACTGGTTGTATTGTGACATGTACCATCCTTTCCTAACAGGTAGTTATGCTTTGGGAAATGTACTGATTGGCCTTGATTGATGCCTTTATGTGACAGGGACCTCATCTTTTAATATCATGGTGCTGCCCTTTGGGGTTTCAGAGGATTTTATTTCAGGTCACCCTGCTACAGGATATCTGGGTATCTTGGCACTTGTATGTCTGTTCATAGACCCATATCTTGGCAGCATTGGAGCATCATCGGTTGAATGCTACTTCCCAGTTGGATAAACAACATGTTTAAGTCTATAGACAGCTGTACATTGTCATGTGGACAATGATGTGTACATCAGATTTGGATTGACCATTCTACCTAGCTGCATGAGACAGGTTACACCAAGTACAACACACTGCATAAATATGTGCGATTTCCCCAGGTGCATATAGTTCTATGGATGATGGGAGTTAGAAGGGCCAGAGTAACAGTGGACACAGTTGTAGCAGTGTGTAAGTAGTACCCCAGTGGCAGCTGTCCTTAGCATTGCTGTCATTAGGTTCCTATGTCCACATACTATACAATTATCAGCTCCCCTGGTGAGTACAATTCTATGGGTGATAAGAATTAGAAAGGACAGAGTAGCAGAGGACACAGCTGTAGCAGTGTGTGAGTGTAAGTGGCTTTGTATAGGCAGCTGTCAATTGCATTGTTGTCACTGCCTGTTCTATACCCATAGTGTATACTTTTATGCACCATTCATTTGACTATTCTCCATTGCTAGGTTCTTGAGCATGGCTATTCCAAATCTGTACACAGTTGTGATTTTGGTTCCGATGACACAGGTCCTGCTGGGAATTGTAGTGCTGTCAGTCCTTGCAATACCCACACCATACCCAGATACTGTGCCCTCAGGTGAAGTCTCTCCACTTGTGAGATGATAGACAGTGGTTTTTTGACAGTTGTACACAGGGGAGGTGAGTCATGTGACAGTGAAGTTGGCACATGGTGATCAGTGAGCATGCATGCAAATACATTTAGAGGGCATTGTTGGTGTATGGACTTACCCAACTCCATTCCCCCAGATCTTCCTGTCAGTCCCTCAGGATGCAGGATGCCCAAGACCTTCTCCTCCCATGATGTGAAATGTGGAGGAGGAGGTGGGGACCACCACCAGTTTTGTGTACCGCCAGCTGGTGCATGGCGGCCATGGAGTATACCTTCTCCCTGAGGCCATTCCACCCCTTCCTGATGTCCTCCCTTGTGCGTGGGTAGCTGATTACAGAATTGACCTTGTAAACTATCCATTGCCACATTGCCATTTTCCTAGCTATAGTGGTCTGCTGAATTAGTGCTCCAAAGAGTTGTGGCCCAACTCTGATTATTTCATTCACCATGACTCTTAACTTGCAATCTATGAAATGGGGATGTTTTCTTGGTGACATGGTGGTGGTATACAAATGTAAAGAGATGGGGTGCAGGTGCTGTGTGGTGAGGGGCTAATGACTATGGTGTGTATGGTGTGTGTATTGTGCAGGTGTGGGATGTGTGTTTGAGAAAGTTGGAGGGGTGCCTAATCTTTGTTTTGGGTATGGTTTCTTGTCTCTGTCTGTTGTGTGTGACGTAGTAGTTGCAAAGGATTGTGGTTTGTGAAGGAGTGTGTTTTATAGTCTAGTATGTAGGTGTGTCGGGTGTGTATGTGTGATGGCTTTGTTGTTTTCTACTCCATACAATGTAGTATTGTGTTATGGGAATGACCGCGGACTGCCCTGTTTTGGACTGCCATTGGAGGATCGCTATGGAATAACCCCGATCGTGATTTGTGACTTGTAGTAACTTCAGTGGTAGGTTGACAGGCTTGCAGTGTTGGTGGTTAGCCTGCCTCTTTCCCACTCTCCCGAGTTCTGGTGGTGTCAGTTTTTCGGCTGGATTTTGGTGGTCCTGGCTGGATGACTCGTAATACAGCGGTCTGTGTGCCCACCACATGGTGGTCCTTTGGCAGCTGCCACCGCAGCTATGTTGCAGTCAGACCACCAAACTCGTAATGAGGCCCTTTGTTTTTGTGATAGCATACATTTTAGTTAAAAAAATATAGTATAAGGGTGTTGTTTGTTTGATAGGGCATGCACCAGTATTTCTTTGTACTTTTATTTGATTTTTAAATGTCTTTGTGGAGGATGGCCTGGAGTTAAAGTATGAGCCTAGTTATTTTTAGCAATTAATTTTTCGCCTTTTGTAAAGGGAAAATGTTGCACAGTTCAGTATGTTTCCTCCATGTTTGTTACATTTGCAATAATTATTTATTTTACGAAGTGGCCTAGTCTTCCAACAAGCCATCTAACCTGAAGGCCCAGTACTAGTCATCAGTGAATGAAAGAAATCTTTTTATGGTACATGTTTTTAAAGCATCATTTAGGGCAGAGATGACATTGGATTAAATTAAAAATGTTGGCTATTTTTTTTAATTTCATGTGTCTTTTTCAGCACAAAGTGCATTAGTGGGGTAATGTTTATTGCCATGGACAGATGTGTGTTGCTGTAAGAAGTTTATAGCTCAGTTTATTTTTGTGTTTTGCATTGCTGAATTAATGGTAGTGTTTTCTTCAGTAATACTGTTGTGTAGCCATTTTAGTTATAGCTCCATTCACATAATTTTAGCACACTAGGCCTGCCGCTGTGCACTTTACCCTAGATATATTTTATTTAGCATTGCTTATTATTTTAACAATAACCACATTTGTGGTCTTGCTTTATTTCTCTCTAGCTAGCTGTTCTTTGCCTAGGCCAGCACTGCATTCTTAAACAAGACATTTTATTCACTCTGTGCTTCTCTTAAGGCTGCAGTAAGATAGGTTGCAGGTAAACGTGGTAACGCTTTGTCTCCTGTATTCAAAGAAACATTCACATCCTTACGTAGGGACATTTTCTTAGAACATCAGCTGTTTTATTATAAAAACCCTTTCTTGTCCCATACACGTTAGAGGGAGATTCCAGCCAGATGACCACGACTGTATGCTGATTGCTGAACGCTTCGCTACAGCTGCTTATGCAGACTTCAGGCCTCTTGCTCAGGTATGAGGGAAGATGTCGTCCCAGGGGAACCTGAAAAGCAGAACTAGAGCTTAACATGCTATGCTCTAATATATCCTAGGTAGGAATTAGTCTTTTGACTCTAGTGACAATATGGTAGCATTATTTCTATGCTTCACTCTCCTTGTCACAATTTTAATCCTGTCATGCACTATCGTCCTGGTTATTACAGTACATGTTTTACTAGCTAAGATGAAGTTGCTTCATTAAAACCTTATTGAAACATATACTGCCTTTGCTTGTCCATGCACATGTGAGACTAATGTAACTGAGAGAAACGGATGCAATCTGAGTGACCACGATTTCCCTGAGGAGGCAATTGTTTAATGCGCTCGGCTGCCCAATCATCCCTGCTCTTGGGCAGAGATGAGGCACTGCTAGTTAGCCGGAACAAAACCCAGATTGGGGTGACAGGTGTCACCTGTAGTGGATTAGTCTCAGTCTCCCACACCACAGGCAATTCTGCCACTTTAATCCAGTAGTCTCATTAGAATAATGAGAGCATATGTGACATGGCGCTGCCAACGTTTGATCAGGCTCTAATTTTTGGGCAATCCTGAGTATTTCTGTCTCACTACATCCAAACATACCTCAGTACTATATTTGGAAACGTCCGTGGTATTGATGATTTCCTCCTCAGCTTAGTAGGGAGTACCTAACTAATGCTGTAGGTTGTTCAAGCTTGAATCATTAAAAGGATAATCCCCATTTGGTGTGCTTATCTCTGAACAAAATTTACCATTTATTATGGCGAATCCACAGCAGGTAGCAATTGCAGTCAATATGCAACCGTCCCTTACTGCACATTTACTAGTACATGGCCTAACGGCCTAGGGTGGTCCAGTCACATTTGTTGTTGAGGCTCATGCAGCCTATAGAACATAACCTTTGTATTCTTGGGTCATATTTCCAGCAGTTGATGGGAACACCAATACATTTCATCACTATACACCTGCAAATGTGCCTGCACAATACAGAGCATATGCATATCCTGAAATACCCCTTATCAAGAACATAATAATTGGCTTAATGGCACCTTATCCCACACAATTTTACACCTTAGGTTAGGTCCTCTAAGTAATGATGGTCCTACCTGGCCTTTATTGGCCACTTATACACCTCAACCTGCTGCAGTAGCTGAAGTCTGTTGCTTATATGCTGATCTGACGGCAATATACAGATGATTAGTACATTTGTAATGCAAACATTAAACACACACCCAGCACATGCTGCACCAGTGCAACCACATGCAGTAACACAAGGTAGTAATCCTACAACTGTACATTCCATCATGGGTAAAGTACCCGCCAAAAGAGAAGAAATACTGTTTTGGTTAGATCAAAAAATAAACGCGCTGGAAGCAGTATTGACCCATATGGGATCTCAGGATAAACACAGGATATTACTATGTGCTTGCCATGTGCGATGTTTCCCACTATGGACAACTGTAATACATGGTATTTGCCACACTCCATACTACTGCTCACAGTACGCCGACACTTGCCAATTTACTGGAAGTGTTGAAACAAATTCAAGATGAATACGGGGCTACCCCGGCACTGGACTTGTTGATGCAATTAATGGTCAACTTTGTCACAGTATCCTCAATTATATTAATTAACCTTAAAGGGGAAGCAGTCACACTAACAGTGTCCATGCGGCTCCAGGATATTCCTCCACAGGATCAAGAACCTGAGCTGCCAAAGATTATCAATGAGACCTACCCTAGTATTGATCGAGATACTCTGGGAGCCAGACCAACAAAACCACAATTCCAAGGTAAATCTAATAAAAATTCTACCAAGCAAGCTCCTGAGGGTACTAAGAAATGCTGGGATAAAATACAACAATCACCAAAGAAAGAAAGGGGAGAATCTCCGCATCCGGAGACCCCACAGAATTGATATAATCTCAGAAGTAGTGATAACATAAAAATGCCTGACAGATATCGATATACTGATACACACTAATCTCGTTCCTTTCAGGACTCACTCGAAAAACACAGTGAGAGAGGTGGTTGGTCACAGCGAAGAACTGAGTACGTGAAACCGATAGAGGAATCACAAAAAAATTGGCAGCAGTTGCAGTTCGACATCCCACTCAAGAAGAGGGCTCTATTAAAAAACGAGAAGTGGGCATTAGCTCTATTAGACAGTGCGGCAGAGGTCACAATAGTTCGCCGGAATCTTCTAGAGCATCTGGCGGTGACTTCCTACAAGTAGAAACTGCAGACATGCGTGTCTCCAAGCCTGATAGGATGTACAAAGTAACACTATAGTTAGAAGGAGACACTGAGCGTACAATCAATGCAATCTTTTGGGACCGCGTCGTAAACATCTATGATATTTTATTGCCTGAAAGGGATTGGGGACCTGAATTTCTCCATATCTGCCCATATGGGGAAGATGTTATCAAACCGTCTTTCTCGCTTTTTGTTCCAGAAGAGCTCGCAGAATCCTACGCCATTGACTGGGCATTGACGTAAGCACCCGCGTTATGTCACAACCACGTAGGATGGGATAAAGATCCCCCCTATCATGTAATCCCTATTAAAAATCAACCCCAACCACAACCCCAATATCCAATAAAACATGACGCTAAAGCACCCTTGACTGAAATCCTCACACAACTTGAGTACTAGGGCTTAATCGAACCCTGCATCTCACCTATGAATAATCCATTATTCAGAGTAGCTAAACCAGACCATCCGCACAGAATAGTCTTAGACTACAGACATTTGAACAGTCATACACGCACATATGCTATACAAAACTCACATAGCACAGCACTCATGAACAACATAGTACGTAAAAAATACAAAACAACACTGGACATTTGCAATGGTTTCTTCTGCCAAAATATAGCGCCTGAGAGTAGAGAATTAACAAGTTTCAGCGCACTAGGCTTCCAGAAACAATTCCGTCATTTACCCCAGGGGTACAAGAACAGTCCAGGATTGTTCAACGGCTCATGTGACCTCAATATTGCATGAAATTGACCCTGAAGCATTGTCCTATGTAGATGATATTTATCTCATGGATAATGAATTGCTGCAACGTTTAAGATGGGTAGCCCGAATTATTGTGGGATTTGCGGAGTTCGGCTACAAATTCAATTTAAAAAAAACAAAGATAGCCTTCCTTAGCATTCTGTTTCTGGGATATGAGCTATCAAGTGAAGGAAAGAGCCTAGCGCCACAATTCTTGGAAAAATGCGCAGTTACAACCTCCAAATACAATTAAAAAATGCCAACCCTATTGGGTTTCCTAAATTTTGGCAGAACTTACATTCCTGATTATGCATCACACATAAAACCTTTATATTACTTAATACATCCTGAGTTTTCAAGTAAATTTTGGACAGTCGAACACACACACATTCTCAGAGCTTTGCAAACAGACATTCTTGCAGCACAACTTTTACATACAAGGGACAACAAAAAACATCTGGTCATCAGCGTAGTTGCTGGTGCCATTGGTTTCACCTATGTAACTTTCAATGAGGGTGAGACAGTCCTGATTGCATAAAAATCACATTTGTATTCAGCAGCAGACCAACGTTTTGCTCCCACTGAGAAAATTCTCACTGCTGTTCAGGTGGCTGTCATTAAGGAAAGACCTCCAGCCTCAGGCAAACTCATTATTGTTGTCTCTCGAATCCCAGCCCTTGAAGCTGTTACCACAGCCAGCATTCCTAACGCCAACGCATTACATCCACATTGGATTCAATGGGCAATGTCTTTGACAGCCACTGATGTAGACTACATGTTCAACCCAAAATTACAAACTCAAGAATTTTTGCAATATGAACTAGAATACCCAGTTCCAGCAAATACACTGCCTATTGATTAATATCAAAGAGTCATGTATACTGATGGCTCAGCACCACCTGCATTTGACACAAAACATCAATACTCCGCTGCACAGTCGTAAGCAGCTTTATGGAGGATAATACATTTTCTCTGCAACATACATTCACGCAAACCCTAGGGGATCGCACAGCACAATTAGCAGAGCTGAAGGCTCTGGTGATAGCACTGGAACATAAAGATCCTGCATAGCTAACACTGATTGTTTGTAATTCATACAACCATGTCCAGTCCTTCAAAGAATACCTGCATTACTGGTGCCAGAATGGGTTCAGAGATTCTAAAGGCAACACCATCAAACACAGACTACTGTGGGGGAATGTAGTGGATCTGAAACAAACGCTAACAAATGGGCATGTTGTACATACACTTGGACACCAGTGCATTGGAATACACGTTGCTGGAATACACTTACTGATGAAGCCGCAAAATCAGCAGTAGCTATGGCTGCTTTTGCTGCAGTACCCGTTCAGGAATAAAACCGGATAATGACATATGGGCTGCTGTGAAAGCCACGGCTGAAGGCACGCCCTATCTAAAAGCATTTCCTGATAAATATTCGTAATGAATGGGAGGCTGCCTAGACGCCAAAGTAAACAAACCAGGTGTGGGGGTTTGAGTAATTCCCAATAAAGACATAAGATCAGAGTTGATTAAAGCAGCCCATGACGGGGTAGCATCTGCCCATGCTGGTGTGGCAGCTACAATATAATTATTTCAAACACGTTATTGATGGTCAGATCTATACAAACAGGTCAAGCAGTATGTCCTTTGTTTTGACATCTACCAACAAATTAAGGGTTTCACCGTCAAACGCCCACCGCACACACCCCTCCTAATTTCCAATAAACCATTACAATGGGTGTACTTGGGCCATTGATGTCCTCTAACACAGGATAGTGCATACAAATACTTTCTAGTCGCTGTTGACTCCTCCTCCAGATTTCTATGGGTGTGGCCACAATGCTCAGCTGATGCTTGGACTGTTATTAAAGATTTCCGAGTCTTTATCGGGACATATGAAGTTGAGGATTTCCACTTGGACCAGGGCCCTGCTTTTGCCTCAAGGGTATTCAAGGACGCCATTGCTTCGCTAAGGGTCCAACTCCATTACTCGTCTCTATTTCATCCCGAGGAAAGTAGTGTCATTGAGCAACAAAACCATGATTTAAAGCAGTCCTTAATGGCCAGAGTCTTAGGTACGGGTCATAGTTGGCTTAACCACCTGTATGGAGTCCAGAGAGCACTTAACAATCCGCCTAGAAGGTCCCTTGGGGGGTTGTACTTCATACGAGTACCTATTCGGAACTCAAATCTATGTTCCAGATCTTGATGGTCCTGGCATGGAGGCGGCAGAAACACCTTTTGACATAAACAATCGTGTCACTGTCTTCCAGAAGTTACAACAGTTCTGTGACGACAATGCTTCTGCCAATGCTGCCTCCACAGGAATTAAGGATGTACCAATAACACTCACCGGCTGGATTCCTAAGGTTGGGGATCTAGTATGTGAAAAGGTTGCTGTGAAAAAGGAGTTTGGTACTTCTTATCGTGCACTGGGCCCAGTCTTGGTAATACACGGTACCAGAACTGTCATTTTAGCACCATTGGCTGGTGCTAAAGAAAACCACTTTTTATCTCTAGACAATGTCAAGTTACACCATGCGGCCGATCCTGCACAGCAGACCAAGAGAAAGAGCCAGTAGTTACCGAATCCCTCTCACTACTGGTCAAGAAGTCCCTCTACACGTTTTAGGCAGTGATGCTGACACCTCACCGAGCTTGGGGAGGGTGGAAAATGATCTTGCATTAGTTCCACTAACATCTGCTACAACAAACAATACTGAAAGTACTGATCGATTTGCCACAACTTCAACACAGACGGATGGCGTCATTTACTATGAACCACCGCGGGAGACCCCTACTGTTCTCCTACAAACACAGCTCCAGCTTTTGCACTGGCTGCTTCTGGATACTTCACCGACATCAACAACACCTTCTCGGACTCATTTGCCTCTTCTACGTCTGAACTGTCAAAATCACGTAGCTGATAAACTAGCTTTAAACAAATTACTTTATTTTCCCATGGAATTATCTGTGGCTTTCCATGACTGTATTAGCTATCCTCCTTTGGATTGGCTTTGTCATAACATTCTTTTTATTAATACATGGTCATTTTCTTCCTGAAAGATCAACAGTTGAACTGGTGGATGAGGTCCTAAAACCTAATTTTTCTTCTCACAAGGTCCGCAGAGACTTGTCTTTTGTGAACAATTCTGCTATACCAATTCCTGATGGGATTGTTTGGGATAGAGTCACATTTGAGATATACTACCCCACCATGGTCATTCAAACACCATATGTGTTTAAACTTTCAATGAATGATATAATAATACCCCGAGTTGTTTCTGATGACTGGGATGTGAAAACTGTTGATTCCATGATGACTGAATTGCAGTATTATACTTGATTTGAAAGTGAATATGTTTATCAATCTAAAGAGAACTCTGGCGATAAGTTTTGCTAAAATTATCATGGGCACAATTTCATTCACAGAGCAAGTACCCCAAAGACTATTTTTAATTACACAAAATGGGAACATTGTCCAACTCCACCACAAGGGAGTTCTAAAAGGTATTCTGAAAAGTTTGCATATTCTTCTGGGCACAATGTTAAAAATGCTGAGTCATATTATTTTAAATTGCCATCAATGGAAAATGTACACATATTATTAACAGATACGAAATTCACTTATTCGGATTCCTTTGTTTCCCGGTTGGCTATAGAAGGCTATGAATATTGGCTGAAATCGATTGATCTAAAAAGTGTGTGGGGAACTAGAAATTGGCAAATAAAGGGTAAGGAAGCTTTATTCAGAGCATGCCTGATACCTGTTCAAATGATATTTTTGAATGAAACTTTACAACAAACTAGTTGTTTAGGCTTGGTAAAGATTAAGGGCTTGAATGCGCCCAGTATTCCTCCCCCTGCAAAATTTTACAAAAGACAAAAATATATAAATGTAACAGAAGATCAGCTCGATGAATGGGTCCAGAATGGCACGTTTAATGCTTCACTGTCACGTCCTGGCGGGTGGTTATTGTGGCCAATAGATAACAACATTTTATAAACTCAACGGGGTTTTAGAACTAGTAGGCAGGACCCTCGCTATGTGTCATCCGAACATGTAGGTATAGCAACAACATACAGTGTAAGGAAACTATGCCAGCAATGGTTGAAGTGTTCCTTACTAGATGCTGTTAGAGAACACCTCAGTCTCCTGTCTAATAACACTGATTTACAGGACTTCTTGTTAAAAAGCGCTTCTTCTACACAGTCTACAATGAAATTTGGAAGCTTTCCCAACAAGAAGCTGCTGCCCAGTTAAGGCAAATAGATCAGGAAAACTTAAGGAAAGCTGTTGTAGCTAATGGGATGAATACCCTGTCTGACTGGATATACACCTTAAACAACATAATTTCTTCTACAATAGACATAACACAAAGTGATATGTCTTCTCTACACCATGGACAGAGTCATCTAAGGTCCATCATGCAGTTGGGCTGGACACTTCAAACACTAAAAGGTGGGTTGCGTTCCCTGGCAACACGTTAGCACAGGGGGCACATTTTCTACATTTAATTTAACGCGACAACAATAACTAATGGCTAAGAAAGAGGTGACTTATGTCATGTTAAATATTGAAAAGTTAGACAAGTTGCCTTTTACTGTGGCTGAAATACCATCTGCTGAATGGTTAATACAAGGGGTAATTAATCTGCCTTTTCCAACACTCCAATTCACGTCCTATTTAAAACACATTCCAGTAGGCAGAGATGAAAGGCTGGGAGATAGTTACATCCATGAGGTGTGGGAGCTGCCCTTCTCGTACAAATGTCTCAGTGGGATGAAAGAGGTCTTCCTTAGCGGTAGTGAATGCAAGACTTCTGTCAGACATTCAATGGTTTGAACAGCTGTCCTTGCACGGGGCGTTTAACGCTTCACCAGCAAACTTGACTGAAAGGAGTTCTGGTCCCCTTAATTAAACCTCCGTTCCAGGTGCTTTTAAATGGCAGCTATGTTCTCCTCAATAGAGAAAACTGTTGTGGGATGCAAGCTGGAATAGTTTTAGTTGTTTGGGTCTCTAGATTGTTACATGCTGCGGGAACGCAGTTTTTCCTCTCACAAGGGAAAGAGAAGTATCTGAGATTTGGCCCCATATTGCTACTTCTAATGAGAATATTGACAAGTTGAGCAGACTCAAGGCTTTATTGTTCCAAGAACATGTCGTTCTCACATCTGCATGTGAGCTCTATGCACTTCAGGTGGCAAGATCATCAGCAGAGATACAGTCCCTTTTAAGTACCAAATTTCCGAGACACGTTGGTGAGCTTGTGGGATGAATATTTAATGCATCCAGTACTACTGGAATCGCACATTTCTTTAAGGCTGTTGGTTCTGGTTTCATTCACACTTTCTCCTCTATATTTGGTTTAATACCAACTGCCATCCACTCAATATTCTCCAGTATTTTGGGAGGATTTCCAATAACTTTGGATGTAATAGGTGCCATTTTGCTTTTGCTACTTTTTCTGCACAATGGCTGTCCCATCTCAAAAAGGAGGAATGAAAGCACTCCTAGCACTGCAGCTGTGTCGTGAACGCATGATGCAGTACTTTGGAGCAACACTCCTGGAGCAATTGGAGTGTGATTGGTCTTTATCTTTCAGACTGGTTTTGCATTGTGTGCAGCCCGTGTTCGATGGTGCTTGTTCGAACATGCACTGAAAGTCTGTCTTTCTACGCAGCGCTTGCTTTCATTGGATGCTCATCTGCTGATGTTCTTGCTGAGGGTTCAATACTGGACATGCGCGTTGAGGGTGAGTTTGCTGAGGGAAGCTGCTTATGAGTTGCCCTTCATGGAGGATGCAGCTCTGAACTCATTATTGGGCACAGCATGGAATGCTGCTGCCTTGGCTGGCACTCAGGCTTTGGAACATGAATGCTCCTTAGTTCTTCTTGGCGATGAGTTTCCTACTTTACCACCTGCCGAAGTGAAAGATTTCCTGTCTTCAATTGTCCTGGATTCTATTGGCAATTTCTAAAATGACTCTGACTCTTGAAATTCACAAGTTAACATTTTAACATTTTCCTTTTAAATATGCTCAAGTGTCTTCTTTAACTTGTCATTATTGACATTTTTTATATATCTTAGGTTGAATTTTTGTAGCTTTTATTTATATTAGGCTTTCAGCAACCTTTAAACTGGCAAGGGGATGGTGTTGTGTAGCCATTTTAGTTATAGCTCCATGCATGTAATTTTAGCACACTAGGCCTACCACTGTGCACTTTACCCTAGATATATTTTATTCAGCTTTGCTTATTATTTTAACAATAACTACATTTGCGGTCTTGTTTTATTTCTCTCTATCTAGCTGTTCTTTGCCTAGGCAAGTATTGCGTTCTTGAACAAGACATTTTGTTCACTCTGTGCTTCTCTCAAGGCTGCAGTAAGATAGGTTGCTAGTAAACGTGATAACGCTTTGTCTCTGGTATTCATAGAAACATACACATCCTTACGAAGGGACATTTTCTTAGAACATCAGCTGTTTTATTATGAAAACACTTTCTTGTCCCATACACGTGAGAGGGAGATTCCAGCCAGATGTCTACGACTGTGTGTTTATTGCTGAACACTTCGCTACAGCTGCTTATACAGACTTCAGGCCTCTTGCTCAGGTATGAGGGAAGATGTCATCCCTGGGGAACCTGAAGGGCAGAACTAGAGCTTAACATGTTGTGCTCTATTATAGCCTAGGTAGGAATTAGTCTATTGACTGTAGTGATAATATGTTAGCGTTATTTCTATACTTCACTTGTCACAATTTGAATCCAGTCATGCTTTCTCATCCTGGTTATTGGAGCACATGCTTTACTATCTAAGATACAATTGCATCATTAAAACCTTATTGAAACATATATTACCTCTGCTTGTCCTTGTACATGTGAGAGTAATGTAACTGAGAGAAACGGATGCGATCTGAGTGACCACAATTTCCCTGGGCAGTCAATTGTGTCAAGCGCTTGGTTGCCCAATCATCCCTGCTCTTGGGAAGAGATGAGGCACTGCTAGTTAGCTGGAACAAAACCCGGATTGAGGTGATAGGTGTCACTTGTAGTGGATTCGATTCCATCTCCCACACTGCAGACGATTCTGCCACTCAAATCCAGTAGCCTCATGAGAATAATGAGAGCCTTCATGATAATACCACCATGCTTCCTTTGTCTGACCAGTGTTTTTGTGCGTGTTTGTCATAGGCTGCCATTTGTATTTTTTCTCCATCACTTTGTGTAATCTGTGTCCATTGGCCTGAATGTGTTCTTTGTTCTCCATGCTTCCTTGCTCATTGTTGTTGTTTGGTCTTTTGGCTGGTATGCATTTTTTACATCCGGCCTGTGTCCTTGTGCCATAGGCTTGCATGTGTTCTTTGTTACCCATACTTCCCTGCTTGCTGTTGTTGTTTGACCATTTTGTGCATTCAGCCAGTGTGTTTTTGCTGTAGGCTTGTATGTGTTCTTAGTTCCCTCTGCCTTCTTTCTCACTTTTCTTTGACCATGTGGCTGGCAGACGTTTTGTGCATTCTTTTGCTATATGCTTGCATTTGTTCTTTGTTCCCCAGGCCTCCTTGCTTATGGCTGTTGTTTGACCATGTGGCTGGTTGCCATTTTGTGTATCCTTTTGCTATATGGTTTTGTATGTTCTTTGTTCCCCATGCCCCCTTGCTCGATGTTGTTGTTTGACCATGTGGCTGACAGCCATTTTGTGCATCCAGCCAGGGCACCTTTGCCATAAGCTTGCATGAATGGAAGTGATATCAGTTTAATAATATGTGTGAGGATCATTGCAGTATATGTATATATTATGAATATAGTTTTGAGGAACAGTGCTTATATGTATTTTTTTTGCATTTCTTATTTTCACCTCCTTGCCTCACAACAAACTTTGTCTCATACTCCCATAAAACATTGGCAAGTATTTATCATTTTTATTGTAATTTTTTGATTTATTTTGTTTTCATTTTCATTTTTTTAATTTGTATTTTAGATATTTTAATGAATTTATTTTTTTAATTTTCATTTATAGTTATTTATTTATTTTTGGCATATTGCCTTGATCCATCCATCCACTATAGCAGCATAGAGCACAGCTGCACACAGCATTCATTTTTTTAGGTATAATTTCATTTCCTCCTGGACACCCTGAGCATCATTCACTTTTTTAATGATTATTTCCCCTGAACCACCTTGTTTGCCACAGGCCTTCATTCTATTCTTATTTTTCTCAGGATTATACAATTTACCCCTGCACCTCCCTGACTACAACAGGTTCAGAAGAGATGCACATAACTCAAAGAGCTATAGCTGTATGTTGTGTTATCCTTCCTGGAAATACAATTGTATGATACAGTGGTGTGGTTTGACTTAAAAGTGGTTGATTTATTATTATTATTACGAAACCAGCTGCAATCATATTGCCTATGCCTGTGCTCATTCAAACTGCAACAATGCTACATTTCACGTTGCACTAAATGTTTTTCATGCTTGTTTGCTGTTAGCTGAATAACACAACAGAAGAACACAAGAGAAGAAAAAATATCTCTTGCAGTATTACCAAACAGCAGGTCTGTACAGTAACATCAGTCCTCTGATCTCTTCTGCTTGTGGAGCTTAGTGCCACTGCCACATGAGAGCTTTAAGATGGCCCTAAAGAATGTTGCCCCCAAGAAAGTGGTCAGTGAGAAGAAGAAGCTTTCAACCAGTGGTGTGATGATGACAACCTTTTCGGGAGAGGTGTGCCTGCCGCACTGGCCTCCGGAGAGGAACCTGGGAGCAGCACTACTGCATCAACAGCACCACCCAACATGCGCCCAAGACCATGTCTGTCAGTGAGGTAGCCACAGCAATTATGAGCACACCGATAAGCAGTGACGTTGAATTGGATTTGTTCCTTTTTCAAACTAGTACCCAATCGTTTCAGGAAACAAAGCAAAGTATAGAGCAGCCAGCAACAGTAGATCTTCCTAAAGCTGGAACAGAAGATAAGGTCAAGCTTCTTGCAGGGTTGGCTCACATAATATTGAAACCCAAAATATCTTGTACCAAAATATTGTAAACAATATTGCTCACAAAAATATAGTTTTTCGATACAGATAGAAAGGGAAACATACAAATATTGAAAAAAGACAATGTTTTACTCAAATATTGAAAAATATATACAAAAATGTATTAGAAATATTGTATTTTATTACAGTAATATAATGTTATTTGAATAGGTCCAAATAATATTTAAATATACAATTAAACATATACCTATTTAAACACACACACACACACACACACACACATAATTGTGCGTGTATGTTTATGTACACATATATAATATAAAACTATAATTCAAAATCATCCTGGCAACCAGCATGAATGGGGTGTGTACGAAGAAGGAACGGCTTTCCCTAGTAGCCTTCTCCCATTGCAAGCAGTCTCTGCTTTCCAGCATGTCCGTCTCACAAGTGCTCTCCTTGGTATGTACAGCTCTCCATGGCACCTAGTGCTTCTCACAGTGTGCTGTGTATTGTAACCAGGCAGATACATGATATAGCAAACTAAAAATTTATTTTTTGGGTTCCCATGTCCACCAAAACAAATGCAACAGTCAAGTAAAATGATGGAAGTGTAAGCAAAGTATTTTGCACACCTGAGATAGAGGCTTTCTGTTTTTTGCTGTCACTTTGATTTTTCTGTTTGGTTCTGTAGTGGCAAAGTTGATTGGCTTCTGGCTCATTTTTTGCCCTCGCTGTTGATTTTAATGTATTCATATTTTTTTTTACATCTATGTCCAAAGATCTTATTTTAAACTGTTCTCTCCACTACCGTAGCTCTGTTATCTTTGGGTAACTTCATTGCCAAGGGAAGGGTTGGCAGCGGACATCGCTCCCCCCAAACGCTAATACAATGCTACCCTCCCTTCTTACCAATTACCAATTATAAAATTAGAATTTGGGCCCTTTTGACTATTCCCAGTGTCACTTGATATTTACGACTCAGTATTTTGTCCAAATACCTCCCGCAGGGCAAGAACCTCCTCTTTTAGAATCATTGGTTCCCAGATGCAAAGCATGGTACTCCCCTGTCTTCTCCAAGCACCACTTCTGATGATGATGATGAGGATGGGGATATGGAGTGGACCCCGGTAGAGTCCAAGAGGCCCCAGGAAGGGCACTGGAAAAGAAAAGTTCCAAAAAGCCTTATATTTGTTATGGAAGGGGATAATAAGGAGGATGATGGCGATGAGTCAGTCGTTGTGGAAACTGACACATAGCAGTCCAACATTACTCCTCCTATTCAACTTGCTTCAAGTGAGGTGGCACAGGTAGCACTACCAGCTCCCACATTTGCAAGGCCCTAGCTGAGACCTGCACCAACCCTTACTTCAGTAGACTTATGCACTGCAGAGAAGCAATTAATGATGCACCCACCTACCTCTAGTGCTTCTTCGGGCATTGGAAGTGGCCCACAATGAAAGTACTTCTCCCCAGTTTGAGCCTTTTTCACACTTGGCAAACATGAGGAGAACATTGCAATATGCTTCATTTGCCACATGTGTTTGTCAAGCTAAGTCTGGTTCACATTTTGGTATTGGAGGCCAAATGACCCACATGAAAATACATCACACAATCCGGTGGGAGGAGCAATTAAAGAAATTGCTGAATGTGGTTATGGTGGTGAAGGTTAGGAGAGCCAGGAAACATCATCTACAAGTCCAAACACAGTGGGAGGTCATGATGAGGAAGAAGAAGTGACATCCTCACACAAAACAGCACTGTCCTCGGAAGTGAGCCCGAATCACCAGCCTAAGGAACATCACAATGGCACATGAAAACTTAGAGTCAGATGGAAACACCACGGCATACAGTGACTGCCCCACAACAGACATTGAGTCTGCCACCACTGATGTCTCTAAAGTTGGCTGCATCAGTGGCCACAGAAAGTATGAAAATCCAGGCTACTATTATGGGCATGTTTAGGCAGACGGGGCCCTACAACTGCAAATACTGAACAGCAAGTTTATACAATGGGAAGCTGGCAAAATGTCAGCGCTGGATCTCTTCCCTTTTTCTTCTGTAGGAGTGGGATTCTTAGAATTTGTGATAGCAATCTGCCCAAAATGGAAGGCTCCAAGTATTCACACTATTCACCTGTGGACCAGTTGTTAGGCGACTGATTTCTTGTGCATCACTGCAAACTAGATCAGTTTTGACGAGTAAGGCAGCAGCTATCTAAAGGTCTTGGCCCTGAAGAAATTGTAGGAGTTTCTGCTTCATGCAGCAGTAGCCATGTTTGTCATGGAGAAATCACATACAGCTGCAAACATCTTGGACGCATTTAACAGAAAAGAGTCTGGATGGCTATGACCTTAGGTCTCAGAATTGGACTTGTTGCCATAGACAATGGCATTAACATAGTCAAGGCCATGACAGACTGTGGCTATTTCAAGGTCCTGTGTTTGATGCTTTGTATCAACCTGTTTGTGCGAGAGTTTCTAAAAAATGAAGACATAGGGGGTTATTACAACTTTGGAGGAGGTGTTAATCCGTTCCAAATGTGACGGATATACCACCATTCCATAGGATATAATGGACTCGTAATACGGCTGGTGGTATATCCATCACTTTACCGTCACTTTTGGGACGATTAACACCTCCTCCAAAGTTGTAATAACCCCCATAGTCAGCAACATATTGACCAAGTGCAGAAGAGTCTGCACTCGTTTCAGCCATTCCTTTGAAGCCTGGAAGAAGTGGCAGATTATTCAGCATGCTAATAGAGTACTAGTTAAAGCTTTGGTACAGGAGGAGGTAACGCGTTGGAACTTGACCTATTACATGTTCTAACATCTGTTTGAGGAGTACAGACAGATCAGTGACTGTGGAGGTGATCTAATAGAGAAAGCTATGACACTGGATGCAGACAAATGGGGCTTATTCAGATGCTACTCCCTTCTGAGGTTTTCACATGGGAAGTTAGCCATTGTGGCATCTGCTATAAGACCAGCTAAAGAAGGTGTCCGAAAGGTTGGCACTCACAAGTGCGACGGAAAACCCTGAAGCGCATGCCTTGGTTGGGAGCTTAATCTTTCGCTTGGCATGTAATGCACAATGCCATCATCTTGTCCAAACACTACATCTGTGCCACACTACTTGATCCAAGGTCAAAAAATTCTGCCCACTTTCATTCCTTTTTCTGAAATGAATGTTTAAAAAAAAACAATAGGTAGATTTTTGATCTAGCTGGACACCATGAAGAAGAACGGCTGCAACTTAGAGTCCTAATGTACAGTTCTGAGGTGCAGCCTTCACCTTCCAGAGAGGGATGCATTTTCTCATCACAGCAGCCAACACCAGAAGCAAGGACACTGGAAGCAAGAGCAACAAAAGATCTCTGACCCAATGTCAACATTGGTTTGGTTTCAAGTGGCAGGTCTTAAGTCCAGTGGTGATTTGAAGGCAGAAGAGGTTAAGCAAGTGACAGCACCAGTGACCATTCAAAAGATGTTCTAAGAGTATTTAGATGACCCATAAGAAGCATATATAAATCAAAACCAATTGGTGTTTTGGTATTGGAAGATGCACCAATGGCCAGAGCTCGACATGTTGGCAATATTAGTCTCTCACCTCAAAACATGGAAAGATTATGATTAAACGAACCAACATTTCACCACACAATTATACCATTTCTGAAACAGCACAGGAGAAGAATGATTGGTCAAATCAAGTGTGTTTGCTGACCATCTTCTGGGTGAACCAAATGAGTTTAAGGATACACTCCATTTCTCTGACTGAATAAGACAGTGTCACCATAGACCTTTTTAATGATTTCTCATTGAACGTCTTTCTTTGCAAAACAAAACAAAAAAGTAGCTAGTGGAACATTATGTTTGTGTCTGATTTATGCTGCCCCACCATATCTTAGTCACATTACTTTTATGGCTGAATTGAAGTTGGTCCAGAGTGCAGTGAAAAAGCCTTCACAATTCCTTCTTGACATTGAAGACATTGCCTACCTCTCTCACATGCCTATCCTTTATTGCATACCTAGCATGGCTGCCTTAGAAGATTATTGATTTATAATAGTGCCAATACCAAATTCAAATGCCCTGCCTATGTCAAAGATATAATTGTGTTCCTAACCATGCTTGGATTAGAAGATGTAACAACACCTATTACACCAATGAGTCCTTGATTATGTGTGATGATTGATGGTTTATGTGGTGACAGACAGTGAGGGAAGGTGTTCAATTAATGGTAAGTTATGATGCTTGTTGCCTGATGGTTGATAATGTTTCCTTAAGATGGGTGACCTTTACAAAATTACTTAACCAAAATGTACCTGTAGGATCCACTCCTTTTTTTTCTGGTTCTTCAGAGCCCACACCAGTCACTTTAGTTAATAAACACAAATATATGCAAATACTGCAATTCTGTTTCTCTACTTGTTCTTCAACAGCAGTGCACTACAGGTCTTTCTTGCTTGGGTTGGTACTGGGACAGATTTACTCAGAGTCAGGAGGAGGATGGAAAGACTTAGGATGGGACTACCTTAACAGGAAGAAGAAGGAAGCTATCAACTTCAAAGGTGAACCATGTTTCTGAGGCCTAGTTCTCAGCTATGTAGAATAGATAGAGGAACATTGATTTGGGAAATGCTGCTGAGTGTGTGTATTGCACTGGTGGCAAGCGTGAAACTCCTCTTGTTTCTTGCCTCTAAGTTTTTTTGCTACATTCCTCATGAAGTTTACCTTCCTTGTATCCTTTTCCTTGACTGTATAATACAGTTTCTGTTTTACAATCTTCAGGCCTTCTCCTCTCCTGCACGAACAAAAGGCAACAGCTGAGCTCAACACTGCTTATTTACTGGATGGGTTCACACAGGCACTCAAGAGTGATGGGCATTCCCGAGGAGAATGCAGATGCACTGCCCAGTTTGGCAATACAGTATAATTGTTCCTATAATAATCATTTTTAGAACTGGATAGGTTCAATCCACTCCTCCATAATTTTAGTTTTTTAATCCTAGAATACAGAACATTTAGATATCTAATAATTTTGGTCTCGGATCTCTGGTGCAGAAGGGCTATTTGTAAGGTGTCATATTCATTTCCTAATTTCTTTAAAAAAAAGATTGATAATGGTGATTTGCTGATTATTGCCCTGATGAATATTGTTCTTGTGTTTCTCTGTCGTTGTCACATCCTTCCTCAAATCCCCTTTTCCAACCATTCATCAAAACCCTAATGCTCTTCCACTGTGCTGTGTGATTTTGTTGAGGTGTGTCATAATTTAAACCAAATAGATCACAGACTTGTTGGGACTGATGTGGGTTAATGTGACACCAACTTACTGTGGGATCTTACCTGAGCAATAGCCCACACCAGCCTCACTTACACAACGACACATAAGTAAAAACTGAGAGTATCATTCCTCTACATTATCATTCAGGTCTTTGTTATGCATAAGGAAAAACTTAAGCTTGTTGACTACAGATTACAGACTTTGGGTACATTTTTCCTGGCTTGAGGATTTCATAACTTTGGTTTTCAAATTCCATGCTTGCAATTGATAAGAATAATTCACTATTGCTAGTCTGTTCTCAGTCTTTCTAAAGCTAAAATATAAATGTATATGTATAACCTACTAACTCTCGGTTTTTCTGTCAATTTAGTTGCCTGTGATGGATCCTTTTGATTAACCCTACAGTTGGAAATCTACTAGGTGGGAGTGGGACCTCACTAGTTGTGATGTCTCCAGTGTTAGCACACCACCAGACACTACTACAAAGAAGATACATTCAGAAGCCCTCCAGTAAGGTGTTGGAACATTGAGAGAGAGATCAGCTGCCAGCCATCACTTTATCTATTCAGGTATGAGAACTGTGGGATGAAGTGAACTAATTTAGTTAGTATATAACTAACTTCTACTACATATGAGCTAAGTAATTGTTTATCTAGGTTTCTGTATGCATTATAAGGAATGGCAGCATATCCTCCTAACTAGCACACATCACGAAAAGGAGGTTAAAAAGACAGACAGCCTGAAAAGGCATCAGTGCAAAGTTAAAGTAAAAGATAAAAATAATTATTAAGACATATTATAATTTAGAAAGATTTTCCCTTTACTAACAGTAGAGGGCATTCTCGATGAGGGTCCTTAAGTGCTGGATCTGGACCTTGAGGCATGCCATCCTACGGCCCAAATGCGCTGGCTTGTGCAGCACTCAGCGATAGTGTAGCAGGTCTAAAAGGGTGATAGCAATGTTGGTACAGGGATGGGCTGCTCCAAGCTTCTGGCAGCACTGGTGTTGTGCAACCTGTAGGCACAGGCGATTGTCTGGCAGACTAGGCCCTGGAGCAGGGGCATGAGCCTGGCACTCCTCATCCAGCAACCTCTAATAGTTGGTCCTGGTGGCCTCCTGCCTCTGCCACCGGAGCCAGACTGCTATCTCCTGTTGGGTTAGTGGTGGTGTAAGACCAGCAGGACTAGCTAAACCAGGAAAGGAAAAAAAGAAAAAGATCAATAGTAAAGAATGCTCTGTGCAAACACTTGTTGTTAAAATTATATAGCCCTAGGGCCATTTGAATTTTTTATTTGATAAGGAAAGTCACAAGGACAGGATTGTACCAACATATGCTGCACTTTAAAGCACTGACTGGCTAAAAGGAGGCAGCATAAGATTAAAAAACAGAGTGGTATTATTCTCTCAAAGGAGTTCCTAAAGAAAATAAATCACCCAGACACCTTGTGTGTAAAAAAAGCAAAATAACTCTGATTAATGAGTAAGGCATCATCCACTATGGAGTACAAGATTTCTATTTTTGTTGTGCTAAATGACTGGACACATACTAGCTATTACATTGGGCACACATGTTCTACTCTCTTCAGCCTGCAGCTGGGTAGTTACAATGGACAAAAAATTACTTTGATACTAATGGCCCTGCTCTTCTCCCAGTGCCATTCAGTTCCACCCTGACTCCAAAGAAGCAGATGATTAATATGTCAGACTTGTCATGTCTAACATGTGGATAACAGATTTCATGCCTACCATAAGTAAACAGGGGGAAAAATGTAATGCAGTACATGAGAAGGAACAGGATATACATATTTTATCGGGCCTGTTCATCACAGGGTATTTCATCCACAAAACATGAAATCACAGATGCTGAATCCCACCTTGCTTCCTGGCTTCACCCTCAAACATAAATTATTTCAAACAAACACATTTGCTTCGCAGTAAGGGAAGGAAACTTGACTTAGGGCCTGATTTAGAGTTTGGTAGACGAGTTACTCCATTACTAAATCAGGCCCTTAGTCTACTGCAGCAAAGTAGGATACAGGGAAAAGGCCAGGTAGGCAAGTTAGAGGTTTTGCTATAGAATAGTGGTGGTGGGTCACTGATGAGCTGGTTAAACTTAGGCTTAGCCAGTTACTGCAGTTGAAAATTAAAGTTGATGAATGTCAAAAGGGAAAAATGTGACCAGCCGTAGATTAATTATGGAAGCCATATACACCACCTGTCCCTTAAAATGTGGCCCATGCCAAAAATGTTTTTGGTAGTCTGGGACAGAACTTTGGAATGAATAAAGGAATGCAGTACTAGGACACCCTCTTTTTTTAACAAAATACAACCACAATACATGACACACTTCAGTTAGCAGTATCTTCTCTCTCATCTAAAACATATCACTTTGGCCATTTTGTTGGTTGACAATGTTTGAAAAGCCAGTAGTCAAGCCAACCAAAAACCTTTCACAATGGAGGGGCAAAGATATGATGATGACTGTGAGTCATTTGAAAAGCAATGAAGGAGTAGGATAAATTGGTCAATGAAGAACATATGTTTTTTGTTTAACAAATGCGATGGACCATCTTCAAACTATCTTTCTGGCATGCTGCACTGTCACCTGAATGCTGGGATACTGAATAATAATACATATAATACAGCATTAGAGGGTTCACCATAATTGTTGAGACGGGCCATTCACCTGAAAAGCAGGATGTCTGCAGGGGCGATGGTATGCCCCCCGGACCTCCTGGAACACCTCTCGGCACTTCCTGGTGGACACAGAATCCCCGGCAGGTGTCCTAAAAGGAAAGGGGGAATGGAAGAGAAAGAGACAAAACACAGCCACATCTTGCCTGTTCAGTCAGGCACCCTGTATCTTCGGGGGGGGCAGGTCATTGTTGACAGAGTGGTAGTAGAGTTAGTGCACTCAACTTCCTTGAAACTGAATCTCTCTTTCTGATATGGGCACAGGAGCGGTAGAAGAACACCGGGATGCTCCAGCACTTTTCTTGAATAATAATAACTGTTGGTACAATTACTAACACTGCATTACAAAAAAAAAAAAAACTGAGTACCATAACAATAAGTACTGCAACACTAGAGCTGGCTTCACAGAGATTTACTGTTTCACACTACAATTAGAACTGTGGCTGCACTTATCATGCACAAGAAAGACAAACAAGGGCATTAATTATATCACATATAACTTTCCTGCATGCATAGGGTTAAACTAAAAGGAACAAGAAAAATCCAAGAAATACAAATGTCCACTCTGGGTTTAAACAGTTAGGGTGGCACAGTTTGGTTTGGTTTCACTGTGTATGTGAAAAACCCTTCAAAAGCAAATGCCTCAAACCTGAAACACAAGCATGAATGACACAATTCAAATCCAAGAGTTATGCTATTAGAGAAAGAAAAGTCACATAAATGCTCTTTTAAAATTGCACTGCCACTTTTTGTAGTACTTGAGCTCAAGCAGATTCCTGAAGCACATTTAGGCAAGTAACTACAATAATAATGTAGAATGTTCAGAAATGCATGTGTCTCTTCAAGATAAGCACTCTGCCAAAATACGAGGTCTGAAATACACCAGCTTTTCTAGGAAAGTGCATCGCTCAAAGAACAAACTCCCTGGAGAATACTGGTCACTTAGCTGCAGTCTTTTCCAGAGTGCTGGAGGAATGCCTGGTGTCAGTTGGTACAGGAACGAAGAAAATAATTGCCTCAAAAGTCTTGAATACGAGGATGACAGCAGGGGCTGGACTGCCAAATCAGATGCTACGATCAGGAAGCAAAACAAAGCCAAGCAGGGAGGCATGCTTCACTCCGCTATTTATAGCCAATCATGAAAGCAGTTGAGTTTCCACATGTGGATGAGTCACCACACCCTATTAGCAGCACATGTCTACACCACACACATGCCTACTCTTACTCACATTAGCAAACAAGCATTGGTAAAACAAGCATTGGTTCAGAGTCACCCGATCCTCGAGGTCTGCACACGTTCCCAACATGTCCACCACAAGACAACTCCAATACTCTGATTAGAATGTCACAGAGTCTAAGAGAGTCCAAGTTGGGAAAAGGAGATTAGGCAGGGAACAGCTGGGAAGGAGACCTGTAGGAAGCAAAAGGTTAAACAACACAACATCAGAATAAAATCACATTTAGGTTCATAAAAACTCTCTGTTGAATCTAGGATTCAATGATACTCAGAACATGGAATAACATTCAGTTGAGTCTAGAGTTCAATGATATTCGGAACATAAAATAACACTCTGTTGAGTCTAGAGTTCTATGATACTCGGAACATGAAATAACACTCTGTTGAGTCTAGAGTTCAATGATACTCGGAACATGAAATAACACTCTGTTGAGTCTAGAGTTCTATGATACCCAAAACATGAAATAACACTCTGTTGAGTCTAGAGTTCAATGATACTCGGAACATGGAATAACACTGAGTCTAGAGTTCAATGATACTCGGAACATGAAATAACACTTAGACTGACGAAACATGAATGGCCTAGAACAGGACTCTAATTAGGTCTCAAGAAAATCTAGGTACCTGAAAAAGAATCAAGAATGGTTAGTACAATGTTTCATATGGATTTTTCATGAGTTGTAACATACTGTCTAGGAATACAAGAATCTTCTAGAATAATATCCCAGAACAAACTCTGCCTCATTACATGAGGACAAAAGGCAATCCAAAAATTCCCTGGAAAACAATAGGGGTTGTATTAAGGGACTTATTATGCACATATAATGTAACATCTAGAATTTTAACACTTAGTTTTAAATGCAGAAACATGAATTGCGCACATTTCTGATTTAAAAAAGAATATGCAAATGCCATGAAATGATCGCGCACACTGCAAGCGATCTGAAACATCATTTCGAATGTCACCTTGTAAATGCCAAGAAATGGTTGCGCACAATGAGTATCAAGAGTTAAACACAAGGAATGAATTGCGTGTCTTACCGATTCAAATGTCACCATGTAAATGCCAAGAAATGCTTGCGCACAATAAGTATCAAGAGTTACATGCAAGGAAAATGAATTGCGCGTCTTGCCGATTCGAACGCCACCATTTAAATGCCAAGAAATGGTTGCGCACCATGAGTATAAAGCGTTAAACACAAGGAATGAATCGCGTGTCTTGCCGATTTGAATGCCACCACGTAACTGCCAAGAAATGGTAGTGCACAATGAATATCAAGAGTTAAACACGAGGAATGAATTGCACGACTTGCTGATTCGAATGCCACTATGTAACTGCCAAGAAATGGGAGTGCACAATAAATATCAAGAGTTAAACACGAGGAATGAATCGCGCGTCTTGCCGATTCGAATATCAACATGTAAATGCCAGAAAAACCAATTCACACGCACGAGGTAAAATCTCTCAACAGGAAAATTAGGCCCAAGAACTCGAATGCCTTCTAAAACGCGATTGGGGGCCCAGCCCGACCTCCGTCTTACCGCCCTGATCAAGGATCACCAATGTAATGAAGGGCAAAGGCCTGGAAGATCAAAGTAGGCCTCCAGAACAGGAGCTCAGGAAGTGGCTGCTTCTCTGGACCAGGACCTCTGAATAGTGAGCACGTGGAGCTGGACTGGCTCCCTTATATAGAGTCTGGCCCAGCCCACAAACCACACCCAGTCATGCTGCAGAGAAAGCTTCTAGAAAGTCCTGGAAAGGGACCTCATCCTGACAAACTCTGAAAGCCTGCAGCAATACATTGCAAATTAACAGTATTTATAAGCACCTTGAATATAAGTCTTCAGGATTAAACTCTGCAATGCAAAAGGTTAAACAACAGGATATCAGCATAATGCGTGAATTACGTTATCTCATAAGTGTTGTTTTTTTGCATTCCAGTCGCCCGTAGAGCGCGCACTGCCCTGATGTTGACACATTGATAAATCCAATTGTGTAACACAGCACATTATGTTTACTTAGAAACATGAAGGTTTAACCAAGGACAGAGATATGATTTAACCCTAATCCCTGGGGATGCTGACAGATAACGCAGGAGGCACCTTGGGGATTCCTGACAATAACCATGGCCACTCTTTCATCATTTGACCATTTGCGAGAAATAGAAAGCCTTCTCAACAAACAAGTGCAGAATACCTTGATTGGGTCTGCAAACTCTGCAATCTTTACAGTAGACTACCTAATCTACTGTCCTAGACTCATAGTCCCAGTCCACAGGGTATAAAAGTTAGGGAAGAGGGACAGATTTTTTACCACGCAGAAGAAAGTTTACGCTGCGGATTATTACAGACAGAAGAAAGTCAGCTACAGAAACAAGAAATATAGAAAAAGGGATAATGCATGGAGGGATAATAAGATTAAACATTTAATAGAACGAGGAAGATTTGAAAAAAAAGTCAGAGTATAAGAGAAAGGAGGAAAATGTATTGAAATGGGAAGCAGTGAAAGTTAGAGAAATAAATAATTATAATGAGGACTTTCTGGGGCCAGCAGAGCCATCAGCCATGGCCAAGGTGCTGGTGGTGGTGGTGGAACTTCTATCCATGGCGGCAATGGTGGTAGCACCCTCCTCTGCCAGACCATCTGACACCCTCTTCTTGCCCTTGGGTGCTGATGTAAGAAAGAATATAACAAAAGTAGATTAATGGTAGAGTTAATCTCCTATAAAATATTTTGACAGACAAAGGCAAGCGCAGTAACATACTGACATTGTACTTTTCTAAATCAGATTGCCTATATTATTTAGTTGACCTATTCCTAATTTCCGAAGCCTTACCTAAATTCTATTTCAAATTTTCCTAAACTACATCTGGGAATACTAATGTAATGCAATGAATGATCGTTGCTTTGCAAATAACAATCCTCTTTGATGGGCCAACTCAGTTAGTTTTCCTTTTCAATGCATAGATGCATACACATCACTGGGATATTGATTGGGACCGTACAAACTACATAAAAAGAAAGACACATAGAACGCTAACCCACTTATGTTATATTGCTACTACTAGTACCAGAGTACCACTATCTTAGTGACAGGAGGACAGAGGAGTCAGCATAACGTCTTAAATAATGAGACCAAGCAAACGGCTACATCAATGCGCAGAACTAGGTAGTACCAAGCACCTGGATCATGTAATATTTGTAAAATTACATGGCTTAACTTACCTCTATGTGTAAATAACATGTTATTTGAACTACAAATTATCATTGTAGGACAGAACTCAATTAGTAATAATTATTAGTACTCACCAAGCCCCACAACCAGAACACTCAGCAGGTCGAGCAGGTCTCACTCCTGGTCCAGAATATTGGCCCAGCAGTGCATCAGCTGTTGCTTGGTGTACTGAAAGCCAGTACATCTGTAAAAGCAACATCACACCCTCCATCACAGCAGCCGATGCTCCGACTGGCGGTACCCACTCCCGGGTCTGCTGCCAGCATGGAGGGGAAGTGGCACTGCACATAAAAATGCTGTCACCTCATTCTCACTACAAAATGGTTTAAGGTTGAACCAGTGACCACGATGTGTGCAGTTCACTGCACACCCTGCACTGGTGCTGCATGTCCGAGGCTCTGCAGAAGAGCTACGTGGGGAAACAAAAGACAAGGGTAGATAAGGTATAGAGAGGAAGAAATTAGGAAGTTAGGGTGAAACAAAAAAGACAGAAAGTCATAGAAAATAAAACATTTTGAGGTAAAAACGTAAAATACACAACTGTGTAAAACAGGGGAGGATAAGTAGGATAAACTAAGGATGACAAAGATATAGTATAGATTGAAAAGTAGGTCTAGCAGCACACACAGAATAGGTAAAACATGATGCCTGCGCATGCCGGTGACCGAGTTGTGCCATTTGCAACGCAGAGTGCACTACTCCCACCAATCAACATGAACAGACGGCTGAGCACAACACCCCCCGGTTAGTGGAGGAAGGCAGAGTTTGCTGTGTGTTTTGGCACTCCAAGGAATTCTGCAGAGGGGAACTTTATGAACTTCCTCCACCCCTATCGGGAAAGCCCTGAGCAGGCAAAGTCCAAAGGATGTGCCCAGGATGGCCTTAACATCAACAGGTTGTTGCTCATCATTGGTCCCAATGAAGCTCTCTATTTTCTGACTTTTCTGGTAGACAGCTCTTCTATAGAAGGCAAACCAGCAAGCTGAGGTTGAATAGTGATTCAACATCAATGACTGCTTTTTTAATTATGAACTGGGTCTCTGTCTGTTACAAAGGCAGTCAGTTGGCAAAAAGATTCTAAGTCTCAGCTTTTGCAGTGTGGACAATAGCAGTCTGCTCAAACACTAGCCAAGGGTCAAGGATCTGGGGGGCATGGGTGGGCACCACTTGGAAGTTTGCACTCACTCAAGCCGAAGCAAGCACTGGGTTGTAGGGCAGGTCCATTAGAAACTTTTCAACTTGACAGTTGTAGGGAGAGAGGTCCCTGGAAGCCTGTTTTGTCCCTGTAGTTCAACTGGCGGTCGATCAACTGACCCTTAGAGGCATTTCTGGTATCCTTAGGTTAAGACATTTAGGTCTAGTCTTCCTTCAGGTTCTTTAGACAGCAGGTCAATTTTTGTTCTGATTCTACACAGGCCCAATGATGTTTCGAGCTACTAGGGAGGCTACATTCATACTCAGTGAGCCTGTGGGTGGTGGAAACTCCTAGCCACACCAAAACCAATGGGATAAAAGTTACCAAGAGTGCTACTACCCACTTTTGAGGCACATTCCTTCTTGGCTAGAGCTCCCTGTGTCCTCCTGGAGGTTGTGGCTATGATAATGATCAAACCCTCTATTGTGGCCACTCCAAACCAGTTCTGAGCCAGCTTCCCCCTCCAATAGGGTTTGAAGTCAAGCTGACTAGGAAGACAAATTGAGGCAGTTATAGGTGTGAGCTACCTCTGCCAGTGACAGGCTAGCTGCCCCTTGAAGCTCAGGAAGGGGCTATGCACAGCTCCCAAGTCATCCCGGTCAAGGAAGAAAAACACATCCCCACTCTTTTTCCCACTGTCTGGAGCAATCCACATCTCACCACAAGGTAGCCATCAGCAGTCAGGTGACACTGGACACTGCGAAGAGGGCCTTTTGGCTTAGGCAGGAAAATGACAACTTTCTAACATAGTTTTTTTATAAAATAGTATGAGCTAAACTACAACTAAAATGAGACCTTGAATAATGTTTCTATTTACTCCCAAACTGGAGTCAGGGCTTTTTTAAGTGTAATAGTGTTAGCCTATGGGAGAGACAGCCTTGTCACAGTGAAAAATGCCATTGGAAGATTTTCAGTGCTAGGGCATGTAAAACATTATATATGCATGCCCTACTTTTCAGATACCATTCACCATTTCCTGTGGGAATTTAGAGCCTACTTTAGAGGTGACTTATTATTAGGTATTGTAAAGGAAGGTTTGGGCCTGGCAAAGGTTTATTTTTTAAAATGTATTTGAAGACTGCACTCTCAGGCTGCAGTGGTAGGCCCGCAGACATGTTTACAGTGCTGTGTCAGTGCGTGGCACAATGCGTGTTGCAGCCCAAAGGTAGCATTTAATGTACAGGCCTTGAGTGCATGTTATACCATATAATAGGGACTTAAAAATAAATTAATAGTGTCAATCAGGGTTTTCTAATTATAATATATTTGGAAGGGAAAGAACAAGCAATTTACCACTGATTATCAGTATCCTATGGCCCGCAAAAACATGTTCAGGTGGCGAAAACGTGAGGGAATACAATGCAAAGGATGATCAACTCCAATAATAGATCTGTGTTATACAGTATGTGCATTTGTCAGTTATATTTAAACAGGTTCCTATCACCAGTGTTTTAATTAGTCAGATTTAAATATTGATGACAATATTTAAAATTGTTAATTTGATGTATAAAACGTAATGATAACTATGTAATATGTGAACATCAAGTCTGAGCAATTAACTGCAAAATTGTATACCACATTGACTATTTCTGTATTCAGAATACTGCCTATGGAAAACTGTTTACACAATGTCAGCCTGGGTTTATTCTGTGTCACAGGGTTCAATTTAATCTGCAACTATGAGGGAGACATGCTGGTAGGTATTTAAAGAGATACATGGTCATTAAACTAGGAAAACATAATTTAGAGCTTGGACAAACATGTGGAGAAAAAGGAAACACATTTTGTAAGAGAAGTACATGCTAGACAAGAAGAAACTGTCCATGAAAGATTCAAGTTGCTTTGCACAATGGACGCAGTATCTAAATATTAGGGTATATACATAATCATGTATATGTAGAGTAGTTTTTCCTTTTCTAGGTCTAAAAATAACAACTTATTACCCAGGTTTTGGTCCTTAACTTTCTGATCTTGGGAAGACAAAAGTATTTGAATAGATCCTAATCATTAGATCACAGTGTTTCTCACCAGAATTTTTTTTTAACTTGCTGAGCCACCCAGCCTCCATCTTAAATGCTGCCCACTTCTATACTTCTACAGAACAACAACACAATGCGAGAAGCGGTTAGCGGTGATGTGGCAAACATCAAAACGTGGGTGGGGCTGGGAGGGATGTGGCAACAGTAACAACATGGTAGGGGAAACCAACAATGGGGAAAGCAAAGATAAATGTGCAAACAACAACAAAGAAGTGAGCAATGGCAACAAAATGAAAAGAACCATTCATTGGTAAGCAGTAGGGGAACTTTAAGGGCCTCATTTATGAGGAAGTGGAATTGGCAGTGCCACACTGCGTCACTTCAGAAATGTAGGGATGCACTGTATTCACAAAAACACAGCACACACCTTTGTTTTCCCTAGTGCTGATGGTAAATTTAGCTGCTTGCACTAATGCAGGCACCCTTGCACAATAGTGCAATGGAGCTTGACCATCATGGAATGATTGTTTATATGAAGGAAGTAGTCCCGTTTTGCACATAAATAATTAATAATGGTGATTTGCTAGTTGTATGTGTGTTGCAGTACAAATAGAAGTAGCAAATCATCATTATGTATTGATTGTTTATGTGTAGGAAGGGTCACCTTCCTGCACATAAACAATCATTCATGGTATTTTGCTCTTTCTATGTATGCTGCTAATTGCAGCACACAGAGAAAAAGCAAAATGGAGGTGAACTAAAAGTATTTGTCCTCATTGCTCCATTCTAGCCCCGCCCATGGGGTACTGAGATATTTAGCAGTTTATTTTACTTATATTTTTCGAATGTTGAAAATAATGGCAAAGGACATTAGAATTTGCAGGTTTTAAAAATAGTGCAGGATGAGGGTAGGGGACATCTTTTACAGGAGAGAGTTTTAGAACAAGCATGGGTGGGGTTAAAAGACCTAAGAGGGTATAGGTAGAAGGCATGGCAGTGGCAATAATTGCTTGTGCATCACTGATATATAAATCTAAGAAGTTCAAACAAAAGTGTGTGTCTAGTCGAAAAGTGCGCACATTGTCGGGGCACGAGGACGTTTCATTAAGTGAACCTGTGCAGTGCTGCTTCAGAGCCGCTTGGGGCCGGTGAGGGAGATACGCATGTGCATAACAATGCACACCTCATCAGGAAAAGCGCACAACAAGCCCTACTCCCTACAGAGGCAACAGTGGAGCACATAAGAGACGTGCTAGTGGAAATGCCATGGAGGGACAAGATGGCGGCACCCATGTCGAATGAACAAGAGATTATTATGGTGGTGTCGGATGACAAATGTGATCAACAAACAGCCTCAGTAAGGCTGGATTCCGGCATTCAAATGAAGAAAAAGCCCCTAATTATTCAAGAAGGCAAAATGCTCCAAATAATTCCTAGGATGGTGAGTCCCATGTTACATAAAGTGCATGAATGGGATGTAAATAACCAGATGCTTTTTGAAACAGGGCATCATATTGAAATTAATGAAAAAGGTGGTACCGTAATGAGAGGTATGTTATATGGGGAGTCTGATGTTGGGGGCAAGGCAGGTATGGCACAGGTCAGATTAGATTTTTGGCTGCAAGGATCAACTGTTTCACAGGCTGGGTGTGATGGTTTTTCTGCACTGGGTGTGTCAGAAGAGCAGGCTTCATCGTTGGGGCTTGGGCAGTCAGCAGAAAAACAGCAGATGCCGATGGGGGTTCTGGCCCCCTAAGTACATCGGCCTGAAGTGCTGGTGAGATCCGGAGCGACTCGCTTGACTTCAAGGGAATCATTTGGACCAGAAATTCAGGCACAACAGCTGATGTTTTTATTTGAGGCGCCGTCTACCAGCCAGGGCGGTGAGAGCTTCTTTCATAGGTATGGTTTTGAGGATGAGGTTTTGGATTATGACGAAGGGGATGAAGTGGAAGAGGGAGAGATTGTGCAACAGAGGGACAGGAAGGAGATATTGGGGGACAGGATGGCATTTAATGGAGGCAAGAGCATTGATGTTTTCAGGAAAGGACGGAGAATACGGTCCAGAGTGATCGTAGAGGCAGACAAGGAGGGAGGACAATCGCTTCAGCACACATACCTAGAGGTGAGAAGAGAGGGGACTTGTTGGAAAGGACGGAGGTTCCTCAATGTGTTTCAATTGCAGTTGGTAACAGTCTGGTGGGTAAAACTATTTTGGGTTTAAAATCCCAGGGAAAGGACATGGGTATTCAGACTGATGTGGAAGGTGATGAAAATGTTGAAAATGACGTCACAAAGCCTGAGGTGGTAGATACGGTTAAAGTTTTGGGTACATCAGTCTCTGAACCAAGTAGTCAAACTCAGGTTAAAGCTGGTAACTCGATAAGCGAGGTAACTGGGGGAAGTCTCAGGAAGACAAAACACCATGCAGGGGAGTGTTGATGCCTTGGGGGGCGCATCCCACTCAAAATATGAAAGAAAAGATTTGGAAAGATGATTTTGTAGACATATTTAAACTATTTCACAGGGAGATGCAGGCCAATGAAGGTTCAAAAGAGGAAGAGTGGAAGTTAGTGCGTAGACCCAAAGTTCCTACCGCCATCGAAAATTTTACTTCAGTTTTTCTGATGTATGCAAGCGTTTACTGTGAACGTTATCCTGATAGGTGTGTGGCGATGTTTAAATACATGGACATTGTTCATCGAGCTCAAATGGACAATGGGGGGGGGTTTGGTTGGTTTCGTTATGATGAGGAGTTTCAGGCAAGTTTGACTATTTTTCCAGAAAAGGCGCGGGAGAGATTGACAATGAATTGTGGATGCAATGGCTTCATACAGCTAAGAACGCGTCAGTAATGCATACATCTAGTGGGGTCCCTCTAAAAAATAAGCCCTTTCAGGGCCACTCCACCCATTACGGGGTGGAAAATGTTCCAAAAAGACAATTGCCTCAGAATGAAGCATGCTGGTCATTTAATAGTGGATCGTGCACAAGGCAGAAATGCAAATTCAGGCATGACAGCTCAAGTTGTTGGGAAAGGCATCCTGTTTTCCAATGTTTTGGGGGGATGCAATGGAAATGGCAAGGCAATCTAGGCAGAGGCGAAGATAGGGGTGAAAGCCACATGCACCACATGGCAGGTAAAGGGCCCTACTTGGAGATTCTGAAATATTGATTGCGTTTTTATCCATGGAAGACTGAGGCAAAAGTTTTGTACTGGGGTTTTTATGAAGGTTTTCGTTTGTGTTATAAGGTCCCTAAAATTCGGAGATGGGTAAAGAATTCAATATCTGCAATGGAGCAATTAGAAGTGGTTCAAGCTAAACTAAAAAAAAAACTGGAGTTGGGGAGAATTGCTGGCCCATTTGATTATTGGCCAATTCAAAACTTAACCATTTCACCACTGAGTGTGGTGCCAAAAAAGCAACAAGGCACGTTTAGGTTGATTCATCATTTGTCTTGGCCTTTAGGGGCATCCATTAATGACTTTATTGCTCAGGAGGACTCCATGCTCCATTATGCATCAGTTGATGAAGCAATTGCACTGGCAAGAAGTTATGGCGTTGGTTCTGAAATGGTAAAATCTGACATCCAGTCAAAATCTGACAACCTGGCAGCTTTTAGGTTCACCCTGAGGAATTTTCTTTGTTGGGGTTAGTTTGAGCAGGCCATTTCTGTGGATAGAATGTTGCCTATGGGATGCTCAGTTTCATGTTCAATGTTTATTTCTGGTGTTATCAATCACTGAGTGGTTGTAAGTATGTGACACATTATTTGGATGATTTCCTTTTGGTGGGTCTCATCAGCTCAGGTGAATGCCAAAGAGCTTTGGATTCTTTTCTAGCCATGGACTTTATTGGTGTTCCGTTAGCTCAGGAGAAAATGGAAAGGTCTGCTACTTGTATACATTTTTTGGGTATTGAGTTAGGCTTGAATAAAATGGAAGTGTGTTTGCCAAAGGAAAAAGTGAGGATGATCACTGCATTGTGGGAAGAGGCAGTCAAGAAACCTAAGATGGAATTGAGGCAAGTACAGATTTTGCTTGGTCATTTGAATTTTGGCTGTAGGGTGGTGAGAGTAGGAAGGGTTCTTTGTAGAAGATTAGGTTATGTACTTAGCAGGCGGTAATACCTCATCATCACTTGAGGCTATGGGCTAGTGTAAGGGCAGATTTTAAAATGTGGATTTCTTTTTTGCAAGATTTCAATAGGGTGACTAGGTATTTTGTTGAGGATGACTGTTTTTGGCAAGTTCAATTCTTTTCTGATGCTTCCGGTGCACATGGCTTTAGTTTAGCCCTGTCTACTCGTAAAATTTATGATCAGTCTTGGTCAGAATTTATACACTCAGGTGCAGTTAGACAAGTGGTTGGTCCATTGGTTGGCATAGAAAGGCAGGAGGATGCTGTTCCCTTCATTATGAGGCAGATTGAGGCTGTTTTTTCTGCAGTAACTATATGAGGTAAGTTGTCCTGTATTTCTTTTTACGGTAAGCATTTTTGGGGTTATGATCCGATAGAAGGTGAGATTTGCAAAAGAATTGTGGTCGGCATGGTTAGGTGAAGGGGGTGCTAGGTTTGATCGGAGATGAATGGTTCATCAAGACATTTTGGGCATCAATTGGGATTGGATGGGGCCAGAATAAAGATTTGCTGGGTGCGAAAAAGTGGTATGAAACAGTTGTGAAACAGTTACACTGGCAACTCCGTTTCTTATGCCAATAGGAGCACAATCCTTTAATGTGCAAGCACTGAGGAGGACAATGTTTTCTCAACGATGTGCATTGCATGAGGTCTCTGCATGTCAGAACGGTGTTTCTTTTTTCTTTTTTCAGAACCAAACCCACATAATGGGGTTTATTTCTGAAAAACAAAAACTCATGCCTAATGGGCCATAAATGAGGTAACTTTACAGAAAGATTGCCCACTTCACATGAGTTTGGCGGTTGGAAAAACCTGACCGCCAAACTCCCGATGAGGAGACTACCACTGTGCTGGCGGTCTCCCCACTGGTCCCATTACGAGTTTTCTGCTGGGTTGACTGGCGGTCAGACCATTGGTAAATGTGCAGCAGCATTGGACACAGCTCCACATCATTGGAGCAAAGTCCAATGATGTTGCACAGGGGACCACCTAGGGTGGGAGTCCCGAGCATTTGTTCTCTGCCAGCCTTTTCCTGGTGTTTGAACCACCATGAAATGGCTGGCGGAGAACATGGTTGTAATCAGCACTGTGGCGCTGACTTCAGCACTGCCGTGGCTGATTACAATGATTACCTCCATCTTCCAGTCGGGATCAAAGAGCCTGGCGGAGATGGTGGTCTTTTGGCTGTCACACCACCAGGGTCATAATGTGGTGATAGGACTGCCACAACTCCTGTGGTCTGGCCGCTACCACAGGTGTGGCAGTCTTCGGACCACCAGACTTGTGATAGGGCCCTAAGACAGCATCGACAAGGATGAAGTAAGCAAAGTAGGGGGATTTGAATAAAAGATTTATAAACATCTTCCTACAAATACAAAATTAAAAATCACAAGAAATACCAAAATACATTAGGTATTAAATAATGATTTGGAGAACCGCTATAATACTCAGAAACGTTATGTTAAAAAGACCCTCTCCAATGTGCATCAAATAAATAACAAAAAAAGAAAAAAAAGAAAAATCTGATCTCAAATTTGAGGAAAACTTCAGAATCATGTACAATGCACATGCTGGCAAATTATTTAAAAATAAAAGCATGACGAGCCACATCTTCCATATGCACCGTGGTCACACAGACAAATTCATTAGTCATGCAAACCTGCTCCTGAAATTTGCGGCCCAGGAAGCACAAAAGCTCTCTTCTTCAGCTTAAGTTTAAAATTCATGTCTATTTTGGCTGTAATGACATAAAAGCTTTCAAACAATTTATACAACACAAAACAAATGATCACAGTTCATCTTTCTTTACTGGTAATAAACTTATAGTTACAACAGAAGTCATTGTGGCCCAAAATGCGATGCTTTGTCACTCTGGGTTCTGGGTTCAAGAGATGCAGGTCCAGTCCTTCTCACCAAGGCCGGAGGGCATCAGGTCAACATAGCAAAGCAGGAGTCCCACGGAGTGGCAGTCCTTCAGCAGCACAGCTGTCCTTCCTCTTGGCAGAGTATACACAAGTCCAGAAGTGTACTGAAGTGGTATTGTCTGAGGTCTATCTTCATAATCTGGTGCTGTTGTTCTGGAAGGTGGAAGAAACTTTTAGACAGTAGCTTTGAAGAGCAAGGAATTCCCTGCTTTCCCTGCCCTGGATCCAAGCTGGTTAGAATGACAATGCATGATTGTTAGGCCCTTTGTTTGTGGAGAACCTATTCAGGTGTAAGTGAGTCTGTGTCCAGCTCCTCTTTCTCATCCTGCCCAAGATGGCCCATCAGGTCACACTAAAGCTCCCAATGTGTGTGGCATTCTAAGAAGAATTCACAAGGTCCAACTATCAACTACACACAGTCATGTGACTAGCCAAGCCACAGGCACCAAATGGCTAAGGCAAGAAAATGCCAACTTTCTAAAAGCAGCATTTTCATAATTGCAATTTAAAATCTGTCTTCACCATAATTTAAGACGTTACATTGTGATTCCAGAGACAAAAAACTTTAACTACTCATCTCTTAAGATTTGGAAATTCCATTTATAAAATGTAATAAGGCAACTCCAATGATATCCTAAGGGAGAGATAGGCCTTGCAGTAGTGAACAGTGACTTTATCAGGTTTTCACTACTAGGACATATAAAACTTAAGAGTATGTGTCATACCTTTTAAATTCATTGCGTCCTCTCCTCTGGGCTGTCCAGGGTTTAACCTAGGGTGACCTATATGTATTAAAAAAGGAAGGCTTGGGCCGGACAAAAGGCTCATTTTGCTACACACACAAGGTCTGCACTGACAGGTCTGAGACATGTTTAAAGGCTACTTAGGTGGGTGGCACAACCAGTACTGCAAGCTTACTAGTAGAATTTAATTTACAGGCCCTGGGCACATGGTGTTCTACTTTACTAAGAACTTATAAGTAAATATAAATACATTTGATATGCCAATTGGGGATAAGACAGTATTACTAAGTTTAGAAGAGCGAGCACAAGTACTTTAGCACTGGTTAGCAGTGGTACAGGGAACAGAGTCATAATGTTGGAAAAACTGGGGTCTGAAAAAGTGGAGGAGGAAGGCATATAGTTGGGGGTAAGGCCACCCAAGGCTGACAGGTCTAACTATAATTCCTAACTGAGCACTTGATATTATTTCCACATACAACCATCCACTCTGGGATCTAATTTGTTTCCATGAAGACTTTAGTATGGCTTGCAGGATCAGAGCCTGCTTTTCATTTCAAGATTGTAAACTCTAAGATAGCAAAATGCGGACAAATAGTTATAAACATTATTATCCCTAAGTAATTCCAAATGTGGCGTTTTTTTCATTCATTATACTCTTTCAGGCAAGCCTCCTTAAATGCTTGGGTAAGTCATCCAGGTGAATAATTAACATTGTAAATGAAATAATTTCTCTTGAAATGTTGTTATACTTACCCTCCATAATTTTCAAACATTGAGCACAGAGTTTACCTTGCTGATGATTTTCAGGTTCTCCTATTAAATTAATACATTAGCTTTTTGCCAGGAAATCTGAGGAATGCAAACCAAGTTCCTGTCTAACCACTTGCACCATGAGCAAATTTAGAGAAGTAAAGCACATTTTATCACTATACCCTCAAGTCAAACTAACTCCTGTACAAGGTGATTATTTCTACGTTTGCCCTTAGCACCTTTCTTAAGAGATCACAGAGCCATAGAGATGAAACTCCTACAGGAATACCGAGAAAGTTGGGTTGAGGTCTTTCACATCAAGCAGACAAAGTAAGCAATTTATGATATGGAATTCCCAAGTATCTGAATGAATAAAATTGCTCCGCCTTTCTTTCCACAGAAAGCCGTTATTAAGACTCTATCACTTTCCTTCCAGAGACATAAATCTTTGTTTTATCACATTTATCATTGAATTTTAAAACACTGCAATAATATCGAAGTACATCCATTTTCCTATTTGATGCCTGAAGTGTATGATCTAAAATATTTAGCTCATCTGCACAGAACATGCTGTCCACATGTCTGTTTGCTATCTTGAGAGAGTAATCTTGATTGCTCATTCACTTTCCGCAAGTCAGCTAGGATAAAGTAAAAAAAGCTGGGATCCGAAACACAACCTGTTTTAGGTTATTGATAGTTTTCATCATATCAGTTAGACTGCCTTCTTCCTTTCATTAACATTGCCCATGTATTGATAAGCAAAAGTTGATGTATTAATGGAAACCACTTCTGTGACTGCTTAGTATCTGGTTCTTAACAGATCTATAAGTTCTTTGAACAGTCCTCCCTTGAGCTGCATTTTCACTTCTTGTTTATTCATTATTGAAGTTGCATGTAATTTTTGTCTGGCACTGCAAATTTCTGTCCTGAGGCAAAACGTAAGTAAGGAAGTGCTCTTTATGGAACTGATTGGCAGCCCCTTTTTAGTCATCCGGACCTGATTGACTGTATCAGAAATCATGTGTTTTTGAACTTTGTGTGATTTAATCTTCAATGCCAGCTTTTTATTCGCAGAGATTCTTTTCTTCTATAAGTGCATCTAACATGATTTCTCCCTTGCAGTTCACCAGCATATGATCATACCAACCACCACATCACCAATTTAAGCTATTTTACCACATGTTGCAATTAAAGAATATGTGAACATTGTTACCTTTTTTTTCACGGTTTATGGGTTATTCCCAATTCCCAGATAATAAACAATTTGTGAGACTTTCAATTAAAGTTAATAACTTTCAGTGGCGTATCTTGGTCAGTAAAACCGGGGGCTTCACATTTCCCAACATTCATGCTAATTGAAATACATTATGTGAGAAGCAGGGCAGGAGTAGGGCTCAAGGAGCAGAAGGCAGGAAGAGGAGTGTGGATTGTGAGGGTTGCATATAACTCAATAGTTTGTCAAATAACCAATTTTAAGACCGTTAAAGCAAAGATGAGACTGTGTGTATATGTGAGTCTTTTTATCTGCACATGCATGTAAAACCCCAAGGGAATCCCAAGGGCAATCTGAGAAATACCTCACTATACTCAACTTAAAGCACCTGTGCCCATCTATTTACTACAGAATACGTTTATTTATAACACTTCAAATGCCCCCTCCAAAGTTACACACCGGCTAATCATCTTTTGATTTACCTCATTTCCATCTGAATAGATTGTATATTACTTTAAAAATAACCTCAAGCATCTTTTATATTAGAATTAAATTCACCATAGATGTACTTGAGATCACTTCAAATGTCATATATGAGTTTTTAGAAATGGCCCTTTCTGGTGGGTCATCACCAGACTTTTTGCCTTCCTCTTCCTCATTTTCTGACCTTGTTTTCATTGGCTTAAGGACCCTGGGAATTTTACCACTGCTAACCTGTGCTAAAGTGCATGTGCTCTCTGCTTAAAAATTGGTAACATTGTTGTCTACACAATTGGCATATTTAATTTACCCCCAGCTCACCGTAGCAACCAGGGACTCCCTTTGGGATGGAGGGCCTCATGACCACTTTGGTGGTCTTCACAGAAGACCGCCAAAGCTGCCAAAGCCAGCATACCACAAGTTCTGGCGGTATGCTCGCCGCCCTGTTTGGAGTCTTCCACTGGGCAAGCGGGAAAAAATTGGGCAGACGGCAATGCTGTGGTGCGTCAGGTGCAACAGCACCTGCCCCGCATTTCACTGCTCGTAATTCCAAGAACATGGGCAGTGCAGGGGCCCCCAATGCCCCCTTTCCGCCAGCCTTTGCATGGTGGTCCGACTGCCATGCAAAGGCTGGCGGAAAGGGGACTGGTGATCCCCCGGGCAGCACTGCCCTGGTGGATTGCAACCGCCGAGACCAACAGGCTGTCAAAAGGTGGCAACCTGGTGGTGCTGATGATCTGACCATGGCGATTTCGCCACGATTGTAATGTTACAGCCAGACCCTGTCTAAATGAGGCCCAGAGTGTTGGCAGAAACTGCACTTAGGAGAGAGGGGTGTGAGAAGTACTTGTTGTCACAATTTGATTTGTACAAATATTTATCTTTATTATAATTCAGGAACACAGGAGAACATGGAGCTCCTTTAAAAGCCTCCGAGTAACTCTTGTTACAGAACTCTCAGCTGGTAGAAGTTATTCATTGGAATTCTCAGCATGCGAAGCATGGAGAGAAAGCCACAAGTACAACATATCCGTCCCCTTTATAAAGTAAGTAAATGTTATCCAGAATAGAATAATGAACATATAACGAATGATACATAGAATTGATATGTCTATAACTAAATTAAAACAAAATAAAAATACAATAAAACATTTTCCAAACATTATACTAACCACAGCAACGCACATGTATAAGAAAACCTCAGAAGGTAACCTCCTAGAGCACATTACGTCACATATATGTGTAGATATTTTGGAGGCCTCCAACACTTTGGATTTATCTCTCTTAATTGAATTACATGACCAACACTCTGTGTCTGACCACTGTCCTCTCCAATCACATAATTTTTATCCAACAAATCTTCATTATTCTTGAGTAAGAAAGTACTACATTAGTCATGGTTGCATTCAATTTCCACTCCAATGCTATCTCTACTGTATACAAATACCCTCCTTTTGTTCTTCCTTTCACCATTTTCTAACACAACATGAAAGTCATGCACTTCTTTAACTTTGTATGTTCCACTGTTTTTCAGAAGACCTCTGTAAATGGGTTCGTTATCGGAATGATGTAAGATATTGGAAGAATGCGACTGGCACCACTATTTGAGGGAATAATAACTGTTTTATTTAAAGTTGGCCAATTCTCTCTTGTTTCTTTCCACAAGATTAGCCCTATTTTCTATTTCCCCAAAACCCTGCTTGGGTTTTACAGTCTCTGGTGGTGTCTTGGTTCCGTCTTGAGGCGGTCTGGTTTTTCCGTCCTCCGATCTCCCGTATTCCCAAAAGAAAAAGAAAAATAAAAGTAATCAGGTACGTGAATAAAGTAGGGGTAAGACAAGGGTTCAAACAGGGTTAGTAGGGTGGTGTGGACTAGGTAGGGCTGGTGCTGGTGGTGGGTATCACTCTGTGGTATTGTGCCCTTATTTCCTTTTTACTCCAAAAAAACCCCTTTCTCTTCCTTTTCTTAGGGTTTCTCGGGTGGTGTCCCTGTCCGTGGGTTAAAGCAGTTTAGGTCCCCCTCTCCTTTTCTGGTAAGTCCCCTTCTTTCACGAGGTCTTCCCGTCCTCCCTTTCTCCCCCCCCCCCCCCCCCTTTCCTCTTTTCCCTGTCAGCCAGCCTGACAGAGTCTGCCAGGCAGGGTATAGACGTACCTGGGAGGGCCACGTCCCTCCCGGGGCGCGGCCGGCACGTGGGTGATCTCCCGATTTCTCTTCGTCTGGGCCGGGAGTTGCCCAGTGGTTCCTCCTTCCTTCGAGGCGTCCTGACTTCTGGGTCTCTTCCTCCGTCCTGGGCACTCGGATGGCGGTGCTTCCCCTCGCTGCAACCGACTCTCCGACCTCGACGGTGTCCTTCTCTTCCTCCGGCCCCCTGGTGATGGCGGTTTCCCTTTCCGTTGTCGGCTCTCCGGTCACGGCGGTCTCTTTCTCTTCTTCCGATGCTCCGATGGCGATCTCCTCACTCCGGCTTCCCCGCGTTCTCGGCTCCTCCTTCTTTTCTCCCGATCTCCTTCGTCCGTCTTCTCTTCTGATGTTTATGACGCCCTCAGCGTCATACGTCATGGCAGGGAGGTTTCCTCTCGTGCCCCCGGGCCATTGTGTTCCTCCCCCGACAGGTGTTTGGGAGCTGCGTTCGGCGGCACTCCCGTTACACATCCCCTCCCTTGGATGGGGCTGTTCGAGCCCCCCAGGTCCCGGAAATCGAGACAAATAGTCTGCTTGTCCCATAAGGTCTCCAGGGAGATGGCAAACCTGGAAGGAGAAAGGTTGTAGCTCCATAAACCATCTTAAAATGCGAACGTTGGTGTCCTTATACCTCGAGAGCCAGGTAAGAGGGGCGTGGTCGGTATATAAAAGGAAGGACCTCCCTAGGAGATAATATTGAAGGCTTTCAACAGCCCATTTAATGGCCAGGCACTCACGCTCTATTATGGGATAGTTCTGTTCCCGAGGAAATAGCTTACGACTAATGAAGACCACCGGATGGCTTATCTCATTTTCATCTTTTTGGAACAGTACTGCACCCAGGCCTACGTCCGAGGCATCCGTTTGGAGATGGAAGGGACGACTGAATTCAGGGCATTTTAATACGGGTTGCGTGGTTAGGCACCGTTGCAAGGTACGGTAGCTATGTGATTGTGGAATGGTTAGACTTGTGATGTTCTTGGGTTGCCCCTTCCTCAAGAGGTCAGTGAGGGGGGCGGCCACTGTAGAGTAGTGAGGTATGAATCTTCGATAATACCCCACTAGTCCGAGGAAGGATCGGATCTCTTTCTTTGTGGTGGGTGCGCTTATACGTAAAATGGCTTCTATTTTACTCATTTGGGGCCTGATATTCCCCTTCCCAATATGATAACCCAGATAGGGAATTTCATTGAAAGCCAGTCGGCTCTTGGAAGGATTGGCGGTCAATCCGGCCGCCGACAGTGCTTTAAAGATCTGTCCTACATGGTTTAAATGGTCTTCCCAGGTTTCGCTATGAATAACGATGTCATCCAGATAGGCGGCCGCGTATCTGGTATGTGGTCGTAATATAGTATCGATGAGTCTCTGAAAAGTGGCGGGGGCTCCATGCAGTCCAAAAGGGAGTACCTTAAAGTGATATAGACCGGAAGAGGTGGAGAACGCCGTTTTTTCTTTATCGGCTTTAGCTAAAGGAATCTGCCAGTATCCTTTTGTTAGGTCTAGGGTAGACATGTATTTGGCTTTACCGAGCCGTTCTATAAGTTCGTCTACCCTGGGAAGAGGATACGTATCAAATTGGGACACGGCATTGATTTGTCTAAAGTCGATACAAAAGCGTATGGATCCGTCCGGTTTTGGCACTAACACCACCGGGGAGCACCAGGGGCTTTGGGACGGCTCTATAATATCCAAATCTAACATCCTTTTTACCTCCTCTTCAACTATGACCTTCCTCGCTTCGGGAATGCGATAGGGACGTAACCGGATTATTTTACCCGGTTGGGTTATAATCTGGTGGTGGATTAGCTCTGTTTTACCTGGAACAGGGGAAAACACGTGGGGGTGCGCATTAAGGAGTTGGTTTAGTTGTTGGTTCTGTTGCGCTGTTAACTCCGCATTTCGGAGGGGTATATCGCCCTTTGAGGGGGGGTCTGTGGGGCACCACCCTATTTCTAGCTCTTTTACTGTGTTAACTAAACAGTTTATATTTTGGTCTACTTGAGATTCCTCCCATCTTTTTAGTAAGTTAACATGAAAGATTTGAAATCGGTTGGGATTAGTCGCGAGTTGTAGTTTATAGGTAACCGGAGTTACTGCTTTTATTATTTTATATGGGCCTTGCCATTTTGCCAAAAGTTTATTGTCTGAACTGGGTAAAAGCACTAATACTTGGTCTCCCTCTACAAAAGATCTCATTTGAGTGTTCCTATCGTAATAACGCTTTTGTTTCTCCTGAGCTTTTTCCATGTGCCCTCTCACATCTTCCCATATCGTTTGTAGTCGGGACTTTAACTCACTGGTGTACTCTAGGAGAGGTTTTTCCCCGCTTTCGTCTTCCTCCCATAACTCGGCTGCCATGTCTAATAGGGTCCTAGGCTGTCGCCCAAACAGCAGTTCGAATGGACTATGTCCTGTAGATGCTTGTTCATGGGTTCTGACGGCATATAACACTAGGGGAAGTTTCTTGTCCCAATCTTTACCTGACTCGGAGATCGCTTTCCTCAGAAGGGTTTTCAGGGTGCGATTATACCTTTCTACTAGTCCGTCTGTCTGGGGATGATAAACCGCTGTCCTTATCTGCCGTATCCCTAATAATTGACAAATCTGAGCCATCAAGTTGGACATAAACTGGGTCCCTTGGTCCGTCAATATTTCTCGGGGAAACCCTATTCGTGAGAAGAAACCTATCATGGCGTTGGCGACACTTTTAGTGCTAATACTAGTTAGGGGGATAGCTTCCGGATACCTAGAGGCGTAATCGACCAATACTAGAATGTAGCGGTATCCCTTGGAAGACGGTAGGAGGGGCCCGACTAGATCCATTCCTACTCTAGAGAACGGTACGTCAATAATGGGAAGAGGATGTAGGGGTGCTTTTTTCCTGGGTCCGGGATCTATCAACTGACATCTAGGACATTGCTGACAAAACTTTCTGATATGGGAAAAAACCCCAGGCCAGTAGAATTTCCTTAATAGGTATTCCTCTGTTTTTTCTCTCCCGTAATGACCCCCCCCCGGCTGATTATGGGCTAGATGCAACACCTGCTGCCTATAGGGTTCGGGAATCAGTAACTGTTTCTTTTCCCCTCTCTCGTTACTGGTGATTCGATATAACAGATTTTTATTGATCACAAAGGAGGGACCCTTATCATCTATGGTTCGAGGTTTGGCACTTCTCCAGGCGTGGATCAAACTGGGATCGTCCCTTTGACTACATCGGAAGGGCGGAAGACCAACGAGGGCGAATACCTGTGCGTTATCTCTGTCGTGGTTTGTGTCCTCTCTTCTATAGGACTTCCTGGCTTCTCGTTTTTCTCTTTTAGTGGGTTTATAGCGGGTCACCGGGGCTGTTATAGGTAATTCAGAAAAAGGGGCGCTTCCCAACCAGGCATCCAGGTCTCTCTGTGTGCTGTCCAAAAGGATCGGAAAGTCTTTAAAGTCTGTTCCTATGATGGCCTCTTCCACCAACTGTTCAACTACCCCCAGCCTTATGGGGGTATTTGTTCCTTCCCAAAAAAGGGTAGTCCATATTAGGGGATATTCTCTTGTTTCCCCGTGAATACAACATATGGATACTGTGAAACCTGGGTCAAGTGTATGCTCGGCAATCAGATCCGCTCTGATTACGGACTGACTACATCCGGAGTCGATGAGCGCTAGTGTGTCCCTCCCGTTAATGGACAGTATCTTTTTGTATTGGGTATCTTTCCCCCCCGTGTAGAAAACCCGGCCTCTCGTAACCCCTATTTCCATGGGTTCGGGTTTGCCGGACTTCAGCGGGCAAAATCGGGCAATGTGTCCCCATTCCCCACAACTAAAACACTGGGGCTGCTGTCCAGAGGGCTTCTCTATCCCTCGTAACCTTCCCGGTTCCTCTATCGGCCTTTTCCCCGAGGCTGCGGATTGTCCCGTGTTTTGCCTAACTGGTTGAGGTAACAACCGCGGAAGGGGTGTTTTGAATTCGAGGGAGCGGTGGAAAGCACAGGCCAGCTCAATGGTAGTATTCGTGTCGGGGTTCGGGTGTTGCTTGATCCAATGGCGAGTATTGGCGGGTAGGGCGTCTAGATATTGTTCTAGGAGAACGGCCTCAATAACATCTTCCCTATTCGTCCCTATGGGTCCAAGCCACTTGAGACCTAAATCTTTGACCCTAAAATATAAAGCTCGAGGGTTCTCAGAGGGGCCCCACCTGGCCTTCCTGAAGCGAACCCGATAGTGTTCTGTATCAAAGCCGACCCTTTCTAGGATGCTCTTCTTGATGTCCGGATAGGGTGTTGTCCCACCCGGGTTAACCGCTTGATATGCTGCTTGGAGGGTCCCGGTTAATAAGGGAGCGATATATTGACCCCATCTGTCCTGCGGCCAGGTGGCTGAAATGGCGACGCGTTCAAAGTTAGTAAAGAAGGCGTCGGGGTCTTCGCCTTCCTGATATCTCTGCAAAACGGAACTAGGTACATTTGGATGTACCCGAGTTGCTGCAATGGTATCCGTCAAAGTCTTTATCGCGTTGTCATGTACCAACTGATTGTTGGCCATGATAGTAGCCTGACTTTTAAGCGCGTTTTGCAGGGCCTCCCTTTCCACCTTGGCTGCCTTCTGTTGCTCCTCCCATACAATTTGCAGATGGCGTTGCCCCTCAGCTAGTTGCTGCATCATATCCGCCATTGTGGGCACCCCCTCCATTTTCTAGGGTTCTCCTGTCGCCTGTTCCAATATCCCACTTCTGACACCACTGTAAATGGGTTCGTTATCGGAATGATGTAAGATATTGGAAGAATGCGACTGGCACCACTATTTGAGGGAATAATAACTGTTTTATTTAAAGTTGGCCAATTCTCTCTTGTTTCTTTCCACAAGATTAGCCCTATTTTCTATTTCCCCAAAACCCTGCTTGGGTTTTACAGTCTCTGGTGGTGTCTTGGTTCCGTCTTGAGGCGGTCTGGTTTTTCCGTCCTCCGATCTCCCGTATTCCCAAAAGAAAAAGAAAAATAAAAGTAATCAGGTACGTGAATAAAGTAGGGGTAAGACAAGGGTTCAAACAGGGTTAGTAGGGTGGTGTGGACTAGGTAGGGCTGGTGCTGGTGGTGGGTATCACTCTGTGGTATTGTGCCCTTATTTCCTTTTTACTCCAAAAAAACCCCTTTCTCTTCCTTTTCTTAGGGTTTCTCGGGTGGTGTCCCTGTCCGTGGGTTAAAGCAGTTTAGGTCCCCCTCTCCTTTTCTGGTAAGTCCCCTTCTTTCACGAGGTCTTCCCGTCCTCCCTTTCTCCCCCCCCCCCCTTTCCTCTTTTCCCTGTCAGCCAGCCTGACAGAGTCTGCCAGGCAGGGTATAGACGTACCTGGGAGGGCCACGTCCCTCCCGGGGCGCGGCCGGCACGTGGGTGATCTCCCGATTTCTCTTCGTCTGGGCCGGGAGTTGCCCAGTGGTTCCTCCTTCCTTCGAGGCGTCCTGACTTCTGGGTCTCTTCCTCCGTCCTGGGCACTCGGATGGCGGTGCTTCCCCTCGCTGCAACCGACTCTCCGACCTCGACGGTGTCCTTCTCTTCCTCCGGCCCCCTGGTGATGGCGGTTTCCCTTTCCGTTGTCGGCTCTCCGGTCACGGCGGTCTCTTTCTCTTCTTCCGATGCTCCGATGGCGATCTCCTCACTCCGGCTTCCCCGCGTTCTCGGCTCCTCCTTCTTTTCTCCCGATCTCCTTCGTCCGTCTTCTCTTCTGATGTTTATGACGCCCTCAGCGTCATACGTCATGGCAGGGAGGTTTCCTCTCGTGCCCCCGGGCCATTGTGTTCCTCCCCCGACAGGTGTTTGGGAGCTGCGTTCGGCGGCACTCCCGTTACAACCTCTTTCCACTCGTCCAGTTCTTATCGTCACCAAATCTCCTTCTTTATGCCAGCCTCCAAATTTTAATTCTTGAGAGATGTTTCAACCTCACTTTAACTATCAAACAATAAAGACATCCAAGAAGGAGTAATTTATGTGCCCGCTTTTCTTCTTCTCTTCATTTCAAAAGGTATTTTGTCTGTCACGCCATTCGTTGTAGTACCATAGGCCCATACTAAATCATTCACCATTGTGCGCACATTCTTTCCACTGTTAAGCACTATTTGGATGGCACCTTTCACCAAGGGATCATACCTCTCAACTATTCCATTTGCCTGTGGGTTATATAAAGAGGTGTGAGAGTGACATATTCCACAAGATTTTAAAAAAATGTTCATTTCAACAGACACCAATTGTGTCCCTTTATCTGTAATCAGCCTTGTAGGAAAACCTTCTTCCCTAAAGATTTTTCTGCAATGTATTTATTGTGTTTTCAGTAGTGATTTCCCTCAAGAACTTAACAGTCAACCATTTTGATTGGACATCTACCATCACTAGTGCTCACCTCAAATCTGTTCCAACCCCTCCTAACGGGCCAAAAGAATCCATGCATACAATAAGCCTCGCAGGACTGATATTTCTCCTAATACGGCTTGTTTCCCCACCTTCAAATGTTTTTCACCTTCTTACAATCTGCACTCCTTTCAACCTAACCTAACATCTCTATCCATACCAGGCCACCAAAAATGTTCTCTTGATCTTTTTTTTGTTTCAACTAAGTGCCCCTTGTGCGCCAGCTTAAACAATTCATCCCTTAAACTTTCAGGAGGGATGCATGTATCTCCTCTCATGACAATATCCTTTGCAACAAGTGACAATCCTTCGAAAATCTTTACAAATGGTCTATCATAAACACTCACCACACTTTCCCTTCTCCCTCCTATTATGATAAAAAATAATTACTTCATTCAAAACTATGTCATCCTCCATGCACCTGCATCATTCTTCCTGTGACACCGTGCCTTTTGATACACTCCATTACATCATCAACACTTGCTACTGCACGCTCATTTTCACACTTCTGTCTATCTCCTGCCAATCTTGTGGTACTTGAGAGAAACAATCTACTTGGACATTGCACCAACCTGGAATATATTAAACTGAAACATGGCATTCATTTAGTCATGCAGCCAGCCTGGCTAAACATGCTGACCCTTTGCCTGCACCACCTGGCAATAACACCCTTAGCAAAGGCTTATAGTCAGTGCAAAGTATAATCTTGTGACCCCAGACATAGGTCCTAAAATACTCAACACTCCATGCTGCTGCTAGTGTCTCTTATTCAGTTATAGAATCATTTATTTTGTCAATGATTGTGAAGCAAATGCTACTGTTTTTTCACTATCACCTTGGATGTTTGATAAAATCACCTCCAACCCAACAGTTTTTTAATTTACATAAAATGATCTTGCCACTCTAGGTGGGTTTCCGCTCTAAAACTACACAGTGGGGCAAGTTTTTAGATTGGCACTCCTTTATTGGAAATATGTAACCCTTGCTAAACAAAATTTATATGTAGTTTTTGTGAATCTTCAGTCTGCTTTGCTTTTGATATGATACCTAGAGAGGAATAGTGGGGTGTTTTATACAACATAGGCACTCCTGGGAATATAATTCATCCTTTACAGCGACTATACAAGGGTACAAATGTTCAGGTGAGATGGGGTAATCAGAGGGAATTAACAGATCATATTGCCATTCGGAGGGGTTTGCCAAGGCTGTGTTCTGGCACCAACACTATTCACTCTATATATAAATGAGGTGGTTCAAGCTGCGTCTCACTGCCAGAGCGATGCTCCCTCCCTAAATGCTCAAAAAATCCCTATACTACTCTTTGCGGATGACTCCCTCCTCATCTCTAAGACCCCAATGGGGCTCCACACACTGGTTAATAAGTTTACAGCATTTTGTGCAGATCGTGGGTTGGAACTGAATGACAGCAAAACCAAACTAGTGGTGTTTAGCCCAGGACCAGCCACGAGATGCAGTATCAACATAGCTGGTGTTCCTTTGAATAAAGTTAACTTGAAAGACTACTTGGGTGTGAGGATCTCCAATAATCTACATTGGGAAGATCAGATCAGTAAAAGTGTGTCTCTTCTCCAACACAGATCAGGTGCCATCTTACACCTATATAAAAGTACTGCCATGAAAGCCGTTTCTCCGGCTATTAAGATCTATTTGGCAAAAGCACAAAATGCTGCTATCTACGGTGCTGAGATGTGGGGATTTTGCAAAGCTTTCGAATTATCTGTGAGTCAAAATAGCTTTGCCAGAGCACTACTTGCGTGCCCAGGCAGTACTCCTCTGATTCCCATCTTTCTGGATCTTGGTCTTAAACGTATTTCAAAATCGATAGCATTGAGACCGTTACTCTTTTGGTTAAGGATTTGGACCACTCCAGAGATCACTATTTACAGGGACTAACTTATTGATCCTTTAAAAAGACCCAATGTAGCTTCCATCCCATGGTTTAGGTATTTGTCAAACTGGTTCCGCACCTTGTGTCTTGGGGGCTATTGGGAGAACCCACAAGACTTAGGGAAGGCCCAGAAACAAACACTGAAAATAGCCTACTGGTCTTATGTCAGGAATAACTATCTCCTTGGCACATCCTATGACCTTGACTTCAAATGGTACCCCCAGTACCAACCTTTTTTAGATCTTATCCCTGATTCTTTAGAAAAGAGCCTGTATGCCCGTTTTCACTGTGGGTGTTTAACGTTAATGTCTTTTACTAGCAGTTGGAAGGGACAGTCAGTATCCAACCTATGTCCAGGCTTCAACGATGCCCTAGAATCAGTTCAACACTTTTTGTTCTTTTGCACAGCACATGCTTTTCCACGACATAAGTGGATTCTCCCAGTTTGCCAGAATTTAGGCATTAGACAATATGTTACTACCCTCAGGAATTTAAGGAGCAACACTTCCATTGCACGGATGCATGCAGTTAGCAAGTTCCTTGTGGCTGCATGGCATTTCCGCACTTGCTTTTTAAGTGATATGTAAATATGTATGCTATAGGGCAAGGACTGAGAGATTTCATTAATTTTTATTCTTAACATTGTATGATGTTTTTTTAATTGTTTTCATTTATCTTTTTAACCCAATTTTCTATTTATAGGGTGCACTGTGGTTAATTGCTTTGATGGTTTTTATGACCGAATAAAGCTTGTGTTTAAATGATATCAATACTTTTGCTTCACACATTTCTTTTTTTATATTCTGAAATTCCATTTTTTGTTCTGTTTCCCAATGGAAACTCTGCCCTTTACCTAATTACATCCTGAGACATTCTGTTTTGTCTGCAAAATTCTTGATTATTTTGATTAGTATTTTATGAGTCCCAGGAATGACCACAACTCGTCCTGGTCTTGGGGAAAAGGAGCTTTTCTGATGACTTCTAGCAGTTTTGTAAACAAAGATACCTTCCTGCATGTAGGAAATCAGGTAGCCAGTTGTGTAGCTTATAAGATGAAGGTTTATTGTTTAAGATGTCTTAGTTACAATTAATGAGTACAATGGTAAATGTAAGATGGTAAATGCAGGAAGGTAAATGCTACACCAGGAGCAGTATCCTTGCTGCTCAACCCACTCCCTCCAGGCACACATAAACATTCCAGTGATATCACACAGACACAGACTGCTATCATGGAAACTAGGGAGAGAGAATACCTCAAACCTAAATCAGGATGTAACACATTTCCTCCCTTAGAAAATAATAAAATACACAGTGAGTATCTTTCAATCCTTGTGGAAGAATTAAAGAAGGGGTCCCTTTCAACCCAACAGAATCTTGTGCTTAATAAAAGAGTATCTTTTAACCCGCACTGCAGTAGACAAAGTAAAGGTATCTTTCAACCTACACCCATCACTGAAACCTAGGGCTTCTTGGGACTATAGAAAAGAGTCTCTTTCACCCCACACTCATCCCCGAAACACAGGACATCTTGTGACCATATAAAAGGGACTATTTCACTCCACTCTCATGTCCGAAGCACCAGGTATCTTGTGACCATAGGGCATCTTGTGCACTCAGGTAGCAATTCATAAAAAATTCTCTTTCAACCAGGTGCCCATTCCTAAAAGGGTCTTTTCCAACTATACTCACTCATAACAATAGTAGAGGGAATCTTCCAACCCTCACTCATCCATGCACCACATGATACTACATAAAATTAGAACCAAACCACAATCTCTAATACAAAACGGGTATCTTATCCATCCTCACTCACATACTACACCCCCACAAGCACTGAGGGCCAAAATTACCCCCACCCCTAAACCTAAAACAAAACTATGCAACCCCCCACCCCTGCCCCATAAAAGTAAACTACCCCGACACCCCCACCCTCCCTAAGCTGTAAAAAAAACTATCCCAACTCTCCCACCCCTGAAAAGTAACCTATCTGACCTCTCACATGCCCTGAGCCCTAAAAAAACCTACCCTGACCCCCACCCCTGAAAACTAAACTACCCCAACATCCCCCACCTGCCCTGAACCCCAAAACATTCCCCCAATAAGTAAACTACCCAGAACCTGCACCCACCGAAAACTCTAAAAATAAATAATCTTGACTCCCCCACCCCAACCCTTAAAAACTAACTTACCCTGTGAGCCATAAAACCCTCAACCCTCTGCCCCTAAAAACTAAAGCTGAAGTACCCCGACAACCCCTACCCACCCAGCCCTAAATCCAACCCCACCGCTAAAAACTAAACACCAACCCTGCCCCAACCCCACTTACCTTACTGCATCCTCTTTCGATCCTTCCTCCTCTTCTCTCCTCCCTCCCTTCCTTAAACCTTCCCCCACCCCTTTAAGAATAAATTACCCCACCAACCACCCTAAAAAAAAACTATACCCATACCCCCACTCCTGCCCCTAACAACAAAAATAGCCCAACCCCCATCCTAAACCCTTAAAAAAAATACCCAACCCCCCACATTGCCACTTAAAAAAAGTAGACCGTGCCTAGCCTCCCACCCACCCTAATCCCTTAATCCACCCCCCACCCCTGCCCCACCTCCACTTACTACACCGCGTCCATCCTCCCCCTAAGAAAAAAAAGAAATAGCCCAACCACCCACCTTAAGCCTTAAACAAAAATACCGGGTCACCCCACCCCGAAAAAAAAAAATAGCCCAACACCTCCACCCTAAGCCCTTAAAAAAATACCCAAACCCCTGTGCTTAAAATAAAAATAGCCCACTCCCAGACCCCCACCCATCCTAATTCCTTAATCCACCTCTACCCCTGCCCCAGCCCCACTTACCACACCACGTCCTCCACATCTATCTCATCCTTTTTCTGAGCCTTAAGCATAGTTCAACACATGTGTAGTTAAGGCACAGAAACAGCCACACGTTAGTTAGGCAAGAGTGGTTACGCTTGTGTGGGAAATATCCGTGTTGTTTACAATGCATGGTTGAGGACTTTTCCCCTACAGACCCTTACTGCTATCCATTACTGTTACTCACAGTGTACCATAAAGTTGCAGTTTATCACTTCGAATGGCTGAAGCTACTCATTGCTGGTTCACTCATGATCATGAATGCTGCATACTATGGGGCATATTTAAAAGAAAGTGGAGCGCCATTTGTCTTGCGTCACCCTTGCCTAACCTAATAACACCATGGTTGCATCATATTTACAATACGGCACAACATGATGGTCGTTAGGACAATATAGAACATTCTTTATGCTATTGTGGTGCTTTGCTACACTAGCGTCAAACATGTTGACGCTAGTGCGGCAAAGCACATGGAGGCCCATTGATTAAAATGGGAGCTTCATTTTAACACCTGCTCTGAGTAGGCATTAAAAATGACAGAAAAAATGGTACAATTCAATATTGTAGATTTCACTGTGCTGTTGTTTTGGGCCTCCCTGCATCAGAACGCCCACCTTGCATACATTATGCCTGACACATGCAAAATGTGGCTCAAGGGGTGACAAAGTGGCACAACGCAAGCATTGTGCCACTTTGTAAATACGGTGTGGGGGAAAAGCCACCTTGGGGCCACCTTAGCATTTTAAATAAAATGCTGCTATGGTAGTGGAAGGTGGCGCTAAGGGCTTGTAAATATGCCTCTTTGTTCTTCTGCAAACTGTTAAGTAAATCACTCTCACAATCCTCAGGCAGTCTAATGGTTTGAGACATTGGTGGGGCTCACCGTGCCCACTTATCCTCTTTAGGTGTCCTTGTTTTTCTCTATAATTTTAATTCCTCTTCACTCTCCTTCAATGTGTAGGCTAGTCTCCAACTCGTTGCCATTGTTACAATCAAAGATTGATCCTTGGAAAGCAGGTAACGCAGGTTATATGATGTAGTTTATTTGAACAATAAAGTCTTAATTACAGGTTATAGGTGTTATCTCAAAGCCATATTGTAGTTTGGTTCTAATTGTATGTAATATCCTGTGGTGCAAGGATGAGTAAAGTTTGAGAGAAACCTTTTTCTTTCTTTTTGAGTGAGGGTTAGTGGAAGACACCTGTCAAGTTCAATTTTATGCAGTATCCTGTTGTTTGGGATGAGTGAGGGTTGAAGTCACCCTTTGCCTACTTTTTTTTATACGTGAGGGAGAGTGGTAAGATACCCATTTTGTATTTTTATTTTTTTCTAAGGAGGGGAAATGTGTTACATCCTGATGTAGATATAATGCATTATTTCTCCCTTGTTTCCATGATACCTGCTGCTCAGCCTTTGTGTGTGATGTCATAGAATGTTTATGTATGCGTGGAGAGATGCGTTGGAGAGAGTCGGCAAGGATGCTGCTTCTGGTGGGGCATTTATTATCTAGCATTTATAATCTTGCATTTACCATCTTACTTATTATCTGTATTGCACATCTTTATATAACCTATAAGCAAACAGAATGGTTGAGAGATGTAATTGCATGGTGAAATGTGCCATCCAAATGGAGCTAAACAGTGGAAAGAATGTGCGCACAATGGTGAATGATTTAGTATAGGGCCATTGTATTACAAAGAGGGGAGTGACAGACAAAATACCTTTTGAAGTGATGAGAGGAAAATGTTAAGAAGTACGAGCTGTCATAATTCGTGCTGTATAAATATTGATATTCATTGTAATTCAGGAACACAGGAAAACATGGAGCTTCTCCAGCAGCCTCTGAGAAACTCACATTATAGAACTCTCAGCTGGTAGAACCTGTTTTTTGGAATTCTCAGCATGCATCGCATGCTGAGAATTTCACAAGTACAACATGGGGCCAACTGAGAGTGAGATCGCTGCATCGGGACTCTGCGTTTCACTTGGGCCACAGTGCCTGTCTGCCTTCAGTCCACAAGTGTGTCAGGCTGTCTCTCAGCCTGAAGAGATTGCCGTGGGGGCCTGCCAGGCTGCAGTAGACTGACACTCTCTACTCCAGTGGGAGTTCAAATACTGTGGGAATGTCTGGTTCTTGCTGACATTCTGCATGTCACGCGCAGCCGGGAGGGCCTTTGAAACACCTTTTGTCTTTGTTGCAATTTCCCCACTGGGACAGTCTCACTTCCTCTGACTGATACTGATGTACTTGGACTAGAATTACTGTAATAAATCTAAGAGAAGCACATGTGTTCAAAAGCACTATGATTGTGTACATGCTTAAATTAAATATCACTTGAGAAATATGGATTGGATTTTAGTCATTTTGAGTCTATTCTATCCAGTTAAAGATACTTTAGGTTATTACACTAGTGTGGAGTCTTTTTTTGTTTTTTTCACTGAACCCCTTGAATTAAGTGTTGCAAAAATACTTCACGCATTGCTTCTTAAGTTAAGACTGACTGCTCGGTGCCAAGCTACCAGAGGGTGAGTACAGATTAATTTAGGGCATGTAGCTGACTTACCCCGACTAGGATTGTGGTCCCTACTTGGACATGGTTCACACCTCTGCCGTCTAGAGACCCAATTTCAAACAGAATTCATTAAGAATTCTTTGCTAACATGTAACTTGTCCTACAACAATATTGACCAGGAAGACTTGTGCATATTGTTACTAAATGACCCAGTCTGTATTTCAGTTCAAAGAAGGATGTATCACTTACTACAAGATTAACAGGTTGACATTTGAGAGTGAATCATTGGAGAGGATGAAAAGAGATCCAGGTAAATCCATGGCGTTAAACCTCCTTTGAGTACCTCAATTCTGTTGAGATTAATTTTCAAGTCAAATTATGAAAGGAGGAAAATAAATCTATAGCAGGCCTTTACATAAGAAATGTCTGCTTTGGCCAATGTAAGAAAGTACTCACACTCCTTCTAGTCTTCAATGCATTACTTATAAATGGCTTAGTTAGTTACTACAAACAGACCCATGAACAGATTAAAAAGCCTTTCAATAACATGGGAATTTTGCAGCGTTTGGCCTACAGCAATTTCAAGACCAAAATACTAATCCTGAAGCCATGCTTTAAAGTCACTTATCTGGGTGGTGCTGACTCACACAGTAGCCCATGTGTTATATGTATCTGACGTTAATGACAAACTTGCATTTTGCAGTGTCTGTGCTACCGTAATGTGGTCTTAACTAGAAGCCAGACACACCAAGTGGGATTAGTAATTTACTTATCAAGTTTAGAGGGGTCTAGGACATGCACTGTGACAGGCCTAGCAGTGTTGCGGCTGCTCATGGAGCAGATGATCACCCCGAAATAGGTGGAGCAGCCAAGGAAGGGAATGCTGTGTAATCTTATGCATTTTCTGCACAGGTCCGGTCCTCTGGAAGCCCGTGCTGACAGTGGTCGGGCGCTCTTAAGTACAGCTGTATAAAAAAGCACTTCAGGGACCAGCGGTGCCTGTAAGTGAGATTAAAAACAAGATAAACACCTTTTCTCTCAACAACAATCTCATTACTACTTTTTCTGACAACTGCTGTGTTGGATTTCAGACTTCCTTCTGTAGCTGCTCCTTGTATCTTTGGGCTGCCCGGTGATTTTTCTACTTCTGTTCTGCCTACACTGTGGAACCTGTGGATACATAAAAGGTGATAAATGTTTATTAAGAGCTGACTGCTCTTTTAGTTGGTCAGGTGCATGTATACAAAAACTGTTGGGTATATATACTCACTGTACCGTGATGTAAATCTATGAACTTTGTGGCAGGTGAGATTCATATTCTACTAGAGAAGGAAAATACTATTATTTGTTGTTAATCCATTAGGAATAGTGATTGAGAGTTAAAAGCCTATTCGTTTTCTAAAGACACTGAAGAAATATGTAATTCCATTTCTGATCATCTTTTTATTATTTTGACTTTTATTCTTTAGTTAACTCTCAGCTGCCCTAGGGGTGTTTTAGTAGCAGCGATATTCTGGTGCTTTATTACTTAGTCATCAGTATTTGTTTCATTCTTTCATGATTTTCACTGCATTCTCAGTGATTCTAGCTGCTAGAATTAAAGTGGGAAAGTGGGAGGTATTAGGTAAGAGCATATGCGTACCAGTTATGTTTTCTAAATATCCTTCTTCATACTTAAAGGTCTTGAATCCTCAGTATATGCTTGTAGATGTACCACGACACTTGAAAACCAAAAGAATCAGCAGTGCATAGAATTGGTTCAGTCACCTTGAAGGGACCCTAAAATGCCTTCTCTGTTTTTTTCCACAGTTCCTCTTCTGCTCCTGGGGGCTGTTCTTGACTGCACTTATGTCATATCTTGGATGTTAGCAGGACTTTGATGGCAAAGTGAATCGGCTTCTGATATTTTAATCTCGCTCCCACAAGATAGCACAGCATAGGCGGAATTATTGATGTCCAGATGTTACAAGAAGTCCTATAGTGCCATAGTGAAAACAACACAAAAAATTGTAACATATTTGACTACCATACAATGTTGTTTTTTGTAGCAAGCAATTCTTTTTCTTACTCGAGGCTTAGGTGACAGACAGTAATGATCCATGTCAACAAGAGATAAGGATGAATTTGAATAGTTCACCAAATTGCATTTCAGACCTTGTTGTCTTTTTATAAATGTTATAAGTTTTCAACTCCTTACTACAGTATAATCCAATCTTTTCAAAAGCAATCACTTGCCTAATTCATCAAGCTACTTTGTTGTCACATACAGATCACACCACATAACAAAACCTTTGCTGAAACACTCTGTGACTTCAGTATCACCATCCATAGCAACCATCTTAAGATGACCATCTTTTACATGTTAAAACCTGATTCAACAAATCTGGTCTTGTCTCAAATAAAACTTTATTCTTCTACATTAAGTGCTGCAGCAACTTATCAATCCACGTAAGCTAAGTAACAAACACACCCAACTTAAATGTTGCCAACAATCAGATAGTAAATGTTCACACCAGTCATTTTGCAAATCATGTTTTCAGCTCAGCTGTCCAATAATAGTCACGCTCAGTGACTCAAGATCTCACAAATGTACTGTACTGGAAAGGTTTGGCAGTCAATTTAACTAAAGCCACATAAGAATATGTAGAAAGAAAATGAAAAAAGCCAAGAAGTGGATTTTCTAATCTGGTGTATGCATCATGCCTGTCCAAGGGAATCTTCAGCTCATTCAAAAATACACAAAACCGCAGCTTGCTCCTGAAAAAAACATTATTTTTCAATGGCTCTGTTAGTCCCTGGATAACAGTTTTGAGCAAAACATCCCACAAAAGCATACCTGTCTCTCTGCAGGATTGTTTTAATCGGTGCACCTTCTTCCTCTTCCAGCTTCATTATCATCTTTTTTCTCACATATGCCACACTGGACGCCATCAACACTCACACCTTCTGGAATCCTAGATCTCATTCTGAAAGCTTCAATCTACCCAAAAAACTTCCTAAGGGCACACAGTCTTTGAAGCAGCAATTTATCTTACCACTACTGATGCTCCAGTTCAAACCAACCCCATTATATCAATTTCGGCCCCCTCAAACAAGAGATGTCAAGTGATGTCCCATGGACAAGACAATTGAAAAACATTAGATTAAGCTCAGCTAATGTGCCGTTTGTGGATAAAATTCACACTCTAGAGTTACTCTATCTTGCCACATGGATAGGTGACCCTAACTGGGTGTTCATGTTGTTAGACGTTCCTGCAGTGCTGTCTCCCACTTTCCACTGACAAACTGCAAAAACAAAAACAATGGTCAAAATATATAATACTGTGGAAATAATATCTCATTTAATCTAGAGTTATGCCTTTCCGCATGACCAGCTTACCAATATCTCACACTTTAGGCATGCACACCTGTAAAAAAAGGTACTCTTTATTGGATAATCACACAATACACACTTATTTAGAATGTTTCGCAAAATGTGCCATCAAAGGAAAGTGGTGCAAAATTCAGTAAATCTCCAAAAATAAATCCGCACATCTTATACAGTGCATTCCACAGACAAAATACTCCACTACGTTTACTGTTCATGTTTCCATTAGCACTGCCATCCACAAAACTAATGTTTTCCTAGATCAGACCTACAAAAGCCATGTTTAATTATGTTATGTAACTAGCTTTTGTATATTGTACACAAAGCTCTCACAAGTAGGTAGACTGTGCATTATGCCCCAGTATTCACATATTCCAGGCCCCTACTCCAGTGGAGAAAAATTTATTTGTAGAATTTTAATTGAAAAAAGCCTCTCATCTTCATTATTAATGAGGCATATGAGGTCCATACTACTGGATGGAGTATAGAAATAATGGAAGAAGTATCTGGACGTCCCAGCCTCAAATTTTACCCCAGGTCCAGCAAAACCATCTGAAAAGCCATTTGCCATTGAAATGGCCTTGTAGTGCTGTTGACCATGTGGACTGAGTGGTTTGATATGTCTGGAGATTTTTAAATATGGGAGCAAGGGTTACAGGGGCTTTTGAATGTCTAAGTTATGTTTGTACCTCTGGCAAACGTCAGTGGAAAACCTTTCAGCTTAGCACATTTTGAGTAGTTTCTGATATGTGTGAAAAAATGTGATATCTACAATAATGTATTTTACATATACTCTTATCTAATTTTAATAAAATGGTATACAGAATATATACTTTTTCAAAAAAGACTTGGGCCCTTATTGTACAAAAGGGCTATTCCTGTTTCAGGTGCAAACTCCCAGTAGCCCGAAACAGAATTCTTAGTCGTGCCGTATTTACCTATGCAGTAAATGCACGTGTGCAACAGGCGCATTCACAAATTGCATACACTGCTCTATTTGCCGACAGGCTAACACCAGATAAAACGTGGCCCCCATCTTGATGTCAATTAGTACAGAATTCAACCCTGAGCACACTGGAACATGTCTCTAGGTGCACAAACCATACACTGCCTGAACAAGCTTTGAAGACAGTAATGTAAATATTGATACATGGGTTTCTGCAATCCTTGTCTGAATGCGTGTCTCTAATATCTTTATAATCGGCGACTAATGTTCACCGACTATGAAGGAACGGCGTCAGAACTCAACTATCATCACTTATTACAGTCGAGTTCTGACGTCAGAATGTTTGCTTTCTTTTCTTTCTTCTGTTCTATTTTATTAGTTGACAATGACAAGCAGAGAGAATATGTTTATTTTTTTGCACTATTTAGACAGAGAAAAACTAGAATATTTCTGCATGTTTTCTACAGATTCCGAGCTACTGCATTTTTTTTAAAGCTGGCTTGTATTGAACAGTTTCTAATATCTGTTTGCAACAAATTTCTAATAAGTTTGTGATGTGTTTAATTTTGCACTATAGGCTTTCATTTTATTCTTCATGTTTGCAAACATGCTCACTCTTTCATAGGAAAGAGCTATGCACCAAGGTTTCAAGTGGTTTGCGGCCAAGGTGATGATGTAACCATGTGTTATATAGGATAAAGCCCCCCCGGCAAAGTTCCCCGTTCAGCCTCACTCCTCTATATCATTACGGAACTCCTTGATGACTGCAAAATCCTTATAATGCAAGGCAGGTGACACTTTTTCCCTTAATAAATATTCAGCACCATGGTTTGATAGTGTTTGTTGCCATTGAGTCATCGTAGATGGTATGTTTTGAGTGGTGACTTTATAAAAGATTTACCTTTTTCAGCTGAACACAAAAGTATTAGTAGTGCATCCTTGTTATATTGTCACATCATTGTAGCACTTTAACTCTGGCAAATGTAAAAAAAGATAATTGCTGTAGTTAAAAAAAACTTCTTCGAACTTTGTGGGATTGAGTGCGCCCAATTCATGTTTGAAAAAGCTGTAAAAGGGACCCGATCCTTTCCCTACTGTTTGTGCAGTATAATAACTGGACAGGTCTGTGTTAGGCTATACCTCTCTCTTCTATAAAAAAATGCCTACCTGTACAGTGTCCTACACCTGGTAAATGTCTAGAATCATTTAGAAGAAATGGGCAAAGGATTAATTGTAGGCAAGTTCTATAAAACAGAAAATAAAGTGAATTGCAAGATAAGAGAGGCAATAATATGTAACAGTAGCTCTTTGCAGCAGGTGTTTATAAAAATGAAGAAACATTTTGATAGGATGGTGATCTATTTGATCTTTGTATATTTTTGCAGACTTGTCCCAGCCAGAAATGTCTATTTATGGATGTCTGTTGGCAAATAAACCAGGATGATTGTTTTCATATTTGGTCTTACTAAGATAACCAAAATGAAAAGAGGCTCTTTAAGATGATTTTGCCAGAAATCACTTTTTAATTTATGTGAATTTTATGCATATGTTCTCCCTGTTGTGTGGACATTACAAATGTATTTATTTGCAAAAGCTTTCACATCAGTATCTAGTTCCATTATCTTTGCACAGTACCGTGTGACTGTTTGACTGTCCCTAAACCAGGGTGAAAACCAAACTGGAGCTCCAAGAGCACATTGTGCTCACTTGCCCAGATTTGCAAATGCCCCAGCAAGAGTCACCACGTTATCTTGGCAGTTGAGTTAATCAATGATACAGGGCGGTAGCACTGCAGGTTTTGCATGAAGCCTTTTTAAAAAATAAGAATGATGGTTGCATGGGGCCAGGCCTCTGGTGGACCCATGGCTGTTATGTTCTGAAAGATGTTTGTCAGAAGGGGAGCCCATAATGGTACGTTAGCCTTGAAAAGATCAGTCGGTATTCCATCCAGCCCAGGAGCTTTCTCCATAGGGCAACTAACTATTGCTGATGTTACCTCAACTCAATCTACAGTCCAGGAGATGGGGAAGCCAAGAGCCGAGCAGAAAAAGCAAGACCTGGGGATGCTCGAGTTGGGGTTGGATCAGTGTCTGCTGGGGTAAGACCCTCCCTAGAGACAGGGTCAGAGTAAAGGCGGGTGAAATGAGCTACCCAGTATTAAGGCATGAGTCCTGGGTAGTCTCAAAGTAATTAAGATTCACTGTCATCCTGAAAGGTTTACTGTCCTTTAGCTCCCTGGCCTGCACTAGGGAGTGATAGGCTTCCTCAATAATGATTTTCTTCCGGGCCCTTAGAATATTCTTATACATGGTTCTGCAACTACGCACTATCTCCAGATAACTAGGAACTTCTTTAAGGTCTGCCAACAGCTGATTATTTGCCTTTGTACAGCTGGCATGAAACCATTTGACTTGCTTCCCATTAAAGGGTTTATTTGAGACTGTGAGTGGTTGGGTGCTGTATTATATATTCTATCAAAGCTATTAAGTAACTCAGACCCTCCCCCATTGTTGCAATTTTCATCTAAACATATCAAGAAGTCAGGAAGTGTTGAGCTCAACAGAGTAGACAAAAAGAAGTCATTATCCACCTTTGACCAGTTCATGATCTCCCCTCTAGTCTTAGAGAATGACAATGGTAGGGGATTGGTTTTTATGTGCCTCTTGGCAAAAAAAGACTCACAGATTGTTAGAGCCAAGAGCCTATGATTGCTAAAGGGAGAATCAGCTAGAGTTTAGTCCACTGCTCAATCTCTCAGATTTTCCAAAAATAAAATATAATCAATTTTTCTGTGACTATTCCTCCCAGTAAAAGTGGGGGAAAAGACAAATACTACATTGCATTTCATCAGTACCAGATTGAACACGTCACCAATTGGGCTATGGGTGAAATGGGTAATAGATTCCCCAGCACCATCCACCAGCCCACTAGACCTGGTTGAAGAGAGTTGGTTGTGCCTAATGTTGAAGTCCTCCCAAAACACAACAACGTAGCCATCTCTTATGTTTCTAACACAACTATCACTGTCCTTTTACAGTAATCTAGCCATTTCCATATAAACTGAGTCAAAAACATTATTGAAAATGTTTATTAGTAGCATCTGCTGAATCAGACACTGCTATATGTTATAGAGCCATACATCTACATGCCTATGTTACTAGCATTCTAACTATTAGTAGATTTGTGTAATAGGAAAACGTCCATGCACTTTCTGAAGAGAAGATGTATGAACAATAAATCTAACTTCCTTCCACCATGTTTATAGCTGAAATAGGCGGATAGGGAATGAGTAAAAAATGTGTTTAGCAGAACATCCTTTTCGGAACCTATCACTTATTTTGATGCAGGGGGTTGCGGGCAATTACTGATATGGACTTGCAGGACAGGTGTGGGATTTTGTACTACTGTTATTAATTTTTGATGAATGGGAATGAAGCTTTAAAATCTCCATATGGAGAATAGGCGAACCTCAAACGTTCCTGGATAAAAGTCCAACGGCTTAACTGGTATGAAAGAAAAAATGAAAACTGAGATGGACAAAATAGCGTCTCTCTTTTACTTGTGATTTCTAAGCATGAATGTGAACCGAATGCCCTCCACAGCCAGTTCAAACTCAAGGACGTGGACCCTTGCCATTTGCACACCCCAACAGCCAGCTAACTTCACCTACATATGGCCTTTATTTGCTATATGTGTGCAGTGTCTTGTCTATGACTAGTCCCAAAACCCAAACACAGTGGATGGCCAATCCAGCATGCATATGGCCTTTGGATGTGCGTAGCAAGGGTTGGCCAGAGGCCTAGGACTTCAGCAGTTGGCCAACTCGTACTGCACAAGACCTTAAGTCAGGAACAGAAGGGGGTGGCTGCAGGGCCTGGAACAACACCCAAACTCCATATGGACAAATCCTGTGACACAGTACATTTTTTCAGATTTTTTTTCAAGGAGGTCCTTCTGAACCCTTATGGGTTGCTTTCTTTTTTTTTTTACAGATTATGAAGATCAAAACTTGTAATGGGGTGCAACGAAGATTTTTTAAATGTCAATTATAGCCAATTATAGCTTTTGGGTCTGCAGACCAAAATTTCCATCTGCAGACCTGCAATGGATGACAGACAAAATCCTTCCTTGGCAGTAAATTCAGATTTATGAAGAGGCTGGGAATTAATAGTCAAGTTATCTCTAAAATGTAACCATTTTGAAATGTGTCATCATTTTGTAAATCTACTTTTTAAACCCTACATAACCTCTGAGTAAAGTTTAGTTTCATGCCAAGTTTGTTATAATTCCATTCAGCACTTTTTACAGTAGCAGCTAGTTTTTCTGTGGGAGCTGAAATAGGAAACACATATATGTTTACCTCATTGATTTCTATCTCTAAGGATGGTCTGCATCCTTAAAGAAACAGATGCAATTACAAACGAAAACAATTTCAGAGATGAGATTACGTACCTCATTACCTTTACCACTTAGAAAGAGGGAAAGAGATACATGTATAAACCTTGTTTAAGAAAGTTAAAACATTTAGGCCCATATTTATACTTTTTGGTGCAAAACTGCCCTAACGCAGTTTTGCATCAAAAGTTTACAGCCGGCTTGCATCATTCCAAACCACCAGCCGGGCACCAAATTTATGGAATGCTGGAAGCTGGCACTACGCTTGGGCTAGCGTCGGAAAAAACAACGTTAGCTGGGTGGGTGTGGTGGTAGAAGAGATGGAGGTTGAGCGTCAAAAAATGACACTAGGCTGGTTAGAGGCAAAACAAATGCCACTAACCAGTCTAGCGTCATTTCCTGACGCAAACCATCCATAACACATGACTCCTTTCTCATAAAAGACAGGAGTCATGCCCACCACCCCAATGGCCAGCACAGGGGCCCAGTGTCCTGTGGGGATGCCCATTGCACACAATGCCAAATACTTACCTAAACATACCCCACTTACCTGGGATGGGGTCCCCATCATCTGGTGTCCCTCTGATATGGGTGTAGGTGTTCCTGGGGCTTGTTATGGGCACTTGTGGGCCTATTCCATGGCATTTAGACATGGAAATGGGTCCACAGGTCCCCTCAACCCTGGTCTAAGCCAGGCGTTAAATAATGACACTAAGGCCCTCATTCCAACCCTGGTGGTCTATGACCACCAGGGTGGATGTCACCGGAAGCACCGCCAACAGGCTGGCGGTGCTTCATTTGGCATTCCGACCGGGGCTGTAAAGCCGCGGTCGCCCAGCCGGGTCCGGCGGTTTCCCGCCAGATTACCCCCGGCTGGGAGAATCCTCCATGGCGGCGCATTCCGACCCCCTTCCCGCCAGCCTGTTTCTGGTGGTTTTCACCGCCAGAAACAGGATGGCAGGAACGGGTGTCGTGGGGCCCCTGCACTGCCCATGCCACTGGCATGGGCAGTGCAGGGACCCCTAACAGGGCCCCAGCATGATTTTCACTGTCTGCATAGCAGACAGTGAAAATCGCGACAGGTGCAACTGCACCCGTCGCACCCCTGCAACACCGCCGGCTCCATTCGGAGCCGGCTTCTATGTTGCAGGGACTTTCCCGCTGGGCCGGCGTGCGCTCCCTTGGCGGGCGCCCGCCGGGCCAGCTGGAAAGTCAGAATGGCCTCCGCGGTCTTCTGACCACGGAGCGGTCATTTGACGGGGTAAGTTTGGCGGGCGGCGGCGAATGACCCCCAAAGCATGCTCAGTGCCATTATTTGGGTCCGCCTCCCACCCATGCGTGATTTTAGCACGGGGGATAGCATCATTTTTTGGATGGGAATGCCTACCTTGCACCTCATTGATGCAAGGAGGGTTCACGCATCCAAGAAAGGGTGTAAACTGCATTATTTTGACACTAGACATGTCTAGTGTCAATGTATAAATATGGAGTTAAGTTTGTGCCGCATTTTTGTATAAAAAATTACGCAAATGCTGTGCAAACAAAGTATTATTAAGCCCCCTATTGTGTTTGGGAGCACAAATTCTGTAAAAGGAGCCTACAGCTGTATTTCACTAATGGGGCTAGCCGTCACTTTGTGCAAGAATAAAGGAAATCACACTGGCAATGGTGCAACTGCCTTCTAATGGGAAAGGAAACATTTTCAGAATGTACCCATGTAAAACATGGGAGACATCCTCAATGTTGAAAAATCCTCTTGATAACCCATATTTTATATATGTGAGAAGTACAATAGGAATACGATCCTTGAATAAGGGTTGTGTTTTTTTGTACACAGGTAGAAAAAATTAGTTTGGAAGTAGTGCAACTGGTTCTTTTTCATGGAAAAAGGCACATTCTCAAAAGTACCCATGGTAACTACAAGAATCTTTAAAACATTGACGGTTTTGTTGTTTGAAGTCTCAATCTTGTACATGAGTTTAGAAACTGAGTTCCTGAACTTAGCTGGAATTCTCATTGTGAAAGACGAGAAAGTCAAGTTGCCTGACGCATAGCTGTCTTTTTCATGGAAACAAATACCTCAAAATATGCCTACTTTAATTATAGGATTCTTTCACAATGTTAATTTATTTTTGGAGCTAAAATGTTGTATGTCAATGTATGTGAGATGTACAACTGAGCTTTCTAAAGGGCTGGTGAAACCTTTGATCATGAACGTAGGAAGACAGTTAGATAGTCATGCAACAGGCTTCAATGTGGGTACATAAGCTTAAATGCACCCATTAAAGATATTAGTCCTTCACAAAGTTGAAAAACACATTCTTATTAGCGGGCATTTTGTACACAGAGAATTAAACACTATTTGCTGACTTTGGCTTGTGGTCCCTTTGTGCCAGAGTAAAGAAAATCACTAACAATTATTTAACTACATTTTCATGGGAATAGGGGCATTCTCCAAAATGGCACATGTTAAATATGGCGGTACTTAAAAAAGTTAAATATTGGCTTTGTTTAGGAGTGCACATTTTGTAGATGGGGCATGCACAAAGCTTTCTTGAATGACTCTAGGTTTCCCTTAATGTAAAAGTACAGAAAAACACATTGAGAGTAACACAATGGCTTTTTCATGGCCAAGGCCCCTCATTGAAATGCCCCTGTATCAGTTATAATGATATTTTGCAAAGTAAAAAAAAAATATTTTTGGTAGCCAAAAGTTTGTGCGTGTGGTATATAACTGGAATTCATCAAGAGGGCTGGTGGTTTCTTTGGTCAGGAGTAGAGAAAATTACTTTTGACAATAGTGAAAGATCTTTTTTAAAGGAAAGATACTTTCTCAAAATGTTACTATGTCAAACATACAGCTACTTCACAAATCGTTTTGGACACGTACAGTCGGAAACTATGAAAGGGGCTGATGGTCGATTTTTGCCAGATTAGAGAAAGTCACTGTGATCCTTCTGCAACTGCCTTTTTTGTAGACATCTGCAAATTTTTTAAGAGCACAGGTTTTGTACTTGGGGCATGCATATGATTTCGAAAATGGTGCTGGGAATAATTTTGTGCAAAGTTAGAGAAAGTCACGTTGACAGTTTTGCAACAGCCATGTTCATAAGAGAAAACATATTCCTAAAATGTAGCCATATTATAATAGGAGTCTTTCACAAAGTTGAAAGACCTATGGTTTTTGGGTTACAACAGATTTTCTACATAGCACATACACCTTGATTGTTTGATTGATGGAGGTAACCCCTTGTGCCACAATAGAGCCAGTTTTCTTGGCAGTTGAGAAACTGCCCTTTATGTTGGGAAATCCACATTTTCAAAATGGACCTATGTTTAACATAATCTCCTTTCACAAAGTTGAAAAAAACACCTGCGATCCCCAACTTTGCATCTAGGCTATAGAGCAGGATCTCCTGAACGGGGATAGTGTTTCCTTTATGCTTGAGTAGGTTAGGCAGTGGTGCAACAACTTTTTTGTGGGAAATGGCACACTTTTCCTATCAGCTCTTTCTATCAGCTCAAATGGAGTGGACCTTTTGGAATTGTTTTTTGTGGTTCCAAACTCCCATATTCACGTATGCTTTGTTCACTCTGTATTTATAATTACAACAAAGAGGAACCCCACACCCTAATAGGGACAATACAACACAGTTACAGTTCAAGGGGAAGATCTGCAAAGGGGTCTACTGCTAGACATTTCTATGTTCTGAATTTACTTTAAACTTAAAATCTCAACTAACAGAAAAATACACTTAGGAGATTGATTTAAGCTTAGAACACTCTTTACTTTATTAACATGGCGCTGGTTTTCTTGAGAGAAAATTCTACTGGTGGCCTGAGAGAGAAGTCCCAATCTTTATTTTGAAATAAACTCAGCATGTACATCTGTCCCACTATGGTGTCACCACAGTAGATTGAATGCTATCATATACTCTTAAACGTGGCCTAATGGACTTTTTGTTAACTTCAATGATTGTCTCACTGTAGGGGTGCAACATGGAGCCATTGTCTCTGCACATTGGTGATTACTCTTTGATTACTACATTCAGCCTTTGAAACAGGTGTATATTTTTCTTAACATTACTGCGAGTTGGGTATTTCTGCTGTAACTGGGTTAAATATATACAATCAGGAAACAAAGTATCACACTTACATAGGATTTTTTTTTTATAGTGCTTTCAATAGAAACATTTTTATGCAATTGTATAACTAGCTCTCACCAGCTACTCGTTTCATTTACCTTAGATGGATGAAAAGCTCTCAAAAGCAGATCTGTTGCAAATCTTTAATCTGCAAACCTTTGTTGAAATACAGTGTTACAGTCTTAAGTATAATTCATTAAGAAGCTTAATGACACCAGTGTTGATAAGGTAAATATTTAAATAAAATCTGGTTAATACTCTGACTTTAAAAAAGCCCACACATATTTTTTGTGAGCACTGAGAGATTGCAATGTAAATTCCTTTTTTGCTAACCAAGATTTTACAATTCTCCCCCTCCTCTACAGACCTTTCCCTTAGATTTTATGCCTGCCCTATCTTTACACTCTGTTTTCCTCATTTTATTAATCTGTGAGCTTGTTTTAACCAAGGAATATTGTAAACATATTACCACAGGCTCTGCTCTTCATCACCACTGATATCAGCATTAAGTTGACACCTAGGTAACCCATGGAAAAACAAAATAGGGTCTTATCATTAATTAACAATGGGTCTCCTATGTAGCATTCTGTGTGAAAATCAAGGTTGTGTGGTAGTCACCAGGTCTCAAGTGTGTCTGAGTCCAGTGCCTTGCATCTGCATCTATCCTCAAATACTTTAGGGTATGGTTTATGGCTGATACCCGGAATCTCGCCTAAATGAACCAGCACCAGTAGAGGTTGATTAAGAATAAGGTTCTCTGTTTTCCATTTTTACTGATTTCTACAGATACATACAGACAGAAAACAATGTGTTTCCGGTTTGTATTTATTTTTAAAAGCAGAAAAATACTGAAAATTGTGCTTCTAATGAGTGACTTACCATGCTATCTGTTGTGAATTCCAAGACAACAGATGAGCAGATGGACCACACAGGGAGGTAAAAAAAATAGGTCAAGATAGCTTTAAATAGAGGCATTTGTTAAAATATATTTGTAGTAAATGGCTAGTATTTAACTGTGGGTTTAGTGTCTTGCTATATTTGGCTGCCGAATTTACTAAAAGTATGAGTGCATGTCTATCAGTGAAATAAATGTGGGAATGAACCATTCTTGACTCTACTTATTCGCAAACCATAAAATAAATATGGAAAAATACTTATAGGATGCTAAAAAATAAATATAGATAAATACAGGCCATAAAATCAGGAGCACTAATTATGAAACAGCAAAGACAAGGTTCTTTGGCAGCCCAGAAAGGAGAGTGGGAGCGGGACTTGGGTATACCTGTAACATAGTAGCAATGCTGGTGGAACATGCATGAAACATCAGTAGGTGTTTGTAGTCTGTTTCTCTTGGTCCATGGAGCTTCAGAGAGAAAACAGATCTCCCTGTTCTCATTTGATAGGCGTCATGGGAACTGCCCAAGTATGGAGAAACTGCGGTGGGTCGATGTTAGTGGATAGTGGCTTTGCCAGTAGAAATTATGGCACACTGAAAACTGTGAGGATTACCTTCTTTGAGGACTTAACCTCTAAAATGTATCCTAAAGAATTTAGTGTGATCCTCTGAGGCTCACTAAAGCTGCACAAAGCAAGTGTTGGATCTAATTTTAATAATGAAGTGTAGTAAAGAGGTGACCACTAGTGGCAATCAAAGAGTGTGCAAAGTGCACCAAGTGACATCAGCAACTATCTGGGGCTGTAGATAACAAACTGAATTAACAGAATACCTCCTCATACTTCTGGGTTCACAACTGCTGCTAAACTCAAACAGGAACAGACTAGGAGATCTTTTGATAAGGCTAAACCACACACGTAGAGTTGGCAAAATGGTTGTAAAAATCTACTAGATATCCTTACAAGAGTGCACAAATTTGATAGGAAAGAAGTGATATTGTCCATCAGTTAGTCTAAAGATGAGACTACGTTCACATCAACAATCTTCAAATGTTCCAAGAGCTTCAACAACAACCTTGAGAAGGCAAAGAATGTTTTTACCCATCACGGACCTCCTATGCAAATATGAATCCTCTTATCAGTTGTGCCACCCCTTCAAATTGATTTCCAAACTGAATAGGAAAAGTTAATGATGTTCTCTCTTCAGGTGGCCAAAGACATTTTGAAATTCAATGATGGCACAAATAAGATGGAGGTAGTGAAACCATAGCAGGAGAAGAGAAAGAAATAACACATGACATGCAGAACTATCAAGTATCAATGAAGGAGGAGGAAACAATAGTCCATCGATGCTAACCGAGTAGAGAGGGGTGCACCAGGTTATGTGGACACAGAATAGGAACTCTCAGGAAACATGAAGAGAGTACAAGTGAAACGTTTGAGTGGTTAACTTTTTTTTCAACAGAAATGAGCTTGGTCTCAAGGAGATTGAAGTGGTGGAGTAAGGTGTACAATAATATGAGACAGTACCTTAGTAATGTTGAGCAGTGACTCTAGGGGAATTGAGTGCAGGTACTAGTTTATATAGTCCTGAAATTTGACTTACGTTTGATTTTTCAACTTTGGTTGCTATGGTATTCTGGTTCATTAATGATGAGAGGAGGAAGGTTAAGTCTCTTTTGTGTCACAGTGGGTTTGCTTTGGTTAATTTGGGTAGGAATGGTGGGATTATCAGTCTGTTGGGTGGTTCTTCCAGGTGGCTCTCTCGTGTTTTTTCCTGATCCTACCTTACATTTGGTGAAGATGATCATCTTTAATTTTAGGGGTCTTAATGCTTGTGCAAAAAAAATAGTAATATGGATGTCTGTTTAATTCACCTGATGATAAAGGATTGGTTTAGGATGGAGTACGTGTGTTTCCACTGACGTTTGTACATCTGGCCCATCCAAGTCAAGTAGTTTGACTATACTTTGCTTATGAAAATTCAGTTCACAGAGAGGGGAAATGGCAGCAGATGATGAGGGTTGATACCCAAGTCTGATTGTCACTCTGGCACTTTTACAATCTCCTAAGTATATATCCCTAACGCTGAGCAAGAACATTTAATTTAGACCTTATTACTGAGATTTTCCAACATGCTGATGTTAAACGTATTGTGAGAAGAAGATTCAATATAGTAATGTATTACATCAGAGATAGAACCCAGGATAGGCCATGAGCCACTGGGGCATTTCAAAGGGGATGCTACAAATTGCTGACATTTGTGGGGTTGGTGGACGTTCCGTACTATTCCTCTACAGTACACTAGACCATGTATTTTATTTTGACACACACAAATAATCAAATTGGACATATCTGAATGTACAGATAACGTAAATTTGGTAACGCCTTATCTGGTAGAGACATATTTAAGTTTCAGATTTCTTACCTTAGAATTTACCCAGGTGTCAGTCTGGATCCAGAGATTTTTCTCGAGCAGTACCCATGCCCGCTGTCACATGGTGCTTGTTGGCTCCGAATCGGTCACTGGTGTCGTGCACGCCGGATTTGGCATATTGTAGTTGCAGATTCTTTACCTTAGAATTTGATCAGTCAGGATCAGGAGATTTTTCTTGAGCAGTATCCTTGCACGCTGTCAGGTGGTGCCGGTTGGCTCTGCATCCATCATCAGTGTTGTGCACGCCAGATATAACATTGCGGATCCTATATATGCGTAACCCTGAAGTGCTGACGTCAGTTTCTTTTCATTACTTTCCATGCCACAAGTGTGGAGCTATGAAGAACAGTGAACACTGGTGTGTCAAATCTAGGGCCATAAAGGGAAGTCTCTGTCCCTAGAAATCAGTTTGGAGGGCAGGGAGGATGGTTGGGTCAGTAAGGAATCTGCAACTAGAATATGTGTCTACCAGAAGGTAAGTAACTTGTTCATCTGATAGAGAATTCCAGTTGCAAATTCCTTACCTTAGAATAGATACCCAAGCAATATCAGCCCCAGAGGTGGGTCTGTGATCCAAGATTATACTAGGAAGTCCTTCAGGACCGAACCGAAAAAGTACCCGTCCCTATGGACCTCACTGCCCACGCAGTAGTGTTTGGTGAATGTGTGCAGAGATGCCCACTTTGCTGCCTGACACATGTCCAGGACTGAAACTCTGCATGCTAGCACAGTTGTTGCAGCTGCCGCTCTGGTAGAAAGTGCACACAAACCCCCTGGGGTTGCTTTTTAGCCAAGGCGTAGCACATTTTAATTCAGAGAACAACCCATCTGGAGACGGTTCTCTTCTGCCCTGTCCAACTTTTCTTTGCTCCCACATAACCAACAAAGAGTTGATCATCTATCCGGAACTCTTTGGTATGATCGAGGTAGAATGCCAATGCCCTTTTTGGGTCAAGATGGTCAAGTCTTTCCTCTTCCTTAGAATGGTGTGGGGGTGCGTAAAAGGTAGGCAAGGTGAGGGATTGCCCTACTTGAAAGGGCATAACCACCGTGGGGAGAAAAGAAGCCAAAGTGCGCAGAAGCACTTTGTCAAGCTAGATGGAAAGATAGAGTGGCTGAGATGATAATGCCTGCAGCTCACTCACCCTGCGGGCAGAGGTATTGGCAACATGGAAGGCTGTTTTGAGAGTCGGAAGCCTAATAGGACCATTGTGGAGTGGCTCAAATGTAGCACACATGAGGAAAGTCAGCACCAAATTCAAATCCCATTGAGACATGATGAATGAGGGAGGAAAAGTGTGGGTAAGGCCCTTAAGGAACTGGCTAACAATACAAGACATTAACAAGGAGGGTTCATCAGGTAATCTAAAAAATGCTGAGATAGCAGATATATAGCCTGTAAGGGTGTCCAAAGCAGAGCCCTGCTGGGCCAAAGAAAGTAGGAACAAGAGGACCACTCAAAGAGGGGCTCAGCAGACTTCAATGTACAGCATGCTACAAATTTGTTCCAATGAAAGGTGAATACCATTTTGGTGGAGGGATGCCTCCTGGGCAAGATAACATCACAGACTTAGGGCAGATAGTCAAAAGCTATCAACTGCCAACACTCAATCTCCACGCAGGAATGCAAAGACTGGACAGGTTCGGGTGGAGAACTCTCCCCTGCTGCTGCGACAGAAGATCCTCCTGAACGGGCAGTCTAAATAGAGGATCAATGGTAATGCTCAATAGCTTGGGATACCTGAACCTTCAAGCCCAGTCAGGAGCCACAAGGAACAATTGGGCCCGGTCACTCTTGATCTTCTGAGAACTCTGGCAAAAGAGGTATGGGCGCAAAGGCCTGAGCTCCACTCAAGACCGAAAGCGTCACTGAGCGAGCGCCGGCTTGGAAACTCCAAAGTGCAATATTGTTGGAATTGCACATTTTCTCCAGAGATGAACAAATATAACCAAGGCTCTCCCCACTGTTGAAAGAGACCTTGAGCCACCTCTAGATGGAGACTTCATTTATGATCGACCAAGCATTGATGGCTGAGTTTGTCCGCTCTGGTGTTCAGAGAGCCTGCAAGGTGTTGAACCAAAAGGGAAATGTCCTCTTGTTCCTGCCATGTCCAGAGGTGCAGAACCACCTGACAAAGTGTCCATGACCCATCCCACCCTGCTTGTGTCCATGCCACATGGTGGTGGTGTTGTCTGTGAACACCTGCACTGCTTTCTCTTTGAGAGAGGGAAGAAATGCTTTAGAAGCCAGTCTGATCGCCCGGAGCTTCAAAAGTTTGATATGGAGTACAGACTCTGCCAGAAATCAGTTGCCTCTGATTTTCACCCCTCCCAGGTGGCCACCCCATCCCAGGAGTGATTCATCTGTCACTACTGTCAGATCTGGTTGTGAAAGGAAGAGGGATCTGCCTCTGACCGCGGTTTGTTAGCCACCACTGCAGATCTTGCAATGTTCCCTCCAAGATCTGGACCTTGTCGTAGAGATTCACCTGATGCTGCACCTACTGAAACTTCAGGTCCCACTGCATAGCTCACATCTTGCATGATTCACCAGCAGGAAGCAGAATGCAGAAGGCCATGAGGCCCAACAGCCTCAGAGTTGTTCTCGCTGAAATCCAGGAAAGAGGCTGAAACATCAGAATCATGGCCTAAATATCCTGGACTCGCCACACAGGAGGATGAGTCTGAAAGTCTAGAACAGCCCAATGAAAGGGCACATCTGAGAGGGAGTTAGGTGTGACTTTGTCACGTTGATAGTGAAAACCAGGGAATGCATGAGTTCCGTCTTAGTCTGGAGGTGTTATATGAAATCCTGTGGCCAGCCCGCCTTCAACAACTAGTTGTTGAGGTAGGGAAAGACTGAAACCCCTGATCTGCACAGATGAGCTGTGACCACCAACATCCCCTTGGTGAACACTGGAGGGGCACTGGTGAGGCCAAAGGGGAGCATGGTAAACTGAAAGTGATCATGGCCTCCCATTAACTCAAAGTGACGTCAGTGGGCAGGCAGGATGGGGATGTAAAAATAAGCGTATTGCAAGTCCACTTCATGCCATTGAGTCTTCTGGTTCCAGGGTAGATAAAACTTGAGGCAGAGTGACCATTTTGAACTTCTTTTTGAGGAAGAGATTCAGGGACCGAAGGTCTAGGCAGGTCTAGGATAGGGTGCAGGCCCTTGTCCTTTTTGGGCACCAAAAAGTAGATGGAATAAAACACACAACCTACTTCTGGCACAGGGACCCTCTCTATGATTCCCCTGGCCAAAAGAGACATAACTTCCTCACGGAGAAGTGCCAGGTGATCCTCCATCATCTGATATTAGGATGGTGGCATAAATGGGGGGTTAGTCATAAAGCAAAGGGATAATCCCCTTTGCACTATTTGCAAAATCCCCCTATCTGACTTGATTGTCTGACAGCGGAGCAGGGGATAGCAAATCCTTTCTCTGACTGGTCCCTGGTGGGGAAGCATCACACAAGAAGGTTTGAAGGTCGTTGCAGAGTGGGGGAGTGCATTGGCTGGACAGCTGCTTCCTTGATCCATGAAGATGGTGGATTTCACATTTCTGGCCACATAGAGGCTGGGCAGCATGCGCAGCATAGTGGCTGGAGTGGAACGGACGTGATGGGATGGCTCTTCCACAAAAGGGGCAAAAAGCAGACTGAAGGGGGCTTGGGGCAGCTACGAGGCCCAAGGACCTGGCCGTAGCCCTAGAAACCTTGACGCGCAATACCACAGATTCTGCTTTGTTTGCAAAGACACGAGTGCCATTAAAGGGCATGTTTATAAGGGTAGATTGGATATGGCCCAAAAAGCCAGACATTCTCAACCAGGTGTGGCTCCTTAATGTCACCGTCGATTTAACGGTTCTGCCAAGTCTGCCATAGCCAGCCCACATCTGATTGTGAGCTTCACTGCATCAGTCCTGTCAGCAACGGCTTAGGAGAGAATGGCCCTGGCCTCCTCCGGGACCTGTGGCAGCACTTGTACAACCATGTCCAATAAAGTATGGGTTTAACGGCCCAAAAGGCATGCAGTGTTAATGTAGAGACTTGCCAGGCTGGATGAAGAGAACTTTTTCATCCCAAGTTGGTCCAGCCTCTTGGATTCCGTATCCAGGGGTGTGCAGAAGGTAATGCACCCTGGGATGTAGAAGCTTGGATAATGAAGCTCACAGGGATGGGTTGTTGCATCAGGAACATTGAGCCATTAAGAGCAGGTCTATGTCTTTTTCAAAGAAGCCCCTGTGCTGGGTTTGGACTAGGTATGCAGCAGGACATCAGTAAGGGCTTCATTAAAGGGCAAAAAGGGTTCAGAGGAGAAATGTCCCAGGTTGAAGCACCTCTTTCAGGAGATTTAGCCCTGACCGCCACCATAGGTAGACGAAGTGTTATGACCACTGGCCTCACCCAGGTCCATCCGCCAGTCAGTCGGGTCTTGTAGCTGGGATTGTAAAGGGTTCAGTGACCCTGCCCATCCCTTACCGTACCCCAACTCATAAGAGTAAGGATCAGGATCTGATATAGGGGGCACGCAAATTCAATCTAGCTCTGCATAGGCAATAAGGATGGGATTGATGCCACCTGGAGGCACAGGCAGCATCAGGAGCATCAATATCGGAACCAGAACTTGGGAATGTCGAGGTTGTATAACTGATGAGAATTTGGTTCCAGGAGTTGATCCATTGGTGCCTCCTGCAGCCGAGGGTGAAGCTGTCGATGCAGGACTGAAGCGAGACCCTACCAACTCTGCAGAGCCCGAAAGTCAGACTGCCCAAATATGCGTCCCATGGCCTCATAAAATTCCCTCAGTTGGGTAGTGTCGCTCCACCTCCCAGAAACTCAGGGAAGCTCAAAGCCAACCCAGATGCAGATTCCGAGGATGGAGACCTAGAACGACCAAGTTCCCTGTCCCTCGTCTTGTCAGCCGACTGACAGGGTAAAGTTGAAGAACGCTTGCTCTTCTTCAACTTCTTCTTGTGCCTTTAACCCAATTGTCCTCAGGACTTTGAGTGGGATGAAAATGAATGGGAGCTCTGCGACCGTTCTCAGGATCTGCTTCTCGACCAAGATCCTTAGCGATGCAGAGCTATAGGGACTGCTCCCTTAAAGCTTTAGCATTCATGGCCCGACACTCAGAGCATGTCTTCGGGTTTTAGTCAAACTCCAAACATCACAAGCACACGAGGTGCAGATTCATCATGGACATTGCCCGATGACAGGATCTACAGGGCTTGAACCCAGTCTTACGTGACACCATCCTAGACGCACCAAGAGTGTAGATACACAAAAAAGCTTTGCCAAAAAGTTGAAAAAGACCAGTCAAAAAGTGACAGAAGGGCAGCTCTACTTCAGATCAGCACTTGCTGGTGCAGCAAGAAAAGAACTGACATCAGTGCACCAGGGTGGTGCCGATATATGACCCGTGATAATGACAGATGCAGAGCCGACCAACGCCACCTGACAGTGCGCAGGGGTACTGCTTTAGAAAAATCCCCAGATCCAGACTGACACCTGGGGAAATTCTATGGTAAGATTTTGACCTTGAAGGCTCAGGTCAAAACTCTACATATGGATAAAGCTAAACCACATCTTATAGTGAAACAAAAGTACCATAATAGCAGTCATAATTCTGACTATCTGTTAGCAGGGAAGCTGAGGGTAAAATCAAAAGGTCACGAGGGATTCAACAGGAAAACTAATGCATGATGATAAGTAAAACCTTTAACTCCTTTTATCATGAGCCAGTAGATGAGAATCTCCAAACCAGCAGTGTCTTTCCAAGGTACAAACCACAAACCTTCATAAAAAATGAGCCACAGTTCTCTTGTTATGCTAACTGACCTTTTCTTGTGCGTGATCGTGCATTTACAAATCCGTGAGTGGCCATCTTGAGGTAGTGGCCTTGATATTGGTCCCCCTTCTGTTAATAATGCTCCTGAATAGTTTGGAATTTTTAGTACAATATGGTTCATTTATACATGTCTTTTACTGGCTTTGAAATAGGAAGAAGAACATATATTGTAAGATTTAATGCAATTTATTTGATGTTTTCCCATGGCATGGTTTAAATTCCTGGCCTTCCCTATTTAGAAAATCATGTACGGTTATACAACTTCATAATTTTTGTCTGTGACAATATTGTTCAGGCTATTTAAGTTTTGTGTAAAATTAAACATTATTATTATAAGTAGCAGGCAGCCTTTTCATGTTTATATTGTTAACCACTCGTTGAATAACATGCACACAAACCAAATTGCTTTCAAGCTATTACACATCACCCAGTAGCTAAACAACAAGCTAGCAACCTACCAAGGTGTGTTTGTCCTAGTGGAAAGTTAACACCCATAACATAAAATGAACTATAAATTCACTATTTCTCAAAGTAAACAAGCATTCACAGAGCCAATATTTGTAGCATGAGTGGAGTGATAAGTATTTATTTGCATGCACAGATACGTTTGACAAAGAAGGATGTTGAAAAAACACAGAGTGAGAGAGAAGATTTGGAAGAAGTAGGACAAGGCGCAGCAAGAAATATAGACCTGAAAATAGACGTATTGGCTATTTCTAGGTGCAGCCATTCAACAGAAAAGGGAACTGAGGCACAGGAAGACAACATGATTTTCCTTGACTGTGTGAGAATATGACCTCTATTAATAATTGCACTGGATTCAAGCTAGCCTGGCTGATGAGGGGTGAAACCTTGAAACCTGCCCCAGGATGCTTGTTTCCGGTCCAGTGAGGACCTGGCTTGGCAGTTCGGGCTGGACTGTTCCCATGAGGAATAGGGTCAAGACTGATTTGCATATGGCTGGGTCCAAACTGGGGTGGCATGGTGAGCAAAAGAACAATGGATTATACCCAGATCTGTGACTGGGGATGAGTGTTTGCATTGTTCAGCACTCCATCCATCATCCTTTTGTGTTGCTCTATTAATAATTGAGCAGAACATTCAGTGGTAGTTCCCCAATGTAATGAGCCTGCTACAGCAACTATACATTAACATCAATAATGTTAAGGAGAAGAAACATAACAGAGAAATCAGCCTAATGACCCTGGGTAGTTAATCTTCTTTTTGATGGAATGAAATCAGTAGACATAAGTTCTCAAAGCATTTAGGAACATCCAATAAACAAACACTGGAAAAGGGGGTGGGCGTAACAGAGGGGATGTAGACATATACTAAGGATGCAAGCACAAGAAGAGCTACAAGGTGAAGGCAGACCAAGAGGCATAGGAAGGCATATAGGGCCATATGTACGAACACTTTTTCCCATAGACACAGAATGGGTAAAAACCTTTGCTACATCTGGCCCATAGTCACTTGGATGTAGTTAGGGGTAGAGGTAATATGGTGTGTGTAGGGGTAGATATACTAGGGTATAGGTAGGACTGGCCCACCAGGGTAGTGTCAGGGTTAAAGACACTGGGGTATTGGCAGATTTGAATGTAAAGGCAGGAGTAGAAGCAGCAAGGTTTAAGCAGGATAGAAGTACTATGGTTTGAGTAGACATACCAAGTTATAAAGAATGGTAGTGACATTTGGATATAGGGAGGATAGGAGCTGTAGAGCAAAGGTAAGGGTAGCAATACTGGAGGGAAAGGATAAGCCTCCTATTAGCAAGAAAGCAGTACCAAAGTTGAGTAAGGGGTAATGCAAGGAAGCTATAGATAGAGGTATAGACATGATTGATTTACCAGGGGGTTGGCAGAGATACAGGTACTTTAATTTGGTTACTAGGCTATTGATTTGGTTATAGGTGCTGGAGTATAGGCCAGAGTAGAGGTACTAATGTATTAGTAGTGGTAGCTGCACCTACATACAGTTAGGAGTACTCGTGATATGGTATAGGTACAGTAATATTATAAGGGTATCAGAATGAGTAGGTTTACTAGAGTATATCTAAGAGGTGCAGTACTTTAGGAAGGTGTACATGCCCTACAGAATAGTTAGATTTATATTCAATCGTATTGTATTGTTGTAATTATACAGTGCTTTATACCCTGATGCAGGCAGCCAAAGAGCATTTCCAGACAGGTAGCACTCTATATCACGGGGTAGTGCATGTTAGCCAAGTGTTATATTTGTTGTGATCATATATGGGAAGTTATTTTGTGTTATGTTGATGAGACCACAGAGGTACTCTCCTCTAATTTTGGTGCACATTGCTTAGCAGTGTGATGGAAGAGGAGGTGTAACACAAAGGTGCACAAATTCTAATTGTAATTAGGTCTAAACCTGTTTGCGTTCTGTAGCAAACCACAATCTACATCACTGCTAATTTTCAAATAAATCCTCCACTCTATGGTATTCTATTATATGTCACTCTACTGTACTCCACTCCACTTCACGCCACGCACTCAATGACATACCACTGTATGCCACTCCACAATATGGTACTCCACTTTAAGCCTCATCATTTTATGGCTCTCCAATATACAAGACTCCAGTCTCTACCACTCCACTCTACACTATTAAGTGTATGCAACTCCACTGTACAACAACAAACTTTACTTGGTAAATCATACCATAAAAGTACACATAATTCTTCATACTAACACACAGTATAAAAGCATTGCTTACAAATAATTAAATCATTAAAAAACTATTAAAATCAATAATTACCCAATAAAACAATTTCAGCTTTAAATAACCATATTTCATTAATACCACATCTTGACAATCAGAAATTTCCTATTCATATACCCTCTTTTGAAATTCTGATATTGTCCAAGGACTTAAATATTCACATTTATTTGAATCTAAAATCTCGGCTCGCTTGTGCCAGGGACTAAGAAGTAATTGATTCACTGAATACACTATGGGCTCTGCTGTATTTGTTCTAAATAAATGCAGCACCACCTGATAATTTGTGACCCCTAGAGATGAGCAGATAGGCCGAAGCCATCAGCGTCTTATTTCCAATCTCCTGGGCACAAAATAATAATATGATCCACTGACTCAGGAGCTGATTCACATACAGGGCATGATATAGGTGCCTGTCTATCATACCATAAGCTGTGAATAGTATTCAGTGGCAGGCAACCATACCTAAATCTTAAGTAAAGGCTTAAGGCTGGAGGATGAGTTACTGGGTCCGGAAAGTACTCAACATCAGGGCACTTTTAAACTCAAGAAACCTTTCTGTTAAATGACCTGAATTGACCCTGGAAATTTGATGCTGTAAATGTAGCACCAAAATGCTGAATTTACAACAAGCCTGACTGTCTTGCAGATCCAGTCAGGATTATCCCAAAGTACATCTAGCTTTAGTCTCTTGCATCAGGTGAATATGAACCTCAGCCAAGGTGCTTTTAAGGCATGATCAAATCTCAAGTCACTTAGACAATCTCTAGACACAATCAGGTGCTGCCCAAATATGCACCCAATAAAGGAGAGGTTTGATTTGAATGAGATCCAACGCACCATTAATCCCTAAATAATACTGCAGTGGGATAAGTGGCATACTGGCAGTGACGGCCACTAAAGCACTAATAAAATTAATTTCAGAGACTGCTAGTTGATGTGCATTGGTATATCCCCAAATTTTGTCTCTATATATAGCAGCTTTCAAGGCCTTGGCACGATAGGCCTTGAGGGCGGGTGAAATTGATCGAGTAAAGGTCACTTTCTGAAAACGTAAAATTGCTTTAGACTTATGTCACAATATGAGTGAACTGTTATTAATTTGAGGATCCCACTTAAATGTATCTGACAGGGTAATTCCCAAATAGTCAAAACAAGATACCCTGTCGAGATTTTCAGTACCGACCTTTACACAATTCCAGAAAAACTCTTGCCAAGGACCATATATTTAGTTTTCAAGCAATTTATCTGTAGGTCCCTATTTTCACAGAATGCCATAAACTTGGTCAATACATTTTGGAGGGCCATAGGTGATTTAGAGATTACAATGAATCATCATCAAAGAGAAGGATCGGGATTTTTTCCCCATTCAGGGAGGATGAATTGTTAACACAATGCCTGAAGGTCTCAATTACATCATTTATGTAAAGGGTAAATAGAGTAGGAGCGAGTACACAACCTTGTCGGACTACACAGAGAAAGAGAATCCAGGACATCAGCTCCCTCTACTCCCCCACCAAACTTTAAAATAGTTTCCATCATGTAGTCTAACCAAAATATTCACAAGCTCGCTAGGGACACCCATATTCCTCAACACCCTCCAAAGATTATCACAGGTAATCAGGTTAAAGGCAATTTGAAGATCAACAAAAGCTACGTAGAGCTCTGTTTACACAAAAGGACCTGCTTGCAGTATGTAAAGGAGAACGTGATTACCTGATCAATGGTACTAGTTTTTGCCTGGACCTCTGCCTGAAGGGGTGAAAGAATCTCCTCACTTGGGGCCAGATGTACGAAAAAAGCAATTTGCGACTTGCAAATTGCGAGTCCCTGCGACTCGCAATTTGCAAGTCGCAAATTGCTATGCAGTACGGTGTCTCAGACACCGACTGCGACTCGCAATGGGGTCGCAATGACCCACCTCATGAATATTCATGAGGTGGGTCGCAAATTGCGGCCCCATTGCGAGTATAGGCACTCGCAAACATGGAGGCCTGCTGTCGTCAGCAGACCTCCATGTTTGCGACCTGCTTTTCAATAAAGCAGTTTTTTTTTTTTTAAGTGTAGCCCGTTTCCTAACAGGAAAACGAGCTGCACTTCAAAAAAAACGAAACCTTTTGTTTCGGTTTTTTTTCAGGGCAGGCAGTGGTCCCTTGGACCACTACCTGCCCTGAAAAAATAATTTGGGGTCCAGTCACAAAGGGGAAGGGGTCCCGTGGGGACCCCTTCCCTTTTGCGAGTGGGTTACCATCCAATTCAAGTGGATGGTAACTGCGACTCCATTTGCGACCGCATACGCGGTCGCAAATGGAGTTGCATACCACTGCGACTCGCAAATAGGAAGGGAACACCCCTTCCTATTTGAGACTCTGAAATGCATTTTGCGAGTTGGTTCCGACTCGCAAAATGCATTTCTGCATAGCAAACTCAGGTTTGCGACTCGCAAACGGCGATTTTCGCCGTTTGCGACTCGCAAACTGTTTGCTACATCTGGCCCTAGGTGCCCAAGCAGATAATTTGTCTAGTATTTGCCACGCAAAGATTTTCTGGAGGTTGTCCAATAAACTAACAGGCTGGTCGTTAATAGAACAACCTGCATCCCCTTTTTTAAAAACTGGCATGATTTTAGCCCCTTTCCAGGTATCTGGCATTTTACCCCCAATTTCTATCGCATTTGACAAAGTGTTCACACACCATGCCCATAACTGGGGTTCCAACTTGTATAGATCCTGCGGTATACGGTTTGGGCCAGGGCCTTTAGGGGTTTCAGAATATCTATTGCTGTAAGGGTCTCCTCCAGGTGAAAAAAGAGTAGCTCAAATGAAGAATGAATGGGGATTGAATTGTTATTGCATGACTCTGTCTGCCACTGAATTAAGGTATTCTTGTGAATTCCACTCATGGAGTATAATTTGCTAAAGTGATCCTCCCATTTATCAGGTGAAATGTGAAAACACATTGGATTCCCCTGCTCTCTGGTCACATTCACAACTAATGACCAAAGAGAGCGATTATCTTTAACTTTAAGAGCTTGCAACAGGTCTTGCCATTTTCTCTTTGCTGCTTTGAGTACGGTTTTATACCTAAGGCGTGCATGCCAAATTTTTTATTGATTACACTCCCTCACAGCTTCTCTTAACAATAGTTGGATTTGGATACCTAACATTATCCACAGAGATTCCTTCAAAAACTGACATGCAACAGACGAAAAGTTGATAGATCTTGGCATGCAGTTCCTGATTCGCCATGACTCTAGGCCACGTTACTCTACGATAGTTGTTAGCCATGATGGGTTGAGAAAATGCAACACAATCATAACAGATTAACCTTAGAAATTGTTCCCCCAAGAAGGGGGTAATCAGGGGATTGTAGTCACTATCAGTAGCCCTCATCACCTTCATGCCACTGAGGTCCGGCCACAGCTGGACATACAACAGCAGGAAATCAATAACATTCTTTTGGGAATCGCTCCTAAAAGTGGGTGTTCTATTTAAATCTGAACAAATTCTCCCAATACAAATACTCACACTGTTCAGCTTCTTGTAAAGCAGTGTTAGAATAACAATGTTGTGGATTACCTATCAGACTGAGGAGCCCCTAAAACTCGTCCTCTTCCTCCGTTATCAAGTTCATCACAGGTGAGGGCTCAAAGGAAGTATTAAAATCACTAGGCACTATTACTTTAGCATCTTTTTGGTGAATCCTACCAAGATTATCTAGCATGCTTAGAACATGTGAATCACGCTTTGCTGACATAGAACAAGCATGATCATTCAGTAAAATTAATGACAGGCTCCTTAGCGAGAACTTCAGTTTGATGCCTATTTGATCTGGTCAGTCTATTAGCAAAGGCTTGTGCAAGCAAGCAATATTATTATTCACCAAAATCATAACCCCCAATCGCCTGCCTTTTTCTTATTGGGGGAATTGCCTCTACATTATAAGTGGGGAATCCACTAACAAAAACCTTAGTTACGCCCAAGTTTCTTGAAACAAACAAACATCGTACTTCCTGATAAAAGAAAGCCAGTTCTTATCATCCAACTCAGAGTTAATCCCAGCCACTTTTCACAAAATTAAAACAAGTCTAACTTATACCCATCATTTGATAGCAAAGGGTAATTGGTTCACCATTGTAAGCAGTAATATAGGCTCTAGAACTGGTGCATCATTAACGGCCAACGTTGTTTCCGCTACAGGTGTTGCCTCAGGGTTTCTGACCAACCAATTAAGTCTGAGGAAAAATTATTCCTTTAATTAACTAATTAACGTAGTTGATCCAGCTGATCTAAATAGGCAAATGCTGAAAATCTATTAAAGGTGGGAACAGCAAATTTAGAAGAGCTATCAACTGATTCTTGCACTGAACCCTCATGTGCAAGCTGTCTTGCAGCTGAAGCTGGTTCCAACCCAAATGGGGAGTAAAAGAAGCCTAAAGGAAGGGCTCTAATGCCCTCCTACCAGGGCAGAACTGGCTAAGTGAATGTAACTGAGACCAAACAAGACTTGCCACTTTAAAATTCATGTTGATACAGTTGCCCTGCAAAGCATTCTATGTATGAGCAACTCAGGATACCCCAGGAGTAGAAATAATGTCTGCAGTGAAATCGTGAACCCAACTAGAGTGTTCTTACAGCCAAAAAGAGTCTTTATTTAAAAGAGGTTCATATGTCTCCTGCTTGACCATGGGGATAGATGAAGTATTTTCGAAGGTAATTATATAAAGGGTACACTCTGGTGGAATATGTGGTCTAATGCCAGTTTGTTCAAGCCTAATGGCCATATTCTCTGATCCTGCCTTCCTGCTTACAGGGGCTTTTTTAAAACCCTGTCAATGGCATTGAGGAGTAATTAGATATTTGTTGATAAGAGTCCACATTAGTTCCAATATTAGCTCAATCAATCAATCAATAAATCAATCACTGGATTTATAAAGCGCTCTACGTACCTGTAAGGGTTTCAAGGCATGGAGGGAGGGGGATACTGTTACCGATCGAAGAGCCAGGTCTTGAGGAGTCTTCTGAAGGTGAGTAGGTCTTGGGTCTGTCGTAGGTTGGTGGGGAGAGTGTTCCAAGTTTTGGCGGTGAGGTATGAGAAGGATTTGCCGCCGGAGGTCTTTCTTCGGATGTGGGGAACGGCGGCGAGGTTAGTGGAGCGGAGCTGACGAGTGGGGGTGTAGAAGGTGAGCCTGTTGTTCAGGTAGGCTGGTCCGGTGTCGTGGAGTGCTTTGTGAGCGTGGGTAAGAAGCTTGAAAGTGATCCTCTTGTCCACAGGGAGCCAGTGAAGGTTTCTTAGGTGGTGGGAGATGTGGCTGTGGCGGGGTACATCAAGGATCAGCCTGGCGGAGGTGTTTTGGATGCGTTTGAGGCGTAGTAGGTCTTTTGCTGGGATGCTTGTGTAGAGTTCGTTGCCGTAGTCCAGTCTGCTGCTGACGAGGGCCTGTATCACAGTTCTTCAGGTTTCTGACGGGATCCTACGGAGCATACGGAGTGTGTTGTAGCAGGAGGAGTAAACTGCGTTGATCTGTTTAGACAAGGTGAGAGAGGAGTCGAGGATGAAGCCCAGTTTGCGAGCGTGGTCAGTCGGTGTTGGTGGGGTTCCTAGTGCGGTGGGCCACCAGGAGTCGTCCCAGGTGGAGGGGGTGGGTCCGAGGATGAGGACCTCCGTCTTGTACGAGTTTAGTTTCAGACGGCTGCTTCTCATCCATTCGGCAAAGATAACTACCATTCCCTTCCAACTGAGAATGCCCAGGGGGCTGGTATACAGTGCTGTTCTGACATACTGACTGTACCTCAGTAGCTACCTTCTGCACTAAATTTGAGAATCTAATCATTGTCACAAGACCAGAGGAAGGTAAACCATAAGCTTGCAAGTTGTCACACCTCATATCTCCGAACTTCTTGAGTGCAGATTCAATTAGTCCCAGACGCTCAACCAGTTGTTTCAGTTTCAGGTCAAAGGCAGTATTTACCACATCTTTTAGCAAGTCTATCAGAGTATCCTGGGGAGTCACAGGCAGTGTCTCATCTCCCTTGGGTAGCGCCTTCTGCCTTATAGACAGAGTGTGTTGACCTTTTGTCATTTTGAAGACTTAACAGGCTCCTGCCTCTTCCTTTCCCTCATAAATTCTTCACAGTTTCTGGAGTTAAAGGCAACAATGGCAACTTCCGACTCCAGAGAAACACGGACCTGTGGAGGCACTAACATACCCCAGTTGTCCTCCAAATGAACAGCATCAACTAGGGGGGAGTGTAGTACCCTATCAGATTGCAAGTGGGCACAGTAATAATCAGACTAGAAAGTACATCCTCTGAAGCTTTTGAGGGGGGTAAAGCTGAAATGCAACTGAGAGACGTCGCTCAGCCAGCTCGATCCATTTGTTAGTAATGCTAAATGCCTGCGATAAAATGTTTCACAGACTGGTTCTCTGAAGACCTGGCGTGGCACCAAGGGTATCCTTCCTTTTGCCAGTATGGGCCTTCAGTATGTTGCAAAAACAATAAGATCACACTAAGAACACAAGACAACACAAGAAAAACGTCTCAATACCTCTTCGTAGCTAACAAACCAAAATGGCACACAGCCAAGAGGCATGGCTCAGCCCAGCCTCTTCCGGTCGCGGACAGGCACAGACGGGCCAGGTCTTGGCACTTTACTCCTGCTGCACCAGATTCGCAAGGGCGCAGCAGTAGGAAAGTGCTGCTTAAGTGAGCCTCTGGGTGTCAGTTGCCTTCAGGGCCAACCTCATGCTGTAATGGATGCTGATAAGAGCAGTTCAGGCTCCCCCTGGGCTCCAAACAATGACCCACGCAGCATGAATAAGGCGCTGCTTAAACACACCTCTGGGCGCAAGCTGACTTCAGGGCCAACCTCCTGCCGTGATGGATGCTGGCAACAGCAGTTCAGGTTTCGCCTGGTCTCCAAACAACGTGCCATACAGGGGGAGCAAAGCGCTGCTTAAATGTGCCTCCGGGTGCAAGCAGACTCCAATCTATAACACTACAGTTTGTCCCACTCCATTCTACATTGTACCACTGTCCAATACTCTCCTCCACTCCATAAAACTCCACTCTATAAAAGTCTACTACACTTTATGGCACTCTATGACACTCTACTCCACTCTACTACTGTACATTCCACTATCCAACTCTGTACTCCAATACATGCCCAGACACTGCTTTGTACAACACTTTGGTCCACTATACAACACCTCTCTATACTCTAAGGCACAGCACTCCACTCTTCTGTACAAAACCCCACTCCAGTTTATGACAGTTTACTACATAAACTAAGGAACTAAGGCACTACACTCCACTTAATTCTACAACTCTCCAATGCATTCTATTATAGATTACTCCATACTACGTAACAGCTCTCTACTCGAGTCTACTCCACTGCACAAGATTTTACTTCACTCTACACTACTGTATAACAGTCTACTCTATGTGGGTCCACTGTTTGACACACCACTGTACTCTATGCAGCTCAATTAACGCCACTCTATGCCAATGTACTCAATAACATTTTTTGTTGATTCACTCTACCACACTTTACAACACCCTATTGCACTGTACACCACTCCACTCTACAAAACTGTACTACACTATATGCCACTCTACTCTACTGGTATCTACAACACATTCCAATACTGTACAAAATGCCATTACAATCTACTGTACAACATTTAGTCAATATTGTCTGGTTAGCCAGCTTATAAATGTGTATGGAGGTGTGATACTTATAACCTTTTGAAGGTGGTGGATGAATTGTAAATGAGTTGTAACTATAACTTCAGAATTTCCAATGTTTGCGCACTTTAAGTTTGGCTCATATAGGAAAAAACTGTTCCCCTTTCTATAACAATGTTGTAACCTTTGTTTATTGAATACACACATACACTTTGTGAGATTGGTTTAACATTAATTCCATTGAGCATAGTTTAGAATTTAGCTCATGAAATCACTGAACGTGTTGTTGAAAGGGAGACTGAAGGAGATAGCCACCCAGAAGCTGAATGAATTGCAGAGTTTATGCCCAAGAAATCTGGGCTCAAATCACACCTTCCTCACTTGACTGAATCGTTTGTTCCAAGTCAAGTATGGTTACTTCAGCGGCCTCGTTGTTATTCAACAACCAATTTGAGAGTACTATGATGTATTCCTGAGAAGGGTATATGCTACAAAATTACTTTACAATGTAATACTCAATAATGTTGTTTCATAAATAACAGTATTGGCTATATATGCCATAGATGCTTCCCATAGCCTTTTGGTTCTTTCCTGGAATTTAGGAGAATATAAGAAACATTTAAAATGAGATACACTTAAAGAGATGTTGGAAAAGTATGATATTGTGTGTTTCCAGGAAACTTGGCTGTGCGAAGAACCTGAACCAGTTGATGGCTTCCTAAGACTCTTTAAGGATACTGCGCATTTAGGCACAGGACGACCTTTGGGTGGCCTAATCACTTTGACCTCGACTAGAATAGCTAACAGATTCATAAAGATAAAAACAAAAAGTCATTGGCTATTAGCTGGTCGGTTCGACCTCTATAATGATATTGGAGGGTCGAGACAGCTCACTGTAATTAATGTATATCCAGCCAGGGATGACAGCAGATCATGATACCCCACTGGGTCTGTTAAGGAAGATCTGGAGGCAATATGTATGAATAAAGTATAGTAGCAGGTGTTGATCTTCAAAGATTTAAATCATACCTAGATGCAACAATCTGGACAAATCAAATAACAATTTGTTGGCCGCTGCACATGTGGCACAAGCTATTTTTCCTGAATCAGAGATTATGCCACGTGATACGGCCTTAGTAAGAATTTTAGACTCAAAGCAGATCCTCTGACTAGGTAACGTGGCTTGCCCAATCGATTATGCCTTCATAAATGTTTCACATTTTAAAGAGGTGATGGGATTTGGAGTCTTGCACTTAAAGGGTAGTGATCACTGGCCCTACAGTTAATGTTTAGGGCATGGAATAAAGATCTAAGAGAAGGAGTGATTGCACTGCAGGTAGAATTCCTGTGTTGGATAACCACCTGTATCACAGAGAATAGCTTACAAGCACCCAATGACCTCATGATAAATTATAGAGGTCCCAGCTTGGCAGAAGATCCGAATTATGTGTTTGTGGGATATGAAAGAGTAATTGAACAAGTGGTTGATTGTCTGAAAGTAAAATCAAAAATAATGCATGCGAATAAAGATCATCAACAAGCTAAAAAGGATTATAAAAATACCTGGTTTAATCATGAGTGGAGGATCAAGAAGTTGAAGCTACGGAATTTGGAAAGGGAATTTAGGAAAAGGTGCACTAAGGGATCTGAACAGAAGCTTTGTATAGCCAAACAAGATCATAAAAATATCTTGAGAAAAAGGAAAAAAGAGTACATAAATATGAATTGGAAAGTTATGTTAGATGTGAGAGAAACCTACAGTATTAGGAGGTTTTAGCAGATGGTGAGGGAAGGGAAGGCCCCTGGGAATATGCAGTGTCTAGTAAGAGAAGACAATTGGAATAAGCATTTGGGCAAGCTATATGGGGGTAAAGGATGTTGGGTTTGATCTGGAGAATAAAGTTGAGATAGGTGGTGACATAAGGTAATTTTTTCCCCTTCTTAAGATAAAATAAATAATTGCGCTCCTAAGTTAACTAAAGCAGCTGGCCCAGATAACCTTCCAGCGGCAATAATAAAAAATAATGTTGACTGTTGGACAAGACTCTTTTATGATAACTTTCATAAAAATTTTGATTGTGGCTGTATCCTTTAAAGTTTAAAGTTGGAATGGTGTAACAATTAGGCCAATTCATAAGAAGGATGAGGCAACACAACTGAAGAATTATCATCTAATTAGCCTATTGGACGTCGGACAAAAAGTATTTGCTAAAATATTGCTAGGCCTAATGAAGTCCTGGGTAAAGTTAGATCTCTTGATTCCAGTAGAGGAAGGTGGCTTCAAGGAAGGTCCTTCCACAATAGACCACTGTTTTAGTTGGTGGGCACTGGCAAAAAAGTCAAAAGAGGTACGAGGTCGTCTATTTTGTTGCTTTGTTGGATATTTTGGAGCCGCTTTTGATTTGATAGATCAGAGCTTGTTGTGAGATATATTGAGGCGGCTCAGGATCAACACTGAACTACTTTTTCTGTTCCAGGGACTAAATATGCAAAATTGGGCACAAGTGATTTCAGATTCCTATGGGTGGTTATCAAAGAAGATCCCAGTAAAGAACGGGTTGCAACAAGGCTGTGCCTTGGCCCCCCTATTGTTTGCCATATTTTTGTCTGATTTGCCAAACGTATTATATGATGATAGGGTTTTATGCCTAAAAATGAATGGGACCCATATCTCTTGTTTATTATATGCTGATGACCTAGAGATAGTTGACATGAAAGAGTTGGGACTGCAATTAATATTAGATGTCTTTCATAACTACTGTTAAAGTAAAATGCTTACAGTTAACCTGGATAAGATTAAAATAATGGTGTTGGGAAAAAAGAATGAGGCATTTTCCTGAAAAAGTAGAAATGGTTGATAAGTATAAATATCTGGGTATGTGGTTTGACTCTGAATTAAGATGGCGAGAACATATTGAGTCACTTAAATCCACGGCATTAACATTGTTTGGGGATTAAAGCAGTTTAGTCAGAAGTATGGAGAGCTGTCCCTTCGTCCTGTACTCTCCACCTTTAATGTCATGGTGTGACCTCAATTTCAATATAGGGTGGAAGTTTTAACTCTTGCTGGGAAGTTGAGTTGGGATGCAGAAGAGGGCAAATGTGTGAAACTACTTATTGTGCTTCCCCCCTCAAGTGTGATCTAGGCTATGGGGGCTGAATGCCAAATGACGGTGTGGAGTTACTTGGGAAGGCAAGCTGCATTTAAATTTTGGTTGAGTCTGTGTGAAGAGGATATCCTTAAAATTGTATCCATATGTAAAAGGGAAATAAGGATAAGTGATTTGAATTGGGCCTCCCAAGTGAGAGGTCGGCTAGAGAAGATCTGTGATACTGTGCACCATGGTAAATAGAAATGTGCCAGAGAAGAGGATTTATGTTATTTGGAGGGTAAAATATCTACCCAGTTCATGGTGTGTGGGTGGAGAAATGAGGATATGTTTCCCTATATAGAGACTTTGGGGGTCATTCCGACCCCTGCGGGTGGCGGGCGCCGCCCGCCAGGCTGAAACCACCCAAACACCGCCCGCGGTCAGATGACCACGGGGGGCATTCTGACTTTCCCGCTGGGCCGGCGGGCGATCTGCAAAAGATCGCCCGCCGGCCCAGCGGGAAAGCCCCAGCAAAGATGAAGCCGGCTCCGAATGGAGCCGGCGGATTTGCTGCGGTGCGACGGGTGCAGTGGCACCCGTCGCGATTTTCAGTGTCTGCCAAGCAGACACTGAAAATCTTTATGGGGCCCTGTTAGGGGGCCCCTGCAGGCTGGCAGGAAGGGGGTCGGAATCCCCATAGTGGCGCTGCTTGCAGCGCCGCCATGGAGGATTCCTTTGGCCAGGGGAAAACCGGTGGGAAAACGCCGGTTTCCCTTTTCTGACCGCGGCTTTACCGCCGCGGTCAGAATTGGCCAGGAAGCACCGCCAGCCTGTTGGCGGTGCTTCCGTGGTCGTTGGCCCTGGTGGTCGATGACCGCCAGGGTCAGAATGACCCCCTTTGTCTAATCCTATGTTAAGGAACGAAGTGTTAAAATTCAGGGTTGGGATAAACCCATGCTAAATGGATTTGAAAACAAGAGCCACAATGAGGGATGATCTGGGCCTATGTACATGTGGTCTCAAAGTAAAATGTAGTGCCCAACATATTTTATTGGATTGCTTGTGGTTCTTCAATGAACAGAAAAAGTTTTTAAAGCCAGTTTTTAAGGAATATAATGTTATTAATCAGGATCAAGCTATCATCCTGTTGTTAGAAATGGGATTCAGCTTGGGTACAATGCATATTGGCCTGGCATTGTGAAAGGTTGTGTTTTCTTTAGTTCTTGGAGTTACAGCCCCTAGGTTTGAATGTTTTATGCATGCACCTTTCCTGCTTACACAGGCTGTTTATAGCTCAAGTGAGTAATTTAGTGGCTAGCTTGAGATGTCTCATGGGCCATGTACTCCTTGACTTAGAGTTTATACAGCTCTCTGGTGGGCAAGATTTACATTTAGCTCAAACTGATTGTTTGGCTGTAGATCAGTCCCTAACCTTGAACAGAGGGGACTAGCAAACTATGCAAGATAAGGGTTCATGGCCCAGAGATTCACGGTGATCACCACTTGCAGAGTCACCACTACTGGAATGTTCACGATGGATAAGTCATGGGCTGTGAGAGTCAAATGTATTGCTTCCGCTTGTGTATAAACAATATTAAACCTTTCTGTGCACTTTTGATATGGATATTTAATTTAAAGTTTAAAATTATTTTAGTTGGTACAATATCCAGCTGATGTTACATAATTGGCCTTTTGGGTTTTTGTCTGGGTCCACACTTAGGTCCAGGAATATTTAGTGATGTAATTCTACTTGTTGTGGAAGAACATCTTGTTGTTGTTTGTATTATACAGAATTGCTCATGCTTGGTGGCATTATCCAATATGAGTTACTTATTTTCCTTATTTTTGGGGGTCTGGAAAGAGTGGTTGGTGGTCTTGGAACAAGTGCTTATCTCCCTAGTTTTATTATGAGTTACATTCAGAGGAGTGTGATACCACACATTTTTAGGAAGGATGGTCTTCTGTGATTGTTACCACTGGTGGGATGTTGTACTCATGCATCCATTCATTTACAGGTAATGCTTTTCAAGGTTCCAAGAAATAAAAATATTTAAAACACCAAATGTGACTAATGTTAAAGCTTAGTTTGGAAGAGTGGAGAAATCAGAACATAAAGAAACTATGATTCAAAAATATTTTGAATAAATGATTGAATGCTGAATGTTAAAAGTTCCCTCATGCTTGCCACTAAGGTTTATGTTAATGATGTAGCCTTCCAATGGAATGGCATGATATTAATTCTTGTGGATGTTTCATTTGAAACGATAAAGATTTTTACAGCTGAAGGTACCTCTAGATGAAGGTTCCATAAGTCTCTCAAAAAGAAGGTATGATAATAAACAGTAATTTTAGACAATTGACAACCTGATTCCTAACAACCATGTTAGTGGCTGGCTGCCTCCACCACCTACGACACCAGAGCTTCCACTACCACTGAGGATCATATTGCCAAGCTTTTTTTTGATGCTCTGCAGCTCAGTCTCACCCTTTTCAGTCTTTTAGGCCTTTTCCATAAATTACAGGTGCCTCATTCACCTGTTTCTAAGTAAAAGTAATAACATAGAATGGTAAAAGAAAACATGACATCTGTGCCATCTCATAGTACAGTCACATAAACTGCTCATTAATAATAAAGATGGCAGGGTTGCTTAAAAGTAAACATCTATAATACATTCTGGTGAAAAAGCACAGGGTCCTAGCAAGTTTGGGGTCTGGAGCATAATGTTCTATGTGCTCCTCCTTTTGTGATGGTGTTAGGAAAATGGTGTAATATATGGTGTGGTTGTGCTACCTCACCATGTAACACATTCACAATAACAACTTGTGTTCAGTCAGGCTCATTTGGTAAACCTTTGCTCAACCATGGGTAGCTGTGGCGTTGAACAGTCAGGCATAAACAAAGGAACAAGTGTAAAGCATTTAAAAGCAGTAAAACAAAAAAATAAGAAAGTGACTCAACAAAAAATAAATTCAACTTCAATTTAGATATAAATACTTTATACAATTATAAGATATTATTTTTATGAACTTTTAAACACTAAAATGAGGAAAAACACCCAGAGGGTTCCGGAGAGAGGTATAGTTGTAACTAAATTGTGAAGCACTACTTTGTTTGTAAAATTCCAACAAAGATTGGTAAGCAAAATGTTTGGAAAATTCATAAAACTTTTACAGAGTTATCTATGGCTATTCTTTGGCAGGGAGGAGTTTAACGGGGGCTGTAAGGAGCGGTAATATAGTCACCAAAGCATTCTCAAGTCCATGTTCAGGTTCTATGGATGAACTGCTAGGGACTTCAATGTACTGGTCCTGATACAAGAGATAGAAGATGCTGGAGATGATTTAAGATGTTGAGGATGCAGTGGTCTATGTGGGGGGGGGTTGTTTCTTGTGGTTATTCTTTGGTCCACAGTCCAGGTGGGGTGACTTTTGGCCATTGTCTCCTGATATCCTTGTGGGTTCACCAAAAGTCCAGTTGTCCCTGGGGTATTGGTCTCCAGTCACAGTGAAACCAGCAGGTCTCTATGGTGAAAGCTAGTGTCCATCTTGGGCAAGCAAAATGCACTCCGATGACTCCCCCAAGAAAAACAGACTTGGATGCAACTTTTGAGCATCAGGACTTGGTCTCCTCAACTGCACGTCAGCAGTCATTAGAGATCAGGTGATTGTGGCCACTGAATATCCAGGATGGCTTCTTCAACATTTGTGGCCATGGTGTTGTAACAGGAAGTCAGTCAATTGATTCTTGGAGTTTACCTCTACCATCTGGAGTGAGACGCGAATTTTGCACCAAGTCCAACTCCTCACTTAGCTAGCCCAAGGATAAGCATGTGCTGTCCAACGGTTGGTGAAGCCTCTCTTGCCAGACCCAGGGAATAGCAGGGCATTCCTTGTTTGGCCATTTCTCCTTTGCAGATGTGACCTGGCATCTGGGTGCCAGGAGTGCTTTATTTATACCCAAAAAGTGTCTACAGAAGATGAACTGGTTACTAGTCAATGAGTTACAAGACCGCCAGGGCTGTAATGACGGAAGCACCGCCAACAGGCTGGCGGTGCTTCTCAGGTCATTACGACCGTGGTGGAAGCGCCGCACCCGCACCGCCGGGGCCGGCGGTTTCCTGCCACAATGGCCCGGCGGTAATAATCCGCCAGGGCAGCGCTGCTAGCAGCGCTGCCCAGGGGATTACGAGTCCCCCTACCGCCAGCCTTTTCCTGGCGGTTTGAACCGCCAGGAAAAGGCTGGCGGTACGGGGAGTCGCGCTGCCCCTGGGGGCCCCTGCACTGCCCATGCCTCAGGCATGGGCATTTCAGGGGCCCCCTGACAGGGCCCCATGCAGCTTTTCACTGTCAGCATAGCAGACAGTGAAAAGCGCGAAGCGTGCAACTGCACCCGTCGCACGGCCGCAACACCGTCGGCTCCATTTGGAGCCGGCTCCTGTGTTGCAGCCGAGATCCCCACTGGGCTGGCGGGCGGAAACGAGGTTTCCGCAACGCCGGCCCAGCGGGGATCTCCAAATAGCTGCAGCGGGGTGCGGCTGTATTTGCGGCCGCCCGGCGGTCCGATCTTGGCAGGCGGCCTCAGCCGCCCACCAAGGTCGTAATGAGGGCCAAAGTGTTAAGCCTTAATGCCATAAAGATGTACCAATGTAGCTGCTGAATTGCACATTGAGAAACTGGAACATCTAGGATCAATCCCAGCTTCCCTGCTTAACCAAATTATGTGATCCTCAGCAATGGCTTTATTTCACCAACCTTCATTTTGTTCATTATCATACATCAGAGCACATTCAAATATGTGCAGTCAAGGTGTGTGCTGCACAACACACCTCCAGTTTGATTTTCATAGACTATAAGTTTGCTGCATGTTTAATAAGAATGTGGCCCACATAGAGGATGCATGTGAACCCTGATACACCTTTTAGTCAGTCACTTTGATTTTGCAGTCACTGTATTTTCCGCATAATTATGGATTTGCTGCATTTGCCACATAAGCCATCTGCTGCATAACCTAAAGCTTTGAACAAAAATAATTTAGTTTCTAGCTCAAATGGATCAAACGTTACTAAAAAGGCAGCAGCACTTGCTGCTGCACAGTGGAAGCCCTTAGCAAAGTTTAACTAGTCAGCTTTCTGTTGCTGATTGTTGTATTTGGGTGAAGGAAGAAATATTGAGGTCATACTATCATAAATTATGCTGCTTTATGCCACATAATTTGCTTTTTCTTGCTGAATAAGTTAGTAAACCCTGCCACCTAGGCCCATATTTATACTTTTTGAAGCAAAACTCCGGCGGTGCAGTTTTGCGTCAAAAATATTACCGCCGGCTAATGCAATTTTGGTGCGCCGTGCAGGCGTCAAATTTATACTTTGCTGCACGGCGGTGCAAACCACAGGTGTGAGTCATTATTTTTGACGCACACCGCAGCGTCAAGTTGTAAAGCAAAACGACGTTAACGTGGTGGAAATGACTGTGGGTCGATTTACGACCCCGCAAACCGGATATGCGCAGTTTTTTGACGCAATAGCATAAAAAAAACTTGCAAACACTGCCATTTCACCAGAGGAGAGCCAAAATGGATCCCAGATGCCATTACAGACCCCAGGAAGATGACAACAGACCAGGAACCAGACAGGAGGACCCACACAAGAACCAGGACACTTATAAGAAGAAAATAAAGTGTTGCTTCAGTGCAGAGAAGCAGGAAATTCTGGTTAAAGAGGTGACGGAACACCAGCACCAAATGTTTGTCACCTCAAAGTTGCCAATTAGTAGGAGAGAGGCTATATGGCAACAAATTGTCGACAAGATTAACAGTGTGGCAGAAGTACGCAGAACAGTCATCGAGTGTAAGAAACACTGGCATGACTGCAAGCGCAGGACCAAGGAAAAGATGGACAGGAACAGGAAGGCAGCACTGCAGACAGGAGTCCCTGGACCACATGGAGGAGATGGTTGCAGCCGTCATCCCTGAGGAGATTGTCACAGGGATTCGAGGACAGGACAGCGCAGACTGCCAGGAGACAACGCACATGCAAGGTAAGTCGCCTTTGGAATTAAAATGCAATAATGTCAACTGTGAGCAGGGGGGGATACCTACTACACATTGCATGTAAGTCATCATATACATGGAGTGGCATGGGTAAAGGGGCACGGCATCGGGGCATGGCCTGCACAGACAGAAGCTAGGGCTCCCCATTACACTACACCAACAACAGTCCCATGGGGGCATGCTGTCATGCCAACGATGGAGCAAAGGGAAAGCCACGCCAGGAGGGAAGGCCACAACGTCAAACTGACATCCCGGCACACGTCAGCCACCATACCCCCTACATTAACTAGGGCCTTCTTAACAACCTCTAGCCATACCGACAACTGGAATGCAACTGCGACAACAGTTGCCACTACCACCTCCGCTCTGTGCGCAGCTCAAGTAGCCAATGGCAGTAACCTCCCACTGGATCATACACACCTAAATTAGGGGATGAGGATGACAACTTCAACAATCCCCAGAAACAAGACAAAGACCCCAGTACTGTCAAATGTCAATGCCCATAGTTGTCGCAAACATCAGCCAATGTCATCAACAGTAGGAGCTACACAGCACTAAGGACACACCCATGCTGCATATGTCAGGCTCCATCTTGTGCCTGGGTAACAATGCAACATCCCAAATGTCATACTGCTCAGACAACAGCATTGAGGGGGGGACACATGTAACTGGTCACTGAAATACACCTGCACAGTCAGAGGAGGAAATAGGACACTGATACGATTATCAGGGCAATCCAATGTAACACACATTCCCCAACATCAGCTGTACACATTACCAATGCCAACATCCATATCGTGTCATAACATTGCTATGCATAGGATATGCCACATGTCAAATACATTTAAGTGGATGTGAAAGATCAGAGATTGGGGCAGGTCCAGATTGTTAAGTGTGCTGCCAGGACCATCAGAACACCCACAGCCAGTGAAAGGTCTCACCATGAGAATGGATGTAGACAGAGGCTTGAGTAGGACAAGAAGGTGGCAATTCTCTATTTGGCCTAAACCAACACCTACAGGCAATGATGCCGACAAGTCTAATAACTCAATAACATACATGTGACATGCAGGTGGGCCATAGGCCTGGAAGAATGCCCATCTGAAGGACTGGAGCAATGAACACGAAACAAGATCACAATTTGAATTCATCACAAGGCAGGCTGTCACATCAAAAATGCCACAACACAGAAACACTAATTGTACCCTGTTTCATTGCGGAGGAAGATGGATCTCCTGTGGATATGCCTGTCCCAGATTCCCCTGATGACATGGATGACGAGCTGATAAACATTCCCCAGGAGACTATCCAAAAGTTCCTTGAAACCCTCCAGACCCCACCTTCAGTCACAAGGATGAGCACAGAACAAGCATCCATCGCACAGGATCCACCCACCACCCCAATTGTAAGACCTGCCAGCTCCAATACAGCTGAGGACTCAGACGACACTGGAACCAGCTTTGAGAGAACTGTAGTTGGAGTACAGCGGGAGCTGGCCAAGGAGGTGCGGTTGGGGATGCAAACTATGGCAGCCAGCCTAGAGGGGGTGCGTTTGTGCATGATGTCATCTGCAGATCAGGCAGAAGCTATGCAAGCCCTAACATCTATCTTGCAGGAACTGCAAAAAAACCAGAAGGAAATCAGCACAGCTGTAACACAGTTGACCCAACACCTACAACAGCAATCCTGTCAACGCGTGCATTAATGCAACATTGAAACCCTAAGGGCCGACCTGGCTGCCTACCATCGTGATGTGGCTGCTATTCTCAAGAACCAGCAGATACTCCTTGCTGCAGTACTGCCCTTAAGCCCTTCACAGGGAGAAGCGACCGGGATGTCTGACTCCACGTCTTCTAACACTGAGTTGTGTGCTGCCCCTTCTCAACCAACAACAACAAGGACAGAGGAGGCAACACACACATCAGAAGAAGAAGACAGATCACATTCCCAAGGAAAAGTACCGGGAAGCAATAGTCCCTGCCACATGGCCAACTATTACTAAGGTCCTGCGCTTTCAAACTTGCCAGTCTTGCAAGAACTGTACTCAAGCACTGTTCTGCAAACCACTGTATATCTTGCCACCCAGCCCAGTGATTGTCTCTCTCCTACTCATTGGCAAATTATGTCCCTCTGCACTGTCTGAAACATCAACCCCAGCATGTCAAAAGCATTTCGGTAAACCCTTGTGTAGGATCCTCAATGTAAGATGTCACTATAATGGACTCACAATCATGGACAATGTACAGATAGCACTACAGCACTTTTCAATAAATAGCACTTACACAACAAATCTGTCTCTGGGTAATGTGACATATCAACTGTGCAGTAAATAACTGAAATGTGCCTACTGTCAAATTACGTAGCTTGTCAATACAACTGTCCTGATACTATGTAGTCAGATAAATCAGCACAATGCCCATGATTGCATCATACTCTGCCCTTCCTGAGGGTAAGATCTGATGAAGTGAGAAACCGTACACCATCATGCTGTGTTGGACAGAAGAATGCTTCCTCAAGGGATATCTAAGTCATCAAATAGTGGCTGCAAAATGTTGTCACCAGGCAATAATAACACATATAACAGTGCACACTAATCTAAGCAAACACTACAAAAACTGCATAAATGAAGGTATCTGAGTTTACATCCAAATAGGTAATCATGCTGAACTGTGTCACAAATGACGTATGAGAGTCATGAAGACAAGAATACAAGAGTGCCAATGAGAACTCATCTTATAAGGGTGTCCTTGATCATCACACTGCACTCAGACCTAAAACTGTTCCCCCAATACCAAGTCTGGAAGCACTGTTTGTGACTTTGAAAACACACTTATCAACAGAAACACATTGTCATCCATATTAACTGTAATTGGTGGTTGCAACGAAGGGTGGACACTTTGCAAGGTAGCTCTGGGCTAGCTGCCATTTGGACAGCTCAGTTGGGATTTGTTTGTAGCATAGGACACAAATGTAATAGTACACAATTCATGTACACTGAATCCAAACCCAGGATCAAGTACAATTTAACACATACTGTTAAGGGTTAACCAAATATTTGTTAAATGATAATCACAGAAGAGGAAACTGAGGGAAAGATCTTAACTACCCTAATCTACCCTGACTACTCATTACCCACAACTTTCCCTAACTAACCTAAGCTACACATACTTATCACATGTAACGAAACGTTCTAAACATCCATCCCTCATCCCCTTTATGAGACGGGACACATGGAGGACAACACATACTAACCTAAACACATATTATACTATCCTAAACAAATATATATATATTTGTATTTTTTTTTTTTTTTTTTTTTTTTTTTGGTATTTTTTCTTTTTTTTAACACACAAGAACCCCAACATAGCCGATCACACACATAATAAGTAAAAATAGAAAGAATCAGGACCCCCACCCACTAACACTAACTAAACTAACAGCCTATAATAACCTAACACTAACCCCACTAAGCCCACTAACTATAAGAACAAGGAAAGACGAGGGAGGAGAGGGAATCATTTCCATTTCAAATACAGTCTAGAGGTTGGCCCTGCGGAGGGTCCTCTTGATTGACTTAACACGCCAGTTAATGTGGCGCACATCCCGGCTCAGGTGGCTTAACTTGCACAGCACACGGTCCATCTTCCGTTCCATGTTGTGGAAGGCTGCAGGGTCAACAGATGGAGCTGTGGCAGTCTGGGTACCGTTGGAGGAGGTCAGTGTGTGTGTGGAGCCAGGCCCAGTGGGCTGTCCTGCACCTGGAGCAATGCTGGAGCCTGGAAGTCCAGCAGATTTAGGCACAACAGTCCCAGCTGTGGGTGGGGCCACCTGGCTTGAAGTGGAGGTTGTGCTGGTGGTGGCTGTGGTGGGCAAAGTAGGCCCACCCTGTGGGAAGGCTCTCCATGCCCCAGAGGCCCGTTCATGGCAATATCGCCGGGCCATCCTCCTGAACCCAGACTCCACCAGCAGGATGTGCTGGTATCTCATGGCCCGGTGCTGGAATTCACGGACCTGGTCTGGAGTCATGTTTGCAGCTGTGAAGACAAATGCAAATATTCTGCATTAGTAACTGGATTGTGTGAAATGGCACAAGAAGTTAATCAGACAATACATCTACAGTACTTGTAACAGCTCATATCACAATACAGATCATTGAATATCCCTGAGGAAGTACATGGCAGGCCAGCCTACAAAGGTCACATCACACATAGCACATCCATAACCTACAAGATGGGTAACAACTGGCTTTGACTTGCCATCTGAGTTCTGCCAGTTATCAGCTAAGGATCATGCTGCATATCCTCCGCCAAGACCTGGGCTACAAATGTCAGTGTACGGAATGCAAAACTAAAGCCACATGGTCTGCAAGTTGTAACTGGACTAGCCAGTATAGTACCAAGTGCCATTCCTGAGTGTGTATACTAGGTTCCGACCAAACAGTCACTTATTCACATGTATGTGTAACATACTGGTAGCATCAGTACTAGGTACCCCATTCACAAACCCATGCCTGTGTTTGAGGGTGGGGGGGGGGGTGGATAAACAACTATCAATTTCCAACAACATGTACACCGAGGAGTGTATAGAAAACTCCACATGTGTTTGGCTCTACACACACACCACAGGTAAGGTCTATCAACAATTAGGAGTCAGCAAACCCTAGACCAATCATAGGGCCACACATGTCAGGAAATGCAGAACTTGGTACACAACATATACTTCCAGTAAGGCCTGACTGACATCAGACACAGAGTTGCAAGAACACCCATGATCATGATTTGCATGCACACCTAGGCCATTGCACTCAAGTTCCACATACTTGTAGCACTACATGCGGAAGTACATGCTGCTAGGAGGTTCTACCTACAGTTTCATAAGTACCTTGGTAAATAGGGAAGCAGAAGTCTATTAGAAAGCAATTTGCTGTACTAATCTTGGAGAATGTGGGTCTGACAGGCTGACTAAATGTGAGCTGACTTCCAGTGCGACTCTTGTTGATACAAGTGTCATCCACATGACTAACCCCAGTACTCACAGTGGGGCCTACAGGAATGGCCTACAGTCCCTAGATAATACCATTGGATACGCATTGGCCAACTCAAAACATGTAAGAAACTGAAATCCCACTCATGGAACAAGAGAAATGATTGCCCAACGCATCACACCTTGCTATGCGTTCAACACACACGAGTCCATAAACAGCAAACACAGCACATAACAGACATATCAACACTTACTGGAGTGGTCGGGGTCCTCAAATGTCGCCACCTCTCCCACAGTGTAGGGTGCCGGTCCACCTGTAAGGCATGGAAGGAATAAATGTGCTCAAAATCTGTGCACTGAGCAACAATTTCATTAACATATACAATGTGTAGGCTGAATAAGGAAATGGCAGCCATTCAGACATGATGATACTGCATCTGATATATCACTGCCAACTTGTACATAGCATGGGTCTCCTGTGACAGTTACACACATATCTGCACACAAACATTGGCCCTAACTATCATGTGGTTGCAAACATGCCCCGTAATTGGTGACCAGAAAAAAAATATGGAGTGTAATCGTCTCATCATGTGCATCCAAGAAAGACATCCAAAGCCTGGTTACTTGAGGACTGCGTTACCAGTCAAACATGCCTTGTGGCCATGACCCATTTATTACACATAGGTACAATGTACAGAGGGAGGGGCAGGGACTTTTGTAAGCCCTCCTGCTGTTACATTTGATTCAACTGATGTGGCCCAGCTATGGTGATTTGCACCAACCATGGAGATGTGAAGCCATGTGCATACCTTTGGACTGCCATCCATATTTGGAATGTGGCACAACTAATTCCAACAAACATTCTAAGATGTTAGCTGAGGGCACCTTACACCTTTTCACAATATTTTCAAATCCAAATCTGACATGTATCCAAAAAGATAAAGGAACATAATAATCCCAAACATTCATAGTACTTCCGTGAACGCTTTCCTTCCACACTCACCAGACTCACATGAGACATATGTCTGAGTCACTTTGCTATTATCAATTGACGTGAAGGCAGCACTTATGTTCTGCATCATATAGTGATTCTAAAGTCAGTCTAGCTATTGCGTCAACTAAGTTAGCCAATATGTTGGTACATCTTTACTTCTCTGTCAATAGTACCCTATATAGACATGATTGGCTCCTATTTTGTTTGTTTGTCTGACACGAAGGCCACACCAATTTACTTCATGGAAAAGTATCCTGTAAGTTTGCTGAGCACGTGCTACCAGACAGCTAGCAATTGTGATCCTTACCAGAGTGCATCAATTATCCCTGTATGTTTCCCCAGCATTACACACAGTCAGCAGGTTAGCTGGCCGACATAGCACAAATCCTCTTATGTCACTACAGAGCATTTAATCGTGCCCATTTACATAATTAGTACTCACCAACAGTGCCACCAATCATGATTCCCAGGTGGTCCAAGAGATCCTGCTCCCTGGTGATGAGGTCAGCCCACCGGTGCTTCAGCTGGTGGTCACTCCTCTGGCTGGCATACACACGCTGCAGGTGATGCAGCACCTTTACCCACCGGATTCTGCGTGCCTCTGTTGGATACCCCTATATCACCCTGCCCCCTGCCTCGATCATGAGTGGCAAGAAATGGCACACAAGCCATATGAACCCCACCAACTCCTCTTCACCCATCCTGCCAAGATGTGGCCTACCAGACATAGTGGAAATGTGAAAGGAAACAAGGGTAAAAGAAATAGAAAGGGGAAAAGGTGGAAAGTAGGGGTACAAATACAGATGAAAAGTAAACTTAACCACTAAAAGAGCCCAACTATCCGCAAACTACCACTACCCACAACAGACTCCCATAAAACAACAAAAACACTAGGTAAATGGACAAATGTACACAAAACACAGTAGGACAGTATACACCACCAATATTTAATTCACAAATGGACAATACAGATAGCACACAGGACAAAAAAGCACAAAATCTCAGGACACCACTCTGTACACAGCCACACAGTCTAGAAGAATCATAGACTGCAAAGTGAAAGTAAAAGTACACCCACTGTACATGATCTGTAAACAGGATATCCTATTACATCACTTCCTCTATGAAATGTCTGCCCTTTTTCGCGTTATGTGTAATTTTTTGTCCACCAATACTGTATTTGTGTCATTTTTTTTTGACGCACAGGAGTGAAAATTAGCCAGCATCCAAATAATAGTACATTGCCTGTACAAATATCTGGATGTGGCCTAATGTTCACTCCTGTGCGTCAAAAAAAATTACGCATATACAGTATTGGTGGGCAAAAAATGAAGCATAACGCTAGGAACGTCAACATTTCAGTGCATTAACTGGTTTTGGGCAATTTTTCTGTTTTTTTGTTATGTTACATTTGGGACACATCGGAGACAGGCTGATTGAACACACTATGGTGCTAATGGTGTATGTTCACATGTGTGACATCATACTGCAGCGAACCATGATCCTCTACTCCCTTCACAGTATTTTTACGGTTGGCTGACGCAATAGATGGTCACAAGTGTGGCCTACATATGTGTGTTGCACTAATTGGGCATGTTTGGCATAAGGAGAGGATAGCAATGTGACGCACATATGTGCAATACCTAAATACCTTTAGCTCAAAGTGTGTGCTTTGGCAACTAATGTATTTGTTGACCAAGTGTGTGTGTATCACATGAAGCATTATTGCACATATGCTTGTATGAATGTGACGTCCATGTGTCCAATCCTTAGATGCAAGTCATTGTGGAACTGAGAGAGGGCATGTGTTAGTCATACATGTAGCAACATCCGTAATGTGGACTTCCAAGATTTAGGGTAACGTAGACACCACATGTGACAAAGCATGCACCAGATAGATGGCAGATGCTTGTTCATGTCAATGGTCCACATTTTCAACATCCTATGTCCTAGAGTTTTGGTAACAGCTTCCTAGGCACTAGTTGGTGAATCCCATAGTGAGTCATACACATGCATTGAGGAAGAGGGTACCATGTTGTTTGCACAGACAGACAAGGGTGAATCTCAAATGTATGATGACACCACAGTTGAGGCCATAGAAGTGAGCCACAACTATGAAGTGGCTGTGGTGGACCAGCATACAAGACAGCATGTGTCCACATATTTCCAGTGATCAATTGCACATAGGTGTCTTGTTCATGTGTGTGGTCCAATGATGATCCTGTATATAGTTTGGGGTGTAATTTGTCACAGTTCGGTCCAGGACTCATCATGAGTCAGTGGCAGCTATTCCTGTATCTACTGAGTATCCTTGGTTGATCAATGTGAGTAAAGTGGATGAGGACATGTGCACCTACATGGGGATGGTCCCACCCTGTCACTAAAGACGTGTAATGAGACAGTCAACAGGGCAGCCTTGGTGTGCTGAGTGAGATAATGTCTCAGGTGTCATGTTCCAGCAGGTGTCATTACAACATTTGTACACAGGTTAGCCTCTGCAATTCCCACTGCATCTGGGAACATCATAGTCTCTGTGCTGATTATTCTCGCAGCTATTAACCACACGGCCCATCAATATGTTGTGTGCACTGTGATTCTGTGTGTGAACTGTCATGGTCCTGACATGTGTGGATTTTTCATGGACATTATCAGAGGTTGCTGGTTCTGCTGAAGGCCCCGTACCCAATCCCTGCATATGGCCCTGGGACACTGTCACACTTTGCCATTCATACATAAATGAGACCCATACAAGGGATGGGCCATGAATTTTGCTCAAATGGTACAGTTAAAAGGCAGATGATGCTATACAATGTATTTGGGTATGCATTGAAGAAGCACATGCCCAAATACCCTCTGATGAATGAGAGGTTTGCTAACGCAAGTGTGGTACATAGGTAGCCACAGGGATTCTTTAGGGTGACGCACAGACAGATGCCAGTCAGGCTGACAGAATGCAGGGTGATTCAGGATACAGCAATTTCACAAGTTACATAATCAGGCATCTGACTTAGACTATTTGGAGGACGAACTAGACAGTTGACATGTTAAACTGTGTATGTCCTGTGTTTTTGAAGGTGACAAATGAACCCAAGTGCTGTGTTACACGGCTTAATTAGTATCAATGCTTAACGGTGTATTTGACAAAATGGCAACTCCTATGCTGTTCCAGGCATCAGCAGGGGCAGTGCTTGTTGAAATGGGTGGTGTGCATGGAGGTGATCACAGGTGTGGGCTGCATCTGTTTCTCACCAGTCCTGTAGGTGAGATTTGCATTCTAAGTGCCAACATACTTTTTCACACGGGAAACAATCTACAGGTGCTTACAGGGCTTTGAAACTAGAAGACAGTGTATAAATTAACCTGACGCCAATGCAGTCAAATGTTCTATGACAAAGGCATACCATAGGAAAGGGTGTAGCACACTGGATTGCTATTGTTAGTCTGTGTGTGAGGAGGAGGTAATATCAGGGTACCCATCTTAGTATTCCAGGGACCTCTTCAGACAGGTGGGTTGTGACCAGGTGCATGGGTGTGTCAGAAGTTAGGAAATGGGCTGACATGTACATAGAATGTTATGTGTGCAATGCTGCTCATATGAGTGGCACTTGTGCTGTCTATGTTCTGTTTCTATGGAACTCTAGTCACAGATAGTCCTTGCAAATATTGGATGCAGTTGGACTTACTGCTGTCAAGGGTCTGATCAGACATTCCTGTAACTGATGCAAAAGCACATCGACTGCCTCATGTATGAGGCTTGTTTATAGAGTGATGGTGTCTTAGTTGTGTGCCATATGCTGCGTTGGACCTTGATTTCAACATGTATGTGTGAAATAGGTGTGGTCCTCTGCTATTGGCCTTCAAAGGAGAAATGTACATGATAGATGTCATTTACAGTGTGTGTGTATGTGACCATTGTATGTTAGGCATCACATTAGCTCTGGGATTTTCATTGTCCTAATCAGTATCTCAGGAATGCTCCATGAGGCAACACTCTTATTCTGATAAGTAGAGATGAAGGTGTGCAAAAATGATTAGCCAGACCATGATATGGTGATTATTATAGGTGTTTATTTAAATTAGTTAACTAAAGTGGTGAAGGTGATTATATTTAAAAGAAATTGTTGACAATATGTTGCCGCCTGCATATACCAGCGGCCGTGTTCTGTAGTTCCCCCTCATGTTGCAGGCCAGCATCCTCCTCTTCCTCCTCTTCAGGCATGGGTGGCTCTGGTTCCAGGAAGGGAATGATCCTTTTGATGCAAATGTTGTGCAATATTGCACATGTTAGGATGATCTTACAGACCATCTCTGGGGAATATAGGAGGCTACCACCAGTGATGTCGAGGCACCGGAACCTTGACTTGAAGATGCCGAAGGTCCTCTCGACTATGCTGCGTGTCCTCCTATGTGTGTCATTGTAGGCACGCTCTGCAGCAGTACTTGGGTTGCCAATAGGTGTCATTAGCCATGGCTGGATGCCATACCCCTGATCAGCTGCAAGAGAAAATGAATGGGATCATGTTGATGTAGCTGTCCCTATTGAAATGACCTTGCATGGCAGTAGTTGTCTTGTGTTGTCTGTGACTCTTTTGTATTATAGTGTTCCTTCTTAGGCTTGTAGGATATACCATCTGCATTGTGTTGTTTCCTTGGCTGAACGAGTGTTTGCCTGCTGACTGTTTGTCAGCAGTATGTTTTGGGATTTGCAGTACAGTGTGCACTCCCTAGCATTGTGACTTGTGATACAGGTGTCCCTGTGTCTTCACTGGGGGTGAGATGATAGTTCCATACACAGGTTAAAATTGACAGTGTTGTTAACACGTTCAAATCAATGTACCCTGGACATCCCATACCTTTAGACTTATGCAATGGATTTATGTAAACGTCATTGGGACACTTACATTTTGCAAGGTGACATTTAGGCAACCCACTCCACACGTTGTGATCTTTGACGTCTTAACATTAGGCTGTAAAGTAATTTCAGATGTGTGACAGGTTCACTGCAGGCATAAGAAACATGGCTAGCGATGTCACGACCTCTGTGTGTTCCTGTTCACATGTTGCTGTTGTGGTGTATGTGTTGTGTGTCCTAGAGGGTTGCTGTTCAGAGTGTATATAAGTAGGTTTCTGTACTTACCAACAAGTAGTCCATTGCCATACCGTCCAACCTGGAAGTGTTCATTGATGGTGCAGTGACGGAAGATGAAGGAGTCATGGACACTCCCAGGATATTTAGCCACGATGTTGGTGATCAATCCCTGGTGATCGACAATGGCCTGCACGTTGATGGAATGTGTGTGCTTCCTGTTGTGGTAGAGGTGTTCAGTTGCAGCAGGTGGCACAAGGCGTACATGTGTGCAGTTGATTGCACCAAGGACATGTGGGAAGCCACTGATGAGGTAGAACCCCTGTTTTGTTTCCTGCTGCTTCTGCAGTGTGTTAGGGAAGCAGATGTGGTGGGGTGTAAGTCCAATGATGGCATCCAGTACTTTGGGCAAAAAGGCGGAGAATGATGGTTGTGATATTTCGGCAACCAGGGCACCAGTTGTTTGAAAAGAGCCACTTGCCAGCATGTGAAGTACGGCAAGCAGCTTGGTTTCTGTTGGGATGGTGCACGGTGTCAGCAAAGTGGGTGCCAACTGCGGTTCAATGTTGTGCAGCAGCTGCTGAACGCCTGCCAGTTCAACCTGTACCTCTGGATGATGTTGTCTTCCCTGAGGCCATGAAGGGTTGTTCTGGGGCGGAATATCCTCTCCTGCCTTCTGCGCTGCCTTTGGGGTCCCTGCTGGTGTTGTTGTAGCTGCTGTTGTTGCTGCTGGGCTCTGCGTCTGAGTGCACACTGGATTAGAATCACCTCCATGTCTCCCTGTTGCTGCTCTGCTGTTGCTTCTGTGTGTTCTGATTAAATACGGGTGTGTTTGCCCCATTTTAACGCCTGCTCTGACCCAGGCGTTAATTTTTTACGCAAATCAGGCTGTGTGTCATTTTCTGGCTCTGCCTCCCGGCCGTGCATCATTTTTGCCCAAAAGCATAAATATGACGCACGGCCGTTTAAGTCATTTTTTGGACGGGAACGCCTACCATGCATATGATTAACGCAAGGCGGGTTGCTGCATCCAAAAAATGACGCACACGGCGAAATCGTCCGCGGGCGTCAAAGTTTAAATACGGGGCAACGTTTGCGCTGAATGTGCGTCAACATTTTGGACACACATTCACCACAGACGGAGTAGAAATGTGCCCCCTAATGTTTTCTTTTCTTGCTAGTGATTACAATTGCCCTGCTCTTAGTTCACTAATACCAATATCATGAGGGCACAAGCAGCAATGTTTTGCAGTTCATGTTTAAAAACTTTAATTTTTACCAAATACATCTCAATGCAGTGGTATAATCCCTTGTATAAGGGCAAAACACTTCTGTACATTAGAGAGACATTTGTTTGAGCTCAAGCCTGTAAATGCATGCACTAGCCATGTGTCTCCCTTGTGAGAACTGCTGTTTACAAAATTGACTTGGACCCTTCTGATTGCTTACTATTTGTGCACTTCAACGTCACTCTGCTTTGTAACATCCGTAATTGGCTAGTCCAGCCAAAATGTCACTTCCAAAGCTTGCTGTGGAGGACAGACCAAGCTCCGATTGATTCAACATAATAAAGGTCCGTCTGCTGCTCCCAACATAATCGAGGTACTATTTCATCCTCCCTCCTGTTCCTGCTGGTCCCTCTGCAACAGTTGTGTTTTTGATTGTAAGTATAATACAAAAGTAAACTAAAAATAGCTTATATCCAATCTTCCACATTCCGTGCTCAGAGTGCCATCTCAGCAGTGCCATATTTAAATGTATCAACTTAGGAGGGTTACACCAACTTTGCCTGCTTCCTTTGAAGGCATATTGTCCAATCCAAGTTGTCTGTTGTGTTCTCAATACAGCTGACATAGCAGTACTGACTGCTTAAACTTCGATGCAGTAAGTGAATGGGACATAAATTAAATGACGAATTGTGCCATCCAAAAGGGCCTCTTTTTCTTAACAAGGGAGACATAGGGTCTTTACACTGGGTGTGACATTAGGTTCAGTCAGTATTCATGACATGATCAACCCTTCGGTGTGAGGTGTCCAAGAGACTCAAATGCCCCATCACAAAATGTAGAGTAGATATATTAGGTGTATGCATAAGCTCCCAAGATGACTTAAATCACCTGAGACGTTCGACTTTCATTTAATAACTTTCCGTGTTTTGGGAGTTGTAGTTCTATGCCATTTGGACAGAATTTCAGATTACTGTATATGGAATAAAAGATAGCTGTGATACAGAAGACTGTCCAGAGGTGTGAACAGTAACTGGCTCTGTAGCAGAAGAGTGAAAGGGTTTTAAAAGAAAGAGTGATTGCATTAAGCCACTCTGGTTTGGTTGGGTGCATGCCATCTCATGAATCAAAGGTCACAAACTTTAAGGGTACCTGGTCAAAAAACATTTGAGAACTGATTTTGGCATAGATTTCATTTTGCTAACCTGACATCCAAATTACAGCTAAATAACAAGATGGATATGCAGCAAGCAATTGACAGAAGCTTGAGCTGATGAATAATGATGCAAATGGTGGATCCTGTAACCTACTATTCATCAGTGACCCTTCAGCTCCATACATTTATGTCTAACTACCAATTATATGAGATTTTCATATTTAACCAGGAAGCAGTAGTGGAATCTCTACTAATTGGTCAGGAGCATTTAAGTTTTACACAGTGTCGGTGTCATCGATGTCAGTTTAACAGCCCAGTAGTCAAGCAGAGGCCAATGATCTATAGTCCCAAGTAAGGCGAACACTTAAAGTAGGTGAAATCACTTTCAATTAAAGGCTTTTCCAGCCACATAGTACTGTATCTTTATTTGCACAGTGGTATTATTTTAAATGTGTTAACTGTAAAGATTAACTACAATGGGCATTTTATGTGATGATTTATTTACACCCCTCACTTGGAAAAGGATGTAGCATTACATCCAGGGTCACTGAACGGGAACGGGAAACTAGGCTTGAATCTTGGTATGATAAAAGACTTTTGTAAATATATAAACTGTAGATTTTACTATGGGTATTCATTTTACTCATGGACGCAAAGCTTTCAAATGCACAAACCTTGTAAGAAAACATTTTTTTAAGAATTATGCTATAAACAAGGGGGCTTGAAGAGAAGCAAGGACCATTTTACGTGAACCGGGTTGTTATCATGGCATTGTCCGAAACCCTCAAAATCAGTAGTATGTTGATCATGTATGAGAGCACAAGGATCTTGACTTTTAGAAAACTAAAGTAAACATAACATGTTACATTTGTTGAATTTTGATGGTGTCTGTTTCCTTTTCATCTATCCTAGGTGATGGGGTACGATTCTTTGTCGTGAGCTTTGCAGGAAACCCTGCTTTTCATTCATGCGCAGGGGCAGCATTCACTTCTCACCTAAGGGCACTTGAGGCAGATACAGGATTAGATTTCTGAAACCTTTTCAACTCATGGCTGCAAGGATATGGGGAGGGGGCCACCTCCCTTGAGCCATGCAGCGCTGCACCACTGCTGCTTCCTGGGCCTTAACACTGAAGCTTTTAAAATACAGTGCGGGGCACCTTAGTTGTCAGCAGGAGCAGGGCCCTGGGCTGCTGCCCACACTGCCCATGCTTAGGCTGGCCCTTTCTGGGGGAGTCCAGGGTGGTGTGCTTTGCATGCACCTTACACCATGTTCTTACCCACAATGCCCTGCAAGCCTACAACTTTGCTTGAAGTCACACATTTTCTCTACATTTCTGTGATTGAAACTTCAGGAATCCAAAGGCATTCACAAACCTTCTACCACCTAGCATTCCCTCACCTATGCTGATAAAAACTCTTCCCCACTTGTGGGGCTGGGCTTAGCACCAGTGACTGGAACAGATCCAATCAATGTCAATAGGAGTCTCCAATAAAGGGCTCCTATTGTCCTTTGTTTGCCCATTCCTGTTGTGGCAGTCGGCTGAGCCACACATGTAGAGCAGCGTTTTTTGTTGTCATAGGTGGGGTAATACTGAGTGGCAGGAATTTGTGGATTCCGGCAAATTCCAGAACTTTCTATCACAGAAATCTAAGGAAAATGTTCAGGCAGTGTTTAAGGTTTGCAGGGCCCGGTGGGTAAAAAACCCTAATGGAAGCTATGTAAGTCATAACTCCCTGGATTATCCTACGTGTCTGTTTTTCAATAATGTACATGTTGGCTAGGTTTCCTTATGTGCTGGCTGAGCTAGGGTCCAAAATCTTGAGCTACCCACATCAAGGAAAGTCAGTTTGTGGTGGAATAATGTGCTGCATCCATGTTGCATTTTAGGATGTTTCCTGTCACGGTCACTGGGTCTACTCACACAAGTGAGGTACCATTTTTATAAGGGGTTTTGGGGGAATGCAACTTGCAAGGATGTTTGTGGCTTCCTACAGACACCAGAACTTTTCATCACAGAAATGTGAGGAAAACTTGTTTTCTTAGTCAATGTTTGAGGTTTGCAGGGGATTCTGGGTAGAAAAATGTGGTGAATGACACTCATATCAGCCCACCATGGATATTCCTACGTGTCTAGTTTTAATAAATGTACAGGTTGACTAGGTTTCCTATAGGAAAGTACCTTCTTTCTTGGCATGTATACCCCCTTTTTCTGCCTGTCAGTGTCTTTGACTGTGTTCACTGGGATCTTGCTAACCAGGACACCAGTGATTATGCTCTCTCTCCCAAAACACTGTTTTCATCCCACAATTGGCATACTTGTGCTCCCCATGTAAACCCCTAGTATATGATACCTAGGTACACAGGGCATTGGGGTTCCAGTGGATCTCTATGGGCTGCAGCAGTTATTCACTATAGGTCACTGTACCAGGACACTATAAGTCACCCCTATGGTATACCCTCTCAGCCCAGAAGGCAGGGTGCATGTACCTGTGTGTTAGGGCACCCCTGCACTAAAAGAGGTGCCCCTACAAACTCCAGACCCATTTTCATGGACTTTGTGAGTGTAGGGATGCCATTTTACTTGTGTACTGGACATAGGTCACTACCCATGTCCAGTTACATAATGGCAACTCCAAACCTAGGTATATTTGGTATCATACATGTTGGAATCATACCCCAATACTTTTGGAAGTATTGGTTGTATGATTCCATGCAGAGGACCCCCAGCATTGCTTCAACATCCCTCTGAGGTTTTCCAGGCAGCCCCAGCTGCTGCCACCTCACAGACAGGTTTCTGCCCTCCTGTTGCTTGAGAAGCTCAAGCTCAGGAAGGCAGAACAAATGGTTTCCTTTGGGAGAGAGTTGTTACACCCTCTTCCTTTGGAAATAGGTGCTACATGGCATGGGAGGAGTAGCCTCCCCAAGCCACTGGTATGCTTTGAAGGGCACATTTCACCTCCAGTCCCTGCTCTGGCGTGAAACCGGACAATGGAAAGGGGAGTGACCACTCCCCTGTCCATCACCACCCCAGGGGTGGTGCCCAGACCTCTTCCAGATGGTCTCTGGGTTTTGCCATCTTGGATCCAAGGTTGGCAGGGAACTCTGGGAGCATCTGAGTGGCCAGGTCAGGCACGTGATGTCAAAGCCCCCTCCTAATAGGTGGTCACCCAGCTAGGTGACCAATCCCCCTTTCAGGGCTATTTAGGGGCTTTTGAGTGGTTCCTCAGATTCGGCATCTGGACTCTCCAGGACCTACAATCTACAACAAAGATGAAGATTTCACCTGCAACATTTTTTATCCGGCTCGTTCCAGCTTCTGCAACATTTCTCCAGTCGTGCATCCCAGTCGTACAGCCCATCTTCAGTCTGCACAGGAAAGAATAAGGAATCTCCCAGAGAGTGAAGGAGTCACTCCCCTGTAACTGCAGGCACCAACAGCAATGACGACTGGCTCCATGGATCCCGCAACACGGGTCGTGGTCAGAAGTGGTCCAGACAGTCCTCTCTACCAGCTGTCCAACCTGGGTGGAGGTAGGCCTTTGCCTTCCCACGCAGGACCGTACCTCTGTGCACCATGTCTTTTGCAGCTACCAACACCGGTTGGCACTTCTTCCGAGGAATCTTCATCCTTCTTGTAGCTACAGCCCCCAGCACTCTTTCCTGTGATGTACAGCTCCCTGAGTTACTCTCCTGCAGCCTGGGACTCCTTTTTGTAGTGCTGCATGTGCTCCGTTTGCACCTTCTGTGTCACATCCTATGGGACTCCTGTGTGTGCTGCCTGTGCTTCCGTGGGCTCTCTGCAATGCTGAGGGCCCCCTCTGACTGCCCCTCCTGGGTTGTGTCCTCCTGAGCCTTGCTGGTCCCCGCAGCACCACTTTCTGCCAACTGCAACTTTTGCCTCTGCCAAGGGTTGTTGGTAAAATCCGGACACGCAAACCCAACTGCAATCTTCCTTCTGGCATGGGACATCACCTGCATCCTCCAGGAACTCAACTCCGACCCCCAGTGCTGCAGTACTGACTTTCCTTCTTCACCATCGACCAACTCCTGCAATCCTCAGCTTGGTGGGTAGGGTCTCCTGCCCCCACTGTACTCTGCTATTTCTTCTGGACTTGGTCCCCTCTTTCCACAGGCCTTCCTCTTCAGGAATCCACCTTTGGTTTGTTGCAGTCATCTCTGGATTTTGCAATTCTCTTATTTTCTTCTAAGGGGTGTTCTGGGGAAATTCTAGTAACTTACTCCTGCTTTCCTGGTTGTTAGGTAGTGTTGTGGTACTTACCTTTGTGCTTTCCTAGTACCCCCAGCGACCCTCAACTCACTCCACTTATCTGGGTGGGGGTGACTCTTTTGCATTCCATTTTTTTAGTATATGGTTTGTGCACCCTCTAGGTCCACGATTCTCTATAGTGTTTTACACTATTTGCACTGTTTCCTAACTATTCCTATGCTTATTTCTGACAACTCGTGTATATAATTTGTGTATTACTTACCTCCTAAGGAGTTTTGCCACCTCTATGGTAATTTTGGTGTTGTGTTACCATATTAAAGTACCTTTATTGTTGTAACAATGAGTGCATTCTTTCATGTGTGTAAGTGCTGTGTTACTACAGTGGAACTGCATGAGCTTTTCATATCTCCTAGATAAGCCTTGGCTGCTCATCCACAGCTATCTCTAGAGAGCCTGGATTCTAGACACTGCCTACATTTCACTACTAGGGGATACCTGGACCTGGTATAAGGTGTAAGCACCTTATATCCTCACTACACACCAAGCCAGCTTCCAACATTCCCCTAGCTGCAGGCTGAGCTGGTGTACAAAATATAGAGCTACACACTTCAGAAAATTAGGGCCGTTTTTTTGTGGAAAAAGGTGCTGTGTCCATGTTGCATTTTAGGCTGTTTCCTGTTGGGGGCATTAGACCTATACACACAAGTGAGGTACTATTTTTTATTGGTAGAATTAGGAGAATGCTGGGTGAAAGGAAATGTGTGATTCTGTGCAGGTTCCAGAACTTTCCATCAAAGAAATGTGAGGATTGTTTTTGATGCAAAGTTTGGGGTTTGCAAGGGATTCTGGGTGAACAAATGTGGTGAGAGCCACACACGTGAGCTCACCCTGGATACCCTAGCAGTCTATTTTTTAAAAATGTAGAGGTTGGCTATGTTCCCATAGGTGCCGCCTAAGCCAGGGTCCAAAATCTAGAGCTACACACATTAGAAAAAGAAGGTCAGATTTTGGTGGAGAAATGCAATGACTCCTTGTTGCATTTTGGCCCATTTCTTGTCGCAAGAACTAGGCCTACCCACACAAGTGATTTACCATTATTACCGGGACACTTGTAGGAGCATAGAATAGAATAAGATTCATTATTACCAATTGGATTTCATTGTGTTTTTGCCTTACAAATGTAGGCCAGTGTAAAAGAAAGATGACATTTTGAAAAATATCTTCCAAATGGTATGCTATTACGAGTACCCACAAATTCAGAGGTGTAAAAATAACTACTGCTTCTAAAATCTATATATTGTGCCCAATCATAAATACATACATTTCATTGATTCCTATGTTTTACTCTGCTTATTTCACTATAAGAATTGGTCAGTACCTGGTACTGAATGAAAACCTATCATAAGGTGAAACACAGTTGTGTGCTCTGTGTACCTTGTGTTCCTAGAGAACCTACAAACCCTGTATATCCTTGCAACCAGAAGGGTCTAGCGGGCATAATGGTATATTGCCTTTGTGTTGGAAAATGGGTTATTGGTAAGGGCAGGTAGGTACCTACACTTAGCAATAGGCCACTAACCTCCACTAAGGTCCAGTTAGGTCTCAGTAAATTAAACCCAGCTCAACCCTTGGTAGCTTGGCAACGAGCGTCAAGGCTTAACTTAGAAGACAGAGTGTAAAGCATTAAAATATCACAAAACAGTAATCAAATAAAACGCAGGAAACAGTTTAAAAATCCAAAACCAATTTATAAAAATAGATTTGTATCTTTAAAATGACACCAAAACTAATAAAATCGGATAAGGGGAACCGGAGATAGGAATTTTTAAAGAATTATTATTTTTTAGCACCTAGAAACAAAAGGCGCCAATCGGGTCATCTGGTTGCACCTCGACCGGGGCAAAGTCAAAGTTTAAGGCCGACCGCGATGGAGCCCTCATCGGCTACAGGCCACGGGAGGCCTCGGTTAAAAGTTTACTTTCACACTTAGGGCCTGATTCAGACCTTGGCGGGCGGCCGAGGCCGCCCGCCGAGGTCCCGCCGACAAATGACCGCACCGCGGTCAAAAGACCGCGGCGGCCATTCATACATTTCCACTGGGCCGGCGGGCGCTCTCCAAAAGAGTGCCCGCTGGCCCAGCGGAAATGCCCCTGCAACGAGGATGCCGGCTCCGAATGGAGCCGGCGGAGTTGCAGGGGTGCGACGGGTGCAGTGGCACCCGTCGCGTATTTCAGTGTCTGCATAGCAGACACTGAAATACTTTGTGGGGCCCTCTTACGGGGGCCCCTGCAGTGCCCATGCCATTGGCATGGGCACTGCAGGGGCCCCCAGGGGCCCCGCGGCACCCCCTACCGCCATCCTGTTCCTGGCGGGAGTCCCGCCAGGAACAGGATGGCGGTAGGGGGTGTCAGAATCCCCATGGCGGCGGAGCGCGCTGCGCCGCCATGGAGGATTCTGCAGGGCAGCGGTCAGACCGCCGGTTTCCCGCATCTGACCGCGGGCGAACCGACCCTGGCCCCGGTGGTCTCAGACCGCCGGGGTCAGAATGACCCCCTTAGTCTCTTTTTCGAAGATTTTTCTTCAGCGGGACGAACCTGCCAGTCCAATCCGACCTCCTGGAGCCCTTCTCTGGATAAGCGATGCGGGAATCCTCGGTGGAGATTTTTACCTTCGACCGGGATAAACCTGGATCTTGATCTGACATCCATGGAGCCCTCCTCGGGTACGCTGGCTGGGAGGTCCCGGTCAACTTTTTACCTTCAGACTTAGTCTCTTTTTCTGAGATTTTCTTTACCGGGACGAACAAGCAAATCAGGTCGGGTCGCGGCTGAGGCAAGCCGGCTAGAGTTGCCGCGGTGGGTCGGTCCCTTAATGGAGCTTTATTTACAAAAGTTGTCCAAACTTCTCCAAACCTCTGGGGCTTCTCCCAGATGTCCTTTTACGGTTCTTTTGGGGTCCACAGCTCACCCCAAGGGTCCAGAAGTTCTGAGATGGTCCTTGGAGGGTGTGGACTACAACTCCCAGAATGCACCTGGCGCATACTCCTTTTTGGCCACTGGACAGTGGTCAGCTGGTCGCTTTCTTCAGGAGTTGGTGCAGGGGACTCTGGTTAGCAATATTTCACCTGTAGCAAACAGGGAGTCCCTCCTTCAACCAGTTGAAGCCAGGCAAAGTCCTTCTTGTGGTGAAGCCCAAGTGTGCAGCTGGTGCAGTCCTTCTAAGTGCAGGTTCCAGGTGCAGGCCAGGGGTCCAACAGGGCAGTCCTTCTTCTGTAGTTCTTCCTTGTTGGATGTGGTAGGGAACTGAGGTGTGGATGCAGGTCTGCCAGTTTTATCCTTGCTCCTGGGTGAAAATCAGGGGGGTCCTGGTTCTCCAATCAGGTGCATGGTCCTTCCCCCTGTGATGACCACTTCCTGGGAAGTGTGGCAAAAATCAATCCCAGGAGGCAACATTCTCTAAAAATCCATCATGGCTGAATCTGATTTTTGGAGGTTACATCTGCATCTGGCTGAGCCCACCCACTGGTGTGGCTAAAAATCATAAACACACCCCTCTCCTGCCCTCTCCTAATCTAATCAAGGGGGCACCTAGTTGTCTGGGGTTGCAGGATGTGGGGGTGTGGCTGGTTGCTCCAAATGTCCTTCTCTGCCTTTGAAGACCAGTTTGGCAGCCCTCCCCCTTCCTGCCTCACCATCTGCTGAGGGGAGATTCCCTCCCAGAGGCACATTCCTTTGTGTGAAGCCAGGCCACTTCACACTTCATCAAGGCAGCTTGGCCAAGCTGCTAAAGGCTGGCCAATCAGAGCACAGCAGCAACAACAATGCAGGGCTGAAATTGGCAACTTTTTAGGTAAAGTTTAGAACTCTTTACCTCAACAAGTTATATTAAATCCCACAACTGGAAGTTGTGGGATTTATTACAACAATTAATTTGATACCAAACTCTTGGTATGCATCATTTAATGAGACTTTAAAAATCAAAATAAAGTCTCCCCTATGAAGGCCATTTACTACAATGAGGGAAAAACAAATGTGGCTGTTTTTACCTCACCAGGGCTTATAAAACGATTTTTATAAGGTCCCTGCTTATAGTTACATGGCACCCAGCCCTAAGGGCACACAGGGCACACCTTAGGGGTGACTTATATGTAAAAATAAGGTAGTTTAAGACTTTGGAACTACTTTTAATTCCAAAGTCGAATTTGCATATAACTTTAATTTAAAAGCAGCCAGCAAGGCAGGCCTGCCTTTAAAATTACACTGGGCTCCTCAGCAGTGCACCTATGCGTGCACTACCTATGCTGTGGTCCCTAAACCAACATGCCCTACCATATACTAGGGACTTATGGGTAGGTTAACTTAGCCAATTATAATTAGCCTAATTTACATATCCATTTTACACAGAGCACAGGCCCTGGGACTGGTTAGCAGTACCCAGGGCACTATCAGAGTCAGGAAAACACCAGCAAAAAGTGGAAAATGGGGGCAAAAAGTTAGGGGGCCTCTGCAATCAGCCCTGTTTTCTCACACTTTGTCAATCTGTCATTGAGGCAAAAAGTTACAGATGAAAATGTTGTCACACATGCCCATTTTTACTAATCATTTTCAAAATGCCTTTAATCCTACAGGCCATTTCCTTGGAAAAACCTTGAGGGATCTACATATATGACTCCTTGCTGAATTCAGAATGTTGTCTACTTTTCAGAAATCCATAGCTTTTCCGGCTCACCCATAGGTTTCACACTGGTTTCCACCACAAACTAGTAGGAGGTTGAGAGCACACAAAAAATAGGGAAATTATGTTACCTCTCAGAAAACTGCTAATACTGTGGTACAAAATGTGTTTTTTTATTCAGCTCTGCGTGTTCCTGAAGGATAGTGACTTTAGCACAGCCAATCATTCGTGGATGCCATTTGTAGAGAAAAAAACAGACACTTTCATTGTGAGCAATTCTCCCCTTTTTTAATATTTTGCCTATTTTTCCCCAGTATGTTGGAAAAAAGCACATAACGTTGGCGTGGATAGCTTATATGCACACAAAACTATGGAGGCCTAAGTGCGAACTACCCTAAATCGCCAAAAGAGGGCTCAGTACTGGGGGAGAAAACTAGCAGTGAAAGGGTTAATATTGTTCAGTTGAGCAAAGAAAAATCAGTGTGGTCCTATCTCAAATAGACTCAGGCCCATATTTATACTTTTTGCCGCACAACTGCGCCAACGCAGTTCTGCGTCAAACATTTTACCGCCGGCTAACGCCATTCGAACGCACCATGTGGGCGCCTTATTAATGGAATGACTTTAGCCGGCGCTGCGGACTGGTGTGCGTAAAAAAAAATTACTCACATCAGGCAGTGCCGGCGTATGGGAAAATGGGGGTTGTGCGTCAAAAAACGGTGCAAGTCAGGTCTGAGGCAAAATTCAGGCCTCAAACCGGATTTGCGCCATTTTTTTTGACGCCCAACCTCCACTGACATGACTCCTGTCTTAGCAAAGACAGGAGTCATGCCCCCTTGCCCAATGGCCATGCCCAGGGGACTTTTGTCCCCTGGGCATGGTCATTGGGCATAGTGACATGTAGGGGGGCCCAAATCAGGCCCCTCTATGCCACAAAAAAATTCGGAAAAAAATACTTACCCGAACTTACCTTTCCTTCCCTGGGATGGGTCCCTCCATCCTTGGGTGTCCTCCTGGGGGGCAAGGGTGGCAGGGGGGTCCCTAGGGCAGGGGAGGGCACCTCTGGGCTCCTTCCGAGCCCACAGGTCCCTTAGCGCCTGCCCTGACCTAGGCGTTAAAAAACGGCGCCCATCAGGCTGTGCGCCATTTTTTAAGGCCTGCCCCCTCCTGTGCGTCAAAATGACGTCAGAGTATAAATAAGGGGCACAGGCCTTAAAGTCATTTTTTGGAAGGGAATGCCTACCTTGCATATAATTAACGCAAGGCTGGTTCCCCCTTCCAAAAAATTACGCACATGGTGGAATTTTGACGCCCATGGGGTCGGACGTCAAAGTATAAATATGGGGCAGGGTTTGCGCCGATTGTGCGTCAAAAATTTTGACGCACATTCGGTGCAAACAGAGTATAAATATGCCCCCCAATCTTTTGCGAGACTGTGAGAAAACAGAGCGAACAGGCATAACAGCATTCGTAGACCCACAGGGTACAAGAGGCCTTCGCCATCTGGCATTTCCTTTCGCAGCAACGTGGTGGTACCCAGTTTATGGAAAACAGGCAACCTGAACGTGTTCTTCCCGTCCTCTCCAGGATCCACTGCCGCCTCGGAAGTGAAAGCTCCAAAAGTCAAGTCAAACAGAAACAGAACAGGACATCACATGTTAAATGACTAATTTTAATAGTCGACTAACCAATGACTAATGTACGTTTGGGATACGTTTATTAAAACTCAAGGATGAATTTTAGAACATTTTGTAGCAGTGTTAGAATTAACTTTATCGCCCACTTAGGACCCATAACAGTGCTATTTACCACTGTTAACATAAAACATGTATCCCTTGTAAAATATGTATTTTACTGCTGCTTTTCATTCACCTTCATTTAATGTTTATGTTCTTTGAAGGCTGAAATATTACGGGATATAAAGGCTGTCATGGAGCCATTCAAAAAGAATTTTCCAGTCGGCTTTGTTATGCCACAATTAACACTGACAATCCAATAGTGTACCTCAGAGCAATTAGTTCTGTAAAAAGTTGGAAACATTTTGAAAGATCGTTCAGGCATAACGAGCCATTGTAATCAAAGTAAATTACGGTTTCCAATGAACTTTCATCTTTTTGCTCGGATTATTCTGATCATTAAACAACCGCACTCCTTTTAGTAAAAATGACTAGATAGTGTGTTTTTTTCTTTAAAACCAGCTACCTGTCTAAACCTTTAAACAATTTGCACTATGATGCATTAATGGCAAGAAAGTCACACGACGTATTTCGACTGGCCGTTTCCAGAATGTGATCTCGTATTTAGTCTCATTACTGTAGTACAAAGTACAACAATTAAACAAGATAAATGCATCAGCCTTCCATTCTCAATGCTGTAGCCCTATGACCTATTAATTATATTAAACTTCCTCGTTTGGCAGTGCGGCAACGTTCAATATTAAGTACCTATTGTACTGTAATGCGTCTGCAGAGCCTAGAGTGGCATTATCCACATAATTATAATTTTACTAGACTTGTCATGCAATCAAACAGCTGCTGAATGATTTGGAGGTTTTATGTAGTTTTTTTTAGCTCGAACTAATAAAAAGTCATTAAAAAAATCATATGAGGTGGTGCACTGTGTAAGAAAGGTAAAGTGTTAACATAGGCCGGACTTTGGATGCACTCACTTAATGGCACAATGTTACGGCTGTGTAACAACTTCACTCTCACCTATTATGCAGAGGTGGAGTGGCCCCCCCACCAGCACAACCAATGCAAATCCTTTAACAACAAAAGGGTAATAAACTAAGGGCCATATTTATACTTTTTGACGCAAAACTGCGGTGTGTGTTGCCCCTTCACAACCATCACCACCAAGGGCAGAGGAGACAACACACACATCAGAAGATGACGCCATGGAAGTATGTGACATTGAAAACGTACAACAAAAATTAAGCACACTTTGGGATCCATAGTAACCGTGAGTGGTGGGTGCAATGGATGGCAGAATCTTAGCAAAGTAGCTTTGGTGTAGCTGCCAATGTAACAGCTCAGTTGGGATTTGGTTGCAGCATGGGACACAAAAGCTAATACAAAAGAGACACTATTCACTCATGCCAAGGCCCTGATCTCCAAGCATGTGACACATACTGTAAAGGGTTACCTAAATATTTATTAAACAGTAAAAACAGAAGCTAAAACCAGGGGAAACACCTTACCTAACCTAACCTATCCTAACTGCACATTACCCACAACTGGCCCTAACTAACCTAAGCTAAACTTACTTATCACATTTAACGAAACAATCTAAACATCAACCCCCCACCCCTCTTATAAGACGGGACACATGGAGGACAACATATACTAACCTAAACACATACTATCTTATACTAAACAAATATATATTTTGTTGTAATTTGTTTCATATTTTTTGTTTGTTTTTGAAAAACCCCAAAACCCCAACATCATCCACCACCCACCCACCCACACACATAATAAAAACAGATATTAAAAGTATCATAAACTCCCAACCCACCCACCCACTACTACTAACTAAGCTAACAGCCTATACTAACCTAACACTAAGCCCCCTGAACCCACTAATGAAAAGAACCAGGAAAGAGGAGGGAGGGAGGGAATCATGGCTGAGGGTATATTGTCTACAGGGTCTTTTTTTATGGCACGCACCCTCTGATTTACCTGTGCCACCTCCTGCTGCAGCTTGGTCATTTTCTGCAACATACGGTCCAAGTTCTGTTGCATCTGTTGAAAAGCTGACTGCAGCAGGGGTGGTCTGGGTGCCAGTTGAGGAAGTATATGCCCTTGTCGGTGCCATGTCTGTAGGAGGAGGTGCAGGTGGTGCTGTGACAGGTCCTGGAGCAGTGGAGGTTGACGGTCCAGCAAAGGTGCCAGCTAAGGTTGGTGCCACCTGGGTGGTAGTGGTGATGCTGGTGGTGGTGGCCATGGTGGACACGGAAAGGCCCCCTTGGGCAAATGCCCTCCACACTCCGGAGGCTCTTTCATGGCGATAACGCCTTGCCATGTTGAGGAACCCCGACTCCACATCCAGAATGTGGTGGTAACGCATCGCCCTGCACTGAAACTCCCGATTCTGGATGGGATTCATATTGGCAGCTGTTAAAAGAAATAGAAAACCAAACATTAGGTACTTCATTGAGTGATATGGGTCCAGAGGTAAATCAGACAATACATCTAATGTACCAGAAACAGGCCATACATCATACAGATCACTGATTGTCCCTGTGGAAGTACATGCCAATGCAGCCTACACATGTCCTATTAAACAGCACAGCAATACTCTAAAAGATGTGTAACAAATTTAATGACTTATGCATCATTGTTCAGCCATTTGTCAGGTAAAAAAAAATGCTGTAAGTCCTCCACCACTGACAGGCCAACTAATGACTATATTCTTGATGGCAATCAAGGGCCACAAGATCTGCGAGTTGGAAGTGGAATTGCCAGGATAGAATGCAGTTGCTAATCATGAGATGGTATCCTGGGTTTGGACAAGTCACTTACAGATTTACAAGTCTGTGAACTGAACTTGGATCATCAGTCGTAGATACAATTTTCACAACCCTACGCCTGTGCCTGAGGTGGGGGGGCAGGTAACAAATACTTTCAAACAACAAGGACACCCAGGAAGCTTTGTACAGCTGTACATGGGTTTGGGCAGCCCACCACAGGTAAGGAGTATGTCCAACTAGGATAGAGCCAAACCTTGGACAATCCCATCCACACTTATGTTTGGAAATGCAGATAATTGTCAACATCATTTCCTACCAGTAACACATGACTTACAACAAGCAGATAGATGCAAGCACACATCTGCCCATGAGCAGCATGTACACCTAGGCCATTGTACTCAAGTGCCTCATACTCGTAGCACAACATGTGGAGCTACATGCTGCTAGGAAGTCAAACATACAGTCAAACATGTTCATTAGTGAATAGGGAAGCTGAAGTCTGTGGGTAAGACTTTGGCATTCCTATTCTGTGAGAATCAGGGTCTGACTTGCTGACTAAATCACAAATATGATCCTCTTCTATACTTTCTGATTTTAAGTTTTATCCACAAAACTCATCCCTATTCACATGGCCGTGCCTACAGGATTTACCTACAATCCCAAATTATGACAATACGCTAATGATTGGCCAACTCAAAGATGGGGAAAAAATGATACTTCATTCAAGGAACATATCCTATCATTGACCAGCACATCACACCTTGCTATGTGTCCAAGACACAGGAGTCAATCACACAACATCAGCAAACACAACACAGAAGAGAAATATCAACACTTACTGGAGATGTCTGGGTCCGCAAATCGTGCCACCTCTCCGATAGTGTATGGGGCAGGTCCACCTGTAAGGCATGGAAGGGAGAAATGTGCTCAATGTCTGTGCACTGTACAACACTTCCAAATACAAATACTATGAGTAATGTTAAATCAGAAAGTCAAGCCTCTCAGACATGATGAAACTACATCGGCATACCACTGCTAATGTGTACAGACCCGGGGACTCGAGGGAGTGATACACATATATCTGCACACATGCAGTGGACCTAACTATCATGTGGTGGCAAACATGCTCCATTATTAGTTAGCAGACTAATTCATGGAGTGTATTCCTCTCATCATGTGTATCCATGAGAGACATGCAAAGCCACTTTCCTGGAGGACTGTAATACCAGTCACCCATCTATTGTGACTAAGACCAATTTAAAACACACAGTTACAATGTACAGAGGGCCAGGGACAGTTGTTAGCCCTCAATTTGTATCATCTTTTTCATTTTATGTGCCACAGCTATGGTAAGTTGCACCAACCACAGAGATATGAACCTGTGTGCATAACATTTGGCATCCATCCCTAATTTAATTGTGGCACTACAAAGTCCAAATATCAGTCTAAGATATTACCTGAGGTCAGTTATAACTTGTTACGTATGTGTCAGAATCCAGTTCAGAAATGTATCCGAAAAAATTGAGGAACACAATATTTCTTGTAAAAATCTGGATTTAAAACATGTGTTTCCTGGTACACTCACAGACCATGCATGAAACATATGTTAGAGCCACATTTGCATCATCTATTGACGTGAAGGCAACACTAATTTACAGGCTCCTGTTGTGTTTTGTAAGTTAGTCTAGCTGTTGCTTCAACAAATGACGGTAATGTGTAGGAATTATTGTATATCTCACAGGCAACTGTGGCCCATATTTATACTTTTTTAGCGCCACATTTGCGCCACTCTTTGACGCAAAAGCGGCGCTAACTTACAAAATACAAATGTATTTTGTAAGTTTGCGCTGCTTTTGCTTAAAAAAATGACGCAAATGCAGTGCTAATAAAGTATAAACATGGGCCTTTATGTTTAACTTGCATTCCACATGTTCAAAAACATTGCCTGCAGCATATGAACAAATCAGCGTCTGTCACTACAGAGCATTTAAATGTGCACATTACTCTGATTTGTACTCACCAACAGGGCCACCAATCACAATCCCCAGGTGGTCCAGCAGGTCTTGCTCCCGGGCAACCAGGTCAGCCCAACGGTGTTTCAGCTGGTGGTCGTTGCGTGGTGCGTAGTAGATTCGCTGTAGATTGTACAGGACCTTTGCCCACCGGAGCCTCCTTGCCTCTGTGTGATGCCCCTGTATCACACGCCCACCCGCTTCGATCATTAAGGGTAGGAAGTAGCACACCAGCCAAATAAAGCCACCCAGCTCCTTCTCTCCCATCCTGCCAAGACGAGGCCTACCCAACATGCTTGCACCAAAAAAGGGAATAAAGAGGTACAGAGGAGAATGGAGGGAAAGTAGGAGAGGGAAATGGAAAAAAAATAACAGAACACAGCTCAACTATCCCCAAACTAACACTACTCACAACAGACTCCCAACAGTACAAAGACAAATTTAGACACCAGAAATGACCAAAAAAAACACTAACACAGGATACCACAGACATTTGGGAAACACAAAAAGACAATTTAAAGAGCACACTGGAGACAAATTCATAAAATGCACAGAGAAACAATTCAAAATGCAGTGACACAGTCAGGAAATATCACAGACTGCAAAGTGAAAGTGAAAGTACACCCACTGTACCAATTCTGTAAACAGGATATCCTATTACACCACTTCCTGCCTTAAATGTGGTGCGTTTTTAATCTTATGGGTAAAAATATTATAATGCTTACAGTCTGTGTGTCATTTTTTTGTTACGCACATGCTTTGAAATAACCCTGCATCCATATTTTGAAATATGATTCATACTTAACCAATTTCAGGGGGTACAGTGTGGGAATTACCGCTCAGGGCCAAAGGATGTTTCTTGGCAATGAGCATCATAGTTCGACGCATATGCGTCATTTTTTGATGCATGTGCATCTTTTTTTACGCATATGCGTCAAATTGCTGTCTTTGACTGGGTTTGGGTAATTTCTCATTTGTAATAGTACATGACAGGTGTGACAATATAGAGATAGGCTGATTGCACCAACATTGTGCATTCGGGTGTATGGGCACATGTGACAGATCATACTACTGCGGACCATGATCCTGTACTTGTTGTAACAGATTTGCACTCTTCACTGATGCAATAGATGGCCAAACGTGTGGAATACAATTAGGTATTACCAGTGCTTGAAATGGAAAAATTAAAGTGCCGGTACTCTATATCAGAATACCTGCTTGTTTCTAAGAAGTGCCGGTACTCTCCAATTGAAAGTATTACGTTTTTCTTGAGATGTGCCGGTACTCTCCCTCACAAAATTAAAAAGTGCCGGTACTCAGTACCGGACAGTACCGGCCCATTTAAAGCACTGGGTATTACCCAGTTAGGGCATGTTTTGCGTCAAGAGAGGATAGCAAGGCGACACAACTCAATACAGTAACTCAATGCCTATGGGTCAATGTGTGTGATTTGGCTCTTACTATTGTAGTTGTCCCATTGTGTGAACATCACAAGACGCATTTTTGCAAATCTGCTTGTATGCATGTGGAGTCAACGTGTCCAACCATCAAATGCTATTCAATGGTGGAAATGAGAGAGGAAATGTGTTTGTCATACATGTAGCAACAAATGCTGTGTGCATTTCCTAGGTTTTTTGGAACATAAGCACCACCAATGACAAAGCATGCACAGGATAGATAGCAGACGGTTGATCATGGCAATGATCCAAAACTAAGCCATCACATGTCCTTTAATACAATCCACAAATGTCATGTCACGCCACAGTTGGAGTCCTATAAATGAGCCATGTCTCTCCTGTAGCAGTGTTGACATTTCATGCACATTATCTGACGTTGTTTGTTGTGCTGGAGGCACCATACCCAATCCATGCATACAGCCATGCTACACTGTCACTATTTGTCACTCATGCATACATGAAACCCAGACAAGGGATGGGCAATGATTAGGCTATTTGGAGACAAGTTCCACCTCATGGTACGATATGTAAACTGATTATGCTATACAATGTATTTGAGTATTCATTGTAGACCCACTTGACACAATACCCCAGGAGGAAAGCAACCCCCAGTCTCCTCTGCACTATTCGAGGCCCCAAATTGGGCATGGGGCCTCGTTTCTTGTTAGCGCGGCGCACCTGCAAACACAAATAACCTCTCCCCCACTCACCTGCTATTTTTGTCCTTCTTTCCTGTCGCCCTCGTTTGTTCTTCCCTTTATGTTTTTTCCTTTTTCCCATTATTCCCCTCTCTTCCCAGCATGCATTGGTTCCCTACTCACTATGATCCCTTTTCCATTACTTTCTATGTATCTTTCCCTATCCAATATGGTGTCCTCACATCTCCTGCTGGTCGCTTCCTTTTTTATGGGTATTTAAGGGCTGTGATTCTTGTTCTCCTTGCGCTGCAACACTTTCTGTTTGGATGGTGTCTTCGCTCCTTCTCCCTTGTGTCAGATACTGGTTACGCCTTTTTTCCAGTGTTTTTTTGTTGTTTATTTTTGGTCTGGTATCGTACGTATTGATTTTAGCTTTTGTTCCAGGAATTTCCTTTTTGAGTTTTTTTCCCCTTTTTAGGGGTTTGTTCCCTCTGGCACTACTTTAAAGGACACGGACTGTCCTTGGCTTTCCTATCGCCTGCAGCACCGTGGCTGCTAGAAAGAGTCGCCCCTACCTGGGCCAAGGCAGAACGTTTAAGAACAAGACCCTTGTCACTCGTTCAGCGGACTCCAGGCTTAGGCAATGCTTAAGTCGTGACAGGGTATGTGTAGAGGAGGGTTTATCTGGGTACAAATATTCCCTTTCCAGGGACCTCTAAAGAAGGGTGGGGTGAGGCAGGGAACATGGGTGTGGCATGAGTTCAAACCTGGGCTGCCATGTGCAGGGGATGTCTTGTGAGCAATGCTAGTCATACCTGGGGCACTTGTGCTATCCATTTGCTCCTTTTATGGAATTCTTGTCACACATAGTCCTTGCAAAGATAGCTGATGTAACACTTACTGCTGTCAGGGGTCTGGTCATACCTTCTTGTCACCAATGCAATAGCATGTCCACTGCTTCATGTATGAGGCATTTTTTTCACTTATTGACTGATGGTGTCTTAGTTGTGTGCCATATGCTGCGATGAACCATGTTGCCAACATGTATGTGTGAAATAGCTGTGGTCCTCTGCTATTGCCCTTCAAATGTGAAATGTACAGGATATATGTCATTTACAGTGTGTGTGAATTTGGCTGTACATTCATACGCATCAATTTTTATGTGGATTTTTCTGTATCCTAATCTGTATTTCTGCAATGCTCCATGAGGCTACACTCTGATTCTGATAGTTAGGGATAATGTTATGCAAAAATGATTGTTCAGACCATGATATAGTGATTAGAATAGGTGTCTATTTACATATGGTGAGACAGCGGTGATGGATGAGTAGAGTTAAAAGAAATTTTGGACAATATTTTGTCTCCAACGCAATCCTGCAGCTGTGTTTGGATGGTCCCACTCATGTTGATGGACAGCATCCTCCCCTTCCTCCTCTTCAGGTATTTGTGGGTCGGGTTCATATAGGGGAATGTTCCTTCTTACACATATGTTGTGCAGGATGGCACAGGTCAAAATGATTCTGCACACCATTTCAGGTGAGTATAGGAGGCTGCCTCTGGTGATGTCGAGACACCTGAATCTTGACTTCAGGATGCCAAAGGTCCTCTCGACTATGGTGCGTGTCCTCCGATGTGCCTCGTTATATATAACAGGTTGATGTCGCTTGCACCATGATTATCACTTTGCATGGCAGTTTTTCTCTTGTGTTGTCTGCTGACTCATCGGTGTTTGTGTTATTGTGTGGAATCCTAGGTTTCTAGGATGTACCATCAGCATTGGGTTGTTTCCTTATCTGCACCGGTGTTTGGCTGATGGACCGGATGTCAGCAGTTTCTTTTGTAGAGTTGCAGTACATTGTGTATTCCCTTGCATTATGTCATGTGAAAGAGGTGTCCATGTGTCTTAACTGGGGGTGACATGATACCGCCATACACAGATACAATTCCACAGTGGTGATAACACGGTTACATCTATATACCCTGGACATCCCATCCAATTTCACATATGCAATATAATTATTTAAACATCAGTGAGACCCTTAGATTTGGCAAGGTGACAATGTACAACAACAACTGACGTGTTGACATTTGACTATGCACAGATATTCCATGTGTGACAAGTTCTCTGCAGACCTATTTCTCTGCCCTTGCCAAGTCGACTCAGGTTGTAACGTGTACCTTAACTACTGAACATGTTCTAGTTCAGCTGGATACGTTGGTTGTGAGGTTGTCATTTTGAGTGTCGGAAGGTCCGTATGCCTGTACATCTGTTGTGTGTGTGTGAAATTGTCTCAATCCGTATGTGTAGGAATGTGCAATTTCAATATTGTCACATCAATATGTGTTCTTCGCACAGTCCACTTGCTTATTGGTAGTGGGCAATGTGAGAGCAGGAGTGATGTGAGATATTGGTGCAGCCTCAATGATTCCATGTCACCTTCATTGTAGTCATCATCATGCTATGTGTGTCATGGTGTTTGATCTGCAGTATAACACATAACACACCCCTTACACAGTACGTATTGGTTGGAAGGGTGTTTGATTGAGTGTTATTGATGTGATATTGAAAGATTAATCTTCCAAGTTGTACTGCCAGTTGAGGCCATGTCATTGTCATTGTGTTGTTTTAAATTGTTCCCTTGTGTCTGTGGAGTGGCATCCGTTGTTATTTGGTACTGTCATTTGTCCATAGGTGTATATCCAAATGGGTCACGATATCACGCATGCCTAGCAGAGTCACAAACTCATTCTCTTCCTGGCCACGTGTCGATGTTGTGGTGTATGTGTTGTGTGTCCTTCAGGGTTGCTGTGCTGTGTATATATAAGTAGGTTTCTGTACTTCCCAACAAGTAGGCCATTTTCATATCGTCCATCTGGAAGTGTTGGTTGATGGTGCAGTGACGGAAGATGAATGAATCATGTACACTCCCAGGATACTTTACCATGATGTTGGTGATCAAACCCCGGTGATCGACAATGGCCTGCACATTGATGGAGTGTGTGTGCTTCCTGTTGCGGTATAGATGCTCGGTTGCAGCGGGTGGCACAATGTGTACATGTGTGCAGTCAATGGCACAAAGGATGTGTGGGAAGCTGTTGATTTGGTAGAAGCCCTGTTTGGTCTCCTGCTGCTTCTGCTGTGTGTTGGGGAAGCTGATGTGGCGGGATGTGAGGGAGATGATGGCATCCAATACCTTGGGTAGGAAGGCAGAGAATGAGGGCTGTGAGATCCCGGCAAACAGGGCACCAGTGGTTTGGAAGGAGCCACTTGCCAACATGTGGAGTACAGCTAGCAGCTTGGGTCTGGTGGAAATGGTGCAGGGTGTCTGCAAGCTGGGTGCCAACTGTGGCTCAATGGTGCGCAGCAGCTGCTGAATGGCTTGCCAGTTGAGCCTGTACCTCTGGATTATGTCTTGTTGGCGGAGTCCCAGAAGGGTTATCCTGGTGCGGAATATCCTCTCCTGCCTTCTGCGTTGCCTTTGGGGTCCCTGCTGGTGTTGTGGAAGCTGCTGTTGTTGGTCCTGTGCTCTGCGTCTGCGTGCATGCTAGATGAAAAGTACCTCCATGTCTTCCTTTTGGAGCTCTGCTGTTGCTTCTGTGTGTTTCATTAGGTACTAGTGTGTTTGCCCCATATTAACACCTGCCCTGACCCAGGCATTATTTTTTGACGCGGGTGTGGCGGCCGTGCAGGATTTTTGCGCGATTGGATAGATAAGGCACACAGGTGTTTAATCATTTTTTGGATGGGAACGCCTACCTTGCATGTCATTAACGCAAGGCGGTTTACCACATCCAGAAAATGACGCACATGGTGGAATTTTGGTGTTCGCGGGCATCCAAGTTTAAATATGGTGCACGGTTTGCCCCGAATTTGCGTCAAGTTTTTTGTTGCACATTCAGCGCAAACAGAGTATATATATATATGCCCCTAAATTTGTTATCCTTTCATTGTTAAAGTGGCGTGGTATTGGTTATGATGGGGACGAGGGGAGTGCACTGTGCAATTCCCTCAGTGCGCATGTGTGTTTGGCCAGCTGTCTCGGGCTGGCCAAACACACATGCACACTGTGCTCTCTCCAATCTGGCACTGGGAGTGCCCTGGCTGACTTTAGTTGAGATTTGTTTTTACTGGAGATACCGCCACCTCTTAGTTGTCTTGTAATGGCCTACCTCTCAACACTAAGACCTTCAGTGCACAAAATCTGTACTGTGATTATCTGCAGGGGCCATAACACTCCTTCCCTATCCAATGAGATAAGCAACAGGCACAGAACACTGAACCAATCACTGTAAACTTGGAAAGCAGGAAAAAAGTCCACATCGAAGGCTACATACATGTGACCCCTCACCCTTGAATTGACCCCCATCCTCATAGTCACATTGGCAGAGCTCTGCTTGTTCACACTTTAAGTCATTCATCCTAGCAGCCCGGTTGTTCATTTCTGCTGCTGTCTACTGCCATCAGGTAATCCGCTACACAATTTAGAAGCATGTCTCTTGTTAATTCATTATGTTGTTCCCTACATCCTCTATCTAGGAGTAAGCTGAAAAGCTACTGCTGAGATATGAAGATTCTGTACTGTATGAATAACAAACCAACTACAATTAGGAAAATGAACTAAATGCTCTCATTCGATCGCCAATTGCAAAGCATCCCACAGGACTTGTCATCTGTCACAATTGCAATCCCTAAATGCAGACCTTCTAAAGCCAAATTAATTTCTGAGAAAGGAGAGGATGTAATTTTGAGTTCCTTAGAAATCACCAGTTATGGCTCCAGAACAGCCTTCAGGGTAACCTGCATTCAGATTGTGAGTTCCATTATCAACATTTCAGAACCTGAACAAACGATATTATGTAAGTCAAATGAACAATCAGATGCCCTAACTAGAGTCCACTTCATAAATGCATCACATTTAGGTTAATTTGTAGTAAATTCGTATTTGTTGTGTCTATCTGTAAATGAATACCACACAGCAAGAGAAATTATGTAGAGTTAACTCCGGTGAAAAGGGAACACTAGCACACAACTCTATATCAACATTTGTGTTTAGGAGCCAAAAGAGGGTAACTAAGGACCGAATAAACCAAAGAATATAGTGAAAAGCCCAGTATGCAAATGTTAAGGTTTTACAGTCCCGCAAAGTTAGGATACACATTGTATACATTTGTCTGGATCATTAAGCAAACCCACCAGAAGTGTATTTGCAGAGTTAATTGTACCATTGGTTTACTTTGGGAGTGCACCTCCTTCTGCTGGCACTTGTATTCCTTTTCCCCTCTATATCATTAATGACATTCTATGCTCTTCCCTTTCCTTTCAGGTTATGAGTCCCTATAGAAGGAGAAAGAATATTCCTTTCTTTGTGTCTCAAATTGGCTTAAAGCATCTCATTGATAGTTCCGAAATATTCTAGCCTTTCCTTTAGTGTCATATAGCTGATTTCTCAGACTCCTTATCCAACCTGTTGATCTGATTGTTCAATCTGAAATGTACATGTTTTCCTCCATTCCATTTTTTGTCGAGTCTGCTTTGTGTCCACTTTCTCAACTTCAATCACCTATTATTGGCATATTGAAGCAAGAGAAACAGAAATGTAGCAGTAGCCTGCGCTTAAAGTAAAGGATACTTCCTGCCTCACCCAGAAGACATGTCCTTGACAACTTTACATTGCATTTGGTATCTACTGGAGGTGCTAGACTATGCAACCTAAATAGCGTCTACAATTATTAGGATTTGGACCAACCGATTACACAATGAATGATAGGTAAAGCCCATATGGTGTTTGACAGCCAAGGTAAGAAACTGATCTGTATTACCAAAATGGAGATCGTTGTACAGTAACTCTAAATCATTCCAAATCATACAATAATATTTTACATTTTGTGACAACTTAATAATAACAATGATGGATGTGCTCTTGAAATAGAAGACAAATCATTACCAATACACCAAGAACTACATCAACGTGATGAATGAAAAATGTACCTGCTATACAGGGAACGGCATATTTCAAATAGTTATAGTGACTCAGGTTCCCAGTGGAATAAAAGGTTAACATATATTGTATACCTATCTGTTTAATAATCATCTAAGTAAACAAATTTAAAATCATTCTCACACCATCAGCCATAAGGGTTAAAGTATGTTTATGATATTTCCAGGTTTAATTGTTTCATTTAACATTTTAGGAACATGCATAACACCCATAAATCAAGTCAGTACAATAGTAGTGAAAATGATACTCTAAGAAGAGAACATAAAAGATAAATATCTGACTCCTAATATATTTTTAAAACATTACTGTGTTATTGTAATAGCGAATATGACACTCAATAAATTAAACAACCATTACAATGTAAAACACATGATTGCAGGAGCAGCACATGAAGATAATGTAATGTAAGAGCTTGATTATGTTAGATAATGTTAGATGATAAGAGAATAATTTTTAAGGTAGCTGGGTTAGCATTGATGACTTCAAGATGACTTTAAAAGTATTCCAGTTTGACTGAGTAAGTTATGTGTAACATTGCTTATAGCTAAACACAATGCATCACAGCAACTCCTTTCCACCTACATGTGATAGGAAAATAGTTTAACTGCTGCCTACTAGAATGGCTCAGTTTGTACTCCATAAAGCATCTGTAGTCTGTAACTTCTTCTACCATTACAGTTCGTTTACAGTCTTCAACTTATTGGTGGTATTGCAAAATGTTGTAATCTGTTTCTAGAAAACGTGCTGAATAACAAACTTAAAGGATATGGATCGTTTTTCATGCACCTGTTTACTAAATTAAACATCTGAGGCATTCTAAGAGTAGGGAGAAGCCATGATGAAATTTGAGCTTGAACGACGTCAGAAAGATAATTGAAGTTAAGCTATAATATTTATTACTGTTTAGGGCATTAAATCATTCACC